>NC_083318.1:71326144-72612715 GCF_963455315.2 Globicephala melas | reverse complement strand
TATTTAGAATATGTCGGCTATCTCCCGTGTGGTCTAATGTTGATTGTTTTCAATTAATGTCTTGATTTGATCGCTATCAGCTTCAACTGGTCTACCCGACTGTGGAGCATTGTCCACCGAGAAATCTCCAGCACAAAACTTTGCAAACCACTTTTGACACGTTCGATCAGTCACAGCACCTTCTCCATGTGCTGCACAAATCTTTTTTTGTATTTCAGTTGCGTCTTTACCTTTCCTGAAATAATAAAACGTAATGTGCCGAAAATGTTGCTTTTTTCTTCCATCTTCAATATCAAAATGGCTACACAAAAATTCACCAAATTTGATGTCTTTTTTAAATGTGTGCTGATATGACAGCTGTCACATACAGTCTAACCAAATTGTTTCGAATGAAGTTAAAGACAACTAAGTGCTACTAGAGCCATCTTGTGGAAAAAACGAACGAACCTTTTGGTCAACCCAATAGTAATAGTTAGTAGTTTTCAGGGACTATGGGCCAGGCACTGTGCTTTGTGACTCCTATTATTAAATCTTTAGAATAACGTTATGAAACAAGAACTATTATTGTGTATCCTCAAATGTAAGGGAAAGTACTTTCCTTAGAATTAACCCTCAGAAAAGAGGGCCTCCCCTTATGTTTGAGTCCTTACAAAGACTGTCCCATTGTGGGGTTACTCTATTTTAAACCACAAAGTAGTTTAAGCAATCGTCCCAGTATTATGAAAATGCCTGTGGCGGGCTTCCCTGGTGGCGCAGTGGTTGAGAGTCCGCCTGCTGATGCAGGGGACACGGGTTCGTGCCCCGGTCTGGGAAGAACCCACATGCCGCGGAGCGGCTGGGCTGGTGAGCCATGGCCGCTGAGCTTGCGCATCCAGAGCCTGTGCTCCGCAATGGGAGAGGCCACAACAGTGAGAGGCCCGCGTACCACAAAAAAAAAAAAAAAGAAAGAAAATGCCTGTGGCTTGGGACTGCTTGATATTCAGGCCTTTGTGATACTCTTTCCATTTTATATAGATGAGAAAACTGAGACTTACCCAAGGTCATACAGCTAATAAGTGGTACAGCCAGAATTCAAACCCAGGCATAAAATCTTACTCCCATCTCCTCATTTTTAATCCACCTCAGATTCTTTCTTTTACCTTTAAAAAAGTTTCAGTCTAGGAAGTTTCATCCAGGATGTTTTCTTTCCTTCTTGTTGAGGTTTCATTCTAAGAGCAGAGAAGATCAGAAGATGGGTATGCATCGAGTCTGGAGTCATGCTTTTATGGATAGCACTAGGAAGGTCTAGTTCACCTTCTAAGCCAAGGTGTCATGGGATTCTCTCTGCTTCATCCTTGCCAGATCACCCTGCTTCGCTTTGCTTTGATGGGAAGTTCATTGCTTCCTGAGTCAGTCTCTTACCTTGGCTCTGGTTGTAGGAGTTCTTCCTCATACTGAGCTGAAATCATTTGTCTTGGAATTTTCAGTCTGACAGAAAAGAGATCAAAATGTACGTGGCTTTGTCTCTTACTGTCTTCCCTTCTTCCCCTCCCCTTCTTCTTCCCTTTCCAATAAATGTTTTATTTTAGAATAGCTTTAGATTTATAGAAAACTTGCCAAGATAATACAGAGAATTTCTGTATACCCCTCACCCTACTGTTAAAATCTTACACTATTGTGTATCCTCAATCATTTGTCAAAACTAAGAAACCAACATGGTACATTATTATTAATTATAAACTCCAGACTTCAGTCTGATTTCACTAGTTTTTCTCTTAATGTCCTTTGTGTGTTCCAGGATCCCATCCAGGATATCACATTACATTTAGTCATTATGTTTCCTTAGTCTCATCTGGTGTGTGATAGTTTTTCATTTTTTCCTTATTTTTCATGACCTTGATGGTTTTGAGGGAGTGCTGGTCAGGCATTTTGTAGAATGTCCCTCAATTAGGATTTATCTGATGTTTTTGTCATGGGGTTATGGGCTTGGGAGAAGAATACTGCAAAAGTAAAGTGCCAATCTCATCACATCATATTTGGGACAGGTGATATCAATGTGACTTATCACTGGTGATGTGAACCTTGATCCTCTGACTAAGGTAAAGTCACTCCTCCCTCCCCTTTCCATACACAGTTTTTTAAAAGCAAGTCACCATGTTCAGCTCACACTTAAGATGTGGGGCGATTAAGTTCTGTCTCCAGGAGGAGAAGTAGCTTATGTAGGTAAGTTATTTGGAATTCTTCTGTTAAGGAATATTTCTCTTCTCCTACATTAATTAATGCAACCACTTATTCATTACCAGTGTGGAGTGATGCATATTTATTTTATACTTTGGGTTATAATCCATTACTACTACTACTTTAATTTTTCTCTTGTGCACATCATTCCAGCTTTGACCACTGGGAGATCTCCCAGTTGTCTCTTGTGTCGTTTTGACATGCCCCCATTTGTTTGTTTTCTAAGGACTTCCTTACTTTCTGGCACTACAAGATATTCCAGGTTCTTCTTGTATTTTCCCCGCCCCATCACTAGAATCAGCCATTTCTCCAAGGATCTCTGGTTCCTATTTTTGGAGAATGATATTAGAAACTAAGACCTGACCACTGGAGTGCTCATTGCTACTGGGATGTAACTACTTCTACATCTTCTCAGTGGACAGAGTTAGGAAATACGTGAATGTATATCAGCCCATGTTACACACATATCTACAGTATTTCTGCATCTACATTTCTTTCTATAGGAAGGCTTTTCTTTTTCAAGTATTTATTGTTATATTTTGCTGTGTAGCGAACAGCGAGATTCACTGCCTTCTACCACCAATGGTAATTTTTTAAGATAGGGGGAGAGGAAAGTAAAAATGGAGATCTTAGCGTAACTATGACTTAAGAACTCAGTCACCCTCTAGTCCGATCATGTAATTTTAGAGATGAAGACATCCTAAGAAGTTTACTGAGATCCAAAGAGGTTAAAATACTAGCTAGTGGAACAGTCAAGATTGGAATCTGGCTTTTTGAAACGGAATCTCTTTATTTCCACAATATCTAATGCCTCTTTAAGACTAATCAGTATTCTTGGCTTTGTATTCAGCTCAGTTATTAACTTCTTCGGATGCATTAAGCAGATTAAAGTGTAATTTTAGAAATTGGTGTGCAGAGGTACGAGCTAGCCAATGGAAGTCCGCTGCAGTGTCACTGAGGAGGGATTTTGCTCTCCAGTGACAGATCAACAACTTGAAAATGATGCTCTGATGGCCAGATGTTAGTGAGTGAATCTACTTAAATGACTATGATGATTACCCTGCCCTGTTTTACTTTTTATAACTATCGCAAAAAAATGTATATTTTTGCTCTGGGGAGAGAAGCACAGGGTTCCTATAGGACAGATACTTGATGTATACACCTGCTTTTTAGAAATGGGATATAAAGCAATGAAAGAATCTGTTTAATGTCATCCAAGGAGTTGGTGATAGAGTAAAAAATAAAAAGCGAAAGCTGCAGCCCGCATGGCCCTTCTTTTAACAGGCCAGCCACACAGCTCCTTTCTTTTAAATTGCTTTCGGGCAGCTTTTAAAGTGAAGAACAAACACTTGAAAGTTCCTCCCAAGAGACTCCTGAGGCTACAGGACAGTCCTAGGATGCCTTCAAACCTTTCAGCCATTTCCTTTGAGAAGTGGGTATGTTTATACTTGATAAACCATGTCTTGTCACCACATAACAGTTAAAATCTCCATTCTGTTCTTTTCCATTTGTACTTTAGTCATTCCATTTTAGTTTTGTTTGGTACATTGTGAACATCCAGGATTTTTAGTTGAAATAAATGGTAACAGCTGTTTCCCATGTACCAAAAAATGTAATTATGAACCTTAACCTTGAGATGATATGTCCAGACTTTCCCAGGTGTGGAAATGACTTGAAAAGCTCATTTTGGGTAGTCGTCCCAATACAGAACCACATTCAGCTGCTTGCCATCAACTTCATTCAGAGAGAGAGAGTTTCTGTAGGTCTTTCTTTATTCCAATACTCCCTTCTTAACACGGCTTTTCCTCTTTAAAATAGTGCAGGGACTTCCCTGATGACGCAGTGGTTAAGAATCCGCCTGCCAATGCAGGGGACGTGGGTTCAATCCCTGGTCCGGGAAGATCCCACATGCCACAGAGCAACGAAGCCCCTGCGCCACGACTACTGAGCCCATGTGCTGCAACTACTGAAGCCCATGCACCTAGAGCCTGTGCTCTGCAACAAGAGACGCCACCACAATGAGAAGCCCGTGCACCGCAGGGAAGAGTAGCGCCCGCTCACCACAACTAGAGAAAGCCCGCGCGCAGCAACGAAGACCCAACGCAGCCAAAAATAGATAAATAAACAAACAAACAAACAAACAAATAAATAAAAGACTATGGTCTAAAAAATATAATAGTGCATATTTACTGACATAAACACACCCTTAAGTCCCATCTTTCATTCCTGCTTTATTTTTCTCAGTAGCTCTTACCACCATTTAAAATACTATATGTTTTACTTCCTTAGCTTTAAATTGTCTGTTTTCCCCCATTAGAATGTAAGCTCTGTGATAGCAGAGGATTTGTTTCGTTCACTGCTGTCTTCCCCAGACCCAGAGTAGTACCTGGAACATAGCAGATGCTCAGTGAATGCTTCTGAATGAATAACGTGAAAGTTGTAACTCGTGATCATTTGGCCCCTGATTTTAATATAAATACAAATAGTTGAGTTTTATTTTACAGGGTTATTTTAGATTATAAGTAGAATTAAATCACATTGTTTAAAATGGGGATTTATCTATTCACCAAAAACCTCAGAATTTGTACTAGAAATGTGCATAGTGCATTGGAAGTTATGCAGCTAACTCAGTAATGCAATGCTGTTATCACATGAAAGGAATTTTGAAATTCTCTTCTAAATATCACTCAGGAAATTGGTGGAATACCTAAAAGCACATTTTTTTTAAACTTTAAATGTGAATTATCTTCAGACTAACCCAAAGATATCCTGAAATGTCATTACCCAGTTTGACCAGATTTAGCAGAAATGACTTTTCATTGTTATAAAAAGAAAATCTATTCTGACTAATATTTGCCACCTTAAAGAATATTAAAAGAATATGCTATAAAATCTAAAGTAATTCCTCTGAAGGAATGTCAGCATATAGGTGCTGGCATGTTTTTATTTTTAATCATATTATGTTACAAATATTTTTATTTAAAATTTCTAGCATCTGAACTACGTACACTTTTATTTTTAAAACACATAGCTCTTATTTCTTTAAGCAATATGTAAGATAATAGAAAAGGGTATGCAACTTGACCAGCCATTTTATGAACTAGATCTTTCAAAACAACAGCTCTAATGCCAAATTGCTTGCAGTATTCTCTCCAGGACAAGAAACATACAAATAAAAAGCAATCTAGTCAGTGAACATCACAGACTTGTTTGCAAGCTATCTTTGGGCTGATGTAGTGCATAAATTACATCTGTACAAGACTGACATATGTGCCTATTCCCCCCTTTTATTTCAGAGCATTGGGGAGTCGACAATGTCTGTTGTGTTAAATCAGCTGCTTCCCATGATTAAGCCTTCGAACCAGAGGACTAATGATGACTACAGCCCCGAAGAGCTGCTGGTCCTCCTGATATATATTTATTCTGTCAGTGGAGAGTTCTCAGTGGACAAAGACCTGGGTGAAGGTGAAGAAAAAGTGAAGAAAGCGTTGGCTCAAGTCTTTTGTGAGGAGTCTGAATTGTCACCTTTGCTGCAAAAAATCACAGGTGAGTGTTTAACAAAAATAGAGGACATAAACATCACTGTTACCGAAAACATTTAAAAATAAAGGCATTTGGAAATAGGATGTAACCATCTTCATTGGAGTTGTTCCGAATTTCATGAGGCCTGATGAATGCTAGCCAGCCTTTCGGATTAGAGGTTTTGTTGTAGGTTTTTTTTTTTTTTATTCCAGTTGTGGTAGGGAAATGGCCTTCTAGCTGCTTGTCAGTATTCATATTCTTAGAGTCTAAGCCTTGTTAAAATAGCAAAATACTCACAGGGTGTAATATCTTTAAGGAAAAATAAAATGACGTGCATCCATCCTATTCAAAGGATTTCTGTTGACATATGCTCTTTGAGATTGTCATTTCAAACTTAAAAACAAAAACAAAAAACCTGTTTCCCTAAGATGTTGTACAATGTTATAGGATGAAAATTGCCATTTTCAAGAACAGTTTCATATTTTGACTTCTCATATTTCATCTTGAATCTGAATTAATTGGTACTATCCAAAATAATCCCCAAACATCCCAGTAAAGCAGGCTGTTGATTTGGGGGAAGTACCTAATTAAATATCCTAAAATCTAACCATTTTCACTTCTAGTAAGAACTGTGGTATAACTTGCGGAGATATTCATTTGTGTTGTTTCATATCAAATTCAATATTCTTTATATTTTGTGTAAAGCTTATTGCTAGTAGCGTGGATTGAGCCTGGGCCTGTTTGAGAGTGAGAAGTTATTAAAACTTACATGTAAAACGTAAATACTTTAAAAACATACCAGGTTGCCGTTCATTCATGGATATGTGTGTGTGGGTGCATGTAGACCTCTCCACTGGGGAAGGCTCAGCTGAGGGAGGTTACATATCATCTGACTTTTCCTCCTGTCTCCTGTCCTGCCTCCCTGGGGGGCGGGGCCCAGCTTTCTCAGAAGCGGGCTGTGTCTCTGTCCACCTGAGCATCCCGTGCATGTGTGCTTTCCTTTGTGCCCAATGCTGGCCTTTCCTGTGTCTGGTCATGGAAAACGAAACCGTGACAAGGTGGAAACCGAATGAACTTCCCACAGAAATGAAACGTTTCCTTGCCCAGTACAGAACCTGCTTGCCAACTTAAAATCTACCTAAGGAAAACTTGTGGGAGTTGTTCCCATTTCATTAGGGTACAGAACTGAGTGTGATTTCACGTGTGTGTTTGGCTATAAATGAATATTGACTTAGAAAGACTTAATATGGTTTATATACAGCTTAGAACAGTGATTTGATTCAAAGTCAACTTGAACACTAGGAGAGTATAATTGGAAGTTTTTCTTAACACACATAATTCCAGAAACAGACAACAAAGATGGTGTGTTCTAACGAGGGTGTTTGGATAGCTTTCTGCAGCGTTAGTGTGTTACTGTATTATTTTGAGAATTGAGGTCAAGCAGTCAGTGTTCATTCGATACTCGCTCAAGGTGTTTATTGACCCAGAATTTCATTCTTTATTGGTTTCTCTGTTTTATGATTGCTCAGGATATTGCATTTTCTTGCTTTTAAATGTGATTTCACGTTTAAAAAGACTTCTGTACATTCATGTTTATATTAGGAAAATTTGTAAAGTTAATAGCTGAAGGTAAAAAAAAAATACGAATTTGTGGAAATTTTAGTGTATCTTTAAATTTTGGAGACATCTTATTTTATAATACAAAGTATATATTCCTACCTAGATTAGCTTTGGTTTTTTTTTATTTTTTATACATCTTTACTGGAGTATAATTGATTCACAATACTGTTTTTATGGCTGAGTAATATTCCATTGTATATATGTGCCACATCTTCTTTATCCATTCATCTGTTGATGGACATTTAGGTTGCTTCCATGTCCTGGCTATTGTAAATAGTGCTACTGTGAACATTGTGGTACATGTCTCTTTTTGAATTATGGTTTTCTCAGGGTATATACCCAATGGTGGGATTGCTGGGTCATATGGTAGTTGTATTTTTAGTTTTTTAAGGAACCTCCATACTGTTCTCCATAGTGGCTGTATCAATTTACATTCCCATCAACAGGGCAGGAGGGTTCCCTTTTCACCACACTCTCTCCAGCATTTATTGTTTCTAGATGTTTTGATAATGGCCATTTTGACCAGTTTGAGGTGATACCTCATGGTAGTTTTGATTTGCATTTCTCTAATAATTAGTGATATTGAGCATCTTTTCACATGCCTCTTGGCCATCTGTATGTCTTCTTTGGTGAAATGTCTATTTAGATCTTCTGCCCATTTTTTAATTGTGTTGTTAGTTTTTTTGATATTGAGCTCCATGAGCTGTTTATATATTTTGGAGATTAATCCTTTGTCAGTTGCTTCGTTTGCAAATATTTTCTCCCGCTCTGAGGGTTGTCTTTTCGTCTTGTTTATGGTTTCCTTTGCTGTGCAAAAGCTTTTAAGTTTCATTAGGTCCCATTTGTTCATTTTTTGTTTTTATTTTCATTACCCTAGGAGGTGGGTCAAAAAAGATCTTGCTGTGGTTTATATCAAAGAGTGTTTTTCCTATGTTTTCCTCTCAAAGTTTAATAGTGTCCGGTCTTACATTTAGGTCTTTAATCCATTTGGAGCTTATTTTTGTGTATGGTGTTAGGGAGTGTTCTAATTTCATTTTTTACATGTAACTGTCTAGTTTTCCTAGCACCATTTATTGAAGAGGCTGTCTTTTCTCCATTGTATGTTCTTGCCTCCTTTGCCATAAATTAGGTGACCATATGTGTGTGGGTTTGTCTTTGGGCTTTCTATCCTGTACCATTGATGTATATTTCTGTTTTTGTGCCAGTACCACACTGTCTTGATTACTGTAGCTTTGTAGTATAGTCTGAAGTCCAGGAGCTTGATTCCTCCAGCTCTGTTTTTCTTTCTCAAGATTGCTTTGGCTATTTGGGGTCTTTTGTGTTTCCATACAAATTGTGAAATTTTTTGTTCTAATTCTGTGAAGAATGCCCTAGATTAGATTTGGATGTACAGTTCAAACAGGGTGGATAAGATGTGCTACTTAGACTTGACATAAGTCAGCTTGCCAGTGAAACACACATCAACCCTTGTGGCCACCAAAAGGACTTGATTTCTGAAGGTAGATTTTTACTTGGCCAGTATAGACATGCCCCTTATTAAGTATGTTGAAAAGTCACGTGTCCTGAGAAGTAGGGTTTATGTTTACAGTTAGCTGCTGAAGAGAATGTTTAATCTACATCTCAGGATAAGGAGTAATAGGACAGCATTGAGGCAGTGGTGACTCAGTTTTGTAGAATAGGATGGAATACGCAGTATGTACTGGAAGAATTGAATTGTCTTCCAAATGTGCTTAGCCTTTCATGGAACTAGGTTAGTTTGGCTTTTACCATGAACTTGCCCACAGTGTTGCACTTATGTTATTCCAGTTTATAATCTCAGCTTACTTGCTACTGGTTGGCAGAAATTACTTTATGTCTTGTGGACATTTTGTGGTTGATGAGATTTAGTTTAAAAGTACTATTGAAAATAAGCAATCAATATAAGAATTCTACTTTTTATATAATGCTGTAATTTTACTAATCTTAACTGTTGATAGAATCAAGCAATCAATACTTCTTCTGTACTAAAAATTAAGCACGTTATCATCACTCAACTGCTAAGTGATAGAACCAGGATTTGAACCTTCTGGATCTCGAGCCCATGTCTTTAAACATGGAATTCTAAACCTGCCACAGGCTCACTTCTGTAACCACTGCATATTGTATTCTGTAACTTATGCTTGCTTAAACTTATTGTTTTATGCCATGCATTCTCACTTTCTGAACAGTGAATTAATATTTGGTTAATATCATAGATATTACTTGTGCTTTTGAATCTGTCTATAATAGCTACTTATAGGAGTTTCCTCATACCTTCCTATTTTGGTGCATGTATCCTCTTTGTTTCTCCATTGCTATAAAGAAATTAAAATATTATATCTAGTCACTGAAATCTCTTGGTTGTCTAGCTTTCTAAAACAGGAGTAGCAAACTTAAATTCCTTTTATTTCAGTAATACCTCTCGACAATAATTACCCTATATTTAAAATTCATATTTCCTTTTATATGTTAAAAATGTAACTTACTTTTGATAGTTTCTTTCATTTCTCTCTATTCTTCCCTTTTATAGAAAGGGCAATGAGAAATTGTGTTCGGCAAAACAAAGCAAAACTTAAGCATGGTCAACGGCAACGTATTATTTTCTTTTTAATAGGTACTCTTGGGGAGAGTGGTGGGCAAAAACTCTCTTTTCTACTCACACAAAATAACAAGGGTTGGCTCTCAGGGTGTCAGGGATGGGAGCTGTAAAAAGAAAATTGGTACGGCCTAAATGTGTCATTTAGTGTTGTGCTTTCTCAGTCTTGCTAAGTTCAAAGAGAGTATCAGTTTCCATATATGTTAGTATTTGCATGGCAGTCACAAGAGAAAACAAACGAAAACCATTTGAACTTTCTTCAGAGTATGAAATCAAAACACTCATTTCAAAGATCTGTGCAAATGTGGACTATCATCATACAGGGAGCTATGTCAGAAAAAGCATAGGCTTAGAGCAGAAATCCTTGATTCAAAAGTCCTGGCTCTGTCATTTCCTAGCAATGTGTGTTAGTGGGCACATTACCATCTCTGAACCTTGATAATAAATATAAGCGCCCTATTGACCACTCATGATTTTCCTGAGAATAAAATGATGTGATGTGTGTGACCTAATTTTTGATCCATAGAGCGTTGTAATAGGTAATTTTTTTTTCCATTGCTGTTATTATTTTGATGGCATCTAGCTGTCATATAGGGCAGTGCTTCCCAGCCTTTTTAACGCTGTTTTGCACACAGGCAGTAAGAATGTTTGCAGAGTCTACTGAGGTAAGTGGACAGGCTGGTGTGGTCGGGGGCAAGCAGCAGCAGGGGCTTGATCACTCCAGGCCCTACCCGCCAGACCTGTGAACTGAAGCAGCAGCTTGGCACACCTGTAAACTATTAAGGGCAAATCAGTGCTCTAAGGTATGTTGGTCAGGAGGCTCTGGAATCAGGAAACAAAGAAAAACAAAACTTGCATATGGTTTTTGACACCCACAACTCTTGGAAAACAATTTTTTTGGTAAACAATTTTTATATTACTCATTAACTTATGTCCCTGAATTTTTATAGTGTCTTTAAAGATCAGGTCAATAAGAGCTAGATCTGTTTAGTTAGGTTCAGTGTAATGCTAGGGAATGAAAGATTCAAAATATCTAAGAACTCTATGGTTCAAGAGAGAGGCATGATAATACCACAGAAACTGTAATTTATATTTATTAGATTCTTATTTTACTTCCTGTTGATAATTTGGGATTATCAATTTCTGTATTATATTAGGATTGTACCTGGATATATGTAATGGAAAATTTACAAGATTAGCTTAAATAGTAAATAAAAATAAATAGGGATTTATTTTTTTTCTCAGCAGGAAGTTAAGAGACAGGCAGCAGAACGCACACTCCTTTTGGCTTCCTTCCTTCCTCCCTTTCTTCCTTTTTTTCCTGTCAGTATATTTCATCATTATGGTCATGAGGTGGACACTCCTCTTCCATGTATTGTGTCCCTGCTTTAGGCAAGGAGGGAGGAAGGATGAAAATAAAAGGAGTATACTAGTGGTGTCTGCCCTTTTTTATATTAGGGGAACCATAGCTTTCTGGAAGTCCTACCCAGAAGACTTGTAATCGTTGCCGAGAACTGGGTTTCATGACCACCTCTGGCTACCAGAGAATCTGATGAATATTTTTAACTGGGCACATATTAGTCATGAACAAAGTCAGGGTTCTGTTAAAAGAAAGAAGGTGAGAGTGGGCATTATGTAAGAAACTTGAATTTGCTGCAGTTATTATTATAGGCTTCCCTGACAGAGGAAATTCTAAGGCAATATAATATACTGTGAGATGGAGTGATGCCCCGGGTGCAGTTAAAGTATTAGTTTTCTTTTACAATATATACTGAAAAAACACACTATTGTGTGCTAGTATCATTGGACTTATAGCACAAATATTTTAACCTTATCAGTATTCATTGAACATGTCTATGTATCTGGCATTATTCTCTCTAAGCATAGAAACCCTGGGGGCGGCAGTGGTGGAGTAAAGGCTCTGAGCACAGGATTTGGAGTCAGGTGGGAATATCAGGTAATAGCAGCATTATAATATCTGATAATCCTAGATAATACTATAGTGTTCAAAGTGCTTTTGTAAACAGTATCGCCTTTGATCTGAAAAGAATATGTACGTTTGAACCCATAAACTTATATGCCTAAAATATTATACCCCAAATATCTGAGCTCAAATGAAATATATCTATAATGCTGAGTTCTCTTTAAGACAGTTTACTCATAAATATACTGCTAGTTTTTCAAACATGGTTTGGAGCGGAGAATATAAAATTGTACATAAACTTGGAAATAGGAGAGTTGCAGTTTTCCCTGTGTTTCCATTTTTTCCATGGCAGTTCCCTCCCTAATAAACCTTTTGTCTTTAGGTAAAACCCAGGTACACTTTGGGGAGGTCCCATAGTTGCCTGGGTTTTTGTAATAGGTGTAAAGACTCATAAGGCAGGGCTTCCCTGGTGGCGCAGTGGTTGAGAGTCCGCCTGCCGATGCAGGGGACACGGGTTCATGCCCTGGTCTGGAAAGATCCCACATGCCGCGGAGCGGCTGGGCCCGTGAGCCATGGCCGCTGAGCCTGCGCGTCCAGAGCCTGTGCTCCGCAGTGGGAGAGGCCACAACAGTGAGAGGCCTGCGTACCAAAAAAAAAAAAAAAACTCATAAGGCATATATTATTATGTTTTATGAATGGAAAGGTTCTCAACAATTATCCAGTTTATTCGTTTTGCACAAGAGAAAATCAGTGCCCCAATAGGTTGACTAATTTGCCTCAAACCACCAACCAATAGCCTATCCAGTGCAAGGATGGAACTCAAGACTGTGTTTTCTGATTCCCAGTCCAGAATTCTTTTTACTAGACCAGTGATTCCCAACCTTTGTCTCATGGATCCCTGGGAAAATCTAGGAGTTAGAACAAAAGGTTCACTCCTGTGTGTGTGCTTTGTGCTTCATCCATATACTCAGTATTACTCTGCACATATAAATATACAAATATTTGTAGATATAATTGTAATTTATAAAATAGAAATTCATTTAAAGGTATTGCTGAAGCTATAGAATTTTTCCTTTGTATCTTTTAGGTAACAGATACCAAAAACATAATTATAAGATATCCCCACACTTTAAAAATGTTTGAAATCATGAGTTGCAATAGGAGTCTCAAACTCAAATGCTTACAGGGACCAGCAACTAATATAAATAAGTAAAGTAGGTTAGGTTTTGGAAAAACAACAGTGAAAGTACAGTGATAATTAGCAAAAGATAGTTGGTCTTAATAAAGGGGGCAGTAGGGAGTGGTGATGACTATGTCAAACTGGAGATCCTCTAATTGTTTCCAGGAGAGCATGAGTCTAATATTGCCAATCTCTCAAGAAATCAGGAATCTGAGGGGTTTTTTTTAATATTCTTAATTAACCAAATTTAAAAAGTTGGCTCATTTTCTAAAACACTGCATGAGTCAAAGAGATTTTATTGAAGGGCAGAATTCAGCCTGTACGCTTCCAGGTTGCCATCTTTATACTAGAGTTTAGTATCTAGTGTACAACCCAGCATACAGGTTGCAATCTTTATACTAGGTACTGCCTCAGGTATTGATTACAGAGAAAAGCGTTTAAATCTCTAATACGTACTAGAAATCTGAAAGATCTCTAGGCAGATGAAATTAGACACTACAGTTCGGTCAGAAAGCAAAGGAAAGGACCTAGTGACCTCCTTTTTTGACTTTTTTTAACTAAAAGAAAAAAAAATCACATTTGTTTACATTTTAATCTGGCATGAGTTTACCAGTGAAGTAGCATAGGTTTTCCTTCCAAATAGATCCTGTAAAGATACCATATATAAGTGGAAGTAGACTTCCCACAGAACTCTGTCTATTGGGTGGAAAATGCTGGGAAGCAATTTTGGGTTTAATATTAGGAAGACAACTTAGGAAAATAAAGCCAGCCAGCAAGTCTGACTCACCCCCATGAGAAGAGCTTCCCAGCACAGGGAACTGACACTGAGACTTGTGTCAGTAGGAATTTTACTAAGACATTTTAGGACTTTAAAATATTACGGTGTGAAAAGTCAGTTCTGTGGAAGGGATGGTGCATAAGTTCTCCTCAAATTCTGGGAAGACGGTATTTTTCTAGCTAGATCCATAGTTGTGCTTCCTTTGCTATGTAATTCTCAAAACTTTGGCATAAAACAATGGCAGGATTCCTGTTATTCTAACTGGAATAATCTGAACTTCACATTGACTGGGATAAAATGTATAAATTACCTTCATGATGCACCATGATTTTTAAAATCATCTTTAACTTTTTTAAAGTTTTGATTTTAAGGGATCTTATTTCCTAAGTTTTTTCTTCTCTATTCCTTCCCACTTGTCTTTTGCCCTGTTTAAGATCAACCATGGATAATAAATGAGGAAAGGCAGGTCCAGTTTGGAAAGCAGTGTTCTTAGGGACACTGAAGGTTAGAATAGTCTAGTGAGCTCTCAACCAATATCCACTTGCATTCCTGTGAAAATCTAACAGAGGACTTCGAATGAGAAGGAGCTGAGAATTTATTTTCAATGGCTTGTGGAAGGCAGCTTATGGTACTTTCAGGTCTGCTTTCCAGTGGAAAGCATATATGTCTACTCTTATCTCCTTAGTAAGACAAAGCCACATTCTACAACCAAGAGTACAAATCTATTTGCAATGATTTTTTTTTTCTTTTTTTTTTTTTCTTTTTTTGCTGTACGCGGGCCTCTCACTGTTGTGGCCTCTCCCGTTGCGGAGCACAGGCTCCGGACGCGCAGGCTCAGCGGCCATGGCTCACGGGCCCAGCCGCTCCGCGGCATGTGGGATCTTCCCGGGCCGGGGCACGAACCCGCGTCCCCTGCATCGGCAGGCGGACCCCCAACCACTGCGCCACCAGGGAAGCCCGCAATGATTTATTTTTGACAGCTTTCCTCTTTTGAAAAAGTTCAGGTAAACATAGACCATATAAAATCATTATTGCTATTTATGGCTGCCACTTTATTATGAAAACTTTCATCTCCATCAACACAAGGCATAGACGTTTTGTTTATTATGTTAGTAGAGCTATGTCTTTCAACCAAAACATTTTTCATCATTGGTCAAGTACTTTCCCAGCGTGTAGAAAGTCAGTCTTCTTTGTAAAATATAAAGCACTTCCCAACAGAGAATTGTAAAAGGTGAGGAACTAACGAGAATTTCTCCTCCTGTGCTTCCTTTACTCTGTCACCTCTGCGTTCTTTCCTCCTCTCACAGCTTTCCCTCAGTAATTCATCAGATATGCATTTCTGCAGATTTCTGCTCCTAGGGGCACTATTTCAATTGAAAAATAGCTTTCAAGATTTCAGAAATCTTTCCCTTGCAAAGTTGTTCCTTGGACCTTGAGGACTGCCAGTGACAAAGGATGTTGCTGTGGTAACTAGAAGGGTGATCCTGAAAGTTCATTGCCAGCCTTCATGTTATCCACACTTGAATGAAAACTTCAGTTCATTACAGTAGGTGACAGTGTACAAAACCATGACTGCAGAATCCACTCACTCAGATGAAAGAGGGCTTCAGGATGCAGGGGGAAATTCATTTCAGCAAAGATTCTGCCTCACCTCTTGGTTCTAGTTTATGGATTCTCAGTTATTGTGGCATTCCAGTATTAGACTTTTCATTAAGGGATATACCTTCATTTCTAGTGTTTCAGATTTCTTGTTTCAGGGCTGTCAAAACAAAACAAAACAAAAGCTTTAAAGACTGTTGTTTTCTATTATGGTTTGTAACACTGTTTGGTATAATAGGGTCTATTTTTCCTCTTGATTTCTAAGATTTCTGCTGGAAACTCTAATGAAAAACATATGTCTGCCCTAAATCACTCCCATGAGAAATGTTGGAACTGTTACATTTAGTTTTACTGTCCAACATATTAAAATAGTTAACCACAGCACATATTACAAAACAGCTATATCAAGTGAAGTTTACAATGTTTAGTTCATATTTAAAATATATCACAAGCTGTGTATAAAAATATTTAGAGCTGCCTATTAAGGTAGCTAACCAGTTATGTAATTTTGCAAAAATAGTAAGAGATCACTACAAATTACTTTCTCAAGTACTTAATTTTTCCATACCAGCTCATAAAAACAGTCATTCTTAACTAAGACACTGGAACGTATCTTCTTGCAGTGGTATTTATAGATGCACAAATGCAGAGACAGACTGTCCATATCGTTAATTTTTATGTCTGCACATGATGCCAATAGTAATAATTGTGTGTGTGACAGAGAGATTAATACTTGCTGATTCTTATTAACTGTACATTAGACTATAAATTTCTCAGTCATGAAAGAGAACAAATGGAATGCATGGAATACAGGGTAATTTTCTTAAACACAGAGCTCTGGATCAAATAGGAGTGACTGGGTGGTATGGTTGAAAAGAGCACAGACGGGAAGGGGCCTGATGTTTATTCCTAAATATGCCCATAGGTGTGTAACCTGAAAGTAAGTCACTTAGCTTCCTTTGGACTCAGGATCCTCATCATAAAATTAGAGTTTTATTCGGTGAATCTAAGGTCTCTTCTTTCACTACATTCTATGGTTCTAGCTTCTTTTGCTTTTTATTTTTATTGGAATCAATGTACTCCCTTCCCTACCTCTAAATCAGCTCCTCCTCAGTACCATTCTATCTTTTCCATGCTATCACTGTCATCTCAGGAGGGAAGCAATGGACTCATTGACTCAACCTCAGCTCCTAGAGAGCAGCCCAGCTCTGTTTCCTTTGAGATGCTGTTTACAGCTCTCCAAAAATGCTCCCTGTTCTTCCATGGCCTTCCCTCTAAAATCCCTGACTCCACGCCTGCCCACCCATTTATCCTACCTGCTGATACCAGGTTAACATTCTTAAATTTAATTTTCTATTTTAATATCTTTAAAGTTTTTCCTCCACTATTACAGTCATACGTTCTCCTTGTAGAAAATTTGGAAATGTCAGGAACAGTGTAGAAGAAGCCACATACAATTTTATTGAATATTGATGAAAAGCAGATACTTGCCATTTGTTTTCATCTTTTGTGAATTGCCGGCTCATGGTCTTTTCCTTTTTTCCTACTGATTATTAATTTTATTCTTAATGATTTTGAATCAGAGCATTTGTATTATTAAGGTTATTAATCTTAGTCATATATTTTGCCAGCATGTCTTCCTAGTTGGTATTTGCTGTTCATATTTGCTTATATGGCAGTCTGGAGACAGAGCTATATTTAGGAATTTTCGAGGAGGGGCTCCAACAGTGTGATTGGGGCTCTCTGCATCTTTTAAGCTTTTCATCCTTCTAAGTATTGACCTCATTCTTTTCTATCACAGCTGCCTCTGTGTGACCTCTCTCCCTCCCAGACATTCCTGGCTTATGTCATTCCAGAATAGCAACTCAGGAAAAGAGAGAGCTTTTTTTCTTCCAGGGGTTGTAGATCAATCCTAGGAAACGAAGCTGACTGTCACTGTTACTGATCCACTCACTGTTGCCAGGGGAATGGGGCTCTCTCTGGCCAAGCTGAGTCCTGTGTTCATAGCTGTGTTGGGAGTGAGCAGGAGGGAGGTCGGGGCAGGGACTTGCAGAAATGGGCAGTGGGCTGTGATCGACAGTCCAGCACTGCCATTTAACATAGGGTCTGGAGTAATTCCACAGAGGAAGGGATACTGATGTACAAAAGCTAGATATGTCCACCATGAGAACATTCACTAATAAACCAGTTTTATTTCTTTATATTTAAAAAATACATCTTGGGCTTCCCTGGTGGCGCAGTGGTTGAGAGTCCGCCTGCCGATGCAGGGGACACAGGTTCGTGCCCCGGTCCGGGAAGATCCCACATGCCGCGGAGCTGCTGGGCCCGTGAGCCATGGCCGCTGAGCCTGCGCGTCCGGAGCCTGTGCTCCGCAACGGGAGAGGCCACAACAGTGAGAGGCCCATGTACCGCAAAAAAAAGTTTTAAATAAATAAATAATACATCTTATCTTCTCCCTCTTGGGTTTTGTATTTTGCCTGTAAATGGATAAAGATGTCATTGGCACCAGAATAATTGCTTCAAGAGTAGGTATTTGTATGCCTAAAAATAATTGTCTGAATTTTCACTAATGTTTTAAAAAACAGCATCAGAACAACTGTGGACTAAGGGAATTCTTAGAACTCAAGCTGCTTTCACCATGCAATTGCCCCTCAACACTCGAGTAGCAGTAATTGTGCCTGTCATGCATGGCTGTGTAATTATATATAATTCTTTGAATATAAGAATTAGAAGGACAGAGATTGTCATCTGGATGAATTTTAGAGCTCCATTCATATTTATGTGTTCCTTAAAATATTTATAATCGGATTTTCTTCCCTGATGACAGCCATATACTTGTTCACTGTAGTATAGTTGGAAGATCTTTTGCTCTTTAATAAACACAGAATAAAATTTAAAATTACCTATGAACCCACTACCCAGAGAAATCTACTGTTAGTATTTTGATATGTATTTGGTGTTAGTTAGTTAGTGTTTGTTAGTATTTTGATATGTATTTGGTGATCTGTTTATTGGTAAGTGGAAATTGAGATCCCATATATGCGTCCCAAGTGAATATAGCAGGTGAGATTTTGTTTTAAATGTGTTTTTTAGTTTATCCGTTAAGGTCAGAGTGCCTAGGATAAATAGGGCCCCAGGTATAATGTCACATACGGTTTCTGAAACTAACATTGGAAAGATGGTTGTTGAGAATGTTGGTTCTGAATCCATGTCCCAAGTTCTAAGAGACATTATCCCTCAAAAGTCAGATTACCCTTAATCAGAACATAAAGGAGAATACTCTGAGCCAAAAAGGAGGTCCATTAGGACCTTGGGTAGGAGGAAAAACACTTAGGTACAAGTAGTTCAGCCTAGAATTGTGGCAGAAGAAAATTAAAGAGAGACACAACAGGCTCTAGGCTCTGACTTATAATTTTATTATGTGAGAAGAGAAGATTAATATTTTAAAAACCAGGAGGAGAACATATGTATACAACCATGGTGATACTCATTTGTATTTTGAAATTTAGTTGTAAATGTAACCAAGAACGTAATTCCCATAGAAGCCTGACTCTTTTCTGCCTTCGGGTGTTGCCTGTTTCTTCTGTGCTTAGCACCTGGACTGAATTGGTCCCAAAAGGAATGGTAATTTTCCCTGAAGTGTTTATGAAATGAAGCCCCCTTCTGCTTTTTTTCCCTTTCATTTTAAACACAAGACATATGCCTGCACCTATTCGTCAAGCTCTTGAGTTCTTGCCAACCTGACAGAGAGCCATCTGGAAAAGGAAACTGTTAGGGTGCAATGTTCATTAATAATTTACATTTTCCAACATGTAAAATGCTTAATTCTAGATGCTGTGGTTTTGTCCAAACTATACTCTAAAATAATTGGACTCTTTATTTCCTTATTTTTGTTGTGGTGGTTAAGAACAACAGTTAAATCTGATCTGTTTTTTTCATACGGTGAGGTAGGATTGGGAGTTTCTTTTCTGTAGAAATCACCACCTTGCAAAGAATTTAATCTTTGGCTAAAAAAGGTTTCTTCATAGTTAAAATGTAGTTGGATACTTCCTCACTGGGAACGCACACCCTTTCTGTCAAAGTGTAGAAACAATGCACCATGTAAACAATAACGCTTCAGTTATAATATACAGTATTCAGGGCATCTCTTTGATGTACAAGAAGTGAAGCACATGTTTTCATCTATCAGAAAAGCAGAACGCTTTACATTTCATTCCCAGAAACAGATATCAAGACACCGATTTTTTTCTGTGATTGTATCTTTGTTATTATTTTTATACTTTAATCTCTTGTTTCCCATCCCCCTTCTCCCTTCCTTCCTCCTAATCTCACACTTCTGTGAGAGAACTCATAAAACTGGTCACCTTGGGAGTTTGCACACTGTATTCTTGATTATTTCAAGTTGTTCTTGAGAATGCAGAAGCCCAGACAAAATGACATCATCCAGGATGAGTACAGCCTTTTAGTTTGGAAAAGGGTATTTAATGGCTTTTGATTATAGAGTGATTGTAGCATTTCAGAGCAACAGCCCTTCCAGATATTCGGCTGGAAGTGTTGACGCTGTTATATGTCAGGGCCGCTATACCCAGAGTTTAGAATAGAACAAAACCACCGGGGTGTATTTGTTGCAACTTCTTGGTAGGGTATGTGCAAATTACAATCAAAATATCAGATCTCTAATTACTTCCTTATTGCTTTTGTCTTTGCAGTCCTTTCTTGAGCCAATTTATGCCTTATCATTTTTTAAAATACAGATTCAACATGTGAAAGATCCGGGGAAAAGTTCTGGGAACATAGATTTGTTGGCTTTTTGATGGGCCTTTTTAAGGACATGGCTCTTGTTTTCCAATTTGGCAGTGAAAAATAATCAGTGTTTTGCTTAAAATAATGGAAGAGCAAAAATGAACATGATCAGGCTGAAAAAATATCTGGGTCATTACTCTCCAGGGTATAGGGAGGAGCTAGAAATGGTTACCAAATACTGTGCTACACCCACAGCGTCCTCTGTGTCTGGACCAAAGGCACACACCCCCTGCACTGGACTTCTCAGAGCAGTAGAATGTCATTTTTCCATGATCACCTTCTCACTCTGGAGGCTTTTCATCCTTTTGTACCCTTTGTTCCAGCCACAGGCTTTTCAGTTCCTTAAATACATTACATTCCCTCCAACTAACTCTCCACCCTAGTCCAATTAACCCGTTCAGAGCTCAGCTCAGGCCACATGTCCTAGGCTCAGCCTCCTCTGCCCCTCCTTACTAGCTCAGCACCCTCCGCCCTCATCATGTGTCTAGTGAACAGTTCATTATATATTTTTGTGATAATTTGATTAGTGTCTGCCTCCCCCCCGGACCCGCCACCGGCCCCAGACCATAAACTCCATCAGTTTTGTTCACCATTGTATCTCAAGTACCGAGTGTGCTTGGGGGCACATGGAAGGCCCTTCATAAGTACAGTATTTATTGAATGAAGGAGGGAATAAGAAAGCAGCTCTGGCTCAGCTCCAGTGCTTCATCTGACACTGCAATGCTACAGATATGTTGCAGCTTTACCAGAGGAACTCTGCTTTGGAGAACAGAAAGGTTGGTTGAAGAAGAGAATGGAATATCAAAAGGAAGCCATGCCCTATCGATGAGAGTTTGGAAATCCCATTGTTTGCAATATAGTTAAGAAAATATTTCATGCAGTGAAGACAAATGGTATCAGCCATTAATGGAACTGTTATTTTGTGCTTTAATATTTTTATCCTACCAGATTTTAAATTCCGGAGGTTTTTGGTTAAATTTGCTGTTTCCTCATTTCCCCTTATTTTTTTTCATCTTTATTACTTTGCCCTTCTTCTCTTTCATCCCCTCGTCTTCTTTCCTTGCCTGCTAGTGAGCCTGCCGTTCAGCCATACCTGGAGTGCAAAACATTTTTTAACTTAACTTTTAGATCCTCTGACAATTCTTTTCCAACCTGAATATAACAAGGAAGAAACCAGCCCCAGAATGTCTGGGGAAGTTCTTTGGCCTGTGGACAGAACCACAGGGGCAGGAGAGCTTCCTCTCAAGATGGTGATTCTTGGGAATCCGACTGTCTCATCCATGCAGCTTATAACTGTAGTTAGGTGGGCTGATCATTTGTCTCACACTGTAAGGTGCTTCAACGGACCAATTCCATGAAGGAAAGTAAATGTCACGTATAAACCATGATTTGAAAACCAGTGTCATACAATCTAATACAATCAGACTTTTTATTTTTTAAATCCGCGGTTCTTTCTCCTTCCTTCCCTCCTTACTTTTTTCTTTTCAGCCAGTTTTTATGAAGGGACAACATCCCTCTAAGGTGGTGCTAAGTACAAGAGGTGCAATATAAACAGGGTGGGCAAGGTGTGTGTTGTCAGGGGGTGACTTTTAAGGGGAGAGGGTCTTCAGTGCCACAGATGTCCCTGAGTTCTAGCTTAATCTCTCCAGTTTTCCCTCAACCCCCTCAGCACGATTCCCTTCCCTTTATCCTTAATGCCTGTCAGTAGTATCCAGCTATAGCCTCCTAACTAATGTTTCTTAGCAAATCTTTCCTCAGCCAGCTTCTGTAGTCCTTTCCGGCTGCTCTCCCAAACCTTCCCCCCTCCCAGCCTGGATAGAACCATTTCTCCAGAAATGTTTTCTAAAATAACTTTTTTTTTTTTTTGCACCACATCTGCTGCTCCCACCCTTCTACTGCCCACCTCCACACCTAATAATCAGGCCCTAAACCATGGGAGTTCAGTCATGAAATTAGCATTCCTAAATTACAGCATTCTATTCAGTATTCATTGATTTAAAAAAAAGACTTAGGGGATGTAATGTTTAATATAAAGTGGAGGAGGGTTTTTGCTCCCAGCCCCATGTATCTGGTGCCTGCTTATGTGTAACCTGAAGCCCCATCGTCAGGCATGTGTGCCCGTTCATAGAAACAGGAGCATGCATCCTGGCTTCAGAGTTTTGCTTCTCAAGGCGGGAGCTGACTAGCCTGAGCACGTTTTGCTTTTCATACATGTAGAAGAATATGTGATCATTTTTTGTTGCTACAGTGAATAGGAAAATTGCAAAATGCTAGTGAAGGAGAATGAGAAAAACTTTAGATCCAGGTATATAGTATGTTTAAGAACCCTTAAGTTTTCTCTCCTCAGGATTTAAATAATTTTATTTTCATCTCTACAATAAAGTATTTTCTAAATTGTGCTATATTTTAATACCATTTCCTTGCATAAAATACATTCCCTGCCTCCCATTCTTACCTGTAAAACTCCTACCTGTTCTTTAGATGCAACTCAAATATCATTGCCTTTCTCATTCCTTCTCTAATCATCCCAGCCCGAAGTGACCCCATGCCTCAGTGTTGATTTGTGACAGTCCTAGGGCACTTACATTTATGTTGCCTCATGTGCTTGATAGTTGCACATGTGTGTTCTTCCTACCTGGTGATCTTGGACAAGTTACTTATTCTCTCTTTACCTCCACTAGTCCATCTTTAAAATGGACGTATAATAGTACCTATCACATTGGATTGCTGTATATAACACTTAACAGTATACCGCTACTATTGTTTGTTTTCTCTTCTGTTACCTTAAGCTCCTTGAGGGCAGCGACTGTTTATTATTCACCTTTGTATTCTCAGCTCCCATTTTAAAATTGTGGTTCTGCATGAAGGAAGAAGTAAAGGCCGGGTTATAATATTTTCATAATGCTCTTCACTTTTCTCTATTCCTAGACTTGGTTCAAATGGAATGGAGGCTAGACTGGCCTTTGGGGTCTAGAACTGGTTCTGAGATGTTATGCTGTGAAAGGAATATTTGATAATGAGTGCTATTTTCTGTAAAATATTGCTTTATAAATCTCTGTTTGCTGTATTGCAGAAACTTTTTCTTCTATTCCTGTTAAACCAAACACTGTAAACAGTATATCATCTTCTTGGGAGTAAATCTAGATATTCTTCTCCTCCAAAGTTACTTTGCTCATCTAGAAATTGACTCTCACATTTTTCTTTCACACATACATATTTGGAACTTAAAAATTGTCTTTTAACTTTGTAAGAAAAGGAAATTTAACCCATGTGTAGTTGAGATGAACTTTCTTCTTATACTTCCTTTCTCTGAAGAAAGTCTTATACGTTGGGGTATAATCACCTGAACCTCAGCTTTCATTGGTCCAACTATGTGGATTTGGGTTACCAGACACCAATGCATTTACCTGTTTGAGAAGAAGGGCACTGATAGAGTTGGTCTTTCTCCTTCTCAAATGCTTGGTTCCATGTTCCTAGCATGCCAGTCAGCACTAATAAGAATTAATATTTATTGTACACCAGAAATGTCTAGACATGGCCCCAGAACCATCTTGTGGGGTGATCTAGCTCACTGAACTCAGAGTCTGAATGATACAGTGAGATGTCAGCCCTCTAGTAGGACAGAGCCCTACCCCAGCAGTACTCTACTCCAACAGGCTTATCACCGGAGCACACAGAGCCTTTGTTCTCTGGTTCCCTGGGATGGGAATTCTTAGACTGTTGTTACCACAGATGTGCCTGTGAAGATCCATTTGGATTCTTCTCTAGAGTGGTTTCCAAGTACTGTTCTGCAGACCAGCTATATCAGCATCACTGGAGAGAGTTGTTCACCATACAGCTTTATAGATCCTATCTGAGCCCTACTCTGTCAGAGAGTTGAGGGGCCAGGTCTGGGGATCTGTCTGGAGTTGGAGCAGTGTGTTCTATCTGGAGCCCCCTGGATCAGGCATGGGAAAGGGCTTTCCCTTGAGACATCACCCCACTGGAGATATCTGGGACCTCACCCTCTCTTCCAGGGCACTTAAACAAGGTCCCAGGTTACTGAACGGGGTGGGCGTTGTCAACTTGGAGTAGGTCAGCTGGCAGAGTCTCAGATATCAGCGAGCATCTTACAGGCACTCAACTGATGACTTGCTGGCCATGTCTGTCAGTGCCCGTCACACAGCTATTAAGTGAAGGAGCTAGAATTCAAACCTAGTCCTGTCTGGGGCCAGTACCAGAGTTCTTTGTCTCTGTGCCATGTTGCCTAGCAATTCCGGACTGAGTGGCTCCAGTCACTCCTTCCTACCTATCTACTCTGTTTATTTCTCCTTGTTTATTGTGACACAGCTGTTCCATTTGGTGGCTGAAGTTCTTGCCAGGACAGTGTTTATGCTTGGACTCTTCCTTTCCTTTTGTGGTGAGTGAGCTGGAGCTCGTCCGCAGGTCAGGGTTCAGGAGTCAGGGTCCAGGAGTTTTTTTCCCTTTAGGTTTTTTTTACTTGGCACCAAAGTGAGTGAGTCTTGGGAAGTTATTCCTTAGGTGATCCCGTTACTTCAGAAGCTGGTTTAAATGGATAATAGGAGGTGATGATGGCAGCTGAAATATTTAAAGCAACAACACATTTTGGAAAAGAAGACAAGAAAAATGAGAGCAATCCTGGTAGCTGCTTATGTTAGTATTCTTGATTAATGTCTGCTTTTTAAAAAATCAAATCGCTAATGCATCTCCAGTCACTGCACCAGTCCTAACCAGTTAGTTGTGTTTATGTAATATTAAACAGCACACAGGCAGGGCTGGCTGAAATGTCACTTTCGTCCACGGAGGGAGTCAAGATTACATACCTTGCTGCTTCTCCAGACCTTGTCTCTGCGGCGTGCGCTTCTGAATGTGACCGGGTCACAGCACAGCACTGAGGCACCTCTGCCCGTGATTCAGAGTCGCTTCTTTTGTGGACTTGGAAGAGCCCCCGAGGAACTGCCCATGACAGCCTTCTCCCAAGCCAGCCTGCCTCTTTCCTTCTGCACCTCAGAAGCAAATTGGATTGCAGGCTCGTATCCAGCAAGGCTCAGCTGTTCTGTGGCCCTGTTGTGTTTGGCCTCCTCCGTGTTTGTGAAACCTTCAGTTGGAAGCCAAACTAGAATAGAGCAGCTTCAGATAAATAGCTGGGGGTTTTGGGTTTTGTTTTGTTTTTCTTTTCTGGTTTCTCTTTGAAAAATGTAAAGAATGGCAGGAATTGGTTGGGGCCTGAGTCGTGGCTGCTTCTTAGAAGGGCCTGTGCTCTCCAGCCGGCCCAAGCATCTGTCCCTTGCTTCCTTCTCTTGTAGTAGCTGCGGGTCCCCAGCTGCAGGGCAGTTTGTGGCTTTGCTTTCCCATCACTGCCCTGTTCTCCCTCCACCTGCCTGTTAGCGGAATGGAAGAGAAGGACAAGCGGCCGTCCTGACTAGTTTGGAAGTAGTTCACTTATCATTGCATCATGTTTTTATAAACAGGAACTTGAGATCCACACATTTCTAAGTGTTTTTAGAGGAATGTGTCAAGCACAAGCTGTGGCACGTAGTAGCCACTTGGCAAACATCTGCTAAATGATTGAATCTTCAACTAGAGGTCCAGGTGTTTGGGGACCCAAGGTCATGTGTTTGGCTGGAAGAAGAGACATCATGGGGCAGTTTGGGAATATTAACGGCACTCTAAATACACGCAGAGCTTGGAAGACAGACAGCAATTTTTTTACTTTCCATGAAATACGGGGCTTTACTTTTATTTTGTGATGGGATACCTTGACCGCTTTATATTAAAGCCCTTTTGGAGACCTTAAACTTTAGTGACCTTATAAAATGTCAACAAATTTTCTTTCTTCTCATCCAGGCAAAAAGTCCTCTTGGGTTCATTGGATCTGACCATCTCTCTAACCTGATACTGTCTATTTCTCTCACTGTGGGCTGTGAAACAGGGACTACATCCCACGTCTCTGCCACGTCTGGACTTCTTGGCCCCAGAGACCTTTGATGTTAACCGTGAACCCTCATTTTGTTACTAGCACCTTGGCTCTGCCCTACCAGACCCAAAACAAGTTGTTAATGGCCCTGTCACAGTGGTTTAGGACTAGAGTTCCACAGATTGCCTGAGTCGAAATCCTTATTCATCATGTGGCCCTACAAGTTATGTATCATTTCTGTGTCTTCATTTTCTCATCCGCAAAATGGGTATCCTAGTAGCACTTACATCATAGCATTGTTAAAACTGTGCCGAGCACATTGTGAGTGCTCAGTAAATGACAACTGCTGTCTTGGTGGTGGTAGTGACAACAGCAGTCGTATCTGTCTTGAGTTATGAGGATGTAGCCACTAAGAACTATTTTGTGATTTAGTTTTGTCTTACGTGCATTGAATACTTGGAGAATAGCAAAGTCCTTTTGTCACCAGATTGTAAAAGTATTGGATACTTTTTCCCCCCCTTAATGAATGGTCAAGATTTTTTTTTTTAAATTTCCCATTGATAACTTTAATTCAGATCTCCCAAAATAACCAAATAACCATGTTTAATTTGAAAGTTTTAATCAAAGAAGTGATGAGATTTGATTTATCTTTTGGGATGATTTCACTGAACAATTGTTATGGTCAACTTTGATTTGATAGAAAAGACACTGTCAGTGACACACACAAGGGTCCAATTGCTTTCCTGGTTATGAAAGGCAGATGAGGCCTTTGTGAGGGAAGGTCATTATCTTCCCATAGTAATTACTATTCTATAAAAGCCAACACTCTCTCACACCTGATTACTGAGCGAAAACAAGACGCTGGTTGCTGTGTAAGCGCCTTGTGGTAAAGGCCAACTTTGGAATTTGGTCTGATGTCACTGCTGATTGGCCCCAGAGGTGTGGGTTTTGTCTGTGTTATTGGAATACCTCAATTTATCTGTTTTCCACAGGAGATCACAGCACTCTTGAGGAGTTTGGAAAGTTCTGAAATGAAAGGACACTTCAGGACTAAGACATGGCTCTCCCAAACACTGGCAGTCCTCACAAGGCTAACAGTGTCTGTTGACCTTAAGGAACGATTTTTTTTTCTTAGCCATCAAACCACAGGATTTTTAAACTGGCTTTATGACCATCTCTCCCTCTAGTCCACCCTCTTACTTACTTTGGACAGAAACTCAATTTCAGGGGCAACATTGTCGTGTTGGGCCTTTTCTTTCCAGTTTCTTAAAGATTCCTTTCAGGTCTACAAGAGAAAAGCAAATTCTATCAGTTATATTTGGTTCCCAAAGTGGCTTTTGAACCCCAAGTGATATGGATACTACTGAAACAAAAGCCTTCCATTAAAAAAAAACAAAGTGGATGCCTTGCCAGTTATAAGAGGAAGTAAATGTGTGTGGTGGATGAAAGAGAGGGGAGGGAGGTGTGGAAGGAAGTATTTGAGAGTCAGAATTGAAAGTGTCCCTGCCAATTAGGCCCGTGACCTTGACTGTTTCTTAGCTTTCAGTTTCTTCCTCTGTGAAGCTGGGAATCACGGGTACCACCCTCACACAGTGGGGGAGGACCAATGCTTGGGCTGCCCTCAGTGAGTACTCAGTAAATCGTATGTTACCATGATTACCATTATTATTATTGTGCCGTGCTCTAGACTGAACTCCACGTATTCAATTATGAGATCTTATGTCATCAAAACATTTTCTAAACACTTTTTCTGATAGAAATATTTGAATGAGCTCTCTTTGTGATCATATCTCATTTCAGATTTTAGGTTTCACCAAACCTCTTGATCTAATCACCATCTACTTATAGATGGAGATATGCAGTCACTGATATGACGGATATTATGTACTTTTAACTCCTGGTAGACTGTGGTGGACTCAAGCCCATCATTTCACCGGTCACCATGTGTTTACTGAGTGCCTACTATGTGCCAGACAGGAGTGGGTTCTGGGGATACAGTGGAGAACAAGAGAAAGCCCCTGCCCTGAAGGAGCTTGTACAATATTTTAATGGCAGCATTACTTCTTACTCGTATTTATATCCCATTCATTCTACCTAGTACCTGGCATACAGGAAATACTCAATAAATGTGGGGGGTTTTTTGGTGAATTGAGTGCAGCTTACTGAAATGGAAGTCCAGTGTGCTCTTTCTGGAAATTTTTCTTTAAGGAAAAAAAAAAAATCTAAGATTTTCCATGAACGGTCCCCTTGTCTTTATGTTTTATTTGTTAACAGTCTCTATCCATCTGGTTGGATAGAAAAATAGGTCTTGCTGATTACTATCTTCTCACTGTTTGAAGAAACCCTTCGTTGATTTTCCATATATATAGATAATTATCTGTGCTGCTTGTATGTGTAAAGAAATGTGTAAAAGGAGAAATGAACAGAAATACAAACCAGGGTTGGTGGACTTGTTCTTGGACGTGACCAGTTTTTGCAAAGCTCGTCAAGAGCTCTTTCTCTAATGGGCACAGAATTCCTAGTCTGCCTGCACACCAGCAGCCTCCCCTTCTACACCTGCAAATTAAGAAGAAACAGAGCAGGTGGTAGGGTGGGAAGGAAGTAGCAGGCGAAGGCCTGTTAGTGCTTGGCCTTGTAGAGAACGCTTCACCTTTTTAAAATCACCTATTACCTCTGAGGTAGATGCTATTCACCACTGCACCCCACCCCCATCCTCAATACAGATGAGGAATCTGAGGATCAGAGGTTAAGAAGCTCCCAAGGGCACCCAGTTGGGAGGTAGCAGAGGCAGGATTTGAGCCCAGGCTTGCCTACCCAAAGGCTCTGTCTCTGAAGACAAGACTGCACCCCTTCTCTACCTAATTAATAGTCTCAAGTAAGTCTTGCAGGAGTCAAGACTCTCCTCCTCAAAGCTGCTCTGGGGCTGGTGAGACAGATCCTGGAAGTGGTAAGTTGAAGTGTGCTCTTGTGTTCAGCTCTCCTTGGGCTGGGACACAGAGACTCAAGAGGAGCCAGCATGGACTGGGATTCTCTCAAGTTTCCACAGATTTGGTTTCTGGGCAGGTTTTGAGTTACACCGAGTGTAGGAAAAAAAAAAAAAAAAACCCTCTCCTTGGTCTTTTGTTGTTGTTGTTGTTTTTTTAGAGTCTGTTAAGATGCAGAAATTTTGTGTAGGTGCAGTTACAATTAATGCACCTTTGGCCTTCTGTGTCCAATAATGCTTTCAACTTTTATCCCATACAGAATCCAAGATATGTGACAAGGTGGTAGCAGCTAGAGGCTCTGTGGTTGCTTAAAAACCTGTTGGTGTTTCAAGGATATGTTAACGTCTGTCCTCCTTCTACCATCTTCCTCACAGTCCAGAAGTACTGTTCTGGCTCTGTTGTTTGTTGAGAAGCATGTGGTTCAGGATTCTTTCAGTTGTCAGACATGGAAGAAAATCCAACTGAATTAAGGAAAAAACAGAGGTTATTGTTTCAAATAAACTAAGAGTCCAAGGCCATCCAGCTTCAGGTACAGCTGGATCCAGAAACTCAAACTGTGTTATCCGGACTCCTTCACCTCTGCCCGTGTTCTTCGCTACACGCCTAATGATTCCAGGTTTATAGCCTGTATAACTGTTAGTTGTTCATAAAATATTTCCACCTTTCTTCCTTCTGGGTACATGGTAGGATTATGCTCCTTTGTCTCCTGAAGTTAGGTATGGTGATGTGATTTACTTTGACCAATAAAATATGTACGTAAGAGGCATGTGTCACTTCTTGTCAGAAGTTCCTCCCACAGTATCCCCCAATTTCAATATTTGTCCAGCTCTAGTGAAGATATTACCAATGAGAGAACATGTCTGCTCTCTCTTTGACTTCTTACAGTGATTGATAACCTTTCTACCTCTGATTGATGCTTATTAATTCGGCCTTCTGGGAATCAGGATGAAAGCAAATCTTATACTACTTTTATGTGTGTGGAAGTTTCTAGCGTGAATCTGGCATAGGGTAACAAGCAGGTTCTCACTGTACATTTTTAAAAATAATTTAAAGATACGTGTCTCAATCTTTTCTTCTTTGGGTTGATCTTATTTTTTTCAATTTTTTTCTTGAATGACATGCTTCTAAGTCTCCTAACTATATTGACTATTTTCTTCATCTTGTGCTCCAATTTGTCTATAAACCTGTTTTCCTTTTATTTTTTAATCCTTTCTATAATGTATATCTTTTAATTTGCTGTGTTGAGACCATTTACATTTATTGTAATTATTGAAATGTTTGGATTTAGGTCTACCATTTTATTATTTGTTTTCTGTTTGTTTCTTGTATTTCTCATTCTTCTGTTTTCCCTTTCCTTCCTTCTTTTGGGTGGTTTGAGCACTTTTTAGTATTGCATTTTTAATTTATATATTTTTTGTTTGACTCTATTTTTATTTTTATTTTTTTTTTTGGCAGTACGCGGGCCTCTCACTGTTGTGGCCTCTCCCGTTGCGGAGCACAGGCTCTGGACATGCAGGCTTAGCAGCCATGGCTCACGGGCCCAGCCGCTCCGCGGCATGCGGGATCCTCCTGGACCGGGGCACGAACCCGCATCCCCTGCATCGGCAGGCAGACTCTCAACCACTGTGCCACCAGGGAAGCCCTGACTCTATTTTTTTGTATAGTGTTTTTAGAGGTTGCTCTAGGGATTACAATATACATACTTAATATATCAACTTAATATTTTATTACTTCAAATGGAACATAGAAACATTATTCACATATATTAAAAACAGGTCTAGTGAAAATGAATTTTCTTAATTTTCTTTCATCTGAAAATATTGATTTCACCTGCAATCCTAAGGAATACTTTCACTGAATATAGTTATTTTCTCTTAGCACTTAAAAAATGTTGTTTCACTTTCTTCTGGACTCCAGTGGTTTCTGATGAGAAGTCTACAGTCATTCTAATTTCTGGGTTTGGGGATGTTTTTAGCTCAGTCTGAGGGAAACAAGAGATGGAAATGGTATACTTCCCACCAGTTTGATGGGATTTCAAAGTCTGGTCTCTTGCATTCTGGTTTCATGCACTCTGTACAGGTTTTGTAATGGGAGATAAATGATGGAGTGTGCTTACTTCATCTAACCCAGAGCCTCTCTATGCATCTGTTTTGGGGAGGAGTGGATATGTAGTTCAACAGAAGCTGCTAAACACTGTTATATATTAATAAAGTATGTGTGGTATGTATGTATATATGTATATATTTAATAAACCCATATTACTTACATATATGTGCCAAGCATAATGTTAGGTCTGTTGCAAATTAATTAATTTAATACTTACGACAGTCCTATGAGGCATGTACAATTATTGTCCTGTATTTTACAGATGAGGAAACTCAGGAACAGAAACTTTAAGTTGCCCAAGTCACATAGCTAGCAAGTGGGGAGCTAGGATTCAGATACCTGGGGAGTCTGGTTCAGAGTCCAACTCTTAATCATTAATCATCACACTAAACTGTTGTTAATTAAATTGTTATAATTATGTAGTTATATAAAAAATAAGAAGAAGAAAGGAAAAAATAATAGCTCATCATTATTGAGCACTTTCTAGATCTTTGTTCTATACTAATAACTTTATACACATCATCTCATTGAATTGATTTGTTCATTCATGCAGTTTTTATTGAGAATTATGTTAGGTACCGTGTGAAGTGCTTGGACTTAGAAGCGAGCAAGAGAACAGTTCCCTGCCCTGGTGGAGGTTGTATTCTAGCAGAAGGGTTGTTAAACAAATGACTCCCATGTAATTATGTGATTACAATGTGAAAAGTGTTACAGAGGAGACTATTAATGGGGAGAGCATTCTAGTGGGGTTTCTAATTTAAAATCTACCAGTCATGATAGGATAGATTATTTTGAAATAAAAAACAACCTGAAATTTTCAGTGGCTTAAACCAATGAAATTTATTTCTTGTTTATACTGCATGTCCATCAAAGAGTGGGCTGAAGGCTTTGTTCTGTGTTAGTATTTTTGTCTTCCTCGATCAGGGACACAGGTTGACAGAGCAGCTACCAACAAGCACATGGCCATTCTCAGGAGAAGAGGAAAAAGCGTGGAAGACAGGGCTGACTGTTGAACCTTTACTAAGAAGTAACCGTAGCTTCTGCTCACATTTCATTGACCAGAGTGAGGATATGATCAGTCCTAACTTACAGGGGACAGGAGGAGTAGTTCTGCTGTGTGCCTAGAAGAAGGAAACCCAGAAATATTTGGGGAGCAGCATTAAGATCACCAGGTTTGTCTTGAGGTCAAGGAAGGCTTCCTTAAGAGACATCGTTTGGGTTGAATTCTTAAGCAAAAGGCAGAGGGATTGGGGTTGGGAAGTAGATGGAAAGGCAAATGTGACTGAAGTAATGGGAGTAAACAGAATTATACGAGGTCTTGTAAGTTAAAGGGGTTTGGGTTTTATTCTAAGAGCTATGATAAGCCAGCAAGAGGTTTTGAGTAGATGTAATCAGATTTGTACTTTAAATGGGATCCTATGGTTGGTGTAGAGAGTGGATGGGATGGGAGTGAGAATGAGTAAGCATAGGTGAGATAGTAAGTAAGAATAGGTGTCCTATGCTACTGGGACAACAGTGAGAACACTGTTGTCCTAGTAGTATAGGCTAGAGAATATGGTAATTTGATTTAGGCAGTAGCGATTGACAGAAATGGGTGGATTAGAGAAACCGGGTTTAGAGGTGGATGGAATAATCCTCCTTGATCCCAAAGAATCTACTAGTCTCCACTTTCTCCATGAGGAAACTAAAGCTTGGGGAAATAACAAAGCTTTGCTAGTGAGTGGCAAACCAGGAATTCCAACCTGACCTCATTCCCAAACTTGTACCCTTAACTGCCATATCACACTACTTCAGTGGAACGTACTGAGAGTAGTTTATGTCCCTGGAATGGAGAATAGGCTGGAGAGCTTACACTGCAAATGGGCAGGGCTCCCACTTGGCTCAGATGGTGCTTGCAGACCCTTGGATGGCAGATGCCAGGACTCCAACTTTCTCTGCTCACCTATATGGGCCTGGGATCCTGAGCCCTACTGGCTGCATAGTAAATCCCAGTCATGCTTATAGTGAGGTGATGTTAAAATCAAAGTTGAGAATCGTATCTGAATGCTTCCATTTAAATTAATTTATGCATTAAGGCTAGAAGCTTGATGTCGTAGGGTTAAAGTTCTTTAGAGATTTTAGTGCATCCTGATTGCTTCCTTCCTCTCTCCCTCCTTTCTTCCATTCTACGTTCCCTTCTTCTTTCTTTCATCCATTCACTTGGTCATTAATCATTTTTTGAGTGACGTTTATTGCAGGGCAGTATAGCAAAGTGATTCATAAAGTAGAACTCCAAAGTCCTTCCGTAAACCCTTTTCCATACCTTCTGCTGACATCAGAATTCCAGGCCTAGCTCAATATCCACCAGTCCGTGAAGCCTTCTCCACTTCTGCCGAGGAGTTCTGAATGACTTTCACTGTGGTTATTTTTAAGTGCAATTTATCTTAGACTAACCTCCTACTTCCCTCTGTAGCTTGTTCTTGAGAATAGGGAGCTCATACTTTTTACTTCTTTCACTTTCCGTAATGTACTCATCATGATACTAAGTATGCAGTTACTTCCTAATACACTCAAGAATAGAACAATAAATGTTTTATCTTAATCTGTATATGACATTGGTTTTTGAACATGATAAACTGTGAAATACAAGTGGTCTTGAAACATGATCGTTCATAAAATCCATGTAACAAATCAGAAACCCAAATTAATATATTCAAATATGGAAATCTGTTAAAACAATATTATTTTTAAAATTAATTTATTTTTGGCTGCACTGGGTCTTCGTTGTTGCACGCGGGCTTTTGTCTAGTTGCAGTGAGCAGGAGCTACTCTTTGTTGCGGTGTGTGGACTTCTCATTGCAGTGGCTTCTCTTGTTGCAGAGCACAGGCTCTAGGCGTGTGGGCTTCAGCAGTTGGGGCTCGCGGACCCTAGAGCACAGGCTTAGTAGTTGTGGCACACTGCCTTAGTTGCTCTGCGACATGTGGAATCTTCCTGGACCAGGGCTCGAACCTGTATCCCCTGCATTGGCAGGCGGATTCTTAACCACTGCGCCACCAGAGAAGTCCTGGAAATTTTTAAATAGTAAAATTAGCAGTGTTGCCTAATATTCTTTTTCTGTTCCAGGATCCCTCCAGGATTCCATATTACATTTAGTCATCATATCTCCTTAGGTTTCTCCTGGCTATGACAATTTCTCAGACTCGGTATTTTTGATGACCTAGATGTTCTTAAGGAGTACTGTGCAGGTATTTTGTAGGATGTTCCTCAACTGAGATTTTTCTCATGTTTTTCTCATGATTAGCCTGGAGTTGTGGGTTTTCTGTACATTTCCTGCCTCAGTCCTAGAATCAGCTATTTCTTCAAGGAGCCCTGGTTCCTTTCACTGGAGAATGGTATTAGAAATCAACATCTGGTGCATAGTATGCTCACTGCTGTTGGGATGTTATTCTTCTAGACCCTCTCAGCTAACAAAGCAAGGAAATATATGTATGTATATAAAGCCACGTAAATATACACATTTATGAATATTTCCATTATAAAACCATCTCTATTCAGATTAAGCTAAACATTAGTTTATACTGATGTCTCCAACTCTAATTCATTACCATGTGGCTCATTCTAACCTCATTCCCCTTGGTCTTCTGTATACTTCCACACCAACAGTTAGAAACCTGGCTTCCACCATCCTCCATCCACTTATTTAATGGGTTAGATTCAGTTTACGCGCACCGTTCCCCTCCATTAGGATACTACATAAGTGAAGTTGTAGATTTCTCAGGGTACCATATACAGAACCATCCCTCTTCAGTTGTGATGTTAATCACCTGGTCAGGGTTTTGTTGGGTTTCTTCCTGTAATATAGTTACTGTGTTCTCCCTTGCAACTAATAAAGCAATTTATGGTCATTTGCTTTGAAACAATGCACATATCTTGCTCCACATAAAACTATCACCCATTGATTCTTGCTCATACCGTTCTTACAGTGATGGCTACCAAAAAAATGGTGTTTAACTCCACCATATCTCTACTCATTAGTTGACATTCTACGAGAAGGAAAAGCTCTCTTCTCCCCTAGCTGTCTATGTATATATTTATCTATTTATTATCAGAATGGATTCCTATTTAATCAATGTATTATAATTCACTAATTTTGGGGCCAGTTGTCTCAGATCTGGCAGGTGTTAGCCTCTTCAAGCTGGCTCCCATATGCATTTGACATGCCTCATTATTTGGGGACATTTCCTTACTTTCTGGCACAGCAAGATATTCCAGGCTCATCTTATGCCTTTCTTGCTTCATCCCTGGAATCACCCTTTTTTTTTTTTTAAATTCCCTGGTTCCTTTCAGTGGGGAGTGGTATATAGAAACCAAGATCTAGGCACTAGGTATACTCATTGTTAGTGATGTGTCATAGCCTCTAGGCCCTTCAGCAGACAAAATTAGGAAAAAAATAATTTTTTTTAACATACATACAAATAAATAAAAACGCACATACATACAAATTCATATTAGAAGCATATATACATTAGAAAATGGGTGTTATATCTATATATAGTTATATCATTAGTTATATAGTTATATAACTATATATATGTCTAGTAGACGAATATATGTACCTGCCATTCTACTCCAACCCCCAGGGTTCCTCCTTGCCTTTGTCCCATTCCATATTTGCATTTCACTTTTTTTTTTTAAACATCTTTATTGGAGTAGAATTGCTATACAATGGTGTGTTAGTTTCTGCTTTATAACAAAGTGAATCAGTTATACATATACATATGTTCCCATATCTCTTCCCTCTTGCGTCTCCCTCCCTCCCACCCTCCCTGTCCCACCCCTCTAGGTGGTCACAAACCAACTAGCTGATCTCCCTGTGCTATGTGGCTGCTTCCCACTAGCTATCTATTTTACGTTTGGTAGTGTATATATGTCCATGCCACTCTCTCACTTTGTCACAGCTTACCCTTCCCCCTCCCCGTGTCCTCAAGTCAGTGCTCTAGTAGGTCTGTGTCTTTATTCCCATCTTACCCCTAGGTACTTCATGACCTTTTTTTTTCTTAGGTTCCATATATATGTGTTAGCATACGGTATTTGTTTTTCTCTTTCTGACGTACTTCACTCTGTATGACAGACTCTAGGTCCATCCCGCTCACTACAAGTAACTCAATTTCGTTTCTTTTTATGGCTGAGTAATATTCCATTGTATATATGTGCCACATCTTCTTTATCCATTCATCTCTTGATGGACACTTAGGCTGCTTCCATGTCCTGGCTAGGTTGCTTACATGACTCTTTTTGAATTATGGTTTTCTCAGGGTATATGCCCAGTAGTGGGATTGCTGGGTCATGTGGCAGTTCTATTTGTAGTTTTTTAAGCAGGCTCAATACCAAAAAAACAACCCAATCCAAAAATGGGCAGAAGACCTAAATAGACATTTCTCCAAAGAAGATATACAGAATGCCAACAAACACATGAAAGAATGCTCAACATCATTAATTTAGAGAAATGCAAATCAAAACTACAATGAGATATCATCTCACACTGGTCAGAATGGCCATCATCAAAAAATCTAAAAACAATAAATGCTGGAGAGGGTGTGGAGAAAAGGGAACCCTCTTGCACTGTTGATGGGAATGTAAATTGATACAGCCACTATGGAGAACAGTATGGAGGTTCCTTAAAAAAATGCATTTCACTTTTTCACAGCGAGAGCCCTGTCTCTCAGCAGCATCAACACATTTACTCCGTTTGCTTAATCCTACAGTGCACAAACGAAAAGAAAAAAGCAGTTTCAGAATTGCTATACTCATAGCACTATGAAAATGAAGCCTACGAAATATAGTTCAAGGTTTGCTTGCAGTTCTTTTTCTTCCCGGACTGAAGGTATTTATCAAAGCATTGTGTTCTCAAGTTACTTGGATCACTTCTTCCCTCACCTGCCCACCCGTGCCACAACATGGTTCTGTTTTTCAGATGGGACCATATGTTTATTTGTTTGCATTCAGTTTCAGGGTTCTCTGCGAAGTTTATTGGTTTAATTGTACTTTTGAATATGTGCAACATTAACACTCTTCCACATTTAAAATTATACAGAAGATGTGTTCAGAAATGTTACTCACTCCTCCATCGCTTTCAACTTGTATTCCACCCACCTCATTCATCCCTTTGTCGGTAACCAATTTTACTGGTTTCTGATTTATTCTTCCTGTGTTTCCTTTTGCAAAAATAAGCAGGGAAATGTATGGTTTCTTACTTCCCCCTTTTTCTTACACAGGGGCAGCATACTGTATGTACTGTTTTATACTGTGCTTTTTTTACTTAATATGTCCTGGAAATTATTCCATATTAGTTCACAGAGAGCTTTCTTGTTCTTTACTACATTCGCCTAATATTTCATGGTGCGAATGCACCATACTTTATTTAACTACATCTTGTGGTTGGATATTTAGGTAATTTCTAATATTTTGTGATTACAAATGATGGTGCAATGGGTAACCCTATGTATACATGTTGGAAATATATGATCAGGATAAACTGTAGTCATGGTATTGCTGGGTCAAGGGTAAGTGATTTAGTTTTGTTAGATATTGCCAAATTCTCCATCCATATGGGTTGTACCCTTTTACCTTCCCACCAGCCATGTAGGAGAAGGCCTGTTTCTCTTTAGCCTCACAACAAACTGTATTGTCAAGCTTTTGATTTTTTGCCAGTCTGATGGGTGAGGTATTTCAATATTGTTTTAATATGATTTCTCTTTTAAGTGAAGTTGAACATCTTATCGTATTTTAATGTCATTTATATCTTTCATGGGAATTTTTTATTCATATCTTTTGTACATCTTTCTATAATATTTTTGGTCTGTTTTTGATCAGTTTTTTAAAGTTCTTTATAAATTAGGGATATTAGTCCTTTATCTAGGATGTACTTGCAAATATTTTCTTCTAATGTGTTGTCTTTTGTCTTTGCATACAGTGTTTTTTGCCATGCATTTTTTTTTAGGATAATCGAATATATCAGTCTTTTTAAATTGCATCTGGATTTTGAGTCATAATTAGAAAGCCTTTTTAACTTTCAGGTTATAGAAGAATTATTTAAGAATTCACCCATTTAAAAAAATTAATTGCATAATTTTATTTTTAAAATATCTTATTAATTTGGAGTTTGTGCTTATGGGCAACATGAAGAATGGATCAAAATTTATCATTTTTCAAATGACTATCCAGTTGTCCAAATACCCTATATTAAAAAGCCATCTTTCTTCCCACATTTTGGGATGCACCTTATCATATACTAACTTCCATCTGTCAGTTCTCCTTCTGGACTTGCTCTTCTGTTTCATAGGTCTATTTGTGCTCCAAGACCACACCATTTTAGTTATAGAGACTTTGTAGTAGGTTTTAATATTTCTTTTAGCTGTTCCCTCACAGCTCTTTCTTTACATTGTTTTCCTTAGATAATCTTGTGCAGTTATTTTTTCATATGAACTTTAGTATTTAGTAAAGTCAATTTGTTTATTTCCAGAAAAAAATGGCTCCTTGGTGTTTTTATTGGGATTTCACAAAATTTATAAATTGACTTAGAGATCACAGGTATATTTTGATAATGTTGAGATGGAGATGTCCTAACCAAGAACCAGGGATATCTTTCCATTCGTTCAACTCTGCAATTGTGTTTTAGAGCAGTGTTTTAAAACAGTGTTTTTCACATAAGTTTTAAGCTTTTCAAGTTTATTTAAGTTCTTTTTAAGTTTACGCTTTCCTTTTTTTTTTTTAATGGCTTAAAACACAAACATTATTTTCTTATTATGTCCATGGTTAAAAAAGCAGGAGCAGCTTAGCTGGATGGTTCTGTTTTAGGATCTCTCATGACACTGCAGTGAAGGTGTTGGCTGGGGTTGCAGTCATCTAAAGGCCTTACCACCACTGGAAAATCTGCTTCCAAGATCACTCACAAGGATATTGTCAGGTGGCCTCTGTTCCTAACAGGCTGTTACCTGGAGATCTCAGTTTCCCACTACATGGTCCTCTCCATAGGGCTGTTTGAGTGTCCTCATGATATGGCAGCTGGCTCTCTGTGCTCCAGAAACTTTCTAACAAGGAGAAAACTTTCCAAAAATGAAGAAAGAAATCTTCCAACAAGAAGCCTGGATAGGAAATTGACATCCCTTTTGCCTTGGGTGCCAAAATCTGGGGGCAGGTGCACTCTGAGTTTCCCTTAAGAAGAAACTTCTTATCGTTTTTTTTGTTTGTTTGTTTTTTGTTTTTGTTAATGTGGCCTTGGCACGAGCCCTCCGTGCCTGCTGCATCTCCTCTGTCCTCCCTTAAGTTTACCTTTTTCATTGTTACTGTAAATGGAGTTTTCTCTACCATTATATCTTTTAACTTCAACCAGTGTTTTTAACATTTCTATTTACAAGCAATGCTTAACACATTTGCTTCTTCATTTCAAACAACTATCTCAGCACAGCCAGACTGTGTGCAATGCATCAAAGATAGTTCTTCCATGAGTAACTTTCTCTGTGTCAGCAGATAAGGTTGAAACTTTACACATGTACGGTGGACTAGAATCCACTAGAACCTTCGCCATCCAGAATTCAGAAGATCAGCTATTATTAAAAGGAGAATATCATTCTGGAAGCTCTGTGAGTTGCTCTTTGGATTAGTGCAACAGGAATGGTATAACCACGGTCAGAGAAAGGAACAGGACCAGAGATCACACCAGATCTTACTGGAACAGCCACATTTGGATGTGCAGCTTGTCAAGCTGGGTTTCCGCACAACACGATAGTGACTCATGTAGCCCCGTAAAGTCACTCAAACTGAGTTTCTGCAAGCCAGTCCTTTTTACAATGCATGAGGGGTGAAGTGTGTTAAGTAGTTTACCATACAGAACGCACTGGTAGTTTCTTCCCTGTCCCTGGGAGCTGCAGTGCTTCAGTGTAAACTTTGTGTTTGACATTTCTCTGTCTCTGATGAGGCATTTGAAGTTGTGCCAGAAGTGGAGATCTGTCCTTTCTGTACTTAATCTCACAGCTGTGGGTTTGCGTGGTTCATTCGGCAACACAGTTTGGGGTAGTGATGATTATTTATGCTAAAACTCTGAGCATTTGCATAGTCATGAGATTTCAGTGACAACTTACAAACTTTTTTAGACATTACTTCCAACATTAGTAAACTTTACACTCACTAGAAAAGAGAGATACTAGAAAATACTAAAAAAGAAAGGGAATTTTCAGGACCCAGAATAAGGCTGAAATAAAACCAGAAGTTCAGTTTCTACAATCTCTTGATACTTGCTGGGTTTGGCTGAGGTCATATGAGATTCCGTAGGGAACTTTCTGTATTTGTTCATCTCCAGCTATTCGTCCCTCATCCAAGTCTTATTCTCATGCGTATTTTGTCAGAATACCTTTTAAAGAATCTTTTTGATAATAGGAATTTGTAATGTAGTCCTAATGACTTTTCAACACCTCATTTAATGAAGGCAATTAAATTTTGCTAACTAGCCTGGATAGAAAAATTTTCTTATGACTAATTGAATAATCAGATTAAGAAACTGTTTCTCGGGCTTCCCTGGTGGCGCAGTGGTTGAGAGTCCGCCTGCCAATGCAGGGGACGTGGGTTCGTGCCCCCGTCCGGGAAGATCCCACATGTCGCGGAGCGGCTGGGCCCGTGAGCCATGGCCGCTGAGCCTGCGCGTCCGTAGCCTGTGCTCCGCAACGGGAGAGGCCACAACAGTGAGAGGCCCGCTTACCACAAAAAAAAATAAATAAAGAAAGAAAGAAAGAAACTGTTTCTCTATATACATGCATGCATGTGCACAGATTTCTTTATTTATATAATTTATTTAGTCTCTTACAGCTGTGATGGTATTTCTGATTCTTTTTTTAAAAAACACCTTTACTGGAGTACAATTGCTTTACAATGGTGTGCTACTTTCTGCTTTATAACAAAGTGAATCAGCTGTACATATACGTTAATCACCATATCTCCTCCCTCTTGCATCTCCCTCCCACCCTCCCTATCCCACCCTTCTAGGTGGTCACAAAGCACCTAGCTGATCTCCCCGTGCTATGCGGCTGCTTCCCTCTAGCTATCTATTTCACATTGGGTACTGTATGCCAGTCCATGCTACTCTCGCAGTTCATCCCAGCTTACCCTTCCCTCTCTCCGTGTCCTCAAGTCCATTCTCTGCGTCTGCGTCTTTATTCCTGTCCTGCCCCTAGGTTCCTCAGAACGTTGTTTTTTTTTTAGATTCCGTATATATGTGTTAGCATATGGTATTTGTTTTTCTCTTTCTGACTTACTTCACTCTGTATGACAGACTCTCAGTCCATCCACCCCACTACAAATAACTCAATTTCTTTTCTTTTTATGGCTGAGTAATATTCTATTGTATATATGTGCCTCATCTTCTTTATCCATTCATCTTTCAATGGACACTTAGATTGCTTCCATATTCTGGCTATTGTAAATAGTGCTGCAATGAACATTGTGGTACATGACTCCTTTTGAATTATGGTTTTCTAAGAGTATAAGCCCAATACTGGGATTGCTGGGTCAAATGCTAGTTCTATTTTTAGTTTTTTAAGGAAGCTCCGTACTGTTCTCCATAGTGGCTGTATCAATTTACCTTCCCACCAACAGTGCAAGAGGGTTCCCTTTTCTCCACACCCTCTCCAGCATTTATTATTTGTAGATTTTTTGATGATGGCCATTCTGACTGGTGTGAGGTGATACCTCATTGTAGTTTTGATTTGCATTTCTCTAATGATTAGTGATGTTGAGCATTGTTTCATGTGTTTGTTGGCTATCTGTATATCTTCTTTGGAGAAATGTCTATTTAGGTCTTCTGCCCACTTTTGGATTGGGTTGTTTGTTTTTTGATATTGAGCTACATGAGCTGCTTGTAAAGTTTGGAGATTAATCCTTTGTCAGTTGCTTCATTTGCAAATATTTTCTCCCACTCTGAGCTTTGTCTTTTCGTCTTGTTTATGGTTTCCTTTGCTGTGCAAAAGCTTTTAAGTTTCATTAGGTCCCATTTGTTTATTTTTGTTTTTATTTCCATTTCTGTAGAAGGTGGGTCAAAAAGGATCTTGCTGTGATTTATGTCATAGAGTGTTCTGCCTATGTTTTCCTCTAAGTTTAATAGTGTCTGGCCTTACATTTAGGTCTTTAATCCATTTTGAGTTTATTTTTGGGTATGGTGTTAGGGAGTGTTCTAATTTCATGCTTTTACATGTGGCTGTCCAGTTTTCCCAGCACCACTTATTGAAGAGGCTGTCTTTTCTCCATTGTATATTCCTGCCTCCTTTATCAAAAATAAGGTGACCATATGTGCGTGGGTTTATCTCTGGGCTTTCTATCCTGTTCCATTGGTCTATATTTCTGTTTTTGTGCCAGTACCATACTGTCTTGATTACTGTAACTTTGTAGTATAGTCTGAAGTCACGGAGCCTGATTCCTCCAGCTCCGTTTTTCTTTCTCAAGATTGCTTTGGCTATTTGGGGTCTTTTATGTTTCCATACAAATTGTGAAATTTTTTGTTCTAGTTCTGTGGAAAATGCCATTGGTAGTTTGACAGGGATTGCATTGAATCTGTAGATTGCTTTGGGTAGTATAGTCATTTTCACAATGTTGATTCTTCCAATCCAAGAGCATGGTATGTCTCTTCATCTGTTTGTATCATCTTTATTTCTGATTCTTAATAACCCCAGCACCATCATTTGGAATGCTGATACTTTTAGAATGTAGTAAATAATAATAGTAGATAATATTTATTGTGCACATCTGTGCCAGGCACTATTCCAAATGATTTATTTATTCTTCATAGGAGCCGTATTAACTGGTTTCTATTATTATCCTGCTTTGAACAAATGAGGAAACTGAAGCAAGTGAAATAACTTACCCAAGCTCACTCAGGTAATAATTATTGGTAATTTAATCCCTGGATTCTTAACCACCACAGAAGTAACCACTTAGCAAAAGTGAGACTAAGAACTCTGGTTACTAACTAACAGGACAGATAAAACTCCTGTTACTTTCATTTTCTCCACTAGTTCCCTGATAACCACTTTGGCTTCCTTTTAATTTACATGTACCATCATTTATTGGTATTTCTGGTGTTTCTACACTAAGTTTTTCCTTTATATTTCCATTTTCACATAACTGGGATGAGGTTCAATTCAGTGTCATGCCCAGGGTTTTATAAACGTTCACATACCGCTTATCCATAAATACTTTTTTTTATTAAGGAACGGAACCTTCCATTACATTAACACCCACTAGGGGGCATTTAATGAGGGAAATGGCTGATAATTATGTGTGCAGTAGGCACAGAGTAGGAAGAATGTAATGATAGTTTATGCTTTTCTATTTCAACTCTCAGCTTTGTGAAATTTTGTGATCCCATGTGGAAAAAATAGGTTGCTGAAACAGTCCTATGAGTGACATTAGTGATTTGGAAAAGTGGGGAAGACTTGTAATTGTTTACTGCTTTTGTAGTTCTAACATTAATGGTCATGGTAGAAATGGTGGAAGCAATATCCTGGTACACCTTTTATCTTTCTGGAGACAATTGAAATAAGCACAACAGATACGTATTGGGTTTTCTTGCAGACATATATACATATATATATATATATGTATATACACACACACACACACGTGTATATATGTGTGTATGTATATATACATATATATACATAAACTCATATATATTTTCTTCTCCATTTGCCCCTTTTTATGCAAATGTTAGCATTGGACTTTGCCTGGCTTTTTTCACATAATAAATTAATATTACATAGTGTATTATCATGTTATATTAATATTAATTAATATTACATGGTATATTATTGTGTATTTTAACAAATTGTAATGTAAATTCATCACAGGCTGAGAATGTGCCATTATGTCTCTGTCTACATATGTGTAGCACAAAGCCTGTTATACTATACTATGTAAAGATTTGTTCAATGAAATGAAGCACACCTCTGGGCTGCAATTTGCACATCATACGGCAATTTCTCATTTAGCTCTGATTCACTGGGATTATTTTACATGTATAGCATTCTGTTGTCATTTTAATGTCTCCTTGTTTGCCACACTTACCTAAAAACCTTCAGTGATGTTGATTTTGACCTTGGGAGATTCGTATTTCTCTAATTACTAAATCTCTACATCTTTTGAGAGTTTTGATATCCCAGAAGAATGAAAACTATAAGAATTACTTTTAAGAGAAAAGCTATAAATTATTATAATTAGAAAAAAAGGCATGACCAACTGTGTCTTAATAGTGAAGATGTGATATTGCTAAAACAGATTAAAAAGTACCCGACTGCATAGCCATATACTTCAGAGTGTATCTTTTCTCCCAGAAATACTCAGTCTGCCTGTGTTCTGTCACAGGCCACCTAAGCTGTTTTTATGAAAGTTGTAGCCACAGGACTCAAGAGGGACTTTGGGTGTTCTAAATTTTTGAACTGAAGGTTGAAATAAACTTACATTTGATAGAACAATAACCCATAATTAACTTTTATGTAACAATCAGATTTATGTAGATATTCTTGGAGGATTATGAAAATATAAGTTATTTTCCAGGGTCTGAATTACTGAAAGACCATCAGAGATAATGTATACTCTAGTGTTTTTTAGTTTCTTTTTGCATTCTCAGTCTCCTGTTAATAGTCGCTTTGGGATTTACACACCTCCCTAGCACAGAGTTTGCCAGATTTCTTCTTTTACCTATTTTCTTCTTTTCTTTAGGTGACAAGAGTCAATTCTTTATTTCCGTTGGGAGATAGCACTTTTCCATCTTAGAAAAACTCATAGCATTGTTTCTTCCCATATGAATATCTCTTTTAACTTTGTATCTCCTAACTCTTTCCTCTCTCCTTTCAACAACAATCAGACAGACACACAGTTTCCTTTTTGGAGTCCATGGCTTTAAACTTTACAAATCTTGAGGCTTTCTCTCTCATCTGTTAATGACTATACTGGTATAATATAGGACAAGATGGTATAACACTCATTTGTATAATTGCCACCCAAAATTAAACAGCATGACAGCGGCTATAAGATTGTGGTCTTAGAGTCACATAAATCTCTGATGGAGTGTGCAGCTGTGAAGATTAGAGTTTCAGTGGCTAGACAGACCTTTGTTTGAGTCACTGGTTCCTGGACCTAGGCAAGTCCCTAAACCTAAACCTCAGTTGTCTCGCCTGTGAGGTGAGAATAATAATAGCAGCTTATCCCGTAGGAGTGGCATGAAGATCAAAGGAGAGATCACATATGAAGCTCTGAATACAATGCCTGGCACAGATCAATGCTCCATAAATATTAGCATTTAATTGTAAGCTCCATGAGGGCAGGGATTTGATTCATTTTGTTTATAGTTGTATCCCTGGCGTGTAAGACAGTACCCATGGTAAGTTCTCCACAAGTATTTGCTGAATGAGTGAATGAACGGCTATTAAAGACCTCATGCTAGAATACCACTTCCACAGTCACTGTTCTTTCCCCATCCCAAATCACATACTGTAGGTATTTTCATTCAAGCTCATTTATTTCCTATCTGTATCATATGATCCTTTCCTATACCGTCTCCTAACATATTTAGCCATACCTGAGGTTCTAGGAGGACAGAGTGAAGAAGACTTGGTCTCTGCCCTCAAGGAACTTCTGTCTTATGAGGAAAAACAACTAAACAGACAAGTTGCTTCCTGGAGAGGGGTCCGTTCCTGGTTTCCTTTCATTCTTCATTCTATCTCTCCCGGCATTTTCAGTGAGTTTAGCTTGTACATTTTCTAAAATTGCTGCCATGTATGATTTGAATCCAACAGAAAATCTGTTTGTGGGGAGATGTTTGTTTCGGGTTTCTTATTTTTCATTTTGTTGCCAAAATAGTTTTCACTTGTTATCCTCTTTTTGACTGGCTTCCAGTAGAATTGCAGATACAAAGCAACAGATGGCTGGGAAGAGGGTTTTGCAATGTCCCTTGGGCCCAGTGAAATCCCACTTGCCACCCAGACGTTGCAGTTTCTGACAAACCTTCAAAGATTCTCCAGTTTGTTTTCCATTTAAAAACTATACGGTGCTTGGAAGTCACCATAGCGTTTTTTATTATTACCAAAGTGAGGTTCTGGCTGTTGTAGCTCTCTGTAGAAGAAGCAAATACACATATTGGCACAGATGTCTTTTAAATTAATTTTCTTTTAATGGTTGAGCATGTTTTGAGATGTCACAGGGGAAATATGTTTGTATAACTCCACATTCCTTAGAAATGATTCCATGCAAAGATGTTCTGTGAATTAATAATATTAGCATTTAGTCAAGATACAGATTCTAAAATATTTAAAAATATGAAAATTCTATAAGCAGGTAGGCCATGTAGAGATGGTCCTAACTTTTATTCACTGTCAAAGAAATTGCTCAGATTTACTTTGATGTCTTGTCAAGCAGTTTTGCCCTAACTTGTATAGAAGAACAATTCTTTTATTATAAATGTCTCATGAGAAAATTAATTGGGTGTCTTCTGACTATGCATTCTGTAATTTTTCTACTTCGTAGATGTTGTCTCTTTTGTAACTATAGAATTAAACAGAGAAATCATTTAAACCAGAAACCTGGTTGTTGACATATCTCTAATTGCATAAAGTAGCGTAATTGGACTTGATCAAAATTTTAAAATTTTTGCTTCAAAGGATACTATCAAGAAAGTGAAAAGACAATACATAGAATTGGAGAAAATATTTGCAAATCTGTATTTGATAGTAGTCTAGTATTCAGAATATATGAAGAACTCTTACAACCCAACAATTAAAAGACAACCCAACTGAAAAATGGGCAAAGGATTTTAACAGATGTTTATGCAAAGAAGATGACCAATAAGCGTGTGAAAAGATGCTTAGCTTCATTAGCCATGAGGGAAATGCAAATCAAAACCACAGTGAGATGACACTTCACACCCATGAGAATGACTATATTTTTCAAAAAGTGTAATAATAAATGTTGGTGAGGATGTGGAAAAATTGGAACCTTCATACATTGCTGATGAGAATGTAAAATGGTGCAGCCACTTTCAAAAATACGTAGCAGTTCCTCAGAAAGTTAAACATAAAGCTACCATATGACCCAGAAATTCCACTCCTATACCCAAGAGAATTGAGGATGTATGTTTGCGCAGAAACTTGTATGTGAACGGTCACGGTAATATTATTCATAAGAGCCCCAAAGGAGAAACAACCCAAATCTTCATCAGCTGATGAATGGTTTGACAAAATGTGGTATATCTATACAATGGAATATTATTCAGCCATAAAAATAAATGAAGTACCGACATGTGCTACAACCTGGATAAACCTCAAAAACATGGTAAATGAAAGAAGGCAGACACAGAAGGGTTAGGGTCAGTGTTAGGATTATATGATTCCATTTATGTGAAATATTTGGAATAGGCAAGGCTATAGAGACCAAAAGTAAATTAATGGTTGCCAGCGGCTTGCATGGTGGGGAAGAGGGAGGCGGGAGAAGGATAGGGAATGACTGCTAATGGGTCTGGGCTTCTCTATGGGGTGATGAAAATGTTCTGGAATTAGATAGTGATGATGGTTGCACACTAAAATCCACTAAATTGCATGCTTTAAAATGGTAAATTTTATGGTATGTGAACTGTGTCTTAACTTTAAAAAATCAACATAGAAAATCTATTTAAAAAATTAATTAACGAAGTAAGAATCCTGATATGAAAATATAACTGTCATTCAGTTGTGTTTTCTCCTTGAGGTCTTAATAAAAATTTGTTGATGACAACAAATATCCCTCCCAGAATGTAAAGGATTGATTATACAGAAACCACCTAGACTTTGTTACCCCATGCACTAAGATAATTGCCTGAAATTCTGTGTGGTCAAGTATAGATTTAACCATATGTTTCATTTACCGGGCTTCAGGAGGTGGATTGTAGTTTGCAGTTCTAATTGAAATAATGTAGTGGATAACCCCCAAAGCTGGAATTATCACATACTTACTGTATTTCATCTACTCTAAGATGCACGTTTTTTTCCCAATTTTAACATCTCTGGGATATATCTTACAAATGTTGGTATCTTGGCTTGGATGAAATATGGCAGTTTTGTACTGTGTGTGTTTGCTTTTAGTGCCTTTCTAGAGCGGTTAGCCGTACAAAATTAACTTTGCTCTTCCCTAAAAGGCCATTTATATTAAAATATCATTGCTAGTGCACCCCCAGTGGTATGTTTATTTTGAGGCTTTGAAACCCGGTTGTTGACCTATCTCCTAATTGCATAAAAAGTAGTTCTCAGAGGTTAAAGGAAGGCTTCCCACATTTCCCGTCCAGTTCTTTGTGGACTGAAGGGAGAAAGGCCTCTCAGGTTGTCCTACCTTCTTATTCCCTTCTGTCACATTGGGCCATTTGAAGGACTAACTGGAAATGAATTAAAAGTTCAAGTTAAAAAAAAATCCTGTCTCTATATGTGATATTTTGATTTGAAACTTTGAGAATGAAGTCTTGAAAGTGTTTATGGTAGACCATAATTTAATAGTTTTTAAAAAAATTGCTATAACCTATTTTAAGCATACCATGAAATCCTGTAATACAATAGAATTAAAGTTTTTTCCAGGTATCTTCTCTAAGACCTTTGGAAGCAGAAGGTTTTAGATTTCTGAGTGGAGATTGGGGAGGATATTGTTAATCCATGGTTTTTAAAATGTTTGTTTTACCCCTAAACACAGAGAGAACCTGGTCATTACAAATGGCAATACTTCTTAAAAATATAAACATAAAATGAAAACTCAGAGCATACATAAGCTAAGAAGCAGTTGTCAAGGAGAGTAGAGAGGGAGGGAGTATTTTCACTATTAGAACGCTTGGTTCTGTGTTATAGTATCCTTTTACAAAGGCAAAGCATTGCTGGCATTGCCTTTAAACAAATATATAACCCAGGCCATCTGTTCCTATGTGTTATACAACAGGAATACCTAACTATTACAATAGTGAAGAAAGGAATTTCTTCACGTATATTATTAAAATGAGTATTTATACATAATATATCTTCTTATATATGTTTTCTATATAGCACAGATATGTATCTGTATATGCCGTTATGGCCATCAAACTATTCCCTAAGGTCTTGGCTCAATGGTGATTTGTAATGGAGAAAGCGACTTTCTCATGCTCTTAGTTGAAGACTTAATATTGGATAGTAAGTCCAAGTTATGAAGCACATTGTGAGGGAAGTGGAAGCATTTAGTAAGAGCCTAATAATTGCTGTGCCAGGAAACATATAATGGTAATTATTAGGTGCTTTGAATACTCTTTCCAGTTTGGATTCTTGTTGAAAAATACTTCGGGTGCTTGGATGAGCACATGGAATAGACAATCTCTCCTCTCCCACTTTCTTTCCAGCACTGTTCAGACTCCTCCTGGTGAAAGGGGAGTAGCTCTTAGAGGGCAGGGACAACCACAAGAGGTCAATAAATTCTCAGTGCTATGTCTGCCTAGCTAGCCATCATAGCCAGTGATGGCACATATTGCCTAGATGCAGGATATCTGATGAAAAACTCATTTCAGACCCAAGATGATACAGTGAGGTGTAAGTCTTACTTGACCTACACCTCATTCTATATTCCATCTTAACTCAGTGAGTGTGAGTAAAAGAACTGATTATAGCCATTGACAGGTTGATTGTTTTATTATATTAGCCAATACAGTATTGTGGATAAGACCATGGATAGTGGAATCAGATTATGTGGGTTCATATTCTGATTCCACTGTTTATTAGCTGTGTGACTTTGGGCAGGTTGTTTAACCTCTCTGTGCCTTAGGATTCTTATTTGTAATGTAGGGCTAGCAATAGCATGTACCATATAGCAGTATCATCATAATGAAGTGAACCTCTTAGAACATTACCAGCACATAGAGTAATTGCCCAAGGATGCTTCTTGATTTGCTGTAGAAACCAAGTTATCAGGAAAACCGTCTTTGGAACTGGGCAAGGGCCTGAGCTGGGAAAGTAGCCTTGGACAGTGAAAGCCATCATGTGAACTTTGACTTGGAATCCTAGTCCCTTAAAAGGAGAGAGAGGGAGAGAGAGAGAGAGAGGGAGGGAGGGAGGGAGGGAGGAAGGAAGGAAGGAAGGAAGGAAGGAAGGAAGGAAGGAAGGAAGGAAGGAAGGAAGGAAGGAAGGAAGGAAGGACGGACAGGAAGAAGGACGGGAGGAAAGAAGAAAGGAGAGAGAGGAAGGAGGGAAGGGAGGGAGGGAGAAAGAGAGAAAGAGGACTTCTAGTTTGGACCGTATTGTTTAGAGAAGCATGCAATGCACAGAATGAAAATTGAAACCTTGGGAGTATTTTCTCACCCAAATAAAAAAAATTTAAAAGCTTTTAAAATTATGGATTGTCTTTTTGTCAAAACGGCACCTTTAATATCAGGCTTTGCTACAAATAATTCATTAATTCCTTAATATGACTACTCTCTTTCCATTTCTGGGACTAAAATAGATTTCTGACCTATGAGTACTTTGATAATTTGAATTATTTGCTATTAAAAAAAAGGGTAAATTGAGATTAAAGGCAATTTAGTATAGTAGAAAGAGTATAAGCTTGGTGATATAATGACCTGGCTGTAAAATTCTGTTCTGCCACTTACGGCTTTGTGATCCCAGGCAAGAGCTTAACTTCTGTGAGCCTCAGTTCCTTGTTTGTAAAATGAAGCTAATTAAGGCTTCATAGTTCAACGCAAATGATTGTGCTCAGAAAATGGTTCCTATAATTTAGCCAATAAATAGTTCCTGTTAACCATGCAGAGGGTTCAGACGAATCAGCCATTTTATGTGGTAGTTTCAGTGGTGATGGTGCTCCTAAACATGCGGGAGCTTAACAGTGATCACGGGGCGCCTGGCTGAACTTGACGCTCGCAAGCTCTCATGTAGAATTTTGGCCTGAAAAGGAAACTTAAAAATTTAAAGTATATCATGGACTTCTCTGGCAGTCCAGTGGTTAAGACTCTGCGCTTCCACTACAGGGGACATGGGTTCGATCCCTGGTCAGGGAACTGAGATCCCACATGCCACGTGACACGGAAACAAAACAAAACAAAACTTGAAGTATATCACAAAGAAAACTGGTATATATTTTAGATGTAAAATCCAGGAAACTAATAGCGACAGCTAATTATGTGATCTTGTGCAAGTTAAATGTTCTATGCCTCGTTTTTGATATAGGATGATTGGACTAGACGACCTTTGAAAAATAAATATTCATGAGTTCAGGAAAGATAGAATAAGCTTTTAATACCATGGAGATGATTCAGCATTTGTCAAACAAGCATATAAGTATTATTAGAGTTTGCCAGTGTGATTTGTTCAGAAAACTTGTGGATTTGAGAAAGGGAAGAGTGAAAATCAGATCTTAAAGCTGCAATATAATCTGTTAAACAGTCAAGCACTTAAAGAAATCATCTTAATAAAGTTTTGAAAGCACTCATCTAATATTGAATTGACTACATGTGGAAAACTTCTATTTTTATGTTATTTTTACTGTGGGATCTTCAAGTTAAAAGTGATCACACTTAGGCCGATTACCTGCATATGTATCCCCCATGCTAGATTTTCTCAGAACAAAGGAAGGTTCTTCCTAATGGGAAGAAAACACAGTGTAAGCTCCATGATGATGCTATTGGATGCTAGAACAATATACTTTTGATAGCTGAATTGCATTCTTTTTTTTTTTAACATCTTTATTGGAGTATAATTGCTTTACAATGGTGTGTTAGTTTCTGCTGTATAACAAAGTGAATCAGCTATACGTATACATATTACCCATATCCCCTCCCTCTTGCGTCTCCCTCCCACCCTCCCTATCCCACCCCTCTAGGTGGACACACAAGGTGACACCAAGGTGATTCCCTGTGCTATGCGGCTGCTTCCCACTAGCTAAAAAAACAAAACATTGGGTAGTATATATGTCCATGCCACTCTCTCACTTGGTCCCAGCTTACCCTTCCCCTTCCCTGTGTCCTCAAGTCCATTCTCTACGTCTGCCTCTTTACTGAATTGCATTCTTAAGACCTTTTCTTGGCAAAGTTTGAACAATATACAAAATCTCTTCCAGTGCATTTAAATTAGGGTAATTACCAAGCCTGTTTGTCTCCAGATTCTCCTCTGCTGCTGAATGAAGAAATAATTTGTCCTTAAAAAAGTAATGCCAGTAGGGAAGGGAAGCCCCATTGGATAAACCCAAGTGTGTCAGCAGCGGACTCCGGGCCAGTGTAAAGAGATGCTGCCGAGGAGCCCCTGTTTGTTACCATTTAAAGGCTCATCAAATTTGATGGAGAATTATATTGAAATGCTTAGAGTTGGCAGGTCCTTTTTTCCTCACAGCTTTTTAAAGACTTATTTTGCCACTGATTGGTCCACCCACCTCATTTTGCTCTTAATATTTCACTAGCACCTCTGCTTCTGACAGTTATGAGGACTCAACGCCAGCCAGATATCAGCAGGCCCCCTCAGCCCGGCAGCAGCTTGGAAGGAGGCTGACCAGAGCTGGGGAGCAGAGGCTTTTCATAAATAATCGTGTGTTCTTGTCAGTGGTTTTGGCCCTTGAAGGATGGTAACATGTTTCCATAGCAGATGGGTCAGCTCTTGCCTGCCATTCTGTCTTTTGAACTTCCTGTGCAAGAGTATGGTTTTCATCAACCTTGATGCTGTAGAGAACACCTACTTTATAAGATTGAATTTTTTTTTTTTAGCCAAAAGAAAATAACTGAATGTTTTTGTGTATAAAAGATTTCTTTGGAAAAGATTAAAAGGGGGTGGAGTAGCCAGACCAGATGTCCAAGTGAAAAATTGTAACTATGATAGAAGCTTTTTCGTGTAACGCATGAAAATTAAGACTGAGGAGAACCCTTTCTAGGTTCAGATTTCATTAAATGCCATTAAGAAATTATACCTTTTGCTCTAAAACTGCTTTCCCTTATTTTTTTGGTAAATGATCCCTGCACATAGATGTCAGTTTGCCCTCTTATGTCTACAGATCTTTTGGCAGGCAAACTACTGTCTCCTACCTTTTCTTTTTGGCATCTTGATCACATTTGCAGAAGGGCAATCCAAATGTAGTGCTCACAGGGTGAGCAGGGTTTGGAATGCTGAGTATGCTGGCCTCATTCCAATAGTATTTACTGCTGGCAGCTAAACATGGCTCAGGTAAATTATAGGGACCCCATCAACCCTATTGGACCCATAAAATTAGCTTTATCCAAGCAGTAGAAAGTGAATGTTTCAAAGCTTTGTACATTTCCAGAGGGAAAAACAACACATATATTACTGTCATGTCTATGTAGTGGAAACACAAGTATGTCCTACTTCAAGGAGCTCTAATATATAAAAATAGAAACATTAAAAGCACATAAACTAGGTGGTGATTAGATACCTTCCTACATTTACATTCAGATTATGATTACTTGACGATGAGAATAAGTGGCAAACTGTTAACGTCTGTAGAGATAATTCCATTTACAGAGTTTAAGAAATGACTGCACGATACAGTGAGAACGCGTAACGCAACCAGAAAGAAATGTCTGATGTTATTGTGGTTTTTGTCAGCAAAGGTCTCTGAGGTTTGAAGACCAAGTAAATCTGAGGCAAAATATAGTCCCATTAATTAAAATATGATTCCCGTGTAATTTCTGAAACAAAGTATCCCTCTTCACAGTGGTCACCAGTGGTGCTCTGATGACCCCCTAGAAAATTCAGCCTGATCTGCTCTGCCTGACTGATTTGCCTGAAGGGGACCCCATGGTACATGAAACCATTAAGGAAGCCAGTGGTAGTCAACTCAGAGGTGAATTTTGGTTGCTCTTGTGTCTGAATGTTTAGCAGAAGGGATGAGAAGCCTAAGTCCTGAGTAGGCATTCATCGGAAATGTCCTGTGTTAGAAACACTGGGCTAGGTGTACTAGGGTACAGAACAGTGATAGAGAGTAGCTGTGGTAGAAATACTACTAATACGAGGAGAAGAACAAGTTGGTAGAAAGAAGCAGAAACCCATCTGAACTAGACCAAGTGGAAAGGGGACTGATTATAAGGAAAAATTGGAAATGTTATTGAATCCAGTTATAGGAAGTACAGCCAAGTTTAAGAGGAGCTAAAACATCTTTGAGTGTTCAGTCTCATTCAGAAGGTCTCAATCTCGAGACTGTCTCTTGTCTAGATTATCTGTGTACATCTGCCTGCCCTCTTCCTAGAAAACCAGCATCTTCTGTTTCTCCCTTGGTTTCTGCTTCTCCAATAAGCTTAGTCAACAAAGAGCTTTGATGTGCCATGTAGAACTCCCTGGCTATGTTCTATATGGCCTTATACTTCTGTTCCTCACAGCTAACTAGCTCAATCTTTGCATCCCAGTTTCAAATTCCCAAGAAAGTGAACCTTACTCCCTGAGCCAAACCCATTGATTGGTTGTCCTTGGATCCCCCTAATACAAAAAATCACTATGTACTAAATAGTTTCTCTGTGCCAGGTCGTGGGTTAAACACTCTATATGTACTATCTCATGTAATTCTCATTCGATCTGCAACATCTTATTTAGTTCTTCAAAAATATTATGTACTTCATGTGGTTCTTGAGGGGATAAAATGAGATAATGTATGACCAAACAGTACATTTCACAGAATCTAGCCTTCATTAGTAAGGGCTTCATTAACATTAACTCATAATCAAAGTATTTTGAATGAATGAAGACTTGCTGGATTAAAGCTCTGAGGACCTGGGTTCTTACTGTGGTTTTTGCCAGCAACAAGTCTCTAACCTTCATTGGTTTCTACTTCATCAGATTATAAGAAATTATTGTTAATTATTTTAAAATGAATTTATTTATTTATTTTTGGCTGTCTTGGGTCTTCCCTGCACACAGGCTTTCTCTAGTTGCGGCGAGCGGGGGCTACTGTTTGTTGCGGCGCGCAGGCTTCTCACTACAGTGGCTTCTCTTGTTGTGGAGCACGGGCTCTAGGCACGTGGGCTTAAGTAGTTGTGGCTCGCGGACTCAGTAGTTGTGGCTCACGGGGGTCTAGAGCGCAGGCTCAGTAGTTGTGGTGCACGGGCTCAGTTGCTCTGCGGCATGTGGGATCTTCCCGGACCAGGGCCCAAACCCGTGTCCCCTGCATTGGCAGGCGGATTCTCAACCACTGCACCAACAGGGAAGCCCTGTTAATTTTTTTAGGCATGGTAACGCTATTATGGTTGTGTTTTTAAAGGTCCTTATCTTTAAGGATGTGTACTGAAATATTTGTGGCTAAAATTATATGATATCTGGGATTGACTTCAAAATAATTTGAGAGGGGATAGATGGAGATAAAAAAAGATTGGCCCTGAGTTATAATTGTTGAAGTTGTGTCAGGGATTTTATTATAGTACTATTCTTTCTACTTTTGTATAGGTTTCAAATTTCCCATAATAAAAAAAAAACGTAAAAAAAAATTGGAACAAGATCACAGAAGTCTTTACAACTCTAATTTTTTTTAATTCTGCTATTTGGAACAAAATAAGTCTTAGCCAGTGTTTACTCTGAATATTTAGCTTATATAACTAGTCTTTGAGTTTTATACAATTCGTACTTTTTTAATTACAAAAGTAATGTGAGAGTGTTAGAATATTGGCCTCCACCATCCCCTTTCCCATATTCCTGTTGCTCCTGCAGTAAGCAGGGTATCTTTCCACACTTTTTTTCTGCAGTCATATGAACATTTTTATATACACATGTACAGGCTTTGGTGTTTTTTGTTTTATTTTCTTTACAAAATTTGGGCTAGTTATTTCCCACTTAATTACCTTATACATCAAGGACATCCCCCAGTAGATAGACACGGGCCTAACTCATTCTTAAAAATAGCAGCAAAGTATTCCATTATCTATATATTAATAGGGATATAAGTTTGATTTCTCTAATAGTGGCTTATCATAGAAACTTCTCTTTCAAGTGACAGGCAAAAGCAGTGAGGGTTAGGTGGCTGCTCTGGTGTATTAAGGCCCCAGGCTCCTTCTGATTCACTGCTCTACCATTCCTGGGGTGTTACTTTCATCCTCATAGTCCAGGATGGCTCTCCACCACTTCACATTGTAGCCAGTTAGAAGGGGGACAGGGGTAGGAAAAGGTATGACCCTTCCCTTCAATGGCCACAGCCAGAAGTTACAAACATTGCCTTTATTCCCCCATGTGCCAGAATTTGGTCACATGGCCACGGTCTTCCCTTATTGACAGATACTCAAGTTATTCCCACTTGTTTTTTGCCATTACAAACAATGCTGTATTAACATTCTTGTATATAGAGCCTATGTACTTTCACTGTTATTTCTATAGGATAGTTCCCCAAAAGTGGAACTGCTGTAAAACTGCATTTTTATACATTATGAACTAAAACGCTTAAAGGAAATTCTGTAGTTGGGCTTACAATTTAATTGATAAAGATCTCTAACTCTTGATGGCATGGTCTCATACGGAGCAACCCCGTTTTGACAATGTCACCGTATTCGTTCAGCCATGTTTTGACAATTATTTGACTATTTTATTGTATCTCATTCTTATCCATAAAAATTAATGAGCAATGGAACAATGAAAGTTTTGCTGTTAGTGAGATTTCTACTAGAATTTAATAGAATATAAAATCCTTAAGAACTGAGGATTTTGGCTCTTTTCTTCCCTGCTTTATTCCAGGCACCTAAAAGAATATGACACATAATAGACTCTCAATACATACTTGTTGAATGGCTGCAAGAAATCAACAAATGAATTTTCATTGATGCAAATAGGAAACGATTAGGAGCATTAAAAATAGTGAATCTTTAGGCTCAATTGGACACTATCCTTAAACTGGTCACCTGAATGTTTATTGTCAAAAAAGAAAGAAAATCTAAGTAAGATATACAAGATGCCATTGAAGATGTAGTGATACAGTGATTGAGAGCGCTCTAAAAGTATGAATTGAAAGTATCCCTCTAGTTTTTCAAATGCTAAAGAAGTTCACAGAATGTTGATAGGGATATAGTCCACTCTGGAATTCTCTGCCAAGAAAAGAAGGTGGTCCACATTTTCGTGACAGAATTTTTTGTTTGTTTGTTTTTTTGCGGTACGCGGGCCTCTCACCGTTGTGGCCTCTCCCGTTGCGGAGCACAGGCTCCGGACGCGCAGGCTCAGCGGCCACGGCTCACGGGCCCAGCCGCTCCGCGGCATGTGGGATCCTCCCGGACCGGGGCACGAACCCGTGTCCCCCGCATCGGCAGGCGGACTCCCAACCACTGCGCCACCAGGGAAGCCCTCGTGACAGAATTTTTGAGGTTAAGATCATCAGAGCTAGGATTGCAGAATTCCTGTCAGCAAATCCCAGTTCTCAAGATTAAAACCACTCTTTTGCTAGTTACTTAGTTTGTGCTTATTTCGTCCTTGAAACCTTTCCTCTCCCAAAGTTCAGACACCATGTCTGTTTGTCTTACCACAGTATCCCCAGAGTTTAACCCTGTACCCCTCACTTAGTGGGTGCCTATAAAATAAATGTTGAAAGAGTGCAGGGATGAACACTCAGTAATTTAATTTACAGTATTACGTTTAATGTTTATATTTGTCAGTATTCTTTAGGTGGCAAGTAACAGAAACCCAACTCAGACCACCTTCACAAAGAAGATGGTTTTATTAGGAGGAGACTCAGTCCAGTCACAGAGAGGAAGCCAGGGCAGCCTGGACATCTCAGGGGCTAAAACTAGCAGGACTCTCTCTCTCTCCATCTTTGTCTCTTGTCTCACCCTCTTCTTATATGTGTATGATGATCTTTTATTGCACATGAGGTTTTCTTTAAGTATCTGAGTCCCAAGGCTCATATCCTAATAATCATTCACCAGAGAAGAAATTTTGTCCCACCAGCTCTATTTATAAAATTGTTATGGGAGCACTTGAATTGTCCTGTCTTGGGTTACACACTGCTGTGGAAAAGATCTGTCACCAGAGGAAAGATAGGGGTGATGTTAGTGAAGCATTGCATATTAAAGTTCCTGGTTTTTCTTTTTTGCTTTTTTTTTAAAAAACGTCTTTATGGAGTATAACTGCTTTACAATGGTGTGTTAGTTTCATTTCTGCTGTATAGCAAAGTGAATCAGCTATACATATACATATATCCCCATATCTCCTCCCTCTTGCGTCTCCCTCCCACCCTCCCTATCCTACCCCTCGAGGTGGTCACAAAGCACCGAGCTGATCTCCCTGTGCTATGTGGCTGCTTCCCACTAGCTATCTATCTTACATTTGATAGTGTATATATGTCCATGCCACTCTCTCACTTCGTCCCAGCTTACCCTTCCCCCTCCCCATGTCCTCAAGTCCATTCTCTACATCTGTGTCTCTGTTCCTGTCCTGCCCCTAGGTTCTTCAGAACCATTTTTTTTTTTTTTAGATTCCGTATAGATATGTTAGCATACAGTATTTGTTTTTCTCTTTGTGACTTACTTCACTCTGTACGACAGACTCTCAGTCCATCCACCTCACTACAAGTAACTCAATTTTGTTTCTTCTTATGGCTGAGTAATATTCCATTGTATATATGTGGCGCATCTCCTTTATCCATTCATCTGTCGATGGACACTTAGGTTGCTTCTATGTCCTGGCTATTGTAAATAGTGCTGCAGTGAACGTTGTGATACATGACTCTTTTTGAATTATGGTTTTCTCAGGGTATATGCCCAGTAGTGGGATTGCTGGGTCATATGGTAGTTCTATTTTTAGTTTTTTAAGGAACCTCCATACTGTTCTCCATAGTGGCTGTATCAATTTACATTCCCACCAACAGTGCAAGAGGGTTCCCTTTTCTCCACACCCTCTCCAGCATTTATTATTTGTAGTTTTTTTTTTTTTTTTTTTTGGCTGTATGCGGGCTCTCACTGTTGTGGCCTCTCCCGTTGCGGAGCACAGGCTCCGGACACACAGGCTCAGCGGCCATGGCTCATGGGCCCAGCCGCTCCGTGGCATGTGGGATCCTCCCGGACCGGGGCATGAACCCATGTCCCCTGCATTGGCAGGCGGACTCTCAACCACTGCGCCACCAGGGAAGCCCTATTTGTAGATTTTTTGATGATGACCATTCTGACTGATGTGAGGTGATACCTCATTGTAGTTTTGATTTGCATTTCTCTAATGATTAGTGATGTTGAGCATTGTTTCATGTGTTTGTTGGCTATCTGTATATCTTCTTTGGAGAAATGTCTATTTAGGTCTTCTGCCCACTTTTGGATTGGGTTGTTTGTTTTTTGATATTGAGCTGCATGAGCTGCTTGTAAAGTTTGGAGATTAATCCTTTGTCAGTTGCTTCATTTGCAAATATTTTCTCCCACTCTGAGTGTTGTCTTGTCATCTTGTTTATGGTTTTCTTTGCTGTGCAAAAGCATTTTAAGTTTCATTAGGTCCCATTTGTTTATTTTTGTTTTTATTTCCATTTCTGTAGGACGTGGGTCAAAAAGGATCTTGCTGTGATTTATGTCATAGAGTGTTCTGCCTATGTTTTCCTCTAAGAGTTTAATAGTGTCTGGCCTTACATTTAGGTCTTTAATCCATTTTGAGTTTATTTTTGTGTATGGTGTTAGGGAGTGTTCTAATTTCAGGCTTTTACATGTATCTGTCCAGTTTTCCCAGCACCACTTATTGAAGAGGCTGTCTTTTCTCTATTGTATATTCCTGCCTCCTTTATCAAAAATAAGGTGACCATATGTGTGTGGGTTTATCTCTGGGCTTTCTATCCTGTTCCATTGGTCTATATTTCTGTTTTTTGTGCCAGTACCATACTGTTTTGATTACTGTAGCTTTGTAGTATAGTCTGAAGTCAGGGAGCCTGATTCCTCCAGCTCCGTTTTTCTTTCTCAAGATTGCTTTGGCTATTCAGGGTCTTTTGTGTTTCCATACAAATTGTGAATTTTTTTGTTCTAGTTCTGTGAAAAATGCCAGTAGTAGTTTGATAGGGATTTTTTTTTTTTTGCTTTTTATATTTTAAATAATCATATGAAAATTGTTATTACTATCTGGTGCTAAAAAAAGTAGAAACAATTTTAATATAATGAAGAACTTTATAATGTCTAAAATTTTATTTAGTTATATGGGAATAGAATCCGCCTGTTAGAACATAACTCTTACTCTCAAGTTATGTATATTTAACTTGCTTAGATGTTTTTAAGAATGATTTTTTATGAAAGTTAGGAATACCTATACATGTGATACAGTCATTGGAACAGTGATAAGAGCATGGGGTTTGGAATCATTCCCTTGGTTACAGTTTTCATTCTATTATTAACTGAGCAAGAGATATACCCTGAGCCTCAGTTTTGTGTTTGTTTTTGCTTTTAAATAAATTTGGGGGGTGTTTTTGTTTGTTTGTTTCTTAATCTGTAAACTGATGGGATTAAAAACAATATTTATTTCACAGACTGATTGTGAAGATCAAGAGAGACAATGGATATGAAAAAATTTGTTAATTACAGAGTACAAACATTAAGTAGTTATCATTGTATCCTATTTCTAAAGTGATAATTTGGGTTCCATGAACATCCCTCCCCCTGCCCCAAAATTATATGCAAACTCGAATGTGTTTATACCTGTATCACTTAATATTAGGTTCAGCTGTGAGTGACAGAACACCAAGTAACTGTGGCCTAACAAAATGTAAGTCCACTTTCCTCTCAAATTATACAAACTCCAGAGATAAGCCATCCAGGACAGGTATGGCAGTTCCACAATCATCAGCGGCCCAAGCTCCTTCCCTCTTGTTGTTTTGCTTTACTAAGCCTCTGGTTTTCTCCTCATGGTCCAGAATGACAGCTTAAACACTCAAGCCAGCAATAAAGATGAAAGTGGGGAGGAAGTGGAAGAAGGCCATGATCCCTGCCTTTAAGAACACTTCCTGGAAGTTGAACATGACACTTAAGCTTGTATCTCATTGAATTTAGTCACATGGCCACACCTCACTTGAAGAGCAGCTAAGAAATGTAGTCTTTTTTCTAAGGCATCCATTACTAAGCAAGAAGGGAGAGTACTTAGAGGAAGAATCGTCTGTGTCTGTATTAAAATGCATATGTATTTCAAATACAGCTTTCATCAGAATCTTAAAGAGATCTATTATAATTTATAAACATTAAAAAAACACACTGTTTCAAAGCAGAATCAGCCGTTTGCTATGTAAACATATAGATTAGGGATATCTTTCTAGATCATCATCAGTCTGTGCTATGAGCAGGAGCATAGGAGATAATCAGTAAGCGTAGGTTTGGTGCTGTCGTATATAGCATCAAAACCATTTGATAATGTTGGTTTCTTATTTTAATTTACCCTCTTAAATCAATCACTTTACATATCATAAGTCAATGACTTCTTTTTCATGCACTCTACTGATGATGTATTACTTAAAAGATTCTTAAGCAATTTAAAATTTTATCTGTACACTCTTCTTCTTTCATCATTTTGGATACTAATCACGATTCTTTTTGAGAATTAATTGACTTTTACTTTTCATAATTAATTTAATTTCAAATTTATAAAGTCTAGTGAGTATCTTTCTTAGTTTAATTGAATTTTTCTTTTAATGCTTTTACTTTGTACAGATCATCTGATCTTATTGTTTATACCTCATTTTAAGTAACGCATGTTAAGCAACACATAAACTGTCAAAAATTCTAATTTAATTCATTTCAGAAGTAAACAACTGACAAAACCAACTCAAAAGAAGTAAACATTTATTAGACATTCTAATGGTTTTGTTTTTATTGTGCATAGTCTTTGCTTATGTAGAAATGTGTAACTATAAATGGTTAGGTTATTTATTTTAATTAATTTCTACTAAGAATTTTTCTCTCTTTAGAAACAAGTCAGATGTGAACATTAAACACATGACCAAAAAAAAAGAAGAAAAAAGTCTTACTAATGTAATTGTCAAAGTAAAAATATGTCAGGATTTTTTTAAGTATTAAAAATAGTTAATTATGCAGCCATTTAAACTTGATTGATAAAGAAAGATGTATATGCATATTGTTAAAGTAGAAAGGAACGTTACAAAGCTAGTATGTCTGATATATTTTTTTAAATATTTAAGTGTCAGGGGAAAACAATCTCTAACAGTATACACCAGCTACCAACCATTTAATAGCATCTATCTGTGGATGATGGGATTAAAGGTGATTTTTTACTTTCTAGAGTATTCCTTTCCATATTGTATGGATTTATATAGTATCATGTTGCATTGCTTTTATTACCAGGCTAAAAAAAAACAAACTAGCAAACTTTCCCCTTTTTGAAGAAAAGTTAGTTATAATAAAATGAATAAACAAAGGTAGCATTTTGGGGTTTTTTTCCCCACTGCAGAACTCTATCTTTAAAAATAAAAAAGTCATAGTGCTCGCTTTGGCAGCATATGTACTAAAATAATAATAATAATTTTTTTTTAAGTCACTTAGAAGGTAAAATTATGTACCCATAACTGAGTACTACAGTTTTAAAGCATAGCATTTGGGAAATTTCACAGCAAACTTGATATATTGCTGCTTTTGCTGAAGAAACGTCTTTGCCTTGTCTGTGCTGGGCTGATAGCTACACTGAATTGCAATGAGATATGAAGTAGAGTAAATCATTGTGAATTCGGAATTTAGTCTCCTGGATCTCCTTCCCTTCAGAGTCACTGACTCAATGTTAATGAGGATGTGTGTGTGTTACTTATCTCAAGGTGTGAGATTAGCAAATGACTGCAGGGCAAATCAGTAAAGCTTTTGTGCTCTGTGAAAGCAAGAATAAACCAGCTATTTTAACCCAAGCCCGGGCATTCCTTTCTCTGGATTCCCTAGCGGATCCTTCAGCTGAATCCGAGCATTATAATAAAGCCACTTTCTGTGCTTCTCTGTGCATGTTGAGAATCCTGCCAAAGCCTTCTATGAGGTATCTGTGAATTTCTCCTGGGAGAACACCACACAGTGTCCTTGGCTTCCTGCTCTAAATGATCCACTCCAATGACACACTGTAATCCTACTCAAGGTAGGGAGAATGAGCTGCCAAAACCTATTTATCACTTTGCTGGCCTTGAAACATGCACATCTGTCTAAAGTTAAACAAGGGTCATAGGAAGAGCTTTTCTTTTTCCCCCTGCCTCGCCAACACTAGTATCTTGTATAAAGATTAAAATAAATTGTGTAGTGTTTCACTGCATTGGTCTTCTCACCCTACAAAGTGCCATTCTTTAAAGATGTATAAAAGAGTGAATTTGGGAAAATAGATGTTTGCAGTTTCACAAATAAATATTGAATATCCAGAGCTAGGAGGCATTGGTTAAATAGATGATAGTTATCTATTAAAATGGAATATTATGCTACCATTAAAAATAATGTTGAAGAATACTTAATGAAGTACACAAATGGCTATTGAATGGATAACTATCACCTTTTTAACCAAAATAATATGTAGAATATTATCCCATTTTGTTTTTAAAAATATATACACAGGAAAAAGTGTGGAAAGATATGTACCAATAAACTTTTTGTAGTTACTTTTGAGTGGAAGAATTATGTTTGAATTTTCCCTTCTCTTTTCTTTCTCATTTTCTTTTTTTAATCAATATTTATTAACTTTTCTACTTTTGAAACAAACTACAAAGTCATTTAAAATAGGTTTATTAGGGCTTCCCTGGTGGCACAGTGGTTGAGAGTCCGCCTGCCGATGCAGGGGACGCGGGTTCGTGCCCCCGTCCGGGAAGATCCCACATGCCGCGGAGCGGCTGGGCCCGTGAGCCATGGCCGCTGAGCCTGCACATCCAGAGCCTGTGCTCCGCAACAGGAGAGGCCACAGCAGTGAGAGGCACGCGTACCGCAAAAAAAAAAAAAAAGGTTTATTAGTGTTGATCCTTATCTAAAATAGAAAATTTGCCAATTAATATGAAACAAAGGGGACAGATTTTAGAGCATTTTATTTCTGGCAGTTAAATTTATATTTTTTAAAAGACACTTTAGAAACTGTGGAGAGGGAGCAGAGGGCAATACAGGAACTCCCTGTACTTCCCACTCAATTTTCCACTAAACCTAAAACTTCTCTAAAAATAAAATCTATTAATAAAAATTTTAAAAGCCCCTTTACACTTGTTCTACTTGGCCATCTTTTATTTTCTCACCATCACAGGTTATGTTGGTAAGCACAAGTTACATTAATACTTGAGTTTTCACAAGCCATAGGGCAGTGTTTATGAGCAAGATGGTTCTAACTGTAGTCCGGAGAATGGTAAAGGCTCGCTGAATATTCTGTAGACTGTTAGGATCTGATATTCTGGATTTCTTGGCCTCTTAAACCTCAAACACTATCAGCCCCCTTCCACTCCTAGCCATAGAACAAAGCAGATTCTGTACCCCCTGGATTCCCATAGGCATTAGTGATGACCCCTATCCTCAGGGATCTGTCATCAGTGGCCCTGCTGTGAAATCAGTTCAGTGCACATCCCTGCTCTGAAAGTTTGCCACCGTGCTGTTCCAGCCACTCTTTTGGTTAAGACCCACTTCCAGAAAGCCCTTATTGAAGTGCAAGTGTGAATGAATACTGACCATATTGACCAAAAGGAAGGTGTGAGGTCCAGGGTGAGTAAAGCATGTAAAGATGACTGAGGGAACTAGAAGGCTATGATATATAGTATTGACTTGCTCCATGTTCTCAGTAGCATGAGCTGCAGAGAGAAGAAAGAGGGAAGAAGGTAGAAGGGGACCAAGTAAGACAGTGAGGGGGATGCCACTGTCCTATGCTTGCCTTGGGGTAGAATTCTAGTCATCATTTTTACCTAACCAACCAACCAACTGTAATTACTTCTTCCCTTCCCTTTTGTCATTCCATAAACATGCATTAGACATCTACTCTGTGCCCAACTCTGTGCTAGGTTCTGGGGTTGTAAGGTGAGAACAAGCATCCATGTCTTCTTTCCCTCATGAGGCGTATGGTCTAATGGAAGGGAACTTATCAAATAACCACACATAAAAATGTCAAGTAGCAGCTGCGATAAGTGCTATGGAGGAGAGGTACACTGTTGTAGGAGGGTTGAATCTGGGAAGTCAGGCTAGACATCCTCAAGGAAGTGACACTTCAGCTGAGCTCTGAAGGATAAGTCAAGTGAATGCAGGCAGCATGAAGGGTTTTCCAGACAGAAGGAACAGCATGTGCTAAAGCTTTGTCTAATCTTGTTTGGAAGGGGGCTACTAGAGCACGGAGGAAAGCCTTCAGTTTTTAATGTTCTGACTCTCAAACACCCCAAAAGACTCATCCAGGTGCAAGCAAATGTTCCTGTGAACCCAGTATATTCATTTTTTGGGTTTTGCTTCAGCTATAAAATTTGTTTTTACAGCTGCACTTTCTGGTACAGAATTTGAACACATATCATAAAACGAAAGACTACAAATATTGATTGTTCTGATTTTGATTGCTAAACGGCCAGTGTCACCCAGCAGTTACTTCATCACCTTGATAATGTAAAACAAGCACCAAAGGTCAGGCTCTCAAATTTAGGTTGTCTTCATAACATGATTCTCACACACTTTTTAATTTGCTTAACGTTGCAGCTTTGATTTTAGATACAAGCCAAATGAGACTGAGCTTTGCCCGCAAGTTGTTTTCTTTGTAATATTTTGATAAGGTAAAAAGTTTTGTCAAGTGCTGTTTTTAATGCTCGAATTTAAAGACTTCAAAGACAATTAGTCCTGGTCAGACCATTCATCTGTGATTATTTTCATGGTGAAATGGTAGTATAAAATCTCCTGATGTTAAGGGAATAATTTTACTTCAAAGCATAGTTCCAGAATATTCTGTCTGGTCTTGCCACAAGTTCATGTTCCTTAAGGTTTTATTCTTGTAAGAGCTATACAATGAATACAGTAGCAAGAAAATGGATGAAAAACATATGGTGTTCTTATTCAGGGGTTCAGTTGATCATTTTCATTTTTAAACCTTCAGTCATCCACCTTATTTATTTCTCCAGTGTATAGGGTTGTGTTGTGCATGTATTCAAACTGTTGAAAAATGACAAAACATTTAGTATGGTAGTGGAATGCAACAGGAATCATTATGTGTATTTAATTTTTTTAAGTTAGAAAGAAACCAAACTCTATTTTGATAAGATACAGTAACAGAAACCAAATGGAAAGAGAAAATTATTATTAAATTATTTTTCTAAGACAAAAAATTTTGAAATAGAGTGTCAGTGTTTTTGAATAATGTTGACCTAAAAGATACTATGACATACTTTGAAGTGTGATATTATTAGTATAAAAGCAGAATAACAGTTAATGTCTTTAAATATGACTAAGTATAGTTTAAGAAAAATAATAAAATCTATTAGATGAACCAGAGTATTATTGATGGTTTGCTAGGATAGTTTCTCAGAAGGATTGCAGAGATTTTCCATGCTTTCTTCTAATCTGACAGCTGACTTATTATTTGTATCATAAGTGTTCTTCAGTAGAAGTTTTCATTTTCTTTTCAGATCTCCCTTTTATATTTGACCAAAGTTTATCTCTGTTATCTTTTTCCCTGGGTTACTTCACTGGTCTATATCCTTGAATTAATTTATATATGGTATATATAGTACTAACTTGTAAGAGCCGTATTGAATTTACTCTGCTAACTGGTATAAGCAATCTATGACCACTGCTAACTACATGATTGTCATTTGTGTAATACTTATTCTACTGAAATCATCTTCTGCTGAAAGTTTCCCTGCCACCCGCAAGGTATCTGCTGCCATGACTAGAGTTCTTTCCCCTCCCTTTCTCTATATTTTTCTGATTGCTCCCCTCCTGCTTTTTTTGGCCTTCTGTAACTATTGGAAAAACAAATTGACTATTTTCTAAAAAGAAACATGCTTGTATAAGTAAGCTTGTAGAAGCACTCATCCTAGTGGAAAATTAGAGATGGCCCCAAATAAAATATTAATAATATTTTAATTATAAATAGTAATTTATTGAGCATTTTTTAGTGTTTTTATTTTTTAATTTCTTTTTATTTTGAGCATCTTTTCATGTGCCTGTTGGCCATCTGCATATCTTCTTTTTTTTTAACATCTTTATTGGAGTATAATTGCTTTACAATGGTGTGTTAGTTTCTGCTTTATAATAAAGTGAATCAGTTACACATATACATATGTCCCCATATCTCTCCCCTCTTGTGTCTCCCTCCCACCCTCCCTATCCCACCCCTCTAGGTGGTCACAAAGCACTGAGCTGATCTCCCTGTGCTATGTGGCTGCTTCCCACTAGCTATCTATTTTACATTTGGTAGTGTATATATGTCCATGCCACTCTCTCTCTTCATCCCAGCTTACCCTTCCCCCTCCCCATATCCTCAAGTACATTCTCTAGTAGGTCTGCATCTTTATTCCCGTCTTGCCCCTAGGTTCTTCATGACCTTTTTTTTTTTTTTTTAGATTCCATATATATGTGTTAGCATACGGTAATTGTTTTTCTCTTTCTGACTTACTTCACTCTGTATGACAGACTCTAGGTCCATCCACCTCACTAAAAATAACTCAATTTCGTTTCTTTTTATGGCTGAGAAATATTCCATTGTATATATGGAGCATTTTTTATGTGCCAGGCACTAAACTAACTCCTCTATGTGGATTATCTCATTGAACCCTATGAAATCTGTGCCTTTTTAATGCCTCATTTTCAAATGAGGAAATTGAAGCTCAAGGAAGTCAAGAAACTTATCCAAGTTCTTTTAAATAGTAAGTGGTGGGGCTAGAATTGAAACTTCATAGGGACATATTTTAAGAGTGTGGTGTTTTTTTTTCCCCACGTGGATAATGTCACACTTCATTGTGTTAGGGCATCTTCTGAAAGTGAGCTTGTTCAATAATGGAATCTTCTACACCTTACTGTCTCATGTCTGTTTTCAAAGACCTTCAGTGATATAGTTTGATATAGAAAGTTAATAATGTTGCTTCTAGTTTTGAAAATGAGGCATAAGTGAGCTCAATTATGTCTTCAGGACATCTGCCCAAGTAATAAATCCCTCCCTCCATTTACAATTTCCGTAAGTTCATTTGCATTACCAGGACATTGATAGAAGTTTCTTTAACAACACCTTTCCCACTGCTTCAAGTGTTTGATAAAAAATGGATGTGTTGGGAGCTATTGCCGAAATGGTGAAGGTAAACTTGAGATAACGCTGATATTTTATATAAAGAACAAACTTGTTAAGAAAGGAAAAGGGAGTGTGAAACTGCAGTTTGCCTTGAAATTAGCCACAAATGATAGGAAATCCAGAATAGACAGCTAACGCCTAGAGTTGAGCTGGAAAAAATTCTGATAAGCAGAGAATTTGCCACAGGAGCCCTTTTCCAAGAGCTGGTTATATTCATCTGGGCCTAGAGGGTTAATTTAATCAAGTGAATCTAATTTTAGTCATTAAGAAAGTCAGTTGGGATGAAGAAACTTTGAACAGATTCTGGGCACCTTCATCAAATAACAGTGAATCTTATTCAGGTTATGTAGTTGTCTTTCACTTTTCTCAGTTAATGATAAGCAGTATTGCCCTAGAGCCAGACAGATTTGAGTTTGAATCCTAACTTCCCTGTTTATCAGGTTGGAGACTTTGGGTGAGTTTCACCTCTCTGACCTTCACTTTTCCTTGTCTGTTAAAGGGGATAACAGTATTTGCTCCCAAGGATCATTCGATAAATTTGTGAAAGTGAAATCAGAGCCCTCTCTTTCCTTCCCTTTTTATCTCTTTTTAAAATGGGAATTATTATTTTTAATGTATGGTACCATTTCTTTAAGGAACTCTACCCCTCTTATTAACTTTGGAGAATTGTTACATTGGGGGACAAATTGCATACAGAATAATTGCTCTGGGTTTTTTTTATTAGGACTTCTAATATAAAGATTGATTATAGAGTTTTGTGCATTTAAGTTGCAAGTCATAATATCAGTATTCACAAATAAATTATGAATAAAGTCAAACAAAAACATTATTCCAAATATTATTTCCAATGGTGAAGAAAATGAAATTTGCTAAATTAATCCTCACCATGTTAAGCTCCTATTATTATATGCAGGGCTTGGTCTTAACACATTTTAGATATGAGCATATATTTTCATAAATACAAATTCCATTTTGTCATCTCAATGTGAAAGGAATTCAGGAAATTACTAGATGAATGATTTTTTTTTGGTAGGCCAAGGTTATTTCACATTTTTAATAGTGGCTTCATATCACTGTATACCTATTAAATTATATGGGTTCCGTGGAATGATAGCAGTCTTGTTACTCAAGAGACTAAATCCCTGGAGGATACTCAAAAAGCAAATTTTCTTGTGTCTAATCACACATGTGGTATTGCATCTCCTCTCACTTGAAGTGAAAATACTTTCTTTTTCTGTGTCACGGTTGAATCATGATTTTTCCCTGCTATTACATTTATATCATGGCAGGATAAAAGTTGTAAAATTAGAGTAAATTTTAGAAAGCACAGGTAGGATTTTGGTTATTAGTCGGAATACCACTCTCCCCACTCCTGAGTTGCCCGATTGACTAGAAATTATATTGTGTGTTAAGATGCTTAAGCAAAGAATACCTATAATTCTTTGCTTGGTTCTCTGATAACTAGGATTAGAGTGAGCAGAAATGCAGGGGAAAACGTCCAAATCGGCGATTGTCTCTACAGAAGTAAGGTGCCTGACACTCTTCCATGAGAGACTACTGCTACTAGCAGTGATGGTGATGGTACATATTGTATTTTATAACTGCAATAATGATAATGTATATTTTAAAAGCACCTAGTAGCATACCTCCCCAGACTAAAGGCTGTGCCACATCTGGATGTAATAACATCAGGCCAGCTGGCTCTCTCACCCCTCTGTCCAAATGTGGGTTTGGGAAAAGTGATTGTTTCTCTTATATCATTGTCTACTAGTATCACGTTTCCTTTTAAAGTGCTGAAGAAGGACTGAGTAAGGCAATCAGATTTGCATCATGGAAATAGGTGGACATATTGCCTATATGAGAATTTCTTGTGTCACACCTCCCCAGGGAAAAAGTCCTTAAAGACTACCATCTGATCTCCCAGCCCTGAAGCATTTCACACATAGGGTGTTATTTTCCAAATGAATAAATAACACAACTGGAGTAAGCACAACTCTGCCCTAAAGGAACCCGCAATGTAAAGGCAACAGAAGGCAGATCTATGGACTTTCATCTGCATTCCGTCACATACTTAAGAGCCTTCCTGATTTGTATTTCCCATTTCCTCATTTGCACTCAAAATGCCTTCTACTCTGGCAAGAAGGAGAGGAACGTTCCTCACACAGGAGTGGACTGGATAAGTTGCAGTGGTCCACGCAGTAGTTTAGAGCAGAGGCTCTGGAGACAGTTCCGAATCCTGGCTCTCCCACCTACCAGAAGATGACCTTGAACAAGCCATCCTCTAGTACTGTTGTGAGGACTCAATGAGAGGACAAGTGGAAAACACTTAGAAACAGGCCTGGCACAGAGTAAGTGCTCAATAAATACTTGTTGTTGATAACTTTGTTGATAACTAGTGTTGATAACTTTACTTTTTGGCTGCTAACACAGCACAAGGTATGTATGACTTTATTTTTAGGCTCAGCCACATTGGAAAACTAATGAGAGGCCCTTCGTTACCCTCCCTCCCAGCCTTGATGCACATACTTTCTCCCTGTGTTGATGAGCAAGCGCCCCGTCCCTGATATTTTTGTCTTTATCAGCTGCACTCAACTTGCCTCCTTTTCCCAACATCTCCTTCTACGTCCTCATTATTTCTCTTTCTTCTCCATCCTTTAGTCTCGCCACTCAGCACCCTTATCCTTCTTCCCTCCCATCACTGTGTTCCAAAATACAAGAATCTAAAACCGAAGGACATGGAAGAAAGTATAGCAACAAATTATTAGTGGTTAAAGTGGTTCATTACTAGAGAAGCTAACAATTAGAAAGAAACAGTATATTATGGAAAATCCTGTCTCTAGGAGGGAGTCGGGATAGTTCCCCTTGCTATTATTCAAATTGTAGTTCATGTACAGTTCTGCAAGTTAATTGAATAATATTTAGAAAAAAATTAGACGTAAGTCTCTTTGCTGTGAATAAAACAGAATCAGCACTTTCCTATAAGATCAACTGTTTTTCCTTTCCTTAAGTCCAGGAGCTGCTGTTATTTCTTTGGGGCCAAAACATACATTTCACAGTAACATTTTAGAGACGTTGATGGGACTCAATGACTGTGGCCGAGGCTGCATGGTTGAGATTTGCTGTAACAATGGACATCCCCTGGGTCCTCACCTGAGGTCATTAAATTGATTTAGTTTGGGTCCACTGGTGGTATTTTAATGCAGCTTAGCTGTACAAATACAAGGCCCCATTGTGTAATACAGGCAGTGCATTGTTATTTTTCTAGGCCTGTCAATGTAAAAAATGTGTCTGTTTGCCTTCTCCTATGACCTGAAAAAAAATTTTTTTTTTAGTTATATTACAGAGTAGCAGGACACCCTAGAAGTGTGGGTTTGGGAAGGTACCTTGAGGAATAACATAGAAATATCTGGCAACATAATTTGGGAAAGAGGCCAGGGATGCACATGCTCATCTTAGGGTACTTTATTACCCTTCCTTTTCAGTTAAGTACCGAGCCTTCATGAACCACGTGAAGAGTCTCTAAGAGGCTGGCGGTTCTTCTGATGGTGGTCTGCTGTGGCCAGAGAGGTCATTTTCACTGCAGCCAGTCGGGAGAGAGGCCAAGTAAATGGGCACACATGCTCCAATACCCAGCACCCTAGGAAGCCACACTAAACACACTGTGTCCAAGGTTTGCCCAAAATAAACCAGATGGCATTCAGCTTGCCAGGACATTTAGTACAGTGTGTGTTGCGGGTTGTTTCAGGACCCATGTGTCTGTCATAAGATTCTGTTGAATCCAGGTGTTTTCTTTTCTCTCTCTTTTTTTTTTTTCTTTTTGGCATGTGGCCATTGGTAACCATTTCTTCAGATATGTCTTCTTGTGGGTTCCTTTAGGGTGGTTCTCTTTTGTCCTAGCAGGTACTGGATTGAGTACCTTACAGGAAATTGCCACACAGCTTCATATGTGGTTTTGTAATGGGCCTATTTTTAGGCTATTTTCCATACCTCTGGGACTCCTGGGAGTTCCTTCCCAAGGGTAAGTCTCCAGCTACGGACATGTAAATACTACAAGTAAACACAGGAGAGAGGCTGTGTCACTTTTCTGCCTATTACTGCACCACAGTATGAGCTTCTGAGATGCTCATTTGAGAGCGTCACTGATAAAAGTCTCACTGCCACAGACTCTGGAGACTCAGAGGCCTGGGTTAGAATCCGATCTCTGACACATCCTGTCAGTGTGACCTCCAGCAAGCTCCTTACTCTCCTGGAGCATTAGTTACCTAATATGTAAAGTGGAGATTAATAGCAGACCTTCAGGGGGTTGCTTTGAAGATTAAATCAGATAATGAATGTAAATTGCCTAGTAGATAGTAAGCATTCAGTAAGTGTTAGATACTGCAATTAGATATTATTACCGCTATTACTGTGAATATCCTGACCTAATTCATGCCCTACACCCACAAACACAAACCCCTAAATTATTGTCATGACTGCTTCTCTCCTCTTAATCTGTTAAGTGTAATATTTTCAACTTGGACTTAAAAATAAACCTGATTTTTGTTTTTTTTTAAGACCTCATATTTGAAGACTAAGCTATTCATTGTAATTCTTTTAAAAAAATATTTATTTATTTATTTATTTTTGGCTGCATCAGGTCTTAGTTGTGGCACGCGGGATCTTTGTTGTGGTGTACGAGCTTCTCTTTAGTTGTGGCCACAGGCTCCAGAGCGCATGGGCTCAGTAGTTGCAGCACGCGGGCTCTGTAGTTGCAGCACGCGGGCTTAGTTGCCCCGTGGCATGTGAGATCTTAGTTATCTGACCAGGGATCGAACTCACATCCCCTGCATTGGAAGGTGGATTCTTAACCACTGAACCACCAGGGAAGTCCCTCATTTTGATTCTTTACCTCACTTATCTCTGCTTTCTTATGCTCTAAAAGGTTTTAGTTTCTTTAAACTAACATTGGTCAAAATGTCCTTATTCTTTGCTACCGGTTATGCGCCTTACTGTGCATTATCCAGTTCAAGTTCAGCAAATGTTTATCAGGCATCTTCTGTCTGGTAGGCACCATGCCAGCAGGTAAGGATACAGAGCTGATCAGTACATGATTCTTGCCCTCGAGGAGCCTTATATTTAGTGGGAAAATAGACATGTAAAATGTCAACTAAAACATAGAATGATAACTGTCATAAATTATAGGAGGGATGAAAAATACACAGGAGGGCGGCTAAGGAGAAGATGCTCCTGCCTCAGCCCCAGGGAGGCCAGGGAGTCTTCACCGAACGGGCAGAGCAAAGCTATTCCCTGAGGAACAGGAGGGTGTCAGGTGCACAGCAGGTGTTCCTCAGTAGGCAGAGGGAACAGCAGATGCAGAAGCATGGAGATGAGCAATGAAATGGCCCGTCTAGAGAATTCAGGGGGAACCATGTGCCTGGAGTGTTTTGTGCACCTGTGGGGCGCTGGATGTTGAGATGAGAGCGTCTGGAGGGGCTAGATTACAAAGAGCTTTGTCTGCCTTCCTGAGGAATTTAGACTTTATCCTATAGACTGTGATGGGGCCATTGCAAGGGTTTCAGCAGTGGAGTCCCTGTTTTCTTTTTCATTAACGTACCACTTACATACAGGAAAGTACACAAATCATAAGTCTACAGCCTAATGAATTTTTCATGTGTACACACCTATGTGTATGGACAGTATTTCCAGGAGCTCACTTGCACCTCCTCCCGTCAGTCTCCCCAGAGGTAACCACTGTTCTGACTTATTTCACCCTACATTAGTTTTGCCAGTTTTCGGCTTTGTCTAACTGGATTCATACGGTATGTGCTCTTTTCTGTCTGGCTTCTTTTATTCAACATTTTGCCTGTGAGAGCCATCCATGCTGTTGTATGTGCCATAGCCTGTTCCTTTCTGAATGCTGTGTAGCCTGCATTGTATGAAAATACTTCTGCAGTCACTTGTGACTGCTGTTTCTTTTCAATTGTTGACCTAAAATTGCCTAAAAGTGGACCAAGAATGGACTCCTTCTCCACTTCCATTTTCACCTTCTTTACAAAATGCACACAGTATAAGTTGTGATTTCCATTTGGGCTTTAAGTTGGACTGGTCCCACTTGTCCCATCTGAAAGACCAAGGATCTGTCACTAACTAGAACATTTAAGATCCTGCCACCTCAAGGGAAGACTGGCTCAAGGGTGTTCCAGCTCATAAAGTAAGTTCTTTATTTTCTTGTTATTCTTTACTGTCTCCCATGACCTTCCACCTCATCAATTAACAAATGATTATTGAGAACTGACAAGGTGCCAGACATTGGGACTTGGGACAAGAAGTTTGTAATAAGCAGTCAATCAAGATTCCATCCTAATCTGGAGGGTTGGGGAACGCTTTCTTAAAGGAGTAACAGTTGATCTGTGAACTGAAGGATGAGCAGGAATTAGCTAGAAGGGAGGGGGAACAGCAGCCGCAAAGCGGAGAGAGTGGCAGAGTTGGAGCTGGAGACAGAGACAGCGGCCCAAGCATGTGAGGGCTCGTGGCCCCTTAAGGATCTTGAATTTTATTACAAAGGCAGTGTAAAACCTTTGAACAGGAGAGTGATGTGATCTGTTTTGCATCTTTTAAATAATTAGATTCCCTGCTGCACTTTTATTAAAAGCAAGGGTCCTACTGCTGAATATCTGACCTATAGGTTCCGACCATGTAGGAAATTTAGCTCTAATTGAGGGACCAGTCATTATTCTTTGATGGCCTCATCTCATTTTTAATATGTTCAGGTCTTTTCTGTATGTTTTCTCTTCCTTGCATCCTAGACTTTCAGAACTTCCTTCCCTTTGACTAGAATGTCAGGGTAAGTCTCATATTAGTGTATGCAGAACTAATTTAAAATCCTGGCTTTATTCTTTAACTGAAGTCTTCTTTTAATGATGGAAAACCTCAGGATTTTAACTTCAGGTGGGTTAACACTTTGATACACCGTTAGTCTACTTCAGTGTCACTAGCTTTACTCTGTATCCAGACTGAGAAACAATTTAATGACAGCAATTGTATTAATTAGCTGTAGCTGCTGTACTTAAAAAAAAAAAGTCAAAATGGCTTAATCTGAAGTTTCATTTTCTTACTCCAGCCCACTATGATTGAGGTGGCCCTCCTCCAAGAGGTAACTCAGGGACCTGGGCTCCCTCCCGCAGGTGCTTGCATCATCTCAGAGTCTTTAGCGTCTAACCACACTGCTGGGGAAAGAGTGGCCCAGAAGATTGCGTAGGTTGTTCTACTGCTAGTCCTGGAACGGGTGACCATCACTTCTGCACACATTCTGTTGGCCAGAGCATAGTCTCACGCTCCCAGAACCCAGCTGGAAGGAAGGCAGGCTGACAAGGGACCTCCTGAGTGCTGGGAAGAAGATTTAAGGAGTCAGCATCTAGCCAGTCTGCCATAGTGATACAAAATGTGCTCAAACTTTTGTTGCTTTTTACAAATTACACTTACTCATTCTTTTTTTTTTTTTTTTTTTTTGCGGTATGCGGGCGTGTCACTGTTGTAGCCTCTCCCGTTGCGGAGCACAGACTCTGGACGCGCAGGCTCAGCGGCCACGGCTCACGGGCCCAGCCGCTCCGTGGCATGTGGGATCTTCCCGGACCGGGGCACGAACCCGTGTCCCCTGCATCGGCAGGCGGACTCTCAGCCACTGAGCCACCAGGGAAGCCCCACTTACTCATTCTTTTATTTACTAAGGGTCCTGAGTACCTGCACTGTTCCAGGTTCTAGGAATACAGTGGGAAGCAAGACAGACATGGTCTCTGCAGTTTAGCAGAGAGAGGAACAGAAATAAAACAATCACACCAATGGCCGCTTAACTATAGCATTGTAATAAGGGCTGTGAAGGAAACTAGCATGATGTTAGGAGAGAGCACCTGACCAGTCAAGAAGTGTTCAGGGAGAGCGTTTCTGAGGAAGAAGCAGTTAAGCTGCCTCCTGACAGATGACAGGGAGTGGAGAGACAAAAGAAGTGGGCAGCTTTCCGAGGGAGCAAGAAGGGGCACTGGGGGTTTAAGGAACTGAAGGAAGCATGGCTGAAGCCCACAGAATGGGGAGACAGGAGCCAGATGATCCAGGGCATGGGGGGCCATGAGAAGCAAACAATGGGGGACATAAAGCAGTGGGAAGCCACTGAAGGAGGTTCAGCCTGGGAGTACATGATCATAAATGTGTTTTATAAACATTGGCCTCAACGTGGAGGATGGATTGGTATGGGGCCAGAGATGGTTGTCGGCATCCAGGTACATTATCTCTATGGCTTCCTTCTGGTTTCTCTTCTTCCTTCATAGCCTCCCACCACTGTACATAAAACCGTTAGGCTCCAGTGGAAGTGCTGGAATTTTCAGTTCCAGACATGGAGATGTTATCTGTATTATTGAAGTAGAATAATCGAATCCAATTCTGAGCTCTTTGTCATCTTGAAATATTCCTTATGGCCTCTACTGTCTATCTTGACTCAGTCAATCACGTCAGCTGTTTAGCCAGACCCTTGCCGGCGAGGTTTGCCGCCACTTAATCTGGAGCTGGTAGAAAGCAGTGCCCATGACTGCCCCGTCTGCCATTTTGAAAAAAGTCTAATCAACACCTCATTCGTCCAGCATTACTCCGGGATAAGCTGTCGCCTATGAGATCTTGTTTCTCTTAAGTACTCAGAGGTGTTTTTAAGACTTTTAACATTTTCTGATTTCAAAAGTGGACATAGAAACAATATTAAAGATAGAGTTTTAAAGGAAAAAAAGTCCTTAACTCTATTGGACAACAATTTTTACTTTTGCATATCACATTAGAATATTTGTAGACTTGTGTATGCATATCAAAATATCTTCCATTGTTTTTTCTTTTTTTTTAACTTCAATACAGTATCTTGTCTATAGCAGAAATAAATAAATATCTGTTGGATGAGTCAGTGAACGTATGAATGAATATACGTTAATCAAAGAAATTTTTTAAATGTTGAAAAGCCAAAAGAAGAAAATTTACATCACCTAAAATAATTTTAACAAAAAAAGGACCTATAATTGCTCCACTGAAAAACAAATTTTACCTGTGCATTTTTACATAGTTTTAATAGAGCATTCTGTGTCCTGCTTTTCTAAAAAAAAACATTTTTATGACCTTTTATCTAAAATATTGCATATAATTTTCTGATGTGAGGTAGTCAGAGCAGATACCATTATCAGAAATTTTTATACAGAAATAGACTCAGATTAGATGGCTGGGTGCAGGGAGCAGGGCCAGGAAAGGTCCCATGCTTCCAACTGACAGATTTCTTTCATTTACCATGCACTGCTGCCCCTCTGCTCACTCTTATTTGTCATCCTGTCATTTGGGAACAAAATGAGGAGGAGGGAGTAGCTAATGGCAGTGACACATGTGGTTTAGAGTATGAGGAAGCCAGCCTGCCTGGGTTTGAATCTCAGTTCCTCTGTGTGAGTTTGCTAAAGTTACTTAACCTCTGTAGGTACATACCACATGTGTGTATCATTGATGTGTGTGTGTGTGACTGTGTACAGGTGAGGGGATATGATAGGGAGCAGATAGTTAAGGGGTCAAGAGGAAACATAACCTATAAAGAAAATGCTTGGAAGAGAACTGTGTTCTTACTCTTTTGAGAAGAGCAGAGGAGAGGTGTAATGATACATTCATATTGGGTAGATCTTATGTTGCAAAAAGCACTTTCATGGGAGGAGGAAATTTGTCTTTTTTTCATCCGCTCTGCTTAAGTCCTAGGACAGTTTTTGAAATAGACTAAGCATTCAGTAAACATTTGTTGAATATAAAAAATGAAATCAAAACTTGGGGAAATAATTACCATACACATCATTGCAAGAACACATAGCATTGTTAAAATGGGAATATCAGGTACCATTAAAACTAGAACTTTTTGGTTCCTTTTGAAACATTATTTTCCAAGACTTGTTCCTATTTTATGATCTTCTGGTTATCACAGAAAATGTGTATGCTCTTTCAAAAAATGTATGCTCTTTTAAAAATGATGTTATGAGTCATTTATGCCATTGCTGACTCTGCAATTATAGGCACTGAAGATTTGTTCTGAAAAGATTTTTCAATATGGATTTTTAAACCTCATAGTAGAGTAGAAACAAAAATTTCATTGAAAATCTAGAGAGCTGGATTCTGGTCCCACTTCTGCCCTTTAGTAGCTGTGTGACCTTGAATAATAGTTGAGTGACCTCTCTGATCTTTAGTTTCCTCATCTTTAAAATGGGGTGGTCAGGACTTCCCTGGTGGTGCAGTGGTTGGGGGTCTGCCTGGCAACGCAGGGGACACTGGTTCAAGCCCTGGTCCGGGAAGATCCCACATGCCGCGGAGCAACTAAGCCCGTGCACCACAACTGCTGAGCCTGTGCTCTAGAGCCCATGAGCCACAACTACTGAGCCCATGAGCCACAACTGCTGAGCCCACGTGCCACGACTACTTGGGCCCGCGCGCCTGGAGCCCGTGCCCTGCAGCAGGAGAAGCCGCCGCGATGAGAGGCCCGCGCACCGCAACGAAGAGTGACCCCCGCTCCCCGCAACTAGAGAAAGCTTGTGCGCAGCAACGAAGACCCAACACAGCCAATAAATAAATAAATTTTTTTTTTTTTTTTTTTCGGTACGCGGGCCTCTCACTGCCGCAGCCTCTCCCGTTGCGGAGCACAGGCTCCGGGCACGCAGGCTCAGCGGCCATGGCTCACGGAGGCAGCCGCTCCGCGGCATGTGGGACCCTCCCGGACCGGGGCACGAACCCGTGTCCCCTGCATCGGCAGGCGGACTCCCAACCACTGTGCCACCAGGGAAGCCCTTTTTTTTTTTTTTTTTAAATGGGGTGGTCAGCTAAGTGATCTCTGGGAGACTTTTCAGCTCTTCAATGCTATGATTTTTTTATTCCATGGACACTAAACCTTTATATTTTAAGAAGTTAGATTATAACTATGAGAGAATTTGTTTATAAAGAGCATTTCAAGGCATTTTAAAGGTTTTCCTAGTTAATAGGAATGTACATTGAGATAGTCATAGGCTTTTTTTATTCTCCAAAGTAGGTAAATAATTAGATAAATTCATTCACTCATTAAATAAGTGTTTTTCATTCAATAAGTGTACCTGCTATACATGCACCAGGTATTGTGTGTTAATCCCACAAAGAAAAATACCTTATTTGGGGAATATAAGATATATAGATATATGAGTCAATCTAATTTTATAAGGAAATTTGGGGGAAAATAAAATTTTAAATATGTTTTATTATACAGAGAGTGAAAAATGATATTATATATGTGTGTATGTATGTGTATATATATACATATATATATATTTGTAGAGTGTATGAAATCACAGGCTCTGGATATATGGTAATATGTTACTAACCCTCAAAATTACATTTTTAGAGCTAAATTACATATCCAATAAGAAATACATGGGCCATGGAATACTAGTGCATAGCAGACCAACAAAACACAAATTGCATTGATAAACAAAGTGACTACACTGTACTTATGGGGTCAGAAAAGCAAATACCAGTACTAAATGTCATTGAACACTAATAAATAAAAAGCCACATTATAAAACAAAAATGAATTCCAGTAGAGGGCATGCAGTCAAAGCAACAATATTAGTAAAATCTAGGGGCTTCCCTGGTGGCGCAGTGGTTGAGAATCTGCCTGCCGATGCAGGGGACACAGGTTCGTGCCCCGGTCCGGGAAAATCCCACATGCCGCGGAGCGGCTGGGCCCGTGAGCCATGGCCGCTGAGCCTGCACGTCCGGAGCCTGTGCTCTGCAATGGGAGAGGCCACAGCAGTGAGAGGCCCACTTACCGCAAAAAAAAAATCTAGTACAAGCAAAAAGTACAGTGCTATAAATCTGCTTGAATTCTTCTCCAGGTAACCCAAGTGTTTGTGAGTCTCACCCCTTTGCTGTGATGTGGTGGGACGCACACTTTGCCACCGGGAAACAGCATGCTATTGTCTTGTTACTGTCCATGGAATACAAAAGACAGACTCTTTAGTTGAATTTTCCATTGCAGTAGCTTTGTTTCTTTTTAGTAGCATAGTTCTGAACTAAGTGGACTATAAGTCCATACAACTCATTCCAGACCCAAGGCAGGCTTTCTTTTGGGGGGAGTAGAGGTAGGAATTGGGGTGGGGAGATAGGTGGATACACTTAGGTGCTGGCAAAAAGGAAAAAAAAAAAATAACAGTGAAGAGAAATACTCTTGCCTCCTATTGGACTCACTGTCTAAGATGGGGACAAAACTGTAAGCATATAATGTGATAACTAGTCATTCTAAACCTGGCTGCACTCAATCACTGAGGGAGCTTTGTAAAGTTAAAAAGAAGAAAGAGGAGGAGGGAGAAGAGGAGTGAACTGTAAGTCCTACTAAATCACAGTCTCTGTGGTTAGAATATTTTGAACAACATTTTTTTTTTTTTTCTGGGCCACACTGAGCGGCCTGCGGGATCTTAGCTCCCCAACCAGGGATCGAACCCGTGCCCCCTGCAGAGGAAGTGCGGAGTGCTAACCACTGGACCGCCAGGGAAGTCCCTGAACAACTTTTCTACTAAGGCTGGATGATAGGCTACAAGAGAGCAAATAGTGAGTGCCCCATCTGAATGACCAGGCAAGGCTACTTCGTGAAGGGGCTTGTGTGACCTGCTACCCAGAATAGTTTTATTCCTTAAGGAGTCATGGAAGCTGAGGACCATTGTGTTCATATTTGGGTCTTGAAAAAATTACTCTTCTGAGGAGGAGAACTGGAATCAAGGACCCCCATTATGAGGTACTGTCCTCATGAGGGCCAGTGATAATTGAGCCATCGCAGTGGGGTAGAGAGGAGGTGATAGCTTCCAAAGGTCCTTAAGGAGGAGACTCAACAGGGTCTGGTGTGAGATGTAAAAGAAGGTTTCTAAACTGGGCAACTAGGGGTCAAGTAGTGCTATTTGTGATGATGGGAAGAATAGGTAACATCTGGGGAGGACACAGTGGATTCCAGTAGTTTGGGAATGACTGTGGAACATTTGTCTAATAGGCATAATTATATTATCTCCAAACTGGTCTCCCTGCTCCTGCCTTTGCTCCTCTGTAATCTTATCACAGCAGCCAAAATCGGCCTTTAAAAACAGAATTCAGACCATGTCATTCCTCTGCTCAGAAAATCCTTCAGTAGCTTCTCACCTCACTCAGTAAAAGCTGGAGTCTCCTCAGTGGCCTACAAGCCCCACCTGCCACGTTCCCTCTGACCTCGCCTCCTACTGTTCTTACCTAGGTCACTTCACTTCAGCGACATAGGCCTCCACTTGTCCCTCAAACAGTCCAGGACTGCTCCTGCCTCAGGGCCTTTGGACTTGCTGCTGTCTCTGCCTCGGGTAGGGGTTGTTGTTGCTTCTGTTGTTGCTCTTGTTGTTTTGGACTGTGTTCAAGCCAAGCACAGGGTCCAGGACCTCAGTAAGTGAAAGAGTGGCTCCTTCCCCCACTTGCTTCAGGTGCTTGCTGGAATGTCTTCTGCCCTATTAAAATGACAAATGCCCCCTCCCCTTTCCTATGCCCTTTTCAAAGTCCTCATTTAAATCTTCAGCCCAGATAGCTTTCTGAAAGACAGTTCCATATTTAGAATTACTATTCATTCATTCATTCAATCAACAAATATTTATTAAGTACCTACCAAGTGCAGGGTACTGCCCTAAGCACTGTAGACACAACAGTGAACAGAACAGGCAAATATCCATCCCTTCATGGAGCTGCATTCTAGCTGGGGGAGACAATAAACAAGTAAGTACAATATTTACTATTAGTGCATGATACTTTTTATGCTACTTGCTCAGAAAACCTGAGGTAGGACAGGAGGATAGAAGGGGCTTAACGCGAGTTCAGGTTTAGCAGGAGAAAGGAGTGACAGGGTTGAGGGTACTTGGATGACGAGGTGTGGGCTGGAGAAAGGGAAGAAAGCAAAATTCCAGAAACTACAGACAAGTTTAAATCATATTTCTTTTGCCCGCAAGATTAAATATTTTCATTTACTTCTAAAGTCTCAAAAATATCCTTAAAATTCATAATTACTTATTAATTTATTCAATTCAGAAAATATTTCTTGGGCCCATATTATGTGCCAGACACTGTCATAGTCTCTGGAAAAACAGTGTTAGGCACATTATTGAATTATTGAGTTGGGAGAGACCTTAGAAATAAATTAGGCTAAAGTCCCCACATTTTATAAATCACAAAACCAAGCCCCAGGAAAGTGATGTGGCTTGCCCAGTGATGCATAACCAGTTAACGGCAAAGCTGGAATTTGTAACTGGGTCTCCAGGCTCAAAATCAGGGCTTAATCCAAGCTACATTTCTTGGGATCAAACCTTTAAAGGTCTAAACTTGTCATTTTATGACGGAAATCACTGGGAAAATGGGATTTTCTTTATGGATACTTTCTTTTCAGCTTGCCTTTCAGGAATCTCCATAAAATATAAGTCCAGTACATGCGTATACTAGAAGTGAGAGACACAGTCATTGACTATATTAGCTGAGAATTGTGGTTACAAGTGAGAGAAGTTTAACTGAGGTAGCATGTACATCATAAAGGGGAAACTGGGATAAGCAACGAGGTCCTACTATATAGCACAGGGAATTATATTCAATATCCTGTGATAAACCATAATGGAAAAGAATATGAAAAAAGAATATATATACATGTATAACTGAGTCACTTTGCTGTACAGCAGTAATTAACACTGTAAATCAAATATATATCAATAAAATTTTTTTTTTTAAAGTGGGGGAAACGGAAGAATTTATTGGTTACAGTAGTAATTGGTGTAGGTGTGGTGGTGGGATGAACTAGGAGATTGGGATTGACATATCCACACTAATATGTATAACATAGATAACTAATATTGAACATGGGGGAAAACATAAAGAAAGAGATGATTAAAAAAATAGTAATTGGTGTAGCTTGGATTATGTGTCTGCTCCCTCCACAGCCAATACTGTCAGGACAAAGCCAAATGAGAAAAACAAGGCTGGCCAAGGGATTATGGGGTGAGGGTGGAGAGAGGAGTTCTCAGAAAAAAGAAGAGTTCTTGTAAAGTGTATAAAGTCCCCAAAAGATGTCTTTGTTGGTTGGGTCCTCCAAGAAGCAGGTGCAGCCAGGGTTGTGGGGTAGCTGGTAATAGCTTTGAAAGATAAAAGGTGTGGGGGGAACAGGACTGAGCAGGAAAACCTTTGGCTAAAGTATGTATCAGACAACTGTGAAAGGAAGGAAGGGGGAAGCAGGACCAGGGAGGGAGAGCCTCAGATCTGGATGCAGATCTGACAAAGACGTGACCAACGCAAGGGGGATTTGGGAGCAGAGATTATCTGTTCCCAAACAAATTGGGAAGGGGAGATTCCTTGGAGGGAGTGGCGGGACCCTCAAGGATCATGCCTTCACCATCCTTAGTCATTGGCTGGTCCAGCCGGGAGGAGTGTGGCCTTGGCCTTGGCTCAGAAGCAGAGGAGGCTGCCAGTGGGTGACAGCTGAAGGCTGTCCACTAATTACACTCCATCCAGCTCAAAGGCAAGTGGTTTCTTGAAGGGAGAGCACATCCAGGGCTGCCATAATGTCTAGCATGAACTGTGAATGTTTTACTGACAAAATGCAGGAAACATCATCAGCACATCAATGCCAAAAAATAAGAGATTCTATATTTTAAAAATATATTTTGGGAAATTTGCTATTTTTAAAAGTTTTTATTTAAAAAGGATGTTTTTTTAAAGAGTTTTTCTTTTTTTTTAATTTAAATAATACAGAAGAGCACAAATGTTCTCTCAGTTACCACTTCAAAAATCTGGTGTGTGTCCTAGCAAAGCATTTTCTCTGCCATGTATATTTACATATTTTGTATATAGAAAAGTAGAACAATATTAAAAGTAATACTACTTTACAAATTGCTTTTTTTTTTTGCAGTACGCGGGCCTCTCACTGTTGTGGCCTACTCCCGTTGTGGAGCACAGGCTCCGGACACGCAGGCTCAGCGGCCATGGCTCACGGGCCCAGCCGCTCCGCGGCATGTGGGATCCTCCCGGACCGGGGCACGAACCCGTGTCCCCTGCACCGGCAGGCGGACTCTCAACCACTGCGCCACGAGGGAAGCCCCCAAATTGCTTTTTTTATTCAGCAGGATAGATAACCTCTAGAATACATTAACATCTTTCCCCATTCTAACCCGCCATGTTTTGTTATAATTATCTAGAAATGTTCTTCCAGATAATTATTACTTTTGTACTTTATATTTATTCAATTTAATCTTTATTTACAAATGCATGGAACTTCACAGTAACGTGGTCAATGATTATTGAGAGTTAAGCATGACTGAGTTCTTTTCTTAACACTGTTTCTTATACGTCAAGTCTCCCCAATTTGTTTATATTTGTTAGCTGACAGCCACCTAAGATCTCCAGCCTAATCAGATGCTTTAATTTTGCTGCCATCTGTTTCCAGCCTCTTTTTGGCTCGAAGCCTTCACTTTTACTTCACTCTTCACTGACGTGGGCTTTGTCTGACTCCCCACAGTACCTTTCCTGTTTCCATCCAATCTGCTGTTGCCGTCCGCGTTTTGAAGCAGAGCTTGACAGAGATGTTTTCCTAGCCTCCTCTCTCACTCCTGTTTTCTTCCATTGAAAGTCAATTAATTTATAATAAAATTGGGTTTTGGTCGATAGCTAAACCCATTGCCATGGTCAGGAATGGTGAGGTGGTATTTATTTTTAGAAATAGTGCCTATGGCTCCATTATTGCTCTAACATATAAAATCTAGGTGCTTTTTGGTTTCCAGGTTCCAATAGACAGAATAAGCCCTAATACCTCAAGCTGTGAAGATTCAGCCCAGCTTTGCTCCAAGACATAGCATTTGGATGGCAATCTTGTCATCCCAAGAAGAGACTGTACGAGGTACCTCCAAGAAAGGCGGTCAGCTCAGAGTGATGCTGGGGCTCCATTATGACATTTTCGTAAATGGAGGAAATTAGGATAAAATGTTGAGCTGGAAAAAAAAATTGGTTGGGAAAAAAAAAGAGGAAACTAATTTAATAAGTGGGTTTTTTTCCCAGAGAATATTTTATCATACTAGAATTTTCCATATATGTTTTCCTGGATGCATCATTTATTTACTTGTTGTGATATTTTAATTAATTTATTTATTTTTGGCCGCGTTGGGTCTCCGTTGCTGCACACAAGCTTTCTCTAGTTGTGGCGAGCGGGGGCCGCTCCTTGTTGCGGTGTGTGGGCCTCTCATTGCAGTGGCCTCTCCCGTTGCAGAGCACGGGCTCTAGGTGCATGGGCTTCAGTAGTTGCGGCACGTGGGCTCAGTAGTTGTGGCACGTGGGCTCAGTAGTTGTGGCACACGGGCTCAGTTGCTCCACAGCATGTGGGATCTTCCCGGACCAGGGCTCGAGCCTGTGTCCCCTGCACGGGCAAGTGGATTCTTAACCACTGTGCCACCAGGGAAGCCCTGTTGTTGTGATATTTAGATCCAGCTTTAAAGTTCAAATTTCTAAGAAGGCCAGTACATACTTCCTTTTTCTTTCTTTTGGATTGAGAAAGGCAAACTACATGATACGTTGAACTAAGCTGAGAAGTTTCTTTGTTTAATTGGTTATCAGTACATGAGAAGATTAATAACAGACTTGCTATGTCAACAAGACATTTCTGGTTCCTTTCAACTGCATACTTTCCAGGGCAGAGTCCATTGTTTGGAGGCCAGCATGTCCCTTTGTGAATATACAGGTCTTCATGAAAATTCTCCAGTGTTTTCCCCCAAATATGACATTTTTGAAAAGTGTAATTAAGATAAATATATTTGGAGAGACATTTCACTCCCAGCTGATAAACACAGTTTGAACAGGTGTCTACTTGACATGTTTAATTTTGGATGAGACATTCCTCTTTGAAGAGTACTGTGTGGTAGCCAGCCTTCAAGATGGCACCTGATGATTCTGACTTCCTGGTATTCACATGCTTGTGTAGTCCCCTCCCACGCTGGAAAGGGTAAGCCTTTGTGCCAGTAGGATATTGCAGACATGACAGAGTGACAGAGTATGTCTTCCGAGGCTAGGTCATAAAAGATACCGTCGGGCTTCCCTGGTGGTGCAGTGGTTGAGAGTCCGCCTGCCGATGCAGGGGACGCGGGTTCGTGCCCCGGTCCGGGAGGATCCCACATGCCGCGGAGCCTGCGCGTCGGGAGCCTGTGCTCCGCAGCGGGAGAGGCCACAGCGGTGAGAGGCCCGCGTACCGCAAAAAAAAAAAAAAAAAAAGATACCGTGGCTTTCACCTTGCTCTCTCTCTTGGATCACCCCCTGTTGAGGAAGCCAGCCATCACATCATGAGGACACTCAGTCGTGAGAGATGTCTTCATGGAGAAGGTCCATGTGGTGAGGAACTGAAGCCCCTGTCACACTTAGCACCAACTTGCTCTCAGTGTGAATGGGCTATTTTGGAAGCACAGCCTGCAGAGCCAGAACCCTGCACTAAGCCACTCTTGAATTCATGATCCACAGAAACTGAGATAATAATTTTTTATTATTATTTAGGCCTTTAATTTTTGAGGTAATATATTACTCAGAAATAGGTAACTAAGACAGATAAGTATCACAATCCTGACATGTGGAATTGAGACATAGAAGTGTGGTCACATGTTTTAGTTCCACATGTTTATTGGGAGTTCTATTATTAACAGCTTCACATCCCTTTTCTGAAAACTAGATTAAAAAATGACAGGGTTAATTCATTCTCTTAGGATTTCCTACAGCTCTTGGTAACTCTTCCTGTCTGTTACACCTAGCAGAATGTGAAATCAATGGATAGCATGAATTTCGTAGGTATGGTTTCTACCTCTTGTGTTGCTTCAAGGCAGTGGTTGTGCTTTTGTTGTATAGAGGGAAGTACTGAACTTATTGTTGTTGAATCTTATTATTTTATGTTTTATTAGTATAAATACATTTTATAAGTTAAAATATATTACAAAAACAATAAGTAACAGCAGCAAGGTCTTTAAAAATTCGTAAGTTTAATATAAGCTTAATATAATGCTTGTAATAAAACAAGGCATTTTGATAAATATAAACATTTGAAATTATGGATTATAGATGACAGTTGCAATCTTATATCAGCTTTGGCAGCCAATTTATCTATCTTGACTGATTGTTATATTACAAGCTAAGTTACACTGTGATAACAAATAAATCCTGAAATTGCAGTGTCTTAATGTAACAGAAGTCTATTTCTCACTCACCTCAAATTCTGACATGCGTCGGGCAACTCCCCTCTAATTAGTGGCCTAGGGACCCAAGTGCTTCCATCCTGAGGCTCTGCTGACTTACACTTGTAGCAGGCAAATGAGGTAGAGGAGGTGGGGAGAAGAGGAGAGAAGGAGGAAGGGAGAGAAGGAGCATGTGCACCAGCCTGGAGATTACACAAGCAGTGTGCACTTACACTGAGCAGAATTAGTCATGTGGCCAACCTAAGGCAAGAGACCCTGGGAAATAGATATTGTTGAGCAGCAGCAATTGCAAAATATTACCAAAATACTAATACATGCAGATAAGCAAATGGTGGTGGTGGTGGTTGTTATTATTATTTTAAATGTCTTGCCTTGAATATCGGAATACTCTGTAACTAAATATCTATGTGGCACATATCGGTGCTTTGGTCAACTCCAACTGATAAGTAACACACATAAATATGCATCTGGGTTGTTCTGGGCTTTAGTATTGTTTTAATGATGCACATCAGACATGTATAGACTCCTTGGAAACTAAGGCCTAGAAATGAGATGAAAGGAACCAAGACAAGGTCTCGGTTCTTCTACCAAACTTAGTGCTTTTTCATCTGTTCTGTCCCCATCAACTCTCAAACACACTTATGCCTTCGATGGTGTCCTAAAATTCGTCATATACCTTGGTAAAATCCAGGTTTGGTTTGATTTATACAAATATGGAAAACATAAGAGTATTAAAGGCCTTGTGCAATTTATCTTACTCTAAATTCTACAGAGATAGCAAACTCACATGCTTGCAAGGACCAGATAGGTAATGGAAATATGATCAGGGGACCTGAGTTATACCGTAGGTACTGGGCTCAGCTCAGCTCTAGTTGATTATGGCCACGTGGGAATCAGAGCCCAGGGTTCTCAGATCTTTGGGTTTTGTTGTTGTTTATTCGTTTTAGGAGAAGCCATCTACTACCTGCATAGAAATAAATGTCTGTAATGTCAGGTCATTGAAACCAGAGCAGTGGATCAATTCCAACTCTTCCAGATCTGGGTTGGGGAATTGATGGCAATTCCACCGCCATGGCATGTAGAGAATGAGAGAAAATTGTGTAACAGTCCAACCAAGACCAGCTTTGTAAACCACATCAGGATTATCGATTACCAAAGGGCCCGGAAGTCACTGGAAGCACCATCCAGCTCTGCCTTAATAAGACCCATGAGACCAGGTCTTGGCTCTAAGTATGTTTGAGACATGTTTTATCTTTTTCACACAGCCTGTTTGTCCCTCAGCTTATCTTAACAAAGAAGAGTGGTTTTGCTCCATGCTGTTATATTGAAAAGAGGGCAGATAAAGAAATAAGGAAACTCCTGGGGGCCGGAGATGATGGAAGTGAAGAGCTGGGTAAGGCCTAGGAAACAGAGCTGTGCTGAGGAGTACTTGACAAGAACAAAACTTATTCTGACACTACCAGTTCCAAGTAATTGTATTACCATTGAAATAATGAAGCACAGTTTTTAAAGGAATAATTTGTGCATTTCTTAAGAGCTACATCAAACCAACCATAAACCACACGTACAAAGGGACTGCTTCCATGTTCAAAGCCAGAGACAGTGAGGCGCCTTCTCTTTGTTCCTCTCATCTTCACCCAACACTTACTCTTGCAAAACTAAATTCTTACACTTCCCAAAGTGCCAGACCGGGTGCACAAGTTATTCACGTAGTTACTCACACAGGACATCTCATCTCCTGATTTAAATGCTGTTTTACTATGCACAAGTGTTGTAAATAGGTCAGTGTAATGTGATGTTGATATACTCTGCATAGAACTGTCATTAGGGCAACTTGGCTCCCTAGAAACTCTCTACGTCTACCAAGTTAATAGGCCATGATTGTAAATCCCTATTAAGTGTAAAACATACCTTATGAATCCACCAGGTTCACTAACACCTTTGTTCCCATCATCATCAGAGAGAACGTTTCAGGCATCCATAAAACTAGTAGAGACCACGTAAGATGCAGCAGCACTGAGGGTTCTAGAAACAAGCCTCTGCTATTGGGGATCCCACAGATGGTTGCATAAACACTTTTAGTTAGCATATTACTGACCCAATAATAGCTTCTTCTCAGAGATGTGTTTTCTATTCCAGTCCACCCAGCTGGCATGAATATGCTGCTTAAAGACCACATAATAGAAGCCTATAAAAATACTCACAGATCGTCCGGTAGCAGATATATAGACTAAATAGTCCCTGTGGTTTTCGTTCTCTCTCTCCACTAAATAAGGGAAATGAATAAACATCCAAAACCTAAATAATTATTTAGGTTCAGCAAGGCTTTTATCTTGTTCACAAGAGACTTTATGTCAACAAACATAAAATCTTTTAACCTCTATTTTCAAAATTAGTTATAATTTTCACTTTTAGCAAAGATCCTTTACAAATTCATCAGTAAGGCATGAGTCACTGGAAAAGCACAGTGCTTGTTGACGATGCTGGACGTTCCACAGTGAACCTGCTGTAAGAGGCAATGAGTAAGGAGTGTCCACTGGAAGTACTTAATGTGGCTGTAGTTTTCAAAAAAGATAGAGGTATTTATCATTGCACAATTTAGAACATTGAAAAGAAGTTTTCAGCCAAAGTAGTCAGAGCAAAGTAGCTGTGTTAAACATAGCTGTATGCTTTCCAACTTTCTTGCTAGCCAGCTTCCATAAGAAAACATTATAGAATCTCAAATTGTTTCATTTTTATTATATTGTAGGAAATTAAATTTTGGTTTGAATGAATGCTGCCTTATGAAATTGAGGTATGCTTAGAGAAAAAATATGAAATTCCAATGTGGATTATTTATAAAGATCCTTCTTCAGATGATTTCCTTAACGCCATTCATTCAATATTTCATTCATGCTAGACAACTGATATTACAGTGAAGCTAACCTCCCTCTTCACATCGTTTATGAGTCACACCCTGTGCTAGTTACATGGGCTAAAGGCATAAAGATATACTCTTCATTTGATAACATTAACTCCACAAAAAGTGACAGTGCTATTAACAGAAATAGGAAGCCAGGGGGAGAACCCAGTTCAAAAAGGAACATATATGTAGGATTTCAGGCCACACTCACCCGCTGCATCCTTGCTGCGTCCATAGCACCGTGCTAGAGGCTGCTGGAGGTGGTTTCTTGGTAGTGTAAAGTCACTGCCGTCTAACAGCCACATTGGGAAGGTATAAGCACCAGTGAACCGTGTAATTAGCCGTTCAAAACAGAATGAGATTAAGTGTCAAATTAGTAATTTCAAAAATAAATCTGGACAAGGTTCAGAGCAGAAGAGATAGATGAAGGCAGCACAGAGCCAGGAAAAGAAGGCAGCAGTGGCTCTAGGGTCAGATAGTCTTAGGAGAAAATCTCGTTTTCACCCTTCTACAACAGCAACATGGTCTTAAGTCAATGTCACTGAGCTCCAATTTCCTTATCTGTAAAACAGGGATCAAAATGCCTTCTTTACAGATTGTTACCATGATGAAATGAGATACCATAAGGGAAGTGCATGATGTGTAGGAGGCAGTCATTATTTGGCAGCGGTTACTATGGCTACTGTGATCTAGCAGAGCAGGGGTAGGGCAGCCAGTCCTCATGCAAAAGATAGGCTTGAAATTGAGGACAGTGAAGTTTTTGCTTGGGACTTGCCATCTAAAGACAGGAATCAGTGAGAAAACTGGTCCACTAGAAATTTGTCTTAAAAATGTGCTAGCGAATCTTAAAGTAACTGGAGTCAGATTACAGAGGGCCCTGAATGCCAGGAAGATAAGTTCAGCCTACATTCTGTGGGCAGTTGGGAGCCACTGGAAAAGTTTGAGCAAGGAAGTTATCTGATGAAATTGGTATTTTAAGGGTCTTGTTTTGATGCATCTGATAATCAGATGTGCAACCTGGATTGGAAATGAGACTGTCAAGAGCAAAGAGTGAGAAAGAAAGGGAGAACGAACATTGATTGGACACCTATGGTATATGTTTTAGATCATGGCCTGAGAGCCAACCTCTGATTCCAAAAGGGGTTCCCTCTAAGGAAGAATCAATCTTCCTCTTTAATGGAATGGAAAGTGAAAGTACAGAAGAGCTTTTCAAAAGTCTGAAGGGTGTAGACTAGAGCATGCAGACTACCACTGACGCTAGAATGAGGAAATCTATGATGTGGTAGAAGGAAATCTCAGAATGCAAATTCTTTTCGAAGGAATATTTTTGTCAGTATTAAAATACTATAAACATACTCTTTTTCTGTTAGGTGTTTTATTTCCTATGTTCTTTTCTTCATCCTTTTGTACTTAGAGTAAAACTCATAATGGAGAAGACTTAGAGGCTTCAGACATAAGCCATGATTGCTACATAAAACTCTTCATTCAAGCCCATTTTCATTAAAACCAGACTGTTTTAAAAAGAAAGCTATTTAAAACAAGCTCTTCTGGGAACATTTGAACATCTGTAAGGAAATACACAGGAGCCCGATTATCGATCTGAAAAGTTGTATCGGAAAAAATAACAGTTTCCTTTACAGTTGAGGATGAGCCAAGGAAAGGGGGCTTCATTTCGGCAGACTCCCTGGTCTGTGGAACCCTCTTCAGACTCACGAAAAGATTTGCCAACCCCAGGGGTTCACAGCTTCATCTGTAGAGTTTTCTTACTGGACTCCAGTGAATGCCAGTAAATAGCCCAGTAAATCAGAAAATAGGAATGTTTCTAGACTTGTATTCGTTTTTCTTTTCAGAAGTATCTCTTCAACATGCTGTTCTTCTTAAGGAAAATCTTGGGAACCATGTGACTCTTGAGGAGTCAATCTGTGTTTCCAATTAATATTTTTTTTTAATGTTACACTCAAAGCCTAACATTGACCAACACTTGTGTAGAATCTATAGCATCGCCATTTTATTTTCACTGAATGCAATCTTAATAAAAACTTCCATATTCTGGCTTACATGGAAGAAGAAGGTTCCAAGAAAATATTCAAGATCTACATTTCCCAGGGTTTTGTTGAACTGTGATATTATGTTCATCGTTGGATTGTTGTCATGTTTATCGTAGATTTTCTTGCCTTGCTTGGCCAAGAGGAGTTCTCTGGCCTATAATGGATATACGTGGTTTTAGAGAGATTAGACATTTTACTGTGAAAAAGCAACTTCAGATTCGAGAGAGCGTAAGTGTTAAAAAAGCACTTATAGGGTTTGGAAACTGTAAAAAAACTTCACTTTTCATGCACCTTTGCTTGTAGGTCATTGTCTCATGTTGGTTTTCCTTTTTCATTGGTTACTAAAATGTTCTTTTAAACCTGGTAGCACTTGCTAATGGGTGGCACAAATGCTGGCTCAAGGGGAAACTCCCAGTCTTACCTTCAGATCTGATTCTAGACTCTGAATCAAGCTTCCATTTCAAATTATTGCTAAAACCTATTCTTAATTGCCTGTCAGGAAATCACTTAAATTCTATGCTTTTATGGGGAAATACATGGATATCTTCAGCTCAAGACATAAGATTTTATATCTTTATGATTTTGTATTATGAAAAAAATCTGTTTAAAAACTTCATACATTATTATAATATGTATGTCATAGAAAATGAAAGTCCTTTATCATCCAACTTCTCAGAAAATATCTGTCTTACTATTTGGGTGACTATTTCTCCTTAGTTTTTTTTTTCCCATAGAGTTACTAACATACACATGCATAGGTTCATTAAAATGGAATCACCATATGCCTACACTTCTGCAACTTGGTTTTTCTCTCTTAGACATGTGTTCTGGCTATTGCATTTAAACCTAGCTTATTCTTTTTTGAAAGGAATATTTTATCCCTTTGTGAAGTGGCCCATAATTTATTTGGATGGTCCTCTGTTAGACATTTATATGAGATATTGATTGTTTATTCACTTTTTTGTTTACATACAGAAAAATTTACTATTTTTGTTGTAAAGTTTTATGAGTTTTTTTTTCTTTTTGCGCTATGCGGGCCTCTCACTGTTGTGGCCTCTCCTGTTGCGGAGCACAGGCTCCAGACGTGCAGGGTCAGTGGCCATGGCTCACGGGCCTAGCCGCTCCGCGGCATGTGGGATCTTCCCGGACCGGGGCACGAACCCATATCCTCTGCATTGGCAGGCAGACTCTCAACCATTGCGCCACCAGGGAAACCCTAGTTTTATGAGTTTTGATGAACAAATACAGTCATGTAACTACCACCACAATTAAGATACAGAACTCTTCCATCACTCTGAAAGTTTCCCTGTACTGTACTGTCCCTTTGTAGTCAACCCTTTTCTCCACCACCAGCCCCGGCAATCTATTTTCTCTTCCTATGATCTTGCTGTTTCCAGATTATCATAAAATGGAATTAGGCAGGATGTGGCTTCTTTCACTGAGCATAATATGTCTGAGATCCACCAGTGTTATTGTGTACATCAGTAGTTTCATTTATTTTTACTGTGTGGAGGTGCAGGTTCGTTTATGCATTTGTCAATCAAAGGACATTTAGGTTGCTTCCAGTTTTTGAAATTATGAATTAAGCCACTCTAAATGTTCATGTATAGGGTTTTATGTTAACGTAAGCTTCAATTTCCTTTGGGTAAATGCCCAGGGGTGAGATTACTGGGCCACATGATAAGTGTATGTTTAACTTTATAAGAAAATGCCAGGAGGCAGAGTCAAGATGGTGGTGTGGGAAGCCATGGAGTTAGCGTCTACCCACAGTGCCTGCCGGCCGCTGGTGGGAAACTCTGACACTTAAGGAGATGGGAGGAAGCCCAAAGTGAACCGGTAGGATGTAGGGGGACTGAGGGGGGAGGAGAAGTGGAGGCCAGACAGGATCGGCACCCCTGAGGCGGGGGAGATCAGGAGAGGCAGGCGGGAGGAGCCATCCAGGAGGAGTGGCAGAGGAGGGGCTGGCGTTTGCCCTGCCCACTCAGGCAGGGGAGACTGCTGAGCTCCCAGGCGGATCCCTTGCCCTCCAAAGCCCCCTCCAGGCCACGTGGGTCCTTGAGGGCTTAGGAGGGAGGCCAGGAGATCAGGAGAGGCAGGCGGGAGGGGTCCTCCCAGACCCCAGACAGGAGGAGCAGAAGAGGAGAGGGCATTTGCCCCACCCACTGGAACCCAAGAAGGCTGCTGGGCTCCCAGGTGAGGTCCCCTGCCCACTGAGACCAGGGTGGGGGGCACGCCTGGGCCCCTTCTGTTCCTTGAACCTAAGCCCCACCCACACAGCCCCCAGGGCCCTTTCCAGCCCTGTTGTTCCTGAGCATAGGCCCTGCCCACCACCCAAACCTTGCCCTTGCTTAGGCCCCGCCCTCCACAGCCAAGGGCTTCCCCCCCACACTTTTTTTTCTTTTCCCTTCTCCTCTTTTTTACTATTGTGGTACTAATGTACCTTCCAGTTGTTGATTCATCTATATTTTTATTTTTGTATTCTTTCTAACATATCTGTTGTTAGTTTCCTAGTCTAATTTTATTTTTTACTTTGTTATTGTTCTTTTTTTTTTTTGCCACTCCACGTGTCTTGTGGAATCTTGGTTCACAAGCCCAGGGTCAGGCCAAAGCTCCTGCAGTGGGAGCTCCAAGTCCAAACCCCTGGACTAACAGAGAACCTCAGATCCCAGGGAATATTCGTCGGAGTGAGGTCTCACCGAGTTCCTCATCTCAGCACCAAGACCCAACTCTACCCAATAGCCTACAAACTCCAGTGCTGGAAGCCTCAGGCCAAACAACCAGTAAGACAGGAACACAAACCACTCAAAAAAAAAAAAAAAAAAGAAAAGTGAGACGGCAAAAAAATATGTCGCAGATGAAGGAGCAAGGTAAATACCTACAAGACCAAATAAATGAAGAGGAAATAGGCAATCTACCTGAAAAAGAATTCAGAGTAATGATAATAAAGATGATCCAGAATCTCGAAATGGAGACCGGGATTGAGAAAATACAAGAAATGTTTAAAAAAGATCTAGAAGAACTAAAGAACAAACAAACAGAGATGAACAACACAATAACTGAAATAAAAAATACACTAGAAGGAATCAATAACAATACTGAGGCAGAAGAACGAATAAGTGAGCTGGAAGATAAAATGGTGGAAATAATTGCCAAGGAGCAGAATAAAGAATAAAGAATGAAAAGAATTGAAGACAATCTCAGAGACCTCTGGGACAACACTAAACGCAACAACATTCGAATTACAGGGGTCCCAGAAGAAGAGAAAAAGAAAGGGTCTGAGAAAATATTTGAAGAGATTATAGTGGAAAACTTCCCTAACATGGGAAAGGAAACAGTCACCCAAGTCCAGGAAGCACAGAGTCCCATACAGGATAAATCCGAGGAAAAACACACCAAGATACATACTAATCAAACTAACAAAAATTAAATTCAAAGAAAAAATATTAAAAGCAGCAAGGGAAAAACAAAAAATAACATACAAAGGAATCCCCATAAGGTTATCAGCTGATTTTTCAGTGGATACTCCACAGGCCAGAAAGGAGTGGCAGGATATACTTAAAGTGATGAAAGAGAAAAACCTATAACCAAAATTACTCTACCCAGCAAGGATCTCATTCAGGTTCGATGGAGAAGTCAAAAGCTTTTCAGACAAGCAAAAGCTAAGAGAACTCAGCACCACCAAACCAGCTTTACAACAAATGCTAAAGAAACTTCTCTAGGTGGGAAACACAAGAGAAAAAAAAGACCTACAAAAACAAACCCAAAGCAATTAAGAAAATGGTAATAGAAACATACATATCGATAATAACCTTATATGTAAATGGATTAAATGCCCAAACCAAAAGACACAGACTGGATGAATGGATACAAAAACAAGACCCATATATATGCTCTCTACAAGAGACCCACTTCAGACCTAGGGACACATACAGACTGAAAGTGAAGGGATGGAAAAAGATATTCCATGCAAATGGAAATCAAAAGAAAGCTGGAGTAGCAATACTCGTGTCAGATAAAATAGACTTTAAAATAAAGCCTGTTACAAGAGATGAGGAGGAACACTACATAATGATTAAAGGATCAATCCAAGAAGAAGATATATAATTTATAACAATTATAAATGTTTATGCACCCAACATAGGAACACCTCAATACATAAGGCAAATGCTGACAACCATGAAAGGAGAAGTTGACGGTAACACAATAATAGTAGGGGATTTTAACACCCAACTTACACCAATGGACAGATCATCCAAACAAAATAAATAAGGAAAAGACAAGCTTTAAATGACACAATAGATCAGATAGATCTAATTGATATTTATAGAACATTCCACCCAAAAGTAGCAGAATACACTTTCTTCTCAAGTGCACACAGAACATTCTCCAGGATAGATCACATCTGGGGTCACAAATCAAGCCTCAGAAATTTAAGAAAATTGAAATTGTATCAAGTATCTTTTCTGACCACAACGCTATGAGATTGGAAATCAATTACAGGAAAAAAAACTGTAAAAAGTGCAAATACATGGAGGCTAAACAGTGTGCTACTAAATAACCAAGAGATCACTGAAGAAATCAAGGAAGAAATTATAAAATACATAGAAACAAATGACAATGAAAACACAACGACTGAAAACCTATGGGACACAGCAAAAGCAGTTCTAAGAGGAAGGGAAGTTTATAGCAATTCAGTCTCACCTCAAGAAACAAGAAAAATCTCAAACAATCTAACCCTACACTTAAAACAACTAGAGAAAGAAGGACAAAGAAAACCCAAAGTTAGCAGCAGGAAAGAAATCATAAAGATCAGAGCAGAATTTAATGAAATAGAAACAAAGAGAACAATAGTAAAGGTCAGTAAAACTAAAAGCTGGTTCTTCGAGAAGATAAACAAAATTGATACACCCTTAGCCAGGCTCATAAAGAAAAAAGGGAGAGAACGCAAATCAATAAAATTAGAAATGAAAAAGAAATCACAACTGAAACTGCAGAAATACAAAGGATTATAAGAGACTACTACAAACAACTATATGCCAATAAAATGGACAATCACAAAGAAATGGACAAATTCTCGGAAAGGTACAATTTTCCAAGACAGAACCAGGAAGAATTAGAAAATATAAACAGACCTATCACAAGTAATGAAATTGAAACTGTAATTAAAAATCTTCCAACAGGGGCTTCCCTGGTGGCACAGTGGTTGGGAGTCCACCTGCCGATGCAGGGGACACGGGTTTGTGCCCCGGTCTGGGAAGATCCTACATGCCGCAGAGCGACTGGGCCCGTGAGCCATGGCCACTGAGCCTGCGTGTCCAGAGCCTGTGCTCCGCAACAGGAGAGGCCACAACAGTGAGAGGCCCGCGTACCGCAAAAAAAAAAAAAAAAAACCTTCCAACAAACAAAAGCCCAGGACCAGATGGCTTCACAGGTGAATTCTATCAAACATTTAGAGAAGCGCTAACACCAATCCTTCTCAAACTCTTCCAAAACGTTGCAGAGGGAGAAACACTCCCAAATTCATTCTACAAAGCCACCATCACCCTGATACAAAAACCAGAAGAATATATCACAAAAAAAGAAAATTATAGACCAATATCACTGATGAACATAGATGCAAAGCTCCTGAACAAAATACTAGCAAACAGAATCCAACAGCACATTAAAAGGATCAACACCATGATCAAGTGGGATTTATTCCAGGGATGCAAGGATTCTTCAATATACACAAATCAATCAATGTGATACACCACATTAACAAACTAAGGAATAAAAACTGTATGATCATCTCAATAGATGCAGAGAAAGCTTTTGACAAAATTCAACACCCATTTATGATAAAAACTCCAGAAAATGGACATAGAGGGAACCTACCTCAACATAATAAAGGCCATATATGACAGACCCACAGCAAGCATCATACTCAATGGTGAAAAACTGAAAGCATTTCCACTAAGATCAGGAACAAGACAAGGATGTCCTCTCTCACCACTCTTATTCAACATAGTTTTGGAAGTCCTAGCCACAGCAATCAGAGAAGAAAAAGAAATAAAAGGAACACAAATTGGAAAAGAAGAAGTAAAACTGTCACTGTTTGCAGACGACATGATACTATACATAGAGAATCCTAAAGATGCCACCAGAAAACTACTAGAGCTAATCAATGAATTTGGTAAGGTTGCAGGATGCAAAATTAATGCACAGAAATCTCTGGTATTCCTGTACAGCAACAACGAAAAATCAGAAAGAGAAATTAAGGAAACACTCCCATTTACCACTGCAACAAAAAGAATAAAATACCTAGGAATAAACCTACATAAGAAGGCAAAAGACTTGTACTCAGAAAACTGTAAAACACTGATGAGAGAAATCAAAGATGACATAAACAGATGGAGAAATATACCATGTTCTTGGATTAGAAGAATCAATATTGTGAATATAACTATACTGACCCAAACAATCTACAGATTCATTGCAATCCCTATCAAACTACCGATGGCATTCTTCATAGAATTAGAACAAAAAATTTTACAATTCGTATGGAAACAGAAGAGACCCCAAATAGCCAAAGCAATCTTGAGAAAGAAAAATGGAGTTGGAGGAATCAGACTCCCTGACTTCAGACTATATTACAAAGCTACAGTAATCAAGACAGTATGGTCCTTGCACAAAAACAGAAATATAGATCATTGGAGCAGGATAGAAGGCCCAGAGATAAACCCTCACACATATGGGCACCAAATTTATGACAAAGGAGGCAAGAACATACAATGGAGAAAAGAGAGTCTCTTCAATAAGTGGTGCTGGGAAAACTAGACAGCTACATGTAAAAGAATGGAATTAGAACACTCCCTAACACCATACACAAAAATAAACTCCAAACGATTAAAGACTTAAATGTAAGAGCAGACACTATAAAACTCTTGGAGGAAAACATAGGAAAAACACTCTTTGACATAAACCACAGCAAGATCTTTTTTGACCCACCTCCTAGAGTAATGGAAATAAAAACAGAAATAAACAAATGGGACTTAATGAAATTTAAAAGCTTTTGCAGAGCAAAGGAGACCATAAACAAGACAAAAAGACAACCCTCAAAATGGGAGAAAATATTTGGAAATGAAACAACAGGAAAAGGATTAATCTCCAAAATACACAAACAGCTCGTGGAGCTCAATATCAAAAAACCAAACAATCCAGTTAAAAAATGGGTGGAAGACCTAAATAGACATTTCACCAAGGAAGACATACAGATGGCCAAGAGGCACATGAAAAGATGCTCAACATCACTAAGTATCAGAGAAATGCAAATCAAAACTACAATGAGGTATCACCTCACACTGGTCAGAATGGCCATCATCAAAAAATCTACAAACAATAAGTGCTGGAGAGGGTGTGGAGAAAAAGGAACCCTCTTGCACTGTTAGTGGGAATGTAAGTTGATACAACCACTATGGAGAACAGTATGGAGGTTCCTTAAAAAACTAAAAATAGAACTACCATATGACCCAGCAATCCCACTACTGGGCATATACCCGGAGAAAACCATAATTCAAAGAGAGACGTGCACCACAATGTTCATTGCAACACTATTTACAATAGCCAGGTCATGGAACCAACGTAAATGTCCATAAACAGATGAATGGATAAAGATGTGGCACATATATGCAATAAAATATTACTCAGCCATAAAAAGGAATGAAATTGGGTCATTTGTAGAGACATGGATGGACCTAGAGACTGTCATACAGAGTGAAGTAAGTCAGAAAGAGAAAAACAAATACCCCATGCTAATACATATACATAGAATCTAAAAAAAAAAAAAAAAAAAAGGTACTGATGAACCTAGTTTCAGGGCGGGACTAAAGAGGTAGACATAGAGAATGGACTTGAGGACATGGGGTGGGAGGGGGAAGCTGGGGCACAGTGAGAGTAACACTGACATATATACACTACCAAATGTAAAATAGTTGGCTGGTAGGAAGCAGCAGCATAGCACAGGGAGATGGGCTCAGTGTTTTGCGATGACCTAGAGGGGTGGGATAGGGAGGATGGGAGGGAGGAGATATGGGGACACGTGTATGCATATGGCTGATTTGCTTTGTTGTGCAACAGAAACTAACACAGTATTGTGAAGCAATTATACTCCAATGAAGATCTATTAAAAAATAAAAGAAAATGCCAAATTGTTTCCCAAGTGCCTATGCAATTTTGCATTCCCACTAGCAATATGTGAGGATTCCAGTTTTGTGTATTTTCACCAGCACTTAGTATTGTCAGTTTCTTGTTTTTTGAACCATTTTGATACCTGTGTAGTGGTATCTTGTGGTTTTAATTTGCATTTCCCTAGTGACTAATGATGTCGGGTATCTTTTCACATGCTTACTTGCTGTTCATGTACCTTCTTAGGTAAAGTGTCTGTTCAGATCTCTTCCCATTTTTTTTTACTGTGTTGTTTTCTTTCTTTCTTTCTTTTTCTTTCTTTTCTTTTCTTTCTTTTCTTTCTTTCTTGCTGTGTTGGGTCTTTGTTGCTGTGTGCGGGCTTTCTCTAGTTGCGGAGAGCAGGGGCTACTCTTCATTGTGGTGTGCTTCTCTTGTTGTGGAGCATGGGCTCTAGGCGCACGGGCTTCAGAAGTTTTGGTACCTGGGCTCAGTAGTTGTGGCTTGCGGGCTCTAGAATGCAGGCTCAGTAGTTCTGGCGCACGGGCTTAGCTGCTCTGCAGCAGGTGGGATCTTCCCGGACCAGGGCTCTAACCCGTGTCCCTTGCATTGATAGGCGGATTCTTAACCATTGCACCACCAGGGAAGTCCCTGGGTTGTTTTCTTTTTAGTGAGTTTTGAGAGTTCTTGTGTTTCCTGGATACACATTGTTTACCAGTTAATGTTCTACAGATATTTCTCCCAGATTGTGTTTGTCTTTTCAGACTGTCTTTTACAGATCAGAAGCTTTACATTTTGATGATGTGCAATTTATCATTTTTAAATGGATTATGATTTTGGTGTCATATTTAAATCTTTGCCTAACCTGAGACTTTAACGATTTTCTCCTGTGTTTTCTTCTAGACGTTTTATAGTTTTAGTTCTTACATTCAGACCTACGACCCGTTTAGAGTTAATTTTCATGTGAGATGGAAGGTATTGGTTAAGGTTCATGTTTTTGTTTATGAATGTCCAGTAGGTTCAGCACATTCACGAAAAAGATTATCCTTTGTCCATTGAATCGCCTTTGCACATTTATCAAAATCAGTTGATCATGTGTGTGTGGATATATTTCTAGACAATTTGTTCTCTTCCAGAGTGATGCATTTTAAATGTCTACCATACTGCTGCTGAATTTATCCCAAGAAATGAGGCTACCAAATCCCATTTAGATCATTCACTTGTTTATTGCTTAATGAAGCCAAAGTGAATGCATTTTTTAGTTAAGCCCAGGTCATAAAAACGTGCATTGTTTAAGGCAGAATTGGTCAGGGAGAGGAACAAAGTTAATGGAAAACAATGTGTGCGCCCTTTGGTTTAAATATTTTTGGTAGAATTTTTTCAAAGTTGAATATTGGTGTTAACTTTTTCCAGATTCTTCCTAATAGTGAAAGTGTGAAATTACAGAATGATTCCCCTTACACTCAATGCACATGCATGCGTGCACACACACACCACACATCAGAAGGAAATTTTTATAGCTCAGAAACATTTGATATTTGTTTAAGCCCCAAATAATATAATCTTTTTATTACTAAAAGCATGTCTTTCCTCTTGTATTAGAACAGAGTATTAGAAACTGCCATTTTTAAAGGGAGGTTTCAACCAATAGCATCCCAGAGCAAGATAGAAAGTATCTGGAGCATGCATTTATCAAGGAAACGGTTCCAAAAATAACCCCCCTCCTACCTGTCTCACATTTTCAGGTTGCTAGCTTACTATACACTGGCCTGCCTATCCCTCAAAAGCCCTGAGGATGTTTCATCAAGTAGGTAATCAAACTTGTGGTAGAGAAATTCAGAAAAAAAATTACTTCAGCAAACATGAAAACAGCCTGGCAGGTGCTCCCCCTTTATACTTAACCCATAAAATGCTTGACCAGGAGAAACCTAGAAACCTAGGGAAGATCTTTCTTCCTTCTACTTCTTTTTTCCTTCCTCTTTTCCTCCCTTCCTTCTTCTCTTCCATCCATATTGAATACGTAGCATTGAGTCATGTTATGAAGCAATGTGACACAGTCCCTCACTGATAATTTAATTGGACAGAGAATACGTATCTGCAGAATATATAAGTAATACTGTGGTATGATTCACAAAGAATTCTACCAAAACCAAGTTTTACCAAGTTGCACTGATATCTTTTTTCCAAGAAAATAAAATACTGGTAGTCTTTTGTCTAATTTGAGTATTCCCCCCCAAAAACAAAGAAGTTACTATATAAAATTTTAAGCATTTTGTCTCATATGATTTTCTTAAAACTTTAGTATTTGCTACCACTAGTCTATCCTAGAAAAAAATAATAGAATCTGAATTAGCACAAAATTTTATATATTTTTCATTAAATATATGCATATTAATTGTTCCTACTATTCTACAAACCATCCGCAGATTTCCAGGTGAAGAATTTAAAGAACTGCCAAAGTGACACATGCAAAGAGTACATGAAATTATAGACACTGGGGGCTGAGAGGGGCCTCTCTGATGGGCTTATCTAAGCCCATCAGGAAACCAATGCTGGGCAAATGCACCCATTTTACTAGGTCACTGCCCGTCAGCCTGGAAGACTAGGGAGAATTGGGTTGGCTGAGGGGAGGTGTTTTCAGAGCTCTTGAGTTTAGAGCACTCCAGTCCACAGTTCTGGATGAGGCTGGCTCATCTTTCACTGCTACTGTAGTCAGTAGGACCTTGAGAGGATCTATTATGTTGTTGTATATTAATTCTCTCAGGTCATCAGGGTGACAGTTACTACATTGCTGTTTCATAAGAGTAAAGCATGTACATCTCATTTAGTCAGAGAAGTTTTAACTTCACATTTTTAATAGTAGGGAAAATCTAGAACAGTTTAGTAACCATTTTCAACTTTGGAATTTGTCATTCTCCATTCCTTGCTTTTTCCTTTTTTTAAAAAAAAAAAATTTATTTTGTTTTAAATAGTTCAAGTTTGAAAGTTTGCATTTCATTAAGTTCTTTCTAGTGCCCTGGACGTCACCTTATTCCAGTGACCTTGAAGAAGCTGTTGCTACTACTCTGGTTGCGTGGAAGGTATGGAGGGGTTCAGACATCCAGAAGGATCTGGCTCCTGGAGTGACTGCCTAAAAAATAGAGGTTAGGAAATAGAAGTACGACGGTAAGCCAGGATGCATCTGTAGGATTCTCTTTGTAACGTCATCCTGGTATCCACAACTGGCAAGAGATTAATTCAGCCCTGGAGAAGCCCATCTCCAAGCACGAGCTCTGACCTCCTTATTTCCCATTTAGTGTATCGCCGCAAACTGATCTTACGGCTTGGCCATGGTGCCATAGTAAGACTGGACAGGAAACTCAGAGAGAGCATTTTTAGCTCCTGTTAAGTCATCTGTTTATCCAGCAAATACCTGTTGAATGTCTTCTGTGTACCAGGCATCGTGCTAGATAGGCATTGAAAGCACAATGTTAGTCCCTGCCCTTGTGGAGCTTCAGTTTCGCCTCTAATTAGCAGTGGCGGCCGGGCAAGTTTTCCTTTTCTGTAAAGGAAGGACCTGGACTGAATGTTCTTGGAAGGTCCTTTCCAGCTAGAATATTCCATTCCTAAAAGCAGAGAGTTCCAGTGTCTCTGAGGGGAACAGAGGGTTAACTTAAGCAGTATGAGAAAAAAAAAACTAACAACAATTTAACACAGGAATTTGGGGACTTTTGTTGTTGTTGTTTTGGTGGTGATAGCTTGTTTTTTTGGAAAAAATTTTGGAATTTTCCTAAGAAGGGGAGAGAAGAAAATGAAAAACTTGAGTCATTTATATCATCCATACTAACTGAAGTAGGTTTTAAGAATATAATTCAGTCTAAGTTAAAAGATTTCTTGAAACTTTTAATATATGAAAGTGTCCTTGTGCAAATCAAGTTAGTTTTACACGTGTATTTAACAAAGGTTGGATTTTGACAAACTTTTCTTTACAAATTAAATCCATGAACTCAATAACATGACTCCAATTAATAAATTTTGTTATCTTCTGTGGGGCACAGCAGCAGGCCACGGGGGCTGTCTTCAAGGAACAGGTGAATAAGATGACTTGGCTTGTCTTCAAGGAACTCACAGTGTGGTAGTTTCCCCTGCATGAACCGAGTAGCTTTTTCAAATTCTTTTCTAAATACTTGAGTCTTTAGCATTTACAATGGAGATACGATGACAATGGAAATGGATAACTGGGGAGGAGGTGGGAGGTGCGATACCATAGTAGAACGCACTGAGAAGGCTTTCGAAGTGACAGCTTGTGCATGGAGAGGAGCGGTCTTCCTCCTGTAGGGTTGATCTGGAAGTTGTACTTACTGGGCATTCTCTATTAGCACAAGAATATCTGGTTTTCTTTGATATATTTCTCGGTTTGGAAATATCAGTGCTGTTTGGCATCAGTTAAACTGAAAAATGTTTTTGTGGATTAACAGAAATGTTTGCTTTAGTGTTGATTGTCTAATTTTGTTGTAAAATGGATATCCCCATCTGTGCTTCATCCAGGACATCTTGGAAATAAAGGTATTTTTAAATGTGATTTGAGAATTTGAAAAACTTAGCATGGTATACTTATGAGCAAATATAGGTTTCTATTTAAGAGGTGGCCACCCAGAAGGACTAAACCACCTTCCCCTCTATGCCACCGCCTTCTCCTTTTCATTCCATTCCTTGTATTCCTAACTACCAGAATAGAGGCTTTCAGCAGAGCAGCGCAGCAGGGCTGTGGACATGCTCACAGCGTGGATCAATCATAACGCCGTTCGGCCATGAATAGGTAAGGCACAGTGCAGCCAGTGGGCCAGGTGTATCAGATACAGTCCACGCTGATGTTCTGGCCGTGAGGAGGGCTTACAATTTTAGAAGATGTTTTAATGCCTCCAGGCTACCAGGGGCTGCCTCCTTCCAAGTGCTCATGCTCATGGGGTAATCTGGGCCAATGTGTGATTATTGAAGTGGTGACAGGACAGAAGCAAAGGGTCACTTGAACCCTTTTGCAGTAACATCATTCCATGGGTCAGCTAAGAACCTTACTTGGAGTAGCTGAAGGCAAAGGAAATGGCTGTAGGCATTAAAAATAACCTTTAAATAAAAATACTGACAGTCGGGCTTCCCTGGTGGCGCAGTGGTTGAGAGTCCGCCTGCCGATGCAGGGGACACGGGTTCGTGCCCCGGTCCGGGAAGATCCCACATGCCGCGGAGCGGCTGGGCCCGTGAGCCATGGCCGCTGAGCCTTCACGTCCGGAGCCTGTGCTCCGCAGCGGGAGAGGCCACAACAGTGAGAGGCCCGCGTACCGCAAAAAAAAAAAAAATACTGTCAGTCATTGCAGGGGAAGAAATGGAATTTTTTTATTTTGTTATTTGTATTTTTTTAAAATTTGGATAGCCAGTCTTTAAAACAGGCCAAACCAAGGGTTTATAAAGAACTGGTCGTGTCCTAGCCTACCATTTATTCATTCCACCCTTTATTCAGCAAATACTTGCTAACTGGCTACTTTATATCTCTTTTCCTCAACCTTCCTCCCCTCCCCCATCTTTTCCATCGTTTTCATCAATGTATTCCTCCAAGTCAATCGTGCCATTTTTGAACAGGGCTTTAAATTCTGTTAGCTCATTACCTGGGACTGGCTGATTGAAAAGCCATTGGTTTTAGCCTATTTGAGTTGAACAGAAAAGAGTCGAGCCAGCCATCACCTCTTTAGAGGACTTTTCTGGAGCCAAAATTTAGCCCAGAACCCTTCATATTGGTGAGGTAAGCAAATCTTCAAGTCTTCAGATTTCCTGGTGATGACCAGGACTTGCCATTAGGCTTTTAGAAACACAGCCACAAATACTTAATGAAAGCAAACATCTTGAAAACAGCAGGTTTCCATTGGCTAGTTGTTTCCAGATGCCCGAGAACAGAGCTGCTGCTGACTGTGGAGTTTAGGTGCCAAGTCAGAGCAGATCCATTTGAATGACAGTGTCTCTAGAACGCTCTGACTTGTCACCAGCAGGGCTTCCCCCCACCACCTGTGATCTCCCACCCAAACAGAGTCGTGTTCTCAGTGTTGGGGATGAACTTTTCTCTCGGACGATTAACTTCACACGGCGAGACCCTGCCCCAGCCAGTGGGGTCAGAGCTCACACATGACGGGTTTCACACTCATCTTCAGGTTTCACTAGGGAAACCTCCCAGACTGGCACTTGGAGTCACATTTACTAATATTATGCCAAAAGATATCCAAAGTGGTTTCCAGAGAAGCATACTATAAAAACTGTGATAATGCCAGAGCAAAAAGAGAATGAAAGTAGAAAATAAAATGAAGCTAAAGGTAAGATAAAGAAAATCACTGATGTAATTATAAAACATAAAATAAAAACCGTAGGGTCCTATATAGTTGAGATTGGTCTAGATTCAGCGCTGAGATACTTAGCAGCCAAGGAAAAAAGAGAACGAAGATTATTTAGGATTTGGGACAGGGGACTATGTCACAGCATTTTGCCCATGCAGACTCCACCTTCTAAGTATGGGCTAAGTCTCCTGGATTCCTGGAACCGTCTGCAGCCACACCACTATTTTTAGGGCCGGGTTCACGTGGGTCTGCAATTCCTTTTTCCCAAAGTATGCCTTGGGAAGCTGGTGTCCCAGTTTTCCCAAGTGCGCTATTGGAGTCGAGAATTCATTGAATTCGAGACACACATGCAAATTTCAACTCATCTCAGCAATACTCATCTTTGGGGGAGCAAATTCAAATCAGAAGGAAGGCATGAGAAGTGAACTAAGAGTCTAAAATTAGATGTAGTATCATAGGAAAGGATTTTCCTCCCTGGAGTCTAGTTCTGCATTGAAACCCATGTACCCATGAGTCTAAATATTTATTGGGCCCTCTATGCACTAAGTTCTCAAGAAGACACAACTACCCGTGTGCACCATAAATTAAGTCCGTTGCCTATGATGCACTAAGGAGGTTTAATGTGCCTTTCTTTAGCCTTTTGGGTAGTTTTCAAAAAGTCTATAGAAGCACTGCTTAATCTGTAGATTTACCTGGCCCCATTCATTCATTTACATAATAGATAATTCTCACCCTCCAACTTTGTGCCAGGATCTGTGGGGATAAAGCAATGAATAAAAATGTCAAAATCTCTGTACACATACAGCTTATAATTATTATTTTGCTGTCGTTACTTAACGTTAAGAAGAAAAATTCAACCCTTCCTGCATTTTTTTCTAGCTGACCAATCAGTCTCTGAAGTATTATCTCATGACTATTCTGATCTCTAAATTACCCTGTGAGGTAGTTTGGCAGGAATTAACCCCTTCTTTAGAGATCAGGAAAAAGTGTAATCTTGCCAAGGTCACACAGAGCTGGGATTCAAAACCTGATCTCTTAACTCTTAAGACCTAACCTTTCTCTATGATACCATTTTCCCAATTAAGTACTTTTACTTTATTTTCTGACCTTTGCTAGATGAACGGAGATAAGCAGTTCTTTATGATACTGTAGATTCAGACACACAAATTTCTCAGAAAACCAAATAACGAGGAATCAGAGCACAAGTTTTTTTTAGACCTGCTGCCTGATTTAATGTCAGCCTCCAATGGCCTCAGAGTCCCTGGGCATGTTGGTTCCAGCATATTTCCAGGGCTACCTATGGGTAGAGAGGACAGAAAGGTACTGTGTTCTTATTCCTTGTCACTATCAATTTAAAAACTCCAGGCCCCCAGTAAGGAAAATGACACCCTTCAATGTTTGTTCCTCTTCATATGCACCTCTTAATAGTTAACCTGCATTCGACATCCTTTTGGAGTTCAGCCTCATTTCCTAACCCTCCAGAGACAACATTTTTCGTGCCCCCAAAGCTTAAAGAATAAGAAACTATGGCGGGAGAAAGGTTTCCGACAACACGACAAATCACTTGACAGCATCCCCAGTGGCATTAACTATCATGCTCTATGATACATGGACCTGTGGCCCCTCCTCATTTTTCAAACAGGGATGCTGGCATCCAGTCATTGGAGTAGAATTGGCCCCGTAATGTTTTCCATCTGCTGGCTTGGCACCAGTCGTCAGAGTGTCACCTGGGTTCTGTCTTCTGGTCTTCAGGGCCAAGACTAGAGACACTATAGAAGAACAATTACCTTATTCATCTGTCAGCACTGTTTACTTTATGTGAACAAAGCAAGATTTTGCTGAAGTATATAAAAGAAATTTACTGGGGAAAAAAAAGTCCAGGCACCATCTCTCTTCTTTTCCTCTCCTCCACATCTTCAAATTCTGACAGATCTCAAATGTCACCTTCTCTAAGGAGCTTTTCCCAACACCCTCACCCTCCATGTGCCCCTGGAGAACTTATTTCGTATTGCATTGTGTCGCAATTATTTATTTGTATCTCTCTCTCTCCCACTAGACTGTAAACTCTTCAAAGGAAAACATGCACTGTGTCTTTTAAAGTTCATACCATTCAGTATGTTTTTCTGTTTAGGGAATGATTTGCAAGTTTAGAAAAAAATGGTAATTCCCATTAGTTTTAAACTAAATCTACAGGAGTAAACTATGTTGAAATTTGCCATTCTAAAAAATGAATTTGTTAATGCCTTTTTCCCTTTTATAAAAAGTTAGCAATAGGAAGTTCAGTGTTGGGGTTTTAGGATATCCTTTTAAAAACAATGTTTAAAACAACTGAACTTTTCATTGTTGAAAACTAACAGGATATTTGAAACTAGTCAGTATCATTTAAAATTGACCTCAGACATTTGACAGCACTGTCATTAATTAAATGGCCCAGTAAGTTCATGCTTGTGGTTCTAAAATGGGTTTCTGCTTTAATGGAAATGTTCACATTATTAGTATTTCATCATAAGTGAAGTATATTCTTAGAAGCTATTTCTAAAAGATTATAAGATTTTTTTAAATATAAGATTTTTTTTCACATTGTTGCTGGCTTAGACAATTCAGGGAGAGATGATGAAGTGGCTACAGGAGCAATTCTGGAAGGAGGAATGTCTGGGACAAAAATTTAACTCAAAAAAAAAAAAAAAGAGCCAAACCATCTACCCTGGCATTAAGACCCGCCACACAACTTTTCATCAAAGGGCAGAGACTGGTAGTCATGATAGGCTCTCATCTGAACAGTAACCTCGACCCCCAGGCTCCATCTTCTTCAATGCATGTTAGTGTCACCACATTGGGGAGGTCCCAGTGGGCCAGGCGTGGTGGTGGCACACAGCATCACTTGTACCCACAGTCAGTCACATGGCCCTTCCTACCTGCAGGTAAGGCTGGGAAACACGGGCTAGCTGTGTGCCCAGGAGGAAGAGGAAAGCACTATGGGGAGGGAACAGCATTTAGTCCCTGAGATCTGAACTCATCTCTTAGGAAACCTAGTTCCAGGTACAGAATAGTGTCTGTGGACTGGAAGATATAAACACCAGAGCTATTCAGATGGGAATCATCAGGATTTAGTGACTGACTGGATGGGGAAGTAGAAACACAAGAAGAGTATTTATTGACAGTTTTCTAACTTCTCCCTGTGTCTGTCCTTTTTAAGCCCTCTGAAAATGATTTCTAAAAAGCAACTGGACAAGGCTCTGAAAAGTCTGTGTATCACAAAGTTGTTCTGAAACAGTGACCTGTTAACTCATAAGCTGTGTATAAACTGGCTTTTCACATCCACTCTAGACCAGATGAATTTTTAGAGGAACCACAGTCTGATTTGAAAGAGAATATCATCTAGTTAATGTGAATTAACGTTAGCAAGTACAGTTCTGTTACAAGTACATTAACGGCGGAGAAGAAAAGTCAAGAAATGGCATGCTCATTTAGTGTGTGGGCACCGGAAGGACTATTCTCTACTCAAAAATAGTTGTCAAAGAAAAGAATCAACCAAGAAGAGCTGGTTGCTAATAGTTTTGGTGTGGGAGGAAAAACCGATTTGCAGCTCTTGGCTCTGAGGTGGGGTCAGGAAGGTCAGCAACCCAGTGTTGACCTTTGTGTTTGGAATCTTTCATATTGACTCACCAGACTCTTGTAATTTGGTGAGCAGACGAGCAGAAGTGTAGACGGCGGTCTCTGTGCCTGAACTTTAAACTCCTGAGACGCTTGTCTTTTACGATAATAATTAGCACTGCTTGGGATCCAAAGCAGGGTAGCCACCTAAGACCTACCATATTAATCTAAATTAAATCAATGAGTGACCACCAGAGGACCCGCTGGGAAGCTGGGGGTGGGCAGCTGAGTAGCTCGGCTGCGTAACTTTGTACACCATTTGTTTGGAAGTCTGTCTGGAGGTGATTTTTACAAGAGTGATTAGTCTGATAGGATGAGAGAATTTCAGCAATACTGCTACGATCACATGCTCATCTAGTGTTGAGATTCTCCGATCCCTTTAAATCCAAATGGGACTTTTACTCCTTATTTCCTCTCCTAATGATGAAAGAATAAATGTCATTTTATAATCAGGTCAATGATATTTTTCAAAATTAAGTAATATGTGTTTATGGTAGAAAACTGTGAAACTAAAGATTTTAAATCAACATTAATCCCATCACCTAGAGATAACTACTATAAATATTTTGGTAAGTTTCTTTCAATTCATAGGCATGTGTATGTATAAATATACATATACCTATATAAATAAGGCTTAAGTATAGATTAATCTTGATATCAGGAATACTACCCAAGTTAGTTTTCTTTTAATTTACCTTTAATAGTTGCATGATGTTCTAAGATCTACTGTTATTTACTTAAGCATTTCCTATTTTTGGACTTTTCAGTTGTTTCTAGATTTTGAACATCCTTGTGCATAAATCTTTGTACTTATCTTTGACTACTTCCTGAGGATAAAGTCATAGAAATGGAATTACTAGGTCAAGGGCTGCAACCTTTTTTAAGACTCCTAGTGAATACAAGTCGCTTTGTGTATACCCTAGGAAATGTGCTGCCATTCACTCCTGTTATCTGGGTATGGAGAGACTGACTGACCAAAAATCTTTTCAGCATTGAGTATTATTCTTTACTCATCAAGTGGGAATTGGAACCTTTAACTGAGCTATCACTTCTGTAGCTTTACAGGCTGCTCTGCTTCGTATCTAGCCATCTTGAGTACATTCTATGAAAAGCTATTACAACAAACCTCATTACAGCTGCCCTTCGTCTAAAGACCAGTAAGACAGACACAGGCAATCTAAGATACGTCCAGCACGAGTACATGCATTACGTAGTTCTTAATGAGCAAAGTCAGGCTGGTATGAGTCTTGTTGCTTTTATATGTCCTAAGCATCCTTTGGGAGGGTTGTATTTGGTCTCCAGAGTCGATCTGCTGGGTCCAGTGCCCTGAAATGTCTGTCTAGCAATAAGGGAAACTCCAAGCGTGAAAACTGCGCATCATGAGCCCAGTGGAGTTTTCCTGCTGACAGGGAATTGATTGACTGAATGTAAATCACTCTGACTTGAGTGATTCTGTCCACTCAGGATGAATTGGAGAGAAATCACCAGAAGGAAATTGGCCTCTGAAGTGTGAGAACATTGGATTATCGCCGTCAGGAGCAATGCTTGTCAGGAGCGTGGCATTTTTGCCTTATTTCGGATCTCATGTTGTTTGGAGCAGTGTTGGAGTGCTGTAAGATTTAGCTCTACCTTCCTCTGGGTGTAATGTTCAAAGTATTTTCTTTGCCATTTTAGCAATCTAGGAACAATGGATTATAGTACTTTATTATAGTTTATAATGCTTGGTTCATTCTGTAGCAATATCAAAATTCCACCAACTTTTTCTTAAATGCTTAACTGTCACAGAAATCAATTAAATCGTTCAGTGAGTGTGAGTATCTGGCGCTATCACATGCCCCGGGAGTAGAACTGTGAGTCAATCTAGTGAATCTCTGCCATCATAGACCTTACATTCGGGCGTGGGAAGACAGTGAACAAACATGTAGCATATCACATGCTGATAATAGCTTTGGAGAAAAATAGAGCAGGAGAAGGGGGCAGGGAGGTTACAGGGGCAGAGGGGATATGGGTGTGTTATTTTATATGGGATGGTCAGGACAGGCCTCCCTGGAAAGGAGACATTGGAACAGACCTGAAGAGAGCAAGGCAGTGAGTCTTTTCGGTATTTGGGGGAATGACATGCCAGGTAGAGGAAAGAGCACGTGCAAAGGCCCCGAAGCAATGGCTAGCTTGGTCTATTCCAGAACAGCAGCCAGGAGGGTGGACTGAATGGGTCGGGGTGGGAGGAGAGGTGGCAGAGTGCAGAGCAGGTAGGACCTAGTCGGCCTTCGTAGAGACTTTGGCTCTGTGTGAGAAGGGGGTCACAAAGTCTTTTGAGCAGAGAAGTGACACGATTTGACTTCAGTTTTCATTGGCAGCAGAGGTGGTTTATCCACTGAAACAGGAGGAAAGTCAGAGTCCCACGGACACAGGTGTAGAGCTTAGAAGATGGGCGGTGGGAATGCGTGGAGGGCCTGATTGATGCCTTCTGCTTCTTGGTGAAGGAGGAAGCCAGGCTGCCAGCCGGCAGTGAGGTTGGGGGAGGAGGCATTGGAGGGTCAAGGAGGAGGGAGGGTTTGTAGTAGTGGTCTGGGAGGGTGGGAGACTGATTGGAGAAGTGCAGGAGGAATAAGAATTGATACGGCCACCAGTGCCAGCATCATCAGTAACTTGAGTAAAGGACCAATTGGATACAATGTTTTCTGAAATCCTTTTCAAATTTTCCTTTGGCCAGCTGCTTCTTCAGCCTCCAACCAGTAGCCCTTGGCGGACTTTCTTTGACAGTCTTGGTACATTATGACTCTAAGAGTTTGGTTATAAGGACCAAAATCCTTGTACAGGAGGACTGATAGAGCTAGAAAGGGCTCAGAAATCGTGTGGTCCAACCCTTTCCATTTTACAGATAAAACCCACCAGTGAGCTAGAGTGACCTGCCTGGGGCACGGAACTCATGAGTTGTAGAGCTGACCCTAACTCCTGTCTCCTGATCCCCGGCCCAGGACTCTTTATACTACAACAAATATTCTTTATTTTTCCCAAAAAGTAATTAGAAAAACCTTAATCTTGGATATTTTAAAATCCCTATCCTGATGTAATCTAGCTGGTTTAACTTTAGAAGATAAAAGAAAATTGGGGAAAATACTTTGTAGCAACTTTACTGAGGTTTGTAAAACCCATACAACACTTACTTTTTCATCTTTCATGTTAAATATAGACACAAAACAGCATTAGCAGCAGCAGCAGAAATTTGGGCAAGTTACTTCACTATTTCATATGTTTTTATTTCAGCATGTTTTTTATGGAACTAGTTTTTATTCATCTTTTCTCTCCTTGTTTTTTTATATGTGACTGAAATGTTTTCCACATTTATTTCCAGTGGGTGAAGTGTGGTCCATGTGGTCCATTGCATAACAACCCCTACCCCTGGATAATTGCCCTCCTTATTTTTATGAAGCAGAAAATAGCCTATTGTGTTATAATTAGTCAATGGTGCCCACCCAAACATGAGTATTATGCAACAACTTTTGCTTCTTCTCTCTTTTAGGGAAGGGAATGGGGATGGAAACAGGAAGGAGGATAAGATTTTGATCATTTCTGAATGTCCTAAAATACCATCTCGGGAAAGATTCATGTTTTTTCAGTTTCCCTAAGAGACTTTAAAAAAAAAAAATCTATACAAACCTGATTTAAAATTAAATGTTCCTCAAAGTGACAAGTATACATTTTCTTTCACCTATCTTCTAATTAGAGCCTCTTACTCATCTCTAACTTGATTCATTCATTTTGTCTCATACAAAGAATATTTAGAATACTCACTGATGGCTAAAGCACTCAGGTGTTTTAGCTAGATAAAAATTTTGTACATTAATAAAAACAATAAAATAAAAAATAAAATCAGAAACTCAGCAGTAGCTTATTTTATAAGCCCTATAAACAACAGATACTTAAATAAAAAAACTTTTTTTGCCCATTATTTAAAAATCTACATAAATATTTTGAAGACTTTTTAAAGATTCATATTATAACAAGGTACATTCTAAATAGGGGCTTAATTTGTTTGACCCCTAACAAATGAAAACGTTAACACAGGGCGGATATGATTTTCTTGCTTTCTGCTCCTATATGATCCAGGACGATAACCAAAAATAATTTCGTGACATCAGATTTATTTCCATGGCAACTGACTGTAATGTTACAAACATTGGATTATTGACTGGTTCAGGATGAAGGTTAAGGAAGATTCATTCCTATTCAAGCAAGATCGTCCAAAACCAGCACCGAGGGGAATACTGTCAGAGCTGCTTCCAGCAGGGAGTCCTTTTCAAAAATGTTCTCATTATCCTGAGAGTTCTGTTTTATTCTGTGAGGGTTTTTGTTGTTGTTATTATTTAATGTTTTAATCTTGTTTGTTTGCTTCACTTATTTATCCCGTCCTCCCCCAGAGGTGATCGGGTGGAAAAATAGTTATTTTTAGTCATAGAAGCCCCCTCTCTTAAGAAGCAGTCTCCACCTTCATGTAATTCTTCCTGCATAAATAAGATTTATTTTGGAACTTCAGTCAAAAACATCTGTACTTTGTGCTGAACAAAACAGCTGCTTTCCTACAAGAGCTGCTGGCCTTCCTGATGTTAGATAAACCCATTTTGGTATCTGAAAGCCCCTCGTAGAGCAGAGAAAGAATGTAGAGTGGGAAAGAGAAGCTCGCTCATTCTTTAATCTAGAGCGCCTCTGTGTGGCCTGAGCAGGTTAATACAGGAGGAGGATGAGAGTATCCAAACTGCCAGTTTGCTCTCCATTCCCCACCCCCAAACTTCATATGTTTTTAAAGGCAAAATATATTTTCATAAACATATTATTTGAGGACGTAGTATGAATACAAAGCTCCTGAGAGCCCATAAAGCTATTTGACCATCTTGGAAGATAAGATAGTGTTAACGGGCATTCTACTTGAGATATTTTTCTAATAGTGATGGGAGACATGCGGAGATCAGTTTTTAAAGTCTTATCTGAACCACCCAATGATTGACAACATGCCTTTGAGAGATTCTGTTTCTCTTGGGAAGACTGCCCTCACTGTCATGCTGCTTCCTCCAAAGGTTAGATTAGTTGTATTTTTTTTTTTTTTTTTTTTTTTTTGCGGTACGCGGGCCTCTCACCTTTGTGGCCTCTCCCGTTACGGATCACAGGCTCTGGACGCTCAGGCCCAGCGGCCATGGCTCACGGGTGCAGCCGCTCCGCGGCATGTGGGATCCTCCCAGACCAGGGCACAAACCCGTGTCCCCTGCATCAGCAGGCGGACTCTCAACCACTGCGCCACCAGGGAAGTCCTAGTTGTATTTTTTTTAAACTTACTTTTCTGTATCCCTAACTAGGTTATAAATTCCTTCAAGCCAGAGCTGTTGTGTTCCTCACCTCTATATTCCCAGGAACAGCACAGTGCCTGGCACATAGTAGGTCCTCAAAAAATGCTGATGAGTGATGGGTGTTTAAGGGCCAACAGTGGTGGATCAGAGACATAAAATCCATAATCTTGACCTGTGTCCTGACATTCCAAGTGTATGGTTAGTCTTTATTACTGTGTTTTTCTGTACTTAACTCTTTGGAAATTGCCTTAAATACAGTGAGATTTACTTAATGAGAAACTGAGGTAGTAAATAGTAAACGCTGTAATAAAGCTGGGCATTTTCACTAAGTTCCTCTTCTCCCTCCTGACTTGCTGGCTTTTGGTTTGTTTTGCTAAATCATTAGTTTGTAATGTCTACTTTTTATTAAAAACATCTGCCACCCAGTACTACATCAGTAAAATCTTCTAGTGAGTGCTATAAGCTCAGAGAAAAAGTAGTCACATTGCCCTAATAGCAGGGAATGCTGAGTTATGCTGCTTTTCAGAGAACAGGGACCACCCCCCCACCGCTGCAAACCATTTTTTTTTTTACTGTCCATTTCCCATCTGCACTGAAACATGCGATGTAGGAAACACTTTTTTTTAAGGTATGTTTAACTATGTTCTGAGAATTGAGCTATGTCCCACCAAACACATGGATCATTCAACAAACGTTTATTGATCCCCTCTATGTGGTTGGCATTGTGCTAGGATTACAGAAATGGTGAGACAGTCCTCCCTGGACCTCATGGGAAGGCTGAGGGAGCCCTAATGCAGGTGATCTGTACACACAGGGCTGAGATAGTGGAGAGAGTAGTGCCTCTGAGGTGCTTGATCAATGCTGTAGGAATTGAATTCAAGGACTTTTTAAGGGAAGTGGAAGCACCTCTGTGTATTGCAAAGCCAAACTGAGATCTGTGTCTTGACTTACAGGGGAGAATAGTCGGGCAAAATAATGTTCCATACCACACTTAAAACGTTTACTTTAGGCAAGGCAAGGAAGGAACATGTGGATTTTAGGTGTGGCCAGTTAAAATCAGAGACTCTGACTATAATTCCTTTCTTATGTTCAGCCCCCCGCCTCCCGGTGTGGACCAGTGACGCTGACTTATCAAAAGCTCTGAAATTTTCTTTTTCAGACTTTGATAAAAGTTGTTACTTCTGCCTGGAACAGTCACGGCCACACGGTCTCCAGACCAACTCCTCCCTTCATCCTGGAGGGGCCTCCTCTGTCTCTCTGGTAGGGCTCTGGGCTTCCCCTCATAGCACCTGCCACATCGTCATGTAAACAGGTTCACCTGCTTACCTGTCCGGCTCCTCTACACAGCTGGGAGCTGCATGGGAAAGAGTGTGTGACTGTTTCCTCCAGGGCCCAGCACTTGCTTGGCACCTTGAGGCTTAATAAAGATGTGTTGATCAAATTAGCTAATTAATTAATTAACAATAGCTCTCTGGTGTTGTGTCTCAGAAAACCAGATTCTTTTAGTTGCCCCTTTTTATTTTATGCTGAAAGAAGAGACAGGTCCTTCTCATATAAATGAGGGGAATATAAACCTCTCACTGCATAGAATCCGAGCAATGTCCTTTCCTTCTGTGGTAAACATGGGAAGTCTCTGGGAGTATAGGAAAGTTTTTTTTTTTTTAATAAAAAGGAAGATATACAGTCTACGATATGCCCTTGAGCCTGTTTACTCCTCTATAAATGAGGGGGTGGGCCTGATTATCTCAGAGGACCTTCCAGCAAAAGTTGTTCTAGGAAGCCACACCGTAAATCCTATAAAACCATCTTATTACTGCCAAAATTCCACATAATGTTTGCTACGATTTTGTAAAGTACTCATGAGTAGTTTAGAAGAAAAAGTGAAGAGACTGTCTCCCCAAGAGCCTCCAGCACACAAAACCTAAATGATTTTGTTGAATCATTGAATCAATCAATGTGAAAAAAACAAGTGGGGGAAAAACCTAGTCGTTCAGTAAGAAATATACGTACCATTGATGGGATTTTCAAGAAAGAAAGGGAGAATTGTCTGCAAGGGCAGAAGCAGACATTTATTGTGAAAACGTGTTACTTAAACAGTTGCATTATTTATTTACATGGGAAATGACCCATGAATCTATAGTAAAAAGCCTTTATAATAAGAGAATTAGGTCAAGAAACTAGTATAGCTGCACGTACAAGCCAGTACTTGATAAATGCCATGAACTAATGATTTGACCAAGTGTCCTTTTGAAATTTAGTAGCAAGGAGTCCCAGGAACGTACAGGAAAGTGTTAAGAAGAACAGCCCATTCTAAAAAGGTTTCTTTCCTTGTCTCTATTAGATGGCTGTCTTGAGGGAGGGGGGCTTCTAAGTTTTCAAGCACAGACTGCAAATGTGTTTGTTGTCATCGAATTGGAGTTGGTGCAGGAGCTCTGTCGCTTCTTTTCTGTGTAACAGCCTAAGTGTGGTGGCGTTCAGTCTAGCTGAGGCCCCTTCCTGTCATAAATAAGATTACTTTCATTTCACTTGTGGAGTGTGCTATTCCTCAGAGTAATGAATTTCCTCTGTGCCTTTGAGCACATAAACATGGTTTTCATTAGCTTTCTCTCTTTAAAAAAAAAAAAAAAAAAAAGCCGGGGACAGGGAGGTGGAAGGAGGAGAGAGAATCTGAGCAAAATTAATAGACGTCAATTAACTCCATAAATACAGATGGATTTTTTTTTGCCAACTGGCTGGAACAGGCTTGTGAGCAGTTCCAGAAAGGCGTTAGTTAGTTCATCTCTTCTGAAAAGCTACAGAAATTCAGTGAGGCAGAAAGGGGTACCAATTTTATCCTACATGAACACAGAAACAAAGAGAAAGAGAAGGGGTGGGAGAGAGAGTATTCTTTTTTTAACCTTGTTTTAAGAACCATATCAAAAAGTCCATCAGAGTGGTCCCCAGGCCAGACAGCTAGCCCTGGGTTCCTCTGGAATTATGGAGCCCATCACAGAGGACAACCTACATGACCAGGATCATAGTGCTGTCTCTGCATCCACCTCCCCTGCCTTTGCTGCCGTATGTGTGTGTGTGTGTGTGATTTTATGCTAATAAGCTATCCCAGCCTTTCTCAATTTCAAACTTACCCTGTTGAGGTTTGTAAGTCATACAGTTCATAGTACTAACTATGTAGTTGTTCAGTTTTATATTCTAGAGTCTCTTTCTTGTCAAGGAGTGACTCGTTATATAACACGGCTGGACTTTTCTCGTTGATGTTGCATACTTGAGCCCGAAAGCTATTTAGGAGCCGTTGACCCTTTAACTTCTGCCAGGATCTTTTTTGCTGTTGTTTTTGGAAATTTGGGGGCAGAGAGTTGTGGCATGGGGTGTTCTCAAATCATCCCAGTGAAGGAATTAAGCCATTTTTTAAAAGTCAAAAACTGGTTTTCAAAATTATTTATCCTCCCTGGAAAATCCCCAGATTTGTCTTTCCAGAATCATTCTCTCTCCCCGCAAATCAAGGTCTGTTGCAGCCCCCAATTAATAGTATACTGTGTGCTTATTTCTACCTCCCGAGAGGAAGAAACGATAGTGCTCTGAAAGCATCAAGGAATTGCATTCCGGGTCGCAGGTTGTCATTGACGATTCACCGAAAGCTTTAACCCAGATAAGGAAGCTTGATGCGTTTACCAGTGAGGTGCCTTTTGCCCGGTTTTGACCTCCTGGATAGGTACTCTCGTTACAGTTTGAAAGTACAGCTGGTTTCCATTTGAAATGAGAAGGATGGAGCTGTTTAAGGAGCCAGCACTGCTCCAAGGTGAAGGCTGCTATGCTGAAATGTGCACAACACACAGCGAGGAACCTTAGAAACGAGTTTCCATTTCACTTAGCTGTAGCACAGGAAATTATTTCTGGCTTGTTGTTGTTGTGAACAAAGAGAGCATTGCATATTAAAAATTCCCTGTAGTTGTTTAATATTTACTGGGTAGTGTGCGAGTCCCTAATCAAGGCTTTCTCCTCAGTAAATCATGTCAACTCTGTCACTGTTTTGATTGGAAGCATGAATTGTAACATTGAAAATCTCCCAGGACTTAAACTCTGCAGCTGTGGAAGGCTGCAGCTATTTACTGGGGTTATTAAAGGAACCTGTGCGACTTTTTGGGGTGGCGGAAAGCTAAGACGGAGTGAAATTCATAAGGTGTACAGGGATTTAAAATGAAGGTTCTATTATGAGCACAGCCCCATCACAATATCCTCATAGAAATAGATACAGTATAATAACTATTGTTCCATGAATTGGCAAACATAATATTCTGCTGTCTTTTTGCTTTTTTAGAGGGAAAAATAGGGTCCAAGTGTGAATACTGAAGTAGACATTTTTAGTGCTTTAGAACAGTGTTTGAACTGAACGGTTTTTCAGGGTACTCTGTAGAAACAAATGTCACCTTTATTTCCTAAAGGCATTTTGAAGAGTTTGCCATTAATGTTTTTACAGCCTTAATTCTCCTAAGAACGAAAGAAGTGGAGAAATTTTATACTTTCATGATCTGAAGACATGGCTAAGTAGCCTGCCTCCTGATGTTTGGTGCCCTGAGGAATGTCCTCAGAGTACAAAGGATGTGTTGGAGGGGCTAGATCCCAAGGAGTGGAAAATGGAGCAAAGGGAACTGAAAACTCATGCTTGGGAGCTGAGACCAACCCCACGCCTAAGATATATCTTTTCCAGAGTGTTTCTTTGTTCACTTGTTCATTCCTTTATTCAATCACTTATTCCTTTAAGAAATGTTCATTGAGCATCTACTCTGAGCCCAGAACGTTGCCAGGTACTGGGAGGTCTAATTTAAAGGCAACTTGCCCCCAAGGACAGGGCTTCCTGCCAAGAATGTTCTGTCCTCATTGCTGCAGTGGAAGGAGCAGCTGGATCCCCCAGTTCAGCCTTGACATTCAGCAGAACTCAGTGTGTCTGCATCTAAAAGCACAAACCTGTTTGCTTGGCTGTTGTTCTTTTAATTGCCAGCATCTTTGCTATTGTGTAAAAGCCATTATTCGTTTTAAAGGCAATCTTCTAATTGGATAGAAATCTCCATTGTATCTAGAAGAAGCAGTACAAGGCCCTAAGAAACAGTTTATAGAAAATATTTTTGAATCATTTAAAGAAAGGAACTGCAAATTTGACATAATTCCAAAGTTAACTGTCAAAGGTAAACAAACATCAAGAAGGTCCTGCAAAGCTATAGAAATGCAGTCCATGTAGTTTGGAGGGGGGGCAAGAGCAGGATAATTTGGAATGAAACTTCTAAAATATTAACTCAGCAAAGCAAATGCAGAACTTTTGGGGACTCAGTACTCACGTGGGAGACTGGACACTGTGGGAGAATATGACAAAGGATAGATGGTCTCCAGCCTAATCTAGGGCAGGAGATGAAACTTAAGCCTTTGACTTAGAAGTCGATGTGCTCCAAGCTATCAGTGCAGCCCCGGAAAGTACAGTGAGCACTGGCTCTTCTAGACCGGAGGGCCAATGAAATGTTTGGGCCTTGGGAAAGTTACAAGAAGCCAAACTGAAAACATGTCCAGAGCTATCCTGTGTTCCTACCTGGAATGTATATGCTGTTCCTGGCCTTGTTCCTTAAGAAAACTAGTTTAGAATTGGGCAAGATTCAGAGAAATGCAATTAAAATGATAAAGGGGAGCAAAGGTTGATGGTGAGAGAGGACACATGCCACAGTAGGAAAAAACAAAAAGGTTGAGATTCTTCAGTCTGTAGAAATGGAGGTTGAGACTAGTTGTGTCTATGAAAGAAGGTTACATACAAGGTCAATGCTAAATCTCGGTATTACTAGAAGCAGGAGAGAGCCATATCAGTTGGGAAGCCTTGAGCAAGGCATTTCCTTTCTTGGGGACCAAGTTTCTTATTTTGTAATCCACGTTCCAAAGTGTCCTCAGCAGCACACCTGTCCTGCAAGATGCTTGCTGGGAAAAAGGTCTTCTCTAGCCAAGTAAATTTGAGAATCTCTCCACACCGTAACTTCTTCCAGGAGCTTCACCCTTTGCATTTGATACTAAAAGCTCTCAGAAGTTCATCCTTAAGGAAAATCTATTTAACTTTTGTGATTCTCAATCAGTATTTCCCAAACTCATTTGACCACGTGGAATCTTTAGTTCACGTAGTGCCTATGAGGACTTTTGAAAATGCTTTTGCGAAGAATGGACTCCAAGATATTTACGGTCCCTGGAAGGCAGTTAGTCCCAGACAGAGGAAGTGCTTCCTGACAGTGTGAAACTTGTTACTTCTAGAGCTGATACAGGAAAAAAAAAAAAAAAAACATGGTCTACAAGGAGTAGGAGTTTATAGCCAGTGATGGACGATGGCAGGTTTATCAAAGGTAATTGGGAGGTCAGGTTCACAATATGAAGGAAAATCATTCGAGTCCACACAGTGCTTTGGGGAGCTACTCTTGAGACCCAGACCTCCGTATCAGGATTTCGATTGTTGTTATCAGGACATAATAGACACCATCAAAAAAGAAAGTACATAGAGGCAGCTCATTTAAATTTTGGCTGAATCAAGTAAGATAGGTCTGCATCATAATGAAATTATAGACAATTGGAAAACACTTCTCTTGGATCTTTTGCCTGTCACATTCCATTATTCAAGGTTTGAGTTCAGGTCCATTAAGACCATATCAGTTGTTTTCTATAGCTTGTCTCCAAGAACCTGGCTAAGGATTCAGGTTCAACAGTTTTGTAGACTTGTGTGCTTGTGTTGTTTTTCCCTAGAAACCTTTTGCTATTTTGAAAAAGTGTTTTATGCATGCAGTTCTCCACCCGCTGAGCCACTGGCTGACTTTTCCTCCTTTCTCTCACTTCCCCACCTCACTGAGCACGTGTGTATAGCCACGGTGTCCTCCCAACATCGTAAAATGTTTTCCTGTTATTTATTGCACTTTAGGGAGAGCAAATGAATATGGTAGATTGAAAGACTACAGCTGAGAAGAGCTTTCTTGCTTTCTAACACGTTTTAACCTCTGTTCCTTTTCTTCCTTCATCCCATCATGCTGGCCATTCTCCACTACCCACTCTTCTTCACTCTGCTTCGTGCGGGCATGGGGAGGGAAAGGCTGTCCTGTATGGACTGCACCAATGGGCTCCCTTGCCCTGTGGCTTCCTGTTGGGTTCGGCTAATGGAGAGGCAGCAGCTGGAGATTGTAGGAGGAGAATGACGTTCGGGTATCCACCCCAACCTCCTGTCAGGCCACCCTCTCCACAGAGATCCTTTCTCGTGTTCTGGACACAGCTTCCTTCCCTTGCCTCTTCAGACCTGCACGTGGCCTCTGTCATTTCTAGCCCTGGAGCACTGTACCTCCACTTGTTAGTTTCCTTAAGCCCTGCCCACATCTTTGTAAATAGCCCTTTTATTAAACTCTCCCCAAATTACCCAGTTGGACTGAGTCATCTCTTTCCTGCAGAGACTCTAACGTACCTCCTTGTAACCTTCTGTCTTTTTTGCTGTCCAGCCAATAGCAGCATTCAGTAGAGCCCAGCACAGGTTCGCCTTCTTCAAGAAGTGTCTGCATTCCACATGAGTCTCTTCTTGAGGTCTCCCAGCCCCTACACTCCGCCCCACTCATCAGCACCTAAGAATGCTGTCTTGTATACCGACTTAACTGCACTAGGACTGATGCTCTGCGTGCGTAGGTCTGACGTCCCATGGGTATACAAGATGCATGGCTAATGAGTAGAGGTTGCCAACTGGCAACCTGACTGACTGCTGTTGGCCAGTTATCAACATTTTATAGAGTGCTTCCAGGCACTGTTAAACAGATTATAGAGTTAACAGGAGATACAGTTAATTATCCTCATTTTACAAATACAGATGCTGACACAGAGAAGTTAGGTAGCTTGTCCTGGGACACACCGACAGTAAATTCTGGAGCTGGGATTTGAACCTAGGCAGTCTAGCTCCGGAATCCATGCTCTTAACACTACACTAAGCTACCTCTCACAGTGTTTTGTTTTGTTTTTTTAAGTTTTTGAATGACCAGTTATCACTTAAAATTCAGATTTCACTTTACAATCTGCATTTCTAGTGTCTCTTGAAAGAATGGACCATCTGGCTGTTGGGACCCACAGACCATGGCAGCGGTTGGCTAGAGGTCAGTAGGAGCTGCCGCGTTCAGGGGGCGGCATGCTCTCCAGCTTGTGAGGGTCTCTTCTCAGCTTGGTCCTACATTCATGCTCTTTCCCATCCTCTGGAGCACTGAGTCTGGGACCCCTGAATGAGAGTGATTTTTATGTGTGGCCTTTTAGAAACCATTCACATGCCTTTGGTCATTTCCCACATGAACTCTTGTTTCCCCAGCTAGATAAGGCTTGAGGGGGGTAGAGTCCGTATTTTAAAGTTGTCTCAACACCTAGCACAGAGTAGGCTGTACTTGATAAAAACCTGTCGATTGGAAGAAAACAACTTGCTCAAGTTCACAGAGTAGGGTAACTTAGGTAACTCAGCCAGGACATGGGAGGCATCCTTGCACTTGGGTTGGGTTTAATCCCGTAGAACAGTTTGCCTGGAAAGCCTAACAAGTAAAGTCTGTTCATATCCCTAAAACATAGCTGTTGTGGGCAGTATTGCTACTGCTCCCAGCTGAAGGAGAATCTACATCCCCTCCAGGCCCAGTGCTGTGAAATTTGTAGGAGAGGAAACAGTCACTGCTTGAGAGGGTGGTGAGTGAGGGGAGAGCCTACTCCTGGGCGGAGCAAGAAGGTGAAGGGATGTTTCAAAGCAGAAGTTGAGACTTTTGAGGATCTTCCTGCTGAGGGACATGGGTTTCAGAAGGCACAGGAATTTGGAGGTTGGGCAGGGGGAAATGGAAGCAGAGTAGGGATGTGCAGAGCCATATTGGGAACAGGATTGATGAGGGATAACGGGGAACCTTGGTGACAGATACAAAAAGGGGGTGCGGGATATGTTGGGGTTAGTCCTAATGGTGTCCAAGGCATTGAGTGCTGAAGGAGAGGCAGAGATGGGAAGGGAAAGGTTTTTCCAGGGTCACACAGAGCTCTGGGCCCCCTCTTCTTCTTTTCTCCCGAAGTGTGCGGGGGAGGGCATAGCGTACAGGACCGCTTACTCAAAGGCAGGTACGCAGCGGAATGCCCTGTTGGGGATGATGCCTTTCACATTTTTGAATGCACATTAAATGTGGGCAATTTCAGTAGAATCTGGATGTCATCATAAAGCACAGCTAAGAAGCTTGCTTCAGTCATGTTAAGAGCACATAAGTCTTATTTTTTTCAACATGATACTCTTTGCGTCTCTTTGATTGCAGGTTTTATTATTCCATCTTATTATAGGTTGACTCTTCTTTTTTTTTTTTTTTTTTTGCGGTACGCGGGCCTCCCACTGTTGTGGCCTCTCCCGTTGCGGAGCACAGGCTCCGGACGCGCAGGCTCAGCGGCCATGGCTCACGGGCCCAGCCGCTCCGCGGCATGTGGGATCTTCCCGGACCGGGGCACGAACCCGTGTCCCCTGCATCGGCAGGCGGACTCGCAACCACTGTGCCACCAGGGAAGCCCAGTTGACTCTTCTTTATGGGACGAAAGGACTTCAAGAAATAGATGCCAATTTAAGAAAATTAATCGTCTTTCGTTAGATGGGGGCTGGTGTATTTGTAATGCTGTAATGGGCATACCTATCAATCAAGGATATGAAGAGCCTTTGGTGCCTGCAGCTGTCTTCAGTTTAATGTGCAAGGACAGGGGGCCCTCACGGACTCTTCCTCGTGAACTGGAAAAACTGTCAGTAGTTGCGGGTGCAGCATTGGCCAAGACTCGGGGCTCTTGGTCCTGGCTGAGCAGGGTCAGATGTCTGACCTCCATCAGGCAAGTCAGGGGCTTTCCCACCAGCAGAGATCAGCTGTGATGGGTCACTCTTATTCACGCCCCTTGGGACTTCATGGAAAAATACAGAATTTGCAGATCTCATCAGCATCTATTGCTTTGGTCTCCATGGATTCAGGGAGTACAGTCACGACCAAAGTTGAGTAGAAATCCCCATCTCTCCTGAGAACACTGAGCCTTTAGGGGGCAAAAAAGGGATGCATTAGACTTAAAAACGCCCCCTGGCGGTAAGCAGTTTCCCTTACTCTCTACTCTCCCGGTGATGCACCACCTGTCTTGGGGATTCAGGCAAGGGAATCACCCTGGAAAGCTTCTAGGATGCCCCCAACAGTATAAGCAAGGGTTGAGCCCTCCCACCATTCTGCCTTCTTTGACCTGTCTGTCCCCAACCACGCTTGGCATATGATCACTGCTTTCAGATACCGGCTCTTCCACTTGCCAATTAGTTGTGTGACCTTGGGCAAGTCATTTCACCTCTCTGTGCCTTAGTTCCTTCGTCTGTCAAAAAGAATCATAATGGTGCCCATCTTGCAGCATTGCTGTAGGAACTAAATGAATTAAACGATGTCTGGCACGTAGTGAGAGCTAAATAATTGTTAGTTATAGGACGTATTTTGATGACAGTGACAGTGGGTGTCTGGCCAGCCACGAGGTCACCTTTATACAAGACACAGCCAGGTTGTCTTCATGCTTCTCTGGTAAGCAGACCTTGGTAACTGAAGTCAGCCTGACCTGGCCTCTGCATGACGCTTGTTTATGTCTTATTTCCACGCTCTCCAACCTTCTGGTTCTTATGTAGCTAAGACACCCACTGGATCAGATGGCTCTAGACGAGAGCGATTCTGAATCAGACCCCAGAGGTCTCCATCACTGACCACATGTCGTGTGTATGTTGTTATTCAGTTTCCTTTGTGGCTAAGGAATGGACACCTAAGTACTGCTTCTTTTTATGGAAGGCTCTGACTAGCATGTTTTCTGATTAAAAGAGAGGCCTCATAGAGCATTCATTTTGAAGAGCTTAGTGATACTTAAAAACCAGCACTATTCCAGGCATTCACTGCAAACTCTTTATTTCCTAAAATAAGGAGGACATGCTTTTTGTTTACTTCCTCCTAATGAGAATTCCTCAGGAGTCTGAAAGCTGTTATTGTGGCCTTTTCCTCTTCTCCCACGTCACAACCTACCCTGTGTGAGGGGCAGCTATCCAGTGCTACCATTAAAGTGGCAATTTAACTTGGAAAGGAATCCTCTTCCGCTCTCCCCTTAGAATTGTAGCAAGCTGCCTTTGTCGACCAAATGTATATAAAACCTTTTAATATATTTCAAACCCTATCACCAGTTCCTCTCTCCTCTGGGAAGTATTCCCTGACCTCCATCTATTATGGAAAACATTTCATCCTCTGCTGTCTCTGTGCTGGAACATACCTTTACTGTTGTACTTAACATTTAGCAGCTGTTTAATGGTGCCTCCTCTGTGCCTGGCACAGTGCTGGACTCTGAAGATCTAATCACAAACAAGACTGCAGCACAGCACTGCCTAGTGGAACTGTGGGTGACCAGACACTAGCCCCCTGTGGCTACGGAGCACTTGAAGTGTGGCTAGTGCAACTGCGGGGCTAACTGTGTAAGTTTACTAATTTCAATGTGTATTTAAGTAGTTACATGTGGCTGATGACTACTGTATTGAACAGCTCTAGAATGTATGCCTCAGAAGGACAGAGATCTTTCTCTTTCATTTACCGCTGTACTCCCAGCACCAAGAGCAATGCCTGACAGGTGACGGGAAGGAGAGAATGAAGTAGTGGGGGAGGGAGGGACAAGGTCTCTGTGCCTGTAGAGCTTAAGATATAGGGGGGACCGATTATGTATGTATTTGTTTACAGACGTTTAAGTCCAGAGGCAGGGATTGTCTTTCCTTCGTCTGTACCCTTCGACTCATTGCCTAGAACCATACCAGGGCCTTAGGAGATGCTCAAGAAATGTAAGTTGGATTGAATCAGATGCTGATGAGAAGGGGTAGGCACTGGGAAAGCTGAAATAGCTCTTTTGAAATTAACATGCCCTTTCATTTTCATGAATATGGGAATAAGCATTTGAGAATGAATAAGGGGGACTTAGTCTCTTGTCATGAGCCACCTTCAGAAGCTATGAATGGCACCCACAGGAACAGCTCCGAGTGGGCTCAGAGGGATACAGTCCTACATGTAACATATCCAGCGCTGTAGCATGGAGGGGTCCTCGGTTTGGGGGGAAGAAGGTCATGGTCCCCTGAGCCAAACCTAGTCTGTAAGGGACCTGAAGTCACTCATGCCCCTGAAGCAAGATAAAGGTTAAACATCTGGAATGTTCCTGGGGACGCTGCTATTCTGAGTTTCTTAGATGTGCAGATACACCCAGGTACTTGATCTGGGTTTTGAAAAATGATCTGATTGTGCCTCCAGTGAGGGGCTTTTCAGTAGAAGCCCCGGAATGCAGCCTTATCTTCTTCTTCTCTCGGGCTGATCCTTTGTCCTGGCTGCTGACCTTTCTCCTTCCTCAGACAAGGAGGTTTGCTTGATTGGGAAGAGGAACAGATGCAGACAGCCTAATCTGTTCTTGGCAGGCTCCACAATCGGAATTGCTGTGGGGGTCAGAGGATCATAAATAATTCACAGGGTTCTGGTTCTCTGGGATGAGATGGACCAAATTAGTCATCATTTCGTTGTGTTCTCCCTCTTCTCACCCCAAACCCCATACACCCCTATAGCCGCTTATCCCCTAAGCCAGCATCTTCCCTTTGATGCCTTAGAAGGAGAGGGGAGGGCGGGCTCTCCCCAAATGAACATGAAACACATTGAGTTGGTATGTGAAGATGCTGTGATGCAGAAATTAGGACATCTTGAAAGCTGAAACATAAAACAGCGTTTTTAAAAGGGAAAATAAGTCCAATGTGTTTCCAATATGCTCCGCACAGGAAACGGGACGGAGGCTCCAGTGATGCTGAGGGGCGTCACCTCCAGCTGGAGGGCTTTTATCACTGCTCTGTTATCATCTGCGCATCAGATCCCTAAGATCTTTTTCCTCCAGCTCCAGGAGACAGTGGGTACTAAAGGCTAGAGAGCTTGGAATGTCAGCGTGACCTTGCGGCCCCCTCTGTCTCCTTCAGCATTTAAAAATTCAAACGATAAGCCTGGTCCCTGTCTGACTCGGAGTTGTGAATGTGTGAGGGCGAGCGCCTCAGCAATCCAAAGTGACCGTTTGTTTGAGACTTACTCTCTTTTAACCAAAGATGGGGGGAGAAAGCAACTCAAAAGGCAGGACCAAGACTTCAGGCATCTGTTAAACGTTGTTTAGACACAGAGCAGAGGCTAAATGCGACCCGAGTGCCACTCTGGCTAGATCTGGGGTGGAGAGAGACCCCAGCTCAATGTCTTTACTGCCATCAGCAGGACCAGTCCTCCCCACTGCCACCACCAGGGCCTCAGAGCCAGCTTCTGAGCCCCCTGCCTTGCTGGGTTCTAGAGCCGGGGCACGAGGCAGCCTCCAATGGAGACAGCCCCGCAGTGGAATGTGCAGGGAAAACCACGGTGATCCACTTACATCCACCCTCCCTACTGAAGACTTAGAGTTCGTCAGACCCCTCCCCTACTCTCCTCCCTCTGGCACACTCGCTCTCTTTGCCCCTCTCCTTGCATGTGGAATCAAGAGAGCTGTTAGTTCCTCAAAGCAGGTGGTACTTAGCAGTTTTCAACAAAGGTTTGTTGGAAAAAGTGTGAGGGAGATTAAAGGGTTTTGGATTATCTACAAACTTTATTTCTCTTTCTGTTTTACAGAGACCAGGCATGATGCTAATTAAATAAGTGCTGCTCAAACAGCAGTCACTCAGTCCTTGCCTTTAAGAAGCTGAATCTAGAAAAGGAAACATAAGTAAACACAATAGTTACCATGGTACCAGTTTGCTTCCTTTCTTACAATAGATATTATTAGAGGTCAAGTAATTTCACCAGCAACAGATGGTGATGGTATCATTAACACAGTAGATATTAGGAAAGTTTTCTATTTGTGTTGATGATGATGGTAAATATGCTTTATGATTTTATGCAGGAACCCTCACTCCTCCCTTAGTGTTAAGGAGTGAATTCCTTTGTGTCGTCAACAGTGGGGGGCAGAAACGATGTCAGTCTACGTAGTTGTGTGGACTCTCACAGGCGGACAGGACTTCGTCTGCGACAGCATGGTGTGGGTGCAGAGCGGTGAGGACGCGGGAGAGCTCTGGAGACAGTGCAGGACCCACCACCTGACATTCCAGGGGAGCACGAGGCGGTGTGATGCCTCAGCTTCCTCACCCCTCAGGTTCCTGTGTCGAATGGGCCAGGCGATCTCCAAGCTCCTCACTGAACACTGGGTCTTGCATCCATCCTCTACCTTTGACAGATAAGGACACTGATGCCAGAGAGTTTAATTAACCCGCCCGAGGTCAGTAGTAGCAGAGCCAGAAGTAGAATCCAGTTCTCTGGCTCCAAGTCCCCTGTCCTTTCCACATCCCCCGTCCTTTCCACTTCCCCTGTCATAATTTCAGGGTGGTCAGAGGCAGTGTAAGATATTAGTGAAATGTTAGGGCTTTGCAGAAAAGTAAAGTAACAAAGCAGCGTGAAGAAAAAAAATCGGGACCCTCAAAGTTTGGTCATGGTTCATCCAAACATGTGTCCAGAGTACCTGGGCTTCCTCAGGTACACTCGACTGGGATCCACAGCCCTGAGGGTATTTGTCATCCCTCCACCAGCCATTCAGGGCAGCCACTGGCCTGAGAGTGCCCCTCTGACCAGGAGTGGCCTCCAGTGCCGCCTGCTGCAAACCCAGAGCAGGGCCAGCCTCAGGACAAGGAGGCCAGACAGGGGCAGAAGGCTCATCTGCACCCTCGGGCCCTCACCACAGTGCTGGCAGCAGACCCACAGTTCGGGCCGCAGGTCATCTTTTCACAGCCCCGAGGACCTCCCACTCTCCCTCCTGTCTCCAGCTCTGCTCCCGAGGTGTCTGCTGTGAAGCGCAAAGCTCTCTAAATGATTTCAGTGTCAAAAGAAAAGTACCTGTGTCAGAGAGTTTAGATGAGTTCAGTTATTTTGTGGCCATGTTTATCATTGCAGTTTGGAAACTTGGGGTGGCAATCCAGCAATATTGCCCACTTTTCCCCAGGCTGTGCAGCATGGCATTTTGTTTTGACCCAAAACCCATGTGTGCCAGCCCCTTGCCACTGTCATTGTGTCTTCAGTTTTCTTGAAGCAGTCATTTTGAGGAGAGAAACAGCATATGTAAAAAATTACATGGAGCCTGTAAACACAGTTGAGGCCAAAACACAGAGCTGCTTTTAGACATGCATCGTAATGAGTATTGTGATGATTTAGTTGCAGCATGTCAATAAAAGATCCAATTAAAGGAAAAAAAACATACTTACGGAAAATACAAATGGACTTTTTAAGGCTGCTTGGGGAAATGTATCCACTGCACAGACATGTACATTTTTAAAGTTCATACCCTGCCTTATTCCAAAAGGATTTGAGATCGTTTCGGGACAAATATTGGCAGATAGAGCCATCTGAGCTCAACATTTTCATGCCAGAATGACTTCCTGCCAGCACAGGGCTACACAGCTACAATTCTACCCCCGTTTCCAGAAAGAGAGAACTAAAGGCATTTCCCCGACTTGGTGGTTGGGCGGAGCAAAGCCAAATGACCTTGAAGCTGGTTCTGCTCAGGTGTGCAGATGTAATAACCAGGCTCTTAATCAGTTTCTGGTGATCAACTCCTCTCCTCTGACTTTAACCAAAGTTTTATTTCAAAGTTTTATCTCTCTTGTTCCCCAAGGCTGAGGTCATCCTCAAAAACCTGTGTGATTTTCCTGGTCCTCCAGGCTCAGGAAGCTTCCATCCTGTCCCTAGTTGTCTTTGTGGGTAGGAGCTCTCCGCTTGAACCCTGATCCCAGGGGGTCCCCCCTCGAACCCCAATCTCTCCTCCTAAGGTGAAGGGAAAGAATATAGACTTAGAAATCACAGCTCTGGGAATGAATCCAGAGTCTGTCTGCCTTTCACTGTCCTTAAAACCTTAACAACTTGCTTAGCTTCAATTTCTTCATCTTGAAATGGGAGGAAGAGTAGTACCAATCCCAGAGGTTCTGGTGAGGATGAAATGAGATAACACCTACAACACGCGGGGCCTGATGCATGAGTATTTAATGCATGGTCACCATTGTTATTAAACTTGCCTCTCCCTAAGCATACCGGACAGCAGCCATGTATCTCCTGAGTCTTCCCGTATTGCCTATAAACAAGCTTTCCTGTGGGCCAGATCTACTCAGCCCCCATGATGCCCTCCAGTACCCCTTGCTGGACCTCCCTCCCTCCTCCAGCCCACTCTCCATCCCCCACCAGCATGATGTCCTGATTCTGCACACCAGGGGCCTGCCTTGCATTGTTCCCCTGCAGCCACGTCTGTTCCGCGTTCAAGGGTGTGTGTCTAGACTCTCCCACACTCTCCTCCCACCACCTCAGCCCTGTTCTGATGTAAAGATAGAACTAATGCTTAATAGTTAAAAGAGTGGGCATTTTCTTCAAGATCACTGTATGTCTCTTCTGTTGGAAAAAAACAACCCTTTTGGTGTTTCATGACTTTTACCCTTCGTTTTTTCATCCAATCCAAAAATAGTAGCTACAAGGATGAACAAGATGGACCCAGTGCCTGCCCGAAATTTGCTTACTGTTTAGTAAGGGACTAGTATACAGGGTGATAGATTATATATTTGTCAAAACATATTAAAGGCCCTGTTTAACTTTGTAATTTATGTGGTTCTTCCACTGGGACAAGTTACTTAACCCATCTGTGCCTCATCTTCTTCATCTGAAAAATGGAATAATGATAGCTTCTACCTACAGTTCAACAAGCAACCTCAGCTCTCCCCTCTTCGGGACTCAGTGCAGTACACAAACTGCACAGCTGTATGAAGAGCTCTGAATTTGATAATTCACTTTCGGTAATTAAAACAAGCCTGGTGCATTGTAAGTGCACAATGATAAGTTATTATTAATTGTAGTCATAAAACACATTGGGCATGCAGAGACTCTCTCAGGGCCTTATATATTTTTGCAGCAGCTCATCTCTTTAGAAACATTTGCAGCCCTCCTTGGATGTAAGAAGACAGCTTTCTTATTAACTATCGCGCGTTCCCCCTTCAGGAGCTGCTGAATCAGGTAGGATGTCTCTTTCGGTTCCGACCCCTGCTTCAGCACTCCTTCTAAGAGGGTAATAAATGAGCATGGTGAGTTTCCCTGCTGCAGTTAACTGCTTTCTGTGAGATGCGTCAGGAGATTATCTGAGAGTGTTTGGATAAATGATAGATTACTCGGAGGCTATTTATAAGTGTAGCAATAACGAGGAAAAGTTGAAGGAGGCATGAAGGATGGGAGGGAGGGAAGTGATGCCAGAACGTTAACTGTGAAGACAGAGGAGGAGAGTCAGGGAAGGAAAACATAAAGGGAGGCAAGCGGCTGAGCTGGAAACATTTGAGCAGAGAGGGCAGGAGGGGGGCATCAGAGGGTGAGGGGAAAGAGGGTGCAGAGAGAGAGAAGTCATCGTTCACCAGCGAAAAGGCTGAACATTGAATAAACAAAATACATCAGGCAGATTGGGAAGAAAGTGGAACAAAAGAAATGGAAAAAGAAAGTTGGAATGAATATAATTTGATGCAGAAATGGAGAACACATATTAGATTATGGCTATTTTATATAAAACAAAGGAGCAAATGTTTTGCCTGATGGAGATTACTGAGCTCCTCTGAAGTCACTACCATAAGCATTCCATGACAGTTTCATCCTTTTTTTTTTTTTTTTGCATTATATTTGAAATAGACACTCTAGGGAAACTTAAAGAGTATCTTTATCATAAGTTGAACTCGTAAGTTATAGCATTTCAAATGCTGAAATTAATATAATGTAATACAATATAATACTATAAAGGAAATTATAATATGGGTAAAGAAAAACTGAAGTTATACTGCTAATAAGACTGTTTATATCACCTCTTCTTAGCGTGCTTTATCGGTGGTATATCTGTCTCATAACATCCCTTTAAGATAAACAGATGCGTGTAGCATGGTTTTTACTTCACCAAAAGAGATTAAAAGACTAGTCAAATAATCCATAAGTCATTCGCAGAGCTAGGAACATCATCAGGTTTCCTGCTCCATTCTTACAATGACGCCCACTCTATGCATCCTCCAGAAACAAATGAAGCTGGGGATTGGACATACTCGGGTGAGAGTCCAGGCACCCTGATGTATTCACTTTATAAACTGGAACAGCTAACTCGGCCTCTCTGAAATTTCATTTCCTCCTTCTGTAAAATGGGGATACTGCTACTTTTTCCCCAGGATCATTATGACTATTAGAGATAAAAATATATAAGGGATTTGGAACAAGTATATGGTCAATAAATATTACCTATTATTATTTTCATGCAACAGAACCCAGTAATATACGTCTTTTAGTCAAGAAAAAGCATCATTGCATCAGCAAGGAAAGGGGGGAATAGGGTGGCAAGATTAAATCAAGGAAGAGAAGGAAAATAATCACGTGAAAAAGCATGCTGGAGTCAATGTATTATAAAGGGAAATATATTTCTTTATTGCTCTGAGTCAGTGTACCTAGATGGAAATGAGTACAGAAGTGGAGTAAATTCAGACATCAGAAATGCTATTCAAATGGAGGTTTGCCATCCCTCAGAAGATGTCTTAATCTGTACCTTAAGGTTAAGGTAAAGAGATAAGTGGAAACGAAACTCTAAAAACAAGTGTTACATAGGTTGAAGCTTGATTTTTTGATGTTGAAAAACCTGGATATTAGCAGCAGCCATTTCCTCTTGGACTTGATCATCCACACTTAAATCCTCGCTAGAGCCCCGGGTCGTATAGGCCTTCTAAATCCTGTAACTAGTACGTCGAATAAGCATGCCTCAGGAGGTCAGATCATAAAGCAATCTTATTTTGTTTCTCAGTGTTACTTTCAGTTATTCAGTGGGGTCTAGTTCTTTCCCTATTTTTGGATGAACATTGGGCAAGTCCATAACTTTTCTGGTCACACTTAGAAAATACAAACGTCTTAATTTAGTCATTTATATGTCTAATCCCATGTAATAGTCAAAACTTCAAGCTTGGGGCTTCCCTGGCAGTCCAGTGGTTAAGACTCCGTGCTTCCACTGCAGGGGGCGAGGGTTTGATCCCTGGTGGGGGAACTAAGATCCCACATGCCATGAGGCGCAGCCAAAAAAAAACCTTCAAGCCTGATTTAAAGTTGAGGCATTCTCTCTCTCCCAGCTTCTGCCTGTTTTTGCTCCCTTGAAGAGGGAGGTGTGGCCAGCTGCCTCTCTCTTCCCTCCTGTAAGGTTCCTGGTACTCCTCCCATAGCTGATAAATTGCAGTTCCCAACTCCTGCAAGGTTCCAGAGATAGGAAAACTGTTACCTTCCTGACACTGTCTGGTCTCAACCTGCTCTTTCTCTTACATGCACCTTGGTGGGGGCTTTTGAGGCACCCATGTCCCTGGAGATCACCTGCAGTTCCTTTGATGTGAGGGGTAGGAAAAGGAGAGCAGGATCTTCCAGTGCTGTCTTGAGGAGGAAGGCTTGTGAGGAAAGGGATGGCCATTTGAAAATGAGTTTGCTCATCTCTGTTTTAGAAAAACAAATCATGAAGCAATGAAGGGAGAAAGGGAGTGATACATCATCATTCATTTTAAAATCCTTTCAAACTACTGAGTTTGCAACCAAGTTACAGAGCACTGTGTATCAAGCTCTAAATTCTCACAAAGTATTGGGGTTGAGCCATGGAAAATTCTGACTTTGTTAGACTAGAAAAATGTTCAAATGTTGGCAATTTCATTTGGTTCAGACATTTTTTTTACTCCCTCTCATCACTAATACTGAATTCTGCCTTGTAGTTTAGACATTTTAAAACTTAAATTTTACTTTTATCATCCCACGACTAGATCCTAAGCTTCCTGAGACGAGGAATGGCAACCACTTACCTTTGCATTCCCTGAAGTACCCAGCACACAGTGGCTGCTGAGAGAAACTTACTAGCTCATACCACGATCTGAGAGAGTCATGCTGGAACTCATTACTGGCCACAGAATTGCAGAGCTCGATTCTAATCATCAAACTTTCCCTTGATACAGAAAGTAGAAAGTACAAGAAGTTGAAAAACCTTACGTGTGCTCGGCAACTTTAAGAAAACTTTGTACTATTCCCTCGTAAATTGGCCAGGGGAGGGAAAGGGAGAGGGAAAGATAGAACCCCCTCCAGGATACAAAGAGGGGCAGCTGTGGAGGGAGGAACCGGCTCCAGGCTGGACGTCCAGCCTCCAGCCTCAGACACCCTCCAGATCCGAGGGAGGCAGTTAGACCAAGCCTGCTTTCCTGTGCTCCTCCCTGATGTCAGACAAGGACAAGAGCAAAAGCAGTGTATTGAGAGGAATTGTACGCCCCTTCTGCCCGCTCATTGTCTAATGAGAAATTATTTCTTGGCGATCGTTTGAAAAAAAGCCAGTCCCAACCCGCTCTCTCTGGTGTTTGTGTGATCTGATTGGAAATTCCCGAGTGTGTTTAGGGCTTTGTTCTAGAATGCGTGAACATAGCTGAAATTGCAGAGTGTCATCTGTTGCATATTCGGAGAAGCTTTTTAAAACCTAACTTGACACTAACCTGCCAACTCTGACCCAGAATTGCAGACAGATACGTGGGTCTTCTAAAATCATAAACATTTGATGTTTGTGTTCCTGAACTGGCTTTTTGAATGCAAAAATATTTACATCTGGCGTTTTGAAATCTTCTAAAGGAAGTTTTCCAGACACCTTTGGGGGTGTGATTTTTTTAATCGAATAAAACTGCCAGTTTTGTAAAATTCTGCTAGGATTTTCACTAGACACCGCTTCAAAACACCCTCAGATTTATCAGTGCCAAAATCCCCAGTCACAAAGATGATATTAGCATTTTATTATAAATGCATTTGGGATCCTCGGTAACTTGAAAGGCTTCTATTAGGATGAAACATACGGCTAATTAATAAAGTATGGAGCTGAGCACTGTGCCAAATGAAATAAATATTTATTGGAAATAACCAAAATGACTTTGCTGCAGTAGAAAGATCCTAAAACTGTACTCTGTGGAATAATGCTGAACATGTTCATATGTTTTCACAAACACATGCTGAGTATCATGCCCAGTTCGCTCGAGCTGGGTAGGAGTAGGGGGAGGATTACCTCTACTGCCTGGGAGCAGTCACACAGTCGAACAATATTAAAGAAGCATTTATGATCAATACTCTTAAAACCTCAAGAGAAATGTTAAAACTTAAATTGTCTGAGGCTTAGCTGTATGGCTCCCAGTTAAATGAGTGAGTTGTGTCTTTAAATACCCATGCCCTACTGAAAATTCCCCATAGCTTTTTAAAAAAGCTATAAATGTGTTACTGGAGACAGAATTCAGCTTAATAAATTTCAGAAGGTTTTGATAGTTCCTTCACACTTTAGCTCGTAAAAGGTGTAGGCAAGAAAGCAGCATCATTTTTCCCATCTTCCACATGATTGGGAAGGATACGAAATCCAGTTGCATTTCATGAGAGCGATTTTGGGGAGTCTAAGATGGCTCATGAGGAAAAGAGGACTCCAGATAAGTCCTTGGTACCTAAGGTTACACGTTTGCACACGGCTCTGACTGCCCCTCTCCTGCTGTATCAGGATCACAGACAGTCTCAGGCCTCTGCTGACCTAAGGTTTGTCACTGATGACTCAGCCAGAAGACCTACTTAGGCCTGGTTAGGATTCACAGCTTACAAGCAATTCTTTCTATCATATAGTGATCACTCTTGGGTCACAGATGCCCCCAAAGGACCCTGGTTTCAGAGCAACTTAATCCTTCGTAAGTTGCAGACTCTCCTATGAGTCTAGTCCCGTTGGAAAGCGTTCGATTCCAGTATCAATCAGCTTTCGGCTCTTTTGTTTCCCTGATAAGAATTAAAAGTGGGTTGGATCCTCACAGCGCTGTTTGCAGGACACCCTGGACAGTGGTGGCTTTGTGACTCAGCGTTGAGGTCATTATTTTATAGAGCAGCACAAAAAGGCTCTTAGAAGCCACACTAAAAACTCTCCAACTTGTTATGTCAGTGATTTTGACATTATACGTGTTCCTCCCTTTCCTTTCAGTATGAATGCATCCAACACAGCCCCTGCCTCTCCCAAAGTTAGAGCTTTACAAAAAGTACCTTTGGCATAACTCACCAACTGGTGTCATAATTACAACTTGTTTCACTGGCTTCCTGTTTGGGAACCCAGCAAAGGCAACAGTGAGTGGGCCTGAGACATGCTTTTTGAAAGGTCCATGATTCCACCGATGCCATCCTTCATGACACAAGTCACTGCTGCTGCTCTGCAGAGGAGTGGCAACCTGATACCCTATGTACTCAGTCAGAAAGCTATGTGGGGTCCTTATTTGGAGTGAGCTTTCTCTTAGGAAAATAGATGTCCAACAAAACAGCCTAAATTTAAATTCTTCAGGGTAGATGAGATCAGATAGAGCGTCAGTCTTAACGAGCACCTGTTTACTGGCAGGCTAGGATGTGAGGTTTACCCCCAAGCAAATGTGAATGTTTCTTTTTCCATGTTTGGTTCCATGTTCCAGGTAATGGAACCAAACCGGAGAAAAGGAGAGGTTCCTCTTGATTTTCCCAGTAGAGGTCACCATTTTCATGATCTGGATGGGTTTTGTGCGTTAGAAGCCACACATTGAAAGGACCGTAGTAACTGAGCCTTCAGTTCCTGGAACTGAGAACAGATCCTCTACAGGACACTTTATTCTGTGGATAAAGAAAAATAGCAATTGTCTGGAAAACGTAGGTTGTTCAAGTAACCTGTGTTTAAATTGGATCTTGAAATCTGAGATGTCTCCACTGAGCTGAAGTAAATACATCTCCTTTGAATATTTTCATGCACATGTACACATGCAACTATTGTTTCTAAATTATTTTGGCTGCTTTAAAATATGGCTTTTTCCCCCCCGTTAGAACAATTTAATCCAAAAGAAGAGTCATAAATATTACTTATTGCAAATTTCTGAGGCACTGCGGCATTAGTCATATCTACCTTTAAAACCAATTCTATAGGCATGGAAAATGACAAATGTATATATTGAACATTTGAATCTGGTTTTGTAGGATTTAGTGTCCTTAAGTGGCTAGGCAGAGTTATCATACCCTTTCGTTCCTTTACTTGTGAACTTTTGCAGACTCTTGTCTAGCAGTCATTCAGGTCTTACGCTAAAGGCATTGAACACTACCTTGTGTAGGATGAACCATTACATTGTCAAAAGCCTTTCTAATGAAGCAAGGGATCGAGTAGTTCACACTAGAACTCAATAAAAATACCTTCTCTAAGAGAGAGTAGGGAATAATGATCATAAATAGTACCCAATGGAAATCTTTTTTTTTTTAAATTTCATTAATTAATTAATTTATTTAGGGCTGTGTTGGGTCTTCGTTTCTGTGCAAGGGCTTTCTCCAGTTGCGGCAAGCAGGGGCCACTCTTCATCGCAGTGCGCGGGCCTCTCACTATTGCAGCCTCTCCTGTTGCGGAGCACAGGCTCCAGACGCACAGGCTCAGTAATTGTGGCTCGCGGGCCCAGTTGCTCCGCGGCATGTGGGATCCTCCCAGACCAGGGCTCGAACCCGTGTCCCCTGCATTAGCAGGCAGACTCTCAACCACTGCGCCACCAGGGAAACCCCCAATGGAAATCTTTGAAAATGGATTTTCTGAAAAATATTTGTTGTCCCTCATGAATCATTATTTTGAATATTTCTGTCATGTAAATCTCCCTAAAATAAATTAGGATGAAATGCAGAGAGTAAAGTTACTTCTTCCCCAGTAGATTGCTATGTGTGTAAGCTTAGCTGGTTGCTGGATAATTTTGAACAGTAGAGTGCAGTAGAAGAGTATCAGAGAATAGAGCTGGACAAAAATCAAGATGCCGGAAAACAGAATAAGCGCACGTTCTCCTAAAAAGATGTTCGGGTTTCTACCGACAGGGAAAGACACTTTTGAACTATATCGTAAATGTATCCATTTTTAGAGAATGGCTAAATAACATCCAAACAATAAGCTGTCAAACAGGAATGTGAGTATTTTCTTAATTTTTTTTATTGTGGTAAAAGTCACATAATATAAAACATACTATTTTAACCATATTTAAGTGTACAGTTCAGTGGCATAAGTACATTCACATTGTGGTGCAGCTCGCACCGTCATCCATCTCCTGAATTTTTCACCTTCCTAAGCTGAAACTCTGTCCCTTTAAACACTAACTCCCCATTTCCCCTCCCAAGCCCCCCACCCCCCGGCCCCTGGCATCTACCAGTGTACTTTCTGACTCTCTGAACTTGACTGTTCTAGGTACCTCGTATAAGTGGAATCAAACAGTATCTGTCTGCACCTAATGTATATTGGAATAGGAATACCAGTAGATATACTGATCAGCTGTTTATTAGAATTAAAGCTGTTTACTTTGGAGGAGTGGAAATATTCAGTAACAAATTCTGGACAAGCTCCATCATCATTAATAGCTATAACCTAAAGCAGGCCTCAGACTAAGCATATAGGAGAGTCATCAGAATCAGTGTCATTTCGGTGAATGCCAATTTATATGGAACATTCAAGACATTTCCATCAATTTACCAATAAATGTGTTTGCCACTCACTATGTAGTCAAACTAGCCTTTGTAGAAACTACACCATAATTCTGATGTTTCCCTTTGGCCTTGGTAACCCCACTGGGGTGGCAGTGAATGCAGCAGTGGTAAAAACAAACAAACAAAAACCAACATCACTGCCACCACGCTAACTCTTGCCAGACACGGAGCGCTCCACATCTATTGTGCTGTTTCCATTTCAAGCCTCACTTGACCACACGTCCACCACTGAATTCTTGGTTCCTTGCCCATGTTTCTTCCCATCTCGTAAATGGTCCCTGCGTCCACCCAAGCCAGCAACGTAAGAATCATCCTTGACCCTCCCTCTTCCTTACCTCCTTCTTTCCACTCCACTGTCACATCCCCACCTGGGCCGCCATCACCTCACACCTGCACCACTGCCAGAGCCTCCAGCTGTCCTTTCTCCTCCCAGCAGCAACGTGGTCTTTATATTTGAAAACATGGATCGGATCCTGGCGTTCTCCTGAGTGAAGCCCTTGGGCTTCTGCCTACTGAGCTGGGAATGCAAAGCAAACCCCTGACAGTTGCCCACCAAGCCCTGACCAGCTCTCCGGGCTTACCCTGCCCCCACTCCAAGTTCTTTCTGACTCAGGACCTTCCCACATGATGCTACCTCTGCTCAAAGGCTATGTGATTTGGGGAAGTCACTCAATCGTCTGGGCTCTGGTTTCCTCCTCTGAAAAGAGGGAGCTTGGTTGTTTTCCAGCAGTGATCTTCCGATTTCCTTTGATAAGACAAGTTCTCTTGAATTTATCTTTTAATACCCTTCTACCAAGCACTGATCCTGAGGTATAGGAGAGATTAGCCACATGTCCATTGGAACATAGTTTCCAAGGATAGTACAGGAATACAAAATGCTTTGAAACTGAGATGTAAATGTTAACCAGCACTGTTTTCAATTAATAGAGGGATGTTTATACCGTATGAGAAGCCTGAAAGTCTAAAATTACAGCAGGGCAGCAGACTTAATCCTTAGAAAGTAAATTTACTGCTCTCTCCCTAGGCTCTATCTGAACGCACCAGTCACATGGGGGGTGCCTAGCTAAATTGGCATTCTCACCATCCTGTATTAAAAGTGTATTTTCAGGGTTTATCCTTTTCTCATCAGTAGGACAGTGTTGTCAGGTTTCCAATTTCAGATTGTCAGACACCCAAACCAGAATTCGGAGCCAGATTTCCTTTCTTCCGTCACCTATAGCAGACGTTCCTAAACCAGTCTACCACAGAAAATGAAGGTGAATTCTATTTTTTTTTTTTGCGGTACGCGGGCCTCTCACTGTTGTGGCCTCTCCCATTGCGGAGCACAGGCTCCGATCGCGCAGGCTCAGTGGCCATGGCTCACGGGCCCAGCCGCTCCGCGGCATGTGGGATCCTCCTGGACCGGGGCACGAACCTGTGTCCCCTGCATCGGCAGGCGGACTCTCAACCACTGCACCACCAGGGAAGCCCCGAAGGTGAATTCTTGAAATACATTTGTTTATTAACTGAGCCAACCCCACGCCAATTCAATCCAGTTCTGCAAACTTTGTTGAGTATCTCCTAGATGCCAGGTACCTACCAAGTACCAGGCTACAATAAATAGGTCCTGGACCCAGCACTCAAAGGGCTCACAGTCCAGCAGGCAGACCCAGATGCAAATAAATGATGTCAGAGATCTGATGAAAAAATAAAGGAAGGTGCTGTGGTCTCTGGGGCAACAGTGCTTATCTCATTGTGGAGAGATGAGGCAAAGTGTGATGGACGAATAGTATTTACCTGTCAAAGAAGAAAACAACATTGCGGGAAAGGGAGTCGGGTACGCAGACCAGCAGGAGTGCAATACCTGTGTCCTTTGGGGAAACGGCTGGGGTTCCAGAGGGTCTATGGCCAGAGATAAAGCTGGAAAGAGAGGCAGGCACCATGTTGTGAAAGGCCTGGTATGGTCCATGTGCTCTCCCTAAAGTTTGACTGTATCCTGAAATAGTAATCGCTAACTGCCGCTTTCCATGAAATAACTTACGTAATCCTACAGAGCTAAGATTCCAGCCCACGTCTGCCATCTCTTCAGCCCTGCTATGAACCACTGTTACTCTGCCTCCAAGATAAAACGGTAAAACTCTCTGACCCTGGCAAGTTACCCAACACCTCTGAACCTCCCTCCATCCTCTGTAAAGTGGGAATAATCTGTACAATGGGAATAATTGGGTTGTTGTGAGAACTAAGGTTAGAACATATGAAATATTTAGCATGGTGCCGTGTATGTGGTATGTACCTGCCATTATTATCATCTTCAACATCATCATTATAATTAATTTTTAAGATTTTAAGAAATGAAACAACATAACCATATTTGCATGTTCAAAGGTGTCTAAGATGGCAGGGTGAAGGGAGGCTGGGGTGTTGCCAACCCCGGGGGGCACTGTTCACTTTCTAGTCGGTGTGTAAGTGCCCCTTGGACCCAGGCCGCACAACAGCTCTCAGAGGAACGAGACAGGAAGTCATCCAGAAATGATGAAAACGTAAATGGGGGGAGCAGAGAAGAAGGGGCTACGAGAGATGCTTAGGAACTAGGGACTGAGTGGGTCAGGATGGTAAAGCAGTGGCAGCAGACTTGATCAGCTGCCACGTTTCTGGCCTGAGTAGATGAGCTGAGTGGAGACGTGGGGTAAGCGAATCAACTCGGATGACTGTATGTTTCTGAATATGCGTCTCTAACTTCTTTCCGAACAGAAAATAAACACGGTTTTAGATTAGTGACCTTTTTTTTAATTTAGCGTGTCTCTTCCTCTTAGGAGTGTCAATAACTGGGATTGACTGTGTTCTTAATAACATAGCCCAGTGAGGGTCAGTGCCAGGACGAACGGCAGAATCCTGTTTTGATTTTCATTCTAGCCATTTTCAGTCTGGCAAGACTGACCCTGTTATTTCTGAATTAATGATTTCAGTCACCCAAGGCGTCTTGTAAGTGAAATGTGGTGCATACAAATGAAGTCTCCTAGTAGTTGTGGGAAGGTTTTTCATCTTGTTAGTATATGTTTACAGTACCTCATCACAGGGCAAGAGAATATAAAGTTTTAACGACAGAGGAGAAAAAAATTCTCTATGTGTATCCTTTTGTAAAGACAACCTCAGAATATCCTGAAAATAGAAAAGACAGAAAAATGTTGTGTCACTCCCTCAGCCCCTGGCAAGTCTGCAACCCTGGTATTTCATTCACACCCATTGGTTTGGGATTTTGGGAGACATCTTCATCCCCAGGAGCAGGCAGGTGCAGGGCTGCAGGGTGACTCCTCAGCCCCTTTTGAGTCCCAAAATATCTTTCATATTTTACCTTACTTGTGAGTTAGTTTAATAGCTCACATTGGCTGAAACACTTTCGGGGGGAAGGGGGATCTTATTTTTGCCCCTGCTTTATCCTAAGTGCTTATCAAATAGGCCATATTTGAAGTGTAGCTTTACTCCTAAGGGACCAGAACCAGAGCTGTCGATGCCTTGATCACATTCCAGGGTCCATTCTGTAAAGCACATACTTTACCTGAGATTGATGTCTTATCCTTTATCCACTGCTCCTTCCTTAGTTTGTTTGCTTTAAAGCAAAATAAACCCTTTTAATTTTCGAAACAACTAAGCGTAAAACAACAAGGTCCTACTGTATAGCACAGGGAACTATAATCAATATCCTGTGATAGATCATAATGGAAAAGAATATGAAAAAGAATATATATGTATAACTGAACCACTTTGCTGTACAGCAGAAATTAACACAGCATTGTAAATCAGCTATACTTCAATGCAATTTTAAAAACACAGAACAAAAAGAAAACCCAACTAATCATAATAAACATCCAATAATTAGGAAATAAATCTAAATAAATAAAACTTTAAAGGAATAAACCATCTGTACAATTTGATACAATAATAATAATAACGACGACGACTAGCATTCAGATCTAGGCTAATCATATATAAGTGCTTTGCTACATCATTTATGCATATTACTGTATTTAATCCTCACAACCACAATGAAAGATCCATTACTTCCATTTTCTCCATGAGGAGGTTGGGCTCAGATATACAGACGCTGATTAGAGTGTTGGTTGGAAATGCCTACAGGCCGTCTGAGAGCAGGAACAGGTGCCAGGTAGAGGGGTGGCCAGGCACCCAGGGGACTTCTGTTCGGGCCATGAGTCCACTCCCTTGCTCTGGGGGGTGACGTTCAGTGTTGCTCAGTCCCGACTCTTTGCAACTTCTAGAATAAACTTCCGTGTTGGTGCTGTTGGCATCGGGGCTCGTGATCCAGTTCTTCCTCAGGTATGATGACCACTTGCTCTCCCCTGCTGCCCTCCGAACGACAACACTCCTGTCGTTCCTCCGTTCTCTCTATGAGTCATTATTGAGCACTTTCCACGTGCCAAGCCTGCTCTGAGGACTGGACATCTAGCAGTGAACAAAACCCACTATTCTCTGTCCATCTCTGTTCTGTGGAGCTTAATTCTGTCGGGCATGGCAGAAAATAAAGAAGTAAAGAAATCACCCTGAATCTTTTAAATCAAACCCCCTTTCCATCTCATACCTGAATCCAGGTTTCACATCAAAAAACCTTGCAAGGGCCTTTTCTCACCTGCCATAGGTGGTCTGTTTCTCCTTCTTAGGCTATGAGAATTCATTGAAGGGATCATGCTGGCCTCGGTGTTTCTCACTCACAAGCCTAAATACTGAGCACGGTTGTACAGGTCTACCAGCTCTTCTATATCAGTTTCCCTCTTTATTATATGTTCATTCTCCCAGTAGCTAAAACACAAGAGAAACTAGCCAGTTATATAGACTTTATTGCTGAACAAAGTGTCTGCCTCAGATCCTTCCATCTTTAACAGCATGGAATAATCTAGAAGAGAACAAATGCCCCCTTTGCTAGTCCTTCCTTGCCAGATGCCTGTATCTTTCTTCTGGCCTGTGGTCTGGCTCCTTGAGCTCAGTAGATACAAAGACATCAGCCCCACCCCCAGACACTGCTCCAGTCATCATCTGACAATAATGTACTGACAGTCTCCCTCAGCCTCGTGAAGGGGGAAAGGGTGTGACTGCTGACCTTGTACCTTAGGGAAGAATATGGTAGACCCCTCCTTAATGTTCTTAGGAACTAGTCCTAAGACCTTAGCCAATGTTCAGGTTCATAAATGATGCTGTAATCGCACACAGTTTCTCCTATAAAGTGCAGTCAAGTGTAAGTGGTCCCTTAGAAACTTAATGATACTGTAAATATTGAACCCAAATATTTGAATTTCTTCTAAGCATTGTCAGTTATGCACAACCCTTATGCTTCTCTCCGTTCCCAGCATCGGTGCAAGGAGGTAACTCTCCTGTGGGGCTATGGTTGGAAGTAAGAGTTCCCACCACAAGGGAGTTACAGTGACTTGAGTAAGAGTAATTATAGCAGTAGCTGACACGGTGCTCACTGTGTGTGAGGCTCTAAGCTGAGAGCTGTATGTATATGACTCAGTCCTCCAGAAACCTTCAAGGTAGGCACTATTATGATTTCCCCCCCCCCCTTTTTTTAACATCTTTATTGGAGTATAATTGCTTTACAATGGTGTGTTAGTTTCTGCAGTATAACAAAGTGAATCAGTTATACATATACATATGTTCCCATATCTCTTCCCTCTTACATCTCCCTCCCTCCCACCCTCCTTATCCCACCCCTCTAGGTGATCACAAAGCACTGAACTGATCTCCCTGTGCTATGTGGCTGCTTCCCACTAGCCATCTATATTACATTTAGCAGTATGTATATGTCCATGCTGCTCTCTCACTTTGTCCCAGCTTACCCTTCCCCCTCCCCATGTCCTCAAGTCCATTCTCTAGTAGGTCTGTGTGTTTATTCCCGTCTTGCCCCTAGGTTCCTCATGACCTCTTTTTTTTTTTTAGATTCCATATATATGTGTTAGCATACGGTATTTGTTTTTCTCTTTCTGACTTACTTCACTCTGTAGGACAGACTCTAGGTCCATCCACCTCACTACAAATAACTCAGTTTCGTTTCTTTTATTCCCCTTTTTAAGAAGAGAAAACTGAAGTACAGAGAGGTTAAGTAACTCACCCAAGCTGACCCAGCTAGTAAGAAGTGGAATGAGGATTCAGATCTAGGCTGCCTGTGCCCAGAGTGAATGCCAAAATCTCTGCTCCAATCTTTCTCATGCTGTAGCAAACGATGGGTGCAAATGATACAGCTGTGATGAGCTGTAGGTGCTGGGGGTTAGCTGGGCTCACTCACTGAGAGTAGAGCTCCCACACCTGCCATTGGCCCAAGTCACGCCAATCCACGCCTCGGGAGGGGCAGGTTGTCACACGTCACAGGTGTTTGGCTCCCTAGGAATGTGAGCTCCTTTGATGCCAGGGTCTGTGAGCATTCCAGCTTTACTGAACCCACTTTCTCTGTCATTCCTCAAGCTTTGCACTTTGTCCTGTAGCCACCCTTCCCCTCCACCAGACTTTTCAGTATTTCAGGAGGAGGTGAAGCCCTGGGAGAGAGATCTTTATTTGGAGATTATACTTCTGATTAAAGAGCAAGCTGCAAGGAGGGGAGCAACAATTTCCTGTGACTCTGAAGGAGGAAATAATTTTCTACTTGACTCTAGAAGAAAAGCGAAATGCCTCCCTGGCGATGGGCAATTGTTTGTTAAAGCTACTGGGTATGCATTGCTTCATTTAAATACAGTAGCACCCTTTGGCAGAAGAGCTGAAATTTATTCCCAGTGCTTTCTTTTATAAAGCCTTCTACTCTAAATCCAAATTTATACAAGAATAGAATCTTAGAATCAACCAGTTTTTTTTTATACTCTTTGAGCTTTCTATCCTTCTAAAACATTTTTATAAGTGAAAAAAATATATAACCATATTAAAGAAACCTGCCCTTTTTAGAAAAACTAACAATGATTTTCATTTTTGCATGTTGTCTTCCAGCCCAGGCTCAGGCTATTAATGTTTTCCATAATGTACTTGCAGCTCATATAAGTCAATATGGTAACTCCAATACCCCGCCGCCCCCCAGATCTCAGGAGTTTAACACAACTCAAATTCATATCCCACTCACTCTGCATCTCTTACTCAAGCCAGCAAGCAGGCTGTACTGGTCACAGTCACGGAGGCGCAGACCAGAGGGATTGGGCCCCATCGTGATGCGCACTTCCAAGATCACTGAGGCGGGGGAAGGAGAAACAGGACATCACAAACAGGCTCTTAAAACTCTGCCTGGAAGTAACACCCATTACCTCAGCTCCTTTCCGCCAGCCAAAGCGACACACAGCCAAGCCAGCTTCAGGGGAGGTGGGCTTGTACATTTACTGTGTACCTACCTGGAAGGACGAAAGATGGGATATTTGAAAACAGCCCATAACTGTTCCACAGCTGCGTTATATTCTACCACAAACTGTAATTTACTAAACTGTTTTCCTACTGGTGAATACTCATGCCGAAAGCAATGAGTTTACAAAGGATTTTAGAGCATATATTTGAATGATTTTTATGGAACCATCACCAAGCAACGTCTGGCTGCCCCTGTATGAGCTCTCTCTCTCTCTCTCTCTCTCTCTCTCTCTCTCTCTCTCTCTCTCTCTGTCTCACTCACTCACTCCCATACACGCACTTCTGATCACCTGTCTGCCCTGTGGCCACAGGCTGGAAGGCCAGACGCTAACAGAGGCCGGCTCAGCAGTATGAGCCAGTACGCCAGCGCGTTCTGATTTGCTCCGTTTCAACGCTACTTCTGTCCTAAGCGCCTCACTCCTCCCTGCTGCAGCCTTGCACAGCCGCATGGCAGCAGCCTGGACGCGCGGCCCGAGCGCAGCACCTAGCACAGTGGTCATGTCTAAATGAGACAGAAGTGACTTTAGAAATGAAGTGAGGACACACTAAACGTTGTGCTGTCTCTGTGAAGCCAGTGGCATTGCCCAGTGATAAAACTGCCTCTATTCATCCAGGTCAGAGAACCACTGTGGCTTTTGAATTGAATTATGTTGTATGGCTAGTCTTCCAGATTACAAAGTAAAATGTTAATGGGGCACCCGAGCCACCTGGCCTGTAGTGGAATAATTACATTTAACTGAAAAATTAATGAGTGAGAGGATCTGCCTGAAGTTATATTGGAACTGGGAAGCAACTCAGCACCCATGGGGGTGAGATAGGGAAGGTGAAGAGACAGAATCTAGTAGTAAAATTAGAATCGTACAGAGCAGGGCATGAGGCATAGGCTCCAGAGTCCACGTGGTCCACACAGTTGGAGCAAAGGGGCCTCGTAAGCTCAGACCAGGCTCAGGAAAACACACACCACCAGGCCCAAACTGGCAAATAGGCGATGGAGAGGGAGTCCAAGATGAATCAGCAACATCTGTAGTTTAATGAGGAAATGTGTCCATTTGTGGACATATAAGAAGCACAGAGAACTGAACTGCCTCCCCCATGAAAGGAAAGCCAGGACTTACAGGAACTAGGAGACATTTCAGGACGTATAGGGCTGCCTAGCTTCTAGTTCTGGGGCTACCACTTGTTAACAGTATTCCTCTGGCATGTTACTTCATCTCCCTATGCTTGACTTTCCTAATCTGTAAAATGGGATTAATAATAGTACTTACGTCACAGGGGTGTTGTGAAGTTTAAACAAGATAGTATGTGTTTCTTGTTATTATATATATTATATATGTGTGTTATATGTATATAATACTATACATAATATATAATATGTGTATATCGTTTAGAACAAGGAGCCACAGAGCAAGTGCTTTTAAAATGTTAGTTCCTGTGAGGGGTTCTTGGATCCCAGATGCTAAATGGGAGTTAGGATAGGTCCCAGAAAGAGAGGCAAGCTAGGGCTCACTAGGGCCAACTCGAGAGTGGAGAATCAGTTAGAAAGTAGAGTGAAGCCATGGTAGAGAGTCAGAATATGCAAGAATGCACCTTTTTGACGTTGGTTAAAGATGCCGAAGATGGACAACATAGATAAACCTTGAAGACATTATGCTGAGTGAAGGAAAGCAGTCCCAAGAGGACAAATACTGGATGACTCCACTGATTTGGCATACCTAGTCCAGAAAGTAGACAGAAAGTAGAATGCTGGCTGCCAGGGGCTGGGACTAGGAGAGAATGGTGACTTATCGTCTCACGGGCCCAGAGTTTCAGTTTTGCAAGATGAAAGCCTTCTGGAGATGGATGGTGGCGCTGGTTGTACAATAATGTGAATGCACTGAATGCCACTAAATGGTACAGTTAAAAATGGTCAAAATGGTCAATGTTATGTATATTTTACCACAATTTGTTTAGAAACTAAGGAAATTTGTATAAAATATGACTTTAGTTATAATAATGTATCAATTTTGGTTCATTGATAGTAACAAATGTATCATACTAGTATAAGATGTCAATAATAGGGGAAACTAGGTTCAGGGGTATTTGAGAAATAACTGTACTATCTTCACAATTTTTTGGTAAATCTAAAACTGTTCTACAAAGTAAAGTTTATTATTTTTTTAATAGCTCTAGAAAATGGGCAAAACCAGATGAAAAGCTGCTTTGGCTAGAGTGAGGGATAGTTGAGATAGCTGGAGAAATCATTAGAAGTCTGAAAACAGAGATTGTACATATGGCTTAGGAAGTAACATGTAAGGAGGAAAGGGACTTAAGGAATCAGAAGGTTCCTTAAGCAGGGGAACAGATGACCATTGACACTGACTGGGAAAGGATTCAGGTCCTCAAAGTGGATTCATGCTCACCCCAGTCCCACCTTACGTGTATAGAGGAGAGAATCATAAAAACACACATGCAGGGCTTCCCTGGTGGCGCAGTGGTTGAGTCCGCCTGCCGATGCAGGGGACACGGGTTTGTGCCCCGGTCCGGGAAGATCCCACATGCCGCGGAGCGGCTGTGCCCGTGAGTCATGGCCGCTGAGCCTGCGCGTCCGGAGCCTGTACTCCGCAATGGGAGAGGCCGCAACAGTGAGAGGCCCGCGTACCGCAAAAACAAAACAAAACAAAACAAAACACATGCAGTCAGTCAAGGGCATTTCAGATTCCAGAGAGGGAAGATTACTAACCCTGAATCCTTGGACATTTCCTTAACACAAAACAGAAAGCCGACAATTAGGAATGGACAGAATGGTATAGAGCAGGGCAGGGGGCCCTGGCCTCAGAATCCTGGTAGTCTGGTGGGTCCAAGTAGATCTGAGCACCTAAGCATGTCAGGGCTGAACTGTAAAGTGTTGATACTGTAAATCAGATGTCATTTTACAGTAAGATTTACCATTTTAAAATCTTGTCTCTAAAAGTCCCTAGGAAGTCTTTATGAATCAGATCTAAGTTCAACACGTTTAGCACCTATGAAGTTCTATATTTGGCATGTCTGCCCATGTCATTTTAATTCTCATAATAGCTAGTAGTAGTATTACCATAGAGTATTATATGAAGAAACTAGACTCAAATCATTTGAGTAACAAGTGATAGAGGAAGGAAGCAAACTATGATCTTCTAACCATATGAACGAATTGTGAGTTTCTAAGCTCCTTCCATGACACCTGTTAAACCAAATGAAATCAAATCATATAAGGCAGTGAGGAGTTTGCCTAAAGGGCTGATCAAGCCAGACATTCTGGCTACAGAGGAGGTCCTGGAGGAGGCATTGGAGAGCACATATGGGCACAGCACAGCCCTTTTTACAGAATGTATGCCCGGCTCCTCCCCCGCTAGGTGCCAAAATGTCAGTAGGGTGGGCCTCGTTTTGAATATCTGCACAGTGCTGCAAAAATTGGGCATGTGCAAAAATAAAATAAAAAATAAAAGAATAAAAATTGGGCACGTGCAGATTCTGACCAGTCCACACGGGAAGAGGGTGAGGAAGTTGTGAGGGATGCAGGGTCACATGTCACAGCGTGGGCAGAGTGAGGGGGAAAGGATGTGGGCCTACTGTGACAGGGGGAATAAGGGGAACATGCCCTCAGCAGCTGCAGGAAAGTGGACATTAGGGTGGGGCTGCAAGAGGGACCAAGGGCCCTGGGCTGAGGCAGGAGGTCAGCAAATACAGTCTATGCCATAAGTGAAGAAATGTTTAAAAATCAGTTAAGATGCTATGAGAAACGTCAGTACTAGACTCCTCATATTTTTGAGGTTTCGTAGTCCACTTCATTTATTGGGATACTTTCAGTGCAGCTCCCAGAAAAGGAAAGACACGCACCGGAATGCAAAAATGGTCTGGAAAGATTAGCATGAAACTTAATATTCACCAGCGCAGCCTCCACTGGCCATGATGGTGTTGCACATAGTAGGTGGTCAAGAAATGCTTTTTGAATGAATGGTTACAACATGGAATAAGAAGCATCAGCGTGTGTATGTGTGTTTGTGTGTGTGTGTGAGTGTGTGTATCTGTGTGCAGTTTGGGTTACTATGTGAGGTTTTCCGTTTTGTTTTATTTTTTAATGTATCTATTAATATTTTCCACCACATATTCTGCCTTTGAGGTCAGGAATCATGTAGTTAATGTCATCTTTGTAACTATTCACAGCTTCTGTGAGGCTTTTTACATTGTGCGACGGGATCTAAACTGATACAGTTTCTAAATTCCAGACTAAGTTAACGTGGTGATATTTTATTTAAAATGCTTATCTTAGCCCATCCTATTTCATGCTGGCCCATAATTAGAAGCACTCGTAAAGGCTGGACAAATGACTACAGTGGATGGGAATGGGATTAAAAAATTCAAGGATCCCTTCTGACTCTGAGTCCATTTTTCTGTGACCCACCCCCCAAATTCCCCGAGGTCAATATTCTCTTTATAATCATATTGCAAATCCGCTCACAGGTAGATTGTAGTACTTGAGTATATTGTCTCCACATTGCAAACCAATATTGTTTCGCCATCCATTTAATGAAATGAAAACTCCAGCCACTCAGTTGCAACTCTTATAGAATGTGCCTGGGAACGTGGATGGAGATAACCAGGAAGCTTCAGGGGACACTGGCAAAGACACTGGTTTTAGGAAAAGGTGAGGCTCCTCTTAGTCTAGTAAAATGTCTCTCTTTAATATTTTGAAAAATTTGGGCCTGTTGGCTAAAGCAGTTAGTAGTCAGTACTAATGACGTAATGCTGGATCAGATCTGATCTGGTCATACATACAACTTTACCCTTCTGCTAACCGCTTGTGCCTTCAACCAGTCCAGAACTTAAACAACTAACAATAAGAAGAAAAAAAATTCCTGACCTATTTTTTGAATCTTCACATGATGCAGAGATAAAAATAATTTCTCTGTACTAATTAACTGAAAAGTCTTGGAACATGACAGCCTGGAAGCTTTCCATTTCTAAAATTGGTGTCCAGAACATTGCTAAGTGGTTTGCTTTAGGGAAGATGTGCTGGTTTTCATTAATCCATCATTGGGCTTTTCAGTGGGAATAATTCAATAAAACCTTTGTATTACTTTCTCTCCCAATTAATAACAAGAACATAATGTACTTTGGGAAGGACAAATGTATGACTAATCCTTCACTCCCATGTCTGATTTTTCTTATGCATCTTTTGAGTTCCATGTATTTGATTAACCATTCAGATAACTGCACAACACGCAACTTTATTGTTTTGTTTTGTTTTGTTTGTTTGTTTGTTTCCCAGGGAACATATGTATTTTATTTAAAGAGCTGGCAAAACAAGAGAAATTCACAGGGATTGGTTCTTATGCAGTAAGCATTTACAGAAATCATATACTCATGCATTTTTAAACAACTGGGGTGAGAGAAGCACCTCTGATTTTTCAAATTTGATTCCAAACATTTACACAGCTAACCTACCTTATAACTTCCACACATAACTTAAATGAGATCTAATATAAAATCAAAGTAGTTGAGGTGAGTCAGTCAAGGTCTTAAACATGAAACTTTACAGTTACATAGTTATTGCTTCTTGTCTTGTCCAGTTTATGAAATCAGAGAGCAACATTTTCTCCTCCCACCACCTCTGTTCTTATCAACTGCATGTCTTGTGGAGAGCGGAACTAAGGCTGACAGAGAAACACACACTGCTGCCCATCAGGTTTACGGAAGAGAGTCCTGTCTCGGAGAACTTCTTTTCCCCTCTTCCTGAGAAAACCAAATAGATAACTGTGGCCAGAAGAGAGAGGATTTGAGTTCCTTCGATGGAGACACTTTTGAACACAGTTGAGTTAATAACTCTACCTTTGGAACTTAGGTCTGAAGGAGTTTCATTTATGGTCAAGAATGTTGGGGGAGGGAATCACAAAAACAAAATGTCAAGTCAAGGTCATGGGTGCTCTCAGGAAGATAGAGTGCCTTTTATTTATTTATTTTTAATTATTTTTTTGCGGTGCACGGGCCTCTCACTGTTGTGGCCTCTCCCGTTGCGGAGCACAGGCTCCGGACGCGCAGGCTCAGCGGCCATGGCTCACGAGCCCAGCCGCTCCGCGGCATGTGGGATCTTCCTGGACCGGGGCACGAACCCGTGTCCCCTGCATCAGCAGGCGGACTCTCAACCACTGCGCCACCAGGGAAGCCCTGATAGAGTGCCTTTTAGAACCTGGCTCTAAGAAATGGGAAAGAGACGGCAGTTCAAGGACCTTCCAGCAAATTCTTAGTGCAGAAGAATCAAGTACATGTAAACATTTTTAAAGCGGTAGGGCAAGTGACCCCAAATATTCCTTCTGCTCCTCTGACCTCGTGTTGCATCAGAAGAAAACAACAACAGCAAAAATAATGATGATAAAGTAAAATCGTTTCTTTTTTCAATCAGAAAGCTGATGAACCCGTATGATCCCAGTAGTAATCTCACTCGTAATTTTTGTTCTTGGTTAGTGACTAGGGCATTTCTGATAATAATTTGCAGACTTAGGGAAATACATTTGTTCTTTTAATAGAGGATAATTAAAATGCTTTAGTAGCCAGTGGAGTACTTGTGAAGATTTAAACTTGGTCAAACCCATGTTTGTTTAAGCAAAGCCAGTATGTGTGTGTGTCGTTCTGGGGGAGGAGAAAGACGGAAATCAGTGAGCTTGTATATAAACAACTCACTTTCATGTGAACTCGAGGCCTTGGCCCTTCTCCTAGTCTCTCTCCTTTTAGGATGTCATCCAAGCTCAGAATTTTAAGCTGTGTCATCTGTGGAGATAATTAATTTGGGAAAGAAAGATTCACACTGACCATGAGAGTAAAATATTGGAAAGGCTTTTCTGGGTAAAAAGGATTAGACCTTGTTTCAGAGACAGCCAAATTCCATCATCTGGGAAGCCAGTCTGGAGATGAGGCAGGTTTCCTACCACTGATTAAAGAGCGGGGAGGGTGAGGCAAGAATATATAACTGTCATCTGCTTTCGTACTCCAGCTCATGGTCATTCTGTTTCCCCTAAACTGTTTACATCACAATCTTAACACAACTGTCATTATAACATATTACTTTAAAAATAGATGAGAGGACAGCCACTTTTTAAGAGTGTGGCCAAGGAAAATTACCTCCGCCATGCCACTGTCCAGCCCAGCTATGCTCTTCTTAACTGTGTCATCTTCAGGAGAAAATAGTACAACCTGTGGATTGAATTTAGAGAGAAGTCCATTTAGCTCAATGAAAGGAATCGTTTATATTAAAGCTACCTGGTGGCAAACTCTTGATGGCCTTAAGAGTTTATAAGGTGCCAGGAGTAAAAATTGTTCGGGTTGAATCGGTTGAATCTGTTATCATTTCTGGAAAGGAGATTCCTGCTTTGGGTTGGAGCTTATGCTACGGACCCCCTGAGGCCACTAAGAACTGTGAATTTCCCTTACTACCAAATCTGCATTTGCAACCCTGTCCTCCATCCTGGAATCAGGGAGCTATAGAATTGGCCGTGACCTCAGAGGCCATCTTATCGAACCCTATACAGAGAGGTTAAGGGACCGCCATGGTCCCTTGAGCTCCGGTCCCACTCCTTCCAACACTGCCCCTTAAGTCTCAGTGGGGGAGAAGTATTCCCCCCTTTCAAACCAGCTCCACCTCTGCTTTCCATCAGTGGAAGCATCATCCTCCCAACTCAGAGGAGCAGACCCTCAATACCACCTGCCTTCTCCTTCCTTTGCCTCCCACAGTTAGTCATCAAAGTGACTAGTAGTGTTCCAGTGTCATTCTACGCCTCCCGCCTCATCCCCACCACTGCCACTGGTATCACCTCCAGCCTGTCACTAACTGCCTGTGAATGTCACTGATTCCAGTCCTACCCCTCTGAGCTATGATGCAGACTGTCACCAGCTACTACCATCTACCACACAGTCTCAAGGTTGGAAGAAACCAGAGAATTCATCTTGTTCCACCTCCTACCCCATGCCTGACCCCATACTAAAACATTTCCTCTTTTATCGGTATTCCCTTTCTCAGAGGTCATCGTGGTTCCTCCTGTCTATAGGACATAAAGTTCTTACTCCCTAGCTGTGCAATCATGCCTTCCCTCTCATCTCCTGCCAAGTCTGGCCCCAGTTTATCCTTCCAGCTGTCCTTTCACCAACATCAACCAGTGAGGCTCGTCTTCCCACTCTTCCATGAACACTCAGACATTTACGCCTACAGTGACAAAAGCTGACCAGCCAAACTAGCTTTAAAAAGCAAAAGCAGAGCCAACTCACATGAAGTAAATGGTCCAGGGCTAGAGCTGCTTTCCTCAAGCTTTGTCCTCAGGACAGAGCTCTCCGTCTTGGTTCTTCCTCCCTCTGTGATGGTCGGCCCCCTCCACGTAGTAGTAAAATGGCCACCAGTAGCTCCAGGATTATGTCCTCTGAGCAGGACAGCTTCTCTCTACCCATGGTTCCTGCAAAGGTCTCAGGATCCAGTCTCATTGGACTGGTCTGGATCAGGTACACATTCTGAACCCTCACAGTGGCCAGGTCGTTAGGGTGCTTTGGGGAACAAGGTCAGATTCAGGCCCACCTGAATCACAGAGCTAAGGGAGAGTTTAAGGAAAATCAGGGCACTGTTATCAAAAGATGTGGGAAGGGAACTGCAGACATCCCCTCTACCCCACACGCTCTGCCAGCTCTCCTCGGCTTCTCCAAAACCCAACCCAGGTCTCACTTCCCCCAGGAGGCTGTTTTGTAAGCAGCCTGCTCACTGTGACCCCTGAACTCCTACCGTGCTTGCTTTCTGGAGCATTCAGTGTCTCTACACTAGGTGCTGAGGTCCTTGAAGGGGGAGACCACTAAAGATATAATGCATCTTTACTTCTTGATTTTTCTCATTACACCTAGGTCTGTGCTTTACACAATTGACGCATAATAAGTTTTTGTTGTGGTGGAGATGTTGGCTAATATTAGCATGCATGTGTGTGTGTCAGAAACAGGGATGAGGTGCATGGAGAAAGCAGATGTGTGTCTCCATGGAAACGTAGCAGCAGGAAGCTGCTGAGCCTGGTGGCCGCATGATTGATGCAGACATTTGGCCATCTTGGTAGCCAGGGTTGAGGCCTCGGCTAAGAGGATTTTGCATCCTTCCATGACGGGCAGTAAGATGATGACATTACAAGGTGCACTCAGTGCAGACTCTTTTGTCACTCTGACCTCGGTTTCAGCAGGAAAGGACAAAAAAAATAGACCAAAAGGCAAATCAGAGAAAAGAATGAAGACAAAAAGTAAGAGGGACATTTTTAGGGGAAATAAGGAAATAAATTAGGAGGAAAACTCAAGACCATGGCCAGTGGTGACAAGAGCTACTTGTTCTCCGTGAGAAGAAGGCCTATTTGCTCTCACGCTCTTCCCTTACAGCCTAATTTTACCTGTTTTCTTCTATGTGTATGATCTGAGTGTGTGTGTGTTTTGATTTAGAAATACCTCCTCCCTCTCTCTCCTTCCCTCCTTCCTTCTCTCTCTCGCTCTCTCATTGTCAATGTTCTCTGATCCAGTGACCTTTTCTCAGTAACTAGTTCCATATGTTTGTTGACTTACACTTGTAAAATAACGTTAAGAAGATTCTTTTGGTTAAGGTCGTGTCATCTTGTTTTTGCATTCCTTCTAAATGCGAGGGATTTGTTTCGTATGGTTTAAACATTTTAAAGGATAAAGAACGTGCCTGTGTCCTACAAATGAAACAAGGTCTTGTGTTGTATACAGCTGATCTAAAGAAGATGTGCAGGATATTTGGGGGTTAACTTTGCGTCTGATGAAAGAGGAAAGCTTGCATTCTTGAAGAGTCTCTAAGAAAAGGAAACCACAGGCCATCATAATAGAGCTGGGTGAGATTTGGGAATCGTATACCTTGGCTTCTCAGACTTTAATATGCTTAAGAATCACCTGGGGTTCTTGTTAAACAGACAGATTCCTGGGCTTCACCCCAGGGATTCCAATCTGGTAGACCTGGGTAGTCTGCATTTCAACAAGCATCCCTGGTGACTGGGGAGAATGGGTCACAGACCACACTTTGGGAAATACTGACCCAGGCCAACCTCCTGCTTTTAGGCGGGAAGACACTTCATCCAGTAGTTCTGAAGTGACCCGTTGGGCATCGCGCTGCCAAAATAGGCTTTACCTCTATAAGCCTCCATTCCTTATTCCTTAAAGCAGGAGTAATAGTGTTCTCTATTTCCAAGGGTTATTGGGCGGATTCCATATGACAGTATACGTAAAGCCCTTTGCACTTTGCATGCCTAATACATGATAGGTTCCAGTTAATGCTTAAGTATTATTATCAGCTTATTGCTATTATTTTTGGTAAATTACTTCCCTGATTGAACTCTGTTTGCCTGGAGAGCTTGCCAAAAGGTACCAGGGCCATTCGGGATGGACTGGCAAGGTGTCCCTGGGGAGGAAGAAAAGTTCTCCAGAGCTGGGCACAGACCCCCTTCCTCAGTTTCGGCAGTGGGTGACTGACATAGGACTCCACTGTCCCCAAGTTAAGGCCACCCATATGGGAGCTTTTCCTTTGTCCTGTGGTGGCTGTGAGCAGGGCAGTCTGTCGTAGTCATGGTTGGATCAGATGGTAAGCAGACAAAAGTCACTTGTTGAGGGTGGGAGTGAAACGCTAAGAAATGTCAGTAATGAGAACCTCTCTAGCACATGAAAAAAGTCACCACGTTATAGAAGGTTAGTGCTAAAGGACACCACAGCAAACCCCTTGTCCAGCGCCTTCCCTCCCTCAATCAATAAGTGAGAAAAGTACCTGGTCCCAGACAGAGCTGGGATAAGAGCCCAGTTAATTCCCTTCCTGAACAGAAATAAACAAACTCGTAGTACCTTCCTCATAGTATCAACAAGGGCCTCCCAGCCCAGGCAGATTTTAATATGTGAGCACAAGTTCATAACCTTGTAATGCAGATGGGGATCAAATGTTTATGCAGGGGCGTATTTTCTCACTGCACTCAGAGTGTCATTGTTTTTCCTTCCCACCTTGGGGAGCAAAATAGCCCCTTTCAGTCTAAAGGAGCGCTTTTGATGCAGTAGGAGAAAATGAACCTTTTTTCCTTTGTGTCTGACTCTATTTCTCATGTACAAAGAACTTGTGTTCCAAGGAGAGCCTGGATGGCAACTGGGATGCTAACAATCACGTTTACTGTTCAACTACACAAGGGGGCCGTCTGTCGGGTTTAATGGTCCTCTCTTTTAAAAATAGGAACGACCAGCCAGTTAATAAAAAACAGCCCTGGCTGAGTCCTGCTCGGGCTGGTTAACTTAGATTTATATTAACACATGAAAATATAAGCATCACCTTGGTCTGACGTGAGCACATCCCTCTCCCGGGTTTGGGGTTTCATCTAAACCAGCACTCAGGGAATTCCCTGGTGGTCCGGTGGTTAGGACTCCATGCTTCCGCTGCAGGGGGCCCAGGTTTGATCCCTGGTGGGGGAGCTAAGATCCCACAAGCCGCGTGCTCGGCCAAACAAAAAGAAAAAAGAAAAAAAAAAACACCCCAGCACTAAGTGCAAGTCTCATCTCTGTGGATAAAATCAGATGATGAGCAGGTCAGAGGAGTCAGGCACAAGGAGAATGCTTTTGCTGAGACTCCACAAGCCACCTTTCTCTTTCTTGTTGTGGGACCTGTGCACGCCTGCCATTGTGAGGCTACAGAAGAGATGGAAACAAAAGCTCGTAAATGTGCTTGGTGAGCGATGCCCACTGGAGCCTCTTGGTATGTGGACCCCAGCCTTTGTGAGGGGTCAGCTGGGATTTGTGAGAGCCCGTAACCTGCCATGTCAGGAAGATCGCTGCTGTTCTCAGCAATGGAGAGCTGGTGGCAGCTGCCAACATTTTTTTTTTTTAAACTCAGACCCCATACTGCTCCTATCCTGCTGATTCTTTCAGTGTTCCTCTCCGAGTAGCAGATGGTGACAGTTCTCCAGATGTTGCAGCTTTCATGTTCATCTGATGTGTACACGGTGCGCCAGGGTTATTTATGTCAGCAGACTCACACACCCAGCACACACGGACCCAGGTGTGTGCTTCCCAGGCTGGCTGTCGTAGTGGCCTCTGCACCGCCCAGGTGGAGGTGTTCAGCCCAGACTGGGTCCCTCTCATTTTCCAACCCTCCTGGCACATATGATGGTTGCATCCCACTCCTCTGGAAGGGCAGCATTTGCATTTGAAGCTCAGGATGATTTCTATAATTATGGAGTACCTCTAATCCACTTGCCCTCCTCCCTCATGTGACTTTAGTCTCGCAGGCTGTGTGAGTTCCCCAGAACATTGAAGACCTGGGTTATGAAAAGAAGTATTTCATGTTGACCTCCGATCCAATTTTGCTAGGATTTCAGCAACTCTGTCCCCTTTGTCGTTTCCCCCTTGGACACCCTGGGGCAGCTCCCCTCAGTTCTGCAGAGGCCTGACGGCCCAAGACTACAAGATCCTTTGGTGGCCATCTGTGGGTTTTTTTTTTTTTTTTTTTGCCGTACGCGGGCCTCTCACTGTTGTGGCCTCTCCCGCTGCAGAGCACAGGCTCCGGACGCGCAGGCTCAGCGGCCATGGCTCACGGGCCCAGCCGCTCCTCGACATGTGGGATCCTCCCGGACCGGGGCACGAACCCGCGTCCCCTGCATCGGCAGGCGGACTCTCAACCACTGTGCCACCACGGAAGCCCCATCTGTGGTCTTGCCTGCCCCTCACCAGTCTTGCATTTGGGCGTCTTATATGAAGAACTGCTCTTCCTCGTCCTCTGTTTGATTTTATTGGGGGTTGTCTATCACAGTACCTCTCCTTATTGGCCACAGAACTGGGCCAGCTGGATTTCTTGCCTAGGACTTTACTAATTGAAATGCAGAGTTTCCCTTCCTGGCTGTGAAGCTGGGCTCATGACAGCTGCTGACAGCCACATCTCACGCTTCATGGAAGATGCCAGTCTGCAGGAGAGTTCAGCTGATCATCAGAGAGGAGAAGAGACAAAAGACAGAAAGGGCAGTGTGGGCCCTGGTTTCACTGTCCCAGGACCCAGCTGGCCACCTGCCCTTCCTTCGGCTTAGTTACTTGAGCCAATAAACTCCCCTCTTTGCCTTTAGATAATTTAAGTTGGATTTCTGTTACTTGTGATCAAGAGTCCTAGCTAATGCAGTCGCCTTGACCTGTGCTATGAAGTCTCTCCACTCTCCTCTGGCGCCTCAACAGCATCTCCCCTGCCAGTCTCCAAGGGCAAGGAGGTTTTCCTTCCAAATGTGACGGGTGATTCTGCATGCTGTTGGGGAGACGGCCACTGTTTCCAGGGATGACAGATGGTCTTGGGCTTCTCCCAGACTTAGAGCTCTGGCTGTGGAGAAGTTCATGCCAAGGCCCCTCTTATGATACTTCAGAGACTCCGAAGCCAGGAGGAAAATTGGGAGCCCTTATAGCCTTCCTTGACCAACACATCTAAGGTTCCCGGAGAGTTGCTGACCACAGCAGTACGTATGTCAGCCTACCGTGGGACACCAGCTTAATACAGTTGGCCATCTTCTGTCCTTGGGAAGTGTTCCCTCAGCCAAATAGCTGCCTTTTCTTGAATACAGCATTCGATTTCAGGCAATACAAGGACTGTTTTTCTCAGTCCCAGATCATCGTGGTTGCCCACTGCCTTTGTCCTGGAGTACGATCCCAGAAAAGCATACGGTTTTCTACTTCCGGGTATGTTAAGTATATTATGTTCTCCGTTCCCAACCCTGAGGCAGACTCTGCCGCCAGAATCTTTTGATGAATGTCCTATAAGGTTACAGCAAAGGGAGATGGTTTCTTGGCGGTATTTAGAGTTAGGCTAAGAACAGGGTCTGTGGAGTCCAGCTGCCTGCTTGGACTCTCAGCTTTATCACCTACCCGTGGTGGCCCCTGAAGCCAGTCTCTTAACCCTTCTGTGTCTCAGTTCCCACATATGAAAAATGGAGATAACCACAGCACCTGTTTTGCAGGACCGTAGTGAGGAGGGAATGTTCTAAAAGACATAAAGGCCTTAGCTTAGGTTCTATCACGTTAGCAATCATTTAGTAAATGTTACCAACAGTAGGGCTTCCCTGGTGGCGCAGCGGTTGAGGGTCCGCCTGCCGATGCAGGGGACGCGGGTTCGTGCCCCGGTCCAAGAAGATCCCACATGCCGCGGAGCGGCTGGGCCCGTGAGCCATGGCCGCTGAGCCTGCGCGTCCGGAGCCTGTGCTCTGCAACGGGAGAGGCCACAACAGTGAGAGGCCCGCGTACCGCAAAAAAAAAAAAAAAAAATGTTACCAACAGTAGTAACAGTTGTTTCACATGGAGCCTGTGGGATCTGGTTGCTCACATTATGGTCAGGTATTTTGTTTCTGGGAAATGGGACTTGGCAAATTTGGCAGAAAGAAGGCCAGTGGGGTGCAGGAGGAGACAGATGCTGGCATGACCTCTTGCTTGGGCTAAAACCCACCGCCCTAAGCCCCCCTCTCCAGTACAAGGGCAAAGGGAGAACCCTTGAACACCAGCTGCCACCTGGTGTTGGGAAGCCTGGCCACGTGTCTGCTCTCTGCTTTCCCCCAAACAGGCTGTCTTGGTGGGAGAGAGGGGATGGGAGGTGAAACTTGAAGGGTGGGAGAAAAGTCGCCGACAGATGGAGTGAGGAAGTCTCGAGAAGAGGGTGCAGCGTGGGAGAAGGCTTGACGTCAGGAGCGGGAAGGTGGGTGAAGAGGGTGGGTTGAGATTCTCCTCTGTGGCTCTAAAGGAGCAGAGAAGAAAAGCAGCCGATGAAAGACTTGAGTGTGCGGCCATGCACATAGGCACGGGCTCCCTGGCTCCCTTCCGTGTCTCTTTCATGGCCCTAAAAAAAAAAAAAAAAAAAAAAAGCCTCCTCTTCCCACTTCTTACTCAGACATGTACATCTGCAAACCCACCAGCCCCTTGAGCTAATGTTTCTGCTTAAAAGACATGATTAAATCCTGGACTTAATTTATGCATTTCTTTGATACAGATGCAGCTGTGTAAGCCATGGTTATTTTATTTACATTTCATCTGACTCTCCCTTTCTGATTTTTGCTAGACTGCTTGTTCCCTTTTTTCTTTTTTTTTCCTGCTCTTCTGAGCTTTGGATCTGTTTGTCCATGTATGTTAGGTTGAAGAATATGAAATTGCCGATTTTACCCCACTTTTGACCTACCAAAACAGCCATTTCATAGGGTTCAAGTGAATTTTTTCAAGTTTAGGTTATAACCGTAAGTTTCCAGAGGAGTGGGGCAAAGCCACGTGCTCTGAGGACCCACCACTGAGGTGTAGCCTGATGGCGACAGAAAGCTGGTTAACTGCCCAGAGCAGAGAAGGGACATGAGAACAGCACAGCTCACGCTTAGCCAGCAGCGTTCTGTGCCAGCCACTGCTCCTATGTTATTGTTCATAACCCTCACACCAACCCCCAAACATGGGTACTCGGGGTGTCCCCCTCTGTGATGAGGGGACAGAGGCACAGAGAGGTCAGGGAGCTTGCCCACCGTTACACAGCCAGCAGGTGGCAGAACTGGGATTCGAACCCAGACAGCCTGGCTCAGGAGTCAGTGGCTTAACCACTACACTATAAAACGTTTGACCAAACATATATACGATGGATATATTGTATATATGTATGCAGTATATTATATTACTCAGCCATAAAAAAGAGTGAAATAATGCCATTTGCAGCAACATGGATGGACCTAGAGATTATCATACTAAGTGAAGTAAGTCAGACAGAGAAAGACAACTATCATATGATATCAGTTATATGTGGGATCTAAAAAAATGATACAAATGAATTTATTTACAAAACAGAAATAGACTCACAGACATAGAAAACAAACTTATGGTTACCAAAGGGGAAAGTGGGGGAGAGGGAAGGATAAATTAGGAGTTTGGCATTAGCAGATACACACTATTGTATATGAAATAGATAAGCGCTAGGACCTACTGTATAGCACAGGGGACGATATTCAATATCTTGTAATAACCTATATTGGAAAAGATTATGAAAAAGGATATATATCTCTGAATTACTGTGCCGTACACCTGAAACTAACACAACATTGTAAGCCAACTATACTTCAATTTTTTAAAAAAAGAATATAAATTTAAATAAAAACAAATGCAGATGAGACAGAAAAAAAAAACGGTTGAGCAAACCATGGAGTAGTCAGCAGTGTTCATGGGTCCATTGCTGCAGACTGCACTGTTATCATTCATCAAATACTCCTGCCCAGCACTGTCAGCTATTGTTGGCTTGGATGAAGTTGCTTTTCTGGATAAGCTTAATATAAATCCATGAATAATTACCTACTTGAGGATTTTATTTGTATTTGGCATTTTACCACCACCTCCCTCTCCTCCTTTCATCTCACGCGTGTGCAGCATCTGAGACTTCCAGAGCCTTTCACCTTCATCTTCTCACTCATCCCTCACAATCTCCTGGACGAGGAAACTAGCGCACTGAGAATGGAAAGGACTTTCCCAAGTCACACATGTGACGCCCGTCAGGCAGACACTGGCCGTCACTCCACGGGAGGCTCTCCCCAGGACTCACTTGGTTCGTCAAAGACATGAGTGACCCCGCTCCACGCTTAGGGCTGCATGACCTTGGTGAGGCGATCTGCCCTCCCCCAGCTTCTGTTTCTTTATTTTTAGATGGAGGTATTCATACCTACAGGATTGGTGTTCATCACTGTCTGTGAACTTCTTTACATAGTAGACACATCAGAGGTGTAGTCCTTCCTTTCCGCTCTACTCGAGGCTGGCTGTGCTGGGATACTGAGTCACAGCCATTGGCACATACTGACACCAGGTCTACAGGGTATGAAACAAACTAAGCTGAACACACATTCTTCACCACTCTCTCATTGTAAACTAATGCAGTGAAATGACTGCTTTTAGAGCCTTCGTTTGCCAGGTAGGGACAGTAATAATAATACTGACTTCCTAGAGGGCTCTGTATGAGGATTGAAGGAGGTGATGGGTGGAGCTCAGGGCCTGGTGCTTTACAAGATCTCAGGTGACGTAGCTGTTGCTATAGTTGTTGCTGTTGTTTGTGGTGGTGTCACTTGTCCAACGGGCCTTCATATTCAACCTGACCAGCAGAGGAAGTTTCTAGTCGTATGGGACATTATAAACCTGTAAACATTTTTCTGCTATTCCATGGCTACTAAAAAAAAATACTTTTACTAGATTTCAGGACTCCAGCTGTCATTTTATCATCCATTCCCTGCTATTTAGTGACTTTCCCAAGGAACAGTTAGGTCATGTGAAGATTTCTGTTTTTATCTGGGAAAAAGCGGGGGAGAATTTGAATAACATTTGGGGGAACGAAAGGATTATCGTTTTTCCAATGGACCTGTTTCCACCATGTGTCCCCTTGTCACTAGCAGATTGTAAAGCTATAAACCCTCCTGTTCCACACTAAATCATGAGTCACATATCAGGAAAGAAAAATACCTTCTGCAATCTGGCCAGCATCTCCCTGACATTTGCTTCACCTAGATGTGGCCCATATGTGGTTACTGCTTATTTCAAACGATATTTTAAAGTTAACTGCTGCAGTAGTAATGAGAATATTTTAAAGTCTATGTTTGGTATGGTAGCGGGTGGGGGGAGAAACCATATTCCAGAGTGAAATTAAACTGGCCTTGTTTAGCTTATTTGCTTTGTTCCTCTCACCGGAGTTGTTACCCTTTCAAAGGTGTCAGCTCTTAAGCTATTCACTCCCTTGCAGTAGACTTCAGGGGGCTGCAGAGAGAGGAGAAACTACCCTTAGACTGCCCCCTAGAGAGATCCCTGATGGTGGTGCCTTACTGTCTGGACCCCCCGTGGGACCATCTGGGGTCGAGGGGTGCGAGAGGGTAGGGGTAGGGAGTGGCTTTTGACCGTTACGTAGACAGATAGACAGAGAACGCAGAAGTGTGGCTTTCCTGCTTTCCTCTTATCTTCCGCCCCTTCTTGTCTTCTGTTCAGCCTTCTCTTTACCAACTTGTCATCAGAACCCACGTCCAGGTACCAGCTCCAAGTACAGGTATCACACTACTGCCTGTCACGTTCATCTCTTTCAGGAGATTGTTCTTAAAATACTGGTCACCTGGGGGCAGAGCCCCTTTTCCTCTGAACAGTATTGGAGTGCATTTTAATAACCCACCTCCCCCTTTTAATCTATCATCTCACCATTGGTCAGGATATTCTAAGTTTTGCTGTAGTAACAAAATAACCCTAGAAGTTAAGGGACCTAATTCAGTTAAGAACTTATTTCTCGCTCAGATTACATGTTGATTGTGTCTCAGTGGAGTCTCTTTTCCACACATGTTCCCAAAGATTCAGGACGATGGAAGCTCAGACATCTTGAAGCTACACCACCTGGAATAAGAGGCCTCCACAGGTACCGTGGAAGGGAAAGAGGAGAGCTGAGCTGGAGGGTCATAGAAGCTCCCGGAGTCCCCCTTCTTATAGCCTAGCGGCAAGAACTAGTCACATGGCCTCTCCTGACTGCAAGCAGGGCTGGAAAATGAGGTCGATCCCATGGGTATTCGGTGTACAGATGATGTCTCTGCCGCAGCCCGTTCCCTCATTTTCCATGTGATTGAGTGGATGACAGCTTTCTGATCCTAAGGTCGTCTTCCTAAGGGTACTGTTTGGATAGATGGGAGTTGTCAGTTTACACAGACTCCCAAGTCTTAGACTAGCAAGCTCTCCTCTGTGCTCCTAGACCACTTCCTATGCACTTTCATCACAGTCCTTACCAGAGTACGTTAGATTTAGTTGTCAGTGTCTCCATTTCTGCACCCCCCTGCCTCTCCCCCTATTACTACATCTTGAGGGTAGAAAACAGGCATTTGAGGTCTGTTTCTAAAAGCTTTGCTAGTCCTCAGTGGAGTATCTGGCTGTTTGGTAGGTCAGGGAGGAAGAGAGGGAGGGAATGAATGAATGAATGGATCAATCAATCAGTCAGTCAGTCAGTCAAATAAACAAGCAAAACCACCTCTTGGAGTGGGTTAGTCATAAATTAGACTCATCTATTATGGGCTGATTTCTACCGGTGTACTAGGCACCAGTAATGTTTAGGTATCTAACAAATGTGGTCTTAAAATTTTGTTTCTCTAACTCTCTTAATTTATACATGTGTTCCCATTCCCCTGGGAAATGGGAAATTTACTGTCTGGCAATTCCAGGTCCTCCCACCTTTTTCCCAGGGCCATATCTAAGGCTCTGAGGAGCTGGTACCTGTGCTACACACGCTGTCTGTCCCTGAAGGCACCCCAGTAGCATCCTTGTTCCACAGGATCTCTGCTGTCAGTCCACAAGGCCCTAATGGGTAGCTGTTTGCAAGGCCTCTTTGGGCCCAGTTCTCTATCTCTCTGAGTCTCTTAGAACTCCATTAGGCCAAGAGAAGCTTTCTGCTGCGCTTAAGCAAGGGCCCAGGGAGCTCTGTGAGTCTCTTCAGAGCTTCATCTATGGCCAGGCCACTCCAGGCCGCATGCAGTGTGGGGCCATGGAAGACTCTGTGACCTCGTCTGATGTATGACACAGCCATTACTGCGCTGGGGCTTCTGCTTCCCTGGGCTCCATTAGAGAGGTGAAGCGTAGACACCCTTTGTTCTGTAAACCTACAGACATATCCAAGGGTTCTCTCCTTCTCCCTTGGACGCCCCCAACCCAGGGACCTTTCTCTAGTCTCGGGGACTAGAAGCCTGCCTCTGCCTCTGTCAGTCCCCTGAGTATCCTCAGGGGGTGGCTTGTAGGGTCAAAAGAAATGTGCTTCTGTGTGTGTATATGAAATTCGTTAACACTTTAAATCATTATCCTGCCTCAGTAGTGCCACTCTCAGGGTTACCTACTTCTTCTTTTGTCCCCAGATGTAGTCTAGGGACACCTTCATGTCTCACACCCTGTGCCCTAGCGTCTGCTGTCCTGCTGGGTGCACAGGTGTGTGTGTTGAGGCCGTCAGTTCACCAGCTCTGCCCAGGGCGGAGGCGTGGTCAGCTTTGCCCGGCACACTCGAGATGCCTGCTGCCATGCCAGGCGCCACCTGCCCAGCAGGAGGCTCCCCCAGAAGCTGGACTTCCCTCTGCTCTCCTGGATTCTGCACCAAGGTTCAAAGACATCTTGCCCATTCTGGCATTTTGGTGGTACAGGCCCGGTGCATTTAGGCCCCAAATCAAAGGATGAAAGATTTGTACTTTCATTGTTTCCATGGAGCATTTAGGTCTAGGCCTTGTGGTTCAGCCGTCTATCCCCTGCATCTTCCAAGAAATGGGAAAGATCAAGACTTCAAGGTGGTCACAGCAGAGGCAATAGTGGAGCCAGTGGGCCAGGGGAAATTTATTTCTCCATGCTTCTCAATCATCTTGTAGGAAAACTCTGTCCACCCCGAACCCCAAGGGAAGACAGCCCATAAAGAAAAGAGTCTGAGAACACCTGTTGGCTCAGTCAAAAATGAAAGTAATGGGCCTCAGACATCAAAAGGGAAGGCACAGCTTTCAGAAACAGCTGAAGCCACACGTGGTTGTTGGAGACAAGCGCTAACCTCCTATGAAGAGCAGCCCTGTGCAGTCCCTGGGTTCCTTGGCTCTGAAATCCCGAACAAGATTTTTATAATGTACTTATTGGAAAAGATCCTACTCTTAAAATATAAACACATAAATATAAGTATTAAATGTAAAAAATAAACCTGTCTGTATATACAGTAAACTAGTGTTCTGAGGGTGTGTTAATGTCCTCTAAGAACTTACAGTGAGAACATGGAGCCCCAAAGAGGTCACGTGGCTTTGCCTGGGTCCCTCAGAGAGCTGATGGCTCAGCAACATCTATCAAAGTCAGTCTCTCTGGCTGTTCATCCTGTTTCTCCTCCAGAAGCCTTTATGCTCAGAATTCTAGCTCAGCCTGATGATACAAAAGAGTCTTTTAAGCCATATCTTAAGATGCCTGCTTTTAATTAGTTGGTATTAAAAGTGCTTGTGTAGAGAGAAGAAAATAGAAGGCAGGATGTGGGAGGAAGAGAATATACATTACAACCCTGGCAATAGACACATAGAAGGAACCAACCTGCCCACTGTTTTAAATCTAGCCTGTCCACCCCCACGAAGGTTACACACTGACAGGAGAAGGAATGGATCCAGCATTTACTCCTATTGTTTGCTTATGCTGGTGGCTGCATCATCCAGGGTCATCGCTTCATACATATAAGTAGGAGTTGGAAAGAATGGTATTTCCACATGTGAACCATTGGTGACAGTGAAGACACTTGGCATGTGACCACTAGCAGCGGCATATCAGCCCCAATGTACATCTGTGCAGTCGGTACAGTTTAAGTTGTACTTTCACTAGCTGGTTGGCCTCTTCAAGGTCACATTGAGGTCATTGTCGTTCTCTCTCTTTGTAGAAGAGGAAAGTGAAATGCTGAGTTAAAGCATCTGTCCAAAGGTCCACAGTAAGTCCAGATCCTCTGACTCAAAATGCCTTGTTTCTTCTTCGACGATGCAGCTGCCTCTGCTGTGGCTTTCCCGTCTTTTAGGGGCACCGGGCCTTGTGAGAGTGCTGGGAAAGCTGCAGCTCTGCCGATTCAGAACCATGCTCCAGTGAGTTATAAGAGGGAAGACAGCGCATCTGCGGAGCACATGCTGCGTTCCGAGCACTCAGCCTTCATCTCTGTCTTATTACAGCCCTTCCCTCTCTCACCTGGGGCTCCTTGCCTCTGCTGTATCCCTGACTACCCAGGGACCTGGGTAGTATCAGACTTCATATCTGTGTCATTCTCATTTCCCTGACTGTTGTGTAAAGTTGCATATGTGGGCATGTTTTTCACCATTCACATGATTTCTTCTCTATTTCTTTGCCTATTTTTCTACTTGGTTGTCTTTTTTCTATTGACTTTCTTACTGATGTCTTCTTTTGTCTATCTAATCCTTTGTTGATTTTATATGTTACAAATATCTTACAGTAGTTTAAGGCTTGTCTTTTCACTTTGTGTATGGCATCTTTCATTTTTTTCTAAAAATTTTTGTTTCTTTCACATTTAGGTCTTTAATATCTCTGGATTTTTTTCCATATAATAAATGATACAGGGATCAAATTTTATATTGATTATGTCCACACACCACTTGTTGAATAGTTCATCCTCTCCACACTGAATTTCGGCATCATCTTGGTTGTATATCAAGTTTCCACGTATGTGTGACTGTCCATGGGCTCCTCTGTTTTCATTTCATTCTTTGGTCTTTCCCTTTGGCAGTACCACATGGTCTTCATTACTATATCTGTATAATGAGCCTTGTTCAGCTTCAACTTTTTCTTGCTTACTCCTTTCTTTCTTTCTTTCCTTCTTTCTTTCCTTTCCTTTTCTTTTCTTTCTTTTTCTTTCTGCATTGGGTCTTCATTGCTGTGCGCGGGCTTTCTCTAGTTGTGGCGAGAGGGGGCTACTCTTCATTGCGGTGCAAGGGCTTCTCGTGGCGGTGGCTTCTCTTGTTGCGGAGCACAGACTCTAGGCACGCAGGCTTCAGTAGTTGTGGCACGTGGGCTAAGTAGTTGTGGCTCACGGACTCTAGAGTGCAGGCTCAGTAGTTGTGGTGCACGGGCTTAGTTGCTCCGTGGCATGTGGGATCTTCCTGGACCAGGGCTTGAACCCGTGTCCCCAGCATTGGCAGGCAGATTCTTAACCACTGCACCACCAGGAAAGTCCCTTCTTGCTTATTCTTAACCCTCTGCTCTCCCATAGAAGTTTTAGAATCAAATTGTTAAATTTCACACAGACATACACACACAAACACACACACACACACACACACACACACACCCTTCACTTCCTTGATTTGCATTGAAGGTGTACTGAGTTAATAGATTAATTTGGACAGAACTGATATATTTACAGTCCTAATCCCTAATGGAACTTGAGTTTGATCAGCCACAGGTTCATGAAGGCCAGACCTTGCTCTGAATAATGAAGGGACACCTGACTTCTGTCTGGCAGTTTCCCCGTAAATGGAGAGCTCTTTCCAAATGACCATCCTTGCCTAAACTTTGGATGCATTACAACAGATATTTTTCTCCACGGTGAGCCAAGGTGGAAAATGATTATTGTAGTGCAATTTGCCAAGATTTTTTACTATCTGAGTGATCAAATATATGTAAATAGGGAGAAAAGAGCATGTAACAACAGTGCAAAGGCCAACTCAGCTCTGACAGCTGGATTCCCGTGATGGCCTGCCTGAGAACGCTCATACACATCAGGGCACAGTGAGCAGTCTTTGCAGGCTGGAAACTCCCCCAGCAGGGTAAGAGATTCAAAATAGAATAATAGGAAAACAAGAAGAGTGTCTTTAAGCCTGCTGAGCTTGACATGTCCCAGCCAATTTCATTCCAAAGATTATTACCCTTCTCCTCTGATGAGTACTTTCCTGTTCCTCCCAGCTTTCCTACCATAAATACCTAAGAGTCAAAGAAAAAACGATCCCTGCATTCTGAAAAGTGATAATACTAATCCTTTACTCTGGAAGGCTCCGATACTATTTGTTAAATGAGGATTTTTAAAGAATGAGAGCCTATTTCTTTTAACTCTTAAGATTTTCAAGAAAATAAAATAAGCATCTGTATTATGTTAAACTATAGAAACACATGTAATATTTTTGAGTGGGGGAATAAAAACTGTAGTGATGGGGCTTCGCTGATGGCGCAGTGGTTGGGAGTCCGCCTGCTGATGCAGGGGACACGGGTTCGTGCCCTGGTCCGGGAAGATCCCACATGCCGCGGGGCGGCTGGGCCCGTGAGCCATGGCCGCTGAGCCTGCGCGTCCGGAGCCTGTGCTCCGCAACGGGAGAGGCCACAACAGTGAGAGGCCCGCGTACCGCAAAAAAAAAAAAAAAAACCTGTAGTGATTGCTCGTGACTTTAATCATAGTCACTCTCATGGTAAGTTATTTGTAGTTCCAATTATCATGAGAACTGTAGTACTCCTTTCTCTTTGTTCAAGAAGGAATAATGAATTTGAGGTTTATACATCAAACGTTTTTTAGGGGACAGATATTCCCAACCTTTTTAGAGTTGAAATACTCTAGTCTTCGGTAATTTTGAAACACAGCATTCCCTAACCTTGTAAAAGCACTCAATGAAATATATTTATTTTTTAATGAAAATTTTTTTAATATTTTGCTATGAGATTTTGAGGATATTTTTGCAGTTCTTCCGAGGTAAACCTGTGATATCCATGGTGATTATCACTTATTTGAAGATGAATTTTACACCAAGAAGGAAAACATACGGGGCTCTGACCATCAGAACCAACTATGGCACTAAAACCACAGATCCCTAGGTCCCACTCCAAGGGATTCTGTGTTACCCGCCTATGACAATTTTCTATGCTTTTGAAGAAAGCAAGCATCTTATTCTCAGCTTCTTACGAGTAACCTATTCCATTTTTCCACTATAATTAATCATTCAAAATGCATAGGCTTTTGTTTTCTCCTTAAACTATAAGACCTAGAAGATGATTTAAAAAGGATGCAGCGGGCTTCCCTGGTGGTGCAGTGGTTGAGAGTCCGCCTGCCGATGCAGGGGACGCGGGTTCGTGCCCCGGTCCGGGAAGATCCCACGTGCCGCGGAGCGGCTGGGCCCGTGAGCCATGGCCGCTGAGCCTGCGCGTCCGGAGCCTGTGCTCCGCAACGGGAGAGGCCACAACAGTGAGAGGCCCGCGTACCAAAAAAAAAAAAAAAAAAAAAAAAAAATTAAATAAATAAATAAATAAAAAGGATGCAGCATTTGGGGCATGGGGGCCATCTTGGGCATTCCCCTACCAAATTAAAAAAAAAAAAAAAAGGATGCACCATTTGCTTTTAAAATCCAGTTAATATAAGAATAAAACAAAATTTTGATGTATAAATCCCAAACTCATTATTCCTTCTTGAAAAAAGAGAAAAGACCAATTCTCATGGGTCTTTCTGTAAGTGGAAGGTTGGAGAAAGAAAAAGAGAGTTAAATTTAAAGTCAGCAAAAGAATCATTCCATTTGAAACTTGTGTCCTTTTACATTTCTTGGAAAGTATGCCCAGAAATATCTGATAACTGAAGCCTGTGAGAAAGCCATGTCCTTGTGGGAGCTGTAACGTTGTGTCAATAAGGAATCTGTCCGCTTGGTTTTGTTTATTAGTGGTGGTGTTTTTTGGATTTGAGGTTTTTTGCCCTTAACTTTAGCAGAAACACAACTCATTTTCCCACGGATTAACACTAAGAACTGATGAAAAAAGAAACATTTATGAAAAGATCAGTGTTACATCCCCATGCTTATTTTCATGACAAGGATATGGTCTGATTTTGCCTAAGTTCCAAATGTATGTGTTGGGGGAAGAGGATTTGAGAGAAGAAAATCTTAAGCAGAGGCTCAAGCTATAGAAATAAGGAGGCAACCAGATTTAGGGCTAGGTCTTGAGTTCCCTAAAGAAAGGTACGTTAAATGTAAAATTAAATTCAATTTATAACACTTGTAATATATGAATATAGTCTCATTGAACAAAATTTAACCAATACAGGTAAAAACACGAGCTCCTCTTGATGTCTCCCTTTTTTTAATTCCACTCCTCTTTCCAGAAGTAACCCCAGTCATCAGTTTGGATGTAATCTTCCACTTTCTTTTCTAAGTATTCACATTCAAATGTATGTGCAAAGGTACACCTAGAAGTATACAGGGCTTTTGAAAGTAGATGTGATATCATAGTCTACATATTATTCTGCAACTTGGTTTTTCCCACTTAATATGTCTTAGAGTTTTTTCCAGGTGACCCATTCTATTTTTAACAGCTGCATCATATTCTGTGTTATTAATTTAATCGTATGCATTGATGCACGTATTAAATAGTTGTTTCTAATTATTCTCAATTGTAAGCCAGGCATAGCGACCACCTTTTTTTTTTTTTAAGATTTTAATATTTGTTTCTTTATTTGTTTATTTATTTACTTCGGCTGTGCTGGGTCTTAGGTGTGGCACGCAGGATCTTCATTGCAGCACGTGGGATCTTAGTTGTGGCATGCAGGATCTTTAGTTGCGGCATGTGAACTCTTAGTCGCGGAGTGCATGCGGATCTAGTTCCCTGACCAGGGATCGAACCCGGGCCCCTTGTATTGGGAGTGTGGAGCCTTAGCCACTGGACCACCAGGGAAGTCCTGCGACCACCTTTCTATATGCTTCTTTGTACCCAAGTAAGGCTATTTCTAGGGTAGATTCCTAAAAGCTGAGTTGCTGGGTCAAAAGACCTGTATATTTGTAATTTTAGTAGGTGCCATTCTATTGCCCTCCAAAATGACTTTACACATCTACATTTCCACCAGCCCTGTACATTACCATCATGCTTGATATGAGCAAGCTTTAAAATGCTTGCAATTAATGGTGAAGGAAAAAATATATACTTTGATTTAATTAGACTTAATATTTAATGCCTTTTGAGAATTATCATATTAATAAATTCACACACACATGCGCAGAGGAACCCTTTGTCTGCCCATATGCTCTAGCCTCAAGTCAGTACTTCCTCCAGAGCCCAGTCTGAAGACAGACCAGATTACGCTAGATTCTGGGGGAAAAGGGGTGACTATTACATGAGGAGAGGTGAGGTAGACAGTGGCTTCTGGAAAATATCCTTCCTACTGGTGTAAATTGATGCCTGGAAATTTCTTTCAGAAAACAAGTCCCTTTAGATTAAGCACTCACCCTTTGCAAAGAGACCTTCACTAACAGAAAGGAGTTGGTCCGTAACGTGAGAGCACTGCATGGCCTTCATAGGCCCTTTCAGCTCGAATGTTCCATGATTCCTCTATGAAATTAGCTAGTTGACAGGAAACACAAGGCCTTGGGGGAATGGAATTCAGGAGGGAGGAGGTAGTCAAGAAATCTCTGCAGCAAGGGCTGACGCAAGGTTTGATTACCTTTGGGCAGTTTAAAGACATTGACTGCAGGAGGGACATGGTTAGGAGGACGCCTTCCACGTCCACCAGTTAACCTGGCCGTCACCTCATCTGCCTATAGCTCTGCTCAGAGGGATGTTTCTGTTCAAGCATTAGGCGTCAGCGCCCAGCTAATCAACTGCAATGTATTTAAAACCAGATTAAAAGTTGAAATAGCTCATCTGTGATGTCATGTAAGACACATGAGAAGAGAGGCCAGCCAATTATGTCACCGAGAGCAAAGTTTGGAAGATAAATGTATCATTAGAACAACAGATACAGGCAATTTGATTTTCTTTTATAGAAGAGTCATAACATCTATTTCTTTATAGGGTTGCATGGTTCTCTGGCATGGATTCTGAAGGATTAGAATAATATAGTTGGTATTCTTTTTTGCCTGATGGTCTCTTCCTTTATTGCTTAACCCTATTTGTCAAGGTTCTACTCTTAAATCCCAGACATCTGGGGCATGAGAGGGAGCTTAACATTTCCAAGACATGGTTGTTATAAAGCAATATCATTTCCAGTGTCTTTCCCAGACCCTGACCTTTTGGGTGATGAGTTCTATAACATTGTTGCAGCATGGAAATCTTTTTAAAAATGAGATAATATGTCATTTGGATGAATAAAGAAATAAAAGAATTCTCGGTCTTAGTCTCAATTGACATTAAGTATTGAGAGGTCTTATGCTTAATTATATTAATCCAGACACAACTAAAAAAGACAGAATGTGTTTAAAACTACAAGTGTTATCTGTCCCTCAATAAAGTTCATTGAGAATATTTTTAGTGCATATCATCCTTGTCAATTTCTAAAGACTCATCTGCTGAATCATTGTCTACACCACTGATATTTCAACATCCTGGAGCTTTTATGTTTAGGCTCTCATTTCATTACATTGTTTGGTAAAGAAAATGTTCTCAGTGGGCTAAAAATAAAGGTGTACCATGTGTCTGAATTCACCCCTTCTCTGTGGTTCTTTTTTAGACATCCTGAAGGGTTGGGAAAGAACAGGGGAGTTGAGATGGATCCTACAGAGCCATTGCAGTGTGAGTCAGGGTCTCTCTTCATGTTAGCCCTGTTATGCTGGTTTTCGTTTACATAATGGATAAACCCAATGCCTATCTTCTGCAGGGATTTTTTAAGTGGCTAACACTTTAAAATGAGATTTGAGAATGCCATAGTCCTACTCTGGTCACGAAGGCCAGCAAGGCTGGAGTCTGACACTTGCCTTCTTGGGTTAGTCACACCATCTTGAATCATTGGCTTATTCTCACACCATTGTTTTGTTTTGCTTTAATTATTTTTTATCATTTCAGAAGATTTTCTTTAGCAGCAGCAGGGTAATGTCCTATTTAAATAATGCCAAATTCCCTTCTGCTTAGTGCTTTTTAAAATTTTTTTTTCTTTTCTCTTCCACGGTAGATTTATATAGGTCATATCCCTAGCTATCTTAAGCTATGTTATATGGGCAAAGCCTTTTTTTTTTTTTTTTTTTTTTTTTTTTGGCGGTACGCGGTCCTCTAACTGTTGTGGCCTCTCCCGTTGTGGAGCACAGGCTCCGGACGCACAGGCCCAGCGGCCATGGCCCACGGGCCCAGCCGCTCTGCGGCACGTGGGATCCTCCTGGACCGGGGCACGAACCCGTGTACCCTGCATCGGCAGGTGGACTCTCAACCACTGCACCACCAGCGAAGCCCAAAGTCTTTTTTTTTTTTGAACTTTATTTTATTTATTTTTTTATACAGCAGGTTCTTATTAGTCATCCATTTTATACACATCAGTGTATACATGTCAATCCCAATCTCCCAATTCATCACACCACCACCACCACCACCCCCCACCACTTTCCGCCCTTGGTGTCCGTAGGTTTGTTCTCTACATCTGTGTCTCTATCTCTGCCCTGCAAACCGGTTCATCTGTACCATTTTTCTAGGTTCCACATATATGCGTTAATATATGGTATCTGTTTTTCGCCTTCTGACTTACTTCACTCTGTATGACAGTCTCTAGATCCATCCACATCTCTACAAATGACCCAATTTCATTCGTTTTTATGGCTGAGTAATATTCCATTGTATATATGTACCACATCTTCTTTATCCATTCATCTGTCGATGGGCATTTAGGTTGCTTCCATGACCTGCTATTGTAAATAGTGCTGCAGTGAACATTGGGGTGCATGTGTCTTTTTGAATTATGGTTTTCTCAGGGTATATGCCCAGTAGTGGGATTGCTGGGTCATATGGTAGTTCTATTTTTAGTTTTTTAAGGAACCTTCACACTGTTCTCCATAGTGGCTGTATCAATTTACATTCCCACCAACAGTGCAAGAAGGTTCCCTTTTCTCCACACCCTCTCCAGCATTTGTTGTTTGTAGATTTTCTGATGATGCCCATTCTAACTGGTGTGAGGTGATACCTCATTGTAGTTTTGATTTGCATCTCTCTAATGATTAGTTATGTTGAGCATCCTTTCATGTGTTTGTTGGCCATCTGTATGTCTTCTTTGGAGAAATATCCATTTAGATCTTCTGCCCATTTTTGGATTGGGTTGTTTGTTTCTTTAATATTGAGCTGCATGAGCTATTTATATATTTTGGAGATTAATCCTTTGTCCGTTGATTCATTTGCAAATATTTTCTCCCATTTTGAGGGTTGTCTTTTCGTCTTGTTTATGGTTTCCTTTGCTGTGCAAAAGCTTTGAAGTTTCATTAGGTCCCATTTGTTTTTTGTTTTTATTTCCATTACTCTAGGAGGTGGATCAAAAAAGATCTTGCTGTGATTTATGTCAGAGAGTCTTCTTCCTATGTTTTCCTCTAAGAATTTTATAGTGTCTGGCCTTACATTTAGGTCTGTAACCCATTTTGAGTTTATTTTTGTGTATGGTGTTAGGGAGTGTTCTAATTTCATTCTTTTACATGTAGCCGTCCAGTTTTCCCAGCACCACTTATTAAAGAGACTGTCTTTTCTCCATTGTATATCCTGGGCAAATCCTATTTTGATGAGGAATATTCTCATATCAAAATGCTCAGGATTGCTAAAATATTTCCAAGGCCAAGCCAGTGGCCCACTTGTTTTGAGAGGTATTCATTAGAGTAAAATGCTTTCTCCTTCGACCTCAGCCCCTCTCCCTCTAGTGTTAAATTGCCCAAAGACACAGACTATACCATTAACCTCCAAAGTAGAATTTTTTTCTCACCCCAACCCCACGAGCCTAGATGTGGCCTAGTGGCCCCTAACCTGAGACATTCCACCCAGGAGAGCCACGTATGTCTTCATTTCTAAATGGGAGGGATCTTCTGAAGCTCAGAATTCAGACCTGCATTGCTGAGTATAGTCAGAAGAAGCCTGAGCCGTTCTGGGGTCTATTCCTGGTCGTCACAGGCCTCAGACCGGCTGGTGCTCAACAGTCTCCAAGCTTCCTTAGGCGCCTTTCTACCTCCGCAGCTTCTGTTCATTCCCTACAGATCATCAGGTCAACAGTGGCTGAGTGACTGTTTCATGTCAGGCCCTGTATAAGACCTGGTGAGTGTGGCAAAGAGTCGTAGATGAGCAGGGAAGACCAGCAAGCAGATTGCCCTCAGTCCTCGTGACTTGGGGTGCCAGCCGCCAGCGAATGCGTGCTCTCTGCTTGGGTTTGAATTCCCGAGCCAGCTGTGGAGGGGGTGAGGGCTGCTGTTCCCAGCAGGGTGGAGCTGCCTCTCTCGGCTCCTGCGGGCGCCTTGATGTCAGCAGCCAGTGGCAGCAGGCCACCACAGTTGTGTGTGTCGGGGTGAAGCACATGGTGCGTTCTCACCAAGTGTGTGCAGGGCATGTCTTTGTTTGGCCCTCCTCTCTCATTTGCTTTCCTAGATTTCCCTTCTCCGCTGTGTGGGGGGTTTTTTGGTTTTTTGTTTTTTCCTTCCATGACTTGGAGTATACTCTCAAGCCCCACCCCATCCTTGCCCTAGCCAAATAGCTCATACACCACACTGAAATTGCTGCTTTCCTCGTCTGTAGCCGGCACGGGACTGTCCGCTCCTCAGGGTAGGGACCATAGCCACCTTCTTCACTCCAAGAATCCTGCTACAGTGCCTGACACACAGTAAGCATGCTGTTCGTGTTTGGTGAATGACTGGATGACTGAATGCCTTTCCCACCTCGTGGTCCTATGTTTGGCCTTTAGAGGAATCTAGTTGCGTATGCTTCAGAAAATTCAGACAAACTTGAATTTGAAACTCACCTCCGTCACTTACTAGCTATATATCCTTGGCTAAGTCCCATTCCCTCTCTGAACTTCAGTTTCTATGTCTGTAAAATGGAGGTCATACCTACTTCTCAGTGTTGCCAAGAAGATTAGGTATGATAACATGTAAATACCTAAAATATAGTAATGGTCAATGTTTGTTTTCCTTTCCCTTCTAATTGGCTTTATAGATTCTTCATTCATTCCTCTTTGCACCCAGAATTTGGAGGGTAGGTGTTTGTAATAGTTACAATGGGCTAAACACAAACGACCCCAGGATCTCAGTGGTTTAAAACAACACTGGTAGTTTCTTCTCTGTGCTCTGCGTCCACCTCTGGTGTGCAGGGGCTCTGCCAGACGGCCAGAGACCTGCTCTCCATATGGCCTCCATGATCACTGAGGCAGGGGGAAGGCGAGGTGGTAACCCGCACACAGGCTTTTAAAGGCTTCCCCTCAGAAGTGGCACATGTCACTGCCACTCATATTTGACAGCCCAAAGTAAGCCCCACGGTCCCACCTCACTCAGGGACACGTGTAATCAATCCTACCACACACCAGAAAGAGGAGACCAGGGTGTCGTTGATTAAACACCAGTGACCACCCTGTAATATTTAAGATGAGTTAACTTTAAAAGTACCATGAAATATTAAGTTACTGTGACCTCGATTGAGAGTGAGGACTGTTGAGCAAATCTTAGTCAGGAAGATTGTAATGACGACTGGATAGCCTTCTCAAGAAAACAGATCATTTTAAGGATATTAAGTGTTAGTTATTAGCTATGGGCACTCGAGTTGCAGTCCAGGCTTTAATATTCATCACAACAGGCAGCAGAGCCCTGTGCTTGTTAGATTACTGATCACTAGATTAGCCCTAGTCTCAGTATGCGCTTGCAGGTAGTAAAAATACGTTTCTTTCCAAATAACCTAGGACTTAAACTTGTCATAATGTAAACTGACCCTTCTAGCTCTTTGCTTAAATTTGGGCTATTTTACTGTGTTTATGCTGTACTTTTTATCATAATCATTTAGTTGTTTATTGATTGTTTGCTGTGGTAAAAGAGTCTGGACTCTGGGTCCTGACTGCCTGGGTTCAAATTATGGTTCTGCCATTAATTGGCTGTGTGGCCTTGGGCAAGTTACTCAACCTCTCTGTGCCTCATTTTCCTCAGCTGTGAAATGGGGGTGATGATAGCATCTACCTATAGGATAGTACTGAGGATTAAATAAATTAATACCTATAAAATACTTAGAATAGTACGTGACACATAAGCGCTCAATAAATGTTAACTATTATCATCATTTTTAGGCAAAGTGGTGGAAATACAAAGGAAATCCAATGCAGGAAGAAGTTTTTATGTTTTATTTGAGAGCCGCACATCAGGCACTCAGTAGATATTTGTTGAGTGAATCAATGAATGGGCTCTGCCCTGGTGAAATTTAAATCCAGCCTAACCCTCGATTCCTTCCTTGGAATAATACGAGAACTTTCTTCTCTCAAATGTACCGTAGCCAACCTTGAATTTTCAGGTCAGCACAGCTCTTGACCTCCCTGACCAGGGGTTTTAATTTTCCCTTCACTTGCCAACTTACTCTCCAACAAATTCTGCCGCCCATTCCAATCCTGGGCTTCACGGGCTGCCCTTCTCTTCGCACCCTCCGTGGGTGACCCTGGCGTGACAACATTGACTTCTCACACAGAGGCTGGTGGCCGCGAAGCCACTCCTCGCGAAGGAGACTGAGTCAACACATGCAAGTTGCTGAGCACACAGCAAGAGCTCAGTACCCACAGCAAGAGCCACTGGAGTGGCCGTGTGGGCTTTGCAGAAGCCCCTGGAGTGGCCACGGCAAGATGAGGCTGCTGCTAGAGGCTTCCTGCCTCGAATGGGCCCTGAGGCTTTTCACAGCCAGTAACCAGACTGCCATGGCCACAGCCAGCAGTTCTCCGTAGAGGTTCGGTTTGGTCTGGTTTCCTTTGGGTTTCTTTTTTGGTTTTGGGTTTTATCTTTCTTCCGGAAGAGTTACACGTTTGTGATCTAGCTGCACGTTCCATTTACTGACCAAATCCTGGGTGCCTGGCTCTGCACGAGGCACGAAACCCACTGCGGTTCTGAGAACTGTCTCATTTTACCAGCTGACAATGAACCCTTTGAGGGACACGACTGTTCCGTAAACCTGGTCCTGAGCTATCATCGCCCAGTTGCTTCACCTGCAGGGAGGCAAGCACTGGGGGCAGAAATGAAGGCAGTTGTGGGCTGGTATGTGAAGAGAGAGTTCAGATGTTACAAACCTGGACAATTTCCCCAGTGGGGGCCCCAAAGAAATCCTAGCCATTTGGAGTTTTTATTTCTAAACTCCCTGTCGACTCCCTTGCCCTTCAGGGAAACAAGAAGCTGAGACCTTGTTTGCTCTTCAGTGTATATCCCACTTTCAGGTCCCAGAGCTGGCTGGAGCTCAGCGGTTCTTCCACCCTCCCCTTACCCATCCTTCAGGGGAAAGAGCTCTGAGCCAGGCCCCTCACTCACCCTCCATGACACATGGTGGACATAGAGTAACTGCGAAAACAGCTGTGGGCTTAAGAATGTCCCTGCCCAGAAGCAAGTGAAAACCTGGAACCCCTGAGCCTCTGTGATAATTCATTTTTGTCGGCAGAGTTTAAATCGCCCCGTAGACGTGCGAGTCATCTGAGCCATCTCCATCAGAGGGTGGAGGAGATGGGTGAGAGCCCACCTGAGACTGGACTGGGGTTGGCACAGGTAGAAGCGCCTAGAAGCCTGCAGACAGCAGCCCGCTCTGCCCGTCAGGAAGCCTGGCTCTGTCCTCAGGGTTGCCCCTTCCAGACCCCAGCTCCCCCTTTCACTGGGACCTGAGCTCAGAGTTGCAGAAGGCAGGCCTCTGCCTATAAGCTTTCCTGGGTTCCCTGCTTTTGCTTCTGGGGTCCGCCCTCAAGGCTCCTCCTGCCCCCAAAAGAGACGAGGGCAATGGTGGTATTCCTCGCCTTCCCCTCCATGCCAGGGGCCACTGGCAAACCTCTCTGGACTGTATCCCATCTCCGAATCAGGCACGGCTGACCTCCACGCTAAACCGTGCTGCCTCCAAAAGAAAATACAGAAAAGTGATAGATAAGAGGCCTCATTTAGTGGGAGCTTAAATTTCAGGCGTAGCAATGCTGGCTCAGCTCAATGGCGATTTACAACGACAGGTGCAGGGGAGCCTAGATTGAGGCTGAGAGTGATTTTTGTGTGTCTTGGGGGAGGGGCAAGGCGGGGTCTCATTTGATCTGGCTGTTACCAGAAGAAAAATAAACTCCATTTGCCCTTCCATTCTTTTAAGAAACAAAAGGGATGAAAGAAACTTGAGGCCTATAAGCTTCCCTTTTCATTCTTCTCTTTTTCTCAGATAGATCAGAAAATGATTCCATATTATTAACCACCTAGCCTTCCCCAAAAATATAAATAAAGAGACACTACTGTCCCTCCATACTTACAAACCTCATGACAACAAGCTCAGTGAGGCTGGAGCTCAGGAAATATAATGGAAAAGAAAAAACTTAGATTTTTTTTTCTTTTTTTTTTTTAAAGCTCCTCTAAATGATGGTGAGAATAAGAGGCAGGGGAAGGCCAGACAGTCATTTGAAAGGCTTTTAAATGTGCCATGATTTGGACTTCTGATTTCATCCTTTTCTACAAACGAACGATTAGCTGTAGCACAGGTTTGTGTAATTAGCAGACAGGCCAAACCCTGAGTGATTTATTCACTGTAACTTGGACAAGAAAGCATTGACCAGGGACTTCCCCGGCAGCCCAGTTGTTTGGACTCCGCGCCTCCGCTGCAGGGGACATGGGTTCAATCCCTGGTAGTGGAACTAAGATCCTGCGTGCCACGCGGCACAGCCCAAAAAAAAAAAAAAAAATTTCCCAGTGGCACATCACAGCTAAAAACAACACCGTATTATTCCCACACTCGCAATTTTATTGGCATTTCTAGAATAAGGTACAACCTTATTTCTTAAGAATCCTTCACAGGCAATGGACCTTTGGTACTGTTTGTAAAACTGGCAACAAGACTGGGCCTGGGCTAAGTAAGATTCAGAAAGAAGCAGAAAGAGTGTACCTTGATGTGGTCCTTCACCGCTTCCTTCTTGGCCTGCTCCTCCAGGAAGCCTTCCAGGCCATCTTCTTGGGGGAGCCCTAGGCCTCTGCTGCAGCTGCGTCAGGTAGAATCACCCCTACCCCCACACACACACATTTCTGCACTGGAGAATAGGGAGGGACAGAGTGTGCAGGGTAACGAAATGCAGGGCTGGTAGCAGGTGGTGGTACATGAGGAGGACAGGTGGGATTGGCCTCAGCAGGTCTTGGAAGGAGCATCTGGGCTTCCATTTCCCTCTCTCTGAAATGCCGAACTAGCTCATTGGTTCTGAAACTGTGCCCTGGGGGAATACTATTCCCTGCTAAAATCAAATGATGGCGGTCTTCACTCAATTTAACGAAAAATAAAGCAGATCAGATTTACCCCACCGTAAGTTTCTACCTATTCTGTGTTTTCTTACCTTTGTTGCTGCTTCAGCTTTTGTAGCACCCCGAAAAGAACAGACAAGAAGCGAGCAGATATTAACAGAAGAGCTGCCAGCTGTGCTCAACTCAGGGCCGTGCTCTGGTGCCGCCTTTACGTGCATGTAGCATAGCCTTGTTTTCTCCTAGTCTGGAAAACGAGATCAACAGTAGTCATTGTCACAGTGGTCTCTGAGGCTCCCAGGTGCTGTGTCACCTGACAGCTTGTGAAAACAACCAGATGCAGGTAATCTCTCAAGTCAGCTTTGAGAGGCCAGCACTCCATGTCCAGCTATTCAGAACCACCAGAAATGTCAGCACGCTTTGAACGGGGACTTATGGTATCAATGGCAAGTTAGTAAATCAATAGGATTCATTCAACAGAATAAAAACAATCAACCTATTAGGAAGCATTGGGAGTGAGATACGGGTTTGAGATGGTGTCTGTGATTACTGTTAAGGAGCCGCCCTCCTTGGGACTGGGAAGGTTCATGACCATGAGCTTAAGTGGTTACATGGGCATTTCTCCCACTTGTGGCAGGTTTCATTCCTGGAAAAGGGGCCCAAAGTCGAAATGATATGAGGGAAATCTGATTTTTCCTATGGTGATAGCTCCGCTAATAGGAGGTTGTGTAACTGATCAAAAATCAATGCCTACCTTTTTGAAAGAAATAGCCTCAGGACTTCCCTGGCGGTCCAGTGGTTAAGACTCCACGCTTCCCCTGCAGGGGGCACGGGTTCGATCGCTGGTCCTGGAGCTAGGATTCCACGTGCTGCGCGGCGCAGCCAAAAGAAAAGAAAAGAAATAGCCTCAAACCTGGTATTTTGTTTACTCTGAATGCTGAACTTCACAGTCCCCTTGTCTAAGGTGACTTGGATTGATTTAATAGGATAACATAATAACCGACGTGAAATTGTACTACTTAACATGATGCGGCATCACAGCAGTTTTTATACTTAATTAACCCTTCCTTAATTAACCACATAAACTCTTAAGATAAAGAGACTGTGTTGGTATAGTTAGGGTAGTCATAAAAGCTGCTTTGGAGAGACTTTTCAGAAGCATCTTGGAGGAAATGCTTTGGAATGGTTGGGGCCGTTTCCTTATTTCTGCAGTGACCCAGGGTTATTGGTCTTGCTTCCTCCTTGGCTCTTCCTGAGGCAGCACAGACGTTCAGGATCAAGAGGCTGCTCGTCCCGCTGCCTCCATCCTGCCTCCTGGGCCTCACTGGCAACTTGACTTTGTTCCCTGCCTTAATGAAAGATGCAAGTTCCAAAGCGTATTCCTGACGACGTTCCTTCCTTCAGGTTTCCCCCACCGCATGTCAGACCTTGGGCTAGAATTCTGGGCAGTCACATTCTCTCGTGGCTGTACAAGACTTTCCACGTCCGCCACACCTCCCCAAACTGCCTAATAATAATAGATTTCAGCTGTCATTTCTTCCCTGTTTCCAACTGTTATAAAAAGCTGAATTTGCTGGAGGCTTAAAAAAGTAGTGTGACTGGTTTTGTGTTCTGTTATATATTTTAAGATGATAGCTGATACATTTAAAAGATTATACAATATATATATATATTATAAAGCATAATTACATAATAAACACCCATGAACTCATCGCCCTCTCCCAAAGGGTCCTTACCCACCCACCTCCTCCCCCAGCGGTAACCACTTTCTGAAGCTTGTATTTATCACTGCCTTTCTTTTAAAAACAGTTTTATCTCATATGCACGTATACCCAAACCACGTAGAGTTTAGCTTTGCTTATTAAACAGACAAGCCAAATTTATGCAGCCAATTGAGGTTGCTCTTCGCCGAGCAAAGCCTTTATGAGAGCTGATCCGCTCACACGTGGAGGCTGCACTTGCTCAGACCCATCTGGGAGCCCTTTGTTTGAAATTTCCTGCAGAGATAGTTTAGCAGCTCCTCAAGAATCACACTTTATGGCGTGTTTGGTCTGATTCAGCTCTTTTTCCCATTATCTCTCTGTTTTCCCCATTCATTTATTTAAGAAATATTTCATGGGTGCTTCTAGGAACCAGGCGCTATGCTAGAGACCAGAGGAGAACCAGGGAGAGCCCCGGCTTCCCTGGAGCATGTCGCCGCCCCTCCCCTCCTTTCCTCCTCTGTCATTGGAGCGATAACTAGAGGCCACAGGCTAAGGAGATTCCAGGACACTGAGCAGGATCCAGTGAACCAAGGGGGCATGGGACCGATGTGGCCTGAGAGCCCGAGGGGAGACCTATGGAGGGACTTCCGGGGGTGGTCCAGTCTCCACGAGCCCTGCCTTGGGCCCTTTGTGGCCTCACCGGGACACCTTCTGACCCTGATTTTCTTTGCTAGGCCAGGCTCACTAACACTGTCATCCAAGCATACATACGTTATCTCCGCACCCACTGAGGAGCCCCTGCCGTGTAGTGTAGATCAACGATCCTACAAGGAAAGAGGAAGTCAGCCCTGTAAGACCTGAAGGCTGATTAAAAAAAAACAGATTATGGTTTTTTTATGTTAGAAGAACTTAGAAGTCACACTAGGTCATTAAATATTAGATTGATGACACAGATACATTGCCCTGTAGTATAAATATGAGACCTCAGAAATACGTGTGTATAATATTTTTCATTTATATACAATATAATGTATAATATAAATAATACATATATATAATTCACGTGTTCTCAACCAGCCTCCACACGACCCATTCACCAAAATAACTTACATCCTGCGATCCCTCAATAAAGTAGAACAACTCAGGCCAAAACTCTGACCCCCTCAGAGCTCTAAGGCAACCTCCGCTTGCCTGGGCACGTCTGCTCATCCTGGTTGAGCCGTGTGATTCCCAGGAGCCAGTTATGTTTGTTCCCAAACCTGCTTATGCCAGTTGTATTTGTTATTAAATAAATTAAATTAAATGTTTAATTAAATGTTCTCTGAGGAAATATGAATTCAAAATAAATTGTTTCAGAGAAAACCAAATTGAATGCTTTGAAAGACTCAGTAAAGATGAATCATTTTAAACATGCTTTTGAATTAGGTATGAACAGGATGATTGTGAAAGATTGAAGGGAAAAAAACCCATTAAAATCTAGAAGAATTCTGTTCTCAGATTGTGCTACAGGGGTCTAACTTCTTATTCCACTTTAAATGGACTAAAATTGGAAATTATACACAGTACATAATTTTTTTAAAAAAAGAACTCTAATCAGCAGATAATACTCAAACAAAAGACTTTTCTCAAAAGAGTAGTGAATAAACAGATGTTTGTGTTTTAATTTTAAACAAAGTTATACGTACACACAAATACACATATATGTGTATGTATACGTGTGGGAGAGAGATCAATTTTTCATGATCCCCCTCTTTAAATGACTTCTAATCACCTATTGGTCCCAATCACATTTGAAAAAGAGAACTTCTATTATAAATATTACCAGGACTTCCCTACTCAAGAGTGGTTTTACACAGTCAACCTCCCGAAAAGATTTCAGATGTGACACCACTTGCTAAGGTTTATTTGTTTTTTTATTTTGTTTGGTTTTGTTTTCATTTGCCAACCTTTTATAGAGAGCCATGAAAAAGGGCTCCATCTTTAAAACAATGGTTTGAAAAGAGAGAAAAGGCAATGTCGGACAGCCGGATGGATGAGGGAGGTCATGACTTCCCAGCGCTCTGCCCTTTCTGCTTTCTGGCCGCATTGCCCTCCCAAGCCAGCCTTTTCTCTAACTGCCCCAGGAGCCCACAGAGATGGGTCCCCTGCTGCCAGGGGTTTGCTGAGAGACAGGAGGGTGGGATGCAAATTGGAAAATGGACCTGATGTTCTCAAACTCTGGGCCAGAAGAAGGATGAGGAGGCCATCCTTGGATAATTTGGGTCCAGATAAGAAAAGAACCCCTTGAACAGGCTCAACTGATATTCTTTGACCCTAGCTCTTCTCAATCAGATGTAAGGGACTCTTACAACGGTGACGAGAATAATATCACTCAATAGGGAGACATTTAAAATCCAATTCCAGCCATGTCCCCCAGCTTATCCAGCCATACAGGTTCCGTGTGTGTGTGTGTGTGTGTGTGTGTGTGTGTGTGTGTGTGTGTGTGTGTGTGTGTGTGTGTGTGTGTGTGTGTGTGTGTGTGTGTGTGTGAAGGCCTTAGGTGAGGGTGCTTCATCTCTAATCCAGACTGAAGCTTTGGATAAGGCAGCCTCCTGATACAAGATTCTTTATTTTCCTGAATACTTAAGAAATAAAACCAAACTTCTGGAAGCCAGGCTCTTTTGAAAAAGTTCCCCATGCACCAGAAAGGTTCAAGGCTGCTCCGTGAGAGAACCAAACAGAAGGACTTAGGCAGACTGGAGTGAGGAGTCCAGCAAACAGGAGGGAAGGGGGCAGGGCACAACCTTTGAAAGAATGACATAGCCTGAGGACATGACGTAAGCTGATTAGAACCAAAAGGGTCCAAGATGGTGGACAAGTCGCCGTACACTAGACCTTGAGCCTCAGTATATGCTCATTGTACTACATTAGCATGCTAAATGACACACCCACGGGCGCCATGACAGTTCCAAGACCGACCATAAAGATCAAAAAGTGGGCGGTGGCCCAATTCCTGGAAATCCCCACCCCTTCCCGAAATAGCTGGAATACTCCTCCCACTCATTCACCTATGAAATTACCCACCCCTCTAAAAACTGACAACCCCATACCCTGGTATTTTTCTCTCCTTCTGAGATCGCCCACACTGTCTGTGGAGTGTGTTTCTCTCTAAATAAATCCACTTCTTACCTATCGCTTTGTCTCTCACTAAACTCTTTCTGTGATGAGACATCAAGAAGCTGAGCTTCATTAAGTCCTGAAACCAGGTGTGTGATCTCAGTTGGAAGACTGTGGGTTTTGGCTGGGTTTGAGTCCCAATCTGAGTTTGGGCCGGGTTTGAGTCCTGGCTGCGTGGGTTCAGGTCCCAGTCTGAGGTGCACGGTTTCAGATCCCTGAGCTCCTCAGCCTTCTCTCCATTTTACCTTTGTTTTTGCTGGAAATGTGGGTCCCTGCAGTGCACAGAGCCATGGAAACCGCTGTCCTCCCTCTGCCGAGGTAAAGCAACTCCAGTAAGTGGAGACGGGTGAGAGGGGGATGAGGGCGGGCAGATGTGGACACAGGAGCCCTATTTTGTTGCTCCGAGGAGTAACTGGACCCCTGCCCAAGAGATCCCCCAAGCCCTCCAAAGAAAGAAATTGCAGGGGCATGAGTCATCCCCTATTTTAGGCGAACACAGGGGTGCCCTGCGGGACTGAGGGCCTCCCTTATCAAGGAGCAGGCAACTGAAGTACGCAGATTGTGCTTGGCCAAAGGCTAGGATCAGCTTCTGGTTTATTATCTATTTAACTAAGTGGATTAAATGAGAATTGACTGGAATTGTACACTTAGGGGTCCCTTACAAAACACCGTTATCTCATAAGCTGGCTTAATGGAACAGGCTGTCCGGGGCTTATTAGAAGTAACTGAATACAGTGCCTTACAGGGCAGAGATCCAATGGAGGGTGTGGGGTAGGCCCGGGAGATCCCACACCTTGTGTGGCCACAAAAGATGGGCCTGGGGTATAACTGCAAACCATACTATTAGCGTCTACCCCCAGAGACAGGCCCAGATCTTCCCAAGAAGAAAGGCATCTGCCGTTCACTCCACTGTAAAAGCACTTCTTCGATATTAAGGGTGAACTAAGTGCTTTACTGATCTATTATGTATGTGGACTCCAGCACATATGAAAGACAGCAGAGCAGAGTGGTTAACACAACCGTCTTGGGCATTAGACTGCAAGAGTTTACGTCTTAGCTTTACCACTTACTACTTGAGTGACCGTGTGTCACTTAACTTCTCTATGGCTCAGTTTCCCCATCTGCAAAATGGGGATGATAGTAGTACCTACCTCACTGGGTTTCTGAGGAGATTAAGTGAGCTAATATGTATAAACTTCTTAGAATAGTATCTGGCATAAGTGATTCTATACGTGAGCTTTCAGTGATTATAGCTTTTACACCAAAAAAGAATTCATCCCATTTCATAGCTTTTGCACCCTCATCTCCTTTAGCTATTAACTGCAGCATGATATGGAATGAGCTGCACTCACAGAGGAGATATTCTGAATGGTGGGAGGCAGTGTACGTGGAGGAGGTCAGGGCTGTGATCAGAGAGACATTTTGCTGGAGATGGTGATGCGATCTTACACGTCATTTATCTTCTCTTATCCCCATTTCTGTGTGTGTGTGTGTGTGTGTGTGTGTGTGTGTGTGTGTGTTGAGACTTTCATTATAGGGTTTAGGTAAGTGAATGTAAATTCTGCTTTTGGTGAAGATTGATATAATTATGAAGATGCTCAGAGATGAGACCCCTTTGGCCTGGTGTCCCAGAAACATGTACATTTTAGAGGACTTGCTTTGAGGGTAACAGACACGTCGGAAAGGATCGCTGGACAGACCCACTGGACAGAAGTTGCCCTTGTGCAGTTGGTTTGAACAATGGAGATAATTGACTGTTTTTCAGGAAGGTTTTAGTGTATTTGTAAATTTTGTACTTTTTTTTTCTTCCAGCAATTTCTTTGACAGTGTTATTTTTCTGTTGGGTTCCTTTGAGTTCAATTTACCTGTAATCTGTAAACATTTCTTCTATCAACAACCTGCTCCACAATTGACCTAACTCTTCAGAATTACACAGCCTTTGCTTAAACTACTTCCAACGTATAATCTACAATTTCCATGTATAATTTATAATTTTCAGTACTCTATAATCCAGGAGATGATTCTATTCCACTCAGCCTAATGGATGAACATTACAGTCCTCACTTTTCAAAAAGTTGAAGGAGACCGTATGAAAATTTGTATGAACCTTTCTGTTCTATAGAATTACTTTAAATTTAAGAAGTCTAGCCTATTAGCTGAATTGTGTTTTAGAAGAATTGAAACACCGTGCATGGTGTTAGAACTAGTAATGCTTTCTTCTTGTTTTCATGCCATTTTTAATTTAAAGGAGTAGTAGTACGTAGTATACAACACTTAGATATAATTGATGTAATTTCCCATATTTTAAATGGTTCAGGCTGGGAGTTTAAGGAAAGAAGCCACATGAATCAGTGAGAAGCCATAACCTTCCAGGGTTTCTTCTGGCTGATTATTGACTAATGCACAAATTGATGTATCCAACTGAGCTGCAATGCCAAGAGCAAGCATGGTATGATATCGATAGATGCTCTGGACCTGTGGATCTCACCTTTTCTTGACTATGAACCCCTTTAAGAATAAGGAGGAAGTTGTGGACATGCTTCTCAGAAAATGACACAAAGCTTGGCATAGAATTCTAGAGAGTGTACACGAACTCCCTGAATTTTCTGTCGAATCCCTGCTTCCCCACTGGAGTTCACTGAACACGGGGAGGCTTCCTCTCACTAGGCTTGACCACCCTTTTGATTTTTTTTTTTTTTTTTCCGGTACGCGGGCCTCTCACTGTTGTGGCCTCTCCCGTTGCGGAGCACAGGCTCCGGGCACGCAGGCCTAGCGACCATGGCTCACGGGCCCAGCCGCTCCGCAGCATGTGGGATCTTCCCAGACCAGGGCACAAACCCGTGTCCCCTGCATCAGCAGGCGGACTCTCAACCACTGCGCCACCAGGGAAGCCCCTGATTTTTTTAATGACAGTGAGTTGGACATTTCTGGAGACCAGGAAATAGAGACTAGTCAGAGGATTTTTTTGATACAATAAGAAATATGCATATTGGTCTTTGTCCACAGTTCTTAGCACACAGCTCTTAAAACCCTTGGAATTTCCAGAATGATGAGAGTGTCTTATATGCTAATGGGATGATTGGTGGTTGGGGGAATAATAGCTTCAGGATGGGAGCTGGTTGCCAGAAAAACCAAGGCATGTGTAGAGTAGTGGAACTTTCAGCCCTACCCGCGCAACTTCCAGAGTGAAGAGAGCCGCTGAGAGATGCATTAATCACCAGTGGCCAATAATTTAGTCAATTGTGCCTATGTAATGAAACCTCCATAAAGTCTCCTAAACAATAGTGTTTGAAGAGCCTCTTGGTTGGTGAACTCATCAAGATACTGGGCAGGTGGAGCACCTGGAGAAGGCATGGAAGTCCTGCTTTCCTTCCCCCATACCTGGCCCTCTGCATCTCTTCCATTTGACTGTTCCTGAGTTGCATCCCTTGTAATAAACTGGTCCCAGTAAGTAAAGCACTTTCCTGAGTTCTGTGATCTGTTCTAGCAAATTATTGAACCTGAGGAAGGGGTCATGGGAACCCCTGATTGATAGGTCAGGAGTGCAACGGGCAACCTGGGATTTAAACTTGGCATCTGAAGTGGGGGCAGTCTGGGTGGGGTCTGCACTAACTCTACATAGCTAGTGGCAGAATTGATTTGAATTGTAGGACACTCAGTTGATGTGTGGAGAGTTAGAGAATTGGTTGGTATGGGGGGAAAAGTCCACACATTTGGTGTCAGAAGTGTGAGTAAAAACAGTTCAGAATTTTGCCCTCCCTTTAAGAGTTATATACAGTGTTCCACAGTTATTGAAAGTACAGGCTCAACTATCTACACACTGTGTCTGCTGCCATTGGGTTCCTTTGGATGTTCCTATGTACTTTAGATACAATCCATTTTAGTTGAAGCTTGTTTGGATCTACCTCTACTTCCTAAAAACTTCTCTCTTTATCAAAATTAACAAGTATCTCCTCACTTCACATCCACTAGGAGAGCTACAATCAAGAAGATAGTTGCTAACAAGCATTTTTGAGGATGCAGAGAAAACCCTCTTACACTGACGGTGGGAATGTAAAATGGTGCTGTCACTTTGGAAAACAGCCTAGCAATTCCTCAAACGGTTAAATACAGAGTTGCCACATGACCCAGAAATTCTATTCCTAAATATGTACCCAAGAGAAATGAAAATGTATGTCCACACAGAAACTTGTACATGTAAAACTAGAAGCATTATTCATAATAGCCAACATGTGGAAACACCCAAATGTTCATCAACCAATGAATGGATATTTAAAATGTGGTATATCTATACAATGACTGTTAGTCAGCAATAAAAAGAAACTAAGTGCTGATGCATCCTACAACTTGGATGAGCCCTGAAAACATTGTGCTAAGTGAAAGAAGCCAGTCACAAAAGACCATATATTCTATGATTCCATTTATATGAAATGTCCAGGGTAGGGAAATCCATAGAGACAGAGAGCAGATCAGTGGTGCCAGGGTCTGGGGGTAGGGGGAAAGGGGGAGTGACAGTTAACAGGTATGGAGTTTCTTGTTGAGGTGATAAGAATGTTCTAAAGTTGATTGTAGGAATGATGATTGTACAGCTCTGTGAATATACTAAAAGCTATTGAATTGTACACTTGAAATGGGTTAACTGTGTGGTGTATGAACTGAACCTCAATAAATGTGTTCTGAAAAAAAGAATATAGATTCTGGACCCAAGCTGCCTGTGTTAAAATCACCCCGGCAGCTCTGGTGTCCTGAGACAAGGATTTGGGTGCAAGTACTGTATTTGAGAAGATGTCCTAGGCAGTGTGGTCAGGACGTAGGGAAGTGAGACAGGAGAGGAGGGAAAGCCAGTAGAGGAGGCATTCATGAGTGAGTTACTGTTGGGGGCAACTGGGGCTCAGTCCTACTGCCCCCTCCATAAGGCTATGGAGACCATAATTCAGAATGGTACCCCCCAAGCGATGAGAAAGCTCTGTTGTTTCTGAGTGCTGACTTCTATGCTTCTAACCAGAGAAAGGCCCCAGACAGGAGGAGAGATACACAGAGACAGAGACAGACAGACACAGAGACAGACATGCAGGTACTTGAGGCAGGAAGCAGAGGGCACAAGAACTGTTCCCCAAACCTACAGGTGAACCAGTCCAGAATGACTGAACGAACATGGGCTGAACATAGACAGTGTGCTGATGGGCGTGTTCCTTAATCTCTCTGGCCCTCAGCTCCCTCATCCTTTGTATGAGGGAAAGAATAGCTCCTGTCTCATAGGGGTGATGTGGGGATTGATGAGTTCATGTATGTGCAGTATTTCAACAGTCAAAAATACTCATCTTGAATCTTTCTCTATTTTTTGAACTTCTGACTTACCATGATCATTCCTCTTCTGCATGAGCTTGTAACAAGACAGAGAAGAAATCCATCTATTATGAGTTTCAAAAAGAAATAGAACCACTTCCGAGAACAGTCTTCTCATTAGGCCCCCTTTGTGTTTGATCAGCTCTGAATGGCTGCCTTTTGAAATACGCCATAAGCTTTGTTAGCGCATTATATGCCCATCCCAGCAAGTTCTGTCATTGGAGCAGCTCTATGATCTTTCTCATTCTTGCTGTTCTGTTTTATGGAAACTGTTGGTGGGATTCAAGTGAGAGCGGTTCATCACAGTACTCTGTTGTGTTTTCCTTTGTGTCTCCTATTTTCCCAAAGCTGCGTTCAGAGGACACTAGACCCTGGGGAGCTTTCTTTTTGTGAAACCTCTGCAGTCTAGGGGTTGAAGCCAGTGGCTGCAATCCCAGGCAATTCTGAGTTCTGCTTCTGTCAAAGGCGTTTACACTGAATGTGTTTCATTGCTCAGGGATGATTGAAACAGCCCAGTTGGTGAACAGCCAGGGGGAAATAGGGTTAAAAAACAACAACAACAACTACGTTACATGAGCTCAACGTGTCACGATTACAACTCAGTGTAAAGATTTGTTCAGCGGAGCAAATATCTCTGGATTGTTTCAGGCTGTGACTCTTCAATTAACCTGACATTTCACAAGTCCAGAAGGGCCGTGGATGAACTCTTTACTTCGCTTCGGGATATTGCTGGAGCTCGGAATCTCATGAAACAGTTTAAGTCTGTATATGTTGCTGGAAATCATACCCACCAGGCAAGTACATATGTTTTAAAGTAACCGTCTAATCTGTGTTGTGTTTTTAGGATTCAGAGACTGAAAGAAAAGTTTCCATTTTAACCTCTCTAAAATGAAGGATCTGTTCAAGATGAAATCCAAGGCCCTTGTAGTCCAGAGTTCTGGGTTCCCCTGAATCTGAAAGCTTCCCAGTTTATTCGTATTTCAGGCTCGATGCAGTGAGATGAGCACTGGATTACGGGTCAGTGCTGCTTTATAACTGCCCCAGAGCTGTTCTGTCACCTTAAGCAAGTCCCTAAGCGCCAGATGTGGGGTGGCCTTAGTGCCCAAGTTTCTGGATCTAAGAGTAGTAAAGTTACCTAATAATGTTATGGCAAGGGAAAAAGAAGCTGATGCCAGCAAAGATGTTTGTTATTTAAAATGCCCCCCACCGCTTTATTAGGAGAGTAGGAGAACCTTGCAAGGATGTTTTGACCAGGGAGTAGGAAGACAGTATGAGAATCCAAGATTGAAGGGGTAATTGCTCTATCAAAACTCCGTGGGACGAGGTGCGGGGAAGGCACGGGGAGGCACGGAAAGACCCAAAGGGAAGATGAAGGGGTGAAGGAAAGCTGGGGCCATCGAGGCTGGGCAGTCTCTGTTGGACAAGGAAGAGACAACCCGCAGGTTCCTGGTGGCCAGAGGTGAGCTTTCAAGGAAGAACAGATGTTTCTGACAGAAAAGATCATTGGGTTTTGCTGTGGAGTGTGTGAAGGAATCTTCTCTTCCATCTCCCCATGAAATAGTCAGTACAATTCGCTCCATTTGCTAAGGCTTTTTGGAGAGTTGAATGAGCTGTTAGTGGGGACTATGACATAGTGAGGGGTTCAGCTTGAGGGTTCTGACTCTCTAAGGTGGGCATGTCGACAACAGCTAAGGTTACCTGCTACCACCTAGCAAAATCCAGATTCTTCCTCCCATATATTTGTATAGTAGCTGATACTTGAAGAGTCCCCTACATTTGGTTTTCCCTTTGATCCTCACGACAAGTAGGCCAGAGAGGTATTCTCATCCCGAGACCCAGGAAGCAGGCACACAGGTGGGCCAGGGCCTGATGCCAGGTCTTTTCTGCCAACCCAAAACCTCCCTGCTTGCTGCACCGTGGTTCTCCTGGAGGGTCTAGGAATTATGACTGATAATGCTGATCTCAGATACTGAAATCACCCACCAAGACACAAAAGACCTTAGAAATTGGCACTCAACTTAGTAATATAAATTCCCATCTTTTGTTCAATGATCTGAGAACATCACTACCACGAAATACAGATAAAATCACTCAGATAAAAAAAAAAATCACTCAGGTAATTAATCAGTTGTAGTTTTGTCATGAAACAATTACCAATCTTAAATATGGCAGTATGGACTGGTCCTAGAAGACGTGATAGAAATGCTGACATATGATGAAATTTAGACGAAAGGATATCAAGAAGCAAGTGTCTGCTATCATTGGCAAGGGGAAGATAAACCACTAAATTAATGAGGTCTTTTCAGTTTTGTGATCATCATGGTGACTAATTTGGCCAACTTCACATAAACGTGTATTAGCTATAAATCTTGGGCATAATAAGGACAGTGATAAGTTTCCTAGACTTTATCTCCCTGCTAGCAACACAGTTGCTCCAGACCTCAGAACCCTGCCTGAGCAGCCATCGCCTTTGGAAAATGAACTTTCCCTTGTTGCATACACTTCCCTTACAGTGAGTCAGTAACATCAACTCGTTCACCAAAAATCCTAAATGTCAGTGAGTGGAAGTGGGTTCAAGGCAGGGAGTATATGTGTATCTTGAGGGGATTAAATAATAATTATACAGACACTTAGTGAAATGCTGTGCAACCAATAAAATGAGTGGAATCTAAATATACTTGGCAAGGACTGTATTTGGGTCCTTGTCCTGGGCTCTGCTTGGAGAATTCAGAATAAAACGGGTTCATGTTCTATTGGGTGTAGATGTACATCTATTGGGTGTAGATGTAGATCATTATGTAAAGCATTATCCTATTTTTGTTTAAAAATAAAAAGTACATGGGTGTATATATTTAATAAGTCTTTAACATTTTAGGAAAATTTTATAATGGTTACATGTGGGGAACAGAAAGGGTTAGATGCACAAGGAGGAACTCTGGCTTCTTGCTTTATACTCACATATGTAGAGGAAGAATTTTTGATGGGATTATGGATAATTTTTACCTGTTTGAGTTTTTCAACACTTTTTGAACTTAAAGACGTTTTCAGGACTTCCCTGGTGGCGCAGTGGTTAAGAATCTGCCTGCCAATGCAGGGGACACGGGTTTGAACCCTGGTCTGGGAAGATCCCACATGCCGTGGAGCAACTGAGCCCACACGCCACAACTACTGAGCCTGCGCTCTAGAGCCCACGCACCGCAACTACTGAGCCTGCGTGCCACAACTACTGAAGTCCACATGCCTAGAGCCCGTGCTCCGCAACGAGAAGCCACCACAGTGAGACGCCCGCGCACTATAACGAAGAGTAGCCCCCACTTGCTGCAGCTAGAGAAAGCCCACACACAGCAAGGAAGACCCAATGCAGCCAAATAAATAAATACGTGCATACATATATACATAAATAGATTTATTTAAAAAAAAGGAAGAAGTTTTCAATCACAGATGGAAGCCCCTTGAGGACAGGGATTTTGATCTGGTTTGTCCACTGCCATATCTTCAGTGCCTAGAGTGGTATCTTGCACGTAGTGGATACTCGATAAATATTTGTTGGGTGCATCTTAAATGTGCTACATGTATTTTTATCACATGTTGGAGGATTTGTTGGGACAAAAATGTGTATAGATAGAAAACAACAAATGTCCAGAGTAGAAACAGAGTCCAGCTTTGTTTAGCTTTGAAGATGTACCTTGGCTAGGCAACTTTCTGTCCATCCCTTCTCCCAGTTTGGTCCTCAGCTCCAGGAAAAAACTGTGCTTTCTATCTAGCTCCATGTTGTTCCTACACAGAATCTAGTTGGGATGTCCCGGGCTCCCTGGGACCAGTGCTATGTATCGGGCTGTCTCCCCTGGATCTCAGGGCCCCTACCAGCCCCAGCCTCCCTCCCAGGTACCTCTCTCCTGCTCCGATGCAAATGAGTTGACTCTTAGAGCCACTCCTGTTTCCACTCCTAGCCTGAGGCACTTCTTATTTAACCTTCATCCTTTAGCCCTTTCGGAAAATGTGTCAGTCACAGCTCAGATGCAGAAAGCAGACACCACTCTCGTCATTTTAAGGAGAGCAGGATTCCATACAAGAAATTAAGTACATGTAAAATCTTGAAAGAGCTAGAGGAGTGGGATCTAGACTAGGTCTCCAGAAGTGAGCGCAGAACATCACCACACACGTGGCCCTCCAAGGAAGCTAGTACCTCTGCCACAGCCAGGAGAGTGATGGGGACCGTGAGGCTGCCACCGGAGCTCTTTATTTGAAGAACACACCACCAAAGCTGGAGACGGCTTCTGGGTTTGCTCACCACGGTGCATGCAGAGCCCAGCACAATGCTTGCCACCTAGGGGTGGGTGGAGAGGTGGATGGATGGGTGGGTCCTGGACTGTGGGTCTTATCCAGAAAGGCATTTCTTATGTTCTTAATTCTTAGTGAGAGGGAGGTTAGCATGTACGTTAACAGCAACATTTGGGTTCATAGCCCAGCTCTGCTCCCTACTAACTGTGTAACCTTAGGCAAATTACTTGACCCTTGACCTCTCTGTGCCTAGTTCCTCTTATGTAAGCAGGAGCTAACAGTAGTAGCTCCTTCATAAAAGTGCTCTGAATAATATATATAAAGCTCTCAGGATAGGAGCTGACACATAGACAGCGCTATGTAAGCATTGTCTCTAACAGTTGTAGTAAAGGACAAAATAGACCTTCTCTTTGTCCTCTTTCGTAGCATTTCGTCATTTCCTTTATTAGGAGATGGGCTACACAGAAAGGGAGTCATTCTTAAGCTGACTGTCCTGTTAGCTGTGGCATTTGGTCAGAGTCTACTGCTGACACCCGTTTGTTTGGAAAAGTCATGTTTGTCCATAGACTCTGTTGACCGGAAACCTAAGCCCCAGTTTTGCCTGTGCAGCAAGTCTTCTTATGCTTTCATTTCTTACTACAAATGTTCCAGTTTAATGGGAGGCTTAACCTCCTTCCTAAATGTCAGTGTTTGATGTGCTGCTGTTTCTCAGATGACTCAGGGCAAGGAGCTTATGAGCCCTTTCAGACAAAATATTGCACGGCTCTTGCATGACGGGTTTTGGCAGAAGTCTCAAAGTGCTGTGCTTCCCTGGAGGAAACTTCCCACAGATGCGCACTGTCCTCTGTGCCTCCGGCATGTTGAACCAGAGCCTTTAGAACCAGCAGGGCCCAAGGAGGCCTGATTCATCTTGTGCCCGGTGAAATATACGCTCTGAACAGTCTGTAGGCCCAGTCTCTTCATCAACATCAACAATCCCCAGCTCTGGCCACCAGCTGGTCTTTTGCAAGCACTAAGCTCTGTTCTTCCTTCTGATTCTATCTACCTCACCCTAGACCTGCTAGCATCCTTTCTGAAAGGCTCTGCGTGAGATAGGGCTATGCTGGGGGCCAGGAAACTTGGCTCTGTCCTGTAGTCTAACTTCTAACTGCCTGTGTGAATTCAAGCAAGTTAATTAATAGCTTTGGGCTTTGATTTCCTCATATTGAAGTTGAAGGGACTTTAATCAAAAGATATTTTAAGTAATCTGCTTCTGCTTTGAAGGATGGATGGATGGATGAACAGATAGACAAATGAACCACTTTTTAATCTGCAGCGCAAACCATTTTCCTTCAGAAGATGAAAGGAGAAAAAAAATCAGTCATACTGCAGCAAAAAATAAAAATAAATAAGCCATGGAGTAGTCAAAGCTAAGACCAGTTTTGAACAAATGTTTTTCTGTACAATCTTGGATTGAAACAAAATAAATACTCTCAGTACAAATCTAGTTCTGAGAACTTGGTTGTTCAGAGTCGGTTTTGCAAAAAAGAGAGAAGCATCTGCAATAGCAGGACCAAGAGAGGTCCTGGCTGCACCAACACCAACCAGCAAAGCCAAGGTCAGCAGCATGACTGTTGGGGGTGTGGTTGTGGCAACAACTCCAGTTTTCTCGGAAACGGATATCCTAGGCCAGGGGTCCCCAAACTATTTGGCACCTGGGACCCGTTTCATGGCAGACAATTTTTCCACGGGGTGTGTGTGGGGGAATTGCTCAGGCAGTAACGCGAGCGATGGGGAGTGGCAGATGATGCATCGCTCGCCCGCCGCTCACCTCCTGCCGTGCGCCCGGTTCCTAACAGGCCTAGGACTGGTACCGGTCCGTGTCCCAGGTATTGGGGACCCCTGTCCTAGGCCATCTTTATGTTGCGCCAAATTCAAGAAGCTGTTGGGGTCTTCCCTGGTGGTGCAGTGGTTGGGAGTCCGCCTGCCGATGCATGGGACACGGGTTCGTGCCCCGGTCCGGGAAGATCCCACATGCCGCGGAGCGGCAGGGCCCATGAGCCATGGCCGCTGAGCCTGCACGTCCGGAGCCTGTGCTCCGCAACGAGAGAGGCCCGCGTACCGCAAAAAAAAAAAAAACGAAGCTGTTGGAGTTAGACTAGTTTCTCAAAATTGTCTCTGACTTATGTGTAATGTCATCAACTGTTGCTATGCTCAACACCTTTCTTCAAGAGTTGGAATCAGGTCAATAAGAACTTTCTAGATCTAATCATATACCGCGAAAGAGTAACCAGAGACATAGAAACAAGTATTTTATTTTTCATATTTTGATTAACTCTGGTATATTAAAAGCCCAGTTTGTTCTGGAACAGATATTGGTCATTTAAAGAAAAAAAGAGAGTTTCTGATTTTTTTGGAAACTTCATCTATTTCATGTGTAACACCCATGGGGGTCTCATTAGGCTCTACCAAACCTTCAGGCTAGCCTCATGAGACTGTCATACAGGGCCACACTGTGATTTTCATTGCCCTTAGCACTTTTACCTTCATGGCCCTCTTCCTGTATCAAAATCTCTCTATATATATATTTATGTGAAGAAATATTTATTAAATATTATAAAAATTATATATAAATATAGTTATTTGATTACTGAATATATTCATATTCTTATATTTACACATATGCAATTACATATATAATTATATTATAGTTTCATTGGTATAGAGACAAATAATATTATATATCAAAACATTATCTTTGGGCTTCCCTGGTGGCGCAGTGGTTGAGGGTCCGCCTGCCGATGCAGGGGACACGGGTTCGTGCCCCGGTCCGGGAAGATCCCACGTGCCGCGGAGTGGCTGGGCCGGTGAGCAATGGCCGCTGAGCCTGCGCGTCCGGAGCCTGTGCTCCGCAACGGGAGAGGCCACAACAGTGAGAGACCCGCGTACCGCAAAAAAATATATATATATATATCTTTGACCAAAAAGTTCATTTTTTTCTTCTCATTTTAAAAGAAATCAATCCATTTTCATGGGTCGCTAACAGTCCTGTGGGCCCTAGGCATCGTGCATTCTGTGCCTAGTACATAAGTCATCTCTGTGGTCATAGCCCCCATTTGCACCCGTCTGCCCAGGACAGGACCATAGCTCGCGGTAGGGAACAGCGGGCATTTTTCTCCTCTCAGGTAGTCCTGTGACCATCATGAAGCAGTCCATGCAGCTACCCAGGAGCTGTTCGGTTTGGTCCTGAAGTGACAGCTGAGCAGTGAGGGAACTAGACTCACATGGAGGGAAGGGTAGGGGCAGGAGTCCTCTGGCTTAAAACCCTCATATCCTATAGGGGCCAATTTCTCTGAAACAACTCCACTGACATGACTTCCAGCATTCCTCCAACGGCCATGGCCAACCACACAAGAGTCATCATACTCAGAGCAGCCCAAAGCCCTGGCTTTCTGTCCAGTATTTAGAGTTCCCCCAGTCTAATGCAATTTACTAAGCAAGGGTCATTTTTATCATAAGCAATCTTGCTTGGCTAGAGTTTGACATTCTTCCCTTATCAGGTTTCCAAGGAAACAGAGCTAGAAAGTTAACCAAAGGTCAGATTCTTATGTAGAAGGGAAGAGAGGTTTAATAATCCTTTGCCTACAACAAGCAACCTGCCAGTTATTAAGGAAATAGTTATATTAATGTTTCAATCCAGACTTTACGGTGTGTCTGTGGCAGAGACGATGCTATACATGTTCCCCAAACTCCATTTCCTTTTCCTTCTGGCATAGTTAGACCACATTTTCCAGATTCTCTTGCAGGTAAATGTAGGTTTGTGACCAATTCTGGCCAATGAACAATGGGCAGAAGTAATAGAGATCACTTTCAGGCTGAGCTCATAAAATCTCTCTGGAAATCCTCCATACTCTCTCTCTTTCATCCTCTGCTGATGAGATGCAAAGGCTTCAGTGTGGGATTCCAGTGCCCTAGGGACTGGTGGGGCTACTCCATAGCAGGAGCCTGGGTGTCTGAATGATTGTGTAGGCCCTGCACCGTAGGGCACAGACCCCGTCCTGCCAGCACACACTGGATGTGGTATAAGCGAGAAATAAGGATGAATTTGTCTGTGTTTTTAATTCCTCTCCTTCCCCCCCCCCCGAAAGATGAACTAACAGTGAATGTTTGATTAGGAAAATTAAATTACTCTGGTTAACACTCTTATGTAGACAAACTACACGACGAATCTCCCCTCTGGTCCTTTTTAACATGTGAGGAAAACTTGTGAGCAGGGCACTAGGGCAAGACATCTGTCTCCCCATCACCACCTTCTATGGTTCTTTGCTGAGAATTGGGTAGCTTCTGGCTGAATAGAAAATTCCATGACAGTTAGAGGATCGTCATCTAAGAAGCTACTGCCAAAAGCTATTCATTTCAATCAGATTTCAGTGACATGTTTTGGGGCAGAAAAAAGTCCAAACTAAGTAAGGAAGGAGCCAAAAGTTCTCATGATTAAAACCCTACTTGGGAAAACTAAGAAATGTGTTTGCTAAGAAGTCACGAGACTAGTACTGCTTTGTACCTAAGAAAGTCTTTTCCCAAATCGTGCTCTTTAAATGGACAATGTTATTTAGTGGTTCTGTGCTTAGTCGTTTTAAAGAAGAAATTGGAAAGCTGAAATTGGAGCAAGGGAGAGAGCAGGATCCCTAACCCTCTACGCTTCCTTCTTTCCCTGTCTCACAGTCTGCATGGGGGCTTCTGGAGCCCTGAGAGCAATCCTGTCACCCTGGTACACTGTACTTTGCACAGAGGAGGCCCTAGGCATAGTGTTTTAGCTGGACGACAGGACCAACTTTTTCCTATACCTGAGCTCTTCTCAGGATCACTACTCTTCCTTCTTACAGGAGGTACATCTTACGGGGAGCAATTGCCTCTTTTGTTTTCTGTAGGTTGGGGTATACTCTCTCCTGTCTTAAATGTGACAGCGTATGTGTACTTCTCTGTGGTTCTGCTTAATGTTATTCTATATAACTATATGTAGACTAACAAAAAACAAATAACTGTAAACCCCTGGAAAGAAGAAATGGCCTTTTTATTTCTTTATCTTCCCTTTGTGCTTTGTATCAGTTAGAATTGCATTCAGTTGCAAGTAACAGGATCTGAAACGTAAGGCTTAAACATGCAAGGTTTGTCTTGTCACATAAGTAGGTCCTGATTCAGTACATCCGTGTTATGTTTATAGTGGCTCCACCAGTCTCCACTGACCTGGGTTTCTTCCAGCCCTCTGCTCCAGTATCTCTAAAGAATGGCCCTGTCTTACACAGTGGCTGCTGGAGCTCCAGTCGTCACTTCCATGTTCCAGGCAGCAAACAGAGAAAGGGGAGGAAAGCATACCCTTCCCCTTTAAAAATAGAAGACTTCTGAAAGTCCCACTCCCCTTCTACTTACATCTCCATTGCCCAGAACTTGCAGACCCAACAGCAAAGAAGGCTGGAGAATGGAGTCTTTCAGCCAGTTGATCATGTGCCTGTCCAAAAACTGGATTCCATTTCTAAAGAAGCAGTCAATGAATATTTGATGATAATGATGATAAGGTAGCAGAGTATTGGCCAAAGGACTTCTCCATGGAGAGCAGTTTAAAGAGATTAAAGTTTAAGAGATTAAATATCCGGAAAGGCTGAGATGGTAGAAAAGTTTTCAAGACAATTTACTCAGGGAAGAGGATTTGTAGAATTCAGAGGCCATTCCATGACCTTTTTTTTTTTTTAACATTGAAAACATTTATTGGATTGTTTTATGATTCCAGAAGTATACCTGTCAATTTCTAAAATTTAGAAAAAAAAGAAAATAATGTCCCCTACTCCCAGAACCTAGAGTTAGCCCTTGTTTACATTTTGGTGTGCTTAACTCGAATCTCTTCCATGCATAAATAATTTATTAATTTTGAAGAGGTGAGGGAAAAAAAGGCCATTCTTGCCGTTTGTGTGTATGTGTGTGTGTGTGTGTGTGTGTGTGTGTAGTGGTGTTTTAACTGTGCTTTTTAAAAAAAGAATATAGTGAAAAGGCTTCCTCTCACCTTTGTCCCTTGTCCGGTCCCCCACTCCATGACCACTGCTCATGGTGATTCTGTATATCACACCAGAGTTTATTTTTTGCATGTTTCAGCAAATGCAAACTTTCATATTTCCTTTGGCACATTTTACACAAACGCCCATCATACACACTGTTCCTCACCTTGCTTCCTCCACTCACGATTTATTCTGCACCTTGCTTTTTACCATCAGCACAGAACTTCCCTCTTCGCTTCCATAGCATTCCTTCGTGTGGATGTATCCCATTTATGAAATGAGTTTCTAATCTTTTGCTATTATAAACCATAAACAGTCCTTTGTGGATCTCATTTGAATATATTAGCATATTTGTAGGATAAATTCCTAGATGTGGAATTGCTAAGTCAGATGCATTTGTAACTTTGATAGATATTGCCAGATTACTCTCTACACCGATTGTAACAATTTACACTCCCACCAGCAGTATATGAGCGTGTCTGTTTCCCCACAGCCTCATCAAAAAAGTATACTTTCAAACTTCTGTATTTTTGCCTGTATGATAAATTTTTAAAATCTATGTTGGTATTAGGAAGATTGACTCACAGTTTTTGGTTTTTTCAGTTTCTGTGTTATCGGTGTCTCTGCCCAGTGCTTTCCCTTTCGTGAGCATTTGCCTGTGAGATCTCTGGGCACGCAATGGTCTATTTGACTAATAAGCAGAGGAGAGCTGCACCCTCAACTCAACAGCTGCTATTTCTCCCTGCATCTTATCCTTGATAAATGCACCAGTTCCCTTCTAGCTAAACGACTGTTTATGATTTTGATGGTTTATACCCTGCTATATTTCTAAGGTATTTCAAGTAAGAAAGTTGGAACAAGGGGGAAATAAGAGTAAAAAATGACTACGAAAAGCAAGATGAAGCCAGAGATGAAGTTAACATACCAGATATCCTCCACACTGGCTAGAGGCCGGTTACAGATTTGGCCAGTGCAAAGACAGGAACAGTTCATGACATCTCTACAGTGCTGTCATAGCCTGGCTTTCCTGAGCCTGTAACAGATATAGCAGAGTGCTTTGAGGGAAGACATTCCTCTTCCTTCACCCTTCATGCTCAAACTGGGCTGCCAAACGTATCTGGAGCAGCAGAGGTAGCAACAAGACTGGGAGGGAGGTGGTCCAGCCGATGCGAAGGGAAGGAGAGAGGAAAAGCTTGGTAGTGAGGAGACACAAGGAAAGAGGTGGGGGAACATGCTTGGAATATACATTGGTCAGAGGCAGCTGCCTACAAATACTACCTAAATGTGGATAGGTTTAGCACCATTTACCAAACTGTAGTTGCTGTAAATTCACATCAGCTTAATTCTACTGAAATTCTCATAGTCTGTGTGGCTTGCTTTCTCTAAGCCCTGACCTTGGTCAGATTTCTTTGGGCATCTTGGCTGCTTTTTCTGGCCAGTTTGTACTTGGAGTTGACCTCTCTAAAAGACGGAGGGATTGCTTTGGACTTGGATAGTGACAATACATTGTAAGAAAACATTCGGGATCCCAGCGGAAGGGAGCATAATTCTAAGAATGTTTAGGAGATTGTCTTCCTGTCTATATCAACTGACAATACTTTGCTTTTCAGTATACTTCATGCAAAAAATTGTCACTTTAAATCTAGATTGAAAAATTAGCCATACTAGGATTATAGCTCTGGTGAGAGGCATTTGCTTATGGAAGGGAGTGTGAGGAATAAAAAATAGTGCTAGTGTAGTGGGATAAAAGTTTCCCCCCCAAATCAATGTTGTCATATTGTCTTTTCACACATGGAGAATCACAGCCATTGCTCAGTATCAGAATAAACTGGTTTTGCTTCGTTTGGTGCAGAGAAAGCTACCCTCTCTCTAGGCAAAGCAAACAAACCCTTTTACTTACAGCACAATGTTTTGTCTTTGCAGGCATCCTATAAGCCGTTGTTGAAGCAGGTTGTGGAGGAAATATTTAATCCCGAGAGGCCAGATCCCATTGACATTGAACACATGTCTTCAGGCCTCACTGATCTCCTTAAAACTGGATTTAGCATGTTCATGAAGGTAAAGTAACCATGACGAGGTAATCCTGAGTGTAATGCTGTCTTTGCTGGGCTTGAAAATGCTGGTACCCCCTTAACCCTGGCGAGTACCACAAAGGAGAACGTCCAGTATTTGGCCCTTCTGAAATCGGGTGCAATCTTCATTTAACTTTTGGTTATAAGCAGCCTGACCTTCCGGCCTCATACAGCTTCCCTTGACCTAAGCATTATGATCTTTTCTGATCAATAGGTAAGGACACAAGCCCTCCAGGGTAGCACTATTGAAAACTTCCCTCGTGGCCCACACTTTCACTTAACAGGAATCCACATACCATTCACAGATCTTAGTGGCAGCCCGGTGCTCTTAATTCTAGAACTTACTATGTGGGATAATGAGTAACTCTGCTCAGTTGTATAACTAGCATCACCCCAAAATCCATTTGAAAATGACTTTTATTTGGGCTTAGCAGACTCCTGGGTGACAAGCATGAGAATTTCCCTGGCTAGTATTAAGGGTAGGTCAAAATTACTGAACAGCCTTTGCAGTGGAGATGAAAGGAGGAAAAGTACACAAATGTGATCTATTTTTAACCCACTATAAAGTTTCTAAATTTAAAAAGATCTAAACAAGATTACAGGCTGACCTCCTCTTCTATGCCAGGATTTCAGTTGTAATAACTCTTGGAAATAACAGAATGTTTTGCCAGCTTCAAAGCATCTTTGAAATCATGAATTAATCTGCATAGAAGATCAGGCCTTTCAGAGTTCAATAAATGCATGTGCCAGGAAAACTGGTCCACTCCAAAAGCCGGAGGACGGAAGCCAATCAGACTCTAAACCAAGCAGTAAACGGCTGGAATGGACACCCAGTCTCCTTCCCAGTGGTCCCAGTTATCATCAGCTTCTGATGCAACGCGCGGCTGGTGCATTTTCCCTCTGTTTTTTTTTTTTTTTTTTTAAACAATGCAGCACAGTTCAGCTTCTCAAAAGTGTTCGTGGACTCCCATGTTAAATGTAAGCCCAGGGTTGTCCAGCAGCCCTTCGTGGTGGCTAGTTTGTACAGAAGCTTCCAGGCTAGAGGTGGTCTCTGACCTTCTCCACCCGAGCACCCTATTCCTTCATTCATAAGCTTGGACTTAACCTTGGAGAGAGACTAAAATAACAAGAGTGGACTTTCCTGCCCTGATCCGTCAAGTCTGAGGACGGCTCATTTTGTCCTTTCGCAGTCAGGCTGCTGCGTCCGTGGTCAGGGCAAGGGCACACGTGGAGGCTCGAACCTGTCTGCACTCTGCTTACTGCAGGAGTTTCTAATTTGCAAGGAGGCACGGTGTCAGTGAGAGGAGGCCTTAACTCGCTCTTAGGCCAGTGATGTTCTGCGGAAAGAACTGTGTCCTGGCGAAAGGGTTCTGTGACCAAATATGTTTGGGAACCCATGGGATAAACAGAAAATTAACCCGAAATTCTTTGCTGTCAGATTTCACAGTGCCTTTAATGTGCTAACGGACTTTGCAACTCTCTGGAGGCCAGCATAGACTGTCTGTTGTAGGAGGACTGTCCACTTGCATTTTCCATCACTGTTCATGAACCGTGAGACATCACATTTTTAAATTACCCTTTTAAACTACACGGAGTGTTTTCTACAGCTCTTCTTGCGGTCGGAAGCTTCGCTGTCCTAAGGGGAGCTTTGCCTGAGAGGATGTTTAGAACCGTCCTGGGCCAGCACTGGCCTGCTGTGTTTCTCTCCATTCAAATCCTTGGAATTAGAGCTCATGAAGAGATGCCCCCGCCCCTGGAGACTGATCTCAAAGAGAGGTTTCCATGTAATGGATTTAAGAAAAAGGAATGTGTGTTCTTCCAGCAGCTGTCAGCATCCACTCCTCGGCCCACAGCTGCCGGGCCTCTGCTCTCAGTAGCCAGGGGCTCTCATCTCTCTGCAGGGGGTGGGAGAGTCTTGGTGGGCTGGCCCAGTAGCCCTCCTCACCCCAGCAGCCCAAGGGAGAATCATTTTGTTCCATTTCTACATGGGCCTCTGTGGCCGGCTCTTCCCATCATTCCACAGAACTTGGCAAGGAAAGTTACCTCTGGCCCATGTGTTCAAAGTTTAAACAAAATTGGGATAAATGGAAAAAGGAACTGCAGGGCTTTGAGGACCTAACAGTGACTTCTCAAAGACCTCCGTCTTTGAGATGGGGGATGATGCCATCAGGAGAAGTGTCTTCTACGTTGGTTTAAGGCCAGTGGAAAGAAGAGGATGTGGATAGAAGAGATGGAGCCTCTCATGGCCACGGCCATTCACCAGTCTCCCTGGTCCTGTTCTCTGATGCTTTCCACTACCAAAGTCAAACAGCTAACCTGTGGTCAGCTGTACCAGGGAATCAGCCATTCTCAGGTTCAAACCTCACAACACCCCTTTCATTATCCCTGCTTTCCCCGTGGGGAAACGGAGGCTGAGAAAGCTTAAGCAGTAGATGTGAACTTCCAGAAGGCCCAAATTGGGTCATCCTCCCCTCCGTTCTCAGGTGTTTTCCAGACAGCACACAGGAAATGGGACAGCAGGATTGGTTCCCAGGTCAGTCTTATTCCAGAGCCCGCGCTCTTAACCACATTTCTTGGCGCCAGGATGCTGCCAGGTGTTTTCTTGGAAGTTAAATATCCATGTGTCATTAATTCTTTTCTTCCTGATGACTCATTAGCACAGATGCTTTCCCTCTCCAGTATCTATGCAGCTCCTCAGTCAGCTCCACGCCCGGACTGGTCATCCATGTGAGGGAGCTCTCCCGGGGTCATCTGCTGTTACCCTGTCTGCTTCTCTGGGACTTGGTCCCGGGACTCACTGGCAGTACAGCCCCAGGAGAAGAAGTTTGCGCAGTGGTGTGAGCTGCTTCCACACACTGCATCTTCATTCTGTATCAGCAGCCAACAGCCATTGCTTTCGGGCCACGTGCTGCCCTGCTCTTTGCCTCTGGGACCTGCTTCCCCCCTTCTCACTCAAGACCCACTGATGCTGTGCCTGAAGGGAACAAACAGACAGAGCCTGATGAAATAAAGGTGTCCACGTGGGCTCCTTCTGTGCTTGGGGTACTGTCGCCCAAATGGGAGAGCTGTAGGGCTGGAAAGGGAGCTGAGCTGCTCATCTGTCCCCGTCCTGTCTGTGGACTCACAGGTGGTTTCACAGATGACTTTGGCTCAGTCACCAGAGGCAGTATCTGTAGCCTACGCGGGGGGTGAGAAGCCAGCAGGAAGTGTTCTGGGAAAGAGGCCAGCAGACATTACCGCAGAGTGTACTGGGGGTCCCCATGACGGTGATAGGAAAAACATAGGACAGGGTTTTCCAGGCCTCAGTGTCTCGTCAGGGCTCTGGACCTTGTGTGCGCACTTTGTGACTGCACTCATTCCTTGCTTTATCATTATACGTGTTAGGTATCTTTCTCCAGACTAGCATGTTCTAACTGAACGGCTTCATCCACTGCACATCAGTGAATCAAGATCTCAGTTCAATGTGTTGTAATCAGCACTTCTTAACGAAGAAAAATAGAACAGGCTAGCAACGTGAAACCAAAAACTGAGTCACACATACATACACACTTGTGATTTAAATGAATTTCTTGCTTTCGGCCACAATCAAAAGGAGGTGAGGGGTTCCCTGGTAGCGCAGTGGTTGAGAGTCCGCCTGCCGATGCAGGGGACGCGGGTTCGTGCCCCGGTCCGGGAGGATCCCACATGCCACGGACCGGCTGGGCCCGTGAGCCATGGCCGCTGAGCCTGCGCATCCGGAGCCTGTGCTCCGCAACGGGAGAGGCCACAACAGTGGGAGGCCCGTGTACCGCAAAAAAAAAAAAGGAGGTGAAAGCTATGGCTATGCGAAAGGAGGGCTGATCTGGGTCTCATTCTTTCCTGCATCCTCAGCATGGGGCACCTGCATGGGCCTTACACACAGCAGGCACCCGCTAAAGGTTGGGAGTGGCCCTGTGAGGACGCCCATTCAGAGAGCAGCAGGCTTCAGTCAGTGGTTCCTCTTTCCAGCTTACTGCCCTTAAGCCGAAGCTACGTTTCAACAGCTTCACGAGGGAGAAAAGGCAGCAGCCAGACCAGGCAACTCCAGTGACCCTCAGCGTATTCCCTGACCCTCCTTTGCAGCAGCTACTAAGCAAGGCGAAGCCGGTCACTGTTCTGTCATTATGTCACCCCAGAGAAGCAGCGGCCCACGGGCTCCTGCTCACTGCCCAGCACTGCCCTGCTGGGGGAGACGGAAGCCCACCTCGCCTCTGTCAAAGAAACCTGGTGGGCTCGTCTTCTGTCCACAGACAGCATGGAAATCTGTTTCTTCCACCTTCTTTGTCTCTCTGGAGAAGAGAACGGAAGCAAAGAGGCTGGTTTTGTAGTGTGAAGACTCGGAGGAGCCAGCAGGAGAAATGTCCGAACAGTGTTAGGCAGGGGGGTGCATGTTGTCAGGGGAGGTTTTGGGGGTCGCTTGTCTATTCCACATCTCTCACTTTTCTGTTTGCTTTTGTAAATAATAGAAGGCCATCTAGTTTATGCTCTATTAACACCACTGACCTCCTTCTACTGCCCATGTTTGTTTTCAAGAGGCAATAGGGAGCGGTGGTAGCGTCCGGAGTCAGGTGGTCTGGGTTAGAACTCGAGCTCCCGCACTTACCAGCTGTGTGACCGTGGGTATGTTGTCACTTAAGCCCTCTGTGCCTAAGTTGCCTCATCGGTAAAATGCGGATGATAGTAGTACCTACTTTACAGGACTGTGGTGAGGATTAAGTGAGTTCATACATACAGAGGATTTACACCAGTACCTGGCCTACAGGAAGTGCTAAGTATGTACTTGCTATTTTTATTTGCACAAGTTCGTGATCCTGGCCAGACTGTGGCTCTTGGGAAAAGAGCCACCTTGAGTGTCTTTGTATTGCTGTACAGAGCCCGTGTGGGGGCATTTGGTGCATACAGATTAACCGCTGAGTGAACAAATGAATCACACAGGAGAGAACTGACACCTTCCCCCAAAGTCACAAGCATCTCCTGTCTCACTGCTGACTTGCTCTTGCTAAGAGACATGGACTTTCTCTGCCTGTGGGCAGCCATGTTTATACGGCTGTGCGGTGTTTTTCCAGACCCCCTTTCTCTTCTATCCTGTGAGTCCCGGCTTGATGTCCTCGGTCTCAGCAGACACAGACCCTCCCTCCTGGAGCAAGGTGTGGGAGCCGGTGAAATTCTGTGCCCGTGCCGTGACAAAATGGCTCAAGGGAAGAGAGGCCAGCTGGGCTAGACCCTGGCCGCCTGGCACGGAGGCAGAAGCCCAAGACAACTCGGACCCCAGGCTCCACCAGGAGCACTTCAGAAGCTCCGCCTCTGCCCCGCAAGCACTCCTCGATCAGCCCCAGTGCTGTAGGGAGGCCTCGGAAGTGGCTCACAGAAATCAATCTTATTGATGTAAATGTCCGCAGACAGTGAAAGTTAGGAAGAATGCCTGTGTGTCCAAGACTCTCTGCCTCAAATAAACCCTGTGTGAGAGGGAATCAAGGCAGCTGTGTTTAGCCCTTACTAAAGTCGGAACCTCATCTGTGTCAGGCTACAACTTGTTAAAGTCACTTTCTTTTCATTGCTTTAGCTTGTTTTCCTGTATAAATCAGACCCTCCACAGAAGTCTCTCATCCCCCGCCCAACCCGTTCTGGTTATCGCTCGTTACATAAGAAGCCATGTCAGAACACTGGCGTAAAATATTATCCGTCATTTATTTTGTTCATGTATCTGCTCTCTGGCAGAGCTCAGCAGAGAAGAATTCGCCTCCAAGATGGTCCACTCCCATGGTCAGCAGATTGATGCTGATCACCAGCTGGTAGCTCAACCCGGCCCGTGAGCTACAGGACTCAGTTCCTCTCCACACAGGCCCCTCCACGTAGCCTGAGCTTCCTCACAGCATCCCAGGGACAGGCATCCTAAAAGAAATTGCCAGGTGGGAAGCCTCAGAAGCCACAGGGCATCACTCCTCAGTATCCTGTTGGTTGAGGCGGTCACAAATGCCCACCTGGATTCAAGGGGAGGGATATACTGTCTTCCTATGAAAAAGGGAACCAGAGCGTGCGAAGCAGAAACCATCGCTGAGGCCGCTTTAGGAAAATGCAGTCCGCACTTTACCTCAATGTAGGAGTGGCTGTCCGGCCCATCAAGGGCAGTGTTCGGCTAATTCTAGTTTTCCCTTCAATCTAGAGGACAGAAAATGTACTTAGGCTTCTGATCTGCTTTCAAAATAAGCGAGCCCAGAAAGACTTTGATAATCAAAGGCATGCCTGCTATTTGCCCACAATCATTTTAAATAATATAATCTAAGGAAAAAAAAAACCTTTCTGAGTGACGAGCTGGAGGACTTTGCTCTCCCAGGTTCCCCCCATCAGGCCCTGTCAAGGAAAGCAGGCAGGCTGGGGAGCAGAGCTGGGTGCCCACGAGATCATTCTTCCTGCAGTTCTGAGCAAGTGTTCGGAGTCAGCTCAGCGCACTCCTCCACCAGAGACTAGACCTGTGGTTAGCCACACGGAGCTGTCGGCTTCAAAGGGCGGTGCCCTGGGGGGAGGGGGACTATCAAACTCCGAGAGAAACAGCTCTGACAGAACGTCACATTTTTTAAACGGTCAAGTCTTCTTTCCAAATGCCTGTGCGTGGAGCACCTTGATCCCTGTAGAGAAAAGCTTGATAGTGATCTAATAAATAAAGCGAACCATACCTTACCACTCTCACAATTTAATTTAAAACGAGCATGTCTAATAGGCAGCACTTTGAAAATGCGTTTCTGGAATTTGTGGTTTGGATTTCAGTCTCCTGAAAATAATATATTTTATATCTACTCCATGTGTTTGGACTCCAACTTGTTTTGACTAAAGGACTTGATTTGTCAAGATGTTTTCTCCGCTGGAACTGCTGTGAGGGCCGTCGGTTGTATCTAATGAACTTACGCGAGGCCCTTTTACCTCCTTTTAAGAGCATTGTGAAACTTTGTGTGGTTGTTGTTCCATTTCTTATATGGCTGTGCTTCATTGGAAAAAAGAAAAGATTTATGAAAAACACTCAAAGAAGACCCAGTGCTTGCCTCTGGGCCCTTAGTATGAGTTCCTGCGAGAGCTCCATGGCCTTAGGCAGCAATAGAAAAGGGCCCACAAGGAGAGAGGGCACAACTGCTCAGGGTAGCCCTAAAAAGCTGGAGGTGGTGAGGGGGTAAGAGTTGAAACACTTCAGTGGCAATTAAGCTGCCACCAGGTCGCACGAACTCCATCAAAGAAAGTCCTTATCATGAGGTCTGAGGGGGCCTCTCCGGGATCCTAAGGGCGGCAGTGCGGTGGGCCTCAGGAAGGATTGGGCCCGAGAACTAGAAAGCCAGCAGGAAACCAGACAGTTCTGAAGGCTTGCTGTGGCCTGCAGAAGCTGCCGAGAACAGCCCTAGCACTGTGTACATGCTCAATAAGTATGAGCTGAGTGAATGGCTGGAGAGCTCTGCCACAGCTTCTGGTGCTTCTTAAGAGCTCAGCTTTGACTGGGCCTCGTCCATCTTAGGTCAAGTCTTGATTCCCAGTGAAGGGTCTCGAGTGGGCCCAGCCTGGGTCGGGGCCCATTCCTGAACCATTCAGTTGAAGTTGGGGGGCACGATCACACCATAAGTACATGGCTGCCAGGAGCCCACCCCATGGCCACGGGGATGGAGGAGACTATTCATGTGTGGGCGGGACAGATACCTACAGATGCATCTACAGCAGCGGTGAAGGATGCTGTAAGGATAAAGGGCAAAAGTGATGAGCCTCAGGTGCCATTTGATGTCAGATCCTTGCACTGGGAAAGCTGGACGTGCCTGGAGGTCATCTAGTCCCGCTCCTCACTGTTTGCACAAGAAAAATGAGACTCAGACGTGAAAAGTTGGCTTAGGTCCATTATACTTTATGGCATTTCTGACAAGAGGAAAACATCTTAGCATTTGGTGTTTGTTGATTAAATCAGCACAAGTCTTGGAATCTATTTGCAATACTATTTATAACTGTTGTTTATATTTTCTTCTTCTTAATTATGCTACATACTGTGGTTTGATTTTTGTCTAACATTCGCTAAATTTGATCCATAAGGTCTAGTGAGATGGATTTTGGTAGGAATCGTGAAACAAAAACTTGGTTTTGGCAGGCGACGAACTTTGTTTGCCTGTGAGCAATTATCAAGAGCCTCTTGTGTGCTAGTCACTCTTGTGGGGAAGGAAGATACAGAGACAAAGTAGCCATCCTACCTTCCATGGCATAGCTTACATTGGAGAGCTTACAGTTTGTTAGGGAGATGGACAAGAACACTGAGGGTTGAGGGGACGAGAGATAAGTGGTATCTGGGTGGGGTGTGAGGACACAGAGAAGGGGGAGCTCAGTGTGTCCAACCAGTAGGAGTGGGGAACAAAGTGATGAAATGCCGAGCTACACGAAAGGAATTCCAGGTAGCTCCAAATGGCTGGGTCTAAGAGCAGCCTGTAAAGAGTGGAAGAAGGTAAGATGGAGAAATAAGCGGAAGGCAGATCACGAAGGGCTGGAGGCTTGACATCCGACCAAAAACAATGAGGTTCCATGGAATGTTTTTTAGGAATTTATAACCAGTGTATGTGTTATAAAGATCACCTGGAAGCACTGAGAGAGGGGGTGGGGGAACATGGCCAGACTAGCATCAGGCTGGGGAGAGAAGGTGAGAAGATGAGAGTTGGGGTGAGGTAGGGGCCGAGGGAATGAGGGCAGTGATGCAGCGCCGGAGGGTCCCACAGGACCGGGCATTGATGGGATGTGGAAGTAAATGAGAGAACATTGTCCAGGGTCAGTCACCCAGTCAGGGATGGCTGGATGGCAGGTGGTAACGTTCTCTCTGACTTGGAAGCAGGAATGGAGAAGAAAATAACTTGCATTTTAGAGTTTAGGTGCCTGTGAGACAGCTTTGCAGCTCAGCAGAGCTGAGGGGCCACTGGCCCATGTGAGGCCCAGACCGTGGACAGGATAGGGCCACCCAGGGACGGTGTTTGCGAGAAGAGGCCCAAGCAGTCAGGAACACAGTACATGATGGGGCAGGTCAAGCAAGAGGAGAATCCATGAGGAAGAAGAGAAACTGAGAGGGCTTAGGAAGCAGAGAGGGTTGGGGAGGAAGTTTCTGGAAAGCGGAAGCCATCCACTGCAGCAAATGCAACAGTTAGGCTGAGCTGATGGCAGAGTGACTCTGGCAGATGGCAGCCTTTGCGATGAGATTAAATAAAGACCCACGAGGAACCTGGTAATTGGCTGACGTTGCTGAAGAACTAAAAGTACAGAGTTTTAAGAGATGAAAGCTAGTAAAAATGCTTTCAGTTTGAAGAATCTGTGTATAAATGAGAGCATGTGGAATGTATCCCACTCTGGTATGAGACAGACCTGGATTCTGTCTCAACGCTACAGCTTATGAATTGGAAAACTTGGGACAAGTCACTTCACCTCTGTAAGCCTCACTGTCTCCATCTGTAAAATGGAGCTTCTACCTACTTCATAGAGTCTAAGATTGTGCTGAGTAACGCTTGCCCCACCCCCTGTTTTATTTTCCTCCGCAACACTTATCACCTTCTTCACTTACCAATTTACTTTTGTATTTTGTCACTCTCCCCAATGAAAATATAAACTCTGTGCAGCAGGGAGTCCTCTCGGGTTCGTTCGCTGCGGAGTCCCCAGTGCCTAGAGCAGTGTCTGGCCCATAGTAGTTGCTCAATAAATATTTGTGGACTGGATGAATAAATGAGTAAAAGGTTGTGCTAGATGTAAAGTGTTTGGCGGCAGTGGCAGTGCTGTTACTTCCTCCTGTTGGGAGAAAAACCATTACCAAGCCACCTTCAAAGTCAGCATGGCGGGTCTCAGGGCCCAGTGCCCTTTGGGCCAACGCTCCCATTACGCTGTCTCCCTCCTACGAGGCCCGGCCCATCGTTGGAGGGTGGGGGACCTGACCCTTGCCTGTGCTGGGGACAAGTAAGTCACACATGTAGAGAAACAGATTGGAGGAGAATCAGCAGCTGGGTTCTTGGAACACCTGGAGAACTCCAGAGAAACGGGGAGCAGAGGAAACCCTTCTCATAGAAACCAGTCAGGACATCAAAGAGTGCTCTCGGGACCACAGAGAAGGTGTCGGCAGCCCCTGCTTCAAAGGCTGGATGGATGGTGGGGAGAAACTATCTTCTCTGACCAGAACCTGACGTCTTAAAATCCCAGCCAGCGAAGGTTTAGAAAATGAAAGAAAGAGCAATGAGTCTGACTTGCTTTATTAATCTGTGTGTTTGTGACGGCAGTAATGACGCTTAAATCTTTCATCATCAAAGTGCCTTACACCATGAACCCACATACAAATGGGACTCGGCCGAACGTGGCTGGTTATAAGGAATGTGTTATTCTGATGGAAAAGACTGGAAAGGCTCCACTTCCCAATAGCCTGCCGATTTGACATGTTCTAAAAGGAAATCTGGTATCAAAACATAAATCTAAACAGAAACCAAAATGGCAAACAGCAACATGCATTAATGGGGCCCGTTAATTTGTACCACAATCAGCATTCCCTCAATTCGTTGGCCAAAGGGTATTGTTCTTTGTTGTTGCTGTTCATTTCTTTTTTCCTTTTCATCTTTCAATACATCCTTCCGAGATTCTCACAATGTACTTCAGAGTCCAGACTCTCTTATGGAAAGCATATGTCTTTGGGAACGTACTGTACCACTTGAAGTTCTGGAGCCAGTTGTATTTCTGTCCCAGCATTAAGTGAGAAACAACTGTTTGTAGGGTTGGCAGGAACCCCGGGTAGTTACTCAGCCAGGAAGAGCCACACGTAAAGCAAAGAGAGAGTGTCTAAAAGATCTCAAAGAAAAGAAGAATATCTCCAGTTACCCTGTGGACCTCATTCATTCATTCATTCATTTTATTCATGCAACATTTGTTGAAAGTTTATCATGAGCTAGCTCTACGCTCAGACCCCAAAATACCGAGATAAACATGATCAATCCCTACCCTCCAGTAGCTTACAGCCTAGGAGAGGAGATAGACAGGTCTATCAAGGTCGCAGTCCAGTGTGACAAGGCCAAGGCAGAGGTATCTGTCAGATTCGGGTCTTGGGGCAGGAGTTGAGAGGTGGTTAGGGAGAACTTTTTAGAGGCGAGGGTGCCTTTTAAAGAGAGTAAAAAGGAAGGAGGTACAGAAGGGGAGGCAGGGGTACTTTACACAGAGGAAACTGTCCGTGCCACATAAAACGAGATGACGCATTTGGTGCTCTAACTGTTTAATAACTGGAATGTCATGGGCACAGACAGGCCAAAACCCACTGGTGTGGTCCCAACCAATGCCTGTGGGCTAAAGATCTTTCCTACTAATATGGACAAATCCCCAGGGTATATCATTGAGCAAAACTAAATCTGATATCGAGTGGCTAGAAGTCAAGATGGCCGTTACCCCTTGGTGAGGTAGTGACACGAAGGGGGCCTGCGTGGGGATCCAGAGTGCTGGCTTTCTGTTTCCTGATCTGGGTACTGGTCACAAGGATTTGTTTAGTTTGTGAAAATAAATTGAACTGCACACTTGTGATAAATGCTCTTTTCAGCGCAAATGTTCAGTAAAGTGTTGTATGTTTAACAAAAAGTTTTTTTAAAAAAGGCCTTGCATTCATGGATGGCTCAAGTCCTTGGGAGTGACTCCAGCAAATAGTGCATATGGAGGAGATGAAAATAGAGGCATAAAGCAAAGCCATGTGAGAAGAGCCTTATATACTGAATTGAGGAGTCAGGAGTTAGGAGACTCCCCGGAAAGAATGTGAGCATGTGATGGCGCTGAGGGGTGTTTAAGAGTGTGGCCTCTGCAGTTTGGCCCCTGGCTCTAAGGTTTAGTCACGACGTGTAAACTTCAGTCTCTCCATCTGTAAAATACGCCAATGATTGTATTTGCCTCCTAAGGATTTTTGACAATCGGATAAGATAACGCACAAAAATTCAATAATAAATATTTGCACTTTCGAAAGCTTACTTAGGCAGGAACGAGGAGACTGGATTGGGGTGGGGGTGTGTGTGTGTGTGGCCAGACCAGGGACAGGGAGACAAATTAGAAGACTCTAACAATAATCTAGTAAAGAAGGAATGAGAGCCGACCAGAGCAGGGATAGTGGAAATCAAGGAGAGATCAGTGAATTGCAGGGGGAAGAATGAACAGGACTTGATCTGGGAGATGAAAAAGACAGCACAGTCCAAGATGACCCTCAAGGGTCTGGCTCAGGTGACTGTGAAGGAGGTGATGTTCTTAGAAAGTCAACAGAAGGAATAGACTTGGGGAAAGATCACGCATCAAATTTGAAATCTGTTGGGTTGAGGGATCCCAGGAGGCATCCAGGTGGAGATGGCCACAGGAACTCAACAGTGATGCTAAAGACATAGATTTGGGAAGCATATGAAGGATTATTGAAGGCATATGAGTAGACGAGGTCCTCAAGTGAGAGAAGCAAGGGGCCAAAGATGGAACCCTAAGGAGCGTCGACACTTCAAGGGCAGACCAAGAAAAGGAACCTGTGAAGGAATTTGAGAAGGAATCAGTGGAAAGGTAAAAGAAATAACCAAGACAGTGTGCTATTGTGGAAGCCAAGAAGGGTGTTATCCACTGTGACAAATGCCACAGAAATGTCCAGTTAAATGAAGACAAAGAACTGTCTATCGACTCCTACATATGACGGCCATTGGTGACTGCAGTGAGAGCAGCTCCAGGGGAACAGTGGAACAGAAGCAGGATGGCCGTGGGTGTGTGGTACTCGGACTGGAAGACAGCAGTCAACAAATGCAGTCCAGGGGATAGAGCTACAGTGCAGAAGGTTGGGGGGTGGGGTGAGGTAAAGATCAAAGAGTTTTGTAACTTTTCCAGTGTTCACCACCACCCATTTTGAAAGAGTTTAGACCTACTTTTCCTTCTTTCTTTCTGCCTTTCATTTCTCTCCCTCCATTCCCCTATTTCTCTACCTCCCTCCCCCCCCCCGTCCACTCTGAGTTTCCTCTCCAGAAGCCAAGGTGCAACTTATATAACTGGAAATACTTACTGTATTACCTTTTTAAGTGTTTTTAAAACAAGACATCGAAAAGTGGGTATATTTAAGCAGGGGAGTCAAAAGAACCAAATTGAGAAAGGAGTTGGAGTTGGGGTAAGAGCAGGGGCTTCCTCTCTTCCTGTCAGCCTGATGTCCCACCCTGCTGCTCCAGGGGACCGTCCCTTGGCCCAAAGATGGCTTGTGTGTTAGTGGGTGTGAATGAGTACAGACATTTACCACCTTTGTCTACCCTCTCCTGGCTGGAGTCAAGCCTGTTTCTCCCACCTCGGGCTTCAGTGGCCATGCAGGCAGCTGACAGCATCCTTCCCATAAGGACTCCATTGCTGCTGTCCCGGCTGGGCCTCTGGCCTGCTCCCCCGACCTGGTGACCGCTTGCCTGCGGCGCTCGGCTCACAACACTTCTGCCCACTTCTCACCGAACCATCCCGGGCTTCCAGGTAGGGCTCAAACACACTGTCTTCAGGAACCCCCTCTCGTCCCCTTCAGTTAGTCACTAGGTCTATATGTTGGCCTTGCACATTTCCTGAGAGATTACTGGGAGACATTCTCATTTTAGTTGTTTTTTTTTGTTTGTTTGTTTTTGTTTTTTTGGCGTTTTTTGCGGTACGCGGGCCTCTCACTGTTGCGGCCTCTCCCGTTGCGGAGCACAGGCTCCGGACGCGCAGGCTCAGCGGCCATGGCTCACGGGCCCAGCCGCTCCGCGGCATGTGGGATCTTCCCGGACCGGGGCACGAACCCGTGTCCTCTGCATCGGCAGACGGACTCTCAACCACTGCGCCACCAGGGAAGCCCTCATTTTAGTTGTTTTATAATACTTTGCCTCACTGGTGAAATCATGAGGCACCGGGAGGAATTCTCCACGACCTCCAGTGCAGTGCTGCACGGGAGCAGGACCTCAGCTCTGGCTGAGGCCAACCTCAGCTGACTGAGGCTGGTTTGCAGAAGGTAAGGGCGTGAAGTTTGCACTCGAGGGTGGGTGCAGGGCTCTTGCATCTTCGCCCACCCTCCACCGCCCCCTCCTAGGGCTCTAACCATCCGTCAATTCCACAGACGTTTACTGAGCACCTACTCTGAGCCAGAAACTGCGCTAGGCACGCCGGGCATTTAGCAGTGAAGCCGGCAGACAAGATCACCGCCTCGTGGAGCTTGTGTTCCATTAGAGGAGACGGCCGTCAGGGGAGAGATGGTGACCCCAGGCTGTGACACGTGCTTGGAAGGAGATGCACGGAGCTCTGTAAGGCAGGAGCACGCTTATGCTGAGACCTGCAGACCGAACAAGAGGGGAAGTTGCCCTCAGTCTTCTTGCGTATTTAATAGTGCCCACTCCTGTAACTTTGCTTTCAGTAAAATATTTATTGAAAGGGCTGTAGGAAGGTGACATGCTGTGCATGTTCCTGGTCAGTGCACTCACAGACCACTAACACATCCGACCCCTAACAGATCCCACCCTCTCTGAGGGTTGTTCATCTCACCTGAAGACGCCTCTGACGCCGGCGGTGGTTTCTTTTGCAGGTGAGCCGGCCTCATCCCAGCGACCACCCTCTTCTGATTCTCTTCGTGGTGGGCGGGGTCACAGTCTCGGAAGCCAAAATGATCAAAGACCTTGTGCCATCCCTGAAGCCAGGAACCCAGGTACCGAGTCCTCAGTGATATGATCTGAACGGGAGGCCTGAGGCAGGAGTGGGGAGGGCAGACCAGGGCCTTCATTAGGCTCCCCCGCGCTCCTATCTCCATCCCGCTGCCTCCTTTCCCCCTGCTTCTTCTGCCTGTCCCAGGGCCAGGACCTACTGTGGGTGGAGGGAAGGGGGAGACCTCTCCTGCCTCTGGGTGGCAAGTGCTGAAGCGCTATTCCCAATTCCTACAGGGCTTGTATTCTCTGGCGTCCAATCGGTGCTTAATTACTCAAGAGTTTTGGCTGCTTTCCAGACTCCAGATAATTGAGGGTGACTCCCGGGGACCATCTCCGCCCTGTGGCAGGGAGAGGACGGGGCTGGAGGAGTTTGGGAAGGGCCCTTGTCATGACAATGACAAGTGTAGTATCTTTCTCCTCTGTAGCCTCCTGCCAGGTCCCGTCCTCCTCCCCACGCAAATGCCCAGTGGTTAAGGCACAGCCCTCTAGGTTTTCCAGGCCCGAGTCTGCATCCTCCCTCCGCCTTTTACTAGCTAGGTGATTGGAGTGAGAAAAGCCCTCCGTTTTCTCATTTAGGCTACGGGGCAGGGTGGTTGGGAAAAGAGTGCCTTGCCCGGCTGCTTACTGCTATGGGCAACCGAGGCTCTGTCCTCTGGGGGCTGAGGGGCCTCAGAACTGTCCTGCTGGGGCACCGGGAGCCTGGGACACCTTCCCATTGACCCTCGCCCCCCGCCCAATTGAGACTTGCTTTCGGGGCCTGTCTTCAGCTTTGCCATGTCTGCATGCAGCCAGCGGCTTTCTGTGGTTTAGAGAAAGCAGAACAGAGGTGCCAGTGCAGTGCTTCAGGTAGGACGCTGGCTTATGTGGGGGACTGTCCGCCACAGGCACACGGAGCCCAGGGGGTATTCCAGCCACGCCTGGCTGCTGGTCTGGGTGGGGGGCAGTGTACAGTGCCCTTGTCTCCCAGCTCCACCCACTCTGTGAATACGCACTCAGCCAGCCGAGGAGCCCCCACCTCTGCTGGCATCTGTAAGCTGTACTCCGTAGCGCAGCGCTCAGCGGGCTCACTGACTGCTTCCCGTTGCTGACAAAGCGTCCTCAAGCAAACACGAATTCCTTGAGGACAGAGGCTGGGCCTTCCCAGGCCTGAGCACAGGGCAGGAGCTCCGGAAGCCTTGTGGCCTGACGGCCTGATGTGAGGCAGGAGAACTGGCTTGGTGTCAGGGTGGCCAGGACACCTGAGACGGAGAGAAGGCCTGGTTTCCGAGGGTCTCAGGACACCCTACTTAGGAAGGTGACCTGTATCTAGGGAGCCATGGTATGTTCTTGAACAAGGGAGTGGCCAGTCATTGGCTGTGACCATTCCTACCATTACTCACACCTGTCATGGTCATAGCTGGTGGAATTTCTGATAAAGTGGTAAATTGGGCCTCGTCTCACACCCTCTCTGTCCGCAGTGTTCAGGATCTGTTTGGTGAGCAATTGCCTTTTTGAGCAAGACATTCTTTTTTATCAGAAAGCACACTTCTCACTGCCCCTAACACGGTGAACCAAATTCTTAGCTCTTCCGAACAGCGATGCATTGTTAATAGCCTGCCAGACTGTTAATCCCCACTCTAAAAGGATAAAATGCAGACGTTTTCAAAGCCGTGTGACCTGAGTTTGACAGCAGAGACCTGACATCTGTAGTGGCTCAGTGGCTCGGCTGCAGTCTGACTGACCTTGTGCTCAATCATCTGCAGAGAGAGTGGCTCAGAGAACCTGGGGCTGCAGGAGCAGACTTGCCTGCTGCTTGTGTCACCGCTGCTGCCTCTAACTCCTGGGCCACACAGAATCTACGAGCAGATCAGCCTCTTCCCTCCTCCACGGGTCTTCCCCCAGGGCCACTCTTCTCCAAACCGAGTATCTTCAGTTCTTCCAGCTTCCCCACCCCAGCCCGTGCCGTGGACCCGAGTGCCTCAGCTCCCGGGCAGCTCTCCTGGGCCCCCAGGTCTCTCCCTCTCATGCTCACTTACAACTGAGCGCCCTTGCCATGGGCTGATCAGTGCAGAGGCCCTGGGGCCCCCTCCTCCTCCTACCACGGCCCCTCCCTGCCTCTGGGCCTTCTTTCCCTACCACTCTTCTGCTGGCCTGCTCCTCTCCAGCCTCAGGACTTTGCACTTACTTTAATCCCTCAAACAGGACCTGGCACCAGCTGTCGTGATTACTCATTGCATATTGAATACTAGAAACCGTACTTGCATTATTGAAACATAAGATAAAAGCAGCTTTTCTCTAGACTACACCAACCTGTTACTGATTCTGGGATTATGGACAACTAAAACCACTCTGTCTTTTGTATCAATTGCTATGATCCGTACCTACTGTATATCAACATGGGTGCTTTTTGGACCCAGGTGCAGGAACTTACAGTCTCTTAAACTGGATTAGTCGATTATCCAGTAAACATTTATTGAGCATCTACTCTGTGCCAAGCACTGTTCTTTGTGCTGAGGATAGAGCGGTGACCAAGCCAGACTCGTTCCTGCTTTCATGGAACTTACATTCTAATAGTAAGTGATTGACTGACATTAAACACGGAAGCTCCAGCTAGACATGAGTGTTCCGGGAACATAGGCAGGTGCTGTGATGGGAATACCTGGGGGCTTGGAGGCAAGAGGTTCCTTCATACGGGCACAGGCTTCCCCTGGAGCAGAAGGCTGGTGAGCTGAGATTTGCAAGGCATCCGGGGATCTGCTCTTCAAAGGAAACTGCTGATAGAAGTCACTTAAGGCACATCCAGAAATGAATTCTCTTTTACAAAAGATGGTAAGGATAGCATGAAACCGTGGAATCCAGAAACCGCATTAGCAGCTGCTAGTCCTAGAGGATGGTTGCTATACTCTAAAATGGGGTGTTTTCTCCGCTCTCCATCTGTGGTTCTTGGTAAACGTGCTGAGAGAAAGTGGGCAGCTGGAGAAGGCCCTCCTTTCTGACTACAAAAAAAAAAAGGATCAAAGAGGCAACCTCTCAACCCCACTGCAAACAGCCACAGCCATGAGCAGGAGACTTCGTGGGCTTGCCCTGGTCTGGGTTGCGTGTGCTCAGCACCGACCTCTCTCATTCCAGACAGCTCTGCAGGCTGAACCCCGTAGCTGGGTCGTGGCCAAGAGGCCAGCAGAAGCCTGCGATTGTGGGAGGAAAATAACAGGGAGGGACCCCTCCAGAAAATACAGGGAAAGGCCAGCTCAGGAAGCAGAGGAAGACCGAGTGACCAAGCCAACCCTGCCATCACAGCTCTTCATGGGCTAGTGCATGTTGGCCAGTCACACTTTCACGTGCATCTCCATTTCTGGAGCTGAACATTTAGTGAGAATGTAAGAGGAAAAAAAAATTAGACCCAGAAATATGCTCATACGCGTACAATTTTGCACAACTGTGGAGGTTCAAGGGTACCTAAATCCTGGATGTATACCATAGCTCCAGGTTATTCTAAAATTTGAAGCCCCAAAGAGAAGAGTCAAGCCACTTCCTTTTCTTTTCTTGGTCTACATTTAATTTGTTCTGAAGTTTCTTACTCTAAGGAAAACATCAGTGAGATTCAAAATTTTTATGTTTACCTGAGTTAGCTTAGGCCCTTATCATTTGAACTATTAGACGGCATTACACATGTTCATATTGTTCCTCTTAACATTACCCTTCATTCCTACGCACTTCATGTGTCTTTGATACTTGCAGCAATCCACGTAACAACGCTGAAGTCATTTACAATGGAAGGTTTTTGTTCTTGTTGTTTTCCCTCAAGAGACTTCTTTTTGAACAACCATCATGAGGGACAAAAGCGAAGAGGCATCTGAAATCTCATCAGGTTCCTCAGGAGAGCCTAAGCACAGCACACTCACCCCTCAGGCAATGAGAAGGCAGTGAGTTTTCCAGAAAGCTCGTCATGTCTGTTTAATTAATCCACTGCCCCACTGTTTTAACTATACAAACATTTTATGTTTAACACACGTGTGTACGTGCGTGTATACATGCAGCACCTGTGCTAATGGGGGTGAGTGGTGCCTTGAATCTGACATGTGCTCCAAAACCAGTTCATCAGCTGGATGAATATGCGTGTTGGTACCTGTGCGTATTAGTCGCTTTTACTGGGAAGCATCTCCCAAGGTCAAAAGAAAAATAGAGAAAAACTATTTTTTACCCCCCTCTCCTTTCACTTCACAATGTTAGAAACCAGAGGGATATGGAGTCTAAATCCTGGGTTGCCAGCTTCCCCCTGTTCAGCAGAAATGGAACAGGAAGATGCTGGCACCTACAAGTTACGGCCCGGAGAAGCAGAAGGTGGAGAGAAAGCTAGCAGGCTGGGTCACTCTTGCAGGAGCCAGGGTGGGCTGAGGACAGAGACAAGATGCCCCTCCTTCAGCTGGAGTAGAGAGCCTGTGTGGAGCCCCAAAGGCAGCTTTTTAGGGCTTGGTTCAGAGGCACCCTGGTGTCCTTCACCCTTGCCTCCCCGATGGAAATTTTCATCAGTGCCCTTGGTTGCCTGGGAAAAAGCCAGTCCTCCAAAAGGAGCTCTAGTGCTTAATTTACCTCATATCACACATTTGATGACTATGTTCATAAAATTTAAATTTCATATCCAACAGGCCAATTTCAGATTGCTTTAAGCATTTTCTTTTTCATTTTTGAGTGCCATTTCCCCCCATTTAGCTAACTTTTTATAATTTTAAGGACTATTTCAGTCAAATAAGGCAGAAATGCTTTTTGTCGAATACGCTCAAAAACAGAAAATGCTCAAAAGCGTTCTGAAGAACAAAAGACGCCTAAGATGTGAAAATGCTTAAGGACCATCAGCTATTATACTATAAAGGAAATGTTAGTGATGTGATCCTGCTTGCTCTTCAAAATCGGAATTTTAGACAAGTGGGTTTTCAGCTGAACTGATTTGAAACAAATTTACGCAGAGCAATTTGAGATACCAGAGCCTGCTGGTGTGAAAAACTTCCTGCTGGCTAAACTCACTGCCTCCTTCCTAGTCTTGTTTTTGTTCATTCATTTAATCAGTCATTGGCTAACTCACTGTATCGAGGACCTGCTAGGTATCAGGCACTGTGCCAGCACACAACAAAGAAACAAGGAATACAATGTGATACCAACAGCCATGGGAACATCCTCAGTCTTCAGAGAGGGGTGGTCTGGGAGGGCTTCTGGGAGGTGGTGATGCCTGAGTCGATTATTGAAGGATGATTAAGAGGACTTCAGGCAAAGAGTTGGGAACTCTTGTTCCAGATGAAGAAGCATCCCCAAAGTGCCATTTGTGAAACTGCAGATCATTTAGGGTGGCTGGAATGTGGAACCAGTGGTGAGGGGTGTGTGGTGGCCAGGGCGTGTGGTGGGGTGTGGAGTACTGAACAGCCATCAGTCTCTAAAGTCCTGGAATGCTCTCTAAGACGGTTGGACTTACAGATTTTTGGTTTGCGGTTACCATGAGGTTTTGATACAGCAGTCTATATACATACAAGATTGTTTTAAGTTGCCGGTCTCTTAATTCCAAGTGCATTTCCAACATCCTGCATTTTGATATCATATTTGTGTCTGGAGGATTTCCTACCTTTACTGTATGTTTGCCTTTACTCGTGAGCGTTCCCATTCGTAATTTTCCTTTTTCTAGTTATGGCCTTTTCTTTTCCCTCTAGAGAAGTTCCTCTAGCATTTGTTACAAAGCTGGTCTGACGGTGCTGATTTCTCTTAGCTTTTGCTTGTCTGTAAAGCTTTTGATTTCCCCATCCAGTCTGAATGACAGCCTTGCTGGGTAGAGTATTCTTGGTTGTTGGTTTTTCCCTTTTATCACTTTAAATATATACTGCCACTCCCTTCTAGCCTGCAGAGTTTCTGCTGAAGAATCAGCTGAAAATCTTATGGGGATTCCCTTGTATGTTATTCGTTGCTTTTCCCTTGTTGCTTTTAATATTTTCTCTTTGTCTTTAATTTTTGTCAGTTTGATTAATATGTGACTTGGTGTGTGCCTTTTTGGATTTATCCTGTATGGGACTCTGCGCTTCCTGGACTTGAGAATGTTTCCTTTCCCAAGTTAGGGAAGTTTTCGGCTATTATCTCTTCAAATATTTTCTCAGGCCCTTTCTCTCTCTCTTTTCCTTCTGAGACCCCTATAATATGAATGTTGGTACATTTTATGTTGTCCCAGAGGTCTCTTAGACTGTCCTTATTTCTTTCATGCTTCTTTCTTTATTCTATTCCACAGCCCTGGGTCAGGCTTATACATGGTGGAGAGAAGGCAGTCAGGATTTTAAACCTATGAATAAATACAATCAGATTTACACTTGGGGAAGATGGCTCTGGCACGTTTATCTCCTCTGAGTCCACCCCAGTGACTGCTGTGAGCTGAATAGAGGGAGTGCAGCAGAGGATGAGAATAGTGAAGATGGTGATGATAATGAAGACGATAATAGCAGGTACCATGTTAAGCCCCTCCAGAGCCTGTCATTGTGCTAAGTATTTTCTATGTATGTTCACATTTGATCCTCATGATAATCGTGTGAGGTGGATATCATTATTCCCACTTTATAGATGAGGACTTGAGGCTCAGAGTGATCAAGCAAATTCTCCAGGGTCCATCGTCTGGCAGGTGGCCAGCTGGGGCCCAGCTCAAACTGGACACTCCTAAGTCTGTGCTCTTAACGACTGTACTATCCGGCGAGAGTCCTTGGTCCCAGCTTCCTCCTTTCCTCCCCTCCTCAAAGACCCCCTCAGTTACTTCACAGGCTGCCTTTGTTTTCCATCTGCTTCTTTACAGCCCTCCACAGGGCATGCCCCAGACACCCTCAGGTTTAGCCCTCATGCTGTCTAAATACCCATATGTCTAGATGTGAGGGTCCTGGTCCTTGGTTCCAGCTTGGTGGAGGTGACCAAGCCCATAGTCACTGTCAGCCGTGACTGAAAGCCCAGCACACGGCCTGAGAGTGACAAATTCTTTTAGCTTAGTTATCACTGCTCTAGAAGTGTCCACATCAACCGAGTCTACAGCCTTTCCCCTCCAAGTTCCTCAACCCTGTTAATAAGACTTAACCATCCTGTGGGACTCACTCTAGCCATTACACTTGCCCTCACCTCAGCCAGAGAGGAATTCACCGTCTTGGCATTGGAACTAAGGACCCCAGGGGCTGGCAGCGGTGGTGGAGCCTGGCGAGCAGGAGGGCAGGGAAGGGGCTGTGGCCATCAGCTTCCCTGGCCTCTCCTACCTCGCAAGAGTCTATTCTTATGCAAAGGATTTTTGTCTTTATGTGTGCATTTTTTTAAATATCTGAATAAGGGATTCTTAACTTGTCTGTGAGTCCTAGTTATCCACCTAAACCTCACCTAAAACTATATTCAGAATCTTGTGTGTACACATATGCATATCTTTCTAGAGAGTTTTTAGCTTTCATAAGATTCAAAAGGAGGCCTATGACGCAATCACAAAACACAATCAAATAGCAGCTCAGAATTGCTGAGCACCTCACGTGCTCTACGCACTTGGCCTTCTGTAATCCTTGCCACAGTGCTACAAGCTCCGGGCTGTTGCTTTTCTTCTGGGAAGGATAGAGTGAGGCCCCAGGTGAAGTGACCCTCCCCGGGGCATGTAGCCCATCCGCGGTGGAGCCGGGCTCTACTAGCGTCTCGTGAGCGTGCAGGTCTGGGCACCGCCATTCTCAACCATCTGGTGGACCTGGCCCAGAAGCCCCCGAGGAGTGAGTAGAGACCCTGTCCTCTCTCTCCAGAGCCACGTATTCAAATGGTATCTACACCATGTGATAAGGGGGTGCTAATATTCACTGTCTGCCCTCAGACTCTCGTCACATGGCTTTCTAGGAAGGATGTGAGCACAGACTGCAGTGTATTTTTTTCTGCCAGAAATATGACTTGGCTGACATTAGCCATATATTTTCAAGGATAATTCTCTTTCAAAAAATAGTAACATCACTGCTTTCAAAGATTAATTTTTGTTTTAAACAGAAAACTTTTTAATAACCTCATTTCTTTAACAACAACAAGCACAAGAAAATTATAAAATGCTTCCTTGTCTCCTCCCCTCCCTCAGCTTCTCCTCCACATTGGAGCATAGGCTCTGGTTTTGGCCAGTGAGTTGGTTAATTCATTGCTTTGGTTCCACCTGGGATAGCTTTGGGGGTGGGAGGGGTAGAGAGTGAGGTGTGAGTGCCAACTTGCTTCCCCGCAAGAGGCCTGGCCAGGCGGTGTGGCCCCTTGAAGCCAGGCCTGCTGCCGGCCTGCGACCCCCCGCGCTCAGGGGCTGGGCTCTAGCATCTGGCTCCATACCTCCTTCCCACTTCCCATAGTCACCTCCTTATCTACTGGGTGTACAACCCCTGCCTGGGCAAAACCTCACCAGCCTGACAGAGCGCCTCACTGCTCCAGCCCAGCCCTGGGGAACGAGCTCTCCCAGTGCTGCAGAGGGAAATCTGCCCCAGAAGAAGGGCCCAGTCTCAGGGAAGCAGAGAGGGACATCACGACGACAGGCCAGAGAGGCCCAAAGGTCCATGTGGACTAGGGAAGTAAGCAGCCTTCCCAGAGCCCTTGATGATAGAGGAGTGACCAGACAGACACTCGGACGCTGAAGCCAGCCTGCCTGGGTTGGAATCCTGACTCAACTGCTTCTGCTTCCTGTGTGTCCTTGGACAAGTTGCTTAACCTTTCTGTACTTTATTTTGCTTATCTGCAAAATAGGAGTAATATATGTACCTACTTCATAGGGTTGTTATGAAGATTAAATGGATATTAAATGAGATCATCCTCAGTGCCTGGCCCACCATAAGAACTAATAAATATTAGCAGATATCATCATTATTATCATCATTGTTACGGGTCAAACGGTGTCCCTCCCAAAAGATGTTAAAGTCTGAACCCCTAGTACCTGTGAATGTGGCCTTATTTGGAAATAGGTTTTGCAGATGATCAAATTAAGATGAGGTCATTAGGGTGAGCTCTAATCCTATATGACTGTGTCCTGATCAAAGGGGAAATGTGGACACAGAGACAGACACACGTAGAGGGAAGACAATGTGAAGACCTAAGGGAGCTTAAGAGGGAAGATCCTCCCTCACAACGCTTAGAAGCAACCAACCCTGCCAACACCCTGCTCTTGGACTTCTGGCCTCCAGAAGTGTGAGACGGTAACCTTCTGTTATTGAAGTTTGGGGTACTAAGAAACTAATACAGCCGTCATCATTATCACGCACAGCGACAGCCAGCTCTTGAGTGTGCCTTCTCTCTTTCCCTGAAGGAGCAAAGGCTCCCTAGAAGAGGGAGAGACCTCTCTGTTGAGGTCACATTACTGGATCACAAAGCAACGGTCTGATCAAGTTCAATTCAGCAGCGAGGTGGTGGCTGGGCTCAGCCCTGCTCAGTGCCCACTGGTTAAAGGCTCAACAGACGCAGCCCACCGTCCCGCCAGCCATCCTTCCCAGCCTGTGTGCCCTTCCTTACACCCAGGACGCTAGCATCGGTGGCATTCAAGCTGCCGCCTTCTGCCTTTTTCTCCACAGTACCCACTCCGTGCCTTCCCCCAAACAAATGTGTTGCATTTTATTTCTCATCATCTAATAAGCTGGGATTGGCTCTCCTAATTGTCTGCGGTGTGTTTGCCCCTCCCGTTGTTAGGTAATCGTGCTGTCCACGCGACTCCTAAAGCCAACTAGTATCCCTGAACTGTTATTTACAACTGACCGGCTGCATCCAGACCTTGGCTTCTGAGGATCTGCTGAGAAGAGGAGACCTACCCGAGCTGGAAATCCCAATACTATTTTCTGTCCCCATCCAAGATATGCCTCCCAAACCAGTGTCCCTGTTACTAATCGTGGGTATGACTGAATTATGCCCAAAGAATCTTTTTTTTTTTAACATCTTTATTGGAGTATAATTGCTTTACAATGGTGTGTTAGTTTCTGCTGTATCACAAAGTGAATCAGCTATACGTACACATATATCCCCATATCCCCTCCCTCTTGCATCTCCCTCCCACCCTCCCTATCCCCCCCCTCTAGGTGGTCACAAAGCACCGAGCTGATCTCCCTGTGCTATGCGGCTGCTTCCCACTAGCTATCTATCTTACATTTGGTAGCGTATATATGTCCATGCCACTCTCTCACTTCGTCCCAGCTTACCCTTCCCCCTCCCCGTGTCCTCAAGTCCATTCTCTACGTCTGCATCTTTCTTCCTGTCCTGCCCCTAGGTTCTTCAGAACCTTTTTTCTTAGATTCCATATATATGTGTTAGCATACGGTACTTCTTTTTCTCTTTCTGACTTACTTCACTCTGTTTGACAGACTCTAAGTCCATCCACCTCATTACAAATAGCTCAATTTCATTTCTTTTCATGGCTGAGTAATATTCCATTGTATATATGTGCCACATCTTCTTTACCCATTCATCTGTCGATGGACACTTAGGTTGCTTTGCCCAAAGGATCTTGATACCCACACAGTGAAGTACTTTGCTGGCATTGCTGAGATTCTTAAAAAAAAAAACAAAATTCATTTTTCTAAAGGCATCAAACTGCCTTTCAGCTGGCCTAATTCATGATAATTCCACTTTATCCTTAACCCTCTCTCTGTGATCTTTCTGATTCCACCTGCAAGTTCATTCATTCTAAATGAGTGCCTGTTGGTGAGTATTGGTAGGTTACAAGACGTTTGATCCGCAGTTGCTCAAGGAGAAGTTCCCCACGCTTTAGAATCGTCAGTGTGAGGAAAGTGTGGTTTTTAAGATTATGTAGCTGAGGAGGGAACGCTGCAAATAGGAGCTGAGGCTTTGTTTCTCTCTCGATCTGAGACATTTCTGAAAAGGCCCGAAGGGAGGGGTAGCGGGTAGCGGCTAAGGCCGTGCTGATTGTCTGCCTGTGTTGTAAATCGCCTGCCTGTACAAAGGGCTGCATTGTTCCAGTTTGCTTACTGGGCAGGGCTGCCAGCCTGCTTGGAACAGGAGTGGGAGAGAGGTTGATTGGAGGGCTGTGCCTGCCTGTAGGTTTCCTCTCCTCCCCAAGGAAGGCCCCAATAAAGATATCTAGTCCAGGGAGTCTAGGTTGGAACCTCAGCCCCCATGACTTTTGTGATATCACATTTCTATAGAAGTATAAAGCTTTCTTTTCTGTGAGTCTAACGCTTCCTTGTAGCCATAACAGAAAAACCTAGACTGACAGAGTGAAATTATATAAGAGCTCCAGCAAAAATGAACTGCTTGGAACCCACACATTTGTAGGTGTATAGTTCATGGAAATTTCTAACATCTCTAAAAGAAGTTTGTAATAAAGAGACAGAGCTGCAAAATTAGTGGCTAGTGTGAATTAAACAGAGGAAATAAAGTGTAAACCAAAACATTCACGTGTCTCTGCTTTTAGTTCTCTACAAAACACTGTTATGAGAAAACTGTGAGGTTGGAAATCATTTTGAGATGTCATTGAAGCAGGTTTTCTAGACACCAACGTTCTTTATTTTGTCCAAGTATGTTTTCCACCTAACACCAGTTCCTTCACGGTGCTGAAATACTGGAGACCTCGGATGCTTCTTCCATTCCACTCAGTTAAAAGTTTGAATTTGAATAAGGAAGAAAATGGCAAATAGCCCCAAAGAGATGATCATTAAAGCAAAGATCACTCATTTCTAAAAATAAAGAAGTAACCTGGGGGCTTCCCTGGTGGCATAGTGGTTGAGAATCTGCCTGCCAGTATAGGGGACATGGGTTCGAGCCCTGGTCCGGGAAGATCCCACATGCCACGGAGCAACTAAGCCCGTGTGCCACAACTACCGAGCCTGCGCTCTAGAACCCGCGAGCCACAACTACTGAGCCCGTGTGCTACAATTACTGAAGCCCGCGTGCCTAGAGCCCGTGCTCCACAACAAGAGAAGCCACTGCAATGAGAAGCCCGTGCACCAAAATGAAGAGTAACCCCCGCTCACCGCAACTAGAGAAAGCCCGCACGCAGCAACGAAGACCCAACGCAGCCAAAAATAAAAAAAATTTTTTAAGAAAAGAAGTAACCTGTTGTGTGTCTCCAATCTGCATTCATTCATTCATTCATTCCCAACTATCCAGCGGTATGTACCAGGCACTCCAAGAGCTTCTGCCCATGATATGGGGAAGGAGAGCGGCGCATCCCGGACACAATGGCTCTCACAGAACGAACAGCTGGTGCTTCTCCTGACACTCGAGCCCTGTGTGAGGATCTGCTCAAGGATCAGTGTTTGGTTTTTGTTTGGTTTTTTTTTTCTTTTGGCCTTACCCCATGGCTTGCAGGATCTTAGGTCCCTGACCAGGGACCGAACCCAGGCCCTCAGCAGTGGAAGCCCAGAGTCCTAACCACTGGGCCGCCAGGGAATTCCCGAGGTTAAGTTTTAAACCATATGTCTATATGCAAAGGAAACTTTTGGGAAATAGAAAAACCAAACTGCTAGCAAGTGGTTCCCTCTGGGAAGCAGCATATTATAGGAGGACTAAGAAAAGGGAACGTCTCGCTCTCAATATATTTGTGTCATTTGAATATGTTTCACAGTAGACATGTATTTGTGTTTTACTTCCGTGCCTTGAATGTATTTTTACAAGTTAATTTTCTCTTTTATAAAAGAATATTCAAAAGCTTCTCATCTAAAATGATAAACAGAGGAAGCTTCTGATTGTAAACATTATCATTCAGCAGTTACTATGTCCCGAAAATGCTCTCGGTACTAGATTAAATATGGTCCTGAGTGTCTGAGTGATGGGGGGAACATGAAAGGTTGAGTTTTTCATCGTCTTTTTCCATCTCTGTGGTCGCTGGTTGGAGGAATTGAGCTAGGCAGACAATCAGGTAGCGGAAGGCTTTGGAGGAAATGTAAGCTGAAAGAAGACCCTGGGGATCAGAGTTTAGTTTGAATAAGAAGGTGGGAGGCACGACTCGGTGTAAATCCTGCAAAGAGCCTTTACCAGATAAGAAAAAAGAGGGGACTCTGGAAGTAGCACATCGGGCCCCTGGGCGGAGCTTCCCGAAGCCTCTCTGGCATTGCCTTCTTCTTGGGCTCACTGCCCGGGGGAGGAGAGGGTGGGGGAGAAACGATCGTGCTCTTGGTGTCCTGTGAAGGAGCAGTGGTTAGAACAGAGCTCCATAGTTTTGTCTGCGTTTAAGTCTCAGCTCTGCCACTCGCAGCAGTGTGTCCCTCTCCAAGCCTTAGTGCCTCCATCTGTAAGCCTGATAGTAATGAGTGGTACCTACCTCATGAGAGGGCTGCTGTAGGGGGACGCCATCCCTAACACAGCCTGCACAGGACACCACCAAGGAACTCACCCCACAAAATGATAAAGTCTCAAAAGGCGGATAATGTCAAATGAAGAGAAAATCTGGAAGCATTCCCAGGGTCCACAAGGAGACGAGAAGACGGAGGAGGAATAATGCCCTGGTCCCACCTACTTCCAGGATGATACAGCCCAGAGGCCAGGAGCAGCGCCTGGAGCCCCATCCCATGGCTTGGGTTCCAATCCCGCCTCCTCCGCACAATGGTTCACTTCTCCTGGTCTCAGCTGACTATGAATTGGACAATGATAGGACATACCACGTTGAGTTGTTGTGAGAATTAAAAGAGTGAATACGTGTAAAGCATTTAGAACGTGGCACTTGGCAGGCTGGCTAAGAGCACAGAAGAATCACCATGATTGGCAGCTAACGTCTAACGATTGCCCATGCAGAGCCCTGTCCCTGAGAGAACTTTCTCCATCCCTAATGTTAGCTACAGAGTAGTTATGTGGACTCTGAGACTGACACCCTGACTGATCCATTTCAACCTCATCCAAATGCACCAGTTCTAAAGGGATTTCCCCCCCGCCAGATGTCAGCCACCTGAAGGTGGCTTAAAAGGCCGAGCTGGGTGTTGACTGTGGTTTCTCCTCTCTCCGCCTGGGTCTGAGTGTTCACCCCCTAACCCCTGGCTGGTCAGAGCCAAAACAAGCACAGACAAATGCAAGCCTTCTGCCAAGGATCTCATCAGCCACTCTTCATAGACACAATTGATAGAGGTGTACATACTCCTTAGCGATTGACTTCCACTTTTGTAAACCCTCCTTCTGGAGTCTGCTTCCCAGCAAACATAGCGGGCACGACAGGTGTTTGGAGGTACGGCAGCCAGGGGTTGTCCCCAGAGGGCTGGGGCCTATGGATACGGCTCCGTCGACCCCAGACCCCTCCATTACAGCATTACCCAATAACAAAGACTTCCATCAGGCTCGCCCCAAGACTACTATTATTTATTAAACCCCGGTTACCAGAAACAGAATCCCAACAACAAATAATCCAGGATTACAAATGTCGTCTGCCATTGCTGCCCAGGAAACATTAAGAGAAACTCCATCTCTATTTTAAGAGACAAAACCAGACGACGGGGGGTATGTGAGAGCAGAGGCGTGAGGGACACTTGTCGGGATCTTTGCCACAGTCAGCGATAACCCCCATCCTGTGCTCTTCTCACCGAATTAGGAGAGTCATGAGGACAATAAGAACTTTCTGGAAGTTTCTCCTTTTAGACTCTGAAGGGAGTGCAGAAAACACCAGTTCTCCTGGGTTATTTATTGTAACAAATAAAGCCCTGTCATTGGTCGTGGCCACTGCCAGGCGCCCTGTCTTGAGTTACCGGCAGAGACTTGGCCGGGCAGCCCGTCCCCCGCTGGTGCAGCCCTGGAGTTACCCAACTGCTCGCCCCTGAGGGATCTGCCCAGAGGCTTGTGCGTTTGTCCAGAAAGCACATCTGCTTTCTCCCCTGCAGGGTGTAACATGAATGTCGGAATCCCGCTTTTCACCAGAACGAGGGGCTCACTGTAGGCAGGCCCGCAGCTCTCGAACCTGGGGCTCAGGGCAGCCCGGTGGCCGGGCGCTGACAGGGAGCCATCGTGGTCCCCGGCGCAGCGCCAGGCCCGCCGCAGAGTGTTCGGATGGTTTTGATTTGCGGCAGGGAGGAAGCTCGAAAGCCAGACATCTCGACGGACAAGGATCCGGTGCTGAGGCGGACGGGCTGTGGGCTGTGCTGGCCCCCGCCCCAGCCTGGACGTCTTTATTACTGAGCTGGGACTGCAGGCCAGTGTGCAGCAGGCTGATAGCAAGAGCAGATGTGGCCACGGCAGCCAGGCGGGGCCACGAGCCCAGGGTAGCAGCAGGGAGGTGGAGGGAAGCCCGACAGGGACCACGGGCTGGGCAGGGAGGGCCAGCGTCTGCAAGCAGAGGAGGGGAGAGCTCCGTGCGCTGGGGGCTTTGCTTAGAGGAGCCGGGGCTGGGCAGCGGAGGGCCGGCTGCCTGGCGTCTAGGCCGTGGCATCAGGCAGACGTGGCGGAGTCCTGGATCCGAATCTGCCACTTAGGAGCTCATTCTTCTGAGCCTCCCTTCTCCGCATCTGTAGCAGGGACTGAAAATGGACTGTGGGGTTGGTGTGGAGAATGGAAGTTATTTCAAGTACCCCTACAGTGCCTGGCACAGAGGTTTTCAGAAACGGTGAATGTTACTGCCTGTGTGACCCCAGCTTTCATGTCTCTGAGCCTCAGTTTCCTCATCTTTAAACTGGCGGTGGAATTATTACCTTCCTTGCAGGATTCTTCAGAAGATTCAAGGAGGTGGATTATAATCTGGGCACACTGTAAATGCTCAGTAAACTCTGATTCCTTTCTCCATTCCCCTGCACACACTCACACAACCCTCCCTTCCCCTACTCCCTAGGTGGGAGAAGGCCATTTCTCAGTGCCGTATGATTATAGAACAGAAATTAAAACCAAAGAGGAATTCAGAGTATGACGAAAGGGATGAACAAAGGTAAAGAAATATGAAGCTAAATTCATGAGAAGAAAACATGGTGTATTCTAGAACTATAAATAGTCAAGTCAGCCTGAGACAGTGGACAGAACTGGGACTTGGGTGGTTTCCAGCTGGGAGTCAATCTCTCTCTCCCAGAACGGCCTCCAACAAACCACTTTATCCCCAGGGTAGACTGGAGCCCTGAGACCCTTTCAACGTGAATTTCTAAAATGAAACGTAAGAGACCGAGTCCAGTGCTGTGGGGATGTGAGGGGCAACGGGGAAGTGCCAGGAGGTCAGGAAGGGCAGCTCACAAAGGAGGAGAGGCCTGCTGTGAGGTCTGCAGGCTCTTGGAGCAGGTGGAAAGGAGAGGAGGAAGCAGGGCGCCTCTCATAGACAGAGGACGTCTGGCGCCGCTCAGCACCTTTGCAAGATAAAGCCCCCGGGACAATTCATCTTCTTTAATTCCAGAACATGGGTAGAAGACCATTGGTAAGTATATAAAGATGAACCTCTCACTCACCGGACATTACTAATATAGCCACGCAGAATGAATGAAAACAAACGTGAACAGAATCTAGTCAGAGATCCTTGTCTCACTGCCTTTGAAATTAGACGTTTCTAGAATCTCATGTGAGCGCTGTTCCCTCCCTCACCCCCCCTCACCCCAACACCTTCTCAGCGGTTCGGTTAGGCTTGAAGTGTAGAAAATTGCTCTCCATGTAAGGAAGGTTTGGGACATCACCAGAAGCGCCGTCAAGAGCAGGCAGGACACTTACCCTGTGGGAAAACAGATTTGAAAATCTGGTACCATTCCGTAGTAGGCCCTCAACTATTCATTATGGCTGCTTCTCCTGGTCCCAAGGCCCCCTATATGTGGCAGTGGCCCATATATGAAATATTATAAAGGACTAAGAAAACTGAATATAGTCAGAAGACTTGATTCATGCCCTTTGTGTGAACTCGAGGACATCACTCGAAACTCAGAGCGTTTTTCTCATCTGTAAAATGGTCGTATTACCTCCCCCGCCCTCCCCACTGGTTTATCCTGAGGGTTAAATGAGATCAGGTGTGTGAAAGCACTACACAAATATAAGGTGTGCCTATTTGCCCATAAAGGTGGTGACTCACTTAGCTTGTATGAAAGGTCTCCCAGGCTCGGATGGAAGCCGATGAGAGGCCTGGCAGTTTTAGCACATCACCTGGGGCAGGTGCTACATGGGAGGGGTTCCTGAACAGCCCCGGATCAACTGCTACGAGCTTCTGCAAAATGAGAACAGAGTGCACTTTCTGAAAGCAGCGTACCCAAGGAAGGTTTGCCGAATAGAGCACTTATGGAGAAACAGTGGTCTTGTGTAGAAGCGTGATCTTCACGGCTTAGCCAAGCGATCTCTGATCAATATAAAATATAGGGCCAGACATTTGTCTTAGGTTTACCTGGAGGATCAGGAAGGAAATGAATAGGAGATGTGCTATACTCTTGACTAGAAAGCAGCAAATTACAATTTACAACTCTCGCAGGCCGGGGCCTTTGACAAGTTATTTAACTTGTTTTCAAGCCTGTTTCCTCATCTGTAAAATGGGGATAAGAAGAGAATGCGCTTCAGTGGCTTGTTGTGAGACTTAAGTGCTCACCCCAGGAAGGTATCATGCCCGACTCGACGTGCCCAAGAAGTACAAGGTGCCGAGTAATACTTTGTCTGAAGGACAGAAGGTGAACGTTTCAATTAAGACCAAGTCAGACGTCTCCTCTTTTAAAATGAGCTTTATTGTACATAAAATAAATTAATTACAGTTTAAGCCAAAAGCATGAGTGGCTTTTTAAAGTGCATCTGTGTAGGAGATTTGGCGGTCACCCCTGCATCTGTTCACTCGCTTTAAGATAGTGTTTCCGTAGTTAAGCCACAACTCGGCCAGGCCTAGAAACAACCCAGCGTCATTGCTGTGTTTACACAAATCAGACCAAAATAAATGGACACACTTTGTTTTTCTGTACCTGATGCAACGATTAAAAAAAAAAAAATTATACAGTCTCACAATTACTCAAAGTCTGGGGCTGAAGAGTTTGTGTTCTCAACCACTCAACACGTACCCAACTCAGCATACTCACCCCATGGCAGGAGGATGCAGGCCCATAAGCTTACACGCGTCTGTATATATAACATTCGGCCCATAAACTCCACCCTTTTTAGTGGGGTGGTTCTTTAAAAGAAAAAGAAACCTGGGTATCCTTCAGGTTAGAAGGGCATTCTATAAGGAAGCGTATTCCAGAGACACATATACTCGTGTAAGAAAAGCAATTCTTCCTCTTGGGAGGAGGGGAAAAAAAAAAAAAAGGAAAAGAAAGAAAGAAGAAAAAAAAAAGAGGAAAGCCTGTGAATGCTTAATCCATTCTTTCATTCCCAACGTAAATCACATCAATATATTGGCTGAAATTACAACTGACTGTCATTTACAAGGTAGTTAACAAAATCCCCAGCGATCATGCCCCGTCCCCACTCCGGAGGAAAAGACATGGAGGACATTTCATGTATTCGGAGGGTGGCAGTGGGCTCGTTCAAGCTGCATCAGTTCTATCCCCCTGCTCAGGACAACGCTTCCTCGTCTGCAGCAGTTCCATGGGCCCTCCTGGCCCCTCTGCTCCAGCCCTTCCTGGAACCATGAATAACGGCCAGCATCCAACATTCCTGCAGAACCTCGGGCCTCTTCCCGGGAAGACCAAAGCCCCTCGAGCAGCTCGGCGTCAGACAGAGGTGACAGTCCTGACTTTGGCAGAGAGCGCTTGCTTGAACCTCCTCTTCAGGTCCTGCATGTTGGGGGACTTGGGCCTGGGGATGAGGGAGGTCCGTCGCTTCTCTGGCGTGCCACTGGGCTGCTGTTTGTGACTCACTTCCTTGCACAGCACGTGGAAAGCGCTGTAGACGTCGTTGTCGTTCTCGCTGACGGACACCTCGTAGAAGGAGCAGCCCAGCATGCTGGCCAGCTGCAGTCCAAGCTGAGGGTCCACCTGCCTGATGTGCAGCAGGTCGGCCTTGTTGGCCACGACGACCACGGGCAGCCGAGTGCCCGGGTGCAGCTGCTGCACGTGCTGGTGGAGCAGGCCGGTGAGTTCGTAGCTCTTGTAGTCAGTGATGGAGAAGACGATCACCACAGCGTCTGCCCAGCGGATGCATCTATTCAGCTGCTCGGTGCAGCTCAGGCCGTTCTCGTGGACCTGAAAGAGAGGGATGACGGCAAGGTGAAGGGTGAGGGCCGGAGAGAGCCCTGGCTCAGCTGGAGAGAGAATTCAAAAAGCCCTTAGCGGGAACACCAGGTTGCAGGCCGTAAACAAGTTCTATCCCCCCCTCGCTTCAGCTTTCTCGACAATATGTTGATCCAGCTGCACGGAGCTGGAATAAATAACAGAGCAGCTCACCACACTCGAGTGGAAAATTGACCTGCAGAGAACTCCATGCAGAGAGACTTTGTAGTTGCATAAAATGGGAAATTAACTGGCTAGACAGTAAGTCTGGGGAAGTAAAGATAGGAGCTGGAAGCATTTAAACCTGGATAACTGCCCAGTTCAAGAGGGGGAGAAAAAAAATACACACGCGTGCATGGCTCTTTGTCTATAGCGTAACTTTCCACCATATAAAAATGATTCCAAGTGTTTGGAGACTATACCTAGATGTTTGATTTCTAATGCCAAAAACACAAATGTAAAAACTGACCTTTTTAACCATAGCAAGGGCATTTTGCCAAATCCAAGTGTGTTTGGTTTGGTCTTTCCTGCTGGGTAGAATCCTCCTACGAGAAGATTTCTGCCCCTTAGCCAAGTCTCCCAAATTAAGCCAGGCTAAGACTGACCAACAGCCAGATACAACTGAAGTGTCAAACAACATATAAAAGCCTAGTGACTCCCCAAGTCTCTCTCCTCCTTCAGCAAGAGGTACTTTGGAAACAATCGAACAATTCCACGGCCAAGCAGACTCCCCTTTGATCTAGTCACATATCTCAGATACTCACCTGAATACCTGGAGTGTCTTGAACCTGAATAGCCAGGGTTTCACCTTCTATTTGGACTTGTCTGGTATAGAGATTACCTATAAAGGCAAAATTTCAAAAAAAAAAAAAAGATTATGTCCTTCCTTCTTGTACAACTTTTAAAACATGGTGGGATATTTTTTTAACTTAGAAATTATAACCTGAACCAATGCACAAAAATATGCTGTAGTTTATTCTGTTTAATGGGCTTAGTTCAGATTTTTTTTTTTAAACAACTGCAATTTTAACCCCATTTTAGCAGGTTTATTAAAACTAGGACAAAGCTTGTACATTTTTGGAACCTTAGCTGTCGAATTTTAAACGAAGGTTCCATGTTTAGAGAATTTCCGTGAAAAAAATTTTTCTTGTTCAGCATGTGTGGAATTTGTTTTATTTTAGTACTTATCGCTCTTTGGCATAAATTTATATTCTAGCTATTAGATATAATGGTTTGGTGGGCAAATATTGTTAGTAAATTCACAACCAACATAATCAGTTGGAATACAAGTGTAACATAACATAGCTGACTCTACATCAAAGCACAAGGCTGCCATGCCTTATCTTGGGATGGTTTATATAGTGCGTTCCAAATAATCCCCTGTAGGTACTTCATATGGTCTAAGGAATTAAACAATTTGCTAACAGAGCATAGGTAGAAAGTCCTTAAGCCTCCCCAGTGGACATTCTTAATCACAGGGATTGAAAAAGTGTTCTATCATTTATTCAGGAACTCTCCTCCTAAAATTTTACCATTTAGTTATTTTTCTTTGTTAAGAAAAGAGAACTTTAGGTTTACAACTGCTCTCCTTTGGCCTTTGCTTTAAAAGGTCACCTCTGAAAGGCAGCCAGCAGAGAGGGCGAGGGGTAGGGGGAGGAGCTGGCCATCTTTTTTTTTTTTTTTTTATGACTTTTGCAGGAGTGTTTTGAAGGGAGAGGCTCTTGAGTACAAAGGGTGCTTCCAACTGGGGTCCCTATAGTTAAAACATACCAAGGGGAATACTTTCAGGCACTTGATAAAATGATGAATGGGCTTGGAATGGAATGAGGCCAGATGGCAGTTATGGGAAGCGGGGGAGCACGGGACGGGGGCAAGGGAAGTTGCAAGTGGCAGGATCCCAGTGCTCAGACAGTCACTCTGAAGGAACCTGCCTGGTAGACACTGAAAAAAAAAAAAGGGAACAGCAGTACTGGTGCAAGCTGACAGCATTTTCCTCAAATACATTTCCTCACCTGCATTTCTTTCATAGTCACCGATGAATCGTTTGGTGAGGAACCGGACCACCAGAGCTGCAGGTCAGAAAAGAGAAGGGAAAGAGAGTTAACCTTGGCACAAGAAGTTAGGTTGGTCTCCACCCCTCCCCCAACCTAAAAAGCAACTCTCAGAGAAAGCCAGCCGACCACCACGTGAAATTCCTACCCTGCAGCGACGGGGAGGGGGCTGGAAGGCGTCGTGAATTATGGCTCTGTCCAGCTGGATGGGTCATTTGGTCCACCACCATCCTCGGAGCCCGGCTGAGCCACACCTAAGCCTTCCCGCAGACAAATGTCTTTCCTAACCTTAAAGATCTCCAGGAGAGGTTACGTAAACTAACTCCCCTTTCTGTGCCAGGGACTGCCAGAGGCTCAAGAACCCTAGAATTCGAATCCCAGTTGTGTCGGTGGTGTAGAGGGGTCGTCTGGCCATCAGCAGTTTGTTTCCCTCATCTGATGAAGGAGGAGAGTGGAAACGAAGATGGCTGAGGTCCCTCCCGAGGGGCAGCGGATCAGTAGGAGAGGGTGGGCGATCCGGCTGCAGCTCCCACCTCTCCCCCACGCCTCGTTTAACCGCAACTCTCAGTGGGGGCCGCCCAACTCCAGCCCCAGAGGTAAGCGGGTTCTCGCCGGAGCGCTAAGACTCACCTGTCTTGCCCACGCCACTGGCGCCCACCACAGCGATCTTGACCAGGCGGCGGCCCGCCGCCCCCAGGCAGCAATCGGCGGCGGCTACGCTGCCCGGGGCGGGGTACTCGGCGATAGTGCACATGTTCTGAATGAGGCGCATCGCCGCTTCGGCAGGGGCTTCAGCGCGCGGGACAGGACCTGCGAGACAGGAAGAGGCTCGCGCTACGCAGGAGCGGGCTGGTGGACCGGGCAGGGGCCTCCGCGGTATTAAAAAAAAAAGAAAGAAGGAAAAAGAAAAAAAGCCCCGGAGCGGGCGCGGCGGGAGACTCCGGCTGGCTCGGGTTCCAGGCTGGGACTGCAGCAGGGCTGCGCGCGCGCTGTTTTCTCCGGGGCCGGCCCCACCCCTTGTTTCCCGCGGCCAATCCCTGGGCGCCCTGCGCGAGGCCCCGCCCCCGGCGCCGCTCCGCGCGCGCCACGCCCCTGGGGTCGCCCAAAACCAGTGCGGGGCCCCGTGAGGCTCGGAGAAAATGGAGCAGCCGGCAACAGGAGGCAACGGGTGGGCCGGAGCCGACGGCGCAGCCAATGGCGGCCGCCCAGGAGGGCGGCGCCGGGCACGGGCCGGGGTTCCGCTGCGCCGGGACGGGGCACATGCTGTGGCTGCGGGGTTGGGGGCGCCTCGGTTCCGGGAAGCGGGGCTCGGTCTGGGGGCGGCTGGGGGGGATGCCTCTTGGCCTGTCTGCCTGCCGTCCCCGAAGAGCGCGGCCTCGGACCCCCATTAGCATTCCCAGGCATCTGCACCCGCCCGGATGCCCAGCCCGCCCGCCCGTCCACTCCCCGCAGCCAACTGACTGATCGGCCAGCTCCGCCCACCCTCAGGGAACCTGCGCCCCGGAGGTCGGGGCCTCGAGGGTGTGAGCGCTCGGGGTCGCCCGTCTGGCTGCACGGCTTCGTGCCTGTCTCCTTAATTTGGGTCGTGATTGTACTGACTTGGGTGCATGCGGAGTGGCATCCTGGATCATAGATTTGGCTACAGTGGCAATCAGTAACAAAGACCCCCGTACCTGCTCCCCTGAAATGTGACTTTAACTTTGGGGGAAAATAAAGTCACCCAGTTTGCTCTAGCTCTTGTTGGCAGGGTGGCGGATCACTCACCCTCTGACAAGCTCACGTGAACACACATATGGTCGAGTGCATGTACAGCATACCCAGAGGCAAATCTAGAAGTAATTATAGAACAAGCTTTCTAGCGCCTCACACGCACTCACACCTCCTCCAAGAGCTGTGAAAAGGAAAGCAACAGTTATCCCAGCTGTCTCTGGATACTGACTGGATTGGGAGGCAGATATCAGAAAGGGTCTGCACTTAGTCTCTGGTTATGAGGAATGGCAAGTTTACTTAAGTGACTTGATGCCAATTTGCGCTCATAAAATCCCAAGCTCCACCCCTTACATTCTCACCACAGAAAGGCATCTTCAGTGGTAGGCTGAATTCCCCATCCAAGCAACATTCTGTGGCTGGAACTGCTGTAAAATGTCACCAAACACTCAGGCTGACCACCTCCCCATTCCCTCCATCTCGCCCCCTCTCCTTCCCACCCTCCTAACCTGGTGGGCCCCCAAATGTTCCAGAGGCTTTTATCCTAAAGACAAATGACAGCAAACACTGTGGCACTGGGTCCACACCCACGTTAAAGGTTGAAACGTAAAAGTAAAGTAAACCAATTCCCTTATCTACACATGCCAGGCATCTAGTTTGACTCCTCCTTGCAACCTTGACTTAATTGACCAGGTATTTGACAGAATTTATGATGCAGACCCAGTTCAGACGTTGAGATGAACCCTCGGGCCTATCACGGTTTAGATGTTTGCAGGAATTCAAGGACGAAATAGGAGAGTAATCTCAAATGGCTCAGCAGCAAGTCTTCTAGGATGGGCAACATAATTAGCAAGGTGCACAACCTTAATAAACACAAGAAAAGGTTGACTTCTGGGGAGGTCACAGGAATGAAAGAAATTCAGCCATTTGAGTCAGAAGGGAAAAGAGTATATCCAAAATGCACTATGTTTTTCTGCATGGTTTAAATCAAACTTGAATTTTGCTCTTCATAAAAATTGCAAAAATGCACTATGTTTTTTGCCATAAAATCAAACTTAGCAAGACTATAATTACAGGTAACCATGTACTTTTCAACGCCCCCCCCCCCAGGAAAAAAAAGCCTGTAATTCTGTCATGCTTATGTGGTAAAATAATTATGTAGTCTAAAGTTTTTGTTTAACTGCTTTTTACACACACACACCACACACAGAGACATGACGAAAGTTGTCAAGGGGAATTTTGCTTTGAATCATTTTAGCTTCTGGGGCTTGATTTTCAGTACCGTGAGCCTGTACCAAGCCTGTGATTCTTCCGTCTGAAACACGAAGGCTGAATTTGGTATTCTTATTTTAGGTCTAAGAGATCTGGCTGTGCTTTAAAGAACACAGAAAAGAAAGAAAGAAGAGAAAGATGGAGAAAATCTCTTCAAATTCCAAACGTCTAGCAAATAGCCCACCTCCATGCCACTCTGCCTCAGTGGACGACACGAGAGCTACCCCTTCTAAGAAATTCATAGAATTAATAAAAAGGAAGGGGAAGGGGCAGGAGAACTGATATACATTGAAGTCTTGTTTTATTTCAGGCTGTGGACTAGGGATTCAGCAAACAAAAATCTCCTTTTACCTTTTACCTCTTCCTAAGAGGTAGGTGTCATCATTACCTCCTGTTGCAGTTTTCTGTTGCTGCTTTAGATGTCCAAGATGCCTTCTTCAGTGACATGTCTGCATTTCAGTTGGAATGGCTGGAACAGCTGGGACTGGCCAGTATCTCTCCCTGCCTGCCTCCCACTTTGGTTAGCTCAGGCCCCCTCCCAGCATGGCAGGTGGCTTCCCTTAGAAGGAGTATTCTAAGAAAGGAAGCGGGAGCTGTCAATCTCTTAAGGCCAGTGCATGGAAACTGGCACAGCATCACTTCAGCTATATTCTGATGGTCAGTCCCAGAGCCCACCCAGATTAAAGGGCAAGGGGCATAGATCCCACCTTTAGAGGGGAGTAATGTCAAAGAATTTGTGGCCATCTGTAATTCACCACCCTTCCATTTTATAAATGAGGAAACAAAGTCTTGCTTTAAAACTCCTTCAGGGTCATATATCCTATAAAAAAACAGAGCCAAATCTGAAAAGGATGAGTAACACAGAAAATATCCGGGATGTTCACAATGAGATGGTCTCCTGTGATGCTATGCTATAGTGGTTAAACTGTTCTCTCTCTCTCGGCACCCACCTCTGGTTAACCTAACACACTAGAAATGGAAAGGAAGGTGGGTGTGAACCCACCATTTCCTCCACACTTTTCTCAGCATCCCAAAGAACATAGGGGCCCAACAAAGGAGAGTTTGGGCCCTACCTTACATTTAATTTTCAATTATAAAAGAGTATAATGAGATTCTTTTTCAACTGATGGCTTTGAGACCACTGTTCAAGACCACTGTTTTTGTTGCTTTTATGTACTCTGTATTGACACCCCTCTCTGCTTTTTTGAACTGTTTTCCTACAGCCTGGCACAGGGATTATTTACTGATGTCACTTGCTCAGATCGTTTTCCATTCTTTAGTGAGAGCACCTCAATTTTCCTTTGGAAAACTCCCCTGCCCCATTCTCATGTTGCTCTGATGATGGAAATGGGGTGATACCAATCCCTAATTGCAGGAGTAGATACCAATAAGCCTCAGGGAATTCGTTCAGGGCTGGGCCAGTGAAATATCTCCCTGAGAGTTTTGTTTGTTTGTTTTTTGCGCTACGCGGGCCTCTCACTGTCGTGGCCTCTCCCGTTGCAGAGCGCGCAGGCTCAGCAGCCATGGCTCACGGGCCCAGCCGCTCCACGGCATGTGGGATCTTCCCGGACCCGGGCACAAACCCGGGTCCCCTGCATCGGCAGGCGGACTGTCAACCACTGCGCCACCAGGGAAGCCCCTGCCTGAGAGTTTTGCTGGGGGAAGGGGTGCTTCATTTGCACTGATGTTAATCAGCTGGTAGAAAGTGAGCCTGGAGCTCCAGGTAACCATCCTGCCACCATGTGGGGAAGTCTGCCTCAAAATGAAGCCAACCCACAAGAATGCAAAGTTGACAGGCAGAGAGGCAGGATCCTGATGGCATCTTTTCTAGCTCTGCATTCAGCCATACCTCAAAATCCAGACTCACTCCTTGAAATTCCCAGTTACAGGGGTCAACACAGTTGCTTTCGAGATTAGGCTCGTTTGAGTTGGATCTCTGTCACCTGCACTGAACACGGCTTCACACACCCTGTTTGTGTGCAATTGTGGTCTCTGCACAAGCATCAGCAACATCCCTCATTCAGAAATCTGAGCTCAGCCATACCCTGCAATCTATAGAAATACGCACACAACTGAAAGGATATTAGTCCATCCAGACAATGGAATATTCAGCACTAGACAGAAACGAGCTATCAAGCCACAAAAAGCCATGGAGGAAGCTTACATGCATATGACTAAGTAAAAGAAGCCAATCTGAAAAGGCTACATACTGTATGATCCCAACTTTATGACATCCTCCAAAAGGCAAAACTAAGAAGAGCAAAAAGATCAGTGGTTGCCATGGGGACCAGGGATGGAGGGATGAACAGGTGAAACACAGAGGCTTTTTAGGGCAGTGAAACTACTCTGTATGATACTACAGTGGTGGTTACATGTCTTTATACAGTTGTCCAAACCCATAGAATGTACAACACCAAGAACGAACCCTAATGTAAACTATGGGCTTTGGGTGATGGTGATGTGTCACTGTAAGTTCATCAGTTGAAACAAATGTACCACTCTGGTGAGGGATGTTGATAACTGGGGGAGACTCTGTGTCTGGGGGACGGGGCACGGGCTACATATGGGAAGTCTGTACCTTCTGCTCAATGTTGCTGTGAATCTAAAACTGCTCGAAAAATAATCTATTAAAAAAAAATATATATATATATATATATATATATATATATGAAAGGGCATCTAGTCCAACTTTCTCCTGCAGTATCCCTGCTAAGAGATTGTCCAACCTAATCTAGAATTCTTCCAGTGATGGGAAGTACTCACCATCCACAGCAGCACATTTATACTGAGCTGTTATCTTTTCTCCTAGAGCCCCCTTCCTGAAAGGCAGACATTGGCATCCTCACCAGCTTTCCAAACACCTGATCCATTGCTCCTTTGCCTTCCATAGTAGTTTGGAAAGGACTAAAGGACTGATAAGGGAAAAGGAAAGGTGCTTGCCTATGCATGGACATGTAAAGGAACAGGAAACACCGGAGATGCGTCGCCTGCATCTTCACTAAGGATGACTTGTGATAGAGTTTTTATCATTCAATTTTAAAAATGAAAAAGAACCATGGCTCAGAAGCAGCATCTGGATGAAAGAGCTGCTCATTTTCTAAGAGCTCTGTAAGCGTGGAAATAGAAAGAGATAGAAGTAAGCGTAATGGAAGGTCTTCACCCAATGGCTCTGTGCACCATGTGTCGGATGTCTTGCAGTTCTATGGATTCCGCTACAGAGAGCTATGCCTGGTACACAGTGGGGATGTGATGATTTTTTTATATTGTCAACCTTCTTTTTAGTAGAGGCTGGAATGAAAGGTAGAATCACTAAGTTCAAAAGGCAAAGGAGGGAAGGCAGATTGGAACTCAAATAAAAAGAACACAACACACACACACACACACACACACACACACACACACACCGCTTGCCATTAGAAAGATCACCAACTGACCAGAACACTTTAACTTTGAAAAAAGTAAGATCTTTAAGTTCCTCGAATGGGCCTTCCCTCCCCTCCGCATACCTTGGTCGGTTTCTATGGTAGCAAATGGCCCACACTCCCCCCTCCCTTTGCACACTCAGGGAGAAAGAAGGACTAGTGTTCTACAGTTATATTCCCTTGCTACTCTATCAGGTTTTATCTTTCTTATTCTGGAAGGTTTCCTCCACCCTCTTTCTCTATTTCAATGTAATATATAAACTGAAGGTAAAAGAAAAAGTGGAAATAATTCTCCTTTTCATTCAGGGCAAAATCTGAGATTTTCTTCTCCTCTCAATGATTTAAGTCTTAATAGCCGAAGTCGTTTTTCTGGCAACACAGAAGACCTATTTGATAAGTAATCTGGTGGCAAGAACTCAGAATATATTCAAGTTTTAAACATTACTTGGAACAGCTAGTGAATTTTCACTGTGCTTTCACGGAGAGTAGGGAAACTCACAGGGCTCGTTTTCCCAAAGGCTTTTAAAACGTTGAGCATTAGGAACTGACGGGACTGCATTATTGATAAAGCCATGGTTAGGAGTTCTCGTCATTAAATGAAAGGTCTTAAAATATTGGAGCTAGACAGTGCTGACTTTCTCTGAGATCATTTCTTCTTCTTTTCTCCAGTGGAAAGAACCCTTCAAGCATACAAGGATCCTGCCGCTTCTCTCTCCAGCCCATCACTTGTACAGAAGACTAAGGAGCCGAGGGGAATAAGTATCGGTCCCCCAGAAATGATTGCTCTTGGGACACTTGACGGGCTACTGGGATCAGGTGATATGCACAAACAGAAATGGTTCAGAAAGATTCAGACAACTGAGCCAATTGTTTAGCAGAATCTTTGGTTCCAAATTCCTCTGTAGATTGGACACATCTAATATTTGCCCTCCGACTTTCCCTTGGGGTGCTTGAAAGTTCACCTAAGGACACTTCAGGCCTCCTTATTTGTCTTTGCAGAGAAGACAAAGCCTCTCCTCACAGCCTCAACTCCTTAGCATAATGTTCGAAGCTAAAAGGAAATCAAAACTTCATACCTATCCACCTATGTTATGAGAGAACAAGCTTCACTTCCCTCCATTGCCCGAATCACCTGGATGGTGGAATGAAACCTTGTTTGGGGCCAAAGCCACTGATTCTCGTTGCTTTGTCCGGCTCTCAAAAATCACAGGAACCATCAAATCCTTTCTAAGCTCTCATCAGCCTCCCTGGCTCAGGGCATTCAGGAGTATCTAAAATATCATGGGTCGTAGTGTGAACTATAGAAATGGGGCCCCAAGGTAGCAGAGATATGTGAGTTACTTGGTTTGTGAACGTGGAAATGGTGATGTGATCATTTCTTTAACAAGCATGAAATTCAGTCACTGCTAAAAGCATTTTCATTCTAAGGGCATTCTGTGAGAGTTTAGGATTTTCACCAAGACATCCGCATTGTTAATGCACCTCCCTTCTGATTGAAAAAGAAAATGGATAGCAGATGAGAAAAATTGGATGCGATCGTTTTTAGGAAATGCACAAATGACTCACGTACTCACTTGATTTGACAGGAGTACTGGTTTCTATATAAAGAAGCAACCTAGTCCCAAAATAGAGCTGCACATAGCAGAAAGTAACTTGTAGAAGAATTACACATTCCAAGCCTGAGGAACATGAAGTTTGGTATGCTGGGGCATCTCTGCTGGGAATGTTCTGTGAGGTCCATTATTAATTCATTTGGAATGTAAAGTTAGCTGCTCCAGGATCTTAACTGTTTTTCAAGATAGGAAAACTCCCGTGTATTTTGAGACAATTCTTAACTGGCTCTAAAAGCAAACAACAACAACTTAACTTTTTTGCAAAGAATGTGTACCCCCATTCTAACAAAAAAATATATTTAGCTCAATGGTAAATAAATTATAACAGATTTTGTGCCATACATATGTTGAATGTCCATTGAGATTAGGCACATGAAAGTACCTGGTAAATGGTAAACGTTTAATCCTTTTATATCTTCGTTATGAAAATGAAGTGGAGTTCTTTTTCCAGCCTGGATTGTCCCGTGATCAATTGTAGGGAAGTCGTCTATTAACAGCTCAGTCAAATCCTCTCCCAAATCCCTCCTTACCTGGACCTGGATGAGGAGATAGGGTGAAAAGAGCCAGGCTGAAGCCTTTCTTATGTTTATTTGCCATAACAGCCGATAGAGCCAGGAGCCAAGGCATTCCTCTCTTCCTATCTGCAGGCAACAGATGGAACCATGTCTTCTGGATGAGCTAGTGCACTGCTTATCAACCAGACCCGCTGTGATTCTAGGGCAGAATGTGGCAGGCTCCCTGAGGTAACAGCACACACCCAGCCCAAGAACATTGTGGAGAACAATTTCCAGACAGTTGTGCTGGACAGCAGCCGGCTCAAGAAATTCCTCCAATTGGCCAAGCGGCATCTTAAGGGAGCCCTTCGCAGCTTCTCCCTCATCATTATGAAATAGCCTGACCCACAGGAGGCCCTTCTATGGCACGACCTGTCCCCCTGTCCCTCCGTCCCTCCTTCCCAGTTCAGCCCCAGGCCCAGGACCACTGGGCTGTGCTTCAACTCGCCGTATCCTTCACCCTTCACGCTACACTATTTGCTTGTTTATGGTCCAGCTCTGTACACTGCAGTGTAAACTCCACAGGAGTAGAGATGCTGTGTTCTTCGTTGCTTCGTCTCCAGAACCTAGAAGGGTAAATGTGGCACTTCTAGGTGTCGTGAAAAAGTCAACACATGAAAGAATCTGTGCATTTTCTAAGCACTGAGAAAAGAGGCAGTGGAGAGAGCCTGGGGAAGCTAGAACTGTGGACGGGGATGGCAGGGGAGTCAGGACCGGAGGGGGCACAGGGAGTGTGGGCGTGAGAACACAGATGGAGAAGGGCTCTGGACGTGAGGCAGGCTCCTGGGCTGCACCACGCACTGGCTCAGTCTTTTCACTGATTCCAGGAGACGAACGAAGAGGATGGCTTTGCAGTCGGAGGCCACTGCCAGGGGCAGAAGATGGAGAGGGTGCTGTGGCTGGCCGGCTGGTGTCTTGGGAAGCAGAATTGAGGCCAACGGCCCAAACTGGGGGATAAGACGAGGAAACGACAGGGCGATGGTGAGGACGGCGCAAGGAGAGCAGAACAGGCACGTCACATCCACTGAAAATGCTTCGGGAACCAGAGGACCAGCTAAAATGAGATGGGAATAGGGAGGGTGTGGCTCAGGGAAGCAGAAGCAGAGGAAGGGGTGTGGCGTCTCAGGGAACCAAGGGGGTGAGTTTATCGGGGATTTGGATGGGTGGCTGATTCTGGAATCTACGTGGGGAGGATGTCGACAAGGAGGGAGAGTGACGGGGAGGGACTCCTGGACCTTCCTGGGGGCTGGCCACCATGCTGCACAGCCAGCGTCCAGTCTGTGCAGGTACAGACAGGCTGGCCCGTAAGCTCACGAGGGCAGGGACTGTATTCTCTGTGCCTTGCACATACTAGGTCTCAGTAAATAGTAAAATGAATGAATAGAGCAGATTTTGTGCAGGAACAGGTCGGACTGTTTCCTGTTGTTCGCTGTCTCGTGTGGGTCTTATCCTGGTACCGAGGGGACTCACGTGCCTTCCCTGACAATGATACTACCGATTAGGCACATACCATGTCCCAGGCACTATTCCAAGAGCTCCATATGTATTGACTCAGTTAATTGTCACCACAAACACACAAGACACAGCTAATACTGTTGTCCCGCTATTTACAGACAGACCCAGAAAAGCTCAGTGGTTTGTTCAAGATGATACAGGTGGGAAGTGGGAAAGGCAATGTTTGAACCCAGACAGTCCGGCTCCAGAGCCCTACCACCCACAGCCTGCCGCCTGCCTCTCAGGATGCTCTACCGTCCCGCCTCTCCAGGGCCAAGTGCCTCTATCCTCAGCCTTCCTCTTGCTTTTTCATCTTCTATGCAACTTGCAGGTGGAGGAGCTTTATGTTTGGAAAGGAATGTATGAAATGCAAGGATGAAGAAAGCAGCAGGTTGGGGAAAGACTGGAGCCCCAAGCTCTGTGTGTGTGTGTGTGTGTGTGTGTGTGTGTGTGTGTGTGTGGTAGGAGCTACAGTTGTTAAAAATGACTTCTCATTTATATTTTAGAAAATTGCTTCTCATCTAACCCACCAGGGTAAGAGCACCCGACCACAGCTACAGGGCTGGGATGTGATCAGGATGTTAGCATGTCAATTTAGGGTCAGAGCATAGAAAGTTGAGGACTGGCTAATCGGAAAAGCGAGCACAAAATGAAGACTTGCAGCTTATTCCCAGGGTGGGAAGAGGAAAGACGATCACTTCTTGAACTTAACTTAAGCATTCCATCCAACCACCTCTGCATTGTGCCCAGAAGTCTCAAGACCTGAAAAAGAAACCACAGTCAGCGCTCCATACCCAGGGATGCAAAACCCACAGAAGAGGAAGCCAGACTGTATACAATATTTTATATAAGAGACTTGAGCATCGGCAGATTTGGGCAACTGAGGGGCCTCCCAGGTACCGAGGGACTGTGTACTTAGAACTGGGTCGGTGGAGTGAAATTCAATTTAACTCCAACGATAAGCCAGGTACTCTGAAAGGTGCTTTAAAAAAGGAAAAGTGGCATTCATCTATTTCTTGGTGTTTTGCTTTTTCCACCTTCTGTCCTTCTATTACATAACATCAGCCCCATTCAGAGCAGAGATAATGCTTTACAATAGTCCCGGTGCTCAGTGACCAGAAGCACATTTGCTGAACACTGGTGGCTGTTGACAAATGCCACAGCCCCACTTGAGCATTAAATCATCCGCAGAACCTTGGTTGCTTCGTGTGTTCTTCCCATGTGACCATTATGTATAGGTAACAGGCTCCAGCAGGGGTTTAGAGGAGAGTATTCTAGTTTGTTCTGCAGCCCTGGCAAACGTATGTTCACTTGTCCTCATCAACGTGATGCTGAAACGTTGAAAAAGCCAGTGCTTTTAAAATGGTTTAAAAAGTAGGGGACTTCCATGTTGGCACAGTGGTTAAGAATCCGCCTGCCAGTGCAGGGGACACAGGTTCAAGCCCTGGTCCAGGAAGATCCCACATGCCATGGAGCAACTAAGCCCGTGAGCCACAACTACTGAGCCTGCACTCTAGAGCCCACAAGCCACAACTGCTGAGCCCGCACGCCACAACTGCTGAAGCCTGTGCACCTAGAGCCCGTGCTCTGCAACAAGAGAAGCCACTGCAATGAGAAGCCCGCGCACCGCGACGAAGAGTAGCCCCTGCTCGCCTCAACTAGAGAAAGCCTGTGTGCAGCAACAAAGACCCAACACAGCCAAAAATAAAAGATAAATAAATTTATAAAAAATAAAAGAAGATACACCAGAAATATTAGGTATTTAACCATGAAGTAGGATTAGTCAAATTTATTTGCTTACATTATCATGTGTGTGAGGCCATGTGAAGGTCAATGAAATCATCTGGCATGATCCCTGCTCCCAGGGAATGTATAGGCTAGTTAGGAAGGCAAGATTTACAGAGGAAGGAATGGATGATATATTGTGATGCATACAAAGTGTGTCAATTGTACTTAAGGAGAAAGAGGAAGATCAATAGGGCTGGAGTGGCCATAGGAGACTTCTTAAAAGAGCTGGAAGTTGAGCTGGACTTTGAGGGAGGAGTGCGATTTGGATGAGAGGGTGCATTTGAAGGAGGAATGAATGTGGCATCTTGGAGAGGGGTGGAAAAGGCTGCAATAACAGAAGGAATTGTGCCAGGATTGAGTGGGAACTTGGGTTGGATGAGTAAGATGCTGCCAGATGATGGAAGGATTTAGAAGCTGGAAGCCAGGGCGTTTAGACTTGTATTTGAACTTGCTAGTGCCCAAACCTAGTGGGGAACCTCAAGGTTCCAATAGGCACGAGCTGCTCTCACAGTAGGGTTTGAGGAACCAAAGGAAATAAGAGAAGAAACATTGTGACCATAGTTAATGTCAGAAATGGACCACAATTTAATGACCGACTTGAATGATTGTCCATTTCTGACATGTGTTTTTCTACAAGAAACAAAGAAGCTAAAACCACTGACCCTGGTGCCTTGACATTCTAGGAGCAAAAGTCCACATGCAGGATCAAGCAGGAGTGAAAGAGAGATAGGGGAGAGGGGGTAAAGGGAACCACAAATCTGCAGGAGGATGGTGAGGGCCCGGAACCCTAAATAATTGGTTGCTGGAGCAGAACGTGTCCAGAAGCTAAAGTAAACAATCAAATTGCTTAAATGGAAAGCGGATTGGCATGGAAACAGGATTCATCCAGAGGCTGATGCCATCCAGTCAAGATCTGTGAATAGAATGTAAAGGCAAGGTAGTGGAAAGGAGAACCTTGGGTGTTCAAGGAGAGAAGCCAAAGCGTGACCAACCAGGAGTGCATTCATCCATTCATTCGTCTATTCAGCAGCAAAATATTGGATTGGCCAAAAAGTACGTTCGGGCAACGAACAAACGTTTCGGCCCACCCAATATATTGCGTGCAGTCGTTGAGTTGCCCAATTCCAGGGAGCCCCATTCACATTGTTTCCTGTATAAATGGCACCGCTGGAGCACCTTGTAGAATAAATCTGAATGGGGCCTTTGGAGCTGTGCATCAACTTAGCCTGGATTGCATGACCATTATGTGTCAGGCACTGCTGTAGGTGCAGAAGTATTAGGTTCAGGGTCAAGTCCAAGAATAGGAACCAGCCAACCAGATCCTGCCAGACTCCAGGGACTGGGCCAGTTCTTATTTGTGCCCACTCATTCCTGTCCTCCCAATAGAATAGATCTGAAGAAGGCTGCAGGTGGAGAGGTGCCAAAGAGGGAGAGGTGAAAATTAAAGCACATTTATAGACAGATGCTAGATTTACAAACTAGCCTCTACAAAGCCCCCAGGGGGTTGCCTTCCTTCCACGATGAAAGGTCAGCATGAGTACAAACAGATTCAGCCCCTCTGGAGACAGACCAGACACCTGAAATTGTTTGATTCTCCAGCCTGTGCTGTGGAATAAATAGCTTTACTCCCTCTGGAAGGCCAGTGGCGGAGAATAATTCCAAACCTGTGATGATACCTTTCTCTCTACCTCATTAAACACTTACTTGAGTGAGAAAAGTGAAGTCAGTAAAAATTTATGGACTGCTCTGCCCTAGTTTCTGCAAAACTTCAACTTTTCCTTCTCATCAGCTGTGTGATTTACTGAACATCAGCTAACAGTCACAAGCCTGGTATCTGGTGAGTGCAGGGAATAAATGAATGAAACCCTGGCTTTGGGGAAGTGGATACTACTGTCATGTTGATGGCTTATATAGTGGGAAGCTGGCTTAATGTCACAGCTGATGTCTAATTGCTTAAAACGATGAAGAGAGATTTCCATAGAAAGCCTGAGTCAGCAAAGCAATAGAAAGGCTGAGTCTTTTCCATAGAAAGCCTCTGCTCACAGCTGTCTCCCATTCCAACTGAAATCCCTCAGTCCTGAGGTCATTGTTGGAGATGGGGTCATCACAGTGTCAGCCTGTGATGCTGAAGAATAAGCCATGATGCCTTTAGCTGAGAGAGCAGAACTGGTCTCAGCTAAGGAGCAGAAGAACAACAAGGCTGGTGGAGTGGTCGTCATCTTATCTAGGGAAGATAGGAAAAGAATCTCTCTTTTCAAAGCATTCAGGATACTTCCTGCAGATAAAAATGACAGAAACTCAATTCAAACTGGCTTAAGGATCACAGTGGAATTTCTGGGCTTGTGTAACTGGAAAATCCACAGGTAGACTTGGTGGGTTCAAGTATGGCTGGGCTCGTAGGCTCCAATACCATCCATAGGTCCATAGGTCCACAGGTCCCAGGCCAGCCTCTCCTCTCTTGCCTGTCTTTGTTCTCAGGCAGGCTCTGGCCAGGTGGTTGTCCTTGGAAGCTCCAGGCTTACCTCAGCCACATAGCTCACAACTCTCAGCTCAAAGGAAAAACCTCTTTCCCAGTATCTCCAGTAAAAGTTCCAGGATTGAGTCTCATTGGCCTGGCTTGGGTTACATTCCCAGCCCAAAGGCAGTCATCTTGGCCAAGAGGATAGAAAATCCTGATTGGCCAGGTGTAGATTATGTGCCCAGCCCTGGAGCAGAGTAGGTGAGATCAGCCCCACTGGATCCCTGGGACCAGGAGTGAAAACAGGTTGCTTACAGTTAGGAGATGAATGCCAGGCAGGTCAAAGAGCAGAACTCCAACTCATGCTCCCCGCCCCGCACCATGTGTAAAGGAACAGTCTCTTCTGGGGTCTTATTTGGCTCATATGGGTCCTGCTCATGACATTAAAGTAGAACAGGGCCTGCCTGGGCCAGGGTACACTGCCCTAGAGTCCTTGGGAGCTTTCTACTTCTCTTGCTTGCATTTTGTGTGTCTCTCTGGAAGACAGAAAAATGGAATTTAGATGACATTTCTCAAAGGGCTTTCACGTCCAATGACTGGCCCACATGCACTGGACAATCAAAGCATCATGGGATGGGCAGAGGGTAGAGATGTTTGTGTCTCCAGGTCTAAGTTCCACCTCTACCACCTGCTTCCCATGTGATCTTAGGTTAATCAAAGGAATTACTGTATACTCCCTACCTCAAAGACCGGTGAGGATGTGAATACTTGAAATTATGCTTGAAATTATGCTAAAGTACTTGATGGATTATTATTAGTAATGATAAGAGGTATGTATCAGACAGTACATACATTATTTTATGGTTATTATTATTTTAGGTTAACAGCTGATCTTTCAGCAGAAACTCTGCAAGCCAGAAGGGAGTGGCAGGACATATTTAAAGTGATGAAAAAGAAAAACGTACAACCAAGACTACTCTACCCAGCAAGGATCCCATTTAGATTTGATGGAGAAATCAAAAGCTTTACAGACAAGCAAAAGCTACGAGAATTCAGCAACACCAAACCAGCTTTACAACGAATGCTAAAGGAACTTCTCTAAGCAGGAAACACAAGAGAAGAAAAAGACCTACAAAAACAAACCCAAATCAATTAAGAAAATGGTAATAGGAACATACATATTGATAATCACCTTGAATGTAAATGGATTAAATTCTCCAACCAAAAGACACAGACTGGCTGAATGAATACAAAAACAAGACCCTTATCTGTGCTGTCTACAAGAAACCCACTTCAGACCTAGGGACACATACAGACTGAAAGTGAGGGGATGGAAAAAGATATTCCATGCAAATGGAAATCACAAGAAAGCTGGAGTAGCAATTCTCATATCAGTTAAAATAGAATTTAAAATAAAGACTGCTACAACAGATAAGGAAGGACACTACACAATGATCAAGGGATCAATTCAAGAAGAAAACATAACAATTATAAATATTTTTGCACCCAAAATAGGAGCAGCTCAATACATGAGGCAAATTCTAACAGCCATAAAAGGGGAAATCAACAGTAACACAATAATAGTGGGGGACTTTAACACCCCACTTACACCAATAGACAGATCACCCAGACAGAAAATAAATAAGGAAACAAAAGCTTTAAATGACACAATAGACCAGATAGACTTAATTGATATTTTTAGGACATTCCACCCAAAAGCGGAAGAATACACTTTCTTCTCAAGTGCACACGGAACATTCTCCACAATAGATCACATTTTGGGTCACAAATCAAACCTTAGAAAATTTAAGAAAATTGAAATCGTATCAAGCATCTTTTCCAACCACACTGCTATGAGATTAGAATTCAGTTACAGGAAAAAAACAGTAAAAAACATAAATATATGGAAGCTAAACAGTGCACTGCTAAATAACCAAGAGATCATTGAAGAAATCAAAGAGGAAATCAAAAAATACCTAGAAACAAGTGACAACAAAAACATGATGATCCAAAACCTATGGGACGCAGCAAAAGCAGTTCTAAGAGGGAAGTTCATATTAATTCAAGCTCACCTCAAGAAACAAGAATAATCTCAAATAAACAATCTAACCTTACACCTAGAGCAACTAGAAAAAGGAGAACAAAGAAAACCCAAAATTAGTAGAAGGAAAGAAATCATAAAGATCAGAGCAGAAATAAATGAAATAGAAACAAACAAAACAGTAGCAGAGTTCAATAAAACTAAAAGCTCGTTCTTTGAGAAGTTAAACAAAATTGATAAACCTTTAGCCAGACTCATCAAGAAAAAAAGGGAGAGGACTCAAAACAATAAAATTAGAAATGAAAAAGGAGCGATTACAACTGACACCGCAGAAATACAAAAGATCATAAGAGACTACTACAAGCAACTATATGCCAATAAAATGGACAACCTGGAAGAAATGGACAAATTCTTGGAAAAGTACAACCTTCCAAGATTGAACCAGGAAGAATTAGAAAATATAAACAGACCAATCACAGGTAATGAAATTGAAACTGTAATTAAAAATCTTCCAACAAACAAAAGTCCAGGACCAGATGGCTTCACAGGGAAATTCTATCAAACATTTATAGAAGAGTTAACATCTATCTTTCTCAAATTCTTCCAAAAAACCATGGAGGGAGGAACACTCAACCTCATTCTATGAGGCCACCATCACCCTGATACCAAAACCAGACAAAGATATCACAAAAAAAGAAAATTATAGACAAATATCACTGATAAGCATAGATGCAGAACTCCTCAACAAAATACTAGCAAACAGAATCCAACAGCACATTAAAAGGATCATACACCATGAGCAAGTGGGATTTATCCCAGGGATGCAAAGATGCTTCAGTATATGCAAAACAATCAATGTGATACACGATAGTAACAAATTAAAGAGTAAAAACCATATGATCATCTCAATAGATGCAGAGAAAGCTTTTGACAAAATTCAACACCCATTTATGATAAAAACTCTCCAGAAAGTAGGCATAGAGGGAACCTACCTCAACATAATAAAAACCATATATGACAGACCCACAGCATACATCATTCTCAATGGTGAACAACTGAAAGCATTTCCTCTAAGATCAGCAGCAAGACAAGGATGTCCACTCTTGCCACTATTATTCAATGTAGTATTGGAAGTCCTAGCCACAGCAATCAGAGAAGAAAAAGAAACAAAAGGAATACAAATTGGAAAAGAAGAAGTAAAACTGTCACTGTTTGCCAATGACATGACACTCTACATAGAAAATCCTAAAGATGCCACCAGAAAACACTAGAACTAATCAATGAAATTGGTAAGGTTGCAGGATACAAATTTAATGCACAGAAATCTCTTTCATTCCTATACACTAACAACAAAAGATGAGAAAGAGAAATTAAGGAAACAATCTCATTTACTATTGCAACAAAAAGAATAAAATACCTAGGAATAAACCTACCTAAGGAGACAAAAGACCTGTACTCAGAAAACTATAAAACACTGATGCAAGAAATCAAAGACAGATGGAGAGATATACCATGCTCCTGGATTGGAAGTATCAATATTGTGAAAATGCCTATACTACCCAAAGCAATCTACAGGTTCAATGCAATCCCTATCAAATTACCAATGGCATGTTTCACAGAACTAGAACAAGAAATTTTACAATTTGTATGGAAACACAAAGGACCCTGAATAGCCAAAGCAATCTTGAGAAAGAAAAACAGAGCCAGAGGAACCAGGCTCCCTGACTTCAGACTATACTACAAAGCTACAGTAGTCAAGACAGTATGGTACTAGCACAAAAACAGAAATATAGATTAATGGAATGAGATAGAAAGACCAGAGATAAACCCACGCACATATGGTCACCTTATCTTTGATAAAGGAGGCAAAAAATAGCCTCTTCAAGATGTGGTGCTGGGAAAACTGGACAGCTACAAGTAAAAGAATGAAATTAGAACACTCCCTAACACCATACACAAAAATAAACTCAAAATGGATTAAAGACCTAAATGTAAGGCCAGACACTATCAAACTCTTAGAGGAAAACATAGGCAGAACACTCTATGACATAAATCATAGCAAGATCCTTTCTGACCCACCTCCTACAGAAATGGAAATAAAAACTGAAATAAACAAATGGGACCTAATGAAACTTCAAAGCTTTTGCACAGCAAATGAAACCATACACAAGAAGAAAAGACAACCCTCATAATGGGAGAAAATATTTGCAAATGAAGCAACTGACAAAGGATTAATCTCCAAAATATACAAGCAGCTCATGTAACTCGATATCACAAAAACAAACAAACCAATCCAAAACTGAGCAGAAGATCTGAATAGACATTTCTCCAAAGAAGACATACAGATGACCAACAAATGCATGAAAAGATGCTCAACATCATTAATCATTAGAGAAATGCAAATCAAGACCACAGTGAGGTCATTGTGGTTATCATCAAAAAATCTACAAACAATAAATGCTGGAGAGGGTGTGGAGAAAAGGGAACCCCCTTGCACTGTTGGTGAGAATGTAGATTGATACAGCCACTATGGAGAACAGTATGGAGGTTCCTTAAAAAACTAAAAATAGAATACTATATGACCCAGCAATCCCACTACTGAGCATATACCCTGAGAAAACCATAATTCAAAAAGATACATGTACCACAATGTTCATTGCAGCACTATTTACAATAGCCAGGACATGGAAGCAACCTAGTGTCTATCGACAGATGAATGGATAAAGAAGATGTGGCACATATATACAATGGAATATTACTCAGCCATAAGAAGGAATGAAATTGAATTATTTGTAGTAAGGTGGATGGACCTAGAATCTGTCATACAGAGTGAGGTAAGTCAGAAACCGAAAAACAAATACCGTATGCTAACGCATATATATGGAATTTTAAAAACCAGTACTGATGAACCTAGTGGCAGGGCAGGACTAAAGACGCAGACGTAGAGAACGGACTTGAGGGCATGGGGGACAGGGAAGGGGAAGCTGGGACGAAGTGAGAGGGTAGCACTGACATATATACACTACCAAATGTAAAATAGATAGCTAGTGGGAAGCAGCCGCACAGCACAGGGAGATCAGCTCGGTGCTTTGTGACCACCTAGAGGGGTGGGATAAGGAGGGTGGGAGGGAGACGCAACAGGGAGAGGATATGGGGATATATGTACACGTATAGCTGATTCACTTTGTTATACAGCAGAAACTAAGAAAACATTGTAAAGCATTTATACTCCAATAAAGGTGTGGGGGGGAAAAAAAGAACAAAATTCAACTGAGTAAAATTTAAAGATCTAAAATTAATTAATTAATTAATTAATAATAAACTGGTCCAGCCAGTTTTTATTTGAACCCAAAGAGTAATTCTCTCTGTACTTCAGTTTTCCCTTCTGTAAAATAAGGTTGTTTAGAACATTTCTGAGGTCTCCTCAGGACTCTAAGGTTCCCTGATTCTGCAGCTACCTCTGGGGACCCTATAAGACATTGAGTCCAAGTGAAGATAAGGCCCCACAGGAGGAGCACTTGGGGTTGTTTCAGAGGCCTTGGCCTAAAGGTACATATTGTCAGATATGGCTTAGAGGGCTAAGTACTGCTTGGCTGAATTCACAAGCCTGCTTTATTGAGGCATGACACTGGAAATATTCATCAGTCTTAGGGCACAAAACCTGAGCAATAAGAACTGCCCATCAGCAGGGACCCGGGGTGCCACACGGTGCACGTAGGATGGCTGTCAGCCCTGACTGAAGTACAGCTGCCCTGTCACTTTTCCCTCTTGCCACCCCTGCCAAGGCTTATCTCCCAGCGGCGATATCGGTCCCCACCCCGGCACCTGCCACAGCCTGGAGCCACCAGAGCCACCTGGGGCTTGTGGTTTGCCAGAAGGGTGACCTCTACCACCATAAGAGCCAGGGTTTCCGCCTCCAACATTTTGGTTCTTTCCTGAAACGAAATGTGAAGGTTAATTGTAATTGCCTAAGGGCATTGTAGCTTCTGCCACCTTCCTTATTCCCACATCATTCACCTTCTCTGCCATGGCTGCCACCATAACCACTGAAGTTTTTGCCCATCAAGAAAGTGCATTCTGTCAAAATCAACTCTTAGGCACCACCAAAGAGTCCACAGTGGGCTGGATGAAAAGTTGGCCAACACTCAGTCATACAATGCTCACCTCACTTCACAGCAGTGGGACTTCCGTGGTCATCCACAGTGTGGCCTTCCTGGATAATAACTGGTTGCACAGAACCATGGTCACTGAAGGTTACCAAAACCGTGCCTCTCTCTCATGACCTTATTTACTGTTTACTGTTCAAACAACCTCTTTTTTTTAAAATTTTATTTAGTTTTGGCTGTGTTGGGTCTTCGCTGCTGCGTGCGGGCTTTCTCTAGTTGCAGCGAGCGGGGGCCACTCTTTGCTGCTGTGCATGGGCTTCTCACGGCGGCGGCCTCTCCTGTTGCAGAGCATGGGCTCCAGGCACACGGGCCCCAGTAGTTGTGGCATACAGGCTCAGTAGTTGTGGCTCACGGGCTCTAGAGTGCAGGCTCAGTAGTTGTGGCGCAAGGGCCCAGGCGCTCCGCGGCATGTGGGATCTTCCCGGACCAGGACACGAACCGTGTCCCCTGCATCGGCAGGCGGACTCCCAACCACTGTGCCACCAGGGAAGCCTTTAAGGAAATTTTAAAATATTTTTCCTTGTGATGGGAACTCTTAAGGTTTACTCTCTTAACACCTTTCATATAGAGCAGTTAAATCATATTTAACATGTGGTACACGACATCCCCAGTATTTATTTATCTTATAACTGGAAGTTTGTACCTTTTGACCGTCTTCATCCAATCCCCTCTCTCCCCACCCCTGACACCCTTTCACTCTTTCGTGGCTACCACACGCTATTTTGTCTCCTAAGAAGCTCAGACGTGAGATTTGCACTTAACTGGATGCATTTTCCTCATCCTGAACACCCTGGTGTAACTATTCCACAACTTCATTGCTAAGCCTTCATTGTTTTAATCGGTTTAGAGTTTCATTGTATCTCTGTCTTTTTTTAATAAAGCAAGCTCAATTCCCAGCATAAATAAGTGGTTGAGGGAATATGAAGGAGTGGCTACCAATCCCTAAGAAAGAAGCATAAACAAAACAGAACCCCCATGCTCAAGTTTAGGTTGTAGGGATTGCATCCCATCGATTGAACAAGGTAGTAGTTAGGGTGTTGATTAAGGTTGAGGGGGAAATAGGAAGTCAAAAGGCCTGGAAGAGCTATCCCCTTCCTCTTAGCCTGGCTGAGGACCCTCTTCCACCTAGGACGACAGTGTCCATGAGCGGCCCCCCACTTTGAGAAGGGAGGGAGCCTCTGGGAGAACATCAGATAATACAGGAAACCACTTCGCTGCCGTGAATGAGTCTTAAAGAATGAGACTGTATTTGTGGCAGACACTGCAACAGCCAGTCGCAACCCCCTGGCCCTCGCTCCTTTTGCTACAGAAGCAGAAAAGGGCAACCTCTACTTTCCCAGTCTCCTTTGCAGCAAGGAGGATGCAACACGGTTCTGGCCAGTGAAATGAAAGGAAGTGGAGGTTTGTTGAGTTTCAGGAAAATCTTTGGCTTTGATGCAGCTGGCACTGGCCTCTCTTCTAACTGGCGGAAGTCAGGATATGGGAGCGAAGCAGGTGGGGCGGGGGCAGGGGGAGGGGGGCACGTGGGAGTCTCTTCCCATCACTCTGTTCCCTTTCTAGCAGTGAAACAGAAAGCAAGGCCATCAGCTGTGAGTGAGGACGTGGAAGGAGAGGTCGGGACACATACGAGGATCAGTGAGCAGACTCAGGACTGACCTGGGGTTCGTGGTCAAAGAGGTAAAGTGAGACCGGCCAGCATGGGAGGTGTTCTCCTCTAGCCTTGTTCATCGGCCTGCACACCGACATGGACTAACATTTAAGTAGGGTTCATGTTTTGCCAGGGAACTACAACAAAAAGAGAGAGGGAAAGGAGTTGAGGGTTCTTGCAAGGAAGTGACCGTAGACGTGGACCACGGGCACCAAATGGGGGATAGAGGCAACTGAGGAAGGGACGTGTGGTAGGGGGTACACTGCCTGTAGACTTAAGGGAGTCTCTGCCCCCCAAGGCCAGAGAATGGTGTGAGACAAGCCGTGGGGAAAGGGAGCTGGAAAAGTGGGAGGTGGTGGTCAGGGGAATGCTTGAAACTGAGCTGAAGGAGGAGGTGCAGTTGTTGGTCAACTGTTGATGATAAAGATGCGGTGTCCAGAGTGGAAATGCAGGCAGAAGAGATTATGCTCCCTCCTCCCTTGAAGTTAGATACCCAGACCTAAGGCCTGAAACCTCAAAATGCTAGCCTTCCAGGGACTTCCCTCGTGGTCCAGCGGTTAAGAATCTGCCTGTCAATGTCGGGGACATGGGTTTGATCCCTGGTCGGGGATCTAAGATCCCACATGCCGCGGAGCAACTGAGCCTGTGCGCTAGAGAGAAGCCCTCACACTGCAACAAAAGATCCCGCGTGCCGCAGCTAAGACCCAAGGCAGCCAAAATAAATAATAAATTAAAAAAAAAAAAAGAACTGAAAAAGTAAGAGAAATCTTTAAAAAAAAAAAGTACTAGCCTTCCATTTCCCACCAAACTGACCCCTTAGAGCCAGTAATTGGAAGCTTTTCTCCAGAGCTTCACAGACTCTCTCCTTCCCTCCCTGTATCCCTATTAGCAAACTCCCAGCAGGAGCCCAGTTCAGGGGGGCCCCCAGCACCAGACAGGCAGCAAGATGGGTAAGGAGGACGCTGGCGGGCAGGGGGGCGTCATGGTAGAAATGGCAGCTTCGTCTCAGAACAAGGTGGGGACTCAGGAATTAGAAGAGGTTGCAAGAGCAGGTGGAGACATGCTCCCCTGGGCCGAGGGGGAGGGAAGCCAGGGCTGGGAAGCCCTCTCCTCCCTTAGCCAAGGGAAAGCCCCCAGTCTGAGGTAGAGGGGAAAGTAGAGGAATGGGTGAAGCTCTGCATGGCTCCAAAGGTTAGAAGGTGAAGGGCTGAGAGCCAAGCTGGACATTGTGTTCATAGTCAGGGTTCCAGAATGGGAAGGAATCTTGGAGGCATTAATGTTAGATGCACTGCACATAAGGGAAGTCTTAGGGTGGACATTTCGGGTGGTCCACGGTACATGGTAATGGTCACTCCTCAATGGTCAGGGTCCTGGGTTCACTTTTTGCCCACCATCCTACCTGTGGCCTCCATGCTAGTGATGGTATTTTGGCCAAGTTGCTGTATTTTTCTGAGCCTCAGTTTGTTCAGCTGAAGAATGGGACTAATTACAGTCTCCACTTCCTGAGGCTAAGGAGCAGACCAGTTAAGATAACGCATGAAAAGTGCTTTGTACCCATGCCAACACAATAAAGTTTCACCGTTACTTGTTTTGTTCCCCTCTAGTCCAGTGCCGGGTATACAGTTGGAGCTCAATAAATATGGAGCTCAACACATATTGCTTGAATTATTATTATTATCGTTATTATTGATGAGGCTTCGCACAGTACTCACACACTATATCCAGAACCCACTCCATTACCCAGCACCTAGGAAGGGTCTCATTTCCTTGAGCCATCTTTATTTCTGGATGACCAGTTGCCAGAATTGGAACTGACCCAGGGAGCAATTGTCACAGAGCAGCTGCCGGAGGGTCCAGCCCACGTCAGCCCAGCAGAGCCCAAGGACCTCCTCGGCCAGACCAGACGCTGCTCATGGCTTTTGTTCGCCTGTCAAATTCCCCCACCCGTCCTCCTCTGGGAAGAAAGAGCAGACACAGTTGAGTCCTTGGGAGGCCAACGCAGGCTAGAGGCTGGGAGCCTGGGAAGGAGAGCCAGGGGAGAGTCGCTGCAGGGGACCATTCTGGGGTGTTCGGCGCAGGCCTGGGAGGTGTTTTCCTTCTTTGTGCCATCGGCTGCGCGTCTGTGTGCAGCTCTCACTGGAGATGGCCTCCCTCCCTCTCTACCAGAGTCACAGAGGGATTGCGGTGAGAAAGCTCAGGAAAGTCAAAACAAGCCTGGTGATGTGAAAACCATATGAGAACTTTCTGGGGCCCCAGGTCAGCCTAACGGGCCTCCCAGCTGTCACCGAGCCCACAGACACTGGCCCTGTGTGAGGTGGGGGGCCCTGGCCCCGTCGCTCAAATTCAACAGAGACCAAATTTAAAAGGAAAGAGAGATGAGGAAGGCTGCCGGTTGGTCTCTCTTCTATTATCTCTGTGCTTCCAAGGGCTTAGCGATGCAGTGATGCCAGGCCCTTTAAGTGATGCATAGTTATTGAGCGCTTCCTACCTGCCAGGCGCATCCATGGTGGGCCTCATCTCCCCTCTCGTTCCTTTCACTCATCTCAGGGTTTACCTGATTCCCGCGTCAAAGCTCAGGTCTCTGAGGTTTATGGAGGTCAAGTCACCAAGGTGACACGGCTAATAAGTGGTGGAACAGCCCGCGGGGGTTCGAATGCAGGCCCATCTGGCTGAAAACCTTGACCTTTGATTATCCGAGCTGCCTCCCTGGTGACCTTTTGGTTATTTCAAACAAATTTACCAACGTTCAAAATCTTGTGTCAAGGCGTAGCTTTCGGAATGTTCCCCATCCTAGAGAGAAATGGAGACATACTTTTCCCTTCCGGTCATATTATCTAATCTTTGGACAATACTCTAACGTACCAATTGTTATTTGTACCTGAAGTTACTGCACAGCAAAGCCTGTCAGGGTGGGAGGGGGATTATTTTCCAGAGCTCTCATTATTGTGATGTTAAAATTAAATGTTCTCTTAGAGCAACTAAAAAAAAAAAAAAAAACCTAATTCAGAAAGTGAGATAAATGGCTGTGCAAGTATAATGGCTTGTTTTTCGGGTTCCCAAAGACCAGAAAAACGAGCTTGATGTACAAATACATGTGCAGACTTTCACCTGTCTATGATCTGCAATTATTTATACATCCAACATCTATCTTCTTGGGATGGTTTCTTGAAAATCATTCAAATCCATTTTAAAACTCAGCAAACTTTTGGAAGGCTGACCAGACCCAAGTGTTCTGAATTTTTTTTAATTGAAGTATAGTTGATTTACAATGTCATGTTAGTTTCAGGTGTACAGCACAGTGATTCAGTGGTATATATATATATATATATATATATATATTCTTTTTCAGCTTCTTTTCCATAGGTTATTGCAAGATATTGACTATAGTTCCCTGTGCTATACAGTAGGTCCTTATTGTTTGCCTATTTTATACATAGTAATGTGCATATGTTAACCCCAGACTCCTAATTTATCCCTCCCACCTCCATTCCCCTTTGGTAACCATACGATTCTTTTCAATGTCTGTGAATTTCTTCCTCGTGGACTTTAGGGCTAGCAACCTGGAGATGGAGTTGCTTCCAGAAGCTGCCTGGCTTCCCTCTGGAGTCGGCTTGAGGCCTGATTATTTCAGGAGAAGCAAGGGTCTGCTTCAACTTCCTCACGAAAAGACTCATGAAGAGTCCTCCCACTTAACTAACATGAGGGAACGGAAGGAGCATCAGGGTAGGAGCCAAAGCAATCCAGGCAGAGGAGGTGAAACAACCTAAATGCCATAAGGCTGGTTAAAGGTGTCCCTACACATCCAGACAGAGGGGCCCAGGCAGCTGTTGAGAATGAGCTGGATCTGTAGGGATTAATAAGGAACAATCTTTTGATTGTTTTCTGATTTGCAACAAACCTTTTTCTTGTACTCTTTTTTTAAAATGCAAACCAGTATATAATATCTACTTTTTTCTTTTAATTGGGAGTTATCTGTAGCTATAACTTTCTCTCTCTCCATTGTGTGTATACCTGTATAAATAACTATATCTGTGCATGAATACGCTTTGAATAGCTCTTGACGGATAACTAGTAAACTGGTAACAGTGATTGTTTCTGGAGAGGAAAACTAGGAGACTTCAGATCAAGTGCAAAAGAACATTTACTTTTCACTCTACCCATTTATAGTGTTTGAATTTTAAAACTTTTTAAAAAGTATGGTTACCATTGCTAACATGGATTTGACACATATTACACACACTTCACACGTTTAAACACACTTAATCCTCACCATACCCTAAGAGGTAGGAACTCTTATTATGACCATTTTACAGATGAGAAAACTGAGGCACAGAGAGTGTATACCTCTAGTACGTGACAGAGCAGGCATTTGATTGCAAATAGAGAGGCTCCAAATATGCTATGCACGTACTGTGTTCAAAAATAATAAAGATGCTGGGGTTTTTTTTTTATGTCAAGTGAAGTTGCTGCAGCCGTCTCAGACCTTGAGGGTGACACCACCCCTGGGTCCAGTTCTCAAAGAATAAGGGGTAGGTTGGGTGGGGTTTGGAGGGAGGTGGTGGTGGGGAGGACTGTGAGCCCAGTGCCTAGGTCCCCCAGCTTCTTTTTTTTTTTGTTTTTTATGTCTCTCTTTGGCATGAGGAGATATATATATATATATATATATATATATATATATATAGGCTGTCGGGTTGCTGCTCACAGGCTTCTCTAGTTGCAGCAAGTGGGGGCTACTCTTCATTGTGGTGCACAGCCTTCTCACTGTGGTGGCTTCTCTTGTTGCAGAGTATGGGCTCTAGACGCATGGGCTTCAGTAGTTGTGGCACGTGCGCTCTAGAGCACAGGCTCAGTAGTTGTGGCACACAGGCTTAGCTGCTTCGCAGTATGTGGGATCTTCCCGGACCAGGGCTCGAACCCATGTCCCCTGCATTGGCAGGCGGATTCTTAATCACTGTGCCACCAGGGAAGTCCCCCGCCCCAGCTTCTTATTTGAGAAGCTGGGGTTGATTCTCTAGCAGGCCTTGATCCCTACTATCCTATTGCTAATTTTAAAATACATAAATAGATCTTGCTTTCAGCCTTCATTATGTGAGCATACCAAGGGGGAGAAATTAACTGAGAGCCTCTCCTGGTCTCCAGTGGATGGATGGAAATTGAAACCCCTCTCCCCCGTTTTCCTTACCACATTAAAGAAGCACATTGTGTTCTCTGAACCCGTCAGGGCTGCAGTGAGAATGGCACCCTCTCTAGAGTCACCGTAACCCTGAATCAAGTTGATTCACAGGCCGTCTGGCTGTGAACCCCACAGTACTCTATACTTATGCTCAAAGAGTACTAATTGCCTTGTTAACAGACCTCCTCTCAAGAGAATGAAACTTAAGCAGAGGAATATCAGAGCATGATTTCCAGAGAAGTGAGCTGATCCAGAAACTAATAGCATTTCCAGCAACCAAGTCGCCGAAGGCCCGCAGAGCAAATAAAAGAGCATTTTAATGGTATTGTCAAGAGGATACGACTTGTCAAGGCAGATTTGCAAACCGGAAAGGGGGCAGAGACCGCTCTTGTCTAGACATCTGATTAGCGAGAAACTGTAGGATTATGAGGAGTGTGGATTTTTCTGGCTGCCGTGTCTGAGGCGGTCAGGCTTTCTGCACACAGGGCTGGATGAGAGAAACCTTTGTCCCCAGTGGAAAACGCTGGCTGGTCTTCATCCTCCCTTGGGCTCTAGCAGCCAGTTCGGGACCAAGAGACTGTACAGTAGGTCCCCTACATACGAACCTTCAAGTTGTGAACTTTCAAAGATGCGAACGTGTGTCCACATGTCCAATCACATAAATTAGTTCACGTGTCTGGTGTACCTGGTCACCTGCACGCATCCTCTACAAGTGGTTGTGCTTTTGTGTACTTTACTGTACAGAGTACTGTTATTTGTGTGAAAAGTATTATAAACCTATTACAGTACAGTACTGTATAGCTGATTGTGTTAGTTAGGTACCTAGGCTAACTTTGCTGGACTTAGGAACAAATTGGATTTACGCACACACTCTCGGATCGGAACTCGTTCATATGTAGGGGACTTACTTTGTTAGTTGATTTTAACCTGCTGCTGCTCGGGGCACTGGGCACTTGCCTGGGAGGGTCTGGGGTTCGGAGACAAGAGAATCACTGACGGGCACGTCACCTCTTCCTGCCCTTCCATCGTCAGTCCCAGCTTGCTGTCTGATCACGCTGCAGGCTGATCCCCTGGACTTGGGGCCTCTGTTCTGCTTAAATAACTGTCCAACCCCCTCACCCCAGGACACCATGGAAACCACAGCACTTCCGGGTGGGAATTATGGGTTGTGGGCTCAGACAAATAATCCTCGCTTGGATGGAAATGAAGTCAGGTGAATTGGGGGGTGAGTGTGTAAGGACCGCAGGGCCTTGGGTAATGGGTGGGACCCTGGAGGTGACAGGTGGGTTCCTAAAGGAAAGGGGCTGGGAATCAGGAAACATGAGGTTCTAGAACAGGTTCCTCACCTCTAAAGGGAGGAAATTAATATCAATATCACGATTCCAGTCCCTGTGCCACCCGAGTGCTTTCTGAACAGCGCTGTGGGCCATCCCTGCCCGCAGCCCAGGGCTGCCTGCTTGTTCATGAAAAGTCACAGCCCAGCCCCGCATCAGCAGCAGGGACTACAGCAAGTGCGAGAGACGGGCTTGAAAATAGAGAGAGTCGTTCCGTCAGTCTGAGTCCAGCTAGGCAAAGAAAAGCCACTGTGGATTTCAAACAGAGAGTGCGTGCCGAGGAATTTGTTACGGGGGTGAGACAGTCCTGAATTGGCAACAGCAGATAGCAACTACCACCTGAAGGCTGGGGAGGTGTGGGGTGAAGGGAGACGGGAGAACCAGAGCCGAGGCGGGAGCCCCCAGACAGGAGCGAAAACCAAAGCAGGCCTGCCTGGTGGGAGTTAGAATCATGGAGCAGCACCCAGGCGGGGAGGGAAAGGATATAAAAGTATCTTAGATTTTCTCCCTGTGCCCTCGCCTCCGACCTTCTCCTGGCGTACGGTCTTCAGGGGTCAGGCCCTGGCAGGGAGAGTGGAACAAGGCAGCGCAAGTTGGGGCAGATGAAGGGGGTCAGGTATTCTGTGAAACAGTCTCCTCACCTCCTGTGCTCTGCCCTCTGCAACCACCAGAGTTAAACGACAGAATTAAATATTTGCGTAATTATTAGTTTAATGTCTTTTTCACCTCCTCCACACCGCCAGCACTGCAAACCCTGAGCTCCATGAACGCAGGGACGGTGTCGGCGTATTCACTGCTGTAACACGGCACCCAGCATGGTAAGTGATTCCTAGCTGATTCTTTAGTGCATGTGTTAAGAATAATTGAATGAATGAATGGTTGTGTACTGCCCATCGTGCAAGCAATGGATTCTCAGAGTAGAGCCTGCAGGATTTAAAATCTAAAAACAGTAGCACTTAAACTCACCACACACTCCATAAAGTCTAGGAGATCACCCAGCCCCTAGGGTCGACCTTCCAAGAGCTCAACGTCATGCAACTTCAGTGGGATTTTAGAATTTAAACAGCTCTTACTGTGTTACCAGGACAGAATTTTGCCCCTTGGTGAATATGAAATTATTTTGTAAATCACAAAATAACGCATTTATCTTAGAGAGTATAGTAACGTTCATTACATTTTACACGAGTAAGCCCCGCTTCTGCATCTACTGAGAGTGCCACGGAAGGATTTTAGGGTTCCTCTTTTCTAAGACCTATTAACAACTAGCACAGATAGAAATTCCAGGGGATAACTTACACCAGTTACTCACAGGGAGAAACGATTAAGGGGAAGACGAGAAATTGGGTAGAGAGAAGGATTCAAAGAGAGAAAAGGAAAGATAGCCTGAGTCGCTCACACATTCTCAGGAAGGAGGAGCTGACGTGGACCAGGTGACAGGAGGGCAGCAGGACAGTTGCCATGGTTGCAGTGCGTGCTGAGGGCCAAGGGGCCAGAAAATGAGAAGTGAAGGTAGCAGATGCCAATTAGGGCAAAAGCACAGCCAAAACTTGACAGGGTGGATTCAATCAGGGCAGAAAGGGACTAGCAAATTGATAACTATAACAAACAACTACAACAACTAACATCTGTTTATTGCTTTCAGTGTGCCAAGCAACCAGTTCCACAGTAATTCTCAGGACAACCCTGCAAGGTAGATACAAGTATTTCCCCATTTTACTGGTAGGAAACCAGTAGAAATCTGGGGTGTGTGTGTGTGTGTGTGTGTGTGTGTGTGTGTGTGGTGTTCTGTTTGGGGTTTGCAGCATCTAATCCCCCTTCCTAACCACACACTGGTTTCCTTGCGAGGAACATGGCAACTGGTCTCCCAGATGGTCCCATGAGCCTCCCCTTCTGGTATTCACACCCTTTAGGGTCCCCCCACCCCCATATTAAATAAGGCTGACCAATTCTGAGTGTTGCTGTATATTAACTTATTAAATCCTCCCAGTAATCCTATAAGGTAGGTACTAGTATGTCCGGTTGTACACATTCTTACAGAGGAGGAAATAGAGGTACAGAGAGCTTAAGCAACTTGCCCAAGATTGTGGAACTAGCTAGTGGTGGAACTGGGATTTGAATCCAGTTTTCTCACTCCAGAGTTTGTGCTTAACTGAAGCAAAAGTAAATGTGTTGAAGGAAACTAGGTTTACACAGAACTGATGGAGAACAAGGCTGCAGTGGTTTCTTAACTCCCAGAAGGAAGGCATAGTCTTGCTGGATGCCCAGGTGCCCTGTGGTTTGCCCCATCCCTCCCCATTCCATCACAGACCTCCTCGCCTGCCCCCCACCCAGCGCTGCTCTGCTCCAGCCTCCTTCCTCTGCCTGTAGCGCCGGGACCACATCAGAGCCCCGGCACTGACGCTGCCTCCTGGAACCGCCCCCGACGCCCTCCCCACCTTGTCCACCCCCAGCTCCCTCACCTCCTTCAGGTACTTTCTCAGCAAGCTCTCCCTGACCAGCCTCTCTAGGATTTTACCTTCCGCTTGCACTTTATTCCCCCTTCCCCCGCCAAGGTAGACACTGTTGTCGCCGCACCCAGATTGTTTCCTGGGCCAGTGCACTCACCCCAAGCTGCTGTGAGTGTGGCCGCCAATGGCTCCGAGATGCCCTGCTTCTCTGGGGAATTGTCCTCTACCAACAGGCTCTGCCTTGGCTGAAAAGTTACAGCCCCTTCTTCACCCAACCCAGGGCAGCCCACAGCCAATGACTGAAAGATAAGGGGACCCAAGGTGCTGGCTTTCATGCTTCCAGGTGGGGACAATTGTGTAAGAGTTATATGAATACTCCAGAGTCTCTCGTGGATCAGACCTAAGCCCACATTCTTCTTGACTTTTTTCCATTCATTATCTACTTCCTTCACTCCCTTTCATCTAAGAACTCTCGCTCAAAATAAATGAACAAACAAAACAAAAAAACCCACCTTCACCAAATCCCTGTCTCAGGCTCTGCTTCTAGGGAACCCAACCTAAGACCTTCCTGTTGTTTTTTTCTTCTTCTTAGTGCTCACTTAACATAACATATATTTAACTTTGTCCATCTCTCTCTCACTAAGATGTCCATCCAGGAGGGAAGTCACTCTGTCTGCTTTGTCCCCTGCTGCATCCTCAGTAGATAAAACAGCACCTGGTATATAGTAGGTGCTCAACAAATGTATGTTGAAGGAATAAATGAGTCCTCAGGCCTCTATGCATCCCAGGACTTGCACAAATCCTGACCTTGGTGGTCAAGCCAGGAGTCTTGAACTGCTAATGCTGTCGCCCACAAGCTCATTCCACCTTCTCATCTAATTCCTCCAGCCTATGAAAGCTGGCTTCTGATCCCAGTGCGCTATTCCTCCCTATCTTGGATGATTTGCCAGTAACGCAGCTTACTTGCTTGTTTGTCCAAAGGCATCTGTCAGCTCCTCTTGGGACTACTGGCCTCCCACAGTCTGCCCACTCAGGTCTCAGTCAAATGATAAGGTAAACAAGGGAAGTCTATGCATCTGCCTCCAGATGGGATCTGAAAACTAGGTGGATGAAGAAAGGTACTCGGTAGAAGGCACCCAGGTGCAGCTGTGCTTCCTCATTGGGGTGAGGGATCGGAACGCGTGGCAGATAGGAACGGCCACGGGCAAGGGGGAAAGCTCCTTTTTTCCTGAGCTGGAGCCCTGCCAAAGCCAGCTGAGGGCCATTGCCTAACTCATTCTAGAGGTTAATTCTGGCACACTTCACCGGGGTGTCTTAGGGCTGTGTTCCAGCAAGGCTGCATTGCTGCCAGCCAGGAGTGACTAAGGGACTGGAGATGCGGAATCAGTCAGGTGGGGCTCAGATCTTGAAGTTTCTGTGCTATTGACTCGTCAGCGACCTAGTTACCTTCCTGGGCTTGGTTTCTGGGCAGTATATGTTCTTTGATTTCAGTAATAGCAAACAATACTGTTTTCTGTGAGGGCAATCCTGGCTGTGGGCTGCTCTGGGTTGGGTGAGGAAGGGGCTGTAACTTTTCAGCCAAGGCAGAGCCTGTTGGTAGAGGACAATTCCCCAGAGAATCAGGGCATCTCGGAGCCATTGGCGGCCACACTCACAGCAGCTTGGGGTGAGTGCACTGGCCCAGGAAACAATCTGGGTGCGGCGACAACAGTGTCTACCTTGGCGGGGGAAGGGGAAATAAAGTGCAAGAAGAAGGTAAAATCCTAGAGAGGCTGGTCAGGGAGAGCTCGCTGAGAAAGTACCTGAAGGAGGTGAGGGAGCTGGGGGTGGACAAGGTGGGGAGGGCATCGGGGGAGGTTCCAGGAGGCAGCGTCAGTGCCGGGGCTCTGATGTGGTCCCGGCGCTACAGGCAGAGGAAGGAGGCTGGAGCAGAGCAGCGCTGGGTGGGGGGCAGGCGAGGAGGTCTGTGATGGAAGGGGGACGGAGGGGGCAAACCACAGGGCACCTGGGCATCCAGCAAGACTATGCCTTTCTTCTGGGAGTTAAGAAACCACTGGAAGGTTCTGAGCAGAGGCCTGACATGATCTCACTTTCGTTTTAACAGGTTTGTTCTGGCGGCCATGTTGAGAGTAGACGAAGAGACCAAGAGTGGAAGCTGGGAGGCCAACCAGAGGCCACTGCAATAATCCAAGTGAGAGAAGAGAGAGGCTTGGACCAGGGCAGTAGCAGGGAGGGTGGTGAGAGTGGTCAGATCCTGGAAATATTTTGAAATTCGAACCAGTGGGATTTTCTGAGAATCTGAATATCAGGTTTGAGAGAGAGAAAGTCAAGGTTGGCTCCAAGGATTTTGGCTTGAAATCTTGAAAGATGGTTGCCATTAACTGACATGGGGAAGCTGTGGGTGAGGCATTTTCCTTTTCATGTCCAATGGGAGCTCCGTTTGGACATGTTGGTGTGTAACGTCCACTGGACACTGGACATCCAAGTGGAAGTGTTGAGTGACTTGGATATAATTTTGGGAGTCATGGGTGAAAAGATGTCACTCAAGCTATGAGATCATACAGGGAGTCGAGATGCAAAAGAGAAGGGGTTCAGTAATATTTGTCAAACAAAGCACGCTGAGCATGGGCCTCCCCACTGGACGTAGGGGTGTCTCCCTAATGGCCTGGGCCAGATCCACTTTTACATTCCCCGAGCACTCACCTGTTGCAGGGAATGTCACTGATCTCCAGAAGCCCCCCACCCTTGGTGATTATGTTTCAGAATCATAAATACAGAGATACTCAAATTTAAACAATCACATCAAAAACCTACATTTTCAAGAGAGATAAAGTAGGGGGTGATAATAGGTTGTGTGAATGAGTCCCCACAGACCTGCTGTCAGTCAAGCTTCACACACAGCCCTCTCGGGCATTTCAAACAGGATCCTGTCTGTAAAAATAAGGCCCCAGCTTTTATCAGTGCACCTGTTGTTCAAAGGGTCACCGGTCCCCAAGTGGAGATTTGCAAAGGTCACCTGTTCACACCACCCCGTGGGAATGTTACCTGCCAAGCTGCCCATCCAGGCGCTCTGTGCCGCGGAAGAGGATGAGAGCAGAGCAGGGAGGGAGGAAGCAAAGCTTTCTCTGCTTCTGGGCCCTGTCCCCCAGCACCACTTGTGAGTCCCGCCTGTCACTGAATTCTCTCTCTCTCCCAGTCCCATGCAGACGGAGGCATGCCATCACAGGAAGACACTAAAAGAGTTTGCCTTTTCAGAAATTACTCTAGTTTGGAGGCCTTTTTTAAAGCACCTGTGCTGTGGTAGAAGGAACACTGGAGTGAGAGGCCCTCCATCCTGGTTCTGCCAGGAACCAGCAGGTTGGCTTCGGGAGCAAGTTTTACCTACTTGTGCCTCAGTCTCCTCATCTGTGAAATGGGTATCTGAGTGCCCCATGAGGTCATTCTGAGGGTTAAAGGAGTTGAAATGGGTAAAGTACACAGAAGAACGTCTGTCACAAATTAAGGTATATTTTATTTCATGTTGTGTTAGCAATACTATAGCTCTTGGTTGCTGTTATTTTTGTTGTTGTTGAATTGACCCTGCCAATTAGCTTTGCGATCTTGGGCAAGTCGCCCCACTTCTCAAAGCCCTCAGGCTCCTGTCCTCGGAGGTGCTCTCACAGTAGTCCGTGAACAGCCCTCCCTTCCAGGCTCTGAGAGTGGGGAAAACTCCACAGCCGCACATTTGAGAGGCCCGGTGACCGCTGAGGCCCTTACAGGAAGTGTGATGGCACTGTCAGAAGGGGGGGATCCGCACAGGAGGTGAAGGGGCTGGGAGGTGGCAAGGCTGCCCTCGCTCCCCTTACTCTGTTTCCCTTTCCCACTGGAACACGGGTATCTTCTCCAGTCCCCCCACTTCTCCTTTACACCCTGAGTCCCTGCAAGAGCTGTACAGAGTGCTCTGAACAGCCTATCCTGGTGGTGTTCTTTGTCTACAATTTCAAGAAAACAATCACATGTCATCTGTTTATTCCAGGAAACAGGTTCCGTAGTGACGAGAAGCCCCAAACTTCTGAGAAAGAGTCTCTGTTTACAACATTTGTAGAGTCTTGCTTATGTTTGCGTTTCCCCTACTAGTAATAGTTTTGGCACTCCATCTCCTGCTGCACGCAAGGGCACTACCTGAGCCCGGGTGCACCTTGCCAAGTTGGAAGGGAATTGCTTATAGGCAGCCCGTAGGAATCGTTGGGTTCCTGGGGCTGTGCCAGCACGGGAAGAGGGAAGTAAAGGAAGAAAAAGTAAGAGAGCCTTGGGCTGGGAATCAGGAGCACACCCAACTGAGGCACCCCAGGCAAGCTAACCATTTGGCTCCTGACTCAATTAGAAAGAGCGCTTAGGGCTTCCCTGGTGGCGCAGTGGTTGAGAGTCTGCCTGCCCATGCAGGGGACACGGGTTCATGCCCCGGTCCGGGAAGATCCCACATGCCGCGGAGCGGCTGGGCCCGTGAGCCATGGCCGCTGAGCCTGCGCGTCCGGAGCCTGTACTCCGCAACGGGAGAGGCCACGGCAGTGAGAGGCCCGCGTACCGCAAAAAAAAAAAAGAAATAGCGCTTAATTGCTCATCTTAGCGGTACCTTCAAGAAGAGGTTTATTCCTCTCTTACATAAAAGAAGTCTAGAGGGCTTCTGTCGTAGCTCCACAAACTCTTTAGCTCTCTGCTCCACCATCCTAGTTCATTGCTTTTATCCTTCAAGTTTGCTCCATGATCCAACATGGCTGCTAGGAGCTCCAGCCATTACAGCCACATGCCAGGCAACAGGAAGGAGGAACCAAGGAAGGGCAAAAAGAGCATTCACACGCTCTACCTTTTACAGAGCCTTCCCAGAAATCCCATACAACAGCTCTGCTTACATCTCAATAGCCAGAGCTCAGCCACACAGCTGTTCCTGACTGCAGAGGACGCTGTGTTACCTACGGAGACACTGAGAGTGGTTTGAGGGAAAGGGGAGAATGAGGACTGTTAGCAGCAGCACAGCCTCCAGTTTTCTGTCCTGAGCAATTCTGCTCTGGCCCCAAACTTGCACACCCACCTAGCAAAAAAAAAAAACACTTCATAAAGCACCGTATTTACTTGTTGCTCAAATATTCCCCCAGAGAATGTTAAGATTTCTCCCATCTTTGTTATACTATACTCTCCTACAGAGGAATTCTAATAGAGTTTGTTCCATGTCAGAACACGTCTAAGGATGCTTTAGCTTAACAGCCATGTTTAAACTCCCCTCAACTCTTGGTCTGAGAAGTTACCTGGCTCTGACAAGAGACCTAGGACCTAGTCTTAGCAAAGACACCATCAGTCTGGATCCTTTATTCATTCAACAAATATTTGTTTAACATCTAACTTGCCCAAGACGTTGCGCTAGGTATTGTGGACCTGGGAATCAACACATGCAATGTCAGTGCCCTCGCGGTGCTCACAGTATAGGAAATTCACAGGCACTGGTAATACATGATGGAGAGGTGCTGGGGGCCAAGTGTGTGAGGCTCCCTGGCAGTTCCTCGGCAGGTCTTTGACCCTATCCAGGAGTGTCAGGAAGGCTTCCACAGGGGTGACCTCCAAGTTGAGAGCTGAAGTTCAAGCAGGGGTTATTCAGACTGTGAATAACAAAGAAGTCACAAGATCAGAGGATGAAAGATCCTTGTGGCCACAGTGCAGAGGAGGAATTGGAGAGGGGCAAGTGTGGGGGCAGGGAAACCGGCAACGAGCCTGTTCCTCCATCCAGGAGAGCAGGAGAGGCAGAGGCAGCTTGGATGGTGAGAAGGGAGGCATACGAGAGGCATCCTGGAGGTGGCGTCCAGAGGACGTGGTGACTGGTTGGTGACGATCGTCTGTTTGGAACAGGAGGAGGGATCCAGACCTGAGGCAGGTTTCTGGCTCAGGGTTCCCGGCTTCAGAAGCTGGCTGGTGGTGTATCCCAGGGCTGGATAACACAGCGGAACAGGCCAGGGCCCGTGGCTGAAGCCTGCCCCTTCCCCCGCATCATGAGGAGTCAGGCATGTAGACACTCCGGCCCACGCAGCCCCTGCACACCACCGGTCACACGAACAGCTTCTCCTGAAGCAGAAAGCATCCTCTGGGGGACTGACCCGGCCCAGAGGCCTTCGCAGACTCGGGGAGAAGCGTGACGCTGTTTGAGCGGGGAATTCTAGGGCCTGGGAACATAAGGTGGTTTGGGGGTCAGCACGTCCCAGTGGGAAGGGGCACAGCCAAAAGTCAGCAGGAGAGGGGGGCCTCCAAGTGCCCTGGGGCAGAGGTCCCAGGACCCCGGGTGTAAGGGCAGGACCGGCCGGAGAAAGTAGGGTGCGAGGAGATACTGACTTTAGTGCTGGGGAGCTTGTGTTTGAAGGGTCTGTGGCGCTAACCAGGAGGTAGTCAGAGCTGTCATTCGGGGGCACAGAAGGAAGATTTTGAAGTCATATATCTGTCTTCGCACACTGGCTACCCTCAGCATCATGTATAAAACAGGGCTATGCTGGGCTATGGGACCTGCTCCCGGAGCCTCCTTCCTCCTCCGAGCGTCTCCAGGCCATAAATCAGCCTCCCCATTCCACTGCCCTGCCCCAGGGCTGGCGGGCCTCGTTGGGGCAAAGTCTGAGGAAGCCTGTCCGAGGGGCCCAGCCTCGCCCGATTCACCAGATTCCTGTAATCAGTTTGGTTACACAACAAAATTCAGATCAGAGTGAGGATTAGCAGAGGAAATTCGTGCACGGCGCTTTGAACTTCACAGATGAAAGCCCCCTCCCCCATTCGCACAAAGAAAGCCAGAGGTACGGAACGGGACGGGACGTGAACACATCTCCCCTACCCTCACCGGCCTCACTGCCGCCCGCTGCAGCCGGCCGGGTGAGCCATTGTCATCCCAGACGGCCTTCCCCCCGTGGCATTCCACCCAGGTCTCCCGGACGGGGGGAGAATGGATTCTTTCCTCAGCCCGCTGCTCCTGGAATTGCAGGCATTCGGTGAGCCGGCCCCCAGCCCTGCCTTCTCCAGGACTCCCGCGTGCAGCCGGTCCCGCAGAGTAACGGGGACACTCGCGTCCTCCCCACCTCCCCATCCCACTCGGAGTCCACAGCCCACGGCTGCACAGGGAGGGAAGGAAGAGGGCCTGGTAGGGGGAGGGGGCGTGCAGCCAGGGCAGCCCTCCCGGCGGATCGGCCTGCCGCTGGCGGGTGATTGTTCCCAGATGGAGACTGTTAAACCCTGTCGGCCTCAGATACACACTGAGCGCTACGTCCGCATTCCTGGGATGTGTAACTGCCCGGCTTCACCTTCTGCGGCCCTCGATTCAATAACATGTCAAGTTCCCTCAATCTCACCCAGAGCTAAAACCCTTTCACCTACTCCCAGTCTCTGCATTTGGAACGCATATTCGCTGTGGCTGTCTAAATATTTGCTGGGCTAAGGGGGAGACGTATGTAATTGGATTGATTACACTGAGTTGTCGGAGCTGAGTGGGTGTCACCTGTTAGTGCTGGCTTCATGATGAGCTTTGGAAGCCCAGAGTCATGGACTGTGCTCTCTGGGCTCTAGGACTGATGATCATGGATGCTGTCCCGGCGGTTAGCAGCCCTGGGTACCTGAGGGAGGAGCATGGCAATTCTGCTGATGATTCTTTACTTGAGGGCCTGGCTGCTGGAGGGATCCTGTGCCCTTGATTCCGCACTCGAGGTACCAGATCTACCATGCTAGGAAGTGCATTCCACAGCCCTCTCCACCCTGACTTGGCATTGCCTCTCAGAGCTGTGATACTGCTCCCACCCTGGCAGACCCTTTCCACAGTGAGTCCTTTCTCTTTTACCAATCTGCGATAAATTAGGCTTTTATTCATACTGCATTGAATCTGCAGGCAGCAAGGATACCTGTGGCATCTGGGGCCCAGAGATGGTAAGTGACTTGCTCGAGATCACACAGCAATTGGCGGTGAAGCTGCATCTATAACCCCAGATCTTTGACTTTCTATCTGTTATGGGTTGAATTGTATCCCCCGAAAGAAATGTTGAGGTCCTAACCTCCGGTGCCTGTGAATGTGACCTTATTGGGAAATAGAATCTCGGCAGATGGAATCAAGTGGAGATGTGGTCATTACGGGGACCCTGATCCAATATGATGGTTTCCTATAAGAGGAGGGAAATGTAGATAGAGGGCCACACATAGAGGAAAGTCAGCCACTTGAAGATGAGGCAGGCATTAGAATTACACAGCCACAACCCAAGGAACAGCCGGAAGAAGCCACTAAAACGGGAAGAGGCAAGGAATTGTCCTCCTGTAGGGGCTTGGAGGGAACATGGCCCTGCCAACACCTGGATTTCAAACTTCTAACCTCCAGAACTGTGAGAGAATACACTTCTGTTGTTTTAAGTCATCCAGCGTATGGTATTTTGTTACAGCAGCCCTGGGAAACTAATACATCATCCAATAGCGTTTCTGATGCGAGAGGTGAGTGAAATTCTGGGTGAAATCGCAGCTCCTTGGAAGTGATGAGAGATGGCTCATTATGGGTCTGGACTCCTGATTACCTACCAGACCATGTTTAGTGTGCAAGTCGCCTTTGAGTAGGGCCTGGCACTCTGTACCTCCTCCTATCCGGAGGAGTGCCCTCCAGAGACGCCCTGGGTTCCTTATCAACTTCTGAACTTTAATTTACGGATTGATGTAATATTGGAGGACTTTTCCTTCTAATCTTTCTTTAGGCTGCCCAACATAATTCTGATCATTTGCATGTAAATGGACTTCCCCTCTGAGGGATTTCAAGGCACTTATCAAATTCTGTGACCCATGGGAGTGGCCTCTGGGGTTAGGAATTCCTGGTTTACATCTACTCTCTGAGCTCACCCTGTCCCAATGACTTCATTAAACTGAGGCCTTTCATTTAGTGGACTTAGTACAGAAGATAAGAGCTGGCATAAAAGTACTGTGGCTCGGGCTTCCCTGGTGGCGCAGTGGTTGAGAGTCCGCCTGCCGATGCAGGGGACGCGGGTTCGTGCCCCAGTCCGGGAAGATCCCACGTGCCGCGGAGCGGCTGGGCCCGTGAGCCGTGGCCGCTGAGCCTGTGCGTCTGGAGCCTGTGCGTCTGGAGCCTGTGCTCCGCAACGGGAGAGGCCACGACAGTGAGAGGTCCGCATACTGCAAAAAAAAAAAAAAAAAAAAATACTGTGGCTTAAGCTTGGCCTGACTGTGAGCTGGGGCTTTGGGCAAATGGATGCTTTGCAATTAACCTTAATGTTTTTCTTAATTCTCAAGCGCTGGCAATTTTCCAAGAATCCATGGGCCAGCTCCCGAGTCTGTGGGGTTTCTTACAGTCAGTCGGTGGTTTGCATCCAGGGGTGGCTGTGTTCGTGCACTAACACCCACAATACTGGTCCATGAGAACCCCTGAGCCCACTGCTTTCTGTCAGCCTCACACATTGGCTGAGGTCAGTCGCCCAAACCCCAAATCTCCTGGTCGCGTAACTTTGGGAGTAACTGTTCTCATAGACGTGTTCTATTTTCTTGCCTCACTCCTCTTCACCAAAGCTTCTTGTTTACTGTGGAATTGCTAGGAATCTAAACACATCAAGGGACAATGCTCCCTTCCCCATAGGCATGAGTTGAACTAAATGGAACCATACCTTTGCTTTCTTCCCAAACCAATGGGTAGAACCAATTTAAAACGTCATGATCATTCAGTGTGTGTGCAGAGACTCCCCTGTGTGTTTTAATGTTCCTCCTGAGAAGGACATAATGTTCTTGCCTGTGTTTTATCTACCAAAGGCAGGCACTGCACTGCAAAGGCAACAGGTCTAAACAACTGGCCACTGCTTAAACCAATTACGGTACAGCCACACAGTGTACCCCTAGGCAGCCACAGAACATCACGCTGTGGAAGCAAATTTAATGACATGAGAAAATGTTTGTGGTCTTCTATTAAGTGAAAAAAGCTGCTTACAAAACAGAATGTACAGTATGAAAACAATTATGCAAAAGTAGGTATATATCCATTGAAAATCTGGAAAGCTATACTCCAAAATGTAGACATCGATGAAATACTCAGGGCCACGAACACACAATGGCCAGTTTGTGCACCGTGCAAGAGCATCTCCTTGGGAGAACAGCAGTGGCTGACACCCTGGCACAGGGCTGGCCCTGCCGGGAAGGGCCATCTTTTTCTAATCATACATGGCACCATAGAGATTGGCGTTAGCTCTGGGAACGTGAGTCCAAATTGTTTTCTATGTGCTTTTTCATGATTTCCCAAAGTTCTTCAATGAGTATGTGCTACTTCTGTGTCAACTAAAAACCATGATATATAATATAATCAATCTTAAAAAGATAATCGGTGGAAATTTGAACACTGACAGAATATTTGATGGTATTAAGGAACTATCTTTAAGTGTACTAATGATATTGTGGTTATATTTTTTAAAGACTCATTAGCCTTTAGAGATGCGTACTGACATGTATATAGATGAAATGATATGTGTGGGATTTGCTTCAAAAGAATACGGGAAGGGGATTCCCTGGCGGTCCAGCAGTTAGGACTCGGCACTCACCTCCAGGAGCCCGGGTTCAGTCCCTGGTCGGGGAACTAAGATCCCATAAGCCTCGAGGCATGGCTAAAATTTTAATTTTAAAAAAAAAAGAAGAATATGGGAAATAGTTAAGTGGGGAGGTGTATAGTATAAAAAAGAAAGGTCATGATTTAATAATCGTCGAAGCTGAATGCTAGGTACATGAGGGTGTGTAATACTTTTCTATTTTTGTATATGTTGCAAATTGCCATAACTTAAAGTTAAAATAAAGGTAGAAAACTATTTTAGGTTTTCTAAATGGTTTAGGTCATTGTGACTGAGATTAACCTGGGTTTTCCCTTACCTTTGCTTCTGGAGAATTGTGCAGACCTTCTGCGTGCCTTCCTGAGTGTGCCTACTCGTACGGGGGTGTAGTGGCCAGTGAGGGCATGATGCCATCCTGCTTGGGGAAGCCAAGATGAAAGGCAACAGGACACATGCCACCTACCCACTTCTGCCAAAGCCACCAGGAGTTTTACATAGTAGTGACATTATCACCACCACAGCTGAAGATAGACAAATAGGTCCCATAAACTGGATTGTAACTAAAGTTTAACCCTTGACAAGAGCCATTACATATCTAACAGGTTTAACAATGCAAAGATGGATTACCAGCAAGTCCTTGTCTCTGCTGAGACAAAATAAGAGGAAAAGGATTAATTTACAAGTGCGAGAAATTGGATTTAGCTACATGGAAAAAAATTAGTACTGGTAATGGAATGTTAAATACCCACAGGATTATTGTATCAGCTAGGAATGCTTTCAGCTGCAAGTAATAAAAAAAAATCTTACAGTGGCTTAAGTCGTAAGTATCAATACATTTGTCAGTTAACAAGGAGTGAACAGGTAGAAAATCTCAGGGCTGTTTAGCAACTATTGGTGATACCAAGATATGGAGAAGCCAGGTGCTTTCCATCCTTCTGTTCTTTTATTTCTTAAGCAGACATTTTTTTAATCTATAGACTTATTGCCTCATGGTTACAAGATGGGTACTGGAGCTCCAAACATCCCAATCTTAAATAACCACATCCGAAGCCAGGAAGCAGAGGGAGGAGAGCAAGAGAAAGTTCTCCTGTGTAGCTCTTTTTTTCTTTTCTATTTTTCCGGAAAGGAAAACTGTTGCTCAAAAGCCCTTCAGCAGTCTTGCCTTTGTATCTTATTGGATAATACTTGGTTGCCTGGTCACCTCAAGCTGCAAGGGAGACTAGGAAAGTGAGTACCTGTCTCTTTAAGGCCGTACAGGCAAGAAGAAAAGGATTGGGAGTGGCTGCCGTAATTATGGAAGAGAGCTATGGCATGTCTGCCCTCATTATTGAAGCAATTTTTGCTAATTCTAGAAAAATTGAAAAATGCAGGCAATTACCTATACCACATCTTCCAGAGAAATCCACGGATAATATTTTGGTGTCAGAGCAGTAGCTTTTAACGAAGTTAGATCTCCTTTATTGGGTACATGAAGATAAGTGGAGACAGAGCAGGTCAGCCCAGGCCTTCCAGGTCTTTCGCAGGTTTGTGAGTCAGGGTAAAAGGCTCAATCTTGACTTCTTCCATTCCTCAGGAATAGAAAGAGGGGATTCGGATAGAGTTTATCAGTTATGTGTTGCTGTATAACAAACCACCCCAAACGTAATGGTTTAAAACAACCACCATTTATTATTGTTCACGTTTCTGTGGATAAGGTATTTGGGCAGGGCTCTGTGTGAAGACTCTACTTCATGTGGCATGGGCTCCTTCACTCCACCAGCTGCATTCAGCTGACAGGTCAGCTGGGCTGGAAGATCCGAGATGGCTTCACCCGTCTGTCTGGAATGCTCCGTGCTTCTCCCTGTGGCCTCTCTGGATTCATTCTGTCTGGTCCTCCGGGGCCTCTCTCTCCAGGCGTCCCCTCTCTTTAGCAGAATAGCCTCGAGTTCTCTCCATGGTGGCTGCTCTTCCTAGGTGAAAGCAGAAACTAAAAGCAGCTTAAGGAATGCCTTGGAAGTTCCCGAATGTCATTTCCACCATTTTCTAATTAGCTGGAGCAAGATCCAAGGGAAGGGAAATAGACTCTATCTCTTTTTTTCCTCGTAGAAATTTTTTTTTTTTTTGATTTTTTGCGGTATGCGGGCCTCTCACTGTCGTGGCCTCTCCCGTTGCGGAGCACAGGCTGCGGACGCGCAGGCTCAGCGGCCATGGCTCACGGGCCCAGCCGCTCCGCGGCATGTGAGATCTTCCCAGACCGGGGCACGAACCCGTGTCGCCTGCATGGGCAGGCGGACCCTCAACCACTGCGCCACCAGGGAAGCCCTGTAGAAATGTTTTAAATTACGAATTCACATCATTTAATAGATATAGAGCTATTCCAGTTCTATATTTCTTCTTAAATGAACTTTGGTCGATTGTATCTTTCAAGGAATTTGTCCCTTTCATCGAAGATTTTGAATTTATGGATATAAGATTTTTTATAACATTTCCTTATTATTCTTTTGATGTCTGTATAACTTTTAGTGACGGTCCCTCTTTTATTTTTTTTTAATGAAGTATAGTTGATTTACAGTGTTGTGTTAGTTTCTGCTGTGCAGCAACGTAATTCAGTTATACATACATATGTTTATATATGTATTTTATGTATATACATTCTTTTCATATTCTTGTCCTTGGAGGAGAGGCAAAGGGCTTGCCAGATATTGTCATAACGATCTTGGAAACAGTCTGCTCCATATTGCAACACATCTGCTCAGGGTTAGGGAAGTTAAAACACACACACATGCAAACTAAAATTCAAAACTGAACACTGTTTCACCTTTGGCAGCTCTATGCCATGTGTGTATGTATATATGCACCAACTGTGACACTGTAATTCTTTGCAAATAGGAGCTTTCAGGTTTGTTGAGGAATCTCTGTCCACCACTGATGAGAATGTAGGACTTTATAGCCTTAGCCTCAGAGCCAGAATGTCCGGATTCAAATCCAGCCACACCTCTTTTTTGGACGAGATTAGCATTTGAATCAGTAGAGTGAGTAAAGCAGAGGACCCTCCCCAACAGGAGCATGCCACCACCCACCACGCTGTCAAGAACCCGAATAGAACAAAAAGGTGGGAGGAAGGGCAAATTTGCTTTCTCTCTCCTTGAGCTAAGACATCCATCGTCTCCTGCCCTCGGACATTAGCGCTCCTGGTTCTTGGGCTTTCAGACTCGGATCGGTCTTAAGACATCAGCCCCTTGATTCTCAGGCCTTCAGACTCAGACTGAATTATACCATTGGCTTTCCTGGCTCCCCAGCTTGCAGACGGCCGATCATGGAACATCTTAGCCTCCATAACTGTGTAAGCTAATTCCTATAATAAATCTCTTCTTATCTACAACTCCTATCTCCATCTCCATCTATATACCTATATCTATTTCTATTTCTATCCTGTTGGTTCTGTTTCTCTAGAGAACTCTAATGCAAGACCCTTAGTTGAATTACATCTGCAAAGACCCTTTTCCCAAATATGGTTGGTCACTTTCACAGGTTCCAGGGGTTAGGATTCAGACATTTCTTTCAGACATTATTCAACCCACTACACCACCCTATTTAATAACTGCAAAACTATAAAGTCTCGTGCGCGCACACACACACACACACACACACACACACACACACCAGGTCCTCCTGATACCCCTTATCCTGTTACCATTTCCTTATTTTCTACAGTACTTGCCACCTTCTAATGTACTCGATCATTTGCTTATGTATAAGGTTTATAGTTATTCTCCCCTCCCACTGGAATGTAAGCTCACCAGGGCAGGGATTTATGTCTGTCTTGTTCATTGATGTAACACGAGAATCTAGACGTAGAGTAATGCTTGACACAGAATAGGTGCTGACTAACTTCTTACAGAATGAGTGAATGAATGAATAAATGAATGCCACGTGTTACCGGGAGCCAGTCGCCCAACTAGCTCCAGGCATAACAAGCAAGAGTCAATACATGTCTTTTGAATAAAATGTGGTTAAACAGTCTTGAACTTGCCCTTAGGAGAATCCTGGGAGATCCTATTGAAAAGACAGTGATTCCCTTCCCAAGCTAATTTGTCAAGTTTTTTGTTGTTGTTGCTTTTGGGTTTTCTTACTCATCAGATTTAGCTGCCCACTTTAGGAGCAGTGATTCTCCATTGGTGATTCAGTATTAACGTGCTTCCTGAGCTGGCTGTGCTGAAAATTACTCCCCCCAAATTAGAAAAGGTTACATTTCTAGAGAATATATGTTAGTCTCTTAATAAGGTATAATTAATCACACCAAGGAGCATCATGACGAAACTAGTTTCCAAAGACCAACGTAAAGCTGGATAATTATAAATCAGGGAGCTTGATGACTCCAGGATGCTGCTAGATGGGGCACTGATGGCCCAAGCTGAGCAAACCGAATCTTCCACAGAAGAATAACGACGGGGGCATGCTCTGTACCTGGTTTCCAGGCTGCCGCCTCCCCCTTTGCACCCCGCTCTGACGCTCACTCTTGTTTGTCCTTTATAAGCTATGTTGGGGTATGTTTATTTCTTTATTTCCTGAAATAATGGCCTTTAAGACTAGAAAACAATTGGCTGCTGAGAATGAAGTTTGGGGGCCTGAGTTTTGTGTAGCTCTTTTGTCTTATCTCAGTTTGGTTTGGTTGTTTTCACCTTCTGCAAAGTTCAGAGCACAAATGAAGTCTTTAAATACAAATATATTTCTTATTTTTAGTAAAACAGTAAGAGCTGTTTTGAAGGGTATTTGGGAAATGCAGATGAGCAAAAGGAAGAAGTATTTGAAACAGCCTATAACCCCACTGCCCAGAGACAGCCGTGGCCATCGTTCACGCTGAGTCTCACCACCACCTCTTGGTATCTCATGAACTTCCTCACTTCCAGCCCATCTCACTCCTTGTTCAGATATTTTAGGTGTGTTTAGGGCGGTTTAAAGATGGCATGTGCCGCAGGAGGCAAGGAGGCCGGTGACAACCAGCTGACACCCCCAGTGTTTTCTCCCACGTGTGTCCTCAACTCTTGGACCCACTCCTGCGGAGAAATCATCCTCTTGCATTAGTCTCGCAAGGATCAAATCACGGGCCTCCAGGAAGGGTGTGGCCCAGAGCCAGAGCTCCACCCTAGAAGACACACCAGTTCTAGATCTGTCTCAGCATTACTGTGGACCTTTAGCTTCCAGCAATCAAAGAATGAAAAGAACAAATCTATCCGTCATTCATTTGACAAATATTTACCAGTTGCCTACTCTGCGCCCAGGTTCACATTATCTATCGCTGCCTAACAAACCACCCCGAAAGAAAATGGCTTTACACAACTATTTATCATTACTTCTTATAAATGTGTCCTTTGGCTGGGCTCAGCTCAGGGATCCTTGCTTTGGGTCTCGCGTGGCTGCCATCAGGTCGTGGCTGGGGCTAGACTTATCCAAAGGCTCATCTGGGCTGGACGACCAGGGCGGCTCCCTCGCACAGCAGGTGCCCCATGGACTTTCCCTCTCCCCTCACGTGGTATTTCACCCTCCAGGCCTTCTCCACTTGGCGTGAGCTTCGCACAGCATGGTGGTCTCAGGGTACTTGCTCTTCTTACATGGCAACTGGCTTCCAAAGGTGGAAGCTGCCAGCCCAGTTAAGGCCACACCTAGAACAGGTACAGTGTCACTTCTGCCATAGCCTATGAGTGAAAGCTGTCACAGGGCCTACCCAGATTGAAGGAGGTGGAGAAATAGCTTCTACTCCTTGATGGGAGAGTGGAAAATCACACTGCAGAAGCGTATGTGGGATGGGAAATATTGTTACCAGCATCGTTGGAAACTACGATCTGCCACAGGTGGGCATTGTGTACAGCCAGGGTATACAGCCTTGGGTCCCTTAGTCCTTAGAGCTAATATCTAGTAGTTAAGGCAGACATTAAACAATTAACCATGCAATAAAATATATATTTCCACATTGGAAAGCCAGGTGCCAGAAAGGAAGAGCATAAAAGAAGCTTGGTCAAAGAATGCCTCTCTGAATATGGGGCACATAGACTGAGACCCCAATGATGAGCAGGAGTTATCCAGGTGAATAGCATTCCACCCAGAAGAAACAGCGCATGAGAAAAAAGGAGAGTGGGGTTAAAATGTACGGATGAGAGAGGGATGCAAGACGAAACTGAAAAAGTAAGCCAGGACTGGGTCATGCAGGGCATGGCAGCCCTCATTGAGTATCTAAGATTTTTTTTCTTAGTGCAGTAGAAACCACTTGTTTTGTTTAGGTTAGGTTCAGCTGCAAGTGACAGAAACCCCAAATAGCAATCTATTAAACAAGGCAGAAATATATCACTTCCCCACATGAACTAAGGTTTGCATGATCCCTCAGAGGCTAGGATGACTGTCCACGGTATCAGGGACTAGCACCTTCAACCTTTCATCTGCCATCCTCAGGACAGAGTTTACCCCTACCTCATGGTTCAAAATGGCTGCTTGAGTGCCAGCTATCATATCTACATGGCAGTCAGCAGAAAGGAGGAGGGACGATATGTTTTCTCCCTTTGGGGATACACATCATTTCCACTTACTCTCATTGCCAGAACTTAATCATGTAGCCACATCTATCGGCGAGGGAAGCTGGGAAATAGTCTTTCTCCCGTTGCCCGTGTGCCTGGTTAAAAATTGGATGCGTTATTACTAAGAAAGAGGGGAAAATGGATATAGCAGTCTCTGCTATAGTACTGAAAGGTTTTAAGGACGGGAATATTTCTAACATTGCCAAAACATGTTATAAAATAAGACACTGGTTTCTTTGTCCAGAGTTCTGAGTTCTACAGTGCCCCTCCCCCCACCACTGTTCTCAAGGTGACCTTGAGAATTCCCTTAACTTCTCTGGGCCTTTGATTTCTCATCCACGAAAGGGAGGCTAGCCTGCCCATCGCATAAAATTGTTCTGTGAGCTGGTGAGGTAATAATTAATGGGCTTAGCAGGGGGTAGGGGTGAGTAATGGAGGATGTTAATTTTGAGAAATTCCCAATCTGTGACGTATTTAGAGATTTGGAAGCACCAAGGAAGCAAACAACACTCCATCTGTCTGATGTTCATCCTGTAACCCAGCAGCCAGTAAGAAGTCCTTAAGTGCACAGAAGTGCGATAACGTCCACTGTCCTTAAGTGGACAGAATTAGGCTGATATCATCAGCTTCCTTGGAAATGCCAAAGTTAAACTGACCGGCTCCCTGAGCAGTGAGCAGTCACGAGCCTTGGTCACGGAGCTCAGATTGCTGGTAATTGACTAGAATGTCGTTTCCAGGAAAGCTGGACCACGCCACACAGAAACAGGATTTAGGATGAGGCGGTCTCCAAAACCTGGTTTAGAGGCAAAGTAGGGACAGAACTAGAGTTCATTGGTTCTTGTTCTGAAAGTTCCCCTCCACCTAACAATACAGGAAGATTAGCTGTTATTTATGGACTGCCTACTAAGCTAAGTGGCAGACTCTGGGCTAAGCTCTTGAAATAATTACCTCATTCAACACTCAATAGTCCAAAGAAGCAGGTGCCAATCATGCCCCCATGTTAAAGATGAGGCAGTTAAGGTCTAAGAGTCCACAGTTCCTATGGGCTAAGAGCGTTATTTGTTCCAAGAAGTCTGGCTCCAGAGCAATTGAATATAAACCACTAATTACCCTGCATCCAGCTACCCAAAGTCTTAAGATGCCTCACTTCCAAGCACACAGGTCTTGAAGGCCTAGTGTGTGCCAGGTCCTGGACTAGGTGTTGTACCGTGAAGACGAAAAACCAAAAACCAAAACCAGCGCTGGTCCTCAGGAAGTTTACAGCTGGAGAAGTACACCAGGTAAAGGCGCTGCTGGGTATGCTGAGTGGTTGCTGCGTACACGGGAGGAAGGCCTAATCCACCCTGGAGACTGTGCTGGGGGCAGTCAGGGAAGGCTTCCCGGAGGAGGCAATGCATGAGCCACGTCTGAAGTCCCTGATCCAAACACACTTGACGTATCTGAAATAGTAGGCTTCATACTCACACACGTGTACACAGATATTACGGCTTTACACTTCACCCTTCTGATCCATTAGTCCTATTTTCCTAATTTATTTATAAACAGAGCTCCAGGGACCATTGGTAAGGACAGCTGGGTGGGCTTTCCTGAAACTCAGCCCCCAGAAAAGACTCAGCCCCCAGGAAAGGCTGAGCCTTTCCTGGGTCAGCCCATTTATTTTATCATGTTTCTTCTTAGGTTCCAGAAGATTTTGGAGCAAAAGGCAGCCTCACATAAGCATCCAGAGAACAGAGGCAGGCCCACACCTGGGCCCGGCCCGCCCCCTCTGGGCCTCCCTGCCCGGCCAGGCCCCGCACCCCGCTCCCTGCTCCCCGCCCATCTGAAGAGCCTGGGCCCCAGGTGTGAACCAGATTGTTCTTTCTGCTATTCACGTTTCTTCACCACAAGCTTGTTCTGACCTTCATTCCCATATTTTATCCCAATAGTTGTTTCCATGGAGAACATTTTCTTCTGTTGGAAAACACAAGCCTTGAAATGGAAAAAAATTAAAGCATGTGTTCAATTTTCAATTGCTTTCTGGGGGAGTCCTACATGGAAGGGTCCATGTCCTGCATCCACCCATCTGAACATTCTTTCTCTTTTTCTTTCTCAGCAGTGGAAAGAAAAATGAGAAGCCTGGGATTTTAACCCGTTGCAAGCAAGAAAGATCCAGAAAGGGCACAGCAGGAATAGTGCAGGCAGCCTGGGTGATGTGCCTTGCTTCCTGAGAGGTACAGTATTCCGGATACTCCGAAAGCAGGTAATAGGTGCACAGAAATGTGGGCCTGGCAAAGAACTTCTACAAACATGGGGTTGGCCAACCAGGCTGATAGAGGGTGTACAGGGTGGGGAAGGGCTCTGAGGCCGCACCTTATATAGGAGGCAGAAAACTTCAGTTGTCCATGTCGGAGATGGAAGGCTGGATATTAAGAGTTGTGGGCTAAAGCTGCCCCTTCAGATTAGAAAAAAGAAAAGATAAAGGGAGAGAGAAGACTAGAAGGAGGGAGAGGATGAATGGACAGAAGGGGGGAAAGAAAAAGCACAACCAGAATTTCTAAAACCAGCTTCTGTCAGAAATTCTTGCCACCATTTGTTAAGGATTTGCCATTAGGACTAGAACTCTGATGTGGCATCATGGGGTGATTAAAAGCACCTGAGTTTTAGAGGAAAGCAAAACTGATTTTTTTAAAAAATAAATTTATTTATTTATTTATTTTGGCTGTGTTGGGTCTCCGTTGCTACGCGCAGGCTTTCTCTAGTTGCAGCGAGCGGGGGCTGCTCTTTGCTGGGGTGCATGGGCTTCTCATTGCGGTGGCTTCTCTTGTTGTGAAGTACGGGCTCTAGGCACACGGGCCCCAGTAGTTGTGTCTCGTGGGCTCTAGAGCGCAGGCTCAGTAGTTTTGGCGCATGGGTGTAGTTGCTCCGCGGCATGTGGGATCTTCCTGGACCAGGGCTCGAACCCGTGTCCCCTGCATTGGCAGGCAGATTCTTAACCACTGCGCCACCAGGGAAGCCCCAGAACTGATTTTAAGTCCTGACACTGCTGCTTGTCAGCTGAATGAGCTAGGATAGGCCTCGTTTCCTCGAGAGTAAAAACAGGTGTGATAGTACCTGGTGGACAGGCTGTGTGCCCCACAGCGTGGTCTGTTCCGAGAGGACGCAGGTGGGCCTTTCCTCCCCTTGCGGGATTAGGAAGCCTGATGGCCTGGCCCGATGTTCCCTACTCCTCCCCGGGGAGAGGGGTCTCCTAGGAAGGCATTTCTACCTCTGCTGGAGGGTCGGAAGGGGGCCTGAGGTGAGAAGGGCAGTGGCCCTGACGGCACCCGAAAAGGTAAGACTGTGCTGAGGGCGTGTGAGTGAAAACAGAGCTGGGGGAGGTGGGCGGCTATTAGGCTCCAGCCCTGCCCGGGCGTTTGCTGAAAACCACTGGACCACTAGGTTCTCCCAAGCGAATTAGTTTTCTTCTCTTATCCCTGTTTATAGGCGTGTGATATGCTGGCAGTCACCTCTCCATTCATTTATAGCCTCTATTCCAGCCGTGGCATTCAGGCCGAAGCCCCTGTCTTCCGTTTCAAGGTTGATGGTGCATCTGTTCTCTCTTCAGTAGCTGTCCCCTTCTCTTGGGCTACGTTGACGTGTGCTAAACACACTCTTTCGAGCAGGCGTTTAGCTCATATTCAGGTCTCAGAAGTGAGGCCAGTTTGCTGGGGGCCCGTGTGCACAGTCGGGTGTGTGCGTGCGTACCCATGTGTGTGTGCCTCTGTGTCCTTCTCCAGTGTGGCCCCTCCTGTCAGCCCCTCCACTCTCTTCTCAGCCTCTCTTTTAATAAATTCATCCCAGTCCTTTGAAACATTTTATCTTTAAACCCACAAGAATGTTAAGATTCTATCTGGGCTTCAGGAATTATCTATTTTAAAAGTCACTTCTAATTGCATGACCATTAATGTAGAAACATTAACCTTTCTGAATCTTTCCAGTTGTTCAGCAAGCAAACCTAAATGTGTCCCTTTCCTTCTTTGTTTAGTAAGTTAACTAATCATTCTGGCATTGTCCTCATTTTCGATGTTAAGAAACCCCCCCACAGTATCTTTCACACTATATCGGTTTCTGAAAGATTTTAAAATGGCTGTGATCAGAAAAAATAAAAAAAAAACAAAAAAACCCACAAGTGACATTTTCCAAGATGGGCTTTAAAGATTATTCTCCAGGAATGGAGTTAAAAGAGAAAAGTTATATGTAATGAATTGCTTAGGAATGTGCCTTAATACAGCGATTTCTTAATGTGATGACACAGTCTAAATGTTCTGTTTGCAATTTCTTGAAACAACTTGCGGTACTTTTGTGCTGTGGAATGAGATACTTCTCTCCAATTAAGAGATTCTAGCTCCAAAGAGAAAAAGAATATAACGCCTATTTGGGGGATATCTCCAAAAGAAAGGAAAAGAAAAACTAAACCTTATTAAAACTTGGAAAATCTAGTGGGCTTAAATGAAATGGTTGAGTACAGTTTACCTAGATAAGAATATTGCAGTACAATGAAACTATTTTAGTCTTGGCTATATGAAATACAGTTGTAACAATCTAACTTCTTAGAACCCTTGGGTATTTCACAGGGATCTAGTATTTCATTTCACCTATTCAGGTATGCTGAATTTTTTTCATAACATTTATTAATGTAGCATATAAATAGAAAGGCATATTTTAATGTTGAGGCAGAGATTCCTTTTAAAAATGACGTTTTCTTATTATAAAAAGATACACAGAAATTTACAGAGAAAATAAAAATCACCCATAATCAGACCATTAGGAAGAACCATTATTAACATTTTGGTATATTCCTTCTAGTCATTTTTCTGTGTGTGTGCATAAATAATGTAATTTTTCAAAACTGGGGAATGATGATGTGTATACAATTTTGTATCCTGCTTTGTCGTCTTTGTTGTTTATATTTAACATATGCTGGGAAGGTTTTTCCATTTCATTATTCGTTCTTCTATACCATCATTAGTGCTGACTACGTAGTTTTCCGTTGTGTGAATGTACCATGATTTTTAAAAAAAAATCAGTTCCCTGCTATGCATCACTTGGCTTCTTTCCTGGTTTTTTGTTTGCTTCTTTGCCATTACAAACAATGGTTTTGATAGGTCTTTGTGCACCTCCGTGATCAGTTCTCTAAAATAAAGTATATGAACATTTGTAAAGCTGTTTATCCATAGGCAGAATTACCCTCCAGAAGAGCTGCACCAATTAACACTCACTCCAGAAATGGATAAGGATAGTGAGGAAGTCAAACGTGCAGACTGGGCTCGAACCTGGGCTCTGCCTCCCTCCTATCATGCGATCTTGGGCAAATGATAGAAATTTTCTGTGCCTCAGACTTCTCATCTGAAAAATGGGGGAAACACATACATTTATGTCATGTGGCTATTTTGAGGATTAAATGAGAGAAAGTGCTTGGGCCTGGGATGATGGTTCTTCCACTCATCGATTCAATTCACTTAACAAATCCTTAGTGAGTGCCCACCATGTGGCAGGCTCTGTTCTCGGCACTTAGGGTACATCGGTGAGCAAAACAGACCAAGATCGTGGCCTGAGTGGGAGCTCACATCCTAGTGGCAGGGAGGAGGAGATAGACAATAAATAATAGAGCTGAAAGAGAAATAAGTGTATGGTACTTTAGAAGATAATGAGCGTGCTATGGAAAAAGACAAGGCAGGGCAGCGGAAGGATTTTCAGGAATTTGGGGGCTCAGGTTGGAATTTTAAGAAGGGTAATCAGAAGAGGCGCCAGTGAGAAAGTGACAGTTGAGCAAAGACGTGAAGGGGGTGAGAGAGCAGACAAGCAGATAACGGGAGAAAGGCTCAGAGCAGGAGTGTGCTGGAGCCTCGGAGGCTGGCAAGGGGCAGTGTTGGTGGGGAAAGAGGCGCGAGGGGGGAGGTGACAGAAGAGAGGTGGGGGGCAGATCACGTGGAAACTTATAGGGCCTCTTCCCCTGCACGGAGTGGGGAGCTACTGCGGGCTTCTGAGCAGGGTAGCAGCATGAGGTGGCTTCCGTGTTTTAAGAATCACTGGCTGCTGTGTTGGAATAGACTGTATCGGTCAAGGGTAGAAACAGGGAGTCTGTTAAGGGGCCTCCACAATGAGAGAGTATAGTGACTCCGATTATGTGGAAGTAGTGAAGGTGGCCCAACGTGGGCAGGTTCTGGACCTGTTGTGGAGGTAACACCAGCAGGATTTCCCACGGGTGTGAATTGGTTGTGGGGTGTGAGAAGAATAAGAGTCGGGGATTTATTCCATGGCTTTTGACCTGAGCACCTGGAAGAAAGGAGTTGCCTTTCATTGAGACAGAGATCAGTCGTGGGGTTTGGAAAGTGCTAAGTTTGAGGAATCAGTCAGACATCCAAGTGGAGACATGGAGAAGGCAGTTAGAAAGATGAACATTCGGAGCTTGGGAGACAGGGCTAGGGTGAAGATGTAACTTCCGGAGTCACAGGTATAATTTTTAAACTACAAGATGAAGTAAAATCGCCAAGAAAACGCATTTGCCTAGAAAAGAGGAAAAGGTCAATGACTGAACTCTGATGATAACCCACCTTCAAAAGATGGGAGAAAGAGGAAAAAACAGCAAAGGAGAGTGAGAAGAGCCAGCATCGAGGTAGAGAGAAAACTAGAGGGTCTGAAGTCCTGGAATCCAAGTGAAGAGAAAGGCTCAGGGAAGAAGGAGCGATCCAATGGGTCAAAGGCTACAAAGAGGTCAAGTTAGGAGGAGGACGGAGAACTGATGGGTTCATATGGATTCTGCAGCCTCTCCAGATGACAGCAGACTTGATGGAGTGGGCAGAACAAAAAGCCTGATGAGAGCAGGTTAAGAATCTTGAGTAGGCAAGAGTGAATGGGCTCTAGTGCGAAGTGGAAGAACTGGCTTTAGACGGGAGCGTAGGAAATTCCCCTATATTAAGATGTGGCTTCAGATGCCGTCAGTGGGCAGATGTGGTAAAAGGAGGCTGTGAACCTTCTCTTCTGATTGCCACATTTTCTCATGTACTTATTGAGTGTCTACTGCACTTGGCTGCCCATCAGATCATTTTGTCAGGTTCCCCACAGCTTTGACATGCCTTCACCTCTCTGGAATAACTCAGGAATGTTTAGAGGACTTATTAGGTTTCAAGGGACAGGGGTAGGGGTACCCAAAGAAGCCTGGAGGGATGGGCACGTTTCCAAATGCCTCCCTGAATACCTGGGCTTTTCCTGGGGTCAAGAATTTGAAGCAGTTACCCTATCATCCATTACTAAACATTGATAGACGCTTGTGCTAAAAATAGCTGTGCTAAAAATAAAAAGTCCCAGCACGTATCTGAATTTTGTCAACTAAACTGTCGACATCAGCATCTACATATTTGGAAACATCTGTACAAACGCTTGGATCTTTGGAAACATCAGAAACCTTGGCATCATTTGGCATTTTTAAAGCTTTATACTCCTGATCTAGATATTCTGGTTTCATGTAGACATAGCCAGGCAGTGTGAAGGATCCATTTAAAATCAAGTCTCTGTCCACAAAGGTCTGTTTCCATCCCCATACAGATACTAAGGGAGAGAACACAGTAATCACGGAACTACGAGAAACCAAATGTCATTGCCATTTTACCTTGATACTGTCCATGAAAATAAATATTCTCTTATATTTAGAGCTAAACCCTCTCACAAAATTTTCATTTCGTGCGTTAATTCTCATTCTAAACAGTTAAACTAGTTTGATGTCTTCTGTTACCTCAAGCAATTCCAAACCTTTCCTTCATCTTCTTTTTAATGTTTCATGAAATCTTAAACCTATTAAAATGCTTCCAGTGTGTACTCTTCATGGTTCTTGTCAAACCTCATGGTTAAGCCAGCTTTGTTTGTAATTGCCTTTGGATTATGTTACTGCAATTCATATGAGCTGTTGGATAAGACGCTGCAGCATAACTGACTGGAAATTAAATCCAAGGCGCTGCCCAACTTTTCAAAAACCTGTGATTCTTTGCAGTCAGTTAGGTATTAAACTCAGCTTCCTTTATTTATTTATTTTTTTTGCGGTACGCGGGCCTCTCACTGTTGCGGCCTCTCCCGCTGCGGAGCACAGGCTCCGGACGCGCAGGCTCAGCGGCCATGGCTCACGGGCCCAGCCGCTCCGCGGCATGTGGGATCTTCCTGGACCGGGGCACGAACTCGTGTCCCCTGCATCGGCAGGCGGACTCTCAACCACTGCCCCACCAGGGAAGCCCAGCTTCCTTTATTTATACAAGGTCTAATGTTAAAGGATAGGCAAATCTTTTATCCATTCTTCTTTATGACTTAAGAGCACTTTGCAAACTGTTGTCCCGTGTTTATACATACTTATTGTGTATAAGGTGCCACTCAGTGCAACGAAAAACAAATTTTTGGTAGTTGATTCAGAATCCTTGACACCTCTTTGTCCCTTTGGATGTTGAACTCAAGGATGTTTAAATGACTTTCTATATATGGTCTGATTCTATGTAAAAGGAAAGAGGCAGCTGGTCACCCTGCCAGCTTTTTACTCCTTCTTCTGTGGATCTCTCCAATATATTTTAGATGATGGGAGTCTTGAGAGTTAAAAACCAGTGAGGATGCTCATTGCTATAACTAGAGCATTGAAGCCCGTAAATGTTATTGTTATTTTTTTAAATCACACATTTATAAAAAGAAGAAAATAAAGATTATAATTATTAATCAGTCTGTATAGCTTGTATTAGGTAGGGTGCTATAACAACCCCCAAATTTCCACAAGACAGCACAACAGAAGCTTGTTTCTTGCTCATGTGACAGTAGGTGTTCTTCCCCACGGTCATTCAGGGATCTGGGCACCTTCCAAGTCAAATAGCCCCCGTTTCCTTGGAGTCCTCTGCACCTGGCTGACAGATGGAAGAGGGGAGCAAAAAAAAGGCGCAGCCCATTACTTAAAACCCAACCCAGAAGTGACACAGCACTTCTGTTCACATCCCATTGGTGAGAATTAGCCATATGTCCTGATCTGGATGCAAAGGAGGCTGGGATATGTAATCCTTCATTGGGCAGCTGTGTCCAAGTAATAACTCTGAGCTAAGGAAGGGTTAGCCAGCCATCTATGCCACACTGTGTAATATAATCACATTTTAAAAATATATTCTGCAATGCCTCCTACTGTTAACATTTGGAATATAGCTAGCAAATTGGATCATACTATATACACTTACTATTTTATGACCTGGATGTTTCTTTGTTAACAATAAATCAAATCACACATCTGTCACATGTATTGTAGATGTACATCACTGGTGTGAACAGAGCATCGTTGCAAGTAGCAGCCAGGCATTTGTCTGGTGTGTCTATTTGGTAGCCAGTGTCACAAAGACAGAGAACACCATGAGACTATATAGCATAACGGAGCGAGTTCAGGCTTTGGGGTCAAGCATATCTGGGCTGAAGTCCCAGCGCTTGCATTTGCTAACTTGTAATGATAAGGAAGCCCTTTCCTTAACCTGTAAAATGGGAATAGGAGACTTCTTTTACTAGGTTTCTGTGAGGGTTAGTGAAATAACTTATGCAAAGAACTCAAATACCAAGATGGGTGATAACCTTATTTTTTTAAACCTTATAAGTGACTTTAAAGATTTTCAAGTTTTTTAAGAAAACTTCTATATTGTTGGCATTTTGTGGCCTGGTGACGTGGAGACACATGTAAAGCAAGTTATAGACTGCATACGAGTCACCTGGGGATCTTGATGCTGATTCAGTAGGGCATAGGTTGGGCCCATGAAACTGAATTTTTAGCAGTTCCCCAAGGTGATTCTGATGCATGTTGTCCTTGGGACCAAAACTGAGAAACACGGATGTAAAGTCTCTGTCTAGGCAGTCAAAGGGAGACCAGCGGATGGCAAAGAATAGGAAAGCAGAAATCAAGAGAAAGGAATAAATGACCCAGAGTCAGAAGAGAAGTAAGAGATAAGAGGAGTATCTAGCACAGTATCTCAAGAGGCATTTTGGGTGAGACAAATTTTCATTGTATTGGATCATCCCAAGCATTGTAGATATTTGGCATCCCTGTTCCCTGCCCACTCAATGTCAGCAGTGTCTCTACATTTATTGTGATAATGAAAAATGCCCCACATTTCCCCAAATATCTCATGGGAGCAGAGCCACCCATGATTGAGGACCACTGAACTAGTCCAAAAGCCTCACCTTTTCAGATGAGGAAGTTGAGTTTCAGAGAGGTGAAGTGACTTGCTTATGGTCACACAGCTAATTGGTGGCAAGGCTTGGAATAGAACCAAGTACTCTCCTCCAGCTGAGGGTTTATTCCCACCGTGTGGCCATATTACTTTAAAATGCTTTTTGCACAGCAAAGGAAACCATAAACTAGATGAAAAGACAACCCTCAGAATGGGAGAAAATATTTGCAAATGAAACAACTGACAAAGGATTAATCTTCAAGATATACAAACAGCTCATGCAGCTCAATATCAAAAAAACAAACAACCCAATCAGAAAATGGGCAGAAGACCTAAATAGACATTTCTCCAAAGAAGACAAACAGATGGCCAAGAAGCACATGAAAAGCTGCTCAACATCACTAATTATTAGAAAAATGCAAGTCAAAAGTACAATGAGATATCACCTCACACCGGTAAGAATGGCCGTAATCAAAAAATCTACAAACAATAAATAATGGAGAGGGTGTGGAGAAAAGGGAACCCTCTTGCACTGTTGGTGGGAATGTAAACTGACACAGCCACTGTGGAGAACAGTATGGAGGTTCCTTAAAAAACTAAAAATAGAGCTACCATATGACCCATGAATCCCTCTATTGGGCATATAAGCAGAGAAAACCATAATTCAAAAAGATACATGCACCCCAATGTTCAGTGCAGCACTATTTCCAATAGCCAGGACATGGAAGCAACATAAATGTCCATCAACAGAGGAATGGATAAAGAGGATGTAGTACATATATACAATGGAATATTACTCGGCCATAAAAAGGAACAAAATTGGGTCATTTGTAGAGACAAATGAATGGACTAGAGGCTGTCATATAGCGTGAAGTAAGTCAGAAAGAGAAAAATACTGTATATTAACGCAGATATGTGGAATCTGAGTAATGGTACAGATGAACCGGTTTGCAGGGAAGAAATAGAGACACAGATGTAGAGAACAAACGTATGGATACCAAGTGGGGAAAGTGGTGGGTGGGATGAATTGGGAGATTGGGATTGACATATGTACACTGTTGATACTATGTATAAAATAGATAACTAATGAGAACATACTGTATAGCTCAGAGAACTCTACTCCATGCTTTGTGGTGACCTAAATGGAAGGAAATCCCCAGAAAAGGGGATATATGTATACATATAGCTGATTCACTTTGCTGTACAATAGAAACTAACACAACATTGTACAGCAACTATACTCCAATAAAAATTAATTTTAAAAAAAGGTTAAAAAATTTACAATTAAGAAACAACAGCAACAAAAATGCTTTTAACTGCAAGTCATAGAAAACCCAATTTTATCTTCCCTCAATAACAGGGAAGTTGATTGGCTCCCTTCACTGAAAAGCCAGAGATAGAACCCACTTTGGATGATCCAAATTCTGAGCAGAGATTCTGAGCAGAGATGTGGCATAATACTTAGTTCCCCAGACCTTCCCTAGAGTGGGGGTGAAGTTTGCTTATCCCAGGTTGTGTTGAACAGGAGTGAGTAGGTACCTGAACAAAATTAAGTTTCTGTTAGAAGAATGGACCCTCTGGGGCTTCCCTGGTGGCGCAGTAGTTAAGAATCCACCTGCCAACGCAGGGGACATGGATTCAAACCCTGGTCCAGGAAGACCCCACATGCCGTGGAGCAACTAAGCCCATTTGCCACAACTACTGAGCCTGTGCTCTACAGTCCACGAGTCACAACTACTAGAGCCCGCGTGCCACAACTACTGAAATGCCTAGAGCCCGTGCTCCGCGACAAGAAAAGCCACCGCAATGAGTAGCCTGCGCACTGCAACAAAGAGTAGCCCCTGCTCATCGCAACTAGAGAAAGCCTGCGCGCAGCAATGAAGACCCAACGCAACCAAGTATAAAAAATAAAAATAAATTAAAAAAAAAAAAGAAGAAGAATGGACTCTCCTGCTGCTTAGACCACCATCAGTGTTAATGATAATAACCTTGGCTCCTTTGCAGCTTATACTCTTAAGTAGCTATCTAGTCTATAACTATGATGCCATGTTTTTTTGGGTTCCCAGTGATTAAAGAATGTGCATTAAAAACAAAATTAGAGAGTAACTTTTTGACACATCAAACAATATATGGTTACATATCTGGTACATGTATCATTTCAGATTAGCTTTGGCTGTGTGTGACGAAAGACCCAAATAACAGTAGCTTAAAAGACAGAAATGTATTTCTCTTTTGACACATGTATGCAGCCCATAGTGCGGCAGGCCAGCGTGATAGGGTGGCTCCACAATCATCAAGGATCCAGATGTCTATCCCATTTATCCACCATCCTAAATGGGAGGCTCTGTGCCTCATGGTCCAAGTCGGCTGTTTGGCTCCAATCACTGTGCCACACTTCAACCTGCAGAAAGACAGGAAGGCCTGTAGAAGGGTGTGCTCTCCTTTTAAAGACATTTCCTAGAAGGACAATATTAACTTCCACTCAAATTCCTTTGCCACACCTAGCTGCAACAGAGGCTGGGCAATGTGGTCCTTATTCTGGAGAGCTAAGACATTGGGAATTTTATTATTAAGGCAAAAAGGGAAAAGGATACTGGGGATAATTAGGAATTAATGCTACATATACATAAATAAAAAAACAATGAAATATAAGTTCTGAAAATTCCCATGACACTGATAAAATACATTTCAAGAATTACTCAACAATAGTCAACTACAGTAGTTAGAATTCTTGAGCCTCACTGGAAAGTTCATCCAAATAAAAATTAAAAAGTTCCAGCCAAGTAAGGAGGAGCCAGTCTACTCTCGGCTCCTTAAAGGTGCTTCCCTACCCCCTAATACTGGGCAGCTCCCCCCTGGGTGAGAAGAATCAACTAGTCAGAGATAAGAGTCAATGACCCGAACAAATAAAGGGGGTGGTTATCCAATTGTAACCTGGATGTAAGGTGGGGCTCATATTGTTAAATTAAACATTAAGCACATTCGAAGGAAAATGTCTGAAGACCAGAAATAGTTAAAAAGTAACTCTAGTCATTGATTGTATTTTCAAAGATCAGTAACAGAGTCTGAGTCATATCCCACAGCAACACTTCCTTGTCGTTAAGGGATTTTGTTTGCTCACATGCTGACACTGCTTCAGAATCTTGATGCTCTCCTCTTTCTTGGAAGCTTCATTCTCTTTTGTCTTTCCTCCCTCCTCTCCTGCCCTGTCACCCATACGCACTCTCTCCATGTAGAATCCCAAAGACCCAGAAATCAACAAATCAAGACACGACTCTCCTCAATGTGGGGCAGGGGAGAAGGTGAGGCAACAAAGCTAGACCAGGGTAGGAGAAGGGAACACAGAGCGTGGGGACACTCCCGCTGTATTAATCCTGTGTGTGACCACCACTCTTGAATCATACAGTCATAAGGACAGTCCTCCACCTGGACACCCTCGTCTCCTCCCAGAGTGGAATAATTTTCTAGAAAAATATGAATACTAAAATTTATTCAGTGTGAAAAAGAAGATCTGAAGAGAATACTTTGTTAGTCATGGTTCCTATGTTCAAACAACAGAAAATAATTTAGCTTTGTTAAAATAAAAAATGAAAAAAGGATAGTGCAAGGAAAGTTACCAGCCAATATCTCTTATGAACATACCTACAAATAGCCAAAATGAGATATTAGTTCACTGAATGCAGCAATGAATTTTTTTAAAAAAGGATCCAAAGGTAAATCATGCCATAATTGGAAAGGACACCATGATACCACTAGGCACTGTTGTTCCTAAACATTCGATGCTATTTCTCATACCATTGCCACGTGCAAACAAACAAAAAAACAAAAAAAAAAACCCTCTCTAGAATGTCCTTGATTCTCTTTTCATTGGCTCCAGACTTAAAATCCTGGGCACGATGGTCCCCGAGCTGAGCCAAAAACACATTCCCAGGTCCTAGATGCTAGAGGGCAGAGGAAAGTGTATATCTGATTGTTTCAACTCTTACAATGGAATACAGGTCCTGCCTTTAGCCAAGATTCAAACAATAGGGAGTTCCCCAAAAGGAAGGTATTTCAGATGCTGGATGGCAAAAAAAAAAAAAATCCACCAGAACCAATAAATATTAAAGAAATTTAAAAAATTTCTTCCTCTCCCCAAAAGACAGCATGTTCAAATGGTTTTTATGGGCAACTTTTGCCAAATCATCAATTATACAATTGTTCCAAATATTTCAATTCTCCCACATTAAGCTATACATTCACTGCAATCCCAATCCAATTTCCTGTTAGATTTTCTGGGGAATTTGAAAAGCTGATAATAATATTTATATGGAACAATAAATGTTTGAGAAGAGCCAAGATAACTCTGAGATAGTTGGGAGAATCACTCTTCGGGACATGAAGATGTATTTTAAACCTATAATAGTATTAGACACAATATCCATGGAAAAAGAAGGCAGCTCCAAAGAGACCAATGCTTTTGTAGGAACTTGGAATATGATAGGGCGGCTCTGTCTGCCCCTAATTACTCTGCGAAGCCTCCCTGAAGATGAGAGAGGGAAGATTTCAGGAGGCATTTGGTAGTTACGGGGAATTAAAAGTAATGAGGAAACGGGACACATTTTCTACAATTTCCAGTTCAAAAATCACCATGAGGATTTCCCTAAACCTTTATTGCAAATTCTTTCCTTAGTAGATAGATAGATACATAGATAGATATAGATAGATAGATAGATAGATAGATAGATAATTTAAAAGAATAACTCTTTTGACCCACTTACCATTAAATAGCTAGAGTTTTATGCTGTGCTAGAGACTAAAAAATAATGAATGTATTTAAATAGGCTCTACCACATTGAAAAATGAAAAGTACCCAAGCAAAATGAATAGTGACCAAATGAAAACCTTGGTACAAGTCATAGATACTTCATTGATTTATTATATCACCAGAAAAACACACTAAGTACTTGGGGGCAGTTTTTTTTTTTTTATCATTTTAGAGTAAAGAGAATTAACTGCTACAGATACAACAAGGAAACCAAAGGGAATATGAGTGCCAACTTCTTAAAACACAGAAAAGAAACACAGTATGTAGATCAGAGCTCTGATATTATCAGGAACACATCTAGCGACTGCATGGGAAAACCCTATTAAAGGAAGGATTGTCTTTGACTTTGGAAGCTATTGGGTAAATGATAGTTATTATTTCTCGGAGAGTGGAACCAAGCTTACCACACCACAACAAAAGGCATCTCTTAGCTTTGATGTTCACATATTTTACCTTGATAGATACAACAGCAAAAATCTTTCCATTTTCATGTTAGCCCAATCTGATTACGGAGGTCAGTCATCCCTTCTTACACCTTATTATTTTGTTTGTGTCTAAATTAATATTTTACTAAATCATGTGTTACAAAAAACTTAACAAAGTCAATAAAGATGAGTGTATCCAAAATTATCAAACAAACATTGATATTCTGAAGATAGCTGGGAATATTAAACCTATGTAATCTTATTCCCAAAAGTCCTTAGTTCTTAGTTTCCCACAGCTCCGCCCACCACCCCTCATTAAACCAACAGTATTCATTGGCTCCTGGAAAAGGCAAAACCCAATCTAGTACAGAAGAGACATTCTCAGCTTTTTCCTTCAAATTAGATTTTAAAAAGTTAACACTTGGATAATAATTTTCCAAGGGCTTGACATAACGTATCTAAGGGTAGTACTTCTGATAACATTAATAACAAAAATGTATTCATTGATACTTATGTCCCATACCCTGTTCCAAGTGCTTTACACATTTAATCTCTACCATAACTTTCTTATTTTTCTCTCCCATTTTAAAGGTGAGGAAACAGAGACCCAGAGGGATGCAGTAACTTGCCCTGGGTCATGCAGCTACAATCTAGTAGAGCTAGGATTAGAGCCCAGGCAATCTGACTACCGAGCTAATGCAGACCCCACTCCAAAATACAAAGACATAGATATGGTGGATAAACATAAAAAGAGCACTTTAAAATGGCCATCCTCAAAAGAAAGAAAGTTCCAAAAACAGAGGGAGCTTGGAGCTAGAACAGTGACCACAGCTTTGCCTGTCACTTCAGCCATGCATTTAATTGACTTCGCACAACCCACCAGGAGCCTTTTTTTTCCCTCTGACACCAGAACTAACAATGTTCTAGATCAGTCTACTGACCAGCTCTGTCTGCATATTCTTTGTTACCAGTGGAGAAATTGAGTAAGCGCTAAGAAACTTTATAGCAATTTGACGTTGCTGCTACCTCTAGGTGTGTGACTTGTGGACGTATCTCAGTGAGCATGGTCTAGACCTGTCAGGAGCTGTCAGATTTCCGCCACATGTGAGGGAGCCGAGTATTAGGCATGCGCAGTAGAACCATATGACAATATGTGACATTTTGAGGCTAGGTTGTCAAGGGTAACACAAATGTGTATAAAAATCCGATAAAATGTAAGCATTTACTTACTTTTATAATTCATTATTTTTATAATCATTTTAATTTTTAATCAACGTTGTTTTTTAACTTATTTGTTATTAACTAAATTAGGGAATTAAAATCTGTATTTTAAAAAATGTTAACCATTATTGATAAATGATGAAACAAGCTTTTCTGGACTTCTTTGTCAGGAAATGACACTGCTGTTCCAAATCCACCGGTAGTGGGCAGCCAAATGATGATGATGGAAATGATTCTGAAGAAATGAACACCATAGGATGTAACCAATGAGGGAAACTAGTAAACGGTACAAGAGACCTCTCTGTACTATCTGTGCAACTTCCTGTGGATCTATAATCATTTCAAATTAAAAATTTGCCTTTTTTTTTGGCTGTGTTGGGTCTTCGTTGCTGTGCGCGGGCTTTTCTCTAATTGCAGCGACCAGGGGCTGCTCCTCGTTGCGGTGCACGGGCTTCTCATTGCGGTGGCTTCTCTTGTTGCAGAGCACAGGCCCTAGAGTGCACAGGCTTCAGTAGTTGTGGTGTGCAGGCTCAGTAGTTGTGGCGCATGGGCTTAGTTGTTCCACAGCATGTGGGATCTTCCCGGACCAGGGATTGAACCCAGGTCCCTGATTGTTCCCTGCATTGGCAGATGGATTCTTAACCACTGCGCCACCAGGGAAGTCCCCTAAAATTTTTTTTTAAAAACGAGCTTGAGTCCAGACAAGAGACTAGGAGACTACCCTTTCTGTCTCTCCCTCTCTCCACATATATACAAAGACAAAGTACACTAATCAACATTGAACAACTTGCTAAAATTTTAACATATGTATATATCCTTGTGAACATCACCCAGACCACAATATAGAACATTTCATTCACTAGAAAAGATCTTCATGTCCCTTCCCAGTCCATAGCCCTTTTCAAAGGGTATTCCAAGAACATTCTGTCCCAACTTCCGTCACCATAAATCACTTTTCTCTATTTTGAACCTCATATAGGTAGAATCATACAGTATGTTCTCTTTGTTGTTTGGCTTCTTTCACTCGGCATTTGTCTGCTAGATTTATCCATGTTGCTGAGGATATTAGTAATTCTTTTTGTTGCTAAGTAGCATCTCGTTCTATGAATAAAATATACATTATTTGCCCTTCCTACTACTGACGGATGCTTGAGCTATTTTCAGTTTGAGGCTATCACAAATCAAGCTGCTAAAAACATTCTCATTTTAAAAAAGAAGAAGAAGAAGGAAAAGGAAATGAACACCAAAGAAATAAGGTTTATTTCAGCTTTGGGGGCATATATTGGTCAGGAAAGCAAAGCCACTGTAGGTGTTATGGAATAGGGGATTTATTATAGGATTTAGATCTTAATGATTGGGGAGAGAGTCTAAAAGGTGGAGTTAGTGGATTAGAGAAAAAGGCACAAGCAGTTGCTTTGTGCCCTGGTGTAAGTAGACAAGTCTGTAATTCTTGAGAAGCTAAACATGGCCGGCTATTGCAATGGGATCATAAAGAAGGAGCTTGTGGACAGGTCTGTGGGAAGCTGCTGTCTTTATGTAGCTATCCCTGCTGTGAGTCCACCACCAAGCATTTGCGGTGGGTCTGGGGGCTACTGCCAGCTAGCAGGACTAGCTCTGAAAGAGCTAGAGGCATACAAATGAACTTACTTACAAAACACTAATAGATTCACAGACACAGAAAACAAACTTATGGTTACCAAAGAGGATAGTGGGGATAAATAAGGAGTTTGGGATTAAACAGATACACACTGCTATATGTAAAACAGGTAAAAAACAAGGACCTACTATATAGCACAGGGAACCATATTCAATATCTTGTAATAACCTATAATGGAAAAGTATCTGAAAAAGAAAGAATGGATAGATAGATAGGTAGATTTAGGTATATATGTGAATCACTTTGCTGTACACTCTAAACTAACATGACATTGTAAATTAACTATACTTCAATTAAGAAAAAAAAAAAAAAACAGCCGTAAGCAGAGCAAAGGAGAGCAAGGGCCTGCTGGAATCTGTGGACGACCTCTGAGTCTGTTTGTCACTGTATCTGACTGTGAAGACCAACATGAATGTCCATAGCAGCTTTATTTACAATGGGTGAAAAACTGGAAAAAAACCAAAGATCCACTGGCAGGTAAGTGGATAAACAAATGATGCTATATACGTACAATGAAATGCAACTCAGCAACTGAAAGAAATGAACACTAAGAGGTGAGGATACTGGAAGTATTGCCTGCATGGATACTGACATGCCATGAATTAAGATAGGAGTAGTGCTGGAGAGAGTATCAAGGAAGCAGGAGCTAAAATAGTTTTTAAATGAAGGGGGGAAACCTATGAATCAGTAGAAGATACCAACCGCAAACGGTAGCAGGTGGTAAAATCTGGGGAAGAGGGAGAAAGAGTGGCAGTGATACTCAGACACATGGGAGAGGCATGGGAGAAACAACAGCCAGCTCTGGAGAAGGCTGTAGGGCAGTGCCTTGGGGAAGATACCAATTGCATTAGATAAAGAAGGAGAAGGAAGTCTTCAAAGAGGATGGGCGTAATTTCAATGGTTATATGTATACATATATATATATATATAGTTTTTAATTTCTGGAAGTTCTATTTGATTCTTCCTCGAACAGAGTTTAATTTTTAAAACTTTCTCTTCCTTTCTCAATTTTCACTTCATCTTTTATCTTTAAATGTTTATGCATCATGTATGTTCTGTAGCTAATAATGCCAATATCTTAAATTCTGGAAAGTCTATTTTTTTGTTAGCATTTTTGCTGCCTCTCGTTCTGAGGAGTCAGTTTTTGTGCTGGGTGATGTTTTATTGTGAGCCTCTATTTTATTGCACTTGATCTGGGGGAAACCCTGAGCCCAGTGGGAGGTGCTTTCCTCTACAGAGGCTTGGCCACACGCCTGGAGTCCTTTGCAAACTGTGAGCCACATAACGTCAGTTCTGAGTTTGGGGTTCCCCCTGACTGCACTAGCAATACAAATTTACATCCCACAGCCGCGTGTTGGAGGTGCTGTCACTTTTCACGTGAAATAATTGTTTTTATTTTTTCTACCCAGAATAATGATAGAAACAAATGGTTCTCCTCATAACCTCAAGTGGCAGCAGCAGCAAGCAGGTGAGTCCTCATTCTCACTGAATGACAGCCTATCAAGCTCCCAGCTTTACCACAGGTTTTACTCTTGGAAAGTTTGGGAGAAGCAGGTTAGGGACTTGAGGAACTTAGCCATCAGGAAAAAGGAGCTTTAAAAAATGTATAGGGCTTCCCTGGTGGCGCAGCGGTTGAGAGTCCGCCTGCCGAGGCAGGGGACGTGGGTTCGTGTCCCGGTCCGGGAAGATCCCACATGCCGCGGAGCGGCTGGGCCCGTGAGCCATGGCCGCCGAGCCTGCGCGTCCAGAGCCTGTGCTCCGCAACAGGAGAGGCCACAACAGTGAGAGGCCACAACAGTGAGAGGCCCGTGTACCGCAAAATAAATAAATAAATAAGAAATAAAAAATAAAAAAATAAAAAATGTATAATAAGGGAAATTTTATCATGGTAAGTTACTTGCTTCACCAAGTAGGATGTAGTCATGATAATCACATTGTAACTCAGCATGTAATTAGGCATATAAATAGGTAATTATAATAAAATAAACACTGACTATTCACTTAAACAAAAATTGTGATAGAACTTTACTGGGAGAGGACGTGAGAGCATGGGGATAGAAAAGTATTTGATGGTATCCCATCATCCATCATAGAATATCAATAGATAACGCCTAAAATGTATACCCTGGAAATAGTAATGGAAGCACACTGTTTAAAGGTATGGATGTAAGCCAGAAAGAGTTTCAGAAGAGGAATTCAGGAGTGGGCTGTGGTGTGCTAGAGCTGACTTAATTCTGGCTTGAGAAGCCAGCTGGGCACATCTCTTCCCAATTCCCTATTCAGTGGTATCACAGTGGGACCTTGAAATCAGTCATGGTGGGAGTATTTATATCACTGGAACAGAAAACACTATACATCAAAGCTTTTTTTTCTTTTTCCAGTCAGTCAGTTGCTAAACATTCACAAGCATGCCACTAAGGGCCAAAGAGAGACTCCTTTTTCAGTTATAAGCTTTATGGTACTATTTGGTTTTTCCAACTGTATACATGTATCATGATATTTTTCAAGGAGTAACCCATGGGGGAAGAAAGAAGAACAGAGCGGGGAGTTGCCTTATCAAACATCAAAACATACCATAAAACCAGTATAATCTAATCAGTGTTGTATAGACATAGTAATAAACAGAAGAGAAGAACAGACTAGAGAATCCATAAATTGACCCCTTTATATATATATAAAGTTATACATGATACAATGGTATTTCAGTTCAATGAGGGAAAGCTGATTAAGTAATAAGTAATGTTGATACAATTGTCTATCCACCTATACTAGTTTGCTAAGGCTTCCATAACAAAATACCAAGCAGCTTAAACAACAGAAGTTTATCTTTTCACAGTTCTGGGGGCTGGAAGTCCAAGACCCAGGTGGCGGCAGCTTTGATTTCTCTTAAGGTCTCTCCTTGGCTTGAAGATGGCCATCTTCCTGTGTCCTCACATGGCCTTTTCTCTGTATACACAAATCTCTGGTATTTTTTCCTCTTCTTATAAGGACACCAGTTATATTGGATTAGGACCCACATTGTGACCTGATTTAATCTTAACTATCTCCTTAAAGGCCCTATTTCTAAATGCAGTCACATGTGGGGCTTAGAGCTTCAATATATGCCTTTGAGGTGGACACAGTTCAGTCCATAACACCACCTTAAAAAGTAAATCTCAACCCTTATCTTATAGAATAAGATAGAAAAACTTAATTATAAAAATTAAATCATAAAAATCTTAAATGATAATCCAGGAGACTCCATGTAATCTAGGGTCATGGATGTTTCTTAACCAAGTCAGGAATCTCATAAACTTTCATAAAATAAAAGTAGTAGACATATTGACTACATAAAAATTTTAAACTTCTCAAGGTAAAAGATATCTTAAAGTGTATCAGTCAGGAAACAGTGCAGGAAACACAACAACCTCAGGGTATTTCAAGAAGAGAGGCATTTAATATAGGGAATTAGTTGTTTATAAAAGTATTGAGAGGGCCAGGAGAACCAGTGAGCGTAAGGTGGCTGCCACCGTATGACTGATTTCAAGGGCACATTAACAGAGTTACAATCCAGATGTGAGAAATTTGTTGCTGCTACCACTACTGCCTCCTCAACTCTCATGATCAGGAAGCTGGTGATCAGACAACAGAATGCTAAGTAAGGCCACAAATATTCATGTCTCTCCAACTTGCTTTCCAGCAAAAATAGCACTTCTATCTTCCAGACCTTGCATGAGTACGTCTCATTGGTGCAATCTAATTCACATCACATTCCTAGCTGCAAGGGAGTCTGTGAAATGTGTTTTTCTCTTTCCAGCCCCTGTGATCAGGAAGTATTTAGAAAGGGTTAGGAATGTACTACTGTACATCAAATGACCTGACTATATCTAGGAAACAAAGTCAATTTAAAAAGCAATACATTGAGGGTGGATATTACTGTTGATAAAGACAAAGACTTAGAATTTAATATATTATTAAGAGCTCTTCAAGATGGATAAGAAAAAGTTAAACAACCCAAAAGAAAACTGGCAAAGGATATGAATAGGCAATTCACACAAATGGCAAAGATAAAGAAAGAAAAAAAATGCTTAGACTCATATCCAAAATTAAGCAATACCAAGATATCACTAATACCCATCATACTGGCAAGAATTTTAAAGAGCAGTGACATATATTAATCATGGGATTTGGCAGGAGAGTATTTGAATAAGGCCAGGATTCATGTGAAGAAAAGAGGCACCATTCTAGCTGCTTTAATTAGAAACTTAATACCAGAAGTTATTATTGAAAGAACTAAGACAGTTGGCTCTAAGCTGGACCTCCAGTAATGATTCCCAGAAAACCCTGCTGAACTCACCACCAGAGGCACTGCTTTCTTTTTTCTTTCTTTTATGTGGCAGTGAATATAATGAGATAGCATTTCTGTAAAATTACAAGATTGTGTGTGCACACGTGCACGTGCATGTGTCTGCATAAATGTGTATCTGATTACGTGAGCTTGAGGAAAAACATGGAAGGATGGGTTACCGGCATAGGTGGAGGCATGGAAATGGGGTGGAGGGTTTGAAATGATATGAGTAAGAAGAGTAAGAAAAACGTCCATTGTTTTCAGCATGGTTCACTCAAAGTCACCCTCTCAAAACCTATAATTTAAAAGGCTTGTGTCCAAACATTGACCTGTAAGAAGACACCGTCATTCAGCCAAATATGGCATTGTGGTTGATATGCATGACAGCAAACACTGAGCTAAATGATTTTTAAAATTTCCAGATGTTCTAGAATGGAATCTTTTCTATTCTGGAAAGCTATTTGGCAAAAGACATAAAACTTTCATATCCATTGACCCAGAAATTACACTTCTAGCGATCTAAGGGGAAATCCTAAGGAGATTTGGGTACAATTTTTGGTTTAAAGATGTTATTTTAGTATTAATTAAAAGCCAAAAAAAAAAAAGGGAAAAACGAACAATCTAAATGTTTAGGAAAAATTAATTTAATAGATCTATAGAACGGAACATCAAGCAACTACTAAAAGTAATATTTTTAAGTTTTACACAGGAAATTTGCTCATGATATAATGTTAAGCGAATAATAAAACAAGACGTAAAATTATGTACTGCATTATTTCACTATTGTTACAAACACAGAAGACCTTAAGGAGATACACCAAAATGTTAATGGAAATACACCAAAATGTTAATGGTTAACTAACTCCCTATATTAAATGCCTCTCTTCTCGAAATACCCTAAGGTTGTTGTGTTTCCTGCACTGTTGCTCAATGGCTGCTGCTGTAGCCTTCCAAGATTCTTGAACCATGATTAGCTCTAGGAAATAGATTAAAGATGATCATCACGGGCTTCCCTGGTGGCGCAGTGGTTGAGAATCGGTCTGCCAATGCAACGGACGTGGGTTCGTGCCTCGGTCCGGGAAGATCCCACATGCCGCGGAGTGGCTGGGCCCGTGAGCCATGGCCGCTGAGCCTGTGCGCCGCAAAGGGAGAGGCCACAACAGTGAGAGGCCCGTGTACCGCAAAAAAAAAAAAAAAAAAAAAGAACAAAACAATGACATTTGCAGGAACACAGATGGACCTAGAGGTTGTCATACTGAGCGAAGTAAGTCAGACAGAGAAAGACAAATATCATATGATATTGCTTATATGTGGAATATTAAAAAAGGCTACAAATGAACTTATCTACAAAACAGAAATAGAGTTACAGATGTAGAAGATAACAAATGTAACAAATGCATCGTTGCATTTTTCCTTGAGTTTCCCCAATACAAAGTGAAATTACCTTCGTATACTTTGTAGTCATCTTCTTCTGACCAGGAATCCCACCCCAGGCTAGTGTGATTAAAGTTGAGGGTATAGTTACAAAAGGAGTCATTTAACCAGCCCAAGATGTGTCCCCATCCCTCCAGGTTCTGAAGAGTCTGGGCCTCAGTAACCTGTGTCAAGGAGACCACTGCATACCCTGCCCTTCTACATCCTTCGGAAACAAAACTACTTCCATCAGTGAACCAAACTTCCTCAGGGTTTTGTAGTGGAGTATCGGTTAGATCGGGTCGGGGCAACAAGGAATGAAATATTATATCTTCACATTGATGAACTGGTAGACCTTCCTCAGGGAAGAGGAACAGTGTAGCTGGATTTAAAGAGAAATAGATCATGACACGTAGGTCTGGATTCTGCAACAGTAATGCCTGACGTTTGAGGATCCTGCGATCTGTGAGCCAGAAATGGCCTTTCCTTTCCAAGAGAGAGGTAACCTGATGGGAGGTATATACTGTCGGGGGTTGCCCCAAAATAAGCTTGGAGGCTTCTTCCTCCAATAAGGCCAAAGCAGCAACTACCCTAAGACAGCTGGGCCATCCAGTGACCACCGGGTCCAGTCTCTTTGACAGATATCCTACAGGTCTCCGGACAGGGAGAAGTTCCCGAGTTAAGACTCCTAAAGCCATCCCTTGTTTTCCTGCCACAAGTAGTTGAAAAGGTCTATCAGTTCTTGGGATTTCCAAGGCTGGGGCCTGAGACAGTAATGTCTTTAGCTGCTGGAAAGCTCGGGTTTGGTTAGGGCCCCAGAGCAGAAGTTCAGAGTCAGATTTTCCTTTCAGGGCCTCATAAAGAGGTTGTGCTTTTAGTCCATAATTAGGAATCCATAATCTGCAATACCTGTGAGGCCTAAAAAGGCTCGGAGCTGTTTTTGGGTAGCTGGCTCTGGCAGATCTAAAATCCCTTGTATTCTCTCAGGGGAGATCCTGCGTTGCCCTGGGGAGGGGATTATTCCCAGATATTTGACTTCCTGCTGTGCCAATTGGACCTTGGACTTAGAGACTTTATAGCCTCATTTGGCCAAAAAGTTAAGGGTCTGGGTAGCATGAGTTAAGGCTCTCTCGTGGTCTGGGGAGCAAATAAGAAGGTCATCCACATACTGGATGACAGTCCCTTCTTCCAGGCGTAGATCTTGGAGGTCCTAGGCCAGGGCCTAGCCAAAAAGGTGAGGGCTGTCTCGGAACCCTTGGGGTAGGGCTGTCCAGGTGAGTTGTTGTTCTCTATTCCCTTCCCCACGTCACTCAAAGGCAAAGAGGTAGTAGGACCGTGGGTCCAGAGGTATGGAAAAGAAGGCATCCTTTAGGTCTAACACAGTGAACCAGAAGGCTGTGCCTGGGATGGTCCCCAACAAGTTGTACAGGTTGGGGACTACTGGATGGAGTGGGACAACTGCCTCACTGATAGCTCTTAAGTCTTGGACCAGTCTGTATTCTCTGTTTGGCTTCTTTTTTTTTTTTTCTGTTTGGCTTCTTAACAGGTAAGATAGGGGTGTTGCAGGGAGAACTGTAAGGAATAAGTAGCCCATGTTGTAAAAATTTGGATATGAGATGCTGCAGTCCCCTTGGGGCTTCTGGGCGAATTGGATATTGTTTCTGACTGGGGAAAGAGTTTGGCTCCTTTAAGGTGATAAGCACTGGGGAGGCGGTTATAGCTCCCCCTGGCATTCCATCAGCCCAGACCTGGGGGCCTACTGGCAACTCAGCTAAGGCTGGTGTGCCAGTCCTCAGAGGGGGCTGTGTCTCTAAGACTAAGAACTGGAGGGGTGTTACTGCAGTGGTTCCCCCAAGTAGCAGTCTGGTTCCCAGATTGTTCATGATGCCCCTACCTAACAGTGGGTGGGGGCATTCAGGTGTGACCAGGAAGGAGAGAATGTATATCCTTCCCAGTAACAATACAAAGGGAGAGTGAAAGGCCTAGTAGTAAGTTTACCCGAGACGCCTGTAACCTGACAGGAGTCGGAGGAGAAGGGTCCAGAGAAGGAAACTAGGACAGAGTAGGCAGCCCCCGTATCCAATAAGAAAGATATGGTCCTACCTGCCACATCCAAGTTTGCCCTTGGCTCCAGTCCAGTAATACTGACATTAAACAGGGGGTCCATCTGGAGTGGAAGGCCCCTGTCAATCTAGGGCCATCCAAGGGGCTGCCCCTGGCCCCTCGGCCTTTCAGCCCAAGGGCTGTTGGCTACCCAATGGCCACTTCTTTGGCATTTTGGGCAGGGTATCTTAGGAGGCTTGTCCTTGTTGGGGCATTCCCTCGCCCAGTGGCCAGGCTTTTTGCAGACTCGGCACCGGTCTTGGCTTCCGTTGGGACGGGTCCGGGCTTCTCCGGATGAGGTTTGCCCCTGTAGGGCTGCCAATAATTGGGCCTGCCTATTTTTTTTTCTCTTTTCCCTCTCCCGAGCCTTGACCTCCTTCTCCTGGTCCCAGTTATAAAAGGTAGTGGTGGCTGTAGCTAGAAATTCATCTAGATTAACATTGAGCTCCTGCGTAAGCTTTCGGAGCTTCCTCCTGATGTCCGGTGCAGACTGGATAAGGAACCTATCCTTTAAAATGGTTTTTCCTTCAAGGGAGTCCAGGTCTAGGTTGCTATATTTAATTATTGCCTCCCTGAGCCTTTCCAGGAAGGCTGTAGGGTTTTCATTGGGTTCCTGGCTGATGGCAGAAAACTTTGAGGAAATAATGGGTTTCCTTCTTCTTGTTTTGAGTCCAGCTTTTATACAGATTATAAGATGTTCTTTTTCCCATTGTCCATTGGGGTTATTGTAATCCCAGTAAGGGTCCTTATGGGGAATGGTGGTATCCCCCACAGGATATTTTGAGCTGGATAAATGGAGGCTGTCCACAAAGTTGCAGGCCTCCTTTAGGACCTTTACTTTCTCAGTATCTGATAGAGTTCGCTCTGAGATTATCATGACATCCTTCCAGGCTAAGTCAAAAGCCGAAGTTGTCAACGTAGTGGTTAGGATCATCAGAAAATTTACCTAGTTTCTGTCTGATGTGCTTTAACTCTAGAAGAGTAAAAGTCTTCTGAATGAGTTGGGGTCCAAATTCACCCGTTGTCTCCACCAAAGGGCAAATTCTAGGGGGAGGCCTTGTGGGAGTCACATCTCCCAGGTAAGGCGTTAAGGGGGCTATCGGTGGCAAAGGGGGATTAGATGGAGAATGGGGTGGGTTTAGTGCTATCCCCAGGTTTAAAGATTTTCTCCCTATGGCTCTTATCTGGTTCAGGTTCCCTTTTAGCATGGCCCCGCTCAGATGGATCCTCTCGAGGAGAGGATGGGGGCTGTCTCATCAGGACTAGCACAGCAGAGTCAATTTTACAAGTCTTGCAGAGTTCTTCCTTATCTCTAAGAGCGAAATAGGCTTGAACATAGGGAATCTCACTCCATTTTCCTTGCCGTTACTTGCAGTGAGGACACGCAACATTCACGGAGAGGAACAGACCATGTGCCAATGGTTCTGTCACCTACAGAGATTCTTTCACCTGGATGAGCAACTGGTTTTTAGGTAGAGGGAACACACCGCATTGAGGCTGTGTCACCAAGAGAGATTCCCTCTCCTTAACGAGCCGTTTGTTTGTACTCTCTGGCTCCTGAATCTCATAATAGCGTGGCTATTCCTTCTTTCCCATTGCCAGTGGGCCAAGGCTCCTATGCAGGTGATCAGGACCGTAAAGCCAAGTCCCTGGAGACTCCTGACAGGCTGGCGATTGGCAAGGTCTGGTAAGTGATGGAAACTGTTCTAGGTGGCTGAGGGGAGGAAGAGTTGGTTTTCCTTAGGGACCATGTAAAACAGATGTTTAAGACGACAAGGAAAAGAATGAGGGGATCCCAAATTAGAGCAGTCTGGCCAAAAAGTGGTGTATGGAACTGCTGGAAGTCCTCACAAATATAACAGATTGGGTGTTTGGGGCGGCCATCAGCCTGACCTATCCACAGAAGAAAGCTCCTTCGAGTCTCAGAAACGGAAAAAAGGGCCCCGAAATGAAAGTGGGAAAAAGACCTCCCTGAGTCCCACTGTTGATCTCGGTTCCAGTCAGTGACAGAAAAAATGATTAGGAGGTCTAGTAAGCTGATCCAGAGAGAGGTGTGAAGCCTTCTCTATAGCCGTGATTCAAGGAAGCTGATCAGGAGGTCGGTTTGACAGGAGAGGTGTAAACACTTAACAGAGTCAGAAGGTGGCAATTCGTCCACCGTTGCTGCCGGCAGTGGTGAAGGACGCAAGCGAGAGGCCGGGAAGGAGAGTTGTAGGAAAATAAAACAGCATTAGGGCCATTTCACGTTAGCAGCGACAGAGTAGTCCCTTCTCAGGTGAATGAGGCAAGGAGCAGAGGCATGTAAGACAGGCGGGGCAACTGTCATGCAAATGGACGAAACCCCGGGAAGGTGCTACTCAGCCGGCGGGCGTAATCCTACCTTTAGCGAACGTGAAAGCGGGGAAAGCCGTAAAGCAGGCTGCGGGAAGCTGCAAAGCAGGCGCGGGGAAGCCGCAAAGTAGGCGTCGCAAACATACCTCTGATCAGGAAGCCGGGGGAGCTACTAGGCCGTGGCCCAAACGTACCGTTGCGGATTCGACTCACGGTAAGAGCAGTGTCACGGGGTGGACGGACGTTATAACAAAATAGCTTGAACCGAGGAGGTCAACGGAAGGCCCGGACCAGCAATCTCGGTTCACGATAGTAAGCAAAGAATTGCAAACTACCCCGTTAAGCTTAAGCACAAAGCAAAGTTTATTTAAGCATAGGTACACTCTGGGAGGGGGAGAGAGAAGGCGGGAGGAGGAGGAGGGGAGGGGGAGGAGGGGAAGGGGGGAGAGAGAGAGAGTGAGTAGGCTGTTTCTGAGAGCGGGCTGTTTCAGCGAAGTGAAGCAAGGCCAAAGCAAATTTTATCGACCCAGAGGTACACTCTCAGAGGGAGAGAGAGCGGGCTGTTTCTGCGAATGGAAAACAGCATTCCTATACACGCTTAAGGGTGCTTTTAAGGAGCATTTTGCAGGGAGGCGGGGGTGAGTGACAGGGGATCATTATTTGATTGACAGTCCCGAACTATGTAACAAGTTTACTGCTGCGCATGCTCTCACCCTTGGATCGCTAAGAAACGCCCACGGGGTGGGGGTGGGGCGGCAAAACCACATGTAGATTTTTTATAATTATGGTATAATGAGTTTGGGTTTACTATAGGTTATACGCCTGTCTGGTCTGGGCATGCGCAGCCGGGGGACCTTACCTTGTGTTACTGTGCCCCTCTATTATCAGGATAAACTGCCCCCCACACGACCATAGTTTTACCTGTCTGGGTGGTGTCAAGGGAGAGTCCCCAGATGACTGCGTGTGTGACTTGATTTCGTCTTGGTTTTCTCACCACTGTCACCTCCTTGCTGCTAATGTCTAACTACCTAACAAAAGTACTACTTCCACCTAGGTATATCAGGTTATAAATTAAGCAGAGGATAATATTTGTAAGAGACAGCCAGATATAACCAGAACTCATCGATGCTTGTGTTAATACAACATATGGAATAATTGTCGTTATGTGTGTGAATAAATTGGTCCTCAGGTTCTCTACCAGGTTTCATCCATATCCTTTGATGAATCCTCTCTGGCATCTTCAGCATCCATGGCAACAATGAAACACATAAGCCAATATCATACCATGAAGAGCTGGCAAGGTAGGGCATTTAGTACACTTAAAATTCATACCATATCCTTTAAGACATCAGTTAAAATTTTGTGAAATGACTGTTTTGCTCAAGATCAACATATCTACCATTTTGAGCATGTACTTATATATTAGGCACCTTAACTATGTAATTGCAGTGAATCCTAACAGCAATATTATTATCTCCATTTTATTTATGAGGAAGCTGAGAAGATGTAATTTGCTTGAAGGCGCACAGCTAGCAAATAACAGAGCCAGGATTCAAAGCTGAGCCTGTCCGGCTCCAAAACTCAGTCAGACTCACATCCTTATACACTCCCACTCCAGCTGTACTAAAGCAAGTGTCCCCCCCATCCCCCCACCAACCTTTTTATTTTTTCTTTGCCATTTTGATACATTCATTTGCAGTGTGTTAAACTGGCTTTTTACGTAGACTTTGTTTGTTAATGGATGTTAATACTTCTGTTCTAGAACTACCTTCCCCTCCAGGGGGCCCAGGAACATTTCAAAGCCACATTGAGCAGTAACAAATATTTTCCTTAACAAATTTCTCACCTAGTCCTAAAGTGATTGTGGATGTTGCCAGTGTATATTTGTATTTACATCCTGACTGAGCATTAGGGCAGGAAAACATCAAAGTTTTGTGGGTGACAAAGAATCACCTCTGATCTTCACTTCAAAGACAACCAAACAAACAAAAAAAGCCCTTCCCATCAACACCTTTGGGATTAATGTCAATTAAGCTTTCTCCTCAACTTGTCTATACAAGTATGCACGTTATAATGAATGAAGCTTGTTAAGAAACCATAAACCTCCTCTAAAATGGCAGTAAAATACCTACAGCACACACATAATTTTTCCTGATGTATTATAAGAATTTTAGTAAATGGACCCTTTTTATGCCTTAGCCCTGATTCTCTAACCCCAATTTTTAAAAAGTGCCAATAAGGCCCCATCAAAAAGAGGGATGAGTGCTGTTTCTAAGCCCCCAAATGTAAACTGACATTTTCTGTAACGTCTGCAGAACTTTCCTTTCCTTCCTCTGCTGAGCCCACATCTAACTATTCCTCTTCGTCTGAGCACAAACTGAGCTTCACAAAGCCTTTTGTTCTGGATCTGGAACTTGTTCAAAATTCTCAAGTCTCAAGTCAGAATGGCCATCATCAAAAAATCTACAAACAATAAATGCTGAAGAGTGTGTGGAGAAAAGGGAACCCTCCTACACTATTGGTAGGAATGTAAATTGGTATAGCCACTATGGAGAACAGTATGGAGGTTCCTTAAAAAACTAAAAATAGAGCTACCATATGATCCAGCAATCCCACTCCTGGGCATATATCCAGAGAAAACCATGGTTCAAAAGGATACATGCACCCCAATGTTCATTGCAGCACTGTTTACAATAGCCAATACATGGAAGCAACCTAAATGTCCATTGACAGAGGAATGGATAAAGAAGATGTGGTACATATATACAGTGGAATACTACTCAGCCATTAAAAAGAATGAAATAATGCCATTTGCAGCAACATAGATGGACCTGGAGATTATCATAGTAAATGAAGCAAATCAGAGAAAGACAAAGATCATATAATATTGCTAATATGTGGAATCTAAAAACAAAATTATACAAGTGAACTTATTTACAAAATAGAAGCAGACTTAGAGAACCAACTTATGGTTACTTATGGTTACCGGGGTGGGGAGGGAATAGTGGGGGGGAGGGATAGTTAGGGAGCATGGAACTGACATGTACACACTGCTGTTTTTTTTTTTTTTTTTTTTTTTTTTTTTGCGGTATGTGGGCCTCTCACTGTTGTGGCCTCTCCCGTTGCGGAGCACAGGCTCCGGACGCGCAGGCTCAGCGGCCATGGCTCACGGGCCCAGCTGCTCCACGGCATGTGGGATCTTCCCGGACCGGGGCACGAACCCGTATCCCCTGCATCGGCAGGGGGACTCTCAACCACTGCGGCACCAGGGAAGCCCCACACTGCTATTTTTAAAATAGATAACCAACAAGGACCTACTGTAAAAAAAAATAGAAATTTAAAAATTAAAAAAAAAAATTCTCAAGCCTACCTCCACCTCCATCTCTTCCGGGACATGGCAACCTGAGGAAGGAGGCCCTGCTCCTGGAACTCTTCTGGGGCTGGTTTTGTGTCTCATTTCTGTCTCCACAGTGCCCGGTGCCACCTCGACCACATCACTTACTGTCTGACCATCATCCACGAACTCTTGGAGAACCAGGACTATGTTTGGATCATCTTTGTATCCCAGGCACGTAGCCCGGTGCTCCACACAGCTGGTGCTCAGTTACTGCCTGTTGCCCAATTAAGTGCATAAATGGAAGTGAGACCACCCTTCACCCATGAGGCTGAAAATGAGAGTCCCCAGGAGTCTGGGGAAGGAGAAGGAGAACCCCTAGCGGTATATGTCATCTGGAGCAAGGACAGGCAGTTGGAGGATGTGATGTAGAAAGGTCAGAGGGAGGCAGAGGAAGTACACTTAGTAAGTAGAAAGGGGCTCATGAGGCACAGGCTAAGTTGAGGTAGATGATGAATGACAGCCGTTACTGGGCACACGCTAGAGCTTCAGGCCACAGAGGGCTGATATCATTTTCCTTGTAATCAGTGTCGATGATAGATGCTATCCTTTTTAACTCTTCCCATCCAGAAGTGTTTGGCTGGGATTCTGTATTTCTGTATTATATATTTATGTGAGGTCTATGCTAATGTGGTAGTTCCCTCCTTTGTGTGATAAATGCTTAAAAGGTTCCTCAGTTGTGTACACTCATGACCTTCAAGATGGGTCTGCCCAAAAAGGAGCTTGGTAAGACCCTCAGGCTGGATCAGATTACCTGTAAGTAGTCTATTATTGAATTTGATTAAGGGCATTATGAAATACCTTAAAATGGTTTTTAAACATTTTCAATTAAAATGCCCTGAATTTAATAATTCATTCAGTCAACAAATATGTGTTGAGCTTCAAGTGTGTTTTAGCTACTATGTTAGATCTAAGGAGATGGCCTCGTACAGCCCACGGTCTTAGTTAAAATTAAAGTAGGAAAAGTATATGTAAAAATGTTGCACTTTTCCCATTCCCTCTGTACTTCTACAGCCACTGCCATGAAGAATACGGAAGACTGTGAACACAAGCAAAAGACAGAATATCCATTATTTTACATTTCATCTGGGTTCTGGCATCTATAAAACGGGTGATTTCTCCTCTGAGTTTCTGAAATAAGATAAGACTTGATATGGGAGAATTTTATGAATATGGATTCATTTTGTTCATTGTGTAAAATTCATCTCAGAGTCCAGATAACAAACATTAATAATAGCATGGTCAGAAGCACAAAGCAAATATGTTACATGGACTCAGTTGCAGTAAACAGAATTCACATCAGCAACTGCAGCTCAGCTGGTCTCAGAGCCCCGGAGGTAGGGAGAGGCTGCCCCTTCCTGCTCTGCTCCTCCTTCAAACTCATCCAGGAGAGAAGCCCTTCCTTCCCTGGGGAAGAGGAAGGAAGGGAGCAGAGACAGACAAGCATGTTATTTTACTAGAAATACCTCCACCTGGAACCTATAGGCATAGGGAATTAAGCACTTCCCACTAACCAGCTATATATTTTGAAATAGTTGATTTCGTTCCTTATGATTCTGACCTAGATTCTGTCTTTCAGAAACAAGTAAATCATAATGTGTATCTGACCTAATTGCTGAAATAAGGACTGCGTTCTCCTACAGTGATGTAGACCAGTAACCATTGCCTAGGATGGAAAAGATACTCTCTGACTAGTCAGAGCTCTGCAAAAGCACCACGTTTAAGAATTTTTCTTCCTTCATGTACCATCAATCCCAGGCCTGCGGCATCATATTGGGATTGATGGAAAGATCTCAGAGTGATCAACAATCATTCTAAAGCACATTATCACAAACTTCTCAACTGGCTTGACATGTAAACACGTGGACCATATCCTGACACGCCAACTTACTTCTGGCATGTTTTTTCCAGCAAGCTAGCCTCATTCAACATGGCTTTAATAATGTATTTCAGTCTTACTAATCTTACTGAAAATAACAGTTTTGAAAAAACAAATAGACCTCAATTTATAAGGCAACCCTTTCACTTCCTACTGTTTTGATTATCACTTGAAAGATTTATCTTATTTTCCTTTTGTTTAAATTTGGATACTGGAATTTTAAAGAGCAGCTGATAAAGTACATATTCCAGACTTTAAAGTTTTAGCCTAATATTAACTCGTCAGAAAAAAAAATCCAGCAGATTTTCATTTTTCATGAAAATATAGCAATAAAAAGGTACCTGTAGTTACAAAACAGGTCAAGGTCATTTGTGGCTCTCATTAATCCTGCCCCTCCTGTGAAAAAGGCTAAAAGCATTGCCTACATTTTGCAGATGGAAAAAAAGCAGGTTCCATCTTGCTCTGAGTATAATAGCAAAGCCTGTGTGTGGTAGAGCCAGAAATAGAAGCTGGAGGGATTTGTGTTCCTTTTCTGATGTAGAACAGGACTCATCTGAAGCAGTCTCATTAAATTGTGCTACTGAAGGAGCAGGTCTGGCTCTTTCATTTTCTTTAATAGAATTAAATAGTCCATTTTTTGCTGTACTTGCAATTGGATACCTTATGCTAATTAGTTTAACTGGCCAAATATAATTTATATACTACTTTCATAGAGTACATTGGATGCTAAGCATAATGGATGTTGACTAAAAATATATATTCACAACCTAAAAGTTGAGAGTTATGTATTATTTGGTGGAAATTTTTAGGATTTCAAGCCCGGGAGGTAGCAGCATCTCAAGTAACCCTGAGAGAACTGCTCCAAGGAGGCGAGGTAAGGGCCGGGACGTATAGGAGTTTTGCAACAAAGGGCAGGTAGTCTGAATGTCAAAAGATTATTGTAAATTAAAGAAAACCAGATATCTCAAGTTAAGGAATTTAGCGCTTTTCTATGCATAGGAAGATGCAAGAATCTGGGCTCACTGAAATCATTCCTTTGATATGCACCTCAACTCTCCGGGCCAGTATCCAGTGTTTTCACATCGGTGTTTCCTCAGGACTCACCACAGGGAGTGGCTGCAGTCTGATGGCTGCTAGATGGCAGGTATTCTTTTCCTTCTTGAGTTCACTTGGGGCTCACCAGGTTACCTTCAGCTGCGGCTGCAATCGCTGATGACTGTGACATCCTTTGTTTACTGACAAGGCAGGCAATACTCCATTTCTCATGGATAACATGTAATTATTTTAAAGAGCGCTTTTTTTTTTAAGAAAAAGCAATATTTAAAATCCAGTATAATCAAATACTATAGGACAGCAAGTACCATTGTTCAGGTTCAGCTGGTCAACATGCAACTTCTAATATGGCTATCAACATAATTCTAGATTTTCTCAGAGTTCTAATTGAAATTCCACAATCACTCTTAGGGAAAAGCACCTTCAAAGTTACAGAAATTGAAAATTCCATGCTGCCATCCTGTGTCCACCATTTGGCCATTGCAGCTATGATTTCAGTTTCCTTCCCTAAGGTTATGTTTGTGTACACGTGTTGGGGAGGAACCTGACCCACTGTTTGGATGTGCTCACAATTCCTAATATGTTTACCAGCCACCTAAACTATTAGAGTGGCAGGAGAACAGCCCTCAAAAAATATTAGCAATATGTGGGTCCTCTGGTACAAAATGAGAAATCGTGTACCCAGTAGGTGGCTGAAAGGAGTAAATAAGCTAATCTGTGTAGAGCAGTTTAAGGAGTTCAGAGCATGTAGTAAGTGGGCAATAAAGGTTAGCTCTTACTGTCTTCAACATGCTGGCCTGAACACATGCCAGCCTTGCAAACATCAACTTTTACTGACCTGCATGTATACAACACATTGTTAATGAGCATTAATATATGGGCAATTTTGTGGTCTACAAGTTCTGGCAGCCACCAGCACCTCCAGATAACCCCACCCTCCACACCCCAGTCCCCTACCCCCAAGCCCAGTTTATATCATGCCTATCCTGCATCTCTCTCCATCCCCATCCCTTGGCTTTTTGTGCAGAAATCACAGCAGCCTTCGTACATTCCCATCAATGCACTGAGCTCCTTCCTGGAGCCCACACTCTGCACATGCTCTTCCCTCTACGTGGAACTAAACCCCAGGCTCCTCTGCTTTGCCTCATAAACTCATCTTCAATTTTCTGCTTAATCACCCCTTCCTCAACCTCACAGCTGAGTCTCTGACCTCCATCTTAGCTCTTAAGTGGTAATTTCACATTTTAAAAATGTGATTCTTGTATTAATATGTTTTACCCACTAGACTAAAAGTTCCACATGGGCAAGGTCCATGATTTGTTCTGTTTGTTTTTCTTTTTCTTACTATCTGTGTACCTCTAGGTCTACCACAGGGCTTGGCATATGGTAGCTCTCAATACACATGAGTTCTATAAATGAATAAACACAGCCCAACAGGAGGCAATTCCTTCCAAGGACTGAGCATTTCTCTCTTTCCACTTTATTTCACAATCACTGTTTTCCTCACCCCTGGCTTTACTCAGCTGTACTGTGAAAACACACATGTTTTGGAAGGTAAAAATAGCTTGGGGAAAATAAAAGGTAATTTAGAAGGGAGAGGGAGGAAAAGAGACATCAATGAAATAAACAGAGTTATAAATGGGGCAGTGAATCAGCATAAGCAAAGGGCAGTGTGAATAGTGGTTACACCCATTTCTTGAGCCAGACTGAAGAGCAAAAGAGAGAGAAATTTGAAGAGGCAGGAGATAAAAAATAAATAGCCTGGGAGGGCTGAGGAAGCCAATAGGACTGGAGCCCAGACCAGAGCAGTGGGATTGGTGCTGCTCTGGGGGAAGGGTTCCCCCCAGCTGAGAGAACACTGGGAAGGATAAAGCAGGCTGCAGGCCTATTCAGGGCTGGGAGAGGAGACCTGGGAATCTGAAGGGTTTGAAGACCACTATCCCATCCCCATGACAGTTAGCCTCCTTCCCAAGCAGCCTCTCACTAGTGACTGCCACCAGGACTGTGGACCATGTGTCCCGCAGCCCAGGGCCATTGTCCTTGTCCATCTTGGTCCCCTCTGCGATATGGATCCAAATAGGACCCTACTCGGGATCTCTGGTAAAGAGCCTTCCATCATATTTAGTTATTTCTACAGTGAAATATATTTTCCAAAGCAGCACAGTAACGCTAGTCATGATAAGTTTTGCTTCTTTGTTTCTTAGTGCCATAAGGGGCATTTGTTCACAGCAAAGACTACTGTCTCTATCTTTAGTTTTCCAAGTTGTAATAAAATACTTAGGTTTTTCTCCTTATCACCCTACGACATTTTATTTTTACATCTTGATTCTGTTTTTGTTCTCCACTAGAATATCAAAGTCCTTTGTTTCGCCTTTTTAAAGACTAGAAGGGTGCATGGCACGTAGTAGGCACTCAAATTAAACTGTGGCATAGGAACGAGCAGCTCTGCATTCTAGGGGGTTGTGTGACCGGGAGCCCTGGACCAGGCGGTAACCTGAGGAGAGGATACAGGAGAAGGCCTCGCTAGGAGAGTTCTTGTGGAAGGAACGTTGGCCTGGGAGAACCAGATGCACGAGGGCTAAGGCCTGGGGAAGCGCCAGATAAATCCGGTTTCCGCGCGCGGACTCCCTGTGGCTCCAAAAAGCACGCTCGGCTCAGTCAGCTAGCTCTCCCGCCGCAGCCAAAGTCGAAAGGCCGGGGGCCCCGCCCCTCTCGGCCAGAAACTTCCCTGGGATTGGTTGCCTACACCACGGCCCTCCTCCCGTCCTGCCCCCTCCCCAACCGTCCCGGGGGTTGGCTGCCCGCCCCGCAGCCCTCCTCCAGGTCCCCCCCCACCTGCTGGGTCTCCGCGGGTCGTGGGTCTCTTTGTCCCCCGGAGTTGGGCGGTGTGTTACCCTAGTCTGCGGTCTCTTGCGGCGGGGAGGGTTCCCGGCCGGTCCGCGGGCCCGGGTGGGGCTGGGCTTGCCTCGCGTCCCCTCGAGCTTTGCCCACCCGGAGCTCCGCTGCTCCCGGCGGCCAGAACGCAGGAGTAGAGCAGCCCTCGGCGGTCCGGGGAGGGGTGGGAGGGAGGGGACGGCGGTGCCCGTCCCGGGGCCGCGCGAAGCACACACACTGCGCCCAGCCTCCCGGAGGCTTCCCTGCTTGCTGGCCCGCGCGTGGTAACAAGTTTAGGCTTTGCTTCCCCAGGGCGCAGCCGCGGCTACTTTGCAGCGGGTTCGGGCCAGGCCCAGCCTGCGGCAGCAACAGCGGGTCTCGGACCGACCGTGAGCCTGGGGAGTTTGTCTCCAACGACTGCGGGTGCAGCGGCCTGAGTTCTAAGCGCAGGTATGTGCTTGTCTTTGAGGGAAATGAAATGACGCGGGCTCGAGCACGTGGTCAGTGACTACTGGAGGATTCCCAAGCACGTGTTTCCGGCTCTCCTTTAACAAAGGAAACGGACGTTCACAAGCAGAACAGCTGCTTCTAGTGGGTTTTCAGACTCGGTTAAAGAAACTGCTTAGGTCCACGGACGTTGACGAGAGAGGAACGCAGGAAATCGTAGAGAACCCTGTGAAAAACCCAGATCGCCCTTTCTTGTGCCCTTTTAAGGTTGACGCAGTGCCTTAAGAGGCTAACACAGAAGGGTAAAGAAAGTCTCCATAAAACCCAGAGAAGAGATTGTAGAACTCCTCTTTGGAGCCTGTCTGGAGTCACAGCTGAACCAGAAGAAAATTTCCTTTCATTGTGAGCACCTTTGTGATATTTTTACACAGCTCCGAGCAGAAGCGATGGATTCAAACTTAACCTTAGCATTGATAGTACAAGTGTTGGTATTTGTCATTGAAGGCAGGGACAACCCGCTAGAATGATATAAAGACTATAAATTGAGAACATCTAAATGCACCAGCTGACAAAGGTCATAAAACCTCCAGAGTCACATTTCACTGGGTAGAAACGAGAGTTACCTCCTCCTGTCATGAAATATCTCAGGGTATGCAAAAACTCACCCCAAATGCTTTGACTCAATTTTGTCCATCCCTCTCCCAAAGATGAACGATTATGCAAATCTTTGTGGGTAGCTGGCTCTTGCCACCAGTGGATTACCAACTTCGCTGCCCCTGCCAAACCCTTATATGCCTTCCTCCCAGATACACCACAGAATCCTTTACTGAAGCATTGAAATTCACATTGTCCATCTCCTAGCCCTCAGATTACTCAGTTTTGACAAACCTTTCCACCTATATTGCCATGAGAAGAGTGGGATAGATGCAGGTATTCCAGGACAACCTTTTCCCTTTCACATACACCCCATAGAATATTTCTCATGTCAGTTGGGATCCTATGGGATCAGACATGCCCCTGTGCCTAAGTACATTAACTTGGCTGCCACCCTGATTCACAAGCCAGTAGCCTTACACAAGTTTCCCCTTTTCACCTTTTTGTTCCCATGCTGTATCAGTTCTTACAAGTCCATAAAACACAACACCTCTCTACTCAATGACAGACCACCTATGAACAAGCCCGTTAATTACCCTTCCATCATCTTGTACCTCACCTTGTACCTAATACTCTTAAACCCCTCATGATAAAGAGCCATTCCACATGGTTACCTTACAACCATCTAGATGATTTCTGAACCACAAGAAGACCTCTTGGACATGTCCTTTAGCAAGCCAGACATGCTCTTCTATGTGATGGCTCTTGTAAACAAAATTTTCAGGGAAGCTGACTATCCCAGAGCAAACATTGCTGCATGCTGCCCACTAGAAAATCAACCCAAGCTACAAAACTCATAGCTCTTCCTAGAGCTGATACATTGGCAAAAGGGAAAGCTACAGACATTTATACCGACTAGATGAGCCTTTAGAGTCTGTCAGGCTGTTAGCACACTTTGGCAGTTCCACAGATTCTTGACCTCTGCAGGTACTGGTACTTATTATTTCCCAGTGTACCACCTATAAATCTTACCAAGTTTCTGGAGGGAACCAATGTAGCTCAGGGAGTCTTCCAAGACCCACACTGTCCTTTATGGCACTCTAGGTGGACTTTTAGACTTACCTCCAGCCCTAGGCTCTTTTCACTGTTGAGTTATTGTCTGCATGTTTAGTGGATGGTCTGTGCTAGCCAGCTAGACATACTGATGCCACAACAGTTGTAACAAACTAGTACCTTGGATTATTCCTTGTTTTGGCATTTCTTTATGAACTGAATCTGACGAAGGAACTTTTTTTTTTAATTTTTAAATTTTGCATACAATTTTTAAAGGTTACAGTCCATTTACAGTTGTTGCAAAATATTGGCTGTATTCCCCGTGTTGTGCAGTATATCCTTGTAGCCTACAAACCCAATAGTTTGTACCCTCCAGTCCTCCACCCCTATATTGCCTCCCCCCCGCCTCCACTGGTAACCATTAGTTTGTCCAAGGAACTCACTTTACAGCAGAAACAAATCACTTGCTCACAAAGACTCTGAGAGGATATTTGTTAACATTTCATACTCCCTACCATCCCTTATCCTCAGGGGAAGGAAGACCTTAAAATGTAGACATAAAAAAGAATGCCAGAGGGGAAAAAAAATCTATCTAGAAACTAGACTTATATGGCTAGAAGCATTATCCCTGGCCCTTATACAGATCCAGGATAAACCAAATGGATCCCTTTTGAAATAGTTTTTAGTCACCCCAGTGCCAGCTGGCATCTCTAAACCTTCCATTCCTGGATTGGGCAAGCAGCATGGGGACTTGAGTGAACAATTCAGTACTCTAACTAGTTATATACAAGACCGTCTATACTTGGTGCGTCTCATCAACAGGTGAAAAAAAGCATGGTCCTCACTGACAGGCCTTGCCATCCCTTTCTTCCAGGAGATGAGTATACATCAACATTTTTAGAAGAAAACGTACATTGTCACCTTGCTGGGAGAGGCCTTAGGAAGTACCGCTAACCATCTACCCTGTCATCAGAATAAAAGTCCTCCTGGATTCACATGCGATACCAAGCTAGATCCATGTCATCACCCCCCCCCCGGGACAATTAGAAGGCCATCCCTATGCGTGACCTCAAATTGAGGATTTCAAGAGCTTACTCAGGCTCCAGAAGCAGACGACACCACAGAGTAGACAGCTTTACCCAAGATCTCTGATCAAGAATTTTGTCTCCGTTTATCTTCCCTTGCAACCTCTGCCTGACCTGCAGAATTTTCTGACATAGAAATTTAAACAAAACCCTTCCTCTTTCAGTTACAGAAGGACTGACTGGAGGTTGCTTGTCTAAACCTATCCTCCCTCTGTTCCCCCACTACGGGCTCCCTTTCGGACTATGTCTTGCTTCAGCGAATTCTTACTGCTTTTTCAACAGTTTTAGCATGGCCACAACACCCACTCACACCAATCTTTCAGACCCTGGCCATCTTAACTAATCAGTCTAATTGCTGGTTATGTCAGCGTCTAAATTACGCACCAGAACCTGAACTAGGTTTTGTCCCTGCCAGTGCAAGCACCTGGTGGACCCATTCTGGACAGTGGATGTATGGAAGGCACTCTGCTTCCTCCTGCGGCAGAGTGACTTGGCATTGGGGAGCCCCCACGGAGGCTTGAGGTCTGTCCTTCACTCAGGTGAGGGTATTGGAGGGAAAATTTTCTCTTTGCATTGAAAATAAAAACGGCACTGGACCCTTCCTAGGTAACATACCAAAACAATACTGTAATCAAACACTGGTTTGATTCCACAGATGACACCTTCAAATCCTCCAAAGACGTTATAAATGAGTTCCAGACTGATTATTATAATGATACAAATGTTTGCGTAGTCACTGGACAGTATTCCTGGCCTGCAGGCCACACAAATAGGACCTGGAACAGCTCAGCTGTTCCCCTGGTTGGTCTGCCTGATACCCCAGGCCACAAATGGGTTGACCAAAATTCTGGAATTAACTTTCTCGGTAGCTGCTAAAACCAGACTGAAGGTCTCCTCTTACCCGATATTTCGTAGCCTGTTTTGCTCTTACAGCCTGACAGAGGCACATGGGAAATGGAGATATACAGATGCCAACATAACTAATGACAAAGGCCACCATGGACACCGAACTCCATCCTGGTGGGTCACAGGTTCCACTCTGACCTTGTCTGTGAACACCTCTGGTCTGTGTATTTTGTGTGGCAATAAGGTATATAAAGGGTTCCCACCTAAATGGTCAGGGCGTTGTGGACTCGGCTACCTGGCACCTTCCCTCACTAGTTATCCCACTTGAAATGCTAGCCGGATTATAAACCTGGGCTCCTTCAGGCATGAAGTAGCACCACGTGGACACATCCAGCCAGACATTGTAGGCAAGCCACTCATGTATCGCAATACTGATTCAGTAAGGACCCTTTTTCCAAACTTGAAAACTTCTGATCTGGAAGAAGCAATTCTGAATGTTTCCAAAGTCATGGAACAAGGATTCACTGGCACCCCGCAGACCTTGAAAGCACGTCCGTCAGGGGTTAGCGGTTTCACCTCTGTGCTCTGAAATCGCCGTCTCCTGGCTACACAGGCTGCCCAACAGGGAACACTGTGCTGTCATTGGCAGACAGTGCTGCTCGTATGTAAATAAATCAAAAGAAGTACAGGATGGTTTGAACCGTATAAAAGAACGGGTTGACATCGTACATAAAATGAGTGAAGCAAGAATTAATTGGACTGACCTCGAGAATAAGAGACTGGTTCAGTGAAAGATGGGGCTGTGTGTTGGGAGTTGCCCTTTTATGCTTATTCATCCTTGTTATCTTGTGTTTTTGTTCGCAGATCTCTTACCTCCTGACATCTAATCCATGTGTCCCCACAGCAATCTCCCCAGCTCCTTGCCTGTGAAACTTCATGATAGGTTATAACAGGGAAATGAAGGGACTAACCTCACCAAAATGGCATAATGACTATTGAAACTGAGACCATCTGAACAAACAGCAGCTGCTGGGAAAAAAAAAAAACACTAAAAAACCAAAAAATTTTCTCTGAACTTCCCTTTGATAAGTAAAGCAGGTCTTTCTAAGTATTCAGCTGCTGTAAGCCCTCTCTTGCATCAGGACCTGCCAAGGAACTGCGTAAATACATCCTGGGAGAACCTTCCATACTTTCCCACTGAGGCCTTAATACTGTTCCCCACCCCACCCCCATCCTATTAAGCTGGTATATAAATCCTTACTCCCTACAGCATGCTCTTGCCTACATGTATAATAATCTTGGCTCCTATTAATCTGTCTGTTAATTCACAGGCCCCCAAGTACTTCACCCTAAGTTGGTAAAGAAAAAGTTTTCGTCCCAGTAACACTTTTTAAACTTTTCTTGATACACCAGAGAATGTGTTCAAATACATAAGGGAATTTGGAAACCTTGATTTTGTTGGAAGGTGAAAGAATCCAGTGTACATGTACACAGGCTCTGTAGAAATCCTTTTAAATTTGACTCAAACTGTGTTTAATAACTGACTGAAAACTTTCTTTTTATTTCCCTTAGGGAGAAAGCTGTAGACCATTTAATCTGGGATGATCTGCTGTACTCTCCTGATTTCCCGTGAGCATTTAATCTACGGTCTAAAGGGTCGTTTGTCTGGTATGAGTTGTAGCTGTCTTATGATTATGGGCAGCAGCAGCGAGGGGGGCTGTAGGGACCAAGTGGAGGTAGCATTTATCGTATTGCACGTGTCACTCCGTTGCTCCTGTCCTTACATTATTCCATTTAGTTCTCACACAGTGTTCTTCCCGTTTTACAGATGAATAAATTGGAAGGGTAGATAACTTGCTAAAGATTATGCCATTACTGGGACTTCCTGGTGGTCCAGTGGTTAAGACTCCGCACTCCCAATACAGGGTGCACGGGTTCAATCCCTGGTTGGGGAACTAAGATCCCACGTGCCGTGCAGCACAGCCAAAAAAAAAAAAAGACTATACCATTACTGAAAATAAGAGCAAGATGCAGAACTGGTATCGAGTGTGCAACCTTTCATAGAGCAGAGGAAAGAAGAAAAAATACACAGTCATTCCTTGGAGATATTGCGGGTTTGGTTCCAGACCACTGCAATAAAGGGAGTCGCACAAATATTTTGGTCTCCCTGTGTAAATAAAAGTTATGTTTCCACTATACTGTAGTTTATTAAGTATGCAGTAGCAACATATCTAAACAACAATGCACATCCCTTTATTAAAAATAGTTTCTTGCTAGAAAATGCTAACCATCACCTGAGCCTTCATTAAGTCAATCTTTTTTGCAATAGTGACTTCACAGATCACCGTAAGAAATATAATAATAATGAAAACGTTTGAAATATTGCGAGAGTTGCCAAAATGTGACACAGATGCAAAGTGAGCAAATGCTGTTGGAAAAATAGAACCAACAGACTTGCTCCACACAGGGTTGCCACAAACCGTCAATTTGTAAAATATGCAGTATCTGCAAAGTGCAATAAAGTGAAGCAATAAAACGAGGTATGCCTGTATGTATACGTACATATACTTAGCTTTGCAAAAAGACAACTGAAAGTTGAATATAAGCGAACTAATGAACATTATAGCAAATTGACAACTTCACATAGAGAAAATTATTTCAAAAGTTATTTCAAGCTGTGCCGAAAAATGAACAGTATTCTGGGTACATCCTTAGAGGTGGGTTTATTGTTCATAGTGATATTGGTATCAAAAGAAGATAAAATATGGAAACTGTTCCAGTGGTACAGGGCATAGTAAGAGGGGGGGGCTCCTGAGCAGAAGTCCTCTATTGTTCCTTTCCTGTGTGTGTAAGCAAACAGTAGTTAAACTCTTGCACTGAAACTAGAGAAACCATTAAAAGATGAGCGTTCTGCTTTCAGTATTGGGTATTTTGTGGTACCTGGATAGATGAGGGTCATGGGATGCTGAATTAGAGTGGCAGGAGTGTTCTAAGCAATTGGGGGAAGTGATCGGAAAAGAAATCTAGATTCTTGACACAATCTCAATTTTCTTCTGTAAAATGGAGAAAAACAGTAAAGGGTAGGTAGGCCACCACTGCTTTCTCCGTGGCCTTTTTGACAAGAACTGATACAAAGTTTATTGTTAACGAATTTCCTTTCAGGAGAAGATTGATAGCTACTGACCCTTGGAATTCAGTGCTCAAGGGTCACTTTTAAAGAGGTTTGAGACACACTAGATTATAAACTTATTTGTATACCTATTGTCTGTTCCCTGGTAGAATGTAAGCTTCACAAGGACAGGCATATCTGTTGAATCACAATGAAGAGGGTTGTGGTGAGGATTAAGTAATGCATGTAAAGCTGACCTTGGGCATTGCTTAACTAAACGTAAGATAGAGCTCACTTACAGCCAATGTGAGTAGCAGGTTTGAACTTTGGCACTGGTTGTTGTCAGATGTAAATTTCCAAAAACTTATGAATAAAGTTGATTATATGCCATTTTGGAGTTCTGATCATGGCTTACTTTGTTTCCCTTTTCAAGTATTCGGGTACATTAGAAACCTTAATGCATACATGCAAATCTACTTATTCAGCCCTTGTTTCACACCATTGAGTTCTAACAAAGTTAGGAGGAAAAGTTGTGAAATGAGAGTGTAGTAATTGGAATGTTAGAAAATGTCTCTTGGAAGGATAAGGTCTTCTGTCAACTGGCATGAGTGATTTTCAGGTGTGTTTAGCCACACAATATTGCGTTAAAGGATATGCACCTTTTCTGCTTCCTTATGTAAAGTTTGTAGGGCATGAAAAGTTACAGAAAATAGTTGCAAAATTATTAATGGACACATTTTTGATACTTGGATCTTAAGTTATTTTGTAGGAGGGATACTCTCTTTCCATCATTTTGTAACAGATGGAGCACAAGATACATTAGTTGGCAAAAGAGTTTATTAGCCAACTGAAAATCCTCAGATATTTTAACATTTCATTGAATTATTTATCAACATTTACCAAGACTCAATGAAAGATGCCAGAAAGCAGGGGCCATTGTAATCAATTCTGTTAGAATTAACAGTAATCCTTTGAATGATATTTGTTACAATGATAAATGATTTGAACACCTTAATCTACAAATAGAATTAAGATGGGAGACAGCTTCAAGAAGCACTTGAATTGTGTTCCACCAGACTACCAAATAGGGGAGACTTATCAAGGCAAAAACGGCAAGGTCACAGTTGTTACATAACTTGTTTATCAAGAATTATAGTGGGAGCTGGCAGGAAGTAAGGGTGCTTGTTAAATAAGGATTGATTGGGGTCTGAAATGGTTGCATGGTTACACGGGGGAACAACCTTGAGATAAGGTTGCAGCTAGCAGATGGTTTAAAAATGGCTGGTGGGAAAGAAGATATACAGATTGCCAACAAACAGATGGAAGGATGCTCAACATCACTAATCATTAGAGAAATGCAAATCAAAACTACAATGATGACTTCCCTGGTGGCGTAGTGGTTAAGAATCCGCCTGCCGAGGCAGGGGACACGGGTTCGAGCCCTGGTCCGGGAAGGTCCCACATGCTGCGGAGCAACTAAGCCCGTGCACCACAACTACTGAGCCTGAACCCTAGAGCCGGAGAGCCACAACTACTGAGGCCCGCGCACCTAGAGCCCGTGCTTCACAGCAAGAGAAACCACCTCAGAGAGAAGCTCGCGCAGCACAACAAAGAGTAGCCCCCACTCGCTGCAACTGGAGAAAGCCTGTGCACAGCAACGAAGACCCAATGCAACTAAAAATAAATAAATAAAAATTAAAAAAAAAAACAAAACGACAATGAGTTATCACCTCACACCAGTCAGAATGGCCATCATCAAAAAATCTACAAACAATAAATGCTGGAGAGGGTGTAGAGAAAAGGGAACCCTCTTGCACTGTTGGTGGGAATGTAAATGGATACAGCCACTATGGAGAGCAGTATGGAGGTTCCTTAGAAAACTAAAAATAGAACTACCATACGACCCAGCAATCCCACTATAGGGCATATACCCTAAGAAAACCATAATTCAAAAAGAGTCATGTACCACAATGTTCATTGCAGCTCTATTTACAATAGCCAGGACATGGAAGCAACCTAAGTGTCCATCAACAGATGAATGGATAAAGAAGATGTGGCACATATATACAATGGAATATTACTCAGCCATAAAAAGAAACGAAATTGAGTTATTTGTAGTGAGGTGGATGGACCTAGAGTCTGTCATACAGAGTGAAGTACGTCAGAAAGAGAAAGACAAATACCGTATGCTAACACATATATATGGAATCTAAAAAAAAGAATCTAGGGGCAGGACAGGAATAAAGACACAGATGTAGAGAATGGAGTTGACATGGGGAGGGGGAAGGGTAAGCTGGGACGAAGTGAGAGAGTGGCATGGACATATATACACTACCAATTGTAAAACAGATAGCTAGTGGGAAGCAGCGCATAGCACAGGGAGATCAGCTCCGGTGCTTTGTGACCACCTAGAGGGGTGGGATAGGGAGGGTGGGAGGGAGGGAGACACAAGAGGGAGGAGATGTGGGGACATATGTATATGTATAACTGACTCACTTTGTTATAAAGCAGAAACTAACACATTGTAAAGCAATTATACTCCAGTAAAGATGTTGGGAAAAAAAAAGAAGAATAAAAGTGACCCTTTGGTTCTCCTGGTCTTTTTTTTTTTTCTTATCAAGTTGATTTCTTAATTATTCCCTTATGTACTCATCCATTTCTTCAACAGTCAGGAGACATTAGTTGAGTATTTCCCATGTGCCTGCCATTGTTCTAGGAGCTGAACATACCCCAGTGAACAAGGCAGACATAGGTTTACATTCTGTCAAGAGGAGACAGAATGTAATGTAATGTGTGTGTTTGTTTGTTTTTATAGTTTGCATGAAAACACACCTTCTGTAGGCAGGGTTTATTACCTTCTCACTGGCTAAAAGCATGAAGTTTTATAGTCTTCATGGACATTTTTCTTCCCCTTTTAGACATTTCTGAGAAATTAAAAGAGAATTTACAGAAAGGTACAGAAGTTTCTCCAGATGTTTGATGAAAACCAGCACATTTAGTGTTAGTGACAGAGCGAGTCTGGAGCCCACACAAAATTACACTTTGGAAAGTGCTGTAGTGATATGATTGTGAGTAGCTGGCACTACTACTCTGATAAGCTACTTCTTGCAGTATATTGGGATTTACATACCTTTGCTGGGATTCAGTTTCCTTACTGTAAAATGGGAATGATAATAATAGTCTGTCTCATTGGGTTCTCATGAGAGTGCTTGAATTTTGCATGCAAAGTGTCAGAAAGTGCCTGACATACAGAAAAACACTTCCCAAATGTTAGTTTTTTATTTTTACCTTAAACTGGGGACTCATAAAGTTTCTTGGAGGAAGACATATTTAAGCTGGACCTAAAGGACAAGAAGGACCCAGCCTCGTGAAGATGGGCTGGAGAGAGTGATCTAGGCAGAGGAAACAACTGGTACAAGACTCAGGTGGGGCAGTTCAAGAGCAGAGACCGGGGGGAGGCGAGTGGTCACGTGCCGCCATGGGAGCCTGACGGGGGATTTAAATTTTAAGAGCCACAGAAAAGCAAGGGAGAGTGTTAAGTGTGAGAGTTGACCAGGTCTTACTAAGATCTTTAAAAAGGATCACTCAGCTTGTCATGCAGAGAACGGATTTTTAGGAAGGCAAGGGTGGAACCAGAGAGACAAGTTAGCGGCAAGGCTATTTCAGAGGTCGAGGTAAGAGAGACTCTGAGCCAGGATCGCAGAAGTGAAGACTGGGAGAAGTGATTTATTAACTGTGTGTCATACTTGATTTTTAAACTTCCTATTCTGTTATTGTGCGTTTGTTTTCCATTTTACAGATATTTAAAATTCAGATGTCTTTTTTCTATTGAGTTCTTCAAAGGAGAAATTGACTTTTCTTCCACTGATGTGTTTCAAAAAATCATTCTCTAATAATTCTCCATTAATTTAAGCTTTTACATTTAAATTCTTATTCTTCAAATTTCTATCCAGTTATCAAAATGTATTCATGGGTTTCCTTTATCCCTTTGATTTTGAAAACTCTTACACAGCCAGGTTTTCTGTTTTTTTCTTCTTTAAACTTCTTGGGGTTGTGCCTGTTTCTGAATTCTTCTAAATTGAAGTAGAGTTCTACTATACCATTACTAGTCTGTAATTGCTGCATAATAGGCTATAAAAGCTGGTAATAGCCCTTTTCTTTCCCATATATTATGTATAATATATATTATATTTGAATCCATTTATTTTTCCATTTAAATAATTTTATATTTAGTATTCTGTCTATATTTAATTAGAATTACATTAAAATCTAAATGCTATAATTTACACATTTATGCAATTATAAATTAAATAGGGTAAGCAGACATATAAATACTTAGTCTCAAGTTTCAGATTTCATTTCTTATGCACCCAGTGATTCATTATTTTCTGTCTCCCTCCATCCTTTATGCTTGTAAACTCACTCTGTTCAAGAATATGCTATAGTTCTCCAGCTGTCCAATTCCTTTTTCAAAAGACTGCCAGTAATAAAGTTAAAAGCTAGCACAGAAATGGTACTTACTATGTAGCAGGGACTGTTTAAGCACTTTACATTTTCAAATCGTGTAACCTGTTCAACTCTATGAGGTAGACACTGTTAGCATCTCCATTTTACAGATGGTTAGACTAAGACTCAGGTTAAATAACTTCCCAATTTCCACAACTACTAAGGGTGGAAGCCAGGGTGGGCACCAAGCAGCCTGCTCCAGAGGCTGTTCTCTGTAGCACTACCCAGTATAGTTGATGACTAAACAAATATATACTTTATCTTTTGTTGTTTTAAGTATTATATATTTTTGTGACTGTTTTCAATTGGATCTCTTATTTTTCAGCTGGTTATGACTGGTTATACAAGGATCCTATTGACTTTCTTTTTTTTCCTCACCATTAACCTATTTTTATACCTCCAGGATTTTTTTTTTTAAACCTAATTCCCTTGGATTTTCTAGGATTATCAATTGCATCACCAGCAAATAATGGTGCTTTTCTCTTTTCATGTGTAATTACATTAGCATGGGATTTCCAAAGCAATATTAAATAATTGTGTAAGTGGGAGCTAATTTTTATGCCTGAAATGAAAGAAAATGTGTCTAGTTTTATTATTAGATCTAATTGCGTAAAAGGTAATTTTTGTATTCGTGAACGTATTCATTTTGTCTGATAGGAGCACACATTTCTGCACTAATGGTACGTACATCTGAGATTTCCCCCCGCCCACCGCCCTGCCGAACTTAAATTATAAGTGTAAGTGCTCTGGCTAGAAGACCTTAAAAGACCCTAAAAATATAAAGATGAATTTAATTCAGCTAAATTGGATTTGAAAGTATGGGAAATCTAAGTGTGATTTAGATATTGTAGGGAAAGGATGAATACTTTAGATGAAACAGTGTTTACCAGCTCACTGTTTAGGGCACTAGTTCTCAAACTGGGCTGCACATTGGGATCAACTAGTAAGATTTACAAAAAATACTGATGCCTATGTCCCGCTCCCAGGTAATCTGATGTAATTGGTCTGGGCTGCAGCATGGGCACTGGAAGGTTTTTAAAACACCCCAGATGATTCTAATGTATGGCCAAATTTTATAACCACTAATCAGGGAAGACTTTAAACCTGTTTCTCACCCTGCACAAATTCTGGTTAAATAGGTTTGCATAGCCTAGTAGTAAAATATGCCGCTGTTGTATACCAATGTTCATAGCAGTGTTCGTCACAAGAGCCCAAAGATGGAAACAATCCAATACCCACAGATGGATGTGAATGGATAAACAAAATGTGGTATATACATATAATGGAGTATTATTCAGCCTTAAAAATGAATGAAATTCTGATAGATGCTGCAACATGCATGGACCCTGAAAACATCATGCCGAGTTAAATAAGCCAGATCTTGCATGATTCCACTTGTATGAAGTTCCTAGAAGAGTCAAATTCATAGAGACAGAGAGTGGAATAGAGGTTACCAGGGGCTGGGAGAAGGGTGTGTGGGGAGTTATTGTTTAAGGGGTATAGAGTTTCAGTTTGGGGATGATGAAAAATTTCTGGAAATGGATAGTGGTGAGGATTGCACAACGTTGTGAATGTTCTTAATGCCACTGAATTGTACACTTAAAAATGGTTAAAATGGTAAATTTTTTCTTATTGTGTGTGTTTTTTGTTTTGTGTTGTTTTATACAAATTTATTTATTTATTTTTGGCTGCCTTGGGTCTTTGTTGCTGCACGTGGGCTTTCTTTAGATGCAGTGAGCGGGTGCTACTCTTCGTTGTGTGCGCAGGCTTCTCATTGAGGTGGCTTCTCTTGTTGCAGAGCACGGGCTCTAGGCGCGCGGGCTTCAGTAGTTATGGCACACGGGCTCAGTAGTTGAGGCTCGCGGGCTCTAGAGCGCAGGCTCAGTAGTTGTAGTGCACGGGCTTAGTTGCTCCGCGGCATGTGGGATGTTTCCGGACCAGGGCTCCAACCCGTGTCCCCTGCATTGGCAGGTGGATTCCTAACCACTGCGCCACCAGGGAAACCCTAAAATGGTAAATTTTATGTTATGTATATTTCAGTACAATAAAAAAATTTTTTTAAAGTTGCCGGTGGTGGGCTATGGGCCACCTTTTCCAGCTGGTTTTAGAGTGTTGATGGTAAGGAATGTGATACAGAGTGATTTAGTAACGACCTTAATAGAGTTTGTTTGGTGGTGGTTTTCTCTCCACACCATTTTTGAAGAAGGTAGCTCTTTTACTTTCCTAACAATTGTTAACTGTTATAAAACCTCCGCACGTGTGCAGACAGGTAGAGGCAGTAAAACTGTAATCCGCAGTGCAATGCCGTGAAGACTATTGTGTGAGGATCCTTCTGAAGCAAACATCAGAAGAGTCTCTTTCACCCTCACACCTTTGATGTACTCCTGCCTGGACTGCACGTGTACACAGCAAACAAAAAGACATCGAGATCACTATTATGTGAGGCATTTAGCAAGAGCATATAATTTGTACTGGACTTGACCGATGTTTCTGGTGTTCCAAAGAGAAAGGTGAATTGAAGTAAGTCTCTTTGGTATCAAGTTTCACGACAAAAATGAGGCCATTTATAAACGGTCTTGACTGTTTGAAAGAGATGGATCACGATGTCAAAGAAAGGCCTTGATTTACGAGTCTGATAATCTGCCTGAGCAGAAGACAGGTGAGCTTTCTTAGCTTGGTTTTCCTATGCAAAGTAATGGTATCATAAATTCATCGTGGGTGCCAGGAGCATATTCAGAGTTTCTAAATTCTGAAAGATGTATTGTCCAGGAGATACGCTTCCTCACCAGGCAGAAGATTCTAGAACTGCACTGTCCAGAAGGGTGCTCTTGAAATGAGGCGAGTGCTACTGAGTATAGTAATTTCCTGTGGCTGCGGTAACAAATTTCACAAACTTGTTGGCTTAAAGCACACATTTATTATCTTACTTTTCTGGAGGTCAGAGTTGGAAGTCAGTTTCACTGGGCCAACATCAAGGTGTCTGTAGGGCCACGCTCCTCTGGAAGGCTGTAGGGAACACTGTTTCTGTCCCTCTCCCAGCTTCTAGAGCTGCATTCCGTGCATAGGTTGGCTCAAGGCCCCCCCTCCATCTTCAAAGCTAGCAGCATAGCATCTTGCTTCAGCCGTCACATTGTCTTTTTCTTCTGTTCTGCAGTCAAATCTCTCTCTCTTCCCTTCTGATAAGGACACCTGTAATTACATTTAGGGTCCACGTGAATAATCCAGGATAATTTCTCCATCTCAAGATCTTTAGTGTAATCGCATCTGCAAAGTCCATTTTGTTATATAAGGTACAACTAATAGGTGCTGGAAACTAGGATTTGGGTCTATTTGGAGGCCATTGTTCAACCTACCATACTGAGGACTGAATTTTTAATTTAGTTAAATTTAAATATCCGTGTGGGTAGTGGCCACCATATTGTATATATGAAACATGACATATGAAACATAAAACATTTCATCCTCACAGGAAGTTCTGTATACAGCATTGCTTTAGAAGACATCTAGCAGCCAATTCTAGATGCTTCATTTCATAGCTACAGGCCATCTTTTTTTTTTTCCAATAAATTTATTTATTTATTTAGGCTGCGTTGGGTCTTCGTTGCTGTGCGCGGGCTTTCTCTAGTTATGGTGAGCGAGGGCTACTGTTCGTTGCAGTGTGCGGGCTTCTCATTGCAGTGGCTTCTCTTGTTGTGGAGCACGGGCTCTAGGCATGTGGGCTTCAGTAGTTGTGGCCCACGGGCTCAGTAGTTGTGGCTCGTGGGCTCTAGAGTGCAGGTCAGGGTTGAGTTGCTCCGCAGCATGTGGGATCTTCCTGGACCAGGGCTCGAACCCATGTCCCCTGCATTGGCAGGTGGATTCTCAACTACTGCACTACCAGGGAAGTCCTACAGGCCATCTTAAGTTAATTGTTGGGCTGCTCTTCAAAAAACAAACAAACGAACAAAATCTATGTACATCTTTTTTTAAATTTTTTAGGAATTCAGAACACACCTTCCCATAGGTGGGCCAAGGAAAATCCCTGGCGATGCTTCATCGTTGAGCAAAGATGTAATGAGTATTTATGATGGGTCAGGCACTGAACTCTAAAAGTAGTTCATCATCTACAACATAATTAATAAACATTGTGATAGCAGGAAGCACTGGGAGCCTGGGATCAGAAGCCAGTCCCAGGGAGGTCAGGGAAGGATTCTGGAGAATGCAAAAACCTAAGTTAAGAAGTTGCCAGGCCAAGAAGGGTGAGAAAGAACACAGGCAGAGTGTAAGAAAGATGTTACCGGCAGAGGGAGAAGCATGCACAGAGGAAAGAGCTTAAGAGAGGGCTTTGGGAGCTAAGTAGTGCCATGTGACTGAGTATGTGGGCTCTAAGGGGGAAGGCGGAAAAGAAGGCAGGGGACACGTCTTACTGGGCCTAGTATGTCATCCTAAGGAGTTTGATCTTTACCCTTAGTATCAGGATTGGTTTTAATGCAAATAACAGAGGTCCAGTAATAGTGCCTAAGGTTCTGATCACCAATTAAGATGTGGGGGGATTTCCCACACACATCCAAGTAATGCTTGGATACCAGCTAGCTGTCCTGCAGTTCAGCTCTATTCTGACACTGTCTGCCTGGAGGAAGCATCAGATCCCACAGCTGAAGGACTCAGTCCCTCAAGACTGCCCCCACCCCCCATCCAGTGCCAACTGTGAGTCTAGGTTGTTACCTGTGCTTTTGACCAGCTGGCTTAAATCAAATGTTCTCACGATCCTAGCCTGGGGTTCGACTGATTAAAGTGGCTCACAGACCTCAGAGAAACATTTTACTTACTAGATTACCAGTTTATTATAAAAGGATATAACTCAGGAACAGCCAGATGGAAGAGATGCAGAGGGCAACATATTAAGAAGGGGGTGGAGTCTCCATGCCCTCGTTGAGGCATTCTCCCAGAATCTCCACGCACTCACCAACCCAGAGCTCTCTGAACCCCGTCCTTTTGGGTTTTTATGGAGGCTTCATTACTTAGGCATGATTGATTAAATCAGTGGCCTTTAGTGATTGAGTCCACCGCCGGCCCCCTTTCCTTCCCCCGTGTATGTGTCGGGGCGGGGGAGGGACTAAAAGCTCCAACCCTCTAACCACAGGGTTGGGTCCTCAGGCAACCAGCCCCCATCCTTAGGTGCTTTCCAAAAGTCACTTCATTAACATAACAAAAGACACTTTTTATTGATCTCACACTTAAGAAATCCCAAGGGTTTTAGGAGCTCTGTGCCAGAAACAGGGACAAAGTCCTGATGTATGTTTCTTATTATAAATCACAGTATCACAGGGCCTTGAACAAGGCAGATGTTTACCAGGACCAAGGCTGATGCGGAAGTTGTGGTCCATAACAGTTCTCAGGGGCTCAGATTCCTTATACCTCATTTCTCTGCGGTCTTTAGTGTATTAGTTTCCTAGAGCTGCTGTAACAAAGTGCCACAAACTGGGTGGCTTAAAGAACAGAAAAGTATTGTCTCCCAGTTCCGGGGGCTGGAAGTCTGGGATGAAGGAGCCGACAGGGTTGGTTCTTTCTGGGGGCTGGAAGAATGCATGTGGTCCAGGCTTCTCCCCTAGTTTCTGGTGGTTTTCTGGCAACCTTGGGCATTCCTTGGCTTGTGGAGTATCTCTTCCTTCCTCTTCATATTCATATAGTGTTCTCTGGGTGTGTGTCTCTTTGCCCACATTTCCCCTTTTCATAAGGACACCAGTCATATTGGGTTAGGGGCTCCCTCTACTTTAGTATGACCTTCTTACCTAATTACATCTGCAATGACCCTATAACATCACATTCCAAATAAGGTCACGTTCTGAGGGGGTTAGGACTTGGACATGTGAATTTAGGGGAGACACAATCCAACCCATAACATGGAGGGTATGGTCAAAGATAGCAGCTAGAGATCCAGCCATCACATTTACATTCAGGGTCTTCTTAAAGGGCCCATCCTTGCAGGTCCTTTTGCACATTAATTTGAATATTTGCTCTGGAGGGTGTCTCAAAGCAGCCTAGCACAAACAGATTCTGGTTCTGAGGTGGTCATTGGAGAGTTGTTCTCCTAAAGAGGACACTGGCCACTTGTTAGCAATGCCGCCTCTTCAGAAGTGGGGGTCAGAGAAAAGCCTCGCTGAGGACTGAGGAGAGGGAGAGGGAAGCTTGTTGCTTCTCCTCAGATCATTCCAGAAGGACTTCATGGAGGAGAAAGGATTTCAGGAGGCATTTACAAGACCAAGTTGCTAGGGCCATCTGGCTCATTTCCCACAGGTTAGTTTCAACTATGACATCCTACAGACCTGCCAGCAGGATTCATTGCCATCTTTCATTTCTTCTGTGCTTTCACCCCCTCTCCCTTTTGTAGTATCTGTTCTGCAGGGGGTTGTGGTTATTGTGGGCTTGCCTCCTCTATTAGACAATATGTTCCTCAAGAGGAAACAAAGCGCCTTTGAAGTCTGATAGCTCTCGTAGAGGTGGTGGTGGTGGGATTCATAGCTTCAATCTCAGCTCCAGCACTTATTAGCCCCAGAACCTTAGTTTTATCATCTGAAAAGTGTGGTAACAGTATTTACCTTACAGTGTCATTATGATCATTAAAAATAACAAATGCAAGTGCTTGGGCTAGAGCAGATGCTCAACGGTAACTATTGGGTTGGGCCAAAAGTTCATTCGGGTTTTCCTGTTACATCTTATGGAAAAACCCAAACGAACTTTTTGGCCAACCCAGTATTATTGGTTGTCAGAGTTTATCTCCAGGGCCCAGCACAGGGCATCTTGTAGAGTAAGCGCTCAATAAATATTTGTTGCCCCAGTGGAAACTTAGATCATGACTATAGCCCTGTGCTATCCTCAGATCTGGAAACGATAATTAAAAAAGCCATCACAGTAACTATAAAACACAAGACGTTGGAAAAGAAAGGTATCAAATGTGGGGAGAAATAAATACATTTAATGTAAAAAGAAACACCCGAAGGACATAATAAGTACACGTGTATCATTTACAAGTCAAAAGACTCTAGTGTCACTGATGGAATAAACAGGACAATATGGCTTGAGGAATCCCTTACACACAGGAGCCAGGTATGACTCAGACCTCTGATTGCAGGTCTGAGGGCAAACCCTTAAACACAGCTAGTGACAGCCCAGGAAAGCCCTCTGAAAGAGAATTATTAAGTGTGACCTTGGATGACAGCAGATAATAAACTACAGGTAATGGTACTAGAGTAAGAATCTTTCCCTGTGATTTGGGGCTACAAATTTTATGGTGTCTGATCACAGGAAATGTCTCCCAAAGCATTAAACTCTCCCACACTTGAAATAATATTTTCATTGCTAAAAGTGCAAGATCAAAAGAGCTGGACACCTTACCTATCTTTGGGAAGATGCATTTTGAATTTCTTTCAAAAAGATATTACACAGATATTTTTGAAGAGCAGCCCAGCCATAACTCAAGATGGCCTGTGGCTATAAAATGAACTATCTGGTATTGGCCTCTAGATGTCTTCTAAAGCAGTGCTGTCAACAGAACTTCCTATGAGGATGTTCTATATCTGCTCTGTCCAATATGGTAGCCACTAGCCACATAGCTATTTAAATTTAAATTAAATTAAAAATTCAGTTCACTGGTACACTATCAAGAATAATTATAAAGCTGTAGTAATGAAGACCATGTGGTATTGGTGCAAAGATAGACAATACCAACCTATCAAACAGAATAGAGTGGGAAATAGGTCTACACATACGTGGTCACCTGACTTATGATAACTGCAAATGGACGGAAGTGATCTTTTAAATAACCACGCTGGATTCATTGGATAGCCACATAGAAAAAAAGATGTGTGGACCCAGTTTTATATCCCATCACTCACAACAATCAGTTCAAAATGGATTACAATTCTAAATGGGCAAACTAAAGCTTTTGGAGGAAAACAGAGAAGGAATATTCATAACCTGGAGTAGGCAGAGATTTCTTAAATAAAACCAGTCACCATCAAAAGTTGATACATTGGAGTGTTAAAACTAACAACTTTTGGGGGGCTTCCCTGGTGGCACAGAGGTTAAGAAACCACCTGCCAATTCAGGGGACACGGGTTCGAGCCCTGGTCTGGGAAGATCCCACATGCCACGGAGCAACTAAGCCTGTGCGCCACAACTACTGAGCCTGTGCTCTAGAGCCACGAGCCACAACTACGGAGCCCACGTGCCACAACTACTGAAGCCCATGCGCCTAGAGCCCATGTTCCACAACAAGAGAAGCCACTGCAATGAGAAGCCTGCACACTGCAACGAAGAGTAGCCCCCGCTCGCAGCAACTAGAGAAAAGCCTGCGTGCAGCAACGAAGACCTGACGCAGCCAAAAATAAATAAAATTTAAAAAAATACGACTAAGAACTTTTCCCCTCAAAGGACATCCTTAAAAGAATGAAAAGGAACTCAGAATTGGAGGAGATATTTGCAACACATACACTTGATAAAGGATGCATATAGAAAAAGTCCTCTTATAATGGATAAACTGGTATACTTATCCAGTATTGGATAAACTGGTATACTTATCCAGTATGTTGTTACACATGCAACAACATGGAGGAGTACAGTATGCTGAGTGAAAGAAGTCACAAAAGAGCACATACTGTATGATTCTAGTTATATGAAATTCTGAAACAGGGTAAAGCTAATCTACAGCAGGGAAAAAAATAAATCAGAACTGTCATTGCCCCCAGGAAAGTGGAAATGGAGAATGACTTGGGAGGTGGCATTGAAAAACTCCTTTGCTCAAAACTCAGCAAATCTACACTGAAGATTTGTGCATTTAATGTAAGTTTTACATTACACTAATTTGATGTAAGTTTTACATCAAAACCTTAAATACTGAATTCTAATTAATTACATATATGCTGAAGTATTTAGAGGACATGTATTGCTATCTGCAATTAACTTTGAAATGCAACAACATGAAGATGGATAAAGAGAAGGATAGAAATGTAATAAAGCAGGTTCTATAGAATATTAATGGTAGAATCTGTGTGGTAGGTTTACTTGTGTTTACTTTAAAATTCCTTAAACTTTGCTAAATATTTGAAAATTTTTATAATCAAATGTTAGGAAAACTCAAATAGAAAACAACTCAGAAAAATGGGCAAAGAATTGAACAGAAATTTCATAAAGGTATTTCTAAATACCCAGTAAACATATGACTAGGTGCTCAAATTCATTAATCAGGGAGATGAAAATTAAAATCACAGGAGACATAATTATCAGCCACCAAAATGGCCAAAATGAAAAAAGATGGGAAATACCCAGAGTTAATGAGACTGTGGAACGACTGGAACTCTCAGATGTTGCTGATCGGAGTGTAAATCGGTGCCAACACTTTGGAAAACTGCTTTAAAATATCTACTAAATTTGGACCTGGCACAACTATGATCCAACAATTCCATTTCTGGGTATATACCCAACATGGCTTGTGTACTTATCTGTAGGTGTGAATACTTCAATAAATAGCACTGTCTGCCAGAGAGTGGCAATAAGGAGCCACAGACGGATTTGACATTTCAGAGACTTCAGAAGGATTTGAGAGACATGATCAGATTTGCATTAGGAAGATTAATCCTTGGCTTTGTAGAGGATGGCAAGGAGAGGAGTTAAGGGGCTGTTTGTAGAAGTAATCCAGCAATTATGAAGTCCCGAAATAAAGTAAGGGAGATAGGGGTGAAGAGGACAGAGTATAGTTCCTATTTGGAGAGCAAACACAGAACTTGGGCAGGTCACTAAATTCCCCTGTGCTTCTGGTTTCTTCACTTGAAAAATATTAACAGTACCTACTTCACTGATGATTATTTTGATGATTTAATGAGTTAAGGCACAGGAGGATTAGCGATTGTTAAAGAAAAAGCAATTTAAATTTAATTCTCACTGCATACTATGCAGAGCAAGACGTAGGTATGGAGATGAGAAAGCTTTTAGAGAAATATTTTAATTTGGCAAAGTCCATGGAAGCCTGTTTTCTCCCAAGCACAGGTAAAATCAGCTCTCTGCCCAGGACTGGGTCAGTTTGGGGACACAGGGTAGAATGCTGAGCTTAGGAATGAGACAGGTCATGTCAGAATCTGGGCGTGAAATGGTCCTAAAATGCCATTTCTAGGGTGAAGAGCTGGGATTCTACTCAGGTAGCCCGAGCTCCTGCACTAGGAACTGGGGGGGAAGCGTAGGCATTTCCCCTCCTGCTCCCCACCTCCTCAGCTGAGATATGGGGCCGCTAAATGGGGCGGGGATTCAAGCTGAGGAGGTGAAGTTGGGGCCGGAAAAGATGCCAACGGGACGCGAGCTTTCCCGTGTTTAGCCAATTGGGTGCGCCCAGGACCGCCTCCATCTGGTGATTGGCAGACCGCGTCCCCCAGGGCTCTCGCGGCCTGTGGGGGCTTGTCAGAAGTCTCGCGAGGGTGCGGGTCTTTCTCCGGTCCTTGGGCACTTGGTTTCGCTGCCGAGGGGTTTGCCCACTTCCGGTACCTCGGACCCCCTGGTAGCGTCCGTCCGCTCCCAACCTGGGCCGAGTGGCGTCCAGGGACAGTGGGCGCGGCCAGGGAGTTTGACTAGCCGCAGGCAGGTAGCTGCCTGTCTCGAACCCCGGACCTGCGGTGCCCGAGGCGGAGGTGAGGCGGGGCCCGGGCCGTGGGCTCTCTTAGCCACCCGAGCTCGGGCTTTTCCTCGCGTTCCCATGCCTTATCCTCCGCCGGGCGGAGATTCGCGGTCCGCGCGGCTCTTCTGCCGCTTAGCAGGAGGAACCCAAGGTAGTAAAGCGCGACCTGATTGGGCCTTGCCGGGTACTGACGCTCGCTCCGTCTGTGTTGAACGGTTTGCAACCTTGGAAGGGACATTTGAATTAAAAATAGTGGGCGAGTTTGTGGTTCTATGGTTAACGCACTTTTGAGTGCACGCAGTACGGTGAGATACAATGCTTAGAGGAATGAATTGCCTTGCTTAAATGGTCGGTTCTTGTCCCAGCCTGTTTCTATCTCGTGCTTATTCGGCTGCTGTACCGATAGTTAAGGGAGGATAAGGTCACATCTACATTTTGCAGTTCGTTTCTAATGCAGACACTTAAAAGCAGCCCTATTCACCTCCTAAAAAGGTAATGCAGATTCCTCCAGTAAAGGAGCGTGTCAATATGTATTGAATTCTTGCGCATGGCAAACAACAAAAAGTTATTTTAAAGTAGTTTATACTTAATATTAACTAAAAGTCTTGAGCCTGAGTCTGTATTTTCACTGAAGAAAAAACACTGCCAAGAAGGGCGGGGGGAAAGGCAGACGAGGATTGCGAAAATACTTAGACCTGTAGATACCTGAATTTTCATGTACCACTGTGAAACTTGGTAGAAAATAACAAGAGAAGCTGGAGAAACTGGCACGCTTGTGCGTTGCTGGTGGATGTAAAATGGTGTAGCTGCCATGGAACAGTTTGCTTGTCAAAAAAGTAGTTACCATATGATCCCGCAACTCTGCTTCTTGGTATATAACCAAAATTGAAAGCAGACTGGAGACAACAGCATCCATTCCCTTGTTATATATTTGGGAGTAAACTATTTTGGTATCTTGCATTTGGCCTATCAATTAGAAAAAAGATTTTGAACTAGCTCATTCTAAATATACAGCCAAGCCAGGTGGCAGCTTCCATAATGTCATTAGGATGTATTTTTATCTTAGGTTCTTTGCGGGGGGAGGGTAGGGGTAAATGCTCCCTGCACATCGTTAATGTATTTCAAAGATTATTTGCACTCTTCTGTTTTAATTTTGACTAAGTTTTCATGTGTGGCTTTTGACATCAGATGAGTGGTTGCTGCACGGATATTATTATAACACGTTTCAGCTGGCCACAACAGTGCTTTCAAGGTTGCCGGCTATCTTTGTGAGTAGATATGACAGGTTTTTTTTTCAACCATAAAAATGAGTGACCATAATTTAGAGCAAAGAATGCACATTAAACTTTGTGTAAAGTTAAGTAAATCTGCAAGCGAGACACTTGAAATGTTAAATGTAGTTTATGGTGAAGTAATGTCAAGAGCAAGAGTCTTTGGCATAAAAGGTTCAAAGAAGGCAGAGATGATACCCACGATGATGCAAGAAGTGGCTGGCCAGTCACCACGGGACATATGCAAACTGAGAGGGTCGTAATTTGTTTTGCTCAAATAACCAACTAAGAAAAAAACGGGTAAAAACTTAGACCAACTCATTCTGAAAGAAAACTTGCACCTGAAGAAATTTTCTAGCAAGATGATCTCTCCTGCTGTTGTGGTCAGTGATCCTGTAGAGGCCAAACCAAAATAGAGCTTGCACAGGAACCTGCCACTTGGGTGCATATTCAGGGCAGGCCTACAATTTTGTTTCATTGGTTTTGGAGAAGCTAAAATGAGCTGAGCTTCTTCAGACATTTTTCATTGGCTCTGTAGGTTTAAGCCACTTAACAGTGATTTAAGCAGAGTGAAACCTGTAGAGTTGAGTGTGCAAGTAGATAGCATGGAGCTAGAAGTTTATTAGGAGGAACCTAGCAAATCATTAGCTCAGAATGAGGAACTCAACATGGGAGCATTTCTAATTTCAAGTTGAGTTCATTTGAATAATCGGGTTACCTGCAGGCTGGGAGTTAAACCTTAAACAGGGAGCTAGAGATCAATGTAACTATGTGGAAACATCTCAAAAAATCGTGGCCACTTTTAGGCAGAAATATTCAGACTTGTAATAATGAAACTTTTCTGTTGTGGGAGACGTTGGAAACAGGTATTCAAGTCTGTTAGCAAGAAAAGAATCAGAAGAGACTGCAAGGAATGGTGGGCAGTTTATGACACTTTCCTCTTCTACCCCCCCTCCCCCAAGCCCCCAGTCAGGACCTGATTTTGGTCAAAAGTTAATGAAACCTCCTATTCGTTATGTAAATTCCAATTTTAAATAAATTTTCAGATATAAACTGTTCAGGTCTGCAACTTGGTATGAAAGGTAGACAAATAGGGCTCAGTTTGATCCTAACTTCTTTCATCAGAATGAGATTCCATAGGTTGAGAAGAGTTTCAAAAGGCAATACTGTGAATAGCAACATGTAAACAACACACAATCTTTTCAACAAGGACTGAGTTTTGACCTTCAGGTTTTCCATGTTTTATTTGACTGAGTGTGATGGTCCCATAAGAACACTGAGTTCAACAAGTGTGAATTTCTTATTCAGAAACTTGGGTCTTTGCCCTAGTTTCCTTACCAGTCTCTAGCATGAAGCTGCCATTATTCAGTATCAGTACTGTTGTAACCTAGATATTCAGTACATCAAAATTCCAGTGTATGGATGACAAGTCATAGCCCTGTGGCAGTGACCCTGAGAAAACTAGTTCTATTAGTTAATACTGTTTTTGTTAAACCTCCCAGAAATTCAGTTTTACATTTTGTGGAAACATGAGACAAGTCTGTGTTACCTCTGGGACGCTGCTAGCCAAAGCTGTATGGCCTACAAGGCAAAAATTATATAACCAACATAATTTTTTCCTATTGTTTTAGTTTCGTTACCAGATTTTTACAACTTGAACTTTGGATGGTGTTTTGTACTGTGTAATGAAATTTATTAAAAGTATACATAAATGACACTCCAATAAATCATACATTGATTTCTTATACTTGTTTTGATAATCTGTATTTTATTATGAAGTATTTGCTAATCCTCCATATTTTAGCCACATGCTGATAACTCTTGTGATGCAAATCTAAGTAAATTTTAACAATTGCCATACCTCTGAAAATTTCTAAATTGACTAACAGTTAAGATCTACCCTCACCTACCCACCAGTAAGGTACTAGTGAAAACACAGCATAGGAGGTGGTGTGGTGTGGTGTGGTGAGGTTCCAGCTCTGGCTGTATTTGTGATCTTAAGCTTTCCATCAGTATTGGATACCTGAGGCTGCTGTAACAGATTACCGCAAACTTGGTGGCTTACTGAGACAACAGAAATGTATTCTCTCACAATTCTGTGGGCCAGAAGTAAGAAATCAACTCCACTGGATCAAATCAAGTGTATGCTCCCCCAGGAGGCTCTGGGGGACCGGGAATCAACATGTTCCTCACACCTTCCAGCTTCTGGTGGCTGCCAGCATCCCTCAGCTAGAAGCTGCATCACTCCAATCTCAAGGCCAACATTAAATCTGCTTCTTCACATGGCCTCCTCTGTTCATGGAATCTCCTGCCTGCCCACAGAGATGATCCAGGATAGTTTCCCCATCTCAAGACCCTTAATCACATCTGCAGTGACCCTCTTTCCAATACGGTAACATTTACAGGTTCGAGAATCTGATCTCTTTGGGGCCTACTACACCATCTCTCTAGGTTTTCCTTCTGTCTTCACCATATAACCTCTAGAACAGTACTGCCAATAAACTTTCTGTAGCAATGGAAATGTCCTGTATCTGCTGTCCAGTACCGTAGCCCCTAGCCACAGGTGGGCTAGGGGCTTGAAACGGGGCTAATGCAACTGGGGGCCTGATTTTTTAATTTTAGTTTTGCCTTAAATAGCCACGTGTGACTAAGAGCTGTCCTACTGGGCAGCGCAGATCTAGTGTTTCTATAGTTCTAAACTCTGGACTCCAAAGCAACTAAAGAGGTGTTTTGTCTTTCCTCCAAAGTTTTACCCCCTGGCTATAAAACTGCTCACATCTTTCACCTGCTATTGTTTAGTCTAGTGGACTTCAAGCTTTTTAGCCAAAAGCCTTGTTACTAAAAAAAAAAAATTATCTGGAAAATCAAAGTATGAACAAGACTGTAACTGGCTGAAGTTGGTTAGTGGGAGGGGGAGGATCTGTGGCAGACCCAGGGTCTCCACCTGTCTACCCAGCCCAAGTAACTCCTCAAGGGGCAAAGAACCAACACCAGGACTCAGTGGAGTGGAGCCATTTGTGAAACCAGTGGTCATCCTTGGGATCTTTGCTAGAGCCTTCAGACTTTTGTAGTTAGCATTTGAAGTCACTTCATCTAGGCTTTTAGCCTACCGAATACCCTCTCCACCACCACACGGCTAACTAGTCACAGCACTCAATTAAGGAAGCATCACAAGCCTTTACACTGGAGGCCTCCGTCAATGGACCAGTCGCAATCACATCCACTGATCTGCTATGTTCATGGATGTGTTCACCTAGAATAGTACCTGGCCCTAGGAGGTGCTGTATCGTTTTTTATGAACATTAAAGCCAGCATTTTAGTACCATATAAATATCAAATATCAGCATTTTCATTTTGATTCAATATTACAGTGATCATACGGTATTGTCAAAATGGCCCTATAGCACTACTAAGTGCTTACTACTCACCAGGGTATTTTTAGTAACTCATTATTATCAACTTACAGATAAAGAAACTGAAGTTAAGAAGTAGCTGGTCTAAGATCATACAGGGTGGGGATCTGAATCTAGGCTCTTATTATGCCACTTCTAAGTAAGCCACCCACTTGAGTGAAATTTATAATTCATTCCAACACAATTAACGATAGTACTAAACTTAATTATAAATGATACTGCTCCTTGTACTATAGTCATCATGGGTTTAGGGCTCAAGTTAAATATCTGAGAACCTATAGTATGCCAGGCACTTGGTTAGACCCCAGGAATATAGTGGGAACCAAGAGGGACTTTATGGGCAGGGGCAATTAGGCAAGCTCACAGCAACTACAAAATGTGCTTCCAAGTACGATAAGGCCATCACAGGGTGCTACAGAAATCCATAACAAGAGCACTTGGGAGGGAAGACAGTGCTTATAGAAACGTGGGAAAGTGTATGGGTGCATTCTAGGTTAAGTTACAGCATTCAGAGGCCTGAGAGGCCAGAAAGCAAGCTGCCATCTTAGAATGGTCTCAAATACACACCTTAGCCCTGCACACAAACTGCTGTCAGATCCTCCCGTAAGGTCACTTCTCTGCATCTTCACCTTGCTTTCCCCCCAAACCTTTAAACACATCCCTCCCCAGGGCCTTTGCACTTACTTTTCCTCTGCCTGAAACGCTCTTCACCCAAATATATGCAGTTGACCTTTGCACAATGCAGGGGTTAATCTGCATAATTTATAGATGGCCCTCCATGGACTATGTAGTGCTGTAGTACTTACAAATGAAAATTATCTGTGTATGAGTGGACCCATAAAGTTCAAATCCATGTTGCTCAAGGATCAACTGTATATAACCACATTATCTCCCGCAGCTCTTTCAGGTCTTCTGTAGTTAGTCATTCTCCGACCAGCTCCATCTGAAATTATCATGTCCTCCACTCAGTGCATATACACACCCTTCCTATTTCCCTTATCTTGTTTTCCCTCTAGCAATTACACTAACATTTGTTCAATAAATTTCCTATATTAGGAAGCTAGATTTTACAGAATAATATGGAATATAAAAAGAAATGACGTTTAAAAAGAGGCTAAAACAATATTTTGAAATAAGCATTAAAAATGAACCCAAGGTGAATACCTTTAAGACTTCTGGAAAATGAGGTATTTGTAAACATTCAGAGCTGATCAACAGGAGTAACTCCTAGCACACACTGGGCTGTTAATCTTGCTACACTGACACATTTCTTCCCATATGAAAACTTTCCCGTCACCTCCAATACTTTCAAATTCTAACTATCTAGCATCATTGCGTCCTTTAAATTCCTTTTTACAGCTCATTATGCTACATTCATCAGAAGCATTTAACATGCTGATGGATGCTCCTTTTGTATCAAATTTTGACTTCTTTTAGGTTCAATGTAATTATATACTATAAAGAGCTTATGTTCTCAACAGTAAGTCTCTGGTCCTTAACACTCCCCGCCCCCAAACTGACCTAATCCCCATCTGAATACTTCTACCGTTTAACCAGGACACTAAATCTCAAGAGATAAGTGACTTTTCATAGTTTACATAGCCAAAAAGGTACATATGAGGCTCCCTGTTCAGGGCTAGGCATATGTGATGGAATCTCAATTCACTACCTGAACTACTGCTTCATCTGTAATTTTACAGTATCCACTTCACAGAGTTGTGAGAGTTAAACCACCAGCACTACCCCACTGCCCTAAACTCCCAAGCCAGTGCAGATACATGGTTGCTACAAGTTATGTGAGAATAGTTGACCTCATTGGAGGCACATGTGTGTTGTCAACTGCAGAGTGATAGTTGGTTTAAGTCAGCTAAAATACCAGTGTCAGGGCATTCCAGCTTCACTGGCTTGTACTTGTAGTCTTCAACCTATAAAAAGAAAAGTTTTAAAATTACCTTTCTGAATAGAGAAAAACAAACAAACAAAAAAACCTTTGAGGTATTCTTTTCAGTTTGTCTCAAAGGATATCCAGAAAAAGCCTTTTGTACACCTGTTCCATCATCTAGATTTTTTTCCACCTTCAGAGATGACCACAAGATCCAAATACTCTATACTGTATGGTATCCCCAGAGGAGTCTAAAAAGCAGGCCTGAAGGTACCGTCAAACCTAAGGATAAGTTTATCACTTTGCTATTAACTGTACAAATATCACTAAGGTGCTAAAACAATGAAAACCTTCTGGTTCAGCTGTGACTCCAGACAGGATCCAAAGAGGAGTTCTACAATCTCTTCTCTGGGTTTTATGGAGACTTTCTTTACCCTTCTGTGTTAGCCTCTTAAGGCACTGCGTCAACCTTAAAAGGGCACAAGAAAGGGCGATTTGGGTTTTTCACAGGGTTCTCTACGATTTCCTGCGTTCCTCTCGTCAGTGTCCGTGGACCTCAGCAGTTTCTTTAACCGAGTCTGAAAACCCACTAGAAGCAGCTGTTCTGCTTGTGAACGTCCGTTTCCTTTGTTAAAGGAGGGCCGGATTCGGGCCTTTGCACCAAACACGTGCTTGGGAACCCTCCGGTCGCCATTGGCCACGTGCTCGGGCCCGGGTCATTTCACCTCACTCAAGGACGGGGACATACCTGCGTTTAGAACTCAGACCGCTGCACCCACAGTCGTTGGAGACAAACTCCCCAGGCTCACGGTCGGTCCGAGACCCGCTGTTGCCGCCGCCGCTGGGCCTGGCCCGAAACCGCTGCAAAGTAGCCGCGGCTGCGCCCTGGGGAAGCAAAGCGCAAACTTGTTACCGCGCCCGGGCCTGGCCGCCGGTAAGCCTCGGGGCGGCTCGGCGCGGCGCGTGTGCCTAGCGCGGCCTCGAGACGGGCACGGTCGCCCGCCCCCCCCAGGCCGCCGAGGGCTGCTCTACCCCTGCGTTCTGGCCGCCGGGAACAGTGGAGCTCCGGGCGGGCAAAGCTCGAGGGGACACGGGGCAAGCCCAGCCCCACCCGGGCCCGGGGACCGGCCGAGTGCCACCCCCCCGCCCCTTCACTGCGCTGACCCACACTCACCGCTCAATTCACCAAGACTGAGGGCGATGCGGGCGTGCGGCGCCGAGACATTGCAGTCGGGGCGGGGCGGGGCGGGAAGAGGAGAAGGAGAGGGTAGGGGCGGGGCGGGAGGAGGAGAAGGAGGGGATAGGGGCGGGGCGGGAGGAGGAGAAGGAGGGGGTAGGGGCGGGGCGGGCAGCCAATCCCCGGGAAGTCTCCGGAGGCGGGTGGTGCGGGTCCGGCCGTTGGTGCCCGCGGTCCCTTGCCGGCAGGGGTCTTTCTGGTCTTTCCGTGGCGGCAGCATGAGCTAAGCCTACGCGGAGCAAGCTTCTCGGAAGCTCCAGGAGTCTTGACACCTCCCCAGGCTTTGGCGCTCGTGGATCTGGTTCTCTGAGGCCAACGTGCCTTCCTCTGGACTCTCCTTAGGAGGCTCTAGCAGTTACCCCAGGGCTGAGGCAGGACCCAAGAGATTCCCCTTCTTACGACTACACAAGTTCAGTATGTGTTTAGAACCTGTCCTGCTAAACTGTAAGCTTCTTGAACACTCTCACCCCATGGTCCCTCCTAAACCTGGGAGGACCAGCCTCCTTTCTTCATGCTCTCTGTTCATTCATTCGCAGCGTTCAATAAGTATGTTGGAGGGGTGGAAGTGGCGCGGGGGGGCTATGTTGGGGGTGAGGTGGGAGGGAGGGAGGGAGGCACTATAATCCTTCCCGAGGTGACGGACTCAAACTTGGCAGACGATTAAGTGGGTTTAAATTGGAGTATGTGCTAAAGTGAGAACTTCTATTCCTGTTCTAAGAGTTTACATTCTGTTAACAAATTTAATCCTCAAAATATTTTTCATCATCCCCACATTATAGGTGGGGAAGCCGAGACATGTCGAGTAACTTTCCAAAGTAACAGAGAAGCTAACAAGTGGTGGATTTTGGATTTGAACCCTAACAGTTTGAAGGCAGAGCCTCTCAAAATGCTATACTACATTGCTCTCCTCAGGTGGGTGGAGTCGGGAGCGAAGGGAAACAAGTGGCCTGCGTTTGATTGGCTGATCAAGGTAGGCATCTCCAGTGGAGTTGGGGGTCTACAGGCACAAAGAACAGCTTATGGTAGAGCCCGGAGGTAGACTGGAAAGCACTTGACCTGTTAAGGAACCCACAGTGTAAATGGAACTTAAGGATGTAGGAGCAGAGTGGCCTGATAAAGAGATTGGGGCTAGACCATGCAGGAGGCCCTGGGGGAGCTTGTGTTTTATGCTGAGAACAATGGAAAGCCGTTCAAGCATTTTATTTTATTTATTTTTTATTAATTTTTTATTGGAGTATAGTTAGTTTACAATGTTGTGTTACTTTCTGTTGTACAGCAAAGTGAATTAGTTATACATATACATATATCCACTCTTTTTTAGATTCTTTTCCTGTATAGGTCATTACAGAGTATTGCGTAGAGTTCCCTGTGCTATACAGTAGGTCCTTATTAGTTATCTATTTTATATATAGTAGTGTGTAGATGTTCAAGCATTTTAAAATGGAGGATGATAGGACCTGATGCAAGCTGTGGTTTATTAATTTATTTATTTTTGGCTGTGTTGGGTCTTCATTTCTGTGCAAGGGCTTTCTCTAGTTGCGGCGAGCTGGGGCCACTCTTCATCGCGGTGCGCGGGCCTCTCACTGTCGCGGCCTCTCTTGTTGCAGAGCACAGGCTCCAGACGCGCAGGCTCAGTAGTTGTGGCTCACGGGCTTTGTTGCTCCGCGGCATGTGGGATCCTCCCAGACCAGGGCTTGAACCCGTGTCCCCTGCATTGGCAGGCAGATTCTCAACCACTGCGCCACCAGGGAAGCCCCCAAGCTGTGGTTTAAAGATGTGATTAAGATGATTTGACGAAAAGAAATGTAATAAAATTTATCAGTAAATCCTAGCAGCCAGTCACTACCTTGCAGATATTCATAAGATCATAGTAAAATGGGTTAAGGTGGCAGAGGGAACACCCGTTCACTGTCCCTTCATCCTTCTTCTCTCAGAGTCTTCCAAACAGAGACTCTGTAGCAGGGAGCAGGCTCTGGATTGCCAAGCTGAGAATAAACAACATGACCCTGGCTGTAGGAAGATAGATGTTCCTCTTCTTTTTTACTGCCTTGCACAGAAACACATTACTCCTAGTATCTTCCTCAGACCTTTTTTTAAAAAAATTTTTTCTGATTGTGCTGTGTGGCATATGAGATCCTAGTTCCCTGACCAGGGATTGAACCCGCGCCCCCTACAATGGAAGCGTGGAGTCTTAACCACTGGACTTCCTGGGAAGTCCCCTTCCTCAGACCTTTTTTAATCCACTTTCTTTTTTCCAATGTAGAAAAGTCCTAATAATAAACCTGAAGCTCTCTTAGTCCCATTTTTGTGGTAAAGCCCAGCTCGTTCATAGTTGATAAATGTCAGAAGAGAGGCTGACATCCATGTATAAAGAAAGAAGTGGTACATGTGAAAAGTGAGATGGATTTAACCAGCAACATGAAAATGACTTGTAATATTTTTGTATTTGTTTTGATATTTGTAATTTTTAATAATTTATTGTTGTTCATTCATTTACTCATTGTTTATATCCCATTTTAGTCCAAAAAGAATATGAATGTAGTTTATAAGACTATATGACAATGATATTTTAAAAACAGTGAGGAAATTGGATTGCAGGAAAAATAAGATAAAAGTCTGGGGCTAGTACACAGACTATAACCCATGAAGCGCTGTACACTTGCTGAAAGAAGGCCAAAAATTTTGCTCTGAGCTGCTTAGCAGTCAATGCGAAAATCAGAAAATGGAAACAAATGAGACACTCAAGAGAAGCACAAAGATTCCGGAAGGAAATTTCCTCCACGGATCTTCATAAAGAGGGCACTGCAACCAACTTCCTCAATATCAATAACCTAAAAAAATGTTTGTAATTCACATGTCCGAGATTTCTGACACCCAGGCAGAGGATTTCCTAGTCAAGGTGATTTCACATACTTAAACTCACTTAAAACAATTTTTCCCCAAGTCCTAATTATCATGTGGCAAGATGGTTATCAGTCAGGCCAGGTGACATTTGAGAAGGAAATTGCATCTGATTATGAAGCAGATAGGCCACACTCTATAAAAATACTGAAATCAGTGATCGAAAACAAGTAGTATGCTCCCATAAGAAAGATATGGCAATTTGGGTTAATTCCCTGGTCAAAGATTCAGCATTAATTTGTGTGTGTGTGTGTGTGTGTGTGTGTACAGTATTAGATTTTTAAGACAACTAAATCTTTAACAAGATTATAAAATTAGGAAGTTCTCAACAATAAAATCCTAAGTCCAGCACAGCACATCAAAGTACAAATTTGTTTTGATGTGAAGTTAATTCATTGCTTAGAGTAAATATCAACTGAATATTCGGTTAACAAGAATTTTATCCTCTTAGAACTTAAAGTGGCCTTTAAAAATTTTTTTTATTCATTTATTTATTGGCTGCATTGGGTCTTCGTTGCTGCGTGTGGGCTTTCTCTAGTTGCGGCAAGTGGGGGCTACTCTTCATTGCGGTGCAGGGGCTTCTCATTGCGGTGGCTTCTCTTGTTGCGGAGCACGGGCTCTAGGTGCATGGGCTCCAGTAGTTGTGTCACACGGGCTCAGTAGTTGTGCGTGGGCTTAGCTGCTCCGCGGCATGTGGGATCTTCCCCGACCAGGGCTCGAACCCGTGTCCCTTGAATTGGCAGGTGGATTCTTAACCACTGCGACACCAGGGAAGTCCCGCTTTTCTCTTTTCTAAAAATGACCAAGGAACTTTGAGCTCAGTGCCTTTCTAGTCTGTCCATTAATTTCTCTGAGTTTACGGAATTATTCTCAATTCTCCCTCTGACCTTTTCCTGTTGAAAAGCTAAAAAGTAAGAACCTGCCTCTAATATTTGCCCTTCAATCTCACCCTAACACTGCAGGTACAACTGAAATTTTTGGAATCACAACACATTAAAATAATCAAGAAGCCCTGAGTTCCTTCATTCTTAAATTTTTATCATGAAAATTCCCAAATATGCCCAATGATAAAATTCAGCAAGTCCCTGTGTATTTATCTTCCAGTCAACAGCTATCAACCAAAACCAGCATTTATTTTGCATACTTGTTTCATCTATCTACCTTTTTTCTTGAAATATTTTAAAGAAGACCCCCAGATATCATGTTATTTCACCCCTCAATATTTCAGTATTAATCTCAAAAGACATAATCGTACCTGACAACAATGCCAGCATGATTGTTAAGAAAGTACACAATAATTCCAAATTCATATTCGACTTCCCCCATTGTCTAAAAATGTCTGTTTTACAGTTTGTTTGAATCAAGATTCAAACAAGGTTTACTTATTGTATTTAGTTATGTCTTCAAAGCTTAAGCCTCTTCTGGTGAAGAAAAAAATGTCCTCCTTTTTTTCTTTTTTTTTTTTTTATTCCAACACCTTTAACTTTTTAAATAACAGTTTTGCAGATATAATTCAGATACCATAAAATTCACCCTTTTAAAGTGTGCAATTCAGTATTTTTAGTATATTCAGAGAGTTGTACAATCATCACCATTATCTAATTTCAGAACATTTTCATCGCTCCAAAAAGAAACTCTCACCCACTAGCAGCCACTCACTACCTCTCTCCTCCCCACATCCTCTGGCAACCACTAATTTACTTCCTGTCTCGTTGGATTTGCCTATTCTGGACATTTCACATAAATGGGATTGTATAATACAAGATGTGGTCTTTTGTTTCTGGCTTCTTTTACTTAGCATAATGTTTTCAAAGCTAAACAAACAAGAGTAGTGCTATGCAGTGCTGGACTTCATTCCTTTTATGGCAGAATAATATTCCATTGATTGGACATACTAAATTTTGTTTACGTGTTTATCAGCTGGTGGACAGGTCAGTTGTGCTGTGGTGTGTTCCACATGCTGGCTGATTGCTTTTTCCTGCTGCTGTTCAACTTGTGTCTTTATCCTTCTCTCAAAGACTTGAGAGAAACCTCACACTGTTGAAAACTTGGTTGTCAGACTTTAGTGTGTGAAAGAACTACCTGCCACACTTGCTAAAGGTGCAGAATTCCAGGCTTATCAGCGGAGAGTCTGGTGTAGTCTGATTGGAGAGGGGACCCAGGAATTTGCATTTTTAACCCACCAATTGATTCTGATGCAGGTATTCCCAGAATACACTTTGAGAAATTCTGCTAGGTATCCCTAAACCTTGATTTTAATAGCACTTGACATTTCACAGAAAAGCCATAATAGCAACTGGTAGATTATTATTATTATTATTAATTTTTTTTGCGGTATGCAGGCCTCTCACTGCTGTGGCCTCTCCCGTTGCGGACCACAGGCTCCGGACGCGCAGGCTCAGCGGCCATGGCTCACAGGCCCAGCCGCTCCGCGGCATGTGGGATCCTCCCGGACCTGGGCACGAACCCGCGTCCCCTGCATCGGCAGGCGGACTCTCAACCACTGCGCCACCAGGGAAGCCCGCAACTGGTAGATTATTGACTAAGACTTTTAAAAAACAAAGTTGGAAATATTACTATAGGCTTACTATAATAAAAAGGGCCTAAGTTAATACCCTGGCTGATGTCTTCTGGGTTGGAGTTAGACGTTTGCAGGAATGATGGCCAGGAGAATTGTGTTGTGGTTGTTAATTAGCCACCCTGGAGTGAGTGAAGTAGCCAAATTTAGTTTTAAAGGCAATGAAAGCCAAATAGCCTCTAAGAATTAAATTACTGCACCAATCTTTACAGTGTTGACCTCAGCATTTACAAATGTGCTCAGATTGATTAATTAGAATACTTCTTGATTCAGGAAATTTTAATTCTTAATCTGAAGCCATTTTCTGTTAGGTAACCAAGAACAAAGTAGGTTGTAAATATTCTAAGAGGACTCCTCTTTTCCTCTAGACATAGGCTACAACAAAGTACAACCATGTTTGCTTCAACACTTTTTCACTATCTAAATAGTGCATTTTAAACACCCCAAACTCCTGAGTATGAAGAGTGGTTTTCCCTTAATTTAATGACAAGGGTTTTATTCCTTCCTTCTTCCCTCCCTCCCTTTTTTTTTTAAATTTCTTTTGATGTTGACCATTTTTAAAGTCTTCATTGAAGTTGTCACAATATTGCTTCTGTTTTTATGCTTTGGATTTTTGGCTGCATGGCATGTGGGATCTTAGCTCCCAGACCAGGGATCGAACCCTCATCCCTTGCATTGGAAGGTGAAGTCTTAACCACTGGACTGCCAGGGAAGTCTCAAGGATTTTCTTTCACTTAATAGATGAGTGATGATTTAAAGGTCTTTTAATGGTTCTTGAGCAGCCAAAGTAGCAATAGCAAATGGAGTTCCATAATGTGGGGAAAAAACCACCAGTGCTTTTTTGGGCTGTGAGAGAAAAAAATGGATTTCAGGATATGAAAACTTAGTTCTGGGCATTTATAGGGGAGTTGCCAGTAGAAGGGAGTGCTTAATTCCTGAGTAATAATAACCTCAACTTCTTGACTCATTACCCTGACTTGTAATGGGTGAGTGCCTACAGCAAAAGTATATTTTAAAAAACTTCTTATTATGAAAAATTTCAAGCATACCCCCAAATAAGGAGAAGCTTCACATACGCAGCACCAGTCTTCAGCAATTAGCAATATTTTGCCAATCTCATTTCATCTGCCCACCCACCTTTATTTTTACTCAGTCATTTTCAAGGAAATTCCAGACATTATGTCATTTCACCAGTAAAAATTTTAGTATGCATTTCTAGATTGATAAAAACATTTTAAAACATAACTATTTGCCATTATTACACCTCATAATTTCTTTTTATTATCCTCTAATACCAGGTCTATGTTCAGATTTTCCCGATTGTCTCAAAACTCTTTCTTTACAGTTGTTTTTTTCCAATCAGAATCCAAACAAGATCCACACATAGCATTTGGCTGTGTCTTTAAGTCTCTTTTATTTGATAACGATCCTCCTCCTTCACCTGATCACTGATTTGCTGTAGAATTTGGGTAATTTCTCCTGTAAAATGACCCACATTCTGGATTTGTCTGTTTCCCCTTACTGGCATTTAGTGTGTTTCTTTATCTTCATTTAACTTCTTTCTTTTTCTTTTTTTAACTTGTTTGTTTTCTATAAACTGGAGATTCAAGTTGAATTTTGGGTCGAGAAAACCTTCCATACTTCTGATGCATCACGTTGCAAGGCCCGTAATGGCACACTTGTCCCATTTTTCTAGGTTTTATTAGTGGGTTGAGGTGGTGTCCTCCACTACCAAGTTAGCCATTACCCTTTCACTGAATGGCTTTAGCTTCCACTTATGCTCATTCCTTAAACTCTTGTTTCATAGCTGTAAAATAAATTACAAATTTTAAAACATCACTCGTCTTTCTCTCAAACACTATTTGATTACCCCCCAAAAAACGGGTCATATGGGAAAGGCAGGGTAAACTCTTTTTTTTTGCCTAGGCCCCCCCCCCCAATTTCAGAGTTATACAACCTCGATAATTACAGGAGGGTTTCATATTATCATGAATTCAGGATTTTTATATTCAGGTTTTATATTCATCAAAAGTATGTTTTTAAAATTGATGTTGGAGATGGAACCATGAAGCGCTGGCATCAGCCTTCTGAGACAGCGTTTCTCAAAGTATGGCCACAGACCGTATATATCAGAATCCCCTGGGGCATTGGTTAATATGTAAATTCCTGGTCCCCATCTAGACCTACTTGGTCAGAGTCTCTGGGAGTAGAGCCCTAGAATCTGCATTTCTAACAAACTTCTCTAGGGATTTCTAAAATAGCTATGGAATGGATAGCCTTATGGGATTACCTCATCAGAGCTTGGGGACAAAACACCAAGTGGGTACACACCTGAGCAGTTACTTTAAAATAAGGTCACAAGGGCTTCCCTGGTGGCGCAGTGGTTGAGAGTCCGCCTGCCGATGCAGGGGACACGGGTTTGTGCCCCGGTCCGGGAAGATCCCACATGCCGTGGAGTGGCTAGGCCCGTGAGCCATGGCTGCTGAGCCTGCGCGTCCGGAGCCTGTGCTCCGCAACGAGAGAGGCCACAACAGTGAGAGGCCCAAGTACCGCAATAAATAAATAAATAAAATAAATAAGGTCACAAGATCAATGACCACTGATAATTCAAGAAAACAGAGGATGGATACATCAACTTCTTCAAGAAGGGCCCAACCGACAAGAGTAGTACTATGCAGTCCTGGACCCCATACAGTGCTCTACCCTGGTTGAGACAATCTAGGTTCTGACTACCCATTGTTACTAGAACTCTGGGAAACTTTCACAACCGTAAATCCTGTACAGCGTGGCTCTACATGACATTGAACTAATCTCTCCTGTGGATTCCCATGGACCACTGTTGTTCGCATCTGTAGCCTCAGATCCTGCACAGCTGCTGTCCACTGGGCTCCAGAGACTCCCACTGCATGATATGTGTCATCACATCAGGTAACATGGTTCTGTATCCGTTAGGACATGGGGTGCCATTTGTATTTGAAGGATCACTTAGTACTGTTCTCATATGTCCTATTTTTGAATTGCTTATCTCCTCTAGGGAACATACTTTCAATATTTTATTAAAGTCCCCGAATGCTTGACATTTTGAGCAACAGATTTGTCTAGTTGGTTTTTTATATAAGTGATGATCCATTTTTGTAATTTCATTTGCCTTTATTTATTGAATTTTAAATAGCATTGTTGAATGCACTGACTCATGGGGGTTGGGGGGTGGGGAATACAGATGCTTAGAAGAAGAGCCAAGCTTGCGGACCTTGCCAATTGAATTTTCTACAGATTAGAGAAAGCTAAACTACGTCTCTCAGCATGTTTCTACCCATGTACTTGGGAAGAGAAAATGGGAATCAGGCTCCTGGGGCATAACAGAAGTCCCAGATCTCCCTGAATGAACGCATCCCCATTGTCTGTCAGTGAAGCTCTGTATTATGCCAATATCCAGCCCATGGAAAGAGCATGGCAAAGGGCAGCATTGGGCAATCCAGCAGGGCCCTGCAGGGGACCGGAATTACACGCACAGCCTGTTTCGAGATTCTTCAAGTTGCTGCCAAAGCCCTGGCATGGAGCTCCAGGCAGAAACCTGGCCTTGATACCATTTGATAAGGGCAGGAGTCATAAATTCAAATGCCTATGGGGGCCAGGAAGGCAGCATAAAGGAGTGAAGAGGCCTGGACAAGAGACTGGTGGATTAGGGAAATATGTCCCCACCGAAGGAAGCCACCCATCAGCTTCTCCTGGCTGTTACCAGGAACAAGGTCCCTGAATGGCTAGAGCTTTTGATATTTCAAGAAAGGCAGATAATCTGAATTTTTATGTGAATTCTCTAGATCTCAAATGTTGGCATTAATTCAAATAGATTTTAAACACTGCAATGGTTAAACTAAATATGTCTGTGCGTCATTGTTTTGGGGCTTTTGATTTAAGGAAATACAATACCTTAAATTAATACCGCAGTGAAATAGAGGAGAGCTTGTATTTCCCAGACCAAGATGGTAAAAGTTAGAGTCTATAGATGGTTTGCTGATGCTGTTAGCAGAGACTCAAACCATGAACTTTTTTTTTTAAAGAAGACAAGAATGTCTTCTTTTCCTTCTGTTTTTAAAAATAAATTTATTTATTTTAATTTTGTCTGTGTTGGGTCTTTGTTGCTGCGCGCGGGCTTTCTCTAGTTGCAGTGAGCGGGGGCTACTCTTCGTTGTGGTGCATGGGCTTCTCGTTGTGGTGGCTTCTCGTTGCTGAGCACAGGTTCTGGGTGCGCAGGCTTCAGTAGTTGCAGCACACGGGCTCAGTAGTTGTGGCTTGTGTGCTGTAGAGCGCAGGCTCAGTAGTTGTGGCACCCGGGCTTAGTTGCTCCGCTGCATGTGGGATCTTCCCAGACCAGGGCTCCAACCCATGTCCCCTGCACTGGCAGGCGGATTCTTAACCACTGTGCCACCAGGGAAGCCCTCAAACCATGAACTTTATAGGGATAAATTAGCTATATTTTGGTCAGTAGCCAGAGGCTAGACATTTGTAATTGTGTGCCATTTGTCATCTAGAAGCTCTGGATCAATGTATATAGATCATTGCAGAACCATAATTCAAAGTCCATGGTCTATTGATTGTGGGTCAATGGTGACATCTTCCTACAAGAAAGCCATCACATTATAGAGCTAGCCCCCTGACCCCCTTGAGTCCTCAGAGGAAGACAGAGCAGAGTATTTACATGGATTGCTTTATAAAACTCTAAGCCTTGACTTGCTGGCAAAGAAAGTAGTGAGAATTTAGGCAGACTGCTTTGCCTTTCTGAAGAGTGATAGCCAGATAGCATGTTCTGTTGAGATTGGATTTCAGTGTTGAGTTGTCTTCTAATTAGTCAGAGAGAGAAAGCATGGCTATATAATTACAACATGTGGACAGAGTGTTCTTTCATGGTTAACTAAGTGCACTTACAAAATTAATCTGGACTCTGGGAAATTAAATTGAGTTTAAAGAGAAATTTTAGACTTAAGAAAGCACATCGAATAAAATTTTGGGTATCCTATAAAAGACCAGGGGTGTATGGACTAGAATTCTAGTTCTACCTCTGTCTGCAAACGATATGGGTCTTGATCATTTAACCTCTCCTGGTTCCAAGTTGGTTGAATTAGATGAATCTAACTGTAATATTCAATTGTTCTACAACTTCATTTTTTTTTAAGCTGGTTGTTTTCTGTTACTGCTTATAGTCGTTGACTATTCATTTTTCTATCTTGTTTCATTTCGAGGAGATATTAGATGAATCCTTCTGTTTGCTAGAAAAAAATGGATGGACCTGTCACATATCTATGTTATTATTTTTATACTAGTTGGGACATGGACTGCTCATTGAGATGGGCTTAAAAGGAAATAGGATGATGTGGAATCAGTACCAAAAATATTTTGATGAGCATTATTAAGTTATATATGGTTCCCTCTGTTCTGCTATAAAAGGAAACACAATCGTTGTTTATTAAAATACAGTATTTTAATACCACAATGAAATACACACACACACTCACCAAAATGGCTAAAGTTTAAAAGTATGATAGGTCTCTGGCCTCGCTCCCGGGATACCCATCTCGGCTAGGGGGTCACTGCCGGTGCCCGCGCGGCTTGGCGCGGCGGCCTTGGGGCCTGGGCCCGGCCACCACCTCCTCCTCCGCCGCGAGCTCCGAGGGGCCGCGAGATGCAGCCGCGGGGCCCTCCCCCCGGCGTAGTCCCCCACTAACGGGGACTTCACCTCTGTCTCCTCAGCAGACGCGGAAGACCAGCAGCATTGGCATTACTGGGCTCTAGTAATGCAGAATCTGCCTTAATCATAATTTACATTTTGACAAGATAATCCTTCAGTGATTCATATGCACATTAAAGCTTGAGAGGCGCTGATTGAGAATATTATGAAAGATCAACAAAAAGAGGAAAATTTTTTATAGCTAAAAGATCAGGGGCAGTTTAATATTGGTAATATTTTGCCACATTTTGAAAGATAGGTAACGTTTTGTATATGTAGGATGGAGGGAGTATGTCCATATGCAAGGGGCTGCCTATGAGGAAGTCCCTAACACCAAGAAATGGCTTAATAAGAATGGGATTTTTAAAAATTCATCATACATAATAAATGCTATGAAAAGGAGGTTCAGGGACTTCCCTGGTAGTGCAGTGGTTAAGAATCCGCCTGCCAATGCGGGAGACACGGGTTCGAGTCCTGGTCTGGGAAGATCCCACATGACATGCCACAGAGCAACTAAGCCCGTGCGCCACAACTACTGAGCCTGCGCTCTAGAGCCTGTGAGCCACAACTGCTGAGCCCATGTGCCACAACTACTGAAGCTCACGCACCTAGAGCCTGTGCTCCGCAACAGAGAAGCCACCACAAAGAAGCCTGCGCACCGCAACGAAGACCCAATGCAGCCAAAAATAAATAAATAAAATAATTAATTTTAAAAAAAAAGAGGTTCAAAGGTGGAAGTGGTTAACTGCAGGAAGGGATCAAGGAAGCCTTCAGAGACAGATGAGATACATTTTGAAGGAAAAGGAGGAGTTTTTCAGGTTGAAAAGAGGGAAGAGCATTCACTTAAAAATTATGCAAATGAAATAATTGGTCGAGGCAGTCCCTATATTTTATACTTCTCAATCTTCACAGACCTAAAACAATGCTGATTTAGACCATGAAAAAAAAAAAAGTCTGATAATATTAAGTATAGGTAGGATGTGAAGCAACAGGAACTCTGACACTCTGCTACTGCAAGTATTAGTATGACCACTTTAAAAACCGGTTTGGCATTATCACCCCATTTGAACACATGCCTACCCTATGGCCCAGCAACTTACACCTAAATGTATATCCAACAGAAATGTGTGCCCATGTTCACCAAAGGACACATATAAGAACGTTCATAGAAGCATTTTTGGTTTTGTTTTTTGCGGTACGCGGGCCTCTCACTGCTGTGGCCTCTCCCGTTGCGGAGCACAGGCTCCGGACGCGCAGGCTCAGCGGCCACGGCCCACGGGCCCAGCCGCTCCGCGGCACGTGGGATCTTCCCGGACCGGGGCACGAACCCGCGTCCCCTGCATCGGCAGGCAGACTCCCAACCACTGTGCCACCAGGGAAGCCCCATAGAAGCATTTTTGGTAATAGCCTCAAGCTGGAAACAAACCAAATACCTGATGGTGTTGAATTTGTATATAAACTGTGACATCTTCATACAACACAATACTATACAGCAACAAAAACTAACAAACTGCAGCTTTTCTGAGCAACATGGCTGAATCTCATAATACTGAGCAAAAGAAGCCAGGCAAAAAAGAGCTACACACTGCATGATTTTATTTATAGCAACACAAACAGAAAGCTCAGGCAAAACTAAGCTATGGATCTAGAAGTCAGTGTAGGGGTTACCTTTGGGGGAGAGAGCATAGTGGTTGAGAGGAGTGTGGGCGAGGACTTCAGGGTGCTGGTTATGTTCTATTTCTTTACCTGGGTGGTGGTGCACAGGTGTGCCTGTTTTGTGACAATTCACTTAAGATTTATGCATGTATTTATGTTTTAATTAAAAATTAAATTTTCTGAATGTTTAAGTTAAAATATTAAAAACATAGGAAGGTTTCATGCTTTGTGCTTAGACATGATATCAACAGCTCTTTTAGTAATAACCTATAGAAATCAATAATAGCTGTTGCTGAAACATTCTTTTATAACAGTGACTTCAACTAAATGGCTCATAATTACCCACCCCCAAAAGAAGATAAGTAAGCTATCTTGAATTGTCCTTTTTATTCAAAAATAAAGTCTAAACAGCAATGGGTATAGTGTGCTTCAAATGGAAACATCTACAGTATCATTGTTTCAAAGGTTCCAGTTGAACCAGAATTCCATCAAAAACAGCATAAATCACTTGTAATAATTTGAATCGATTAGTACTCTTGAAACTTTTGAATCTATTTACCTAGTTCATGCAGAGCTTGAAAGGCTTATCAAATGAGTATGTATAGCATTCAGAGCTGTCAGCTCCTCAGAGCCTATCTCTTTTTGGTCACTGGTAACAGCGAGTGATGACTGGCATGTGTATAGTGCTTTTCAAGGTACATAGCACCACAGCCACCAGTAGGAGGATCTGCTTATGTGGCCTTATCAGTGTCACCCTTCATTTGGCTGTCTGACCCTATTTTCTGAGAAGAAATGCAAGAGTAGAACCCTAAACCTTCACTGGGGACAAAGTTGTACAGTGAGAGAGTTCAGGACAGTCTTATCTTGTTTTCGATGAACCACATGGTTGCCAGCTTTCTAGAAGGGCATGATCACAAAAGGAGAATTACAGGTGTTGCTGCCTGAGGGAAGTCTCATTCCAGGTGCCACTTGTGAATCCCTGCCCTTCCACCAGGTGGCAGTGGTGGTCGGGAGGCTGTTAAGAAGTGATCACATATGGGCTGGGAGCATACTAGGGTATAATCTGGTGAGAAGGCATACATCTTTCCTTTATTGTAAATAGTGTTTATGGACATGGAAGGAATGTAAATGCCCCCAAAGAAAGCCTGTTCGAAATCTGATTAGGCTATTAGAACAACTATTCTCTTACCCTAGAGAGTCTTCTTCTAATCTTATCCTTTCAATCGCCCATTCAACAAATATTTATTGAGTGCCTTCTATGTGCCTTACTATTCTAAGGGGTATGGCGGTAAACAATGCAGTCAAAACCTCTAAGGAGCGATGGAGCGTCTATTCCTGTCTACTAAGAAGATGGAGGCCATCTCATGTTAATTTCCTCAATCTGATGGATGTACTTCCTCCTTTCCAAAGCTCTTGGGCCCTTGACGTGACCCGTACCCTTCTAATAAGGGCACTCCACCAAGCCTTACTTGTAGATTCACTAGCTCCTCACATTTTGATGACAAATGTACTAATAATTATGGTAAAAGGGATAAATAAGATGACCAAACCCTTCCATTGATTCCCTTGCCTCCCTTAAGGTGCTGAGATCTCTCCTTATTTTATGACCAAATCTCTCTAGAAGTCTTATTTCTAAATGAGGGAAGCTCATTTGCTTCAACTTCCTTGCCACACACTTACCTTCTAAACCCTGCCCTCCTCATACCCATGAGGGCTGTAAATTCTATATAATTCAGATCAGAACTTGGAGGAAAGAGAAAACCACCAGGAAAGCAGTGTGGTGAGTAAGATGGTTCTGATTAAGTGAGCCAAGTGTTGTAGGTAAAGAATTAACCTGTCAGTTATCTGAGAAACGCCTGTGTGCACCTAGCATTGTGCCAGCCATTTCAGGTTTCTAAAGAAACATCAAGGGACTTCCCTGGCAGTCCAGTGAGTGAGACTTTGCCTTCCAATGCGGGGGGGGGGGGGGGGGGTGTGGGTTTGCTCCCTGGCCGGGGAGCTGGAATCCCACATGCCTTGCAGCCAGGAAGCCAAGGCTTGGAACAGGAGCAAAGTTGTAACAAATTCAATAAGGACTTTAAAAATGGTCCACATCAAAAAAAAAAAAAAAAAAATCTTAAAGAAACGTCAAAAGTGACCTCTGATAAAAACCTACCAAGAAAGGTGAAACTGGGAAGTCTTCCTCTGGAAGTGAGCTTTGAACGGAGTTTTGAGGAGTGAGTGGACTTGAAATAGAAGGAAGAATAATCATCGGAGGGTGAGGCTGCAGGCCTGGAAGCATGGAGAGTGATGTAAATATTTGATTTAAAGGAGGCGCTTGCAAACAAGGCAGAGACCCAGTCCATGAAGGTAATTTTGAGCTCTTCAATGGTCTAGTTCCCTATCTCTTCTTCCCTTGAAAGCCGAACACCTTTAGTCCGTTTTCTCACCTCCCTCTTATTTATGAATCCATTCCAATATGGATTATATAATATCCAATATCCTAACTGTTCCATGCAAACTGCCTTTGATAGAATTCAAAGAACTTTTGAGTAATAGGTTCTGGTGAAATAATGCTTAAATGAATCTGGGCAAGTTACTTAAACTCTCTGAGCTTCAGTTTTCTCTAAAATGAGGATTATATATATGCCTTCCTCATAGGGCTGTCAGAAGGATTAAATGCACGTTAAAGTTTTGGTCAAGAATTGAACATTGTTACTATTATTAATCATCTTCTTTGATCTCTTAGCTGTATTTGATACTTTCGACTACCTCCTCCCATCTTAAAATACTCTGGAGTTTGCGATGTTGCATGTTTGTTTGCTTTTCTTCTACCACGTTAGCAGCACTGTGTTAGTTTTCTTTGGCTGCTCTTCCTCCGTCTGATCTTGCATGGGGGAGCTCTTTCTGACTATCCCTTTATCTATTCTCAGTCAAAGCTCCTTGGCAGGGCTTCCCTGGTGGCGCAGTGGTTGAGAGTCCGCCTGCCGATGCAGGGGACGCGGGTTCGTGCCCCAGTCCGGGAAGATCCCACATGCCGCGGAGCGGCTAGGCCTGTGAGCCATGGCCGCTGAGCCTGCGCGTCCGGAGCCTGTGCTCCACAACGGGAGAAGCCACAACAGTGAGAGGCCTGCGTACCACACACACACAAAAAAAACTCCTTGGCAGGACTTCCCTGGTGGTGCAGTGGCTGAGAATCCGCCTGCCAACGCAGGGGACACAGGTTTGAGCCCTGGTCTGGGAAGATCCCACCTGCTGCGGAGCAAGTAAGCCTGCACGCCACAACTACTGAGCCTGTGTTCTAGGAAGACCCAATGCAGCCAAAAATAAATAAATAAATTCATAAAAAAAGAAAACCTCCTTGGCAAAACTCTTCCTAGGCAATTTCATCCATAACCACATGTCCTCTGTTATCTTCTATATATTAATTACCTTTAGGTTCATCTCCAGTCCAGACATCTCTTCTGAGCCCCAGTGGTACCTGATATAACTTTTCAGGTGTTTCATGGTTATCTCCAACTCAACACCTCTGAAACCAAGTTCACTTCTCAACCACCTACACCTGCACCTTCTCCTCCAGCATTCCCTATTATAAAAAATGACATTCCTTTTCATTCTAGTCAGAAACTTGGGTCTCATCTTTGACTTATCCTTGTCCCTCATCCCAGTAAATCACCAAATTCAGCTAACTACCTCCAAAAAAATGTCTTTGATCTATCTGCTTCTCCCCTTTCCACTGCTATTCCTTACCTAAACCCAGGCTCCCAGCAGCTCTGGGACTCCCTCTCCACAGATTTCTAACTGGCCTCCCCTAGAGCCCTTTTGCTCTCCTTCAACCGTCTTTCCCCACACAGTAGCCAGCTACAGTCATCTCTTCTTTCAGTTAATCAAAATGTATTAAATAGAAATCGAATCATGTTCCAACCTAGCTTGAGTCCTTCAATGGCATTTCAATCGGCACTTCAAAATAAGCCAATTGTTTCAAAGACTTAGGGAATCTTAACCACGCATAAATACACGCATGATTTTAGATGCAGTTTCCCCGTTGTAGGAACTCACTCCAAAGTTAGCTTATCCTTATTTTACACTAAGTGCGTGCAAAAAGTAGTGAAGACATTCATAAACAGTTTCACATTGGAAATTGAGCAGTACGAGTGCTGTGACTGCCTTCTCTTATCCTCGGACCACCGGCGCCTCACACAGCAAGCATCTGGCCCAAAGCATGTCTTCAGGATTTGTTTGATACATGATGAAAAAGGGAAAAGGCTGTCATAAAGTTCCTCACAGAGTTGAAATATAATCCTCAGAAACCAGTTTGGTTTTAAAGTACAGTCAGGAAAATGTTTTCCCCTGAGACAGCCAAATGTTTACTAGCACTTGCATCTCACATGAGCTGCAATAACCTATTTGGCAATGAGGAAAAAAAGGAAAGGAACGAATGTGCCAGGCACAGTGCCTGAGACCGAATGAGATTTTTTTTAATGCACAAGACAAGGTTCCTTCCCTCCAGGAGCTTCCAGGCCACTTGGAGAGAGGCAACTGTCCAAATATTTAATATCTGATTCCTTGGCTGCTCTTACAGACAAGGCACCGTGTCCTTCTTAGGTGTAAAATGGTGAGCAAAAACAGACCTCTCTCTCACTTCACATCTAACGAGGGTTGGGAAGCACACATTAATCAATCGATCACATGCACAATAATGATAGCAGTGTCACTTATGTAGTGGTTAGTGCATGTCAGGCATATTTTTTGTACTCTATATAGTAACACTCTATGAAGGGGCCTCTTCTTATGGATACAGAAATTTCCACATAGAGAAGTTAAGACACTTGCCCAAGATCATACACCTATTCCAGAGAGTCTGGATCCAGGATTCGTTTTTTTAACCACCCAATCTACTGCCTCCATGCTGTGTGCTAGATGGCATAAGCATATTCACAAATATAAGGTCCGTGAAGGGAAGACTGATGGTGCTGTAAGAACATACGACAAAGGCATCCCATCTTGTCTCAAGTCATCTGAAGGCTGAGTGGTGTTAACTAAGCAAAGAGGGGAAGCAGGAGGGGGCACTGACACAAAACTGGTAATGACAGAAGGGTGAGCATGGAAACACCTGGATATAGTTCATTGGTGGTGGTGGGAAGCATCACAGAGGAGGCAGATCTAGAGGAGGAAGACCTGGAAAAATCTATGGAGTGGGTAGAGAAGAGAGGAAAAGGAAACACCATGAATTCAGAATGAACCTGATGAATTTTGGACATAGGGAGACAATGGTGTATTAGAATTGTCTCAGTTGTGAGCAGCAGACACTCAATTTGAACTACCAGAGAAAACAAGGACTTTACCACCTTGAGTTGCTGAAGAGTCCAGGATACAGATCTGGCAGCCACAGGATAAATGATGTCGTTAGGATCTCTTTTACATTTCTCAGCTTTATTTTTCTTCATTCTCAGCAAGTGGAAAGATGGCAGCTCTAGATTTTATCATATCAGCTCAGCAAACTCAGGAAGGGGAGCACTTCTTTCCCCAAAGACCCAGGGCCAACTCTCATTGGCTCAGTTTATATTACATCCTCCTAGCTGAACCAGTCATTGTGGCTGGGCCACGAGGTGCTCTCATTGGTCAGGCCTGGATCATGTGCCTTCATCTGTTTAGTGCTAGCCTATGTTCCGTCTCTCCATTTGCCCACTTTTCCCAGTTTTAACTCTATACTTTTATACCAGCTGGCCCCTATGTGTGGAACACTTTTCCTCAAAGTTCTCTCATTAGCTTGTCAACATTTTCATCATTTTACCTCTTACCACCTCCAAGTAATGTTTCCTCCCGGAACAAGGCTGAGGTTACAATTATTCTTCTTCAACTGATGCCTTTTCCAATTTAGATCTGTGAATACCAACCTTGTAGTGGTGTAAAAATATATTTAATTATTCATGAGTCTGACAAGATCTGCTGTGTTAAATTGATTTGCTGTGTTTGTAATTCACTGCCTGAGTTTCAATCTGGATGTTTGTCTATATTGAACACTTCAGTTTTGGGCTTTAGGCTGTTAAAAGGCATGCAAAGGATGCCTTGCTAACGTAGCATTCAGTAATCGAGTGATGTTCAGTTTTCATTATGTCAATGGCATTTTCAATCCTGTGGACTTTGCCATCCATTATGCCAATGTTGGCAGAAATACTGAACTCTATTATGGTATAAAATTTCCATATCATTTAAGGTTTTGGATTAATGCCTTCATAGTGGAATGTCTGTGAAATTGAGTCCCAAGGCCTGAGTTTTAGCCTTGAGGTTGCTCCTGAACTTGTTTTATGACTTTCCTCAAGTATTTAAACCTTTCCAGGTGTCTGTTTTGCTGCCTTCTCCTCTCTTTAAGGTGCTTAGCCAGATTAGCACACTAACTTCAGTTGTAACATTTGGTGAACATGATTGAGGTAGGATACTTGATACCCTAAGCCTTATTTTACTGATCTACAAAAGGCGATTATAATAGCATCTATTACCTGATGATTATGTTGGTGCCTGAAGATTATGAATGTAAAGAGCATCATGAGTGACAATGGCAAAAAATTAAAGCGAGCTCTCATCATCCTCAGGATCTGTTTGGAAATAAGATGTAGGCAGAATGACTCAACATAAGCAGGAATTTATTCCTTAAATCCATTAAGTATACAGAGCCAAGATGACCCCAAGGAAACTTGAGTCGCTGTTGTTTGTCTTATTTCCATCCCAGGTCCTAGGGATGTTAGCAATCGATGGTTCTCAAATCTTACAATGCCTAACACTAAATAGATAATGGCGGACAGGAAGCGTGCTATTTTCCCAGTACGTTCCTCTTGGTTAGATAAAAGCTATCTTCAATTATATTAACTTCTCCTCTAATTCGATTTGTCATTAAATATATTGGTTTAAGAATTATCATGCGTTGCGCTTGTACAACTTCTCTGTTGAAAGCACTGAATTGCAACCTTGTATGAGAATTGTTTCACACCTTCGGAAATGGGCTCCTCCACTTCACAGGAACATATCTGCTAAATGGTGTGGATTCGCGCTTTGAGTCAAAACCCACGACCTTTTATGCAGGAAATGTGTATAAGCCGATACAATGACCCTTCTCAAAACCTAAAGAGGTTGGGTGCCCGCATGAGAGGTAGGTATTTCTAGAAGACGCGGAAAAGTTTGGTTTTCGTTCTTTCTAGATTCAAATCGCTCCTTGGACCGTCCCTAGTCCTTGTCCAGAACCGAGACTTTCCCTTTGTACCTGCTAATGTCACAAACTGGCCGAGCGCGCCGTGGCTGGCTTCCCCTCAGACCCAGATTCCTGTCCCCTCCCGGCGCCCTCGATCAGGCAGCCGGCCCGCACTGTCCAGGGCTCTGGACACTCCCGTGTCCTGACCCCATTTATTTCTTGGGTCCCCGCGGGTGCCATTTGGCTGGAGCCCCGGGGAGAAACGAAAAGTTGGATGTAGTCACCCCTACCCCTTGCCTCCTCCACTCGCCCAAACATAAAAACCCGGGGCTGCTGGGGGCCGCGCGGCAGGAAAGAAGAACAAATGATCGAAAGCGGCCCCCTGTCCCCGGCGACGTGCCCCGCTTCCCCGGCCCGAGGGCAGCCCTTTCCGCCGGCCGACACCCCACGCGGGCGTGGTCCCTGCTTCCCGGGCGGTGCCGCGGGCCGGAGGAGGCCGCCGACGCGTCGGGGTCCGCGCGGGGGACCTGCGGCAGCCGCGCGAGCGAAGGCCTGGCCGCGCATTCCAACCCGTTCAGAGTGAAGCAGGACATCAGAAGAGAAAAAGAAAAAAGGCCGAGCCGGGGTGGCCGGGGTCGCGGGCGGGCGGAGGAGGGAGGAGGAGCCGCGGGGACCCGGGCCGGGGCCGGGTCGGGGTTGGGTCGAGGCCGGGCGCGCGGCGGGAGCGCTCGGGGCGCGGGCTGCACGCGGCGCTCGGACCGCCCCTCCTCCCGGCGCCGCCGGCCGCGGCCCAGGCTCCCTCGCTCCGCCACTCCCCGCCCCTCCGCTCTCCCTCCCGCCTCCCGCCTTCCCCGCCCTCCCCTCCTCCTCTCCTCCCTCCCGGCCTCCCTCTCCCAGCCAAACTGAAAGCCGGACCCCAGGCCGCCTCCCCGCCGCCGCCGCCGCCGCGCCCGGCCTCCCCGCGAGCGCTTCACCATGGCCGGTTCTGTTTTCACCTTATAAAGATGGCGGTGCGGGATCGCTGTAACCTTTAGACTAATGACTGTCCGAAACATCGCCTCCATCTGTAATATGGTGAGTGGCCGCCACCGCCGCCGCCTCGGGGGTCGCGCCCCAGGCGCGGCGAGGCGAAGAAAGGGAAACCCGAGTCGCACGCCCGCCCGGCGGCCGGTGGGGGTGGGGGCGGCGGGGGCGGCGCGGCGCCGCCAGAAGTTCCCGGCCACGGGGCAGGGCGGGCCGGTCGCGGCCCCGAGCCCCGCGTCCCCTTCTCGGCCCCGGGACCGGGGACCCCGCTTGCCGGTCCCCGGGCCGAGCCGCTGCGCCTCCGCCCTCGGGTTGCGGTGGAAGCGTCTTGGGGGGGAGGCAGAACCCGGACGTCCCGGGGGACCGGGTTGGAGGAGAAGCTGGTGGGGGGGGGCACCCATCCTGTCCTTGCCACAGATAAGCCCTGCTGGACTCCCTGACCGCCCTCATCTCATTTTTTAGTTCACTCCTTAAACTGTATTTAAGATTCACTTTGCAGAGGCAGTAGGTGTATCTGGTGAAATCTGAAATGTGATAGAGCTGTAAAAAAGTGCAAAATTGTGGTTAGGGAAGTGAACTTCTACCTGGTTTAGGAAAGCATGGCATTTGCTTTGGATGCCTCAGTTTTCCCATCTGTGAAAGGGGGACAAGGTTATAAGGCAGTAACAATTAGAGGCCCTAAGGGTGGGGCCGGCTGGGGGCGTGGAATTGGTCTCCAGGATTATCCTGCCTGATCCACTGTAGACCTAAGCGCGGACTGGTGGGCGTGGACACCGCAAGGGGACCTTGCTGGGCTCCAGTTTGGACTGGGTCCATGACGTGGTGATCACTTTAACTTGGGTTTCTCCCATTGCTTTCCCTTCGTTTTCATTTTCTGCGGGAACAGCCTCCAGCCCTTGGGTCCCCAGGGTGCATCCTGCTGGTACCTCTACTTGTCAGAGCCTTGGAGAGCACAGCTCGCCCCCTGGAGTAAGGCATTGCCTTCCTGTGCAGGATGAGAGAGTGTGTGCTTTGCCTTAGCTCTCCAGGGTTCCCCCGCCCCGCATCAAGTCTCCCCTCCCCCCAGCTGAGTGGAACACATGCTCTTTTAATGCCAGTTTGGGGGAACCTCCCTTGAAGCTAATAATACAGGCCACTAAAGGGAATCTGAGGAGGCTTGATTGAGAAGCCTGGGAGTAAGGCGATCTGGCTGCCCTTCCCCCATCACCCAGCTTTATAAATCTTCTGTCCCACATTCTGTTGCAAGATTAACACATGGGAAAGGAGCATTAGGGAGCCATGTGTTAGCTCAGGGGTGGAACCAAGACCCACTGGTGCTGGCTTCAGTTTTCAGCACCGTTGGACGCGGCTACCGCTGTGGTCGGCAGAGCAGTTGCTGGGCCTTCCCAGAGTGATAGCTGCAAAGGTACTGGTGCAGGACCAGATGTGGTGAGTGGCTCCTGGCACGTTTACATTTCCTCTCTTCCTTCCTTCTCCACACAGAGACAGGTCTTCTGCTCCTTCCTGTCGAGTGGCATTAATGTCGCTTGGTGCAGTGAAAAGATGATGCCTTTCCTCTCCATCTCTCTGTCTGCTAAGACCAGCTCCTGAGGGGAGCTCTGAAACCAGAGCATCTCCAATACTCTCTTTCGTGCCTGCTGGGGTGGCCTCGGGCTTACAGGGCAGTGAAGCTCTTGGTGGTGTTCCTGTCCTGCTTGTGTGTGGCGACACCTCTCTGTATTGAAGCAGGCTGGAAACTTGAGAGCTAGCACGTCCCAAGATGAAGTCAGTCCCCTGCTTTTTTTTTTTTTTTTTTTGGCCCTCAGTGCAGTTGGGGCTTCTTGGTGGCACACCTGAGTAGAATGTCACAACCTGTTTCCAGTGAAACTTGGCCAGGGAGGCAAGCTGCAGGGAGGACATGAGAGGAGCGGGCTAGCACTGTGTCTGGAAAGTTGGCATCTCATATGGAGTCCCTAAAAAGGCCCCAAATTTAGGGTCATCACCCAGGTGAGGTGAGGAACCAATAATTCATAACTAGGGAGTCTTACGTTTCTAGTTTCTATATGGACACTGTGCCTGGAGTAAGTGATATGAAGAGCTTGGGCTCTAAAGTCAGACTTCCTGGGTTCAGTGACCTGCTTCTAACATACTAGCTTTTCGTCCTTGAACAAGTTGCTCTCTGTACTACTTTCCTTATCTATAAGAAGGGGATGATAATGGTTCCTACCTCATGGAACTGTTGTATTAAATGAGTTACTGAGCCTAGTATGTAGCAAGTACTCATTGAGTGTTAGTTGTTATCAACATCATCTTTCTCGTTATTATGTCATCTTCAGTGGTTTAAAGGACAATGGGTTTGATGTCTTCTTGTATCTGATGGAAGCAGCCACTAAGATAACCCACATGTTCATTTATGCAAACCAAGCTGACTGCAGTATAGGGAGGCTGGGACGGGAATCCTTAACTCCGCCCCTTATAAAAGGCTGCTCAGGTCATCGTGGCCCCTCCTAGTCTTGCTTCCCACAGAGGAGGCTCCCTGATGAGGAGACTGCTGTCTTTTCACTTGATCAAACATACGTTTTTCATTGGACTTCTCTTTAGATTCTTCACTTGATGATGCATTGTTTCCAGGTAGGTTTTCTATGGGTCTCTCCTCACTGTTTCATTTCTCTCTGGGGCTCTTACTGATCCTTCCCACTCCCAACTCCATTTGGTCCCAGCTGGTCTGAGTCGTAGTTAGAACGAGTGGCAGGTTTTTTTTTTTTTAAGCAGGTCATTTGGCTTATTTTAAACAGGCTGATGTGTGTCCAGAAAGAGTGTTAAAAGATATCATCCTTCTAGGTAAGACTTGTACAAACCGACCTAGCATTGAGAAGTGGATTTGTTTCATCCAGCGGATGAGAAAGGACCCAGCAGAGCAGGAAAAACCTTGTAGCAAATCCTTTGTGTGATTGAAAAATAAACACCTTCTCTTTTCCCCACACTTCTTGTGCCAGTTTTAGATACAGGGGTTGTGGAAAATATTCACATCCCCCCACTTGTCCCCTACCCCACTGAAGTTTTACATTCCATTGGCAGTTTAATGCGAGTTCCCATTTGTTTTAATTTCACTTCGTGTGAATTCCTGCCATAGTGATTCTTGATCAACTTGCTTAGGGCTTGTCAGCTTAGCCACACAGCGTGTCTGGTTCAGAGATAGTAAAGCTTGTTTGGCTGGTGTGTTGTAATTTTTAAAATGTACTAGCCGCTACCAAGCATAAGGAAATGTTCCTTGTTGATAATCTTGTGACTTTTGTCCAGACCAATGGATTTAACTTCCTACATATTTTTATGGCCCTACAAATGGAAGGTTTTTTGGGGGTAGATTTTCTGTTTGAAGAGCCTGAGGAATTTTCTGAAGAGGAAGCATTTGTTAGGAGAAACCCACTGTGCCCTCTAGAAATGTGACTGGTACTGATGCAAATTGGCCTAAATCATCAAAACTTAATTTCACTTGTTAATAGCGCTGTAAGTTGTGCCATGGAAGAAATGCTGTGTGTCAAATAGATTACATTTTGTTCCTGAAAATGGCCATCTGTTGAGGACCTTTATGTTAGTGTTGGCACATATTATGTGCAGGTACTTAATTGAATGAGGTGAGTCCCTGTCCCCAAGGAGCTCAGTGGTTTCTTATCTTGTGGGTAAAACATTGGTAAAGATGAAACAATTTCAATGCAGTGTGGTATCCACAGGGTTAAAGGTTGAACAAAATCTCAGAAGCGATTCAGTGGACTGATGAACACAGCAGGATGTTTCTGTAATATAATTTGCATTTGACTCAAGTTTGACTATTTTTTTTATTTGGTATGAGGACATGGTTATGGTCAGCGTAACTTAGAACTGGAATCTGTGCCATTGAGTGTCTCTCCAGCTAAGCCTGAGTCTAATGGTGCCTCTGGACAAATTGTTGTATTTCTTGGGACCTTAGTTTTTTTCCTCAGCTTGTAAAACTGATATATATTTTTTTGGTTGTCAGAAACTTCTTAGCGAGTAGTAGTTTCTGGAGTCTTGACTTGAGTGGCTAACTACTTTGTTTAAAACTGTATTGAATTTGCCAGATATTACCATTTCAGCATTCATTGAACAACCCCAGGATATTATTGGACACCACTGTGTGTGCCAGATTTGAATTCTTGTACATAGATGAAGTCACCTTGATATGAAGGGGAAGTAAAATTAGTAAACATTTGTAACAACGCTAGAGGATTTTTATAGAGATCACTTTATGTTGGTAAGTCAGTTACTTATTTGAGGCAAGTGTTTTGAGAATAGTTGAAAAAAATTTTTAAAGTTATTTAAAAATATGTAAATCTCAAAATTTGGAAGAGATAACTTGCTTCTTCCTCTATTACTGTTACTCCTTCCCGTCGTCAAAGATCATTGGAAATCGTAAGTTGAGTTTAATATGTCAGCTCGGAGAGGTTAAGGTCATGTGTGAGCGTCTCCACTGATGCTTGTCAGATTTAGAAATTGCAGCCTGAGGTGGCATGGGTTAATGTTTAAAGAAAAACTCTGTTCTTCTGGCCTCTCAGATCTAATATGGAGGAGTTTGTGTTGGGTTAGGACCTGACAATTAGGTCTACAGATTCTTCTTTGTTTTTCTTGGAATCGTAAGGGAAAACAAAGCTGAATGACAATATTTAGTTAGAATTAATGTGATACCATTTTCTGGATATCAACTATGTGTGTTCCAGTTCACCCAAACAATAAAACCTATTTATTTATTTTTCATTAATGTGGAATTTTGGTGTGTTTGGGTTGTAACTGAAAGTAATTTTCAGTTTTGATTCTCTTGAGCAATTAAGAGAAGATTGTCTAGTTCACATCTTCCCCCTCCCTCTCCCCCCTGCCCCAGTCTGTTTAGTTAGTTTGAATGAGTTGAGGTTTTATGATGGTATTTAATTCTGTGGTATCATCAGAAAGGTATCTCTTGGTGGTTTTATCTCTGGCCTACCCACGGAGCCAGCCCAAAGCAAATCGATTGGGAGAGATGTAAAAAAATGGTGTCTTTTAGTCTAGTTAACTTTTCTGGCCTAAGTATTTTAATGTAACTTCTTACAATAAACCTTCACTTGTGGTGGAACCAAATGCTAGTCTAAGGGTTTGAAAGGCCTTGCTGATCTTTTACGAGAATAGGCCACCCCAAAATGAACCAGCAGAAACGTTTCTTGAGGCAAATAAATTCTGTGTCAGCAACCAACCCCGGCACTAAAGGCTTTTTGGAATATTTCTGTTCTGGGATTGTGGCTTCGAATTTTGGGGATGTCGTAAGTCCTCTACATGGAATTTTACCACGATTCTGAGAATGATTATTTGCCATGGGTAGTTTGAAGAGCGAGAGGGGAACCCTGTTGGTTCTCTGAGCTTTCCATTTGTAGGTTCAACCTTCCTCCTGCCCATCAAATTCTTTTTTTTTAAAAAAAAAGTATTTATTTGGCTGTGCCTGGTATTGGTTGCGGCACGCGGGATCGAGCTTCCTGATCAGGGATCGAAGCCGGGCCCCCTGCGTTGGGAGTGCGGAGTCTCAGCCACCGGACCACCAGGGAAGTCCCCGTCAAGTTCTGATTCCACTCTCAGAACCCCCAAATGCTCTCAAGTAGCTCAGACTTGGGACCCTTTTTCTAGGTGGTGATAAATTTCAGGCCTACAGAAAAATACGGAGACTGGTAAGAGTGAACACCCAGTATCTTCCATCCTGTGAAGAAATAAAATATTACAAATACAAGTGAACCTTTCCCCATCTCATGCCCTTCCCACCAGACAATGACCGCTCTTCTGAATTTGGTGTTTATCACGTTTTTATACCTTTACTAGATATGTAGGTCTTCCTAAACCAGATTTGAGTTTTGCTTCCTCATGTTTGTAATGCTGAACAATTTGTTTGCTTTTGTTTAAGTAATGATTTTGAGGTTTATCCATGCAAATACATGTAATTCTAGGTTATTTTAGCTGCTGTATAATATTCCATCACATGAATGTGCTACAGTATATTAATTCATTTTATTGTTGCATTAGAATTTTGTGTGTGTGTGCCATGACAGTTTTGAACCTGTCTCCCTGTGCATCTGTTTAGAGTTTCTCTGTGGTGCATACCTAGAAGGGAAATGGCTGGGTCAAAGGAAATGGGCATCTTTGACTCTAATATATTGCCTTATTTCTCTCCAATTTGCATTCCAGCCAGCAGGTTTGGGAGTTTCAGTTGCTCCACATGCTTGCAGACACTCAGTATTGTTAGACTTAATGTTTTGCCAGTCTGATGGGTGTGAAATGATATCTTTGTGGTTTAAAATTTGCAATTTCTTGTTTTCTAGTGAGGCTGAACATCTTTTCATGTGTTTATTTTGCTGGGTTTTTTTTTTTTTTTAAGAAGATGTTGGGGGTTGGAGTTTATTAATTAATTAATTTATTTTTGCTGTGTTGCATCTTCGTTTCTGTGCGAGGGCTTTCTCTAGTTGCGGCGAGCGGGGGCCACTCTTCATCGCGGTGCGCGGGCCTCTCACTGTCGCAGCCTCTCTTGTTGCGGAGCACAGGCTCTGGACGCGCAGGCTCAGTAGTTGTGGCTCACGGGCCTAGTTGGTCCACGGCATGTGGGATCTTCCTGGACCAGGGCTCGAACCCGTGTCCCCTGCATTGGCAGGCAGACTCTCAACCACTGCGCCACCAGGGAAGCCCTGCTGGGTTGTTTTTTTCTTTCTTTTATTATTAATTTTTTTTAACACCTTTATTGAAGTATAATTGCTTTACAATGGTGTGTTAGTTTATGCTGTATAACAAAGTGAATCAGCTATATGTAGGCATATACCCCCATATCTCCTCCCTCTTGCGTCTCCCTCCCACCCTCCCTATCCCACCCCTCTAGGTGGTCACAAAGCACCCAGCTGATCTCCCTGTGCTGTGCGGCTGCTTCCCACTAGCTATCTGTTTTACATTTGGTAGTGTTATATATGTCCATGCCACTCTCTCCCTTCGTCCCTGCTGGGTTGTTTTTATTTTTTAATTTTATTAAAAAAAAAACTTTTTATTGAGGTATAGTTGATTTACAATGTTGTGTCAATTTCAGGTGTACAGCAAAATGATTCAGTTATACACACATATATATATATTGTTTTTTAGATTCTTTTCCATTATAGGTTGTTATAAGATATTGAGTAGAGTTCCCTGTGCTACACAGTAGGTCCTTCTTGGTGATCTATTTTATATACAGTAGTGTGTATATGTTAACCCCAAACTCCTAATTTATCCCCCCCCACCACCCTTTGTGCTGTTTTTTTTTTTTTTTTCTCTTTTTTTTTTTCAGCCGCACCACACGGCTTGTGGGATCTTAGTTCCCTGACCAGGGATTGAACCTGGGCTCCTGGCGGTGGGAACGCCGAGTCCTAACCACTGGACCTCGAGAGAAGTCCCTGTGCTGGGTTGTTTTATTATTATTATTTTTTAAATTTTTATTTATTTATTTTTGGCTGTGTTGGGTCCTTGTTGCTGCGCGCGGGCTTTCTCTAGTTGCTGAGAGCGGGGGCTACTTTTCGTTGTGGTGCACGGGCTTCTCATTGCGGCGGCTTCCCTTGTTGCGGAGCACAGGCTCTAGGTGTGCTGGCTTCAGTAGCTGTGGTGCTCGGGCTCAGTAGTTGTGGCACACGGGCTTAGATGCTCCATAGCATGTGGGATCTTCCCGGCCCAGGGCTCAAACCCCTGCATTGGCAGGTGGATTCTTAACCACTGCACCCCCAGGGAAGCCCTGGGTTGTTTTAAATCCAGGGGCTCGAATCCAGGGGCTCGAGAGCAGTTTTCTAGGGCTTGAAAGTCAGGATTGCGGTGTTGGTTTTGTCTGCACGTAGGGAAAAGGAAAATGAAGGGGAGCATCAGGGAGACCAAAGAAAAAGTCAAGCAAGATAAGGATGGAATGGAAGATAGAGGCTGAGGACATGATAACAAGGTGGGGAAAATGTAGCAAAAGGATTATAGACTAGAATGGAGAAGATAGTCTTGAGTGTTGAGAGGAAATGTGGGATCTTTTACTGTGCTAGCCAGGCCTCAGTTCAAGTTACATCGTTCATGCCCTGTTTAATCGAATTTGGCTTTGGTGAAAATCGTGTCTGGGGCCTCTGCCGGTGAGAACAGCAGCAGGGCTGGACCTGTGGAGCTTTGTTCACCCAGTTGCTTTTTGAAGTTCTGTTAGAAGGGCAACGTGAAGTTAGTGTTCTTCCTGAAATACATTTCTTTGTCCTTCAGGTTAGATACACTGTGCAGGAAACCAGTTTTTATCGGGATCTGCTTGAATGTACTTGTGGAATTATGATCTCAAGTATTTAGAAAACATTCCCTGTGCTTTATTTTAATTTTCAGAGTATGATGAATGTCACCTTATTGAACGCAGACACGTATGGTTTTAAAAATATGAGTAACATTAACTTAAAGAATATACTTGAGTGGTTCTTCGGTGTACGAAAGAATTGTGCCCACAGGTGCATTCTTTTATTAAAAATTCAGCCTCTGGGCTTCTGCCCTCAGAGATTTTGATTACGTAGGTCTAAGGCAGGAAACCTGGAATCTGCATTTTAATAAATATTCCCTCCTCTACTCACTCCCGCTTCCTTCTGTTGCAGGTGAGCTAAGGATCACAGTTTGAGAAATGTTGCTTTCCTTGGGTAATAACCTTGGCCTCCTAAAAAAAATATATAGCCTATAGAAATTATCTGCCATGTGAAAGGTTTTTTTAAAATCTATATAAAATTATTTAAGGTAGTAATTTAACTTCAAGAGCTATAGATCGTTGCCATTCTGTAGATGTATTTCCTGATATTAAATAGTAGAGTTTTATTGCTTTATGTTCCTATAACAGGGATTCCCAACCCTGGCTATATATCACATCCCCTGTGAAGCTTTTGAAAGTAATTTTAAAGAAGTTAAATCACAAAACATTAGCACCCAAAAAAGTATGGAAAAAAAGAATGTAATTTAATATATGTTATATACCCGAACGCCAACCCTTCAGATTTAACGGACTTATACATTAATCATATTTGGTTAAGATCATTTTTTAGATATGCTACCTTAAAAAAACCACTAACCACCCCTATCTCTTTCCTATCCCCTCCTCCTAGAACTGACCATTTTCCTGAAGATGGTATGTGTTTACCATGCATGTCTTTATACTTCTGTTTTTGAATCCGTAAGCAGTATATCTGTGTGTGTACAACTGTATAGCCTTTGTGACTATCTTTTTTCACTCAACAATTATATTCGAGAATATGTTGGCACATATACATCTATTTATTTTCTCTTTATTCATTCTAAGGGCTCTTTAACAGTATTTTTTGACTTCACAATGGTTTACCTATTGATTCCCTTATTTAGGGACAGTTGGATAGTTTCCAGAATATTCTGTCTGGAAACAGTGCTGCAGTGAATGTTCTTGTTCCTGTCTTCTTTGCACACATGCCTCCATTTCTCCAGGATATAGTCCTGGAAGTGGAAATGCTGCTCTTAGGATATGCTCGCCCGCAGCTTCCCTAGGTATTGTCAAATTGTTCTCCACAGTGGTTGCATGAATTGGAGCTTGTCTGAGAAGCAGCATCTAGGGCTTCAGCCTCAGTTTCTGACTGTATGGAGGTGTAGGTAGGTCTGGAGTGGGTTTTAGGCACCTGCATTTTTTCCTTAAGTGCCACCCTTGATTCTGATCAGCACCCAAGGTTGAAAAAAACCAACCTTTTTTCAAAGGTGTTAGACTGGCAACCCCATGAGGGCAGGAGCTACGTTTATCTTATTCACTGGGGATTTCCCAGCATTCAGCACAGTGTGGTAGATTCACAGTAAATAATTATTGGATAAATGAATGAAGAGATGCAGCATGGGAGAATGGAAGGATTGCTTTGCAGTAAAGCAGTGCTCCTCAAATTGTCTTGTCTTTTTTATTTATTTATTTTTTTCCCCTGTCATGCCGTGCAGCATGCGGGATCTTAGTTCCCTGGCCAGGGATCAAACCCGTGCCCCCTGCAGTGGAAGCATGGAGTCATAACTATTGGACCGCCAGGGAAATCCCTCCTCAAATTGTCTTGTCTGCAGGAGTTACCTGGGGATCTCGTTAAAATGCAGATTCTGATTCAGTAGGTTAGGAGTGGGGCTGAGATTTTGCCTTTCTAGCATCCTCTCTCGTGACCAGATGCTCCTGGTTTGGGGAGCACACTTAAGACCCTAGGGAGAAAAGGAAAACAATTTCTTTTTTCCATACAGCTCTAAAGTGGAGCAGTTTGGGGTTTAAAATCCTGCTTGGTAAATCTCAGGGCCTGTTTCCCCATCTCTTTACAACACAAAATGGCATGATGAAATAGCCTCCTCACTGCTTTTTTTTTGAGAATCAAAGGATATCTTGCCTGCGGAAGCGTTTTGTGAGCTGTGATGCCCTCACGCATATTACTTTTTCATAATTCTCTTTTAGCGAATGAACATTTTCCTTCAGTTTGTTCAAAGCACAGAGCTGTTGGTATTGCAGGAGCCAATGGGATCCTTTCATCTTGACCTGCCATCTACATTTAGTGGGCATTTTGGGAAAAATAGGATTGGGGAAGGAGGTTGGGCAAGAGCAGAGGCAAAATTCATCAGATGGTGCGGTTCTGACTGCGGGTGCTGAGGAAGTGGGTGTCCCTTCTCACTGTTTCTTGAGTGTGAAGGGCTAGAATGAGGTCACATCTCTCCGAGTCAGCTCTCCAATTTCTTCCCCAGGTCAGACACTTAAAGTGAGAGGGGGCACGCTCAAACTAATTATTTGATACTCATTGATCTATAGGTGTAATCAGAGCTATTCAGGGCAAACTAGGCCTGTGGTCAACCCAAGGTTAAGCCACCACAGGACACTGTCATTTAGGTACAAGTTTTCAGGATGCTTTGGTAACTGGGGTCCTGCCTCATCCATCTGAGAGAGGCCGGCTGGTGTGGAGAGTGGAGGGCGGATGAAAATAAAATAAATACAAGTAAAGTGACGTTTAGAACTCGTGTGTATTGTGTGCTGGGGTATTCCCAAGCTTCTCTTCCTCTAGAGAAAAGCCATGGACTGCATCCACTTCGTTAGACCAGTGATTCTCAAGTGTCAGTTTGTTGTCCTCCACGCTTTTCATTATATCTCAGAACCACCTGAACTTATTTATTTAGTAGTTGTCCTTAAGTCTGCTCAGCTTCTTTTAATTTGGCCTCATTCTGTGCTATGACATCTGTGAGGTAATGGGTTTGATGAGCTGGTTATGTGCCTTTTAAATACATATCAAAAGCGTAGTTGCTAAAGTTAAAAATGTTCATATTCGTGCCACCTAAGATTATCTCCCCTCCCTTGGGCATTCATGGTCTGTAGTTCAGGAGACATCAGCTCAGATAAGAGGTTCTTTATGGTGGTTCGCCTAACTGGCTCTTGGAGGAGCCCTGTTAAACTGGTTTGCGGATGGCAGGCTGGTGAGCTTCCCCCCCGAGGCAGGTCAGCCTGTGGATGGGATCCGGTTGGTTGGATGTGAGAGCTGGCCATCATCCACCCTCTCAGAGACTCTGCTGCTCATCCATGGCACGTGGGTGATGAGAGAACTTCCCTCCCTGGGGCATTGTGGGGCGTAAGTGGAATCATTTGTGTCTAGCGCTTAGCCCGGTGCCTGGCCATTTTATTGCAGTTTTCTTCTAGAGCCCCCTCCTTCCCACTAGCAAAGGAGTCCAAAGGCTGTAGTGGAAAGAGCCCCGATCTCGGGATCCGAGGTCCCGGGTTCCAATCTCGATCCTGCCACTTTGTCACTTTTGTGGCTTTGGGCAGGTGAGTTTAGGTCTCTGGGTCTGTATGAGAGCCATTCCTCCTGGTGAGCAGTGCTGAGAAGGTGAGCCAGCATGTTGTAAGCTCACCGTGGCTTCCAATCTGAGACAAGCCCGGGGAGGGGAAGTGCGTGGAGCGGACAAAAGGAGGAAGAAGCTGTGATTTCCGACTGAGATGTTGGAAGGCGCAGCACTGAGGGTGTGTGGCAAAGCTTCTGTAATCATCAGTCAGGATACTGTGTTTTTCCTTTCCTGGTAATGAGGGCACATCATGTGGTAAACGATTTTCAGTCATCTGATAAGCATAAACATACCCTCTTGTGTTATCTGGTGTACACTTAGGTATTCCTAACAAAAACACGTGAGGCGACTAAGCTCAGTTTCTTCCTTTTTTAAAAGAATTTTTAAAGAAAGTTTTTGAAAAGGTGAATATGAGTTACATGGTAGAAATTTTAGATTGTACAAAAGGATGTATGTTGCAATTACACCCACCATCCAATTCTTGTCTCTGGCATCCAGCAGTATTTGCTGTTTCTTCTGCTTCTCTTCAGAGGTATCTTATGCATACCCAAGCAAGAATGTTTATATTTCTCTCCTAGTTTTTAAAAACACAAACAGTGCTTGTAGCATATACTGAACAGTCTTGATCTGCCCTTTGCTTTTTGTGTCTTGGGGTTGGGTCTGTGCTAGTAAGTACAGAGCATCCTCATTCTTTTTTTATGGCCGCAGAGTATTCAGTTGCCTGAACATATTGAATTCACTTAACTAGCCCCCAACTGATGGGCTTGAAGGTAGTGTTCCAGTCTTCGGTTTTTTACAAACAAGGCTGCAGGGAACAACTTTGTCCCTACATCGTTTTGCATACTTTGGGGTGTATCTTGTCAGCTGACTTCCTAGAAATGGATCTGCATTTGTAACTTCGATGCATCTGTAACTGCCAGATTGCCCTCCACTCTCAATATGTGTGACTCTCATAGCCCGCAGCCTTGCCAAAGTCGGGTGCTCTCCAAAAGCTTTTTTATCTTTGCCAGTGGGGGGAGAAAATGGTGTCTCGGTATATTTTTAGTTTGCATTTATCATATTAGAAGTGAGCTTGAGCAGCTCTTCACACATTTCAGAAAACAAGCTCAATTTCATTTAACTGTTTTGCTGTTGGCAATTATTTTCAAAGTCTGTAGGGAAGGACCAGTTTTATTTTTATTTTCAATCTGTCACAGACTAATACTTTTGTAAAATACAATAGAACATTAATTGCAAAATGGAATAGAAACCTCAAAGTTGCTTAAAACACCGGGTCCAGTTGTTTTATTACCAAACTCTACAGGTGCAAACTCACCTGGTCCATTCATTGTACATGTTTTCAGTTTCTGAACTTTGCTCCCGGGCAGAGCAATAATGCTTTGAGCAGTACCGCTGTGAAGACCTCCTGCTACCTCTCTTTTCTCCGCTTGCCATCCTGTCTGGGGAGGGGAGAAGAGAGCACAGAATTTTATATTTTGTTTCATAATCAATACATTACAGGGTGGTTTCAGTACATTAGACTAAAATATCTCTGTTAGTGCAGTACCGATGCAAGGGCAGGGATTCCACACTGTGAGGTGGGGATACTGCTGTCCTGGTTTTTCACTGATGAAGACCTTGAGCTCGAACTACAGAGGGGGATGAGGGAAGTACTTGAAATCACCCTGTTAGTTAAATTTGAGGACTTGGCCTCTTTGACCTGGGGCTTTGCCAGGATCCTGTGACACCAATGCTGCCTTTCAGGGAAACGATGAGAAGGGTACCTTTGGGTAAAGTAGGAGCTTAAGAGACCTCATCGTCGAGGAGGCAGCTTGGTGCCTGTGCAGAACACTGGGTTGGGAGTGAGGTTCTTGGTTCCAGGTCACTGAAGTCAGGGACTGGGGTAAATACTTCCTCCTCCACCTTCTGCTAGAAGACAGACCCAGCTCTTTGTTCTCCTTTTTTTTTTTTTTTTGTGGTACGCGGGCCTCTCACTGTTGTGGCCTCTCCCGTTGGGGAGCATAGGCTCCCGGACACGCAGGCTCAGCGGCCATGGCTCACGGGCCCAGCCGCACCATGGCATGTGGGATCTTCCCGGACCGGGGCACGAACCCGTGTCCCCTGCATCGACAGGCGGACTCTCAACCACTGCGCCACCAGGGAAGCCCCTCTCCTTTTGAGTTGAAATGTCATCTCTGCCTGAGGACTTTGTTATGCTGTGTCGAGCCACAAAGAGAGTTGTTTTACAAGCCAGAGGCTCTAGCTGCTGTTTACTGTCCTTCCTATGATGACTTCGGATCATTATGTATCCCAGGGTCATCTTTCTTCAGCTGCAGACATTTTTGCTTCTGCGTTACATCATTCAGTGAAGTCACGAGGTTTTTTCCAGAGTTGTTTCTCTCTCCCCAGTATCGTATAAGGCATGGAAATGACGTGCTATCCTGGCGCAGAATGAAAATGCCCTTTAACTGCCTTCCTGTGGAAGCCTGGAGCGGGGCAGAGGAGCATTGTTGAGCCAGGAGTTGGAGTCGTGATGGTATTAAGATTGTGGGTTCACAGCTGACCTCTGCCTCATACTAACACTTGACCTTGGCCAGTTACTTAACCTCCATCAACTTCATTTCCCTCACTTATGAAATGGGGATAGTGAGTCTGAGTGTGTGACTTCTCTGGAGGGAGAGCATCAGTGTTGCTGGATGGGATCAGGTGATGTGTGTGCTCTCTGAGCAGGACGGGCGGCATCCACAGCCCCTCTGGGTATTGCCCGCCCGTGGTTAGGTGATGTGTGATGGCCAGCAGCCAAAGAGGACACTCTCAGAAGCTGCGGCCCTCTGCCCAGTCTCTACGTCTGCAGCTAAGGAATTACTAAAAGGATGAATGAGAAGACCATCTTCTCTGACTTGTGGTCAGGAGCTCAGGCTCTGGACCTGAATGGCCTGGGGTTGAGTCCTGGCGCTGCCTTTACTGGCTGAGTGAGCCCGAGCAGGTTCCCTCTGTTCTTGCATGAGTGGCATGGGGACAGTAAGTGGGACTGCCTCGGTTGGCGGACAGTGGAGTCGATGAATACAGAGACGTGAGGTTCTCTGAACAACGAGTGGCACATACTGCTTACCCTGTTTACCAAGTTTATTTAGTCAGCAAATTTAGTAAGTGCTTTTGTATGCCAGATGTTCTGCATGGTCCTAGGAGACCAGTCAGTCACAACCCTGTCCTCATAGAGTTTATGGTCTAGTGTAGGGGTTGACAAGCTTGTTGGTAAAGGGCTCAATGGTAAATATTTTAGGCTTTGTGGGCCATGATATCTCTGTCGCAGCTACACAACTCTGCTGTCGTACTGTGAAAGTAGCTACCATAAGTAAATGAGTGATCGCAGCTGTGTTCCAATAAAACTTTATTTACAAAAACAGTTGGTGGGCCACATTTGGCCCATGGACTGTCATTTGCCAACCTGTGGTCCAGTGGGAAGACAGGTGTTAAATAGTCACAAATAAGTAAGTTATTACAAATTGTGATTAGTTGTATGAAGAGACACACAGGATTCTGAGAGAGGGAAGGGTCAGGGAAGGTAGCTGTGGAGAAGTGACATTGAAGGCAAATGCTGAGTAGGAGATGGGGGGAAAGAGGGGACAGCTCTGAGGGGCCAGAGAACTGGCCACACTAGTTCTGAGCCAAGAGGCTCAGAATCACAATCTGCATTTCTGTCTCTGTAGAGGCACAACAGATGCTTTGCCAGTTTCTTTGGATAAGAAAATAATGGCGGTTTTTTCCCTGATACATAATTCATACTACTTCTCCCAACTCACCCCTCCCAAATAATCCCAACACTGAGAGATGAGCTGTATTAATATATTAACACATTTTGTTCTGCATACTTCTGGTGGGTCCTTTCTCTTTCTGTTCTTTTCTTTTTTCTTCTATTGTCAGTATCCAAAAATTTAGAAGTTAGGGATGTGAGAGTGCACATTTTTCTAGTATTAGGTGTAAAATGGTTTACTTCTTAGAACTCATTTCTGCTTTTTGATTTTGTTTTCACTTACTCCTATTTTAAACAATATTATTTTCTTTTCCTATTTGGCTAGATAAAAACCCACAGCCCGAAACCATTTTGAAAAAAAAACCTATTTCCTCTTGACTACATCTCAAGTTTCTCCTGATTTTCAACCTCAATTTTATATTCTCTTAAACAGGTTGCAGTGTTCTGTGGTGATTTTACAGAGAAGGACACCTGTGCTCCTCATTCTAGAATATTTTGAATGGTGCCTCAGAGGCAGGGGTTTACCTGTATAACTCTGTGACCCCTTCTGTTTCCTCGGTTTTTCATTCCTGCAATTCTGGGACTCTGAGGGGACCCTGCCACCTTGAGAGTCAATATTGTGTAGTGCTTGGGAGCATACACTCTGGAGTCAGATGGTGTGAGTTCAAACCTAGTTCCAGTACTTATTAGCTGTGTGAACTTGGATAAAGTTACTTACCCTCTCTGTGCCTCAGTTTTCCTATCTTTACATCTTTTTTCTTTTTTTCTTTTTTTTGCGGTATGCGGGCCTCTCACTGTTGTGGCCTCTCCCGTTGCGGAGCACGGGCTCCGGACGCGCAGGCTCAGCGGCCATGGCTCACGGGCCCAGCCGCCCCGCGGCATGTGGGATCTTCCCGGACCGGGGCACGAACCCGCGTCCCCTGCATCGGCAGGCAGACTCCCAACCACTGTGCCACCAGGGAAGCCCTTTTTTTTTTTTTTTAGTTTTCCTATCTTTAAAATGGAGACAATAAGGACATCCACCTCACAGCATTATTGTGAGGATTAAAATGAGTAAAATATACATCAAGTCCTCAGAGCAGTGACTGGACACAGTAAGTGTTATTTTTGTGATGTCTGTTATTATTACTCATTATGTGGAAGCCAGTGACTAATTCCTCCTTAACCATCCTTGAATTCTGGCAAGTGCTTCTGACTCATCCTGAAATCTTGAGCTGCATCACTTCATTTTTGCTTCACTTTCTCCTTAAGGCTCTAGGAATGACCTTTTGTCATCAGAAGTCTGGGAATACTAGAGCTTCTGAGAATTAGTCCTCTATGTACTTTTGTACTTTGAAAACGTACTTGATAAGTGAAATAGCCGTTTTTGAATATAGACTTAAAACTGTAGTTTTAGCAACAATATTCACCTCTCCTGTCGTATATTTTAATTCATGGTTTATAATCAGTGACTGTTTCTCTGTGTACTTAGAAATCCTTACATGTTATTTCGGGCCTTTCTCCACTTTGTACAGACTTGAAAGAGATCCTGCCTGCCTTAGGATGCAGAACTGGGGGAGGAGGTTTATGTTTCTGGGCCTTGGTTTTTTTCATCTGTGGAATGGAGCTGATCTCCAAGACCCCTTCCTGGTCTCTGTTTTTGGTTTAGGCTCCTGCATATTATACAGTGTTCTCATTGGTTTTCTTTTTTTTTAACACCTTCATTGGAGTATAATTGCTTTACAATGTTGTCTTAGTTTCTGCTGTATAACAAAGTGAATCAGCTATATGTAGGCATATATCCCCATATCTCCTCCCTCTTGTGTCTCCCTCCCACCCTCCCTATCCCACCCCTCTAGGTGGTCACAAAGCAGGGAGCTGATCTCCCTATGCGATGCAGCTGCTTCCCACTAGCTATCTATTTTACATTTGATAGTGTATATATGTCATTGCTACTCTCTCACTTCGTCCCAGCCTACCCTTCCCCCTCCCCGTGTCCTCCGGTCCATTCTCTACATCTGCGTCTTTATTCCTGTCCCACCCCTAGGTTCATCAGAACCTTTTTTTTTTTTTTTTAGATTCCATATATATGTGTTAGCATACGGTATTTGTTTTTCTCTTTCTGAATTCCTTCACTCTGTATGACAGACTCTAGGTCCATCCACCTCACTACAAATAACTCAATTTCGTTTCTTTTTATGGCTGAGTAATATTCCATTGTATGTATGTGCCACATCTTCTTTATCCATTCATCTGTCAGTGGACACTTAGGTTGCTTCCATGTCCTGGCTGTTGTAAATAGTGCTGCAATGAACATTGTGGTACATGACTCTTTTTGAATTATGGTTTTCTCAGGATATATGCCCAGTAGTGGGATGGCTGGGTCATATGGTAGTTCTACTTTTAGTTTTTTAAGGAACCTCCATACTCTTCTCCAAAGTGGCTGTATCAATTTACATTCCCACCAACAGTGCAAGAGGGTTCCCTTTTCTTCACACCCTCTCCAGCATTTATTGTTGGTAGATTTTTTGATGATGGCCATCCTGACCGGTGTGAGGTGATACTCTCATTGCCATCATTCTGATTATATCCTCCTGGGCAAGAATCTGTCTTCTTCCCCCCTCCCCAGAAGGAAGGCATTCTAACATGTTTTCCTATAAACTGCATTTAAAATTGCTTTAAAAGAAATGCCTTTCTATACCCATCTTATACATTTATGACTCATCCTTCACAAGTTGTTGTTATTGTTGGTTTTGTGTTTTTGTAGCACCCCTTGGCAGTCACACAGTTGCTTTCAGAAGTGCTGTGAAGAGTTAGCATTAGTCTTCTTGTTGGAACTTGTCCCAGCCCAGATTCTATTTTTAATAAAGTGTGGTGCATTGTTTTCAAAGGTTACCAAATTTTTTACTGACGAGAATGAGAACTGTGTTGGTGATTTACTGCTCTAGATTAGTTTTTTGTTCAGCATCTGGTCAGTTATTCTCAGTGCCTCCCGTTTGCCTTATGTGTCACAGTGCTTGGTGCTCGCGGTAGGACTGCAGGCTCTTGGGTTTGCAGCACACCTTGCAGTTTACATAGTGCTGATAATGTTCCACGTCTTGTTTGATTCTCTCTGTCCCCTGAGCCACAGGCAGGCCGAATATCCCACCTCTCAGCCAGGAAACTAAGGCCAAGAGAGGGGAAAGCAAATTCACACCGGCGGGGAAAATGGCCTCGTAAAGCTCTGAGCTGTGTGCCGTGGGCCTTCGACAGCTGGTCTGCAGGGTATTAGTTTGCTGACTTTCTCTGACATTTTTTATGACAAAAATAATACACGCTGATGGTAAAAACTTTGCACAGTTGAGAAAACAAAAAGCCCCCGGTGGCCTGTCATCTGCCAGCCCCGCTTCCTGGACGCTGGTGACAAGTGTTAATAATTTCTCAAGTATTCGTTCTGGAATTTCCATTAGAATGTAGGTGTTGAAGGCAGGCCCGAGCCGCTCTGTCCCTTTGGGTCCCTCAGAAGTAGAGTCGCGCTGGACACGAAAAGGGCTCAGCGTCTGCTGCTTGAAAGGAGGACATTTCCAGTAATTGTCCTGTACACACACTTACTCTCTCACACGTTCTTATTGATACTTATCGCTGTATCTTGGACAAAGTTTCATAGCCATACCTATAGAGTAGCTTTACTTCTTTAAGTAGCTACATGGTATTCCATCCTGTTTACTACTGTAATTATTTGACCAGTTATTTCTAACGTTTTCCTCTTGCAAACCTTGCCGGGGGGGACCGTCCGAGATGTTGCCTGCTGCTCGTTCCTTCAGTATCCTTTTTCCATCTCTAATTTTGGCTGGTAATAGAGCCCATTTGCCAGGCTCCCCTGGCAGCTAGGTGTGGCCGTGTGGCTGGGTGAGATTCTGGCCACTGGGATCATGAGCAAAAGTGATGTATGCGACTTCCAGGAACATTCTTGGAAGAGAAGGCGCAGTCTCTCCCCGTCTTGTCTGCTTCCCCCTGGCGGAGGTTGTTTGATGATAGGGGCCGGAGTGACCATGTTGGTTCCCAAGATACATTCTTGAGGATGACAGAACAACAAGATAAAAGGAGCCCGAGTCCCCGGCCCTGCAGAGCTGCCGCGTCAGGCCTGTGCTGCTTCCTCTTGAAGTAAACTTCCGTCTTGTTTAAGCCAGGCCTGGATTATTTTGGTCCTTGCTATAGTCTCTGTATCTTTTCTACCTGTGTGAGTATAGATGTGGAACAAATTGCTTAAAGAAGAATTGCAGGATTGAAGGATGTGCTCATTTAAAATTTCGATTTATACTGTCTAGTTGATCTTTAAGCTCCCACCATCTCTCATGAAACGTTCCCCATCATGTGTGTGTCCTTTTATCATACAGAGATTTACATGGAACGTAGAGAACTCCAAAATCTGTTAAAGATGCACAAAAATTCACGTTACCAATGGAAAATGCTAGCATGTGAAGCAAGAGGTTGGTTCCAAATGTCAGTATCAGTGACGTTCTGTATCCATGGGAAGGAATTCCTAGGGTGTATATTTATAAAAGGGAAGGGAGAATGGGGAAATGGAAGAGGGCACCATGTAGGCCTCACTGAACAGTAGATCGGGAGAGCTCACACACCTGTGTCCAAATGATCATGGACGTGGAAGCAACTTGCACGGCCCTAACCATCCCCATCTATGCACGCATGCATCCATCTATCCAACCAACCATCCACTCATTCGTCCATCCATCCATCCACCCACCCACCCAGCAGGCCCGCGCCTAATCTGTGCTAGCCACTGGGAGTGCAGTATTAAGCAGGTCAGACATAAGTCATTGCTCCTGTGAGACATGTAGTTGAGGGGATAGGAAACATATTAATAATTACATAAATAAGAATTGGAGTAAACACTGTAAGGGAGACAGTATGCTATGAGTGGAGAGTGGAGGTTGTTGGGGGAGGGGTATGTTAGTTTCCTGTTGCTGCTGTAAAATAGGACCACAGACTTAGCAGCTTAAAATGACAGGAATTTATTCCCTTCGAGCTCTGGAGGTCAGAACTCCTAAAATCAAGGTGTCGCAGGGCTGCACAGCTTCTGGAGGCTCTAGGAGAGCCTTTTCCACTTTCTAGGGCCTGCCTGCAGTCCTTGGCTCTGGGCCCCTTCCATCGTCAAGGCCGGCAGTGTAGCATCTTCCGGTCTCTCTGTGAACTGTGCTTCTGTCGTCACATCTCCTCGCTGACTCTGATACTCCTGCCTCTTTCTCATGAGGACCCTTGATGACACTGGGCCCATTGAGGTCATCCAGGATAACTGCACCCCCCCCCACCTCAAGATTGTTAAATCAGTCATACCTGCAGAGTCCCTTTTGCCACATAAGTTAACATATTCACAGGTTCCAGGGATTAGGGTGGGGACATCTTTGAGGGGCCATTATTCTGTCCGTTACAGAGACTACCTGAATCTAGGGGTGGCCGGTAAAGAACTCCCTGAGAAGGATGATAGGGTACAGCCAGGTGAAGAAGCAGGGGAAGAGCATTCAGGTGATGGATGGGAGGGAACTTGAGGTACTTGAGGACCAGAACAAAGGCCATCCTAGCAGGCCAAGTGTATGAGAGAATGGGTGGCAGGTGACATTGGAGACAGCAGTAGAAGTCACTGGAGCATTTTAAAGCAGATTTGTATTTAGAAAGAGCAGTTTTGCTGCCATGTTGATGGTGGGGTTAGAGGTGAGCAAGGTGGGTGTCGGAGGCCATTTAGGAGGCTGTTGTAATTCAGATGAGAGATGCTGGTGGCCTGGTCCCACTGGTGGCAGGAGGTTCAAGAGAAGCGAAGGAATTTGAGAGATTTAAGGAGAGTGAATCGGTCAGTAGTGTGCTGTGGTGGATGGCCGTCGAGTGTGGAGAAGGACGTTAGGCGTGGCCCTCAGGTTTCTAGCAGGAGCCAGGTGGAAGGTGGCATCGTCATGGACAAGTGGGGAAACACCAGGAAGAGACTGGATTTGAGGGGAAGGAGAAGTGAAAGCTCTAGTTTCGGGGTAGAGTGATTTTGAGGGCCTGTGAGACAAGCAAGTGGAACTGTGTCTTCACCCCGCGTGAATGGGTTCAGAAGTGAGCTTTCTGGGATGAAGGGGAAGCGTTGGAAATGGTTGGCACGTAGCTGCTGATTGAAGCCTGGTTGTTGCCTGGACCCTACAGAAAGAGGCATGGAGGGAGGGAAGAGGGCCTTAGACAGCACCTGGAGAAAGCCAACAGCTAAGTGTGTCTTCCTGAGTTGACCATGTGTGGAGCTCATCAGGGGTAGAATCCAGAAGGGAATATTTTCAGGAGAGATGGGGAGGTGAGGAAATAGAGACAGGTCTTAGCGAGTATTATGGAAAACTTCAGACATATTGTATTAGTCTATTGCTGCTGTAACAAGTTACCGTGAACTTAGCAGCTTAGACAGCACAAGTATATTACCTTATAGCCTGGAGGTCACAAGTCTGAACTAGCCCCACCCGGGCTAAAATGAAGGCAGTGTGCGGCTGTGTTCTTCCTGGAGGCTCTAGCGGAAACTGTTTTATTTTTCTTGCCTTTTAAGCTTCTAGAGACTGCCTGGTTCCTTGGCTCCTGGCCCCTTCCTCTGCCTACAGAGTCAGCGAAGGCAAGTTGAGTCCTTCACACATCATAGCGGTCCGGTCTGTTGTTCTGATCTGTCTCCCGCTTCTAAAGATGCTTGTGATTACGTTGGGCCCAACTGGATAATCCAGGGCAGTCCCCCTATTTTAAGGTCAAATTAAGTCCTGATTGGCAAATTAAGCCCTTTTACAATCTAAATTTACCTTTGCCATGTAGGGTGACGTCATCACAAGTTCTGGGGATGAAGACCTGGCATCTTTGGGAGACCATTACTCTGCCTGTAAGCATATATGTAAAAGTATAAATGGAATAGTATAATAAGCCCCGCACACCCACCTCCCACTTCTCCCCACTGGATCATTTGAAATAAATCTTAGAAATCATCTGATTCGTTTGTAAATGTGTCAGAATAGACAATTGTTTAAAGAAGTTTAGCTATGAAGGGGAGGTGAGAAAGGGGGTGGGGACTGGGAGAGGTGGGAAGAAGACGTGTATGTGTATTTTTAACATGAGAGACAAGGAGGCATGTTAAATTCTGCCGGGCAGGATCTAATAGTGCGGGAGCAATTGACCTGCACGAGAGCGAGGTCTCCATCATTGGGAGAGGTAGGCGCACAGGTTTGAAGGTTTGAGAGTGTGAAATTAAGAGAGTTCTTCTCTGCTGGTTTAATGTTTTTCTTTTTCTTCATTTTCCTGTTGAGTGGGAAGCCAGTGAGAGGGGCAGAGAGGTATATAGTTTTGAGGCGCTTGGGGAAATTTGGAAAAGGTCGCTGTGGAGTGGAGAATGAGTGCCTCAGAGAAAGGGTCTTGGAAGGTGGGGACGTGGGCCGCTTGAATTTGGTGAGTTCGAGCGAATGCAATCAGCCTGAGGTGCAAGTTCTCCCCCCTAGCGCTGCACATCTGTCTGGGCGTATGTTCAGAGAAGGTGAATAATTTGGTTCCCATTGGGTGGGTTTTTTGCCAGGTGGTGTGAGCAAAGCATAAGGTGAGGGGTGTTTATAAGAGCCACTGACATCATGATCCATGGACTCTAAGCTGAATGAGAAAGGAGAGGAGTGACGGGTCCTGGCGGGTGTACGAGTGGCTGTGATGGGATGAGCCGACAGACAGAGTCCAGCCTGGCTGGGTTTTGGGGTGGTGACCAGGTCCGGGGTGCGTCTTTGGGAGTGGGTAGCTGGAGTGGAGTGAAATAAAAGACAGCTAGAAAAGAGGGCATGAGTTGCTGAGAGAGCAGGGTATGGGAAGGCACCGCCACGTGGATCCTGAAGCCACCCAGCACGATGGCAGGAGACAGGGTGTAAAGGTAGGTCGTCGGGGCATGGAGGGGTCAGGCGAGACGAGGAGAAGGGAAGGGGTTCGTACGGTGCCGGGAGGCACGGGCTGCACAGGGTGGATGTTTTGACGAGATGGGTGACGGTGCAGGGGTCTGGAAGCGATGCTGGGGATCAGAGCGCGGTTGACCTCCCCTCCTGACCCTTCCAGACCGTGTGTGTGCGGGGGCTGTGAGAGGGGGTGAGCAGGCCTGACCGCAGGGAGGGCCAGGTTTCGCTGACGACACGGCTAGCTCACTTTCTTCTCCCCCGAGCTGTGCTGTGGGTGCTCCTGGCCTGCTACCTCCATGGTATTATCATATTATTATAAGAATTCTTATTATATTATTCCTCCCACCCAGGTATTCTTCCCCTGGGTCACCGTACTTAGCCTGAGTCACAGCCAGCCGCCCCCCACCAGCTCCCTCTCCAGTGGGAAAATATTAAGAGACAAAAAAGCACTCCATCCAAGAATTCCCGAATAACAGAAGTCAGGGATCGAATCCTTAGATTTAATGAGATCTGTCTCCATGTGCTCTACTTTTATATCTGACATTCCTCCTGGGCTCCAAGCCATATATTCTAATGTTGTTTCAAAAATGGCTGTGGGTATATTTAATACACATTATTTACATCGATTGATGATTGAGATGTAGCTTTATTGAAAACTTTTATTGAGTTTTGTCTATACCATAAAATCCTGCTTTCATATAAGTATTATTTAAAAAATTCAGCCTGTATGTGGAGTCACATTATTGTGAAGGCAATGAAACCCTGCCTCCCCCGCCCACCCCCATGAAAAGATAGTGAAACTGTTGTGTGCAAAGATGACCGCTAAACTCAAGGTCTCCGATGACGGTAGAGGAGTTTAGATTGGTGGAGCAGTATCAGGGACCTAGAAAACAAGTGGAAACAAAGGATAGTATGATAAGGGGATGGAATGTACTATTTCTGCTGAGGTCGTGTTTGCTTAGAATTGAGTTATTCTGCATTTCATGTTTGCTTGTTGACACGTGACCGTGTTAACTGGTTCTCAGCCCACCTTTTGGCCATTTCTTTCTGGGATGGGAGATTCTAGTTATGTGAGCCCAGAATAAGTAGCAGCAGCAGATTTAGTTTTTACAAAACGTAACAGTCTCTTTTTAAAATACCTGTCTCCCAAATCTCTGAGATTCTGTGAGCTGTGAGTCTTCCGTGATAGCCTGAGGACGTGAGAAGCTGTAGGATGATGTTAGAGCCACGGGTATACGTGGGGCCTGTGGTCCTACCCACCCCCTAACTACTCACCTGATTGGACTGAACTTTGGTCGCTCTTCCTAATCCCAGCAGACCCCTCCAGGCCTTGCGGGGGGTGGGATGGGGCGCAGTGATAATCAGTGTGCTTTTGCCAATGACCCCTTGGCCCTTAGCGGGGCTCAGTAAATGGTTTTGTCATAGGATTGCTCTGCATAGCCTTTGGTTAAGACCGTGGGCTCCCGAGTCTGACTCCTGGGTTCAAGTCCTAGCTCTGCCACTTACTGCCTGTGGTCTTTGGGCAGGTTCTTAACCATTCGAAGCCTTAAGTTCCTGTCTGTTAAATGGGGATTATGATAGTAAGTACTTACCTAATGGGATGTTGTGAGAATAAATAGTGCAGTTCCTGGCATATATAGTGGGAGTACCCAGGAACTTATTGTCATCGTGTTGGAGTGTTGAACTTGAGTACACATGGCTCACCAATTTGATGCATTTGGGAACTGTTAGGTTTTAAATTGTATTTCTCCATTATTTACAATATTCCTTGGACATTTCACTTTCTCAGTAAGGCCCCCCCGACCACCCTATTTAAGCGGCAATGATCTACCCTCCACTCCTTCCCCCTCCGTGCCTCCCCTTCACCCCCTGCTCCCCGGAGTCCCCACCCTCATTTCCTGCCTTGTTTCTCTTCACTGCACTTGTCACCTTCTGATGTACTGTCCAGTGTACTTGCCTTTTCTTTCAGCCTGTCTTTGTCCCCTGTTCTGTTGTCAGAGCCTAGAATAGTACCTGGCACATAGTGGGTGTACGGTAGATAAATCTTTATCAGGATGATACTGTTGACTTTGAAAGTGGTGGTACGATTCTATACACCAGTAGTATAAAAGCTACTGCAGCTGCCTGAGCTCAGAATGTTTCATTCGGAAGTTCTGACTGATGATTTGCTGATTTGCCTGTCCCAAACCTCCTTTCCTAATAGAGGAGAATTGAAGCCGGGTAGAACAGGTTTGAGGGGATGATGAAGTTGGATGAGGAGAGGAGTAGGCTGATGTCATTACCTCTTCGACGGTTTACTTCTGACACCTGTTCTTTCAGCGTGACCGTCACCAAACTCCAGGCCACCCGAGGAGATGCTGGTCTCGATAGTGGACTCTCTCAAGTATCATTTTGCTTTCTTGTCTATTCTACACACAACAGAACTTTTGTTATTTTTCTCTTTTAGGGCACCAATGCCTCTGCTCTGGAAAAAGACATTGGTCCAGAGCAGTTTCCAATCAATGAACACTACTTCGGATTGGTCAATGTAAGTATTTTAAAATGTACTATCTTAATCAAATGTTTTAGAGTTCTTGAAGCAACTCCATTCCCGTTTTCGTTATTATCAAGCTTTAAATAATCGTTCATACTCCTTGGTTACCATAAGTGGCAAATATTGGGGTGGGGGAAATTTAGTCCAGTTTTTGAAAGTATGAGCTGCCCCAGAAGAAAGTGTTTAATTAGTGCATTATCGGGTCAGATTCTCATTTTTTCCCCTGTGCTTTAGAAGATTTCTGCTGCACCCATAACTTTCACAGTGATATTATTAGCCTTTGTAGCAGTATCTGCTTTTGTATGTTCTCCCTTCACCATCTGGGTGGGCTCCTTGGTAGCTTTGTTTCAGTATGCATCAGTTCAACCAGAGCATCGAAAGCGTTTCCAGCTCATCACCAGTAGCGATTCAACAGCACAACTTGGTATTTGAAGCATGGGTGGGGAGTCAGGGGAAAACTGGGGCCAGTTTACCTCAAAATCCCTTGGCCTCATTTTGCTTGTGCTCAGCAATGGTCCCCTTGTAGATGGCCATACTTGCCAGGGCCTGTGTCCTAGACAAGTTGATTATGACCAAGTAGTGAGGCAGTATTGCCCACCACCCCCGTGAGCTTTCTTCCCCACCTGATCCTTTCTCTCTGGGGTGGAGGATTTAAGTGACATCCGGTGTTAACTCATAAGCACCTGGTTTTCTGGAACAACTGCTCTGAGTGTGGTCTGTCAGTTCAGGTGTGATAGGTGGTAATTTCTGCTGGGACCATTCTCTGAGTGAATGCCACCTGTGGGATAATGGAGTGGACATTGGCTTTGCGGTAGTACAGACCTAAGTCTGAATTCTGCCTATGCCGTTCACTAGCTGTGCGATCTTGGGCAAGTCACTTGGCCTCTCTGTGTCTCCATTTCCCCCTCTGTAAAATGGAGACCATAATGCTTTCTACCTCTTGGCCTATAATGAAGGATCCATGAGAGCTCCTATTGAAGGTACTGACATGAGACTGAGGCACATTTGTGGACACTCGGTCAATGTTAGTTCCTTTTCTTTCCCAGACATTGTCCACTGGCCCAGGGCCAAGTGTTACTAAAGGGTGTCTGGCTGAAGGTGAGGTACTGAGTAACAGAAAAGGATGGTAGGAGGAGGCTACAGTACTGGAATATAGGACATTGTGTTGATGAAATACTGACTCCTAATTTTAATGCAGTTTTTTTAGGCATAGTGCAAAGGCCTCTTGCTTAAGCTCTGTGAGGATAGTTATTCAAGTTGCTGGAATTCTACCTTGTGCAGGGAAAAGACAAGTGCAGACTATGGAGGAAAAAAGAACTAAGGCCATCTCCTAGTCTGTGGAAGCATTGTGAGACGTAAACTTATTAATAGTTTCATTTATGTTTGTTTCGAATGGTAATTCATGAAAGTTACAGCTTCTCTTTAAAAAGACGTTTGTCTCATTGCATAATTGTGTCAAAGTAGATTAAAATATATAAAAATAGGAAGTGTTCTATCTTAACATACGTAGAAATGTCACGTTAAGGATGGCGGTGCATCTGCCTTGCTCTTGGGCAGACAACACACAAGCCAACAACCAATCTTGAAATGCTCATGTTCTATTTTAATCTTACACAGCAGTTCGTAATCTGTTATTAATCTTCTGATTTCCTTAGTTTGTTTTCCTTTTCATTTTAACGTGCATGAAAAATTCTAAAGTGAATGTCTCAGCTATGTGTTCACCCGCAGAGTTGGTTATTATATAGTCAGTTGAAAACCAGGGAGATGATGACTTACTTTTTCCCTCGTTAATCATAATCTTGAGTATCCGTGGCTTTTGAGAGGTCATAGTATTACTCTGTGGGCCCTAATCAGATTGCAGGAGACCAGGAACTGGGTGGTACTGTTGTATTGAGACAATTGCTACTTTGGCGGAAATAAGATTGCTTTGGAGAAAGTGAGGAAATGTGGTCTGAAGCCAATGGCAGGCGTGCTGGAATCTTGAAAGAGAGAAACTAAAACAAGTCCCCATTCGGTGAAGACTGTTTTAGCTGAGCAAGTGGTTCCTAGTTCCTGGATTTCTTTCTGATTGAAATTTTTATTTTCCCTGTCATAGGATTTTTGATGTGTTGCCTTGTGACATCTTTTGTGTAGCCAGCTGCTTTTCTGCGTCTCCACATCATGTCGATTTTTTTCTTCTTCAGTGTCTCTCTCTTTTTTAAGCACCAGAAAGTTTCACTAGATTTTTTAAAATCAAGGCCGAGTGCTTCTTATCATCTTAGAGACTTTTAATGGGCTAGAGAGCTACCAGGCTTGCATATACTAGCATTCATTTCCCTGGTGATGTTCAGAGTGCCATACTTGGCTTCTACCACCGTGAGCAGGGCTGTGATACGCGGAATCTGGGCTGGTTCACGTGGAGGGTGGCCCTCTCCCTCTCCCCACCTGGTTCGGAGGTGGTGCAGCCCCGGACCCTGATTTGAACCATCCCTGTTGTCCTTTGGCAGTTCGGAAACACATGCTACTGTAACTCCGTGCTTCAGGCCTTGTACTTCTGCCGGCCCTTCCGGGAGAATGTGCTGGCATACAAGGCCCAGCAAAAAAAGAAGGAAAACTTGTTGACATGCCTGGCAGACCTTTTCCACAGCATCGCCACGCAGAAGAAGAAGGTTGGCGTGATCCCACCAAAGAAGTTCATTTCGAGGCTGAGAAAAGAAAATGGTGAGTAGCGTGGAGACGAATGGGTTTCAGGCTCTGAAATAAGGAGAATTGACAGTTCTGTATATCCTCAAAACGAAACCTTTTTTTTTTTTTTTAAATGGGAAAATAGTATGGCCAACTACTCAACTATCATTTGAAAAGATATTTCTCCTTTTCCACCCAGTATATAAAACAAAACTGAATTAAAGATATACTTAAAAATTCAAATTTATCATTCCATTTTGGAATGACCTTTTCTTTTTGCTCCACATTGGAAGGAGTTTTTTCTGGGTAGGATCATTGTAAGAGGAGAAATTGCCCAAGGCAGGACACTGATTGGAATACATAGGTTGATGCAATAATTGAATAAAATAGTACTATCTTATAAACTTGTCATAAGTGATTAAACTAAATGCAGATTGTCTAATCAGAGGCTCTGCTGTTTTAAAAATAATACCTTTGATTTTTGTTTGCCTAAGTTGAAGGATATCAAGCTGATATTTTTCTGTGATAAAAAATGTCCTGCTGTCACCTGATTTTCTTCTTTTTTTTCTATATTCTTTTTTTTGTGTGTGTGAGAAGCGGTGGTAGAGATGAGGTTATTCCAGAAGTTCTGCATGGGTAATTTTTATGACTATAGAAATATTTGATATGACAACTTGTGTTTAGCCTAGATTTCAGCCTTACTGCAACAGACTTGCACAGTTAATCAGATGTTTGTTTTATAAAGTCTCATTTAATTTGATTGCCATCTTTTGAAGTTGTTGTAGTTTATACACACCAGAATAGAAATAATCTGAGAAGGAAGCAGAGCCCTCCCAAGTCTCCTTGTGCACATGATTAATAATGAAGTTTCACAGCTGCATTCATCTCTTGATTGTTTGTCCTTATGGCAGGGAACAGGCTGCTGGAATCATTTGTATTTGGTTTCAGAACACTATCAGATAGATACATTCTCATATATATCCCTCATCTCCCTTATGTGTTTCATTTAAGCTGCTTCCAGGTTGGTCCAGGGTTTAATATGATCTTTGGGAAGAGACCCTGTTGCTCTGCATAAATTACGAAGTGAATAATTGATCATTGGTGGTCACATCATATTAAATACTGATACTTTATCAGGGAGTTTATCAAGTAATTCCTGTTCTTTTTCTTTTTCTTTTTTTTTTTTGTAGAACAAATAAAAATGTTGGTAGCTTTTTATATATGTGATGACTTCAGGAAGATATGGGAAATTTAGTTCTTGGTGGGTGGTAAAAAGTGGAAGTGAACAAAAATTTTTTAAAAACTTATCCATTGAAGTTGCAAAATAGAGGTGAACGTATTCCATACGTGTCCACTCTTTCAATATAAAAATGGAAGTGTGGTTTGTAAAATTAGCATTTTCTTTGCTTTTCAATAGCCAGAGATTGAAATACCGACCCTCTCCTTTCCAGATCTCTTTGATAACTACATGCAGCAGGATGCTCACGAATTTTTAAATTATTTGCTAAACACTATTGCGGACATCCTGCAGGAAGAGAAGAAACAGGAGAAACAAAATGGAAAATTAAAAAATGGCAACATGAACGAACCTGCGGAGAATAATAAACCAGAACTCACCTGGGTCCATGAGATTTTTCAGGGAACGCTCACCAATGAAACTCGATGCTTGAACTGTGAAACTGTAAGCATCAGGAGGGCTTTCATGTAATTTGCTTGTGTGTAGTTGTACTAACTGTGTTGTGCGTGAGTGTAGTGTGGTATCGTAGCACCTAGCAGTTGTCTTCAGTATGTGCATACCGTTCTGTTTATGTGTATGAGCCTCAGATGCAAACTTTTGGAAGCATGTCTCCATCTAAGACGTCTCAGCTGGCTGAAGTAGAGTGATGAGGGAAAATCTCAAGAACTAGATTGCTGTGCCTCATGGACTAATTTTAGGGTCTACCAATGGGAAGTATTGAACTGGACCTCCACCGGTTATCTTGAAATGAACTTGGCCACAGGGAGGTCATGTGTGACTTAGAACAGACCACCTCCCCAACATAAAGGGAATCAGCTGTGTATGGTGAACTTGAAATCAGAAGACAGGCTTGACTTTTTTTTTTTTTTTTTTTTGGCTGCTTTGGGTCTTCGTTGCTGTGCGCGGGCTTTCTCTAGTTGCGGCGAGCGGGGACTACCCTTCCTTGTGTTGCGTGGGCTTCTCATTGTGGTGGCTTCTCTGTTGCGGAGCAGCACTAGGCGTGGGCTCAGTAGTTGCAACACACAGGCCCTAGAGCGCACGGGCTTCAGTAGTTGTGGCATGTGGGCTCAGTAGTTGCAGTGCACAGGCCCAGTAGTTGTGGCGCACGGGCTTAGTTGCTCCATGGCATGTGGCATCTTCCTGGACCAGGGCTCGAACCCGTGTCCCCTGCATCGGCAGGCGGATTCTTAACCACTGCGCCACCAGGGAAGCCCCCAGGCTTGGCTTCTGATTTTCTAGCAGTTAGCTGGGTGTATGGGACAAATCCCTGACAGCACTGTTGCCAGGGCTGGGTTAGCTTATGTGTCTGGGTGAGTCTGGCACATGGTAGGTAGGCACTTAGTGTTAGTTGAATTTGAAGACATTTTCCAGGGTGTGATTCAGGATGTTGCCTTGGCTTTCTGTATTTGATTTAACTCTCTGAGTGGCCTCTTAATGTGGTAGTTAAAAGCCCAGCTTTAACTAAAAAAAAAAAAAAAAAAAAAAAAAAAAAGCTTTTTAAAGGCTTTAGGGCCAGGCTGCTCAGTTTGTATGCTGGCTCTGCCAGTCAGCAGCTGTGGGACCTTGTGCAAATTATTCACCCTCTCTGACCTCACCTCATCTGTAAATTGGGGATGATGAGAGTGCCTGTCTCGTAGGGTTGCTAGGAGGATTAAATGAGTTAGCTTTTGGAAAGCACTTAGAACCATGCTTGGCACATACCAACTGTGCAGTAAAAGCCAACTATTACTATTTATGATGACTACTAATAACATAGAAAGTATGGGTTCATCTGAGGTCTCAGAGTTTCTTAATAACGTCATATGAAAAATTCTGTAGGATTGTGCATCTTTCTGGGGAGAGAGACAGTAGTTGCATCAGATTCTGCCGAGGGACTGGCACCCAGAAATGGTTAAGAAATGTGGATTTAAGTGGGAGGCTCTTTGTTTTTTGGCAGTCTTCTATCCTTCTAAACAATTTTTGAAGCATTTGGAGCATTTGAAGCATTCTGGTTTGTTCCTTGTAGAAACAATTAGAAAACATAGCTAAGCAAAAAGAGACTAAAAGTTACCAGTAATCTCCCCACCCAGAGATGATAAATTTGTAACACTTTCTAAAAATTGTGATCACGTTAGCCCGGAGATAACCATTTTGAAATATATCCTGCCAAAACATTTTCTGCACATACTTATCTATCTAGAGATCTCTCCTCCTTCCCTTTCTCCTTCTGTTCCAGTAAAATTCAAATGCATACAGAAATAGAATAGTATAATACATCCCATATGTGTATGACTGAGGATCAATGATTGTTAACACGCTGGCCCATCTCAGTCATCTTTCCTTTCACGCCCCCTCCCACTTCACAGAACTGGTCTATTTTTAAGCAAGTCCCAGGTAACATCATTCCATTTGTAATTTCTTCATTACTTTGTTATATATCTCCAAAAGGTAAGAAATCTTTTTTAAAAAAACATTGGTACAATGCCATTATCACACCTAAAAAGAATTCCTTTAAATCATTGTTCACTCAGTGTTCGTTTCTCTGATTATGTCACTTTTTCTTTAAAGCAGCTGGTTAATTCAAATCAGTATCCAAACGTGGTCCACACATTGCATTTGGTCAGTATGTGTCTTAATCTATGAGTTACCACCCCTCCTTTTTTTCCCTCGTAGTTTAGTTGTTGAAGAAATCAGGTTGTTTGAAAGAATTTCCCACATTCTGGAAACATCCTGTGGTGTTTAACTTGTATTGTGAAATGGCAGTACGTTTCTACCATCCTATTCTTTGTTTCCATTCAACCCACCTATTTTATATTCTTTTTTTTTTTTTCCTCTTGCCTTTGTATCAATGAAACGTCTGTCTTCCTTCCTATTTTTTTTTTGTTGTTGTTGTTAGTTTTAAGTTCTTTTAGAGGTTACTCTAGAGACTACAATACACATCCTTAACTTGGTTTGTTTTTTTCCCACTTTCCCAGCAATGCTAGAACCTTTGGAACCCTTCATCTTCTTTTCCTTCTTTTGCATTATAGTTTTGTGATGAACTCCTGAGTTTTAACATTTTATGTGTTTTAATCCATTGCAGTTTTTTTATTCTTTTTGATACTAAATTTATTTTTAGAGTAAATTCATGTCCTTTTTAAACATCAAAATTAGGGCTATATTGTACGTAGTATAATCTGCAGACTTGCAGTCTTTTTGCTTTCTTCCCTTCTTTTAATAAGGGAGTATCCCTTGGTACCATGCTCACCTTACCTCTTGTATCTATTCTGTCACCAGGTCCTGTCTTGTTGTGTCTCTTTAATCCTCTTCATCCCTCCTGCTCCCACCCTGGCTCAGGCCACCCATCACCACTTTCTCCTGTTAATGTCTCATGCCCGTTTACTTTTTTAGAGCAGCCAGAAGAACCTAGAAGCGTAGAGGAACCCATCAGCTCGTGACTGGCCGTCTCAACTAAGCTACAGCAGTAACTTCCTACTGGGTTTTCTTGCTTTTCTCTTGCCCTTTTCCATGTTACTCTCGTGCCCAAAGTAGAGTAGTGGCCTCCAGTTTCTTTATCTTCTTTGAGAGAGTATGTGTACATTTTGATTTATCTGTTCTTTGAATGTTTGCTAGAACTCGAAACTTACCTGTGCATCCCTAAAATAAATAGCCGTTTGGATTTTTTTTGCTCTTTAGATGAATGGAATCATGCAGTGTGTATTCTTTAGTGTCCTGGGTTTTTTTTCGTTTTTTTTCTCACTATCCCATGTGAGATTTATTTGTGCTGTTGCATGAGGCTTAAGTTCATTCATTTTCGTTGTCATATAGTATTCCATTGCCTGAATATACCACAATTCATGAATCCATTTTACTGTTGGTGGGTATTTGGTTGTATCCAACTTGGGGCAACTATGAACAATGCTGCTCTGAACATTCTAATACATATACAATCTAGTGTACATAAATCTAGTTCCTCTAGGATATATACACAGAAGTAGATTTGTTAGGTCATAAGATGGGCTTACCATTAACCTCATTAGAAAATATCAAATTCCCCCAAGTGGTTGTACCATTTTATACCCCCAGTGCATGAGCATTCTTATTCTCCACGTTCTTGTCTATACCCACTATTCTCAGATGTCTCTTCACTTTGGTAGTATAGTGGCTGTTGTAGAGACAAGTATTCTTTTATTCAATAAATACTTTTTTTTTCTTCCCACATCTGCTAAGTAAAGGTATAGACACTGAGGATGCAGTGAGAGCCTGGCCTTTCTGAAACTTTGAGCATGGAAGACAGACATTAATAACAGAGTGGATAATTCATTTTGTGGTTACAATTGCAAAGTTCCGTGAAGGAGTACAGAGTATTCTGTGAGCTTAGATACAGGAACCAGAACAATGGGGCATCACATCTCTACATTTAGGCGGGAAACCTGCCCCAGACTGTACAGCTGGTCTAATTCTTTTGGTTATCTTTGAAATTAACAGTTACTACATCCGTCTTGTGATTCTCTGTGTAGATTTTCAGAAAGACTCAGTCACATTTGTAGTTTCTTTTTTTGTCTGAGAACAGGTCAGTTGATCCCAACAAATGCAAAATTGCACCCGCAGATAATTGTATTGCAGAAGCTGTTACAGAGCCTGTTTTCTCGTGGAGGGTTACCACGGATCGGAAGCCTGTGCCCAAAGATTCCTCCAAAACTTTTGGATCACACCATAGAGTTTGTTTTAGCGGGATTCCAACCATTTATACTTCGTTTGTGGAAGAGAATGAGAGTGTGTGGGTGTGTCTTTGTGGAGGATGGTGCACTCTGAAAAACGTACATTTATTATCCCCTGAAATGATTACATTTGAGGCAGGAGTGCTTTCCACCTTCCCCGCTCTGGAGTTACTTGGATAATCACCTCCATTTCCTTAGATCCTTTAACTGGACGGGATCCTACGAGTCACCTAATCCTTCCTCTCCCAGTGCCCGAGTCCCTTCTGTGACGTCCTAGCCAGTTGGTCACCAGCATCTGCTGGATCCTGTCCAGAGATAGGGAACTCAATCTTCCCAGGCGATGCCTTCCATTTTTAGAAAGCTCTAATTGTTAGAAAGCCCTCTACTTTCTAAGAAAATGCATAGTCTGCGGGCTTTTTAGTTGTTACTGTAGAATGTTGAGAACTTAGTGTAAAAGAAGACCTAAGTTAAAAGTTTTCCTTCACAGGATGAGAAATATGGGGCCCCGTTTAAGTAACGTCCTCTGCCCAGGGCAAGCAGCCTTTACAGAGCGCTTCCGGCAGAATTGCCAAGACCATTAGTGAACACTCACAGTGGGATTGAACTGCACTAGATCTGGAGCAGCAAATTAGCCCCTGGGGGAGCCTCGCTGTAGGGGCGGCCTCAGCTGGTAGTTCCTCCAATTGTGCAAAACCCTTTGTGCCAGTCTTCGTGCTTTCAGACGATAATGTTTTTCTTTTTCTGGGTCTCACCCTTTGTAAACGTTGCCTGTGATTGCAGTGCAGATGTCAACTGAGGGGTTTACGGAGACAAACGGTTTCATTCTGCAGTAGACTTGGATCGACAGTTTTAAGGGGGTCATTCAGTGCTGACTGTCCCAGATAACCGTAACCAAGGCACTCCAGAACGGAGGCCTGGGGATTTTCCAGTCTAGCCTCAGTGTTCCCTTGGTTGGAGCTTAATTTTGTTGTTGTTGTTAATTCCCGCCCCCCGCCCCCACTTTCTCTTTCAACTGAGTTTTTGCTTTGCAGATCTGTGGTTCTCAGTGCTTCTCAGTGGCTTTAAGACTGAGAAGCCAAAAGGTTGTCTAAAGAGCTGCTTTGTGAAGTACCAATTGTATGCCCCTTCTTGTTTTGTTTGCAGAGGTTAAAATTGACTCAGTAGAGCTTCTGAGCCCTTCACAGAAGAGGAGTGGGGATGGGCGCTGTGGTCAGGTGGAGTCACTCGCTGAGGGGTGGTTCTGAGTCCCCAGGACTCAGGTGGGCTGTGGTTGCCACTCTTCCTGAGCCCAACAATTTGGCACCGACTCTGAGCCAGCACGTTTTCAGTCCCTGGCTGAGCAGCGTGGAGCTGCCACCTGGTCACCTTTTCTGCTAAGCCCAGCAAAGGCGGCTGGGGATTTAGAAGCACATTTGAATAGGATTTTAATTACTCAGGAACTTAGCAAAGCTCATGATTTTTTTTTTTTTTTTTAATTACTCAGGAACTGAGCAAAGCCCTGTATATTAATTTGTTCTATTAATTGGTTTGTAATGAATTAAAAACAAGAGCAAGTAGGGTCTCTTCCATCCTTTTAAAACTAGTTTTGGGGGAACTCCATGCCCAAAATCGGGGGAGAAGAAAGGAGAATAAGATGTAGCCTGTACCTGCCGAGAGTATCAGTCTTAGTGATACATATGTTTCCTTGGAGACAAGCTGTGTTTTCACTTAGACCAGAATGAGATCCTTGTGTGTGGGAATAAAATGGTTTTATTTTCTGGCAGCTTTCTGGGAAGAGATAAAAGGAAAAAAAAAAAAAATTGCTTGATCACTCATTGCTTTTGACTATGTCAGTCTGAGACAGGGGGAGAGAGAAAAGTCCAAATGGAAGGGTTTAGTGCCATGTTTTGATGTCACCGGTGGGGCCATCCACCTGAGCAGTGCTTTCTCTTAATTCTGGAAGCAGTTTGCACTGGGAATTGAGAAAGTTACAGTAACTTTCTCCAGTTCTTTAATTAGATTTGTACCTTTCTTCCCTCTCCCTGAAACAAGTACAGGGAAAGATTTGCATGTAAAGGGAGACAGTGTTTCTTTGTTTTCATCCCCCTTCAAGTACAGGACCTTGAGTAGAACTATCTAAATTATGTATGACTTCAGTTGGCTATAATCGTTTTATTATCTCTCAGAGAAAGGCCATTTAGGTTTAAAAAAAGTTTTACTAATTAAAAAATATAATACCTGTGAATTATTTTTTAAAAAACAGGCACAGGAATGTATAAAAAGAAAATCATTCATAATTCTTCCACCCAGATGCCATTATTGGCGTTTAGATATCTTTTCATTTGTTTAGTCTTTTGTTCAGTTATATATTCATTTATTTAGTAAATATTTATTGTGTACCTATTAAATACTGGAAATTGTTTTATGTACTAGAGATATAGCAGTTAAAACAAACAGAAAAGATAGTCCCTGCTCTTTTATTTACTAATATACACATTTAAAGCTATACATTTTCCTTTTAGCACTGTTTTAGCTGCATCTCTCAAATTTTGATACATTTTCTTTGTCATTAGTTCAAATTATTTTCTAATTTCTCTTGTGACTTTTTTTCTTTGACCCATGTATTACTTAGAAGTGTGTTGTTTAATTTTCAAATATTTAGTGTTTTCCTAGGTATCTTAATGTTTTCCAATTTCATTCTGTTTTGGTTAGGGAATATATTCTGTATGATTTCAGTCTTTTACAGTTTATCGTGACATGTTCTGTATCCTAACACACGGTCTATTTTGGTAAATGTACTTGAAAGCAGGGTCTCTCAACCTTAGAACTATTAACCTTTCGTATCAGATCATTGTTTTTTGTGGGGTGCTGCCCTGTGCATGTTTAGCAACATCTCTGGCTTCTACCTACTAGATTCCAGTAACATCCCCCAAAATGTGACAACAAAAATGTCTCTAGACATTGCCAAATATCCCCTGAAAGGCAGTTTCCCTTGTTAAGAACCACCGAGTTGAAAATAATTTATATTTTGTAGTTGTTGGGTATAGTATTCTATAGTTATCAGTAGGTCATGATGGTTGGTAGAGTTATTCAGATTGTCTGTGTTTTTCTTGATTTTTTCCCCCATAGTTTTATATTATTTGCTGAGAAAGTAGTGTTAAAATTTCTAACTATAATTGTGAGATTTGTCTTATTTCTTCCTCTAATTCTGTCAGTTTTTGCTTCATGATTTTTTTTTACTTTTTAAAAACAACTTTATTGAGGTGCAGTTTAATTACCATGAAATTCATCCATTCAGTGATTTTTTTTGGTGGGGGGTGATTTGCTAAGTTGTGTAACTATGACCAAAATCCAGGTTTTTTTGGGGGTGGGAGTCTTACAGCCATTTATTGCTTTTTTTTTTTTTAACATCTTTATTGGAGTATAATTGCTTTACAATGTTGTGTTAGTTTCTGCTGTATAACAAAGTGAATCGGCTATATGTGTACATATATCCCCATATCCCCTCCCTCTTGCACCTCCCTCCCACCCTCCCTGCCCCACCCTTCTAGATGGTAACAAAGAACCAAGCTGATCTTCCTGTGCTATGCGGCTGCTTCCCACTAGCTATCTATTTTACATTTGGTAATGTATATACGTTAATGCTACTCTCTCACTTCGTCCCAGCTTACCCTTCCCCCTCCCTGTGTCCTCAAGTACATTCTCTATGTCTGTGTCTTTATTCCTGTCCTCCCCTAGGTTCATCAGAACCACTTTTTATTTTTAGATTCCATATATATGTGTTAGCATACGGTATTTGTTTCTCTTTCTGACTTCCTTCACTCTTTCTTCAGTCTGTATGACAGACTCTAGGTCCATCCACCTCACTATAAATAACTCAATTTCGTTTCATTTTATGGCTGAGTAATATTCCATTGTATATATGTGCCACATCTTCTTTATCCATTCATCTGTTGATGGACACTTAGGTTGCTTCCATGTCCTGGCTATTGTAAATAGAGCTGCAATGAACATTGTGGTACATGACTCCTTTTGAATTATGGTTTTCTCAGGGTATATGCCCAGTAGTGGGATTGCTGGGTCATATGCTAGTTCTATTTTTAGTTTTTTAAGGAACCTCCATACTGTTCTCCATAGTGGTTGTATCAGTTTACATTCCCACTAACAGTGCAAGAGGGTACCCTTTCCTTCACACCCTCTCCAGCATTTATTATTTGTAGATTTTTTGATGATGGCCATTCTGACTGGTGTGAGGTGATACCTCATTGTAGTTTTGATTTGCATTTCTGTAATGATTAGTGATGTTGAGCATCCTTTCATGTGTTTGTTGGCAATCTGTATATCTTCACTGGAGAAATGTCTAGGTCTTCTGCCCATTTTTCAATTGGGTTGTTTGGTTTTTTTTCTATTGAGCTGCATGAGCTGCTTGTATATTTTGGAGATTAATCCTTTGTCAGTTTCTTTGTTTGCAAATATTTTCTCCCATTCTGAGGGTTGTCTTTTGGTCTTGTTTATGGTTTCCTTTGCTGTGCAAAAGCTTTGAAGTTTCATTAGGTCCCATTTGTTTATTTTTGTTTTTATTTCCATTTCTCTAGGAGGTGGGTCAGAAAGGATCTTGCTGTGATTTATGTCAAAGAGTGTTCTTCCTATGTTTTCCTCTAAGAGTTTTATAGTGTCTGGCCTTACATTTAGGTCTCTAACCCATTTTGAGTTTATTTTTGTGTATGGTGTTAGGGAGTGTTCTGATTTCATTCTTTTACATGTAGCTGTCCAGTTTTCCCAGCACCACTTATTGAAGAGGCTGTCTTTTCTCCATTGTATAGTCTTGCCTCCTTTATCAAAGATAAGGTGACCATATATGCGTGGGTTTATCTCTGGCCTTTCTAGCCTGTTCCATTGATTCGTATTTCTGCTTTTGTGCCCATAATCCAGTTTTAAAACATTTCCATCACACCAATAAGATCCTTTGTATTGGGCAGTTAATCTCTGTTGCAAGCCTTAGGCCACCGCTAAGCTACTTTCTGTCTTTAGATATTTGCCTTTTTTGGACATTTCATATATATGGAATCATACAAGATCTGGTCTTTTGTGTCTGATTTCTTTCACTTACATAACATTTTTGAGATTCATTTGTGTTGTAGCATGTGGTTCATTCCATTTTGTTGGTGAATACTGCTCCAGCTTCATATATTTTTGAGGCTCTGTTATGAGGGACTTCCATATTTTTGATTATGTTTTTCTAGTAAATTGACCCAAGTATTAGGAAATACCATTTTTATTTCTCATAATTTTGTCTAAAATCTATTTTCTTATATTAAATAGCCCACTATATATGTATATTAACTCTTTACATAGTATATTTTTTTCCATCCATTTTTTTTCAGCTTATCTGTTTCTTTATATTTAAAGTGTAGCTCTTGTGGGCAGTATGTAGCTGGTCTTGCTTTTTAAAAAAATTCAACTCAATTTCTGACTTTTACTTGAAAAGTTTATTACATTAGTGTTTATTATAATTATTGATATGGTTGGGTTTGAGGCTCCCATTTTATTATTTGTTTTCTGTTTATTCCCCCGGAGCTTTTTGTTTCTCTCTTCCTCCTTCTCTGCTTTTTAAATGTTTTTCCCTTTTCCGATTATTTGTGTGTGTGTATATTACATTGAACAATTCCATTTTAATTTTCCTCTTAGTATATCTTCGTACGTTGTTTTTTAGCGGCTGCTCTGGAGAGTACAGTATATTCTTCACTCTTCACGGTCCCCATCCAATTAATAATGTTCCATTTCGCGTAAAACATAGTTAACTTATAACTGTGTAGGTGCATATTCCTTCCACCCCTGACCTACCTTGTCCTTTACGCTATAGTTGCTACATGTATTACATTTACGTGTGTTATAACCCCCACAGGATCGTGTCATAATTCCCATTTTTGATGCTCTTCACTTTTTCTTGAGGATCTGGATTTCCATCTGCTAGCTTTTCCCTTTGGTATAAAGAATTTCCTGTAACCTTTCTTGTAGTGCAAGTCTGTTAATAATGAATTCTGTTCACTTTTATCTTCATTCTTGAAGGATATATTTATGGGATGCAGGAATTCTGTTTTGATAGCTTTTTCTTTTAGCATAGTAAAGATGTTCTGTGTCTTCTGGCCTCTGTAATTTTTGATGAGAGGCCAGCTTCCAACAGAATCATTCTCTTGTAATGTGTCATTTAAAAAAAAAAAGTTTATTTATTTATTTTTTAGCCATGCCACGCAGCTTGTGGGATCTCAGTTCCCCAACCAGGGATTGAACCCAGGCCATGGCAGTGAAAGCCTGGAATTCCAAACACTAGGGCACCAGGGAGCTCGCTGTAATGTGTCATTTTTCTCTAGATGTTTTTAAGATTTGCTTTTTTACCTTTGGCTTTCAACAGTTTGACCTTGGCTGGCCTTCTTTGTATTTATCCTGCTTGGTGTTTGTTGAGTATCTTCAATTTATAAATGTATGTCTTTCACCAAATGTAGGGAATATTCAGCCATTATTTTTCAAATCATTTTTCTGCCCTATTCTCTCTCCTCCCTGTCTGGGATTCCAATTATGTGTATGATATCTAACAGGTTGATTGAGTATCTGTTAATTTTTATTTCAATCTTTCTTTTTTTTCCTTTATTCTTCTCCTTGGATAATTTCCATTGTTCTGTCTTCAAGTCCCCTGGTGTCTCCTCTGTCATCTCCAGTTCTCTGTTAAGTCCATCCAGTGTATTAAGTTTTTAGTTCTGGAATTTCCATTTGAGTCTTTTTTTGTTTGTTTCTATTTCTCTGCCGAGATGTCTTATTTTTTGGTTCACTGTGAATATATTTCACTTTATTGAAGATATTTATAAAAGCTTATTTAAAATCATTGTTTGTTACTTCCAACATCTGGGTCATCCCAGGATTGGTCTCAGTTGCCTCCTTTTATTTTAAGAATATCTTCCGTTTTCCTGGTTCTTCACATATTGTAAGTTTGGGTCATATCTGGGACATAGAGAATGTTCAGTTTGAGAGACTCTGGGTTCTGCTGTTTTTCTTCAGTTAGTTTTAGCAGGTAGTTATCTTGGTTGGACTCACTACAAACTGTTTCCTAGGCAGCAGTTTGACTCTTGGGTCATCCCTTTTGTAACCAGCCAGGTTGCTGTGAGTGTACTCTGTGCATGTGTGTGGCTCAGGGGTCAGCCAGAGATGTGGGTAGACAGAGTTGGGGATACTTTCTCAGATTCCTTCCCTTCTTCTCAGTGGACGTGGTTTCCCAGATTGGATTTTCTGGCTCCTAGACCAGAAAGACTGCATTTTCCCCCATGGATCCCACTAAAGGCTGTGAAACCATGAACTCATTTGTAGCTCTTTTCCTCCACGTGTGGACTCCCCATCTGCCTCCATTGCCTTCAGGTAGTTGCTGTTAGTTTATAGTTATTTGAGTTTATACTTTTCTGGAGGAGTGTTGGAAGGGCAGGATCTTAGTCATTACAGAACTTTTGAACTTTCACTTTAGTAAGGGGGAAATAGACAATAAATGAATAAAAATAAAATATACCTACAGACATACCTTGGAGATATTGTGGGTTTGGTTCCAGATCACTGCAATAAAGTGAATATCACAGTGAAGCGAGTCACACACATGTTTTGGTTTCCCAATACATATAAAAGTTATTTTTACACTATATTGTAGTCTATTAAGTGTGCAATAGTATTATGTCTAAAAAATGTACATACCTTAATTGAAAAATACTTAATGCTAAAAAATGATAACCATCATTGAAACCTTCAGTGAGTCATAGTAGTAACACCAAAGATCACTGATTACAGAGCACCGTAAAGCATAATAATAATGAAGAAGGTTTTAAATATTGTGAAAATTACCAAAATGTGACACAGAAACACGAAGTGAGCAAATGTTGCTGCCAGTACACTTGCTCGACACGGGGTTGCCACAAAACTCCAAATTGAAAGAAACACGCTATGTGCCAAGTTCAGTAAAAGGAGGAATGCCTGTCACGTTAGTTGTAGTTGTGTTGGTTATATTTGTTGCTTTGTTACAAACTTCCCTAAAACTCTGAGACTTAGATCCACTCTGATTCTTTTACTGTAGTTCATGCAGCCATGGGTCGGCGGGGGGGTCGCTGATCCAGCCGGCCTGGGCTGAGCCCGTACGTCTGCATTTCAGCTGTCTCACGGGTGTGTCTGAGGCCGGTGGGGGTGGTGCTCCTGTCTGGGCCTGACTGGGGCACCTCATAGTGAGAACAGCTCTCCTCTGTGGGTCGCTCATCTTTTTCTGGGAAGCAGTGGGCTAGCCTGGGTTACCCTTCTCATGGTGACGGTGGAAGTGCAGGAGAGCAGTCTCATGTTTCATTTAATGTTTCATTTAATATGATACTCATAGTGTAGTAACCCGTTCCCAACTTTTTGACCATTTTAGGCCATTTTAAATGTTTTTTCCATCCTTGATTTGTTGAATGCTTCCTTACTTCTTAAAGCACTTTACATGTATTATCTTATTTCATCCTTACAACAACTTATGAAATAGATACTCTTACTGCTCCCACTTTACAGATGAGGAAGCTGAGGTACAGAGAGGCTAAGTACCTTGCCTAGTGTCATCCGCTTTATAAGTGGCAGAGACAGGATATGGAGTTGGGCAGTCTGCCAATACCCATTCTTGGGTACACAAATGAAAGTATAAAGGATTGTGTCCACATCTCTGACTATTGGAGTGTTGGGTCATAGGATAGTTGTCTCACTTACAGGAGTATGATTTTTGTTTTGCTGCCAATTGACTAGGCATCTCAAAGTTCCTGCTGGGCTAGTTTGTCCCTCCCACTCCAAGACAGCGAAATGCCAGGCAAGCTGGTGAGCTGCTGGAAGGCAGGCACCAGTCGGTGAGCTTTGATAAGTACAGACCCAGAATTGGTGTGGTGTCAGCTGTGCAGGCCAAGAAACAGCCAGGGCTGGGGATGGGTGTGGCTGAGAGCAGTCCAGTCTGCTGGGCCCGTGTGAGCCCAGGCTCCCGGCCAGCTCCAGGTCTGGCTGGTACCACAGACAGCATGGGCATGTTCTACAAAGGACAACACTTCCTGGGCCAGAGGACAGCTCTGTGTGTGTGTGTGTGTGTGTGTGTGTGTGTGTGTGTGTGTGTGTGTGTGTGTGTGAGAGAGAGAGAGAGAGAGAGAGAGAGAGAGAGAGAGAGAGACCCTCCAGCCCATAGCACATTCAGCCCCCGGGCCCCCCACACACTTTGAATGACTAGGCACAGGAGGAAGGGAGTGATTTCTGGGGACTGGCAAGAAGTGCAGACAGCTGAATGGAGGGTGATCATCTGAGCATTAGGTTTTGTTTTTGTTTTTTTTGTGGTACACGGGCCTCTCACTGTTGCGGCCTCTCCCGTTGCGGAGCACAGGCTCCGGACACGCAGGCTCAGCAGCCATGGCTCACGGGCCCAGCCGCTCCGTGGCACGTGGGATCCTCCCGGACCAGGGCACAAACCCGTGTCCCCTGCATCAGCAGGCGGACTCTCAACCACTGCGCCACCAGGGAAGCCCTGAGCAGTAGGCTTTTTAAGGCTCTTGTCCTTTTTCCATTTCCATTGTTATCATTCTGCCAGGCTGAGCTATATGGATACCTGTGTGATATTTCCTGCTTTGAAACAGTGGGGGCAATGAATGGACAGGAAGAGAAATCTGGTTGAGTTTTAATTATGAAAAGCCTGAATCAAAGCTGGACACAGATGAGGTTAAATGGAGGATTTAGGATTTTCTCTTGTTCTGGATTGTTTTCAAGGTAACTGGTAGCTAGAGAGTATACAAAGCCATACCTGACTGACTGCAGTTACGGTTTTTGGTTACCTGTAGGTGTTCAAAGTTTTATCTACTTGTCTATTATGTATTTTGTGCCTAATGCTTTTTTTCTTTTTTTGCTCCAGGTTAGTAGCAAAGATGAAGATTTTCTTGACCTTTCTGTTGATGTGGGGAGCAGAATACATCTATTACCCACTGTCTAAGGTAACCTCATGAATTCTGACAGTGGTCTGAGCTTTTGATCAGGCTAGTGAGTACATGGGGGGAAAAATCTTGTGTTTCTTCAGGACATAATCTTCCTTTCTGTTAAACGAATATAATCCTATTATTTTCTATTTCTTCTTTCCTAAGAGAGATTTAAAAATAAGTGTATGTGGTCTGGAGAAGAGTCCTGCTGAGGAGAGAGAGGATCAAGTGGAAGTCATTAGTCATTACGTTTAAAAATAAGGTTTTGATCTTTAATACAGATGTGTGCTTTGGGCTGTCATCGGCCTCTCTCCCTCTCACACACAGAGACGCACACAATCACAGAGTCACACAATTAAGTTAAAAAGTGCTACAGATGCCTACCATTACTTTCTTTTCCTAAGCTCATCTATTCTGTTATTTAAAACATTGTGGGAATTCCCTGGCGGTCCAGTGGTTAGGATTTGGAGCTTTCACTGCTGCGGCCGGGGTTCAATGCCTCGTCGGGGAACTAAGAATCCCGCAATCTGTGCAGCACGGCCAAAAAAAAAATTATGCACTTTTGAGCTGAGAACCAATGAGGGCATTACCTTTTCCTCCATCTTTCAGCATTGTATGGAGCTCACTTATGGAAAAAAACTTCCTCTTAATTAGGGTTGAGGAAAGGCAAGGAGCCCAGAGTATAAGAGCAACACATTAGTGTAGCTATTGTGCATTGACTCATGTGTTGAAAATGTGCTCAAAGTTGATGTAGAGGCACAATTCCCTTCTCCTGTCCTCACTGTCTTCTCCTCCTTTCGACAAGTGGTCATGAGCGCTTATAATTAGCCCAGCTCTGTTCGGGACACTGGAGGTCAAGGGTGAGCAGCAGGTATGCATCTCATGGTGCTTACAGTCTAGTGGGAATCCATGGACAGGGATCAGTGCTTTGAAGGACATTAAACACGTCTAGAGAGTGCCTGGTATTGGGGGTACCAGTGTAGACCAGGTGGTCGGGTGGGCCTTCCCATTGCTTATGATACCTCAGCTCAGAGGTGTTTTATTGTGTCACTACAAGGCACTATTGATTTTTATTTTTTTGTTTATTTTTTAAAATTTATTCAAGTATAGTTGATTTACAATGTTGTGTTAATTTCCGCTGTACAACAAGGTGATTCAGTTATACATATATATATATATATACATTCTTTTCCATTATGGTTTATCACAGGATATTGAATATAGTTCCCTGTGCTATACAGTAAGACCTCGTTGTTTATCCAGTCTCTCTATAATAGTTTGCATCTGCTAATCCCAAACCCGCAGTCCATCCCTCCCCCCCCTCCCCTCCCTCTTGGCAACCACAAGTCTGTTCTCTATGTCTGTGAGTCTGTTTCCTAGATCAGTTCATTTGTGTCACATTTTAGATTCCACATATAAGTGATACCACATGGTATTTGTCTTTCTCTTTCAAGCCACTGTTGATCTTTTTCAGTGGGAATTGTGTAACAGAATTGTTCTATCAGGAGTTCAGGTTACTTAGAACTCTTTAGACTAGATTAAAGAGACTTGCTGTGGCCATTTGGCTGTTAGAAAGTCATTTTTCAGGTCAAAGGCACCAACTCCAACCTGGAAGAGCGTCCTGGTCCATCTGAGGGTCATGTATCGTGTGAGCTGGGGGCTGATTACTCTCCAGTTCCCAGGATTCTGAGCCTACCCTCACCCCTTAGAGTTACTGCAGCACCTCCTGTTGGTCTGACGTTTCATCCCTTGTCTCCAGATGCCTTGGGTCCAGGTGTCTAGGGTATATTTGTTACCTCTTTGTTTGCAAAGCGTTTTGTGGGCCTGGATGGCCTTTCTTTCTTCTGAATGGTTAAGGTTATGGCACGGGCTCCTAATATTCCTGTGAAAAGCAGCCGGTTTTGATTTCCTCCGGGTTTTGTGTTCACAGGGAGTCGAAAAAGGTAAGGTTGTGCCAGCGCCGGTCGTAGGTGAGGGGGAGGGAGAAAAGGTATTACTTGCCCATTTGTGCTTCTTTGAGAAGGGGAGTTAGTTTGGGAGGCTGACTGTTCCCCTCCCCTCTAAGAAATTCTGGGCTGTTCAGAAGGGCAGATGGCAGTGACTATAGCTTTGAGACCAACCAGGTAAAGGGCTAACTCTAGTTAGTTATAATTCCAAACTTTGGGGAACCTTGTTATAAACAAACGTAACCCAGAATTATGTTTCCCCCCGCCCTTTTCTTTTCCTTGGAGAAGTGTATGTATTGGCGATGCATACCTGATGAAGGCAGGCTAGAGGCATGTGGAGGCGTTAAAGCAGGATGGGTGGGTACGGAATAACCTCAGAGTACCTTCTAAACAACATCAGATTCTCATCAGACTGTCCAGGCTGATATTCCTGAAGGGCCTGCCCCACCCCATCTTACCTCATCCTTAAAATAGACCTTGACTGACTTACCTAGACCTGCCCTCATATATGCCTAAGGTCTCACCTCCCCAACATAAAGAGAGGCCCTGCCAGGTGTCGCCATTCACCGCTGAGAGTTCTGTGATGGGGGTGGCAGCTTTCCAGCCTTTCCCAAAAGAACCAAGTGCAGGAGAAAGTTCCAGGGAATAAATGATGCCAGCTGATGCATTAGCCTTTTCTGTTTGAGACAACAGAGGAGGAATGATCGTGATCTTTTTTGGCCCTTCTCATGGTTTAATTTGCTTTGCATTCTTTAGGGTTTCTTTCTCAAACTAGAATTAGGAGTTTTCTTCTTTAACATCATGCCTGCCTATCTCTTCTGATGTGATACTTTATCATTTGTTTTGATTTTGAGAAAAGTTAAAAATCAAGCTAACATTGTAGGATTTAAATGTAAGATCTCTGCCACCTCCTTCCTGAAGGGCTTTAGATGATCAATTACAGTGTGTTTTCAGTGAACTTTTGTCCCAGAGAAATGATGATATAAATGGTGGTTAATTCAGGATACAGGTCTAGAGGAAGCACTAAAGCCATATTGTAGCTGAGCTATGATTCTAATATTTCACATCTCAGCACCGTGTCTTAGGCAGAGCGAGCCATCTGTATCATAGGAGGATACTGAGAAAGTTTTTTTTTTCCTTTTAAAAAGTTCAGGGATGGCCTCAGGCAAAAACTTAAAATACGTGAATTTTATCTTAATTATCCCCCCCATGTCCTTTTTGGTATTTTTTGTCTTTTGCTTCAGGGACTTAGTCCCTCCCTGTGGTTCCTGCACAGAAACGTACCGTTCTCCTCAAAGGGCTCCATGTTCTGAAACCACTCTGCTCTTCCTGTCATGAAAAATTCCCATTCCCCCAGGGCCAGGGAGGTCAGCCTTTTAGTTCTCCCAAAGCTCTATTTTTTAAATTACTCTATTTTTAAAGAAATGTCTTTTCTGTTCATTTTGGAAACTTCCTCTGTGTGCTAAGTTTACACGCATCCCCATCACACATCCATTGCCATATGCTCATCTATTAGTTTCTCTGTTTCCCTCACTTATGTCTTGGTTTTGGTTGTTATTTATATATGGTGCTTGCTAATATCTGACATGTCTTTCTTTTGGATTTCTTTTTTTGACCTTCTTTAATACTCTAGTCAGTAGTTCTCAAACTTTGGTGCATATCAGAATCACCTGGGGAAGTTGGTAAAAATTGAGGCCCAGGCCATATTCGACTTTTGTGAGCCTGGGCATCTATTTTTAATTAATTTTTGTGGGTGGTTTTGATACCACCAGAGTTTGAGAACCCCCGCTCTAGATCTGTGCTACTCAAACAGGGGTCTGTGGACTAGTGCCGTTGACATCACCTGGGATCTCATTAGTACGGCAGCATCTCAGGTCTCCTCCAAGAATGAGTGCGTGACTCAGAGCCTGCGTCTTGACAAGATTTCCCGGTGCATGAGTGCATGTTAGTATTTGCAAAGCACTGGGGACGGTGGCTCTCAGCCCACGCAGCATACTGGAACCACCTAGGGAGCTTTAAGAACAATAGTGCCTGGTTCTACCTGTAGAGATTCTGTTGTAATTAGGCTTGGGGGAGGGTGAGGGGCGATTGAGATTGTTTTTAAAGCTCCCCAGGTGATTCTGATGAGCAGCTGGGTGAACCACTGCTGCAGATTCTAGAACAAAGCTTCCCAGCTGGTGTGCCCCAGAAGATGGGTTACAGGTGCGTGTAGATCCCCTCAGCTTCTGGGAGGCTGGGCAGAGCCTGGAGCTGCCAGAGGAGCAGCCGCATCGGGTACCCCAGCTCATTTCTACGTAGCACCATTATTTTATGTGGGTCATGACATGAAGATTATTGGGAAGCCTAGCTTGAGAATTCTTTTAAATTCAATTTTTTAGCTATTGTGTGGAGTGAAAAGTTAAGATTTTAATTAAAAATGTATCAAACATAGACATTAAACATGGACATGGTAGCTATCTTTACAACCTAGAGCCATCTTACCCAGGAACATAGTTTTTCTCCATTTTTTTCAAGTTTTCTTGTATACATTTCCATTAGGTTTCATAGTTTCCATTTAAAGGTATGTGTTTCATATTAGATTTGTTCCCAAAGTGTATTTTTAAAAAGTGTTTCATTTCCACTTTGATTCTTTCTAAAGAACTACAAAGGGTTTTGTGCTTTCCCAGTAACCTCTCCTCTGTGCTTTGTTGTAATTTATCCCGTGTCAAAAAGACCTCTCTACTCTCTCCTCTTCTCTTTGATTTTCTCATTGAAAAGTTTCCTCAACCTTTGTTGCCTGCTTTTGTTCCCACAACTGTATAGCATCACCTGACAGATCTGCTCTGCCTCAGTTTCTTGCCAGGGCCACTCTGTTTTCCTAACTTAGCCGCATTTTCCAATTCTCAACTCACAGATGCTCCAGAAGCATCACCCTGTCTCTCCTGTGTCATTGAGCTTCCAGCCAGCTAGGGCTGGGCAGGATGGTGGTTATCTGTGAATCAGGTCTTCACATTAGGTACCAACTTCTGCTATATTTCTACGTAGTGGGTCTACAAAAACTGCTGGTTTTTTTGGCAGGGGGCGGGGAATAAGAGAGAGTCGAAAGTGTTTAATTCCTTATTTGTTGTTGTGCTTGCCTTAGTTATTCTGATTCTTTAGTTGGATAAAGAGATTTGTCTGTGGTAGACTTTCCAAAAATGTGAATCTCCACCGTCACCCGGGCTCATCCCCCCCTTCTCCTTGGTTGTTCCGTTCCGCCCCAATAAACCGTGTGTGGGCCAAGAAGAGATTTCACATCAGTTACTCCGTGAAGAGCTGGCTAGTGTGCATTCAGCTAAGTTTGAGTCTGTATTAGGCATCAAGCGCTTGAAATCTGGGGGTTGAGTGTAATTGCCTTCTAAATTGTTTCCTTGCTTTTCGACCCCCTCCAGTCCTTCCCCCAGAGCGCTGCCAGAAGTGATCCAAAAAGCACTGTCTGATGCTGTCGCCCCTGCAGAGACCAGTTAGAGAGCCACAGGGTCCACACAGCTTCTAAGAAGCGTGCTCTGTACCTTGCATTCATGCCTTTGGGCCTCAGCCTTCACTCTGTCTGGGACCCTGGACTCTTATTCCCCTGGCTCACTTTCCCTTTTTGCGAACCTGACTCAGATATCACCCCTCGGGGAAACGTCCTGAATAATCCCAGTTCATTTCTCTGTCCTCTGTGCTTTCCCCTGGACTTTATACACACGATTCTCTCTTTGTTCCTTTGTTCAGCCAACACACATTATTGAGGGCCGTTGTGGGTTGGGCCTGTTCTCAGTGCTGAGGTTCTAGCAGTGAGTGAGACAGACAGGGTGACTGCTCACACAGAGGGGAGGCGGCTGATCCAACAAACAGGAGGATGCTTCAGATAGTGATAAGTGCTCAGAAGAAAACAAGACAGCAGTAGAGTAGGGGCTGGACGGGTTTGGAGAGAGTGGCTGGGGAAGTCCGCTCCAAAGAGGTGACATTTAAGCTGAGCTCTGAGCAGTGAGCAGGGCCAGCCATGGAAGCATCTGGAAAGAAGCTGTCAGTGCAGGGGAAATTGCAGCAGCAAATGCCCCGAGGCAGGGAGAGCGTGGCACTCAGGAGCTACACAGAAGGCCAGCCGGCGGGGCTGGAGCAGAGTGAAGGAGATGGGGTGGGGCGGGAGGTGGGTCAGAAGAGCAATCAGGACTCTGAGGACAGGCGGTCTGTTGGCCATAGTGAGAAATTTGGATTTTATTCCTGATTGCACCGAGAAACTATTGGAGGATTTTAGGCAGGGGAGTCAATCGTGTGAAATGATTTATGTTTAGCCTGCAGTGAACACTAAGTGTTGCAAGTGGCTTCTTGCACGTGTCTCTGGTAGACGGCGAGCTGTGTGAGGGCAGGCATTCTCTGCGGATCCCCAGCCCCTAGCCCAGGGTACTGTCACTAGCCACTGGGGAATTTAATGAATGAACAACCTATGTGTTCTCTTGATAAGCTCTGTTTAAGTGGTTGAGTCATTGACACCATGTAAATACCATTTTCTATTTAATAAATCTGATTATTCTGGCGCTAGGACACTCCCTATGAATAAGGAAATGTCATAGACTTTTTCAAGACTCTGGGGTATTATGATATTCTCAATGTTACTCAGCCTTTGAAGCAGTACCACAGGAATGTTAAGTAGGATCTCAGTGACCAGAGAAGAATGAAAAGCCATGACATTTAAAAAATGAAAACCATAGGTAGTACAGTAAAACCTCATGATAAGGTGAATACAGATATAACATCCCAGTGGCATTTGTTCTCAGGAGGCAGGCTGACATTATCTTCCGGCGTGTGGGGAGGTGGGGAGTAAGGGCTTGGTAGACATCTCCTGATCATCTGGGACTTTCTTAGTTCAATACAAGGGCCACTGAACATGCTTTAAATTTTATTATCTTTACTTTTGTGCTCTTTGAAAATACAGACCACCTGAGACAGACCATTTTCATTAACCACGTAATAAGGACACCTTGCATTTTGTATGACTGACATTTTTGGACTCGACTTTCACTGAAATGGTTGGCTTTTACTAGAGTTAGTATTTTTCCATTGTAATTTTTAAAATTTTATTTTGTATTTATTATTTTTTTTTGCAGTACGCAGGCCTCTGTTGTGGCCTCTCCCGTTGCGGAGCACAGGCTCCGGACGCACAGGCCCAGCGGCCATGGCTCACGGGCCCAGCCGCTCCACGGCATGTGGGATCCTCCCGGACCGGGGCCCGAACCCGTGTCCCCTGCATCAGCAGGCAGACTCCCAACCACTGTGCCACCAGGGAAGCCCTCCATTGTAATTTTATTTCCAATTTACAGGTACTCTCTGTTAAACCCTGAGTTTTTTTCCAATCAGTTGGAAATCCTAATTTAGATCTATCTATGTCCCATTAAATAAAGCTATACTTGAAAATCTCTCGTGGTGAAATCATAACCCAGCCCAGTGGACATGCTCTAACGCATCATAGCACCTGCTTCTAAGAAGGATCTTTTCTCATTACTTCTTTCCCCACATTCACTTAAAAATTACCCTACAGGTAATAGGGGGTTTAAAACATGGTAAACTGAGTGCATTTTGGACTTCTTTTAAGTTGAAAATATTTTTCTCTGCAGAGACTTCAGCAACACAGAAACACTGTGTAGTGAACAGAAGTATTATTGTGAAACGTGTTGTAGCAAACAGGAAGCCCAGAAAAGGTACGTAAAGGGTTTAGCTCAGGGGGTGGCTTTGTGTCGTCAGAAGGAACCAGACAATGGAGCCCGACAGATCTGATTTTTGAATCCCAGTTCCATGGGCTTGTAGCCAAGTAGCTTTGGAGAAGTCAGTTACCTTCCTCACTGGTAAAATAGGGTAAGAATGCCTACCTGGGGAAGTTGCCCTTTCGTCTGATCGTTTGTTCATCTGTTTGTTCATTCATTCATTCAACGTGCCAGATACTTGTGCTGGGGAAACAAGTGGTGAGCAAGTATAAGCAACTCTCCTCTTGGGGCTAAAGACAAATTATAAAACGGATTTGGCAGAGCACATAACACATAGTGGCCACCCGATAATATTGTTAGTGTTGCCTAAATATTGGAACTCCTTATTTAGAAGACAGGCAAAAAAAAAAGAAAGAAGAAAGAAAAAAATCATTTAATAAGGACTCATGAGGAAATCAATATCATCAGTTTGTGGATAGGTGATAAGAAAGTTATCATATTCTGAGTTGATACAGGACCCAGAGTTGCCCATCTTTTTACCAGCACCAGCCAGTTCCAGCTCTTGGACAGTGTGAAATAGCCAGTCCTTCCCTGTATTCTGTCACCCAGAAGCCAAGAAACTTGACATTTTAATTATCCTGTGAAGCCTTACTGTGAGTTAAGTTTACCCTGCCCATGGTTGTGGTATATTCGGGGTAACTCACAGACACCCATTCCTGCCGCCTAAAACCCTCAGGGGTCTAGAGCTGAGCTCGAAATAGTTTCTCTGCCCAGCCTCCCAGCCCTCCATCCTCAGACACGCACATCTTTTCCTGGTGCATCAAAACTTAAGACAGGTTAGTCACTGGGGTGGCAGGCAGGAGTTAGCACTTGCTAGTGGTCGAGGAACTCACCTCTGCTCCCACCCACGTAATCTAGGTCTTCCTATGGGGCATGAAGGTGTTTTCTGTTTAGCCCTGGAGGTTTATACATTAAAATGTCATGTTCCTGAATAATACAGGGTTCACTATAAATCTTATGTTTCTGCTGATGTTGGTATTTTGCTTATTTTTATGAACAGGGTTTTTACTCCATAGATTTCTGAGTGATATTCTCTTAAAATTTGTCCTTTACAAATAATATGCATTGAAAATGTGCACAAGTTGAACAGCATTTACACTGATTCAGGACCTTCATAGAGGGGGTCCTGGAAGGCAACCAGAAAATCCTCTATTCTAGCAGAGTTATCCACGTAAAACTGTGGTCTTTGTGACTTCCTACCAAGGAATATTAATGGTCATCTAGTGAAAAAAGCTTTCCATGTTTATGTAAGTTGGCGAAATGCTGCATCAAACACAAAAGAAAATCCTTTTCTGCAGCATTTCTCAAATCCCTCAGTATGCCAATGTGTGAGGAGGAACTTCAGAATAGAAGGGAGCATTGTGCAGACTTGGCCCCAGAAACCCCACATCCGTTAACATCTCCGGGGCTCTCATGAGCCTGTTTGGGTAAACGTAGCCCTAAGCCAACCCTTGCGTTCACAAGCGAAGAACCTGAGAGCCAGAGAAGGGAAATCGCTGGCCCAGAAGCACAGGGGTAGGGAGGGAGAGTGGGCGCAGCATGCCTGGTTGCCTGATGGCCCGCAGTGGGCAGCATCTGAGGCGTCCCTGCTGGTCGGTCCTCAGAACCTGTGCGTCCAGACTGCACCCTTCCGCTTGTCCTCGCCGCAACCTCCTTCTCTCAGAAACTCTCCCCCCTCGTCTCCATTATCTCAGGGTGAGGGGGTTTGTCCAAATACTGTTCTCCCTGGGAGGCAGAGGGCAGTGACGCAGAGCAATTGCACATATTTTCATTGGTACGAAAGTTCTGGGATGTCTCCTTTGACCACACAGAGACACCTCCCCCGCCCCCGTTGTGCTTTTCCCTGCTGGCTAGGCTCCAGCTAGCCGAGCCTGTAGAAGTCAGCTCCACGTAAGCGAGCATCCTTTCATTCTTGCGAGTGGTTTGGCCGTTTGCTGGTTTGAATTTTGTTGGACCCCTCCTGCTCTCCATTTGTGCAGGTGGCGTTGTATTCTCTTCCTCTCATGGGGGTTGGCTACCACTGATTTTCTACGTCATGGTTTCTTAGGATGAGAGTCAAAAAGCTGCCCATGATTTTGGCCCTGCACCTCAAGCGATTCAAGTACATGGAGCAGCTCCACAGGTACACCAAGCTGTCTTACCGGGTGGTCTTCCCCCTGGAACTGCGGCTCTTCAACACCTCCAGCGACGCAGTGAACCTGGACCGCATGTACGACCTGGTCGCGGTGGTGGTCCACTGCGGCAGGTGAGGGCAGGTGGGGAGCGCGGCGTGGGAGAAGCGGGAGGGCTGTCCCCGGGCCAGGTGGACCCCGCCGCACCCTTCCCGGCTGGTGAGACTCAGCGGTAATGGTGCTTTGGGGAGTCTCCTCCAAGCTCTGGTTTATCTATCACCTCAAAATGAATCTAAACGTACATACATAAAATAAGTTAATAAAAAATAAATTAAAAAAGTAAAAAATAAAACAGTTGCGTTATAATAAAAATAATCTAAACGTTCTCTCATAAGGGAAATACTAAGTCTCCATTGGATATAAATGATGCTTATGGAGTTTGAAATCACATGGAGAAAGAAATGTTTATGCTATGATTTTAATTAAGAAACCAGGTTACACGTATAGTATGATCTCAGAAGTGGTTTAAGATGTGTGAATAAAGACTGGAAGCAGTAGATGGAATTTAAAAATTTTTTGGCATTTTGAATGATTGAAATGTACTCTTAACAAATATTCTTTATTCAGTTTTTAGTCTTTCCCCAATATTCTATAGTAACTGTATAATCAGAAAAAAAGGGAGTAAGAGAGAGGGCCCCTAGATGTAGAGAAGCAAAGTGTCTTTGCTGGAAGTCTTTTGAGGAAGTCTTTTGTATTCCGTAATTTGGTGTAAAGCCTGGAAAAGTCTGCCGGAAATTCACCTCTTTGCTATCCTTTGCTCACTGGGACGGGTTTGTGTCCCCTCCCTGGGATCAGCACGCCGTCACCCTTATAGGTTTCAGATTAGGGCCTGTCACAGAGCAGGTGTCTTCTCCTCTCCATTCTCCTGGATTGGGTTGTGGTGAACAGACCATTACCAAGAGGATGCGTGGTTCCCTGTGGAGGGATGGATGGATTGATTTCTTGCCTTGTACTGAGTGGATGGTATCAGAAACTGTGGCTTCACCTCTGAAGCACCTCATGTTTTGTCTCATGCGGAGTAACTTTAAGTCACGGGTTATTGCCTTACGTTCTCAGAAAGTTGTATTTGTCGGTCAGTTGTAAGCCATCTTTCTGTTTCCCCTGAAGAATACTTCTAGCGGTTCATTCTTTTAAAGAACAGAGGGATTCAGCGATCTGGAAACTAGCCATGAACACTGGATCGGGAGGAGGTCTTGGGGGCAGGCAGAGCCTGGTACCTGGAGGGTCTCTGGTGGCCGAGGTGGGCAGTGTGGACAGGAGGTGGAGAAGCAAAAGCAGTCAGGTGTGTAGGGTACGCAGGGGTTTTCAGTATGTATCTCTGTGGGTGCTGACTCTGGTCCCTGGGAACGCTGGTGAGGGCAAGGCAGAGACCCACTTATGAGAACTGGGGGACAAGTAGGAGGCTGGGTTCTAGAATAGTCAGTGTCTGTAACTGGGGCACAAGGTCAGAGCAGCCCTGGCAGCAAGGCTGAGCTGGTGCCGAGTCACGCATGCTACTAATGAGGATTCTTTAAATTCCTCCCCGTTAGAGGTGAATTGTTCCCATACACGAAGCAGGTGGCTTCTGGCCGTGGGCTCTGGAAAGCTCTGAGGTTAGGGAGCTCAGCCCTTCCTTCTTGTGCCAGGACCCCCGGCCCACAGTTGCCCCAGGTGCACAGCCTCCTTCATTGATTTCTCCTGCAAGCATTTTTAAACCCTTGTTTCCTGGGTTCCGTAGCAAGATCTGAAGTTACAGCAGTGAACGGGACACACAGGGGCCCTACCCTCACGAAGCTGGGCATCTAGTGGGAAAGACAGATAGTTAATAAGTAAACGCACCAGGCTGCTACCACCAAAACCAAACCACTGCAAAATCACTTTATGATTTTGCTTAGTGCTATGAGGAACGATCGGGGCAATGACAGAGAGCAACGGAGACACCTCTTTAGGGAAGGTGGTCGGCAAAGATTTATCTACCGAGATGACATTTGAGCTGAGGCCTAAGGAATAAAAAGAGCAGAGAAGGCAAACATGGGTGAAGGCAGTTTCAGGCAATTTCCAGCGGGCACAGCACCGAGATGGGAACGGTGATGTGTATGAAACAGAGGAGGCCTGTGGGCTGGAGCTCGGGGGGAGGGGAGAGAGTGGCCTGACAAAGGTGCGAACAGACCCTTTGGGGCATGCTGTATTTAAAGAAAGCAAGCTAAGGCAAATTCAGCTTTCCAATTTTGATGGTGCGTCGAAAAAACAAAACAAAACTCTAGATTTAGAGTTAAAAATTCCCTCAGTTGTGCAGACCCAACTACATAGTAGCTGCTGTTTGGTGGTTCTTTCTGCTTTGTGTAATGTATCTTTTTGTTTTCGTGCTTGTTATTATACATTTTAGTGTCACATCTTTCTAAAACTTGAACCAGATCACGTCATTCCTTAAAATTCCCCAGTGTCTTCCTGGCTCTCTCACAGCAGAGTCCAGAATCTTCGCCGCGATATCCCATTCCCGTCCCTCCTTCACCCCGGGCTCACTGGACTCTGGCTGCCTTGCTGTTGGGGGAACACGCCAAGAACTATTCCCACCCCTACGCCTCCCCCAGACCTTTGCACTCGCTCTTTCCCATTCCCGACACTTCCATCACGTGGTCACGTGGCTACACACACACACACACACACACACACACACACACACACACACACACACACACACACACACACACACACACACACACACACACACACACACACACACACACACACACACACACACACACACACACACACACACACACACACACACACACACACACACACACACACACACACCCCGCTTCCCCTTCCGTCAGGGAAATTCCTTCTGTTCAACTGTCCTGTCATCAGAGAGGCCTTCTTTCACCACGTTGTATCAAATACCGCCTTCCCTCTATCGCTCACCAGCCCATTGCTCTGCTGTATTCTTCACGGCACTTGCCACCAATTGAAATATATTTGTATTTTAGTTTGTTTATTACCTCTCCAACCCTCATCTCAAGCGAGTGGGGGCTTTGTTTCGTTTTCTGCTTTTTAGCCCGACAGCCAGGATGGGTCTGGCACATAGTGGGTGTACCAAAATTATGTGTTAATATTCGTTGAATTTGAATGTCTGTTTCCCCCAGCAGATTGCGAGTCCTTAGAAGACTAAGATGAGGTTTTTCTCATCTTTCTCTTATGCCCAGCACAGCTCCGGCCCCTGGGTGTCCCTCCGTGAGTTATGGCCAAAGGAATGTGGAAATAGACATATATACCAAGTTCTCTGTCCTGAAGATAGAGGGTTTTTTCCCCTAGTAAATCACTGCATGTAGAGAGCTACATAGAGTTTTATGGAGAAATAAATGTTAACTTGGTGACTTTCTTTGTTCTTTTCCAGTGGTCCTAATCGTGGGCATTATATTACTATTGTGAAAAGTCATGGCTTCTGGCTTCTGTTTGATGATGACATTGTAGAGGTTGGTATGCAGATGATTGTATCAGAGAGAAGTGGGGCAGAGACGGTGTTTGGGGATGTGTGTGTGTGGACATTTTCTAAAGTAGGCCTGTTTTCCCATAATCTGACTTGAAAACAACTTACATTTCTCTCAAAACTAAATTCTGCTGCTCCCCATTTTCTCTGGAAGGGGAGAAGGGGTGTGATCGTGGACTCATCAATACTGCGTTCTTGTTAACTGATTAGCCGTAGACATGGGATCTCTTTGCCGCCCATGTGTAAGTTCTGTTTCCTACAGTGACTAAAGCCCTCTCTGGGACCAGATAATAAACTTCAAAGTTCTATTAAAATTCTTTTATTATACCAAATTTTTCTTGTATTGATTATTATTTTAAAATAAATATTTTTTCAATCTGTTAAACCTGGAAATCTTTATATGATACCAAAGTATTCCACATATTCATTTTGTTTTAAAGGAATACTAGCTGGAGAGAATTCCACACTCAAAGACGTGGTCTCTTTTAGCCCACTTAAGGTAGCACTAAAGGGAAGAAACTCTTATGGCCTGAAAGAATTAAGGTTATTCCCAAGAGCTCCCCCAGTTTACCATTTGAAAGATGCAAGTCCTGGCTTCTTCCAAGAGCGCCCACCTATGGTTGCTGATAGATTAAAGGGTGGCTTTCTTCCCCAACGATATGCAATGTATGTAATCATGTCCCTCTGTCAGGTCTGTGGAGCTATCCATTTGCTATTGAAAGTTCCCAATTTTATGATAGTGTTTCTTACATTTTCTTGTGCATTCCATTAGTGTTTCTTTCCTTCTCCCAGGAATCATGTTAAACCGTTGTATTGTTTTCTCTTTTGCTTGCAGAAAATAGATGCCCAAGCTATTGAAGAATTCTATGGCCTGACATCAGATATATCAAAAAATTCAGAATCTGGATATATTTTATTCTATCAGTCAAGAGAATAACTTAAAGGACTGTGGGACTAATTCGAGTGGGGAAATGTTCAAAGCACTCTTACCTGGTTTCTCTGCAGACGTCCCTCTTCCCCAGCGGCCCACCAGCGGCGTGGCTCCGAGTTCAGGGGTCTGGCTGTGTGACTCTCCCCCTTCGTTTTTCTACATGCAGCACTACTCGTGGTTTTATGTTAGTCTGAGGTAGAGTTAACTGCAATCAGATTGTAGTAAGTTTTAGATGAATAACATTTGCTAATTTTAGGATCAGGTACATGCCATGCCACTGGCTGTGTCTGGCTGAATTAGAATGACATTTCCTATGAACGTCGACAGTCTTTTTGGGGGTCTTTGCTCATCTTCCTAAATGGCTTCCGGGGTCTCCTTTCAATGCATTCCTTTAACTTGTCCCTGGAAACACCGCTTCCCGTTTTTAGCTTCTCTGCCTCTTTTCTGACAGAAGGACAGAAGAATGGGGTAGATACTCACCTTTTAGAGCTGCAACTATAGCTTTAAGTTTTGCCAGTGAAAATGTTTAAAAGTGAGTAACCTCGAAACTGAATTCATCCTCCGGGTGGAACAGGGTGAACAGAAGCCGTTCGCGGTTGCTAGCGGCTGCCCGGGGCTGAGCTCACCCAGCCATGAGAATTCCAGAGGCTGAGGAGGTGTGGGGCTCAGGGCAGGCAAAGCCAAGAGGAGGTAGCTTTTGTGCACAGTGGAAAGTTGCTTTTCTTATCTTTCTACCAAAACCAAGTTTCAGGAAAATAGCTCTATGCTCTTTGTTTTTAGTGATGCTTTTCTTCTGTCCTGTGAGTTGTATCTCCTTTATCCGGCGCTGCTAAGCTTCCCAAGGTATCTTTCCGATCCTACTGGTGTTTCACAGTCAGTGGTGGCAGAGCTGAGACACCACAGGGACTGCCTTGCGCCCAGCTCTCCTTAGCTGGGCAGCACCAACACCGTCCTTTCCCAGGAAGAACGAAGGCTCTGCACCTTTCCTCCCATCAGCCACATTGTACAGCTGTTCACGTTTTAGCATTTCAGTCTGTGTACTGAGGCCCTGGCAAGTTCCAGGGCTAACATGGAACCTTCCCTACAGGAGATACTGGAGTTAGCTGGGGATGCAAGTGGGTCAAAGGAAGTGTCAGTGGGCGGGTGGAGGGATGAACAAAATGGTGGCGTTTCTTTGGCTCAGACTCCCAGGATGCTTGACAAACGGAGTTTTTTGGAAGAACCTCATCTCACCGTAGTTACTTTTTGTTACATATGTATTTATTAAATCTTTTGAGTATTGGCACCTTTTATTAAAAGGGTCGATACAGTGTTTTGCTGTTGAGCTGGTTTTTGGTTTCCTACAAATGTTATGAGTTGTAGATCTTGGCTTCCTTTGGGAAGACAGTTGACTTCCATGCGCTATAATATACTGTGAACCTGTTATTTTGTTACCTAATAAATCAGCGAAGGAACATGTAAACTTGTGGCATAATGTGAACTAAAATTGAAATTGAAAATGTTACTGGCCATTTTGCGACAATTAAGAGCATAGCACTTTATCTAGATGAAAACTGGATTTCTTATCTTTGAAGTATCTTGAACTGTTTGTCGCTCACAACTTACATAAGCATGCCAACACTTCATCTGTTCATGCTTGAAGTGAAATGTTTTACTTTTCACTGGAGAAGACAAAAGCAGGGTGATCTTCATGTTATTGTTTTATAAAAGTGATGAAAATATACCTTGCCTTGTTTAGAGGTGAATTCATATTTATAAATAGTTTGTCTTTTTTTCCTCCACAAAACTTATGCAGTAATGGCGTACCTGGAAGGTGTGTTTTTATTCTCTTTTAAGGAGAGACACTTTCCAGTTGAAGGTGACTGTTAGAGGGAACTGTTTGTACTATACATAAACCATATATTTGACTGCAGGTTGCAAAGTTTAAAAAAACCCTGATTGATCCCTAATATATTTGGAACTGATACATGAGAAAAACTATGAAAATTATCTTTGAAATGACTCTTGAAGCTAATTTATTAGAAAAAAAATTTTCAGTTGGAAGTCTAAGGAAATAATATCTGAATGCTAAGTCATAGATTCATTTTTTTTTTTTTGACGTGTAAAAAGTTTTTCCCAGTGACTTAACTGAAATAATGCCTTTTAGTAGAAAAGGTCAGTTAAAATTCAATATTCACGGATAAATTCTTGGACTAAAAAAATAAGTATCGAAGCTAACACAGAGACACTAAAATGGTTGTGTGTTGCAGGAAAAGAAGATTGAAAAAAAGACCAAAACACACTTATCCGCCAACACTCCATCAGTTTTTTAAACTTTAGAGCTATCTGGGAACTTCTTCCCCCTTCCTCTTTACTAAACGAAAGAAACACGAGGCAGCTACATTTCCCCCTCAGTCATTTCACTTTATGTGAAGACTAGAGCACATAAACACTTCTTTATTTTTCATCCCTCATTCATTGTGTGAAGCAGAGATGGTGTGGGATGTGTGAGACCATTCTGAGGTCAACAATAGCACAAAGGCTCAGCAATATTCCCTCAAGTGGCCAGGGTTTTTGTGTGTCGTTTTCTGGCAGGAATGAGCAGGCCTGCTGTATTCCTTTTAACTGCTGGGTGTTTTAAAATAAGTTGCAGTGTTTTCCACCTTAAAAAGAGAAGGAATATTTGCTTTATTGGTTACTTCTTGTTTAACATCTAGATTATGTTACAGTGTGATAAAACCTTCATTTGTTTGAAAGTCCATGTTGGTAGAATGCTGACGCCCAGTCCTGTTATTCTGATGCGTTTTCCATTCCGAGGCAACACGAAGTGGGCTGGTTTGAAGAGAGCCAAGGAGCAGCCCAAGAGGGTGGTGCTTTGACTAGGAAACCAGTCATACTGGTTTTATAGCCTGGTATATTTTGGATTTCAGATGAAATGGGGAAAAAAATGATGGAAATGGTCCCTGTGCATTTATTTTCATGGATACCCTTAATTTTCATGGGCATGCCTAACAATGAAACTATGTTCTAACTGGGGCTTAGGGCTTATTTTAGATATTGGAGTGTAGCTTTATTACAGATGGATTTTATCTTTAAACATTGCATTTTGATCAACTTTGTATATTCATGTGTATTAAAATATTGTGCACTAAATGTTTTGCCCTCGTTTGCTATTATATGGTCAAGGCATTTATCAGCACTAGTGTGATTAACTCATGTAAGTGGCATGGGTCAGGGAAAATGATTTCCTATGTTTCTGCCTAATTAAATTTGTTTTTCGGTATTGCATTAATTTATTTTGGCTTCCATTTCTGTATAACCAAAAGAGTTACTGTATTTGTGTGGCATTCATTTATTTGACTTTGTTGCTAAAAATTTTTTTTTTAGTTTTTATTTAAAATAATCTGTACCTTTTTTTTTTTAATGTAACCAATTCAAGCACTTTAAGCAATAATGTCAATCTTGTGAAACTTCAATCAGTTTAACACCCTGCCTCTAAAATTGTTGACAAAAAATAAATAAATAAAGAGGAATTCTCTTCCTAGAGAATTCTATCTCGGTAGCATTATACACATGGACTTAAAATCCTTTTCATAAAATGTGAGTCATTGGTAAGCCTCCTGTCCAGGTAATCATTACAAACCCAATTTTGAAGCATTGTAGAGAATATTCTGGTCATTGTAATAATGGACGTGTAATAATAACGTACTGTCCACGTTCATAAAGTTAGTGTTCTGGAGATATCTCACCTCTTTTTTGATTGAGAAAGATCAGCACAATTAATCCAGAAACCTTTGTCTGGGGAAGAGCAAACTGAGACTATCAGTGAAAAAAAGTATTAGGGTAGGTATATTAGGCATCACAGTGAATTGCTTAGCAGCGATTTTGCATAGAAAATACCCTTTACCAGTTACGAAATAAAAGATCCATTCCCAAAATAAGAAAGTGGCTTCCAGCTCTTTGATCCCATCAGCATTTGGTTTCTAGGAAAGGGTAGGAGTGCGGTCCGGGCACTGGTGTACTGCCAGCAGCCCCAGGCTTCTGGGCGGGGTCTGAGCTGCAGTGACCCCAGCGGGGTGCGCACCGCTCCCTCCATTGGTCTGCCAGAAGCGGGCCAGTGCAGGCCCATGTTCTAAGGTCTCAGAGCGTGGCCCTCCCAGGGCTGAGACTCAAGCTTGCTGTTAAAATGTGTAAGGCTCTTCTTCCCCCCTAACCAGTCACTTCAAGGGGTCCGTGTGTGGATAGGAGATTGTCATTTGAATGCATTTTCCTGGGCCCAGTGATGGGAATAAAACCCCACAGACCAAGAGCGAGGCAATGTGCCTTGAAGTCTCCCGGTTTCCATCCATCTTCTCCCAGGGCAGCTCAGTTGAACCTGGCTGAGCTGGGACAGGCTTGCTGGGGAAGAGCCTGCATCCACCATGACGGCCATGGGAATGGAAGACGTCGGGAAAAAGGGGTTTTCTTTTCTCGGCCTCCTGTTGTCCATCTGTCCTATAGGGCTTATAGGATAGGCCCGTCACCGCCAGCATGACACAGTTTCCGGGGAGTGAGAAGAGTTGCCCATTTCTCCAAATTTCCCTCCCTCTGTTCATTGGGACTTAAAACCCCTTGAACAGAGAACGAAGCCTTCCATTTCCATGCCTTGTATCCCCACGAAGATAAAAAAAAGCTTGCTAAGTCATTCCCCACCCCCCATCCCCGAGGGAAGACTTTGACCGTGGAGATGGTACTCAGACCTCTTAGACTTGTCCTAGAGATGCCCCAGGTGGAGAGATTTTTAATTAAGCCATTATTTAGCACCTGTTATATGCTAGGCAAGGGGACAGGAGTTGGGGGATAAAAAGGTGAAGCAGATAGGATCCCTCTTCTAGTTTCCTCCCTCAGAGAAAAAAGGTTTGCGGGGAAGAAATTTAAATTGTGGAGATAACGTGGGCAGTGAAATTCATCACAATCTGGCTCATTTTGGTATTCAGCCTGGGTCTTCCTGAACAGATGGACACTGCTCCAGCTGGTGCTGTGGGTAAAGCAGCCCGGTTCCTTCTTGACCTTGGGTCCCCTTCTTGTGTCCCACTTTCCTCCTTGCCTGCTCTCCATGTTGCCTTAGCCTGCCTTTTAGCTTCTTCTACTAGGGACGACACAATTTTTTAAAACAATGCTTAAATCCATTAGGGTACAGTGATGGACTTGAGCATTTTGCCTCTTAATTCTCATGTTAAAAGAGCCAGAATATTGAAAGTCTTAACAGAGGATTTTATGAATACATTATCTAAACGATCTCTTTCCATGATTACCAAATAATTAGAGCCTCTCCGAACTTAACCAAAATCAATCCAGCATGAGTTTTTAAGCTATGTGACTAATGATTTTATTGGCTTATCAACCTATGTTCCCTTTTTGGGTTCCCTTATGTTTTAATAGTGTGTTGAATAAAACACATTAGGAGCTTACAAATGAATGAAAAATAGCTTCATTTTGGTTCCAAGACACCAGAGTCAGAAACATTAGATTTTGTAAAAAGGATTCCTAATTTTCTACTCATTTCCCACGTGATGATTCATAATAAAGTATTTATTAACAACCTTGGGGGTATCATACTCATGTTGTAAGTTACATGGATGTGTCTTTCACTTTTTTCTCCCTCGAGTGAGCATACAGGTTGTATCAAGGTGGTGTGGAATTCCACAGAAACTCTGCACAGGAAGGTTGGGCATTTGTGTTGTTGGTGGAAATCCTATTTTGTTCTTACCTCGTCCTGGTAGTTAGGGATCTTGGAGAAGAAAACTGAGATGCAGATTTGACTTGACAGGAAGCAAAATAATTTAATAGTTGAAACCACTATTTCTATATATTTAACCAAGTCCTCTTTCTATGATCCAACTCAACTGTATTTGTATTTCAGAGAGTGTCTCTTAATTGACCTTGCCTGAGAGAACATCCTGTGCTGAGATAACTGAAAATAAACACAAGGAAAATTGGAGAGTGAGTCTTCTGCAGAAAGCTAGGTCTCTTCACTGTAGAGCCCGTCTTGGGTTGAGAATTGCCTGTTTCCCAAGCTGAGGGGTAGAAAAATATTTTTCAGTGGGTTATAAAACCTGTGTAAAGGAGAAACTCATTCTCTTGCCACCCCCCAACCCCATAGAATAGTTTGAAAACCCTGAAAAGAAGTTGTTTCTGCATATTTTTCCATCTTTGTGACCCCAAAGCCCAGAGAACCAGAAATAAGTATAAATTAGCCTAAATATGTTGTCTTTTCCAACTTTGACTTATGAGCCTCCAGCAGAAGTAGGGGTGAAGGCTGCAGAATGGAGAGGGACCCTCCTCCTGAACATTCATTGATTGTTCTGATCTTTGTGTCATTTGAAGAGTCTGCAAAGAACAAACTCACTGCAGAATCTGCCCTCAGATGGGAACTGGTAGAGAATGTAGAAGAATGAGGAGGTGGGGTGTGAATCTCAGGGGGTAAGAGGAGGGGAATAAGGTTGAGACCCTTCTAATGTGACACAGCATAGCTCCTGGCCTCAGGTCTCACTGCAATGTCTGTCCCAATCTGTGCCTTTGCCTTGCAGAGTCAGGAGGGATTGCAGCAAGCCCCACAAGTGCCCCTATCTGATAGACAACGTACGGACTCTATGCCCTTTCTGTCGTTGCCCTGACCTTGATCTCTAATAGGAGAATTTCAGACTCAAGTCAATAGTCTTGTGAAAAAGCCCTACTGGACTTGGAATTGCAAGTCCAGGTTCTGGCGTGGGCTGTCACTAGCTGGGGCCATCGTCACAGCGTGTGCGGAAAGCAAAGGGTCAGGAAGCAGAAGGTCTGAGTTCGAGTCCTGACTGTGGCTTCCTGGTTGGATGATGTTAGAGGTTTGTCACCTAAGTCAGACGTTGGTCATAATGTTGGGTTTGGGATGATAATGAGAGGCATTTGTCAGAAGGGCCCTTCTCAGGTCCTCAGGGAGGTAGAGACACAATTGCCAAAACAACAGAGAGCATACGAGAGCTAGTTACTTAAACAGGAAGTTGTGGGGTATTGTGCTGTACTATTTCATTTAATCTAATCCCCACGACATCTTCCAGGCGTAAAAGACAAGATTAAAGAGAGCTGAGGGGTGGCGGGGGGGAAAGCAGCCCCCGATAGCCAGGAAATAGCCAGCGATAGCTACACCTGGGATGTTTTCTGGAGCTGGCCCAGCAACTCCAGCTGGACCATGGTGTTTCCTAGTAGGACGTAAACAACCTCACAGGACACCAACCTCAGACAAGGTCATGGTATGACCATGATGAAGTGAAACAATAAACAAGACCACTTTCTAATTTCACCTAAGCATGGACAAAAACAAGATCACTGCAAATTGCAAAATACCAAACACCCCTCTCCTGCCAAATCCCAGTCACCGCTGCTGCTGTACCAGTGACGGCTTTAGCACTGCTCCCATCTGTCCTAGATGAGATTTATTAAGATACATGATCAAAGGATTAGCCCCCCTTCCTGACAGCACCCAGTCCAGAGTGAAACTCTGTTCCTTGAACCCTCCCCCAAACCACCAAACCAAAGCCCCAATCCTGTAAATTCTAGCAGCCTCTTACTGAAATGCCCCCACGCTTCCCCACAGTGTGTGGTCTCTCTGAGCTTTATTTTGTTTATTCATTTATTTATTTTTTGCGGTACGCGGGCCTCTCACTGTTGTGGCCTCTCCCGTTGTGGAGCACAGGCTCCGGACGCGCAGGCTCAGCGGCCATGGCCCGCAGGCCCAGCCGCTCCACGGCATGTGGGATCCTCCCGGACCAGGGCACGAACCCGTGTCCCCTGCATCGGCAGGCGGACTCTCAACCACTGCGCCACCAGGGAAGCGCTCTCTGAGCTTTAAACACAATTTTGTTAAACACAGTTTTATTCCTGGAGGTCTGGCTGGAGAGCACGGACAGAGGACTGTGCTGGACTGAGAGATCAGACGCTTCCTGTGGTCGGCCTGTCTGCTGATCTCATGGTTGCAAAGGAGAAAGGGCCACACATTCAAGGTTGTCATCAGTGTCCTGAGACCTAATTGATCTTCAGTGACTCCTGCCCAGAGGGGTGCTGGTGGTGGGCTGGATGCCAAGTAACTTTAGATGAATCTGGACCTCGGTTTTTCCTAACCTGTAAAATAAAGTTAGAGAGAACAGGGTTGTGATGTGTAGAAACTGCTAGAAAGCACGAGAGGTATATAATGTGATTATGAGCAGGATATGGTAAGCCTGACAAGCTTTGTTCTTTGTTTATCTATTCCTGGCACCTCCACACCTACCCTTAGAATCCCTCAGGCTCGGGAAGAGATATGGGAACATATGTATATGTATAACTGATTCACTTTGTTATAAAGCAGAAAGTAACGCACCATTGTAAAGCAATTATACTCCAATAAAGATGTAAAAAAAAAAAAAAAAAGAATCCCTCAGGCTCAGCTGTGTCTGTCTCTAGAGCCCTTGAATTCACTGCAGTGTCAGAACCCCTATTTGAGGCAGGGTCTGAAACCAATAAGATGGGGCCTGAGCTCCATCGGTAGGAAGGGTATAAAATCTATTTCAGGAATTCCAACTTTCTACAACAGGCAAGGTCCCAGTTCTGTACGGACCTTGTGTATGTGGAAAAGGTTTTTAGAATCATACAGCTTGGGTGGCATAAGGGGCAGCAAGGGGTGAAGGCAGGTGGCAGAAGAGGTGATTGAGGACTTGTGCTGGGTCTAGTGCTCTCTAGTGGGAATGGCCAAAAATACCTCCTGATTTTTCTCAAAAGAACTGCTAGACACGTCTCGCTTTTATTTTATGTACATTATTTGTCCATGGGTTTTTGTTAGAAACAAACAAACCCAAAACCTGACAACAATTACCTTGACTCCATGCCAAGTCTTAAGTTAAACAGGCCCTCACCTTTCAGCAAGATGGGGCACTGGAACACAGGAAGCCAGGGTCAAAGGAGAGAAGAAAGTGACCTCTTTGAAGACAGAGAGTGTCCTGTTCACCTCTGAAGCTTCATGGCCAGAGAAGGGCATTGAGTGAAAACAAGAGCATGAGATCAGGCAGGGGCTGGCGTGGAGGAACTAAGTCAGGAGGGTAAAGGACAATTGATTTCTCGTCCTACTTAGCTTGTTAATGTCACAAAGCCGGAAGGGAAGAAAGGATAAGGAAGGAAAGAAAAATGGCAACTTTGAGAAATCGATGTAAGGGTTTAAATCAAAGATCTAAGAGCTTCTGTCTTATTTGGGGAGGTGTCAGGAGAGCTACCCACAGCAAGCCAGCTAAGGTGACAAGGCATCGTTTTACTCCCTACAGCCCAACCCAAGGGCAAATATACTGTTTTATTTTCTGTGCACATTTTGGCTAAAATTCTTTATAAGCTACTGATTTTTGTGATAAAGATTGTGAGGCCTCACAGGGACTCAGTGGTTTTAGAATTTCTGGAAAATTCGTTTGCATTTTGGAGCAGTCTTACATTGTTTTTGTATTGACCTTTATTTGTAATCGTATCTGCTGACCCTGAACTTTAGGATATGTAATAGAATTTGAATTACATCAGGCTCAGGATTTTTCTCTTCTCTGTTTGGGTATATAGGGAAGTGAAGTATTGGACGGAAAGTCTCTAGTGACGTCTGAAGAGTGTGAATAAGTGAATGTTAGAAGTGTGAGAACATTCAATAAAGAAAAATTGCAAAGCAGGGCCAAAGGGAACAGAAAGAACGTGTTAGTCTTCGTAGGCGAGGCTGGTTAGTGTGTGACTTCTGTCACAGGAAGAGTTAGATGAAGCTGGCTGATAGAATCTATTTTAAAATAGATCTCAAGGAAGGCAGATACATTTTATTTTTAAAAACTTCATTATGGGAAATTTTAAACATGTACAAAAGTAGGATACAGAATAGAATACATTTCTGAACCTCCATGAACCCATGATTCAGCTTCACCAGTTAACTGTGGCTATTCCTGTTTCAGACAGATAGAATTCTCATATTGTACTGGAAAGTCACCAAACTCACAAGCTTCCAACTTTTCAGAATCTGTAAACCTGTAGAGGATAACTATGCGAGGTGTAGTTCAATTCAGATTAACAACCACCTCTAAGGAATTATCTACTTAGTCATTCCTCTGACTTGAAATGATGTGTCATTCCTCTAACTTGAAATGTTTTGGCATAATGCAGAGTGCAGAAACGTTTTATGTGTGTGTGATATAGAGATGTTATGGTTGAAATAGGCTTACTGTGTATAGTGGCTAAATAATATGAAATATAGTGGAGCTGAAGCTGCAGTGTTTGAACGTGACCACATTTACTTGGAAAATTATAACAAAGATAATGGCACTTTACCTACGTAGAATATAGAATATGGTCTTACGTATATTTTCTTACGTATATTTATACAAAAGTGAAAAGGCCCACAGCTCTCCCACATGCTTTCTCTTGTAGGTTTTCACCTTTCCGTCTACCCCTTGCTTCTGGAATTTTCCCAAAGAGATGGCCAGGCTCAACGTTCCTGTTTGTCTCTACCTTTTCCTGTTGGTATTTTTCCTTATGGCGTGTCATTAGCAGTTTTCACTATCAATGGATTAAACTGAAGAATGCCAGAGAGGGAAGGAAGTTCCTGGATAAGAGTGCAAACTTTCCAGACCTGGAAGCCCTGAGATCTTAGCAAGACTGGCTTGCATTGTTTTCTAAGTCAGTATTACCGAGAGTAAGGAAGGAGGGGCTGGTGGAAGTTGCTGGGCATTGAAGCAGGGTCACTTCCGTGTAGTGGACCCGTGCAACAGAAAAGGGTTGCAGGCTCCATTTCAGCTTTCTGAATCTCCGTCTCTTCCTGGTTCCTGCAGAGCCACAGCGGGTTGGACAGGAAAGAGAAAGAGGTGCTCTTAACATTCAGGGGTAGAGCAGGAACCAGAGGGTCTTATGCATGGAACCTCACCCTCCCCGTCCCATTGTCCAAATGATCAAGGGCTGAAGTTTCCAAACTTTCCATTTAGTACCACAATCTTTGTGAAAAATAAAATCTTATGTAGAACTTTACTACATATGTATGTAGTATTTTCTAGGGTATTTTATTACTGTGCAGTTATTTTATAAGTTAATGTTATAAAGTTAATGAGAACAAAGCAGCTACTTGAAGAACATGAAAATTTGGAATTGGCAGTCTGCTATTGGTCTCGGCAACCAGTTTGTATCTGAATTTTGTTTTTGCTCACAGAGGATTAAGAAAATCCAACTTCACACAAATACATGATTGAAAGTACTGCTTTTGTTTTGTTTCTGTTGTTTTTTAAACAGTTGTCTTGCATTATCCAAGATTCTTTTCAATAAAGAAAGTTAGTAGGAGAACATTTATTTTATTTATTTATTTTTTTTACATCTTTATTTTTATTATTTTTTAATATTTATTGGAGTGTAATTGCTATACAATGGTGTGTTAGTTTCTGCTTTATAACAAAGTGAATCAGTTATACATATATATATGTTCCCATATCTCCTCACGCTTGCGTCTCCCTCCCTCCCACCCTCCCTATCCCACCCCTCTAGGTGGTCACAAAGCACGGAGCTGATCTCCCTGTGCCATGCGGCTGCTTCCCACTAGCTATCTATTTTACGTTTGGTAGTGTATATATGTCCATGCCACTCTCTCACTTTGTCAGAGCTTACCCTTCCCCATCCCCATATACTCAAGTCCATTCTCTAGTAGGTCTGTGTCTTTCTTCCCGTCTTACCCTTAGGTTCTTCGTGACATTTTTTTTTCTTAGATTCCATATATATGTGTTAGCATACGGTATTTGTCTTTCTCTTTCTGACTTACTTCACTCTGTATGACAGACTCTAGGTCCATCCACCTCACTACAAATAACTCAATTTCATTTCTTTTATGGCTGAGTAATATTCCATTGTATATATGTGCCACATCTTCTTTATCCATTCATCCAATCATGGACACTTATGTTGTTTCCATCTCCTAGCTATTGTAAATAGAGCTGCAATGAACATTTTGGTACATGACACTTTTTGAATTACAGTTTTCTCAGGGTATATGCCCAGTAGTGGGATTGCTGGGTCATATGGTAGCTCTATTTGTAGTTTTTTAAGGAACCTCCATACTGTTCTCCATAGTGGCTGAACCAATTCACATTCCCACCAGCAGTGCAAGAGTGTTCCCTTTTCTCCACACCCTCTCCAGCATTTATTGTTTCTAGATTTTTGATGATGGCCATTCTGACCAGTGTGAGATGGTATCTCATTGTAGTTTTGATTTGCATTTCTCTAATGATTAATGATGTTGAGCATTCTTTCATGTGTTTGTTGGCAATCTGTATATCTTCTTTGGAGAAATGTCTATTTAGGTCTTCTGCCCATTTTTGGATTGGGTTGTTTGTTTTTTTGGTATTGAGCTGCATGAGCTGCTTATAAATTTTGGAGATTAATCCTCCGTCAGTGGCTTCATTTGCAAATATTTTCTCCCATTCTGAGGGTTGTCTTTTGGTCTTGTTTATGGTTTCCTTTGCTGTGCAAAAGCTTTGAAGTTTCATTAGGTCCCATTTGTTTATTTTTGTTTTTATTTCCATTTCTGTAGGAGGTGGGTCAGCAAAAGGATTTTGCTGTGATTTATGTCATAGAGTGTTCTGCCTATGTTTTCCTCTAAAAGTTTGATAGTGTATGGCCTTACATTTAGGTCTTTAATCCATTTTGAGTTTATTTTTGTGTATGGTGTTAGGGAATGATCTAATCTCATACTTTTACATGTAGATGTCCAGTTTTCCCAGCACCACTTATTGAAGAGGCTGTCCTTTCTCCACTGTACATTCCTGCCTCCTTTATTAAAGATAAAGTGACCATATGTGCATGGGTTTATCTCTGGGCTTTCTATCCTGTTCCATTGGTCTATATTTCTGTTTTTGTGCCAGTACTATACTGTCTTGATGACTGTAGCTTTGTAGTATAGTCTGAAGTCAGGGAGCCTGATTCCTCCAGCTCTGTTTTTCTTTTTCAAGATTGCTTTGGCTATTCGGGGTCTTTTGTGTTTCCATACAAATTGTGAAATTTTTTGTTCTAGTTCTGTGAAAAATGCCATTGGTAGTTTGATAGGGATTGCATTGAATCTGTAGATTGCTTTGGGTAGTAGAGTCATTTTCACAATGTCGATTCTTCCAATCCAAGAACATGGTATATCTCTCCATCTATTTGTATCATCTTTAATTTCTTTCATCAGTGTCTTATAATTTTCTGCATACAGGTCTTTTGTCTCCTTAGGTAGGTTTATTCCTAGATATTTTATTCTTTTTGTTGCAATGGTAAATGGGAGTGTTTTCTTGATTTCACTTTCAGAGTTTTCATCATTAGTCTATAGGAATGCCAGAGATTTCTGTGCATTAATTTTGTATCCTGCTACTTTACCAAATTCACTGATTAGCTCTAGTAGTTTTCTGGTGGCATCTTTAGGATTCTCTATGTATAGTATCATGTCATCTGCAAACAGTTACAGCTTTACTTCTTCTTTTCTGATTTGGATTCCTTTTATTTCCTTTTCTTCTCTGATCGCTGTGGCTAAAACCTCCAAAACTATGTTGAATAATAGTGGTTAGAGTGGGCAACCTTGTCTTGTTCCTGATCTTAGTGGAAATGGTTTCAGTTTTTCACCATTGAGGACTATGTTGGCTGTGGGTTTGTCATATATGGCCTTTATTATGTTGAGGAAAGTTCCCTCTATGCCTACTTTCTGCAGGGTTTTTATCATAAATGGGTGTTGAATTTTGTCAAAAGCTTTCTCTGCATCTACTGAGATGATCATGTGGTTTTTCTCCTTCAGTTTGTTAATATGGTGTATCACGTTGATTGATTTGCATATATTGAAGAATCCTTGTAATCCTGGAATAAACCCCGCTTGATCATGGTGTATGATCCTTTTAATGTGCTGTTGGATTCTGTTTGCCAGTATTTTGTTGAGGATTTTTGCATCTATGTTCATCAATGATATTGGCCTGTAGTTTTCTTTTTTTGTGACATCCTTGTCTGGTTTTGGTATCAGGGTGATGGTGGTCTCGTAGAATGAGTTTGGGAGTGTTCCTCCCTCTGCTACGATTTGGAAGAGTTTGAGAAGGATAGGTGTTAGCTCTTCTCTAAATGTTTGATAGAATTCGCCTGTGAATCCATCTGGTCCTGGGCTTTTGTTTGTTGGAAGATTTTTAATCACATTTTCAATTTCAGTGCTTGTGATTGGTCTGTTCATATTTTCTATTTCTTCCTGAATCAGTCTTGGCAGGTTGTGCATTTCTAAGAATTTGTCCATTTCTTCCAGGTTGTCCATTTTATTGGCATAGAGTTGCTTGTAGTAATCTCTCATGATCTTTTGTATTTCTGCAGTGTCAGTTGTTACTTCTCCTTTTTCATTTCTAATTCTATTGATTTGAGTCTTCTCCCTTTTCTTCTTGATGAGTCTGGCTAATGGTTTATCAATTTTGTTTATCTTCTCAAAGAACCAGCTTTTAGTTTTATTGATCTTTGCTATCATTTCCTTCATTTCTTTTTCATTTATTTCTGATCTGATATTTATGATTTCTTTCCTTCTGCTAACTTTGGGGTTTTTTTGTTCTTCTTTCTCTAATTGATTTAGGTGCAAGTTTAGGTTGTTTATTCAAGATGTTTCCTGTTTCTTGAGGTAGGCTTGTATTGCTATAAACTTCCCTCTTAGAACTGCTTTTGCTGCATCCCATAGGTTTTGGGTCGTCGTGTCTCCACTGTCATTTGTTTCTAGGTATTTTTTTATTTCCTCTTTGATTTCTTCAATGATCACTTCGTTATTAAGTAGTGTATTGTTTAGCCTCCATGTGGTTGTATTTTTTACAGATCTTTACCTGTAACTGATATCTAGTCTCATAGCATTGTGGTCGGAAAAGATACTTGATACAATTTAAATTTTCTTAAATTTACCAAGGCTTGATTTGTGACCCAAGATATGATCTATCCTGGAGAATGTTCCATGAGCACTTGAGAAAAATGTGTATTCTGTTGTTTTTGGGTGGAATGTTCTATAAATATCAATTAAGTCCATCTTTTTTAATGTATCATTTAAAGCTTGTGTTTCCTTATTTATTTTCATTTTGGATGATCTGTCCATTGGTGAAAGTGGGGTGTTAAAGTCCCCTACTATGAATGTGTAACTGTCAATTTCCCCTTGTATGGCTGTTAGTATTTGCCTGATGTATTGAGATGCTCCTATGTTGGGTGCATAAATATTTACAATTGTTATATCTTCTTCTTGGATTGGTCCCTTGATCATTATGTAGTGTCCTTCTTTGTCTCTTGTAATCATCTTTATTTTAAAGTCTATTTTATCTGATATGAGAATTGCTACGCCAGCTTTCTTTTGGTTTCCATTTGCATGGAATATCTTTTTCCATTCCCTCACTTTCAGTCTGTATGTGTCCCTAGGTCTGAAGTGGGTCTCTTGTAGACAGCATATATATGGGTCTTGTTTTTGTATCCATTCAGCCAGTCTGTGTCTTTTGGTGGGAGCGTTAATCCATTTACATTTAAGGTTATTATCGATATGTATGTTCCTATTCCCATTTTCTTAATTGTTTTGGGTTTGTTATTGTAGGTCTTTTCCTTCTCTTGTGTTTCTTGCCTAGAGAAGTTCCTTTAGCATTTGTTGTAAAGCTGGCTTGGTGGTGCTGAACTCTCTCAGCTTTTGTTTGTCTGTAAAGGTTTTAATTTCTCCATCAAATCTGAATGAGATCCTTGCTGGGCAGAGTAATCTTGGTTGTAGGTTTCTCTCCTTAATCACTTTAAATATGTCCTGCCAGTCCCTTCTGGCCTGCAGAGTTTCTGCTGAGAGATCAGCTGTTAACCTTATGGGGATTCCCTTGTGTGTTATTTGTTGTTTTTCCCTTGCTGCTCTTCATATGTTTTCTTTGTATTTAATTTTTGACAGTTTGATTAATATGTGTCTTGGCATGTTTCTCCTTGGATTTATTCTGTATGGGACTCTCTGTGTTTCCTGGACTTGATTAACTATTTCCTTTCCCATATTAGGGAAGTTTTCAACTATAATCTCTTCAAATATTTTCTCAGTCCCTTTCTTTTTCTTTTTCTTCTGGAACCCCTATAATTCAAATGTTGGTGCGTTTAATGTTGTCCCAGAGGTCTCTGAGACTGTCCTCAATTCTTTTCATTCTTTTTTCTTTATTCTGCTCTGCAGTAGTTATTTCCACTATTTTATCTTCCAGGTCACTTATCCATTTTCTGCCTCAGTTATTCTGCTATTGATCCCATCTAGAGTATTTTTAATTTCATTTATTGTGTTGTTCATCGTTGCTTGTTTCATCTTTAGTCCTTCTAAGTCCTTGTTAAATGTTTCTTGCATTTTCTCTATTCTATTTCCAAGATTTTGGGTCATCTTTACTATCATTATTCTGAATTCTTTTTCAGGTAGACTGCCTATTTCCTCTTCATTTGTTGGGTCTGGTGGGTTTTTATCTTGCTCCTTCATCTGCTGTGTGTTTTTCAGTCTTCTCAGTTTGCTTATCTTACTGTGTTTGGGGTCTCCTTTTTGCAGGCTGCAGGTTCGTAGTTCCCGTTGTTTTTGGTGTCTGTCCCCAGTGGCTAAAGTTGGTTCAGTGGGTTGTGTAGGCTTCCTGGTGGAGGGGACTAGTGCCTGTGTTCTGGTGGATCAGGCTGGATCTTGTTTATCTGGTGGGCAGGTCCACGTTTGGTGGTGTGTTTTGGGGTTTTGGTGGACTTATTATGATTTTAGGCAGCCTCTCTGCTAATGGGTGGGGTTGTGTTCCTGTCTTGCTAGTTGTTTGGCATAGGGTGTCCAGCACTGCAGCTTGCTGGTCGTTGAGTGAAGCTGGGTGCTGGTGTTGAGATGGAGATCTCTGAGAGATTTTTGCCCTTTGATATTATGTGGAACTGGGAGGTCTCTTGTGGACCAGTGTCCTGAAGTTGGCTCTCCCACCTCAGAGGCACAGCACCAACTCCTCGCTGGAGCACCAAGAGCCTTTCATCTACACGGCTCAGAATAAAAGGGAGAAAAAGAAGAAAGAAAGAAAGAAAAGAAAGAAAGAAAGAAAGAAAGAAAGAAAGAAAGAAAGAAAGAAAGAAAGAAAGAAAGAAAGAAAGAAAATAAAGTTATTAAAATAAAAAATAATTATTAAGAAAACAATTTTTTTAAAAGCAAAAAAAAAACAACGGATATATAGAATCCTAGGACAAATGATGAAAGCAAAGCTATACAGACAAAATCTCACACAGAAGCATACACATACACACTCACAAAAAGAGGAAAAGGGGAAAAAATAATAAATCTTGCTCTCAAAGTCCACCTCCTCAATTTGGGATGATTCGTTGTCTATTCATGTATTCCACAGATGCAGGGTAGATCAAGTTGATTGTGGAGCTTTAATATGCTGCTTCTGAGGCTGCTGGGAGAGATTTCCCTTTCTCTTCTTTGTTCTCACAGCTCCCAGGGGCTCAGCTTTGGATTTGGCCCCGCCTGTGCGTGTAGGTCGCCTGAGGGCGTCTGTTCTTCGCTCAGACAGGACGGGGTTAAAGGAGCAGCTGATTCGGGGGCTCCGGCTCACTCAGGCTGGGGCGGGGGTGGGGGGTGGGGGAGGGAGGGGCACGGAGTGTGGGTGGAGTTTGCGGCGGCAGAGCCCGGCGTGACGTTGCACCAGCCTGAGGCACACCGTGCGTTCTCCCGGGGGAGTTGTCCCTGGATCCCGGGACCCTGGCAGTGACGGGCTGCACAGGCTCCCCAGAAGGGGTGTGTGGATAGTGCCCTGTGCTCGCACACAGGCTTCTTGGTGGCTTCAGCAGCCTTAGCAATTCATGTCGGTCTGTGGTGTCCACGCTGATAGCCACAGCTCACACCTGTCTCTGGAGCTCGTTTAGGCGGTGCTCTGAATCCCCTGTCCTTGTGCACCCTGAAACAATGGTCTCTTGCCTCTTAGGCAGGTCCAGACTTTTTCCCGGACTCCCTCCCGGCTAGCTGTGGCTCACTAGTCCCCTCAGTCTGTGTTCATGCCGCCAACCCCAGTCCTCCCCCTGCGCTCTGACCAAAGCCCGAGCCTCAGCTACAGCCCCGCCCACCCCGGCGGGTGAGCAGACAAGCCTCTCGGGCTGGTGAGTGCTGGTCGGCCCTGATCCTCTGTGCGGGAATTCTCCGCTTTGCCCTCCGCACCCCTGTTGCTGTGCTCTCCTGTGCGGCTCCGAAGCTTCCCCCCAGAACATTTACTTTTGAGGTCTTCATAAAAATAAGTTAACCTCCCAAGTTATCTCAGTTGGGGGTCTCTAATGAGTTTAAATTTGATTTATAACACTCTTAAGCATGTCTGTTGATTATTTAACCTAGTTATTTTTAAAAAGTGAAATCCTAATGAAAACATTTGTGGAACCCGCGAAGCAGGGTTCCATGGAACACAGTTTGAAAACCACCAATCTGATGCTAAAAAGGTAAGGCTTCCTTTTATTCCCTTACCCAAACATCTTTCAGCCTTTAATGCTGCCCTTTCATGGCTTTCCCCCCTTTTAGAGAGGGCATTGAACTAATTTATTTTTTCAGCATTACTGAGATATAATTAACATATAACATTATGTATGTTTAAGGTATACAACATAAAGATTTGACATATGTATGTACTACAAATAAATACCACTGGTAAGGTTAGTTAACACATCCATCACCTCACATAGTTACAATGTTTTGTTTTGTTTTGTGGTGAGAACTGTCTTAGCAACTTTCAAATCGCATTGAGCTCATTGTACCTCAATTTCACTAAGATAGCCCTGTTGGTGGGAGGATGGAGAGGAAGGTGCAGTAACCAGCTTGTTCTGCCTGGGTCCCTGTGTTCCCATCTCCCTTCCCTCCTCTCTGCTTCCCTGCCCAGCACCAAGGGGGTGGGTTCCAGTTCCAAGGAGCATTGCCTAGTACATGGACTTAATTCTCATGACTTCTTCAGTCCTTCCATTAAGACTTCCCCTTTCAGTATCACATGGCTTGGACCCTGCTTTCTCTGAGGTGTTTGCTGGCTGTATTGGTAAACTAATCCAGCTGATATATTTACTGGCACGCTTTTGAAGTGTTAGTTATTTTGATCACTTATTTATTGAACAATTGCTATGTGCCAGATACTAAGCTAAGCCCTTTGTGTGAGTTTCCTCCTTGGGTTCTCACAACCCTGTGAGTTAGGGTCTAGTATTACTGTTCCCATCTAGAGATGAGAAAACTGAGGCTGAGAGTCTTTTGGGAGCATTTTGTTTTGGGGCCTCTCAGGCTACGTGGTTTGAATTTCAGGTACAAATGATGAGGTAGTTTAGGACTTTTGTTCATCTGAAGAACAGATCTTTCCCCCAAATAACACAGCAGTTAAGAGCACAGGCTTTGAAATCAAATGTACACAAATTCGGCTATAGGCTCTGCCACTTACCAGCTGTGTATTCTTGGTCAGTCTCAGTTTCCTCATCAGTCAAATGGGGATGATAATAATAACACCCAGGTCTAATGCTGTTGTAAGGATTAAATGAGATGAAGTATGTCAGGCACATAACACAACACCTGCCCACGTGTTCAGTGCGTGCAATACATGTCAATGCTGGACTGTAAGTGTTAGGTATTATTTTGTCATTGTTAATTCACTAATAGACCTAGCTGAACAAAACAGTACCCGTTAAATCTTCCACTTAAGCACATATTTAAAATAGGAATAAGTGAGGTTGCCTGGATTAATTTAAGGAAAGGAGATGATGCTAAAACCATCTAACTTAATTCTTTGATTCTTTGGAGGTATGGTCGCCTCTCTGAGAGACATCAGCTCATACTGGGTCTCTGCCATGGCCTGGTTCTAAAGTTAATGTTTGGTATCTTCCTTTTGGGCAGGTCAGAGTCTCAGGCATAGGGGGATGCTGTCTGGGCCAGCCAATAAAAAAGAGCAGAGAGAGCTGAGATCATCAAGTTGTCACTCTTGTGTTTTGTGCAAACTTCTATAAGTCACTCTGGGAGCAGTTTGACCCCCAGGAGCAGTTCCTGCTGCTGGCATCTAATGAAGTCAGTGTTGTCCCCTCAGGTGCTCTTTCTGTCCTTGCAGAAGGACAGTGGGGCTTGCCGGCTACAGGCCTTTGATGGGCACACACCATGGGGCTCAGTGAGGGGCAGTCTGCTTACAGTGGCCCAGACTCCCAGGTACTGTTCCCTCCTGGGCCCAAAGGGACAGGGAACAGGGCCCCGGGGTGAAGGCTTCTCTATTCCTGTAGGTCCACAGAAGGTCGGCCCAGCAAACCAACTGCTCCACACTTGTAGCAATTTTGTGGCAAATTTGAAGCAAGTTTGGCAACCCTTTCCTGAACCATTTAGGGATCCCTTACTGGGCTCTTTTATTCAGAAACAGCCTGGTTTTCCCCAGCTCCAGTTAGAGAATATGATTATCTTTTCTTTTTAAAAACACTTTGTATTATTTTAAAAATAAAAGTAGTAAATGCTCATTGTCTGCAGTTAGGAGAACACAATAGAAATAGAATAATCTTCACAAAGCTTTTTTGCTATTTATTTTCTGTACATTTGACTTACATACAAATTTTTGGAAAATTAAAGAAGTGACGTACAAATCATGATTATAATTAAAAATTCAACAAGACCCAGTTAAATAGAGTAAAAATGAAAGTTTCCCCTTGCTTTCAGCCAACTCCATTTCCTTCTCCAAAGGTAAATGCTAATGAAAGTTTGTAGAAGGCCCTTCCAGACCTTTTCTTGCATTAACATACATATATATGCACAGAGATAATATTAACATGTACATATGTATTTAGTTTTGATTTTTTAAACGTAAATATTTTAAAATGTTATTCTGTATATCTTCTTTGGAGAAATATCTATTTAGGTCTTCTGCCAATTTTTGGATTGGGTTGTTTGTTTTTTTAATATTGAGCTGCTTGTATATTTTGGAGATCAATCCTTTGTCAGTTGCTTTGTTTGCAAATATTTTCTCCCATTCTGAGGGTTGTCTTTTCATCTTGTTTATAGTTTCCTTTGCTGTGCAAAAGCTTTTAAGTTTCATTAGGTCTCATTTGTTTATTTTTGTTTTTATTTCCATTTCTCTAGGAGGTGGGTCAAAAAGGATCTTGCTGTGATTTATGTCAAAGAGTGTTCTGCCTATGTTTTCCTCTAAGAGTTTGATAGTGTCTCGCCTTACATTTAGGTCTTTAATCCATTTTGACTGTCCTACAGAGTGAAGTAAGTCAGAAAGAGAAAAACAAATACCGTATGCTAACACATATATATGGAATCTAAAAACAAAAAAATGGTTCTGAAGAACCTAGGGACAGGACAGGAATAAAGATGCAGATGTAGAGAATGGACTTGAGGACATGGGGAGGGGGAAGGGTAAGCTGGGACGAAGTGAGAGAGTGGCATGGACATATATACACTACCAAATGTAAAATAGAAAGCTAGTGGGAAGCAGCCACATAGCACAGGGAGATCAGCTCAGTGCTTTGTGTCCATCAAGAGGGGTGGGATAGGGAGGATGGGAGGGAGGGAGACACAAGACGGAGGGGATGTGGGGATATATGTATATGTATAGCTGATTCACTTTGTTATACAGCAGAAACTAACACAACATTGTAAAGCAATTATACTCCAATAAAGATGTTAAGAAAAATTAAAAATGTTATTCTGCAACTCGCTTTCCCCCGCAGCCTAATAGTCTTAAAGATCTTTCTGTACCAGAGCTACTTCATTAAAAAGAAAAAAAAATTACTGCATATAATTCCATAATATGGATATACCATAACTTATTTAAAGAACATTTAAGTTCTTTTTTGCTGTTATAAGCAACCTTGAAGTAAGTGTCTTTGTACATATATCTTTGGGCAAACAGCAGTTTTCATTTAAACTTAAAACTTTTCCTCTTAAGGCAGGAAGGATTTACACCGGTAGGCTCGGAAGAGTTAGCTGTATCTATGTGCACATGTTGAATGAGTCCAGGGAAGCACTTGGGGAAAGTAGAGGGTCTCTAAATCTCGGACAAGAATGAACACTGAACTTCAGAACTAGTTGGTGTTATGAACGCCAAAAGAGATTTCTTAGATTCACATTGATTGAATGTATGCAGAACCTAGAGCCGTCATCTAAGGAGCCATCATTACATTGTAATGGACTTGATGTCTATCCTTATCTGGTGTCTGGAATTCTTGCAAGTGTCTGAGAGCCGAGAGAGGCTTGAAAGTTGATAGTGTGTGTTTTTCCGTTGTTTTACTTTCACCAGGGCTTGGAATTTCCAGCGGGTCCAGTTGTGAAACTTGTCTTCTTGCTGCAGTGTTTTTCCTTAATTTGGGGTTGTTTTGTAACTGTTGCCAAAGTCACATGATTTAAATTGTAAATGCCACAACATGTATTCTTATTCCGCTATCCTTGAGATAAAATTTAGAAATCAGAAACTTGAGGAGCAGGACTTGGAGAGAGAATTTAAGAAGCTATTCTTGGGCTTCCCTGGTGGCGCAGTGGTTGAGAGTCCGCCTGCTGGTGCAGGGGACGCGGATTCGTGCCCCGGTCTGGGAAGATCCCACGTGCCGCGGAAAGGCTGGGCCCGTGAGCCATGGCCGCTGGGCCTGCGCGTCCGGAGCCTGTGCTCTGCAACGGGAGAGGCCACAACAGTGAGAGGCCCACGTACCGCAAAAAAAAAAAAAAAAAAAAAAGAAGCTACTCTTTCAAAGTCCTTAATGAGAGTGGTGATATCTTCCCCTGCTTTGACTTCAAGTTCTCTTGAATAATCTTGTTTGTCTGTTGGACAATCCCTGCAACAGTAATTAATAAATCCACTTAGCCTGAGGGTGGGCTTCCTCTGAAACACTAACAGGCAACAGGATGAGAGACTGGAATCCAAACCCAGACTAGAATGGATCTGGGTTTCTAGAGCGGTGGCTCTGTGACCTGACTACATCAGAACCGGCAGGAAGCTTTCACCATAATGTCCCGGGTCTCCTTCCAACACCAACTGGATCATAGACTTCAGCCTGTGGTTACAGTTCATCCATGAGCATTTATTATCTCAATGGAAACAAATTATTAGCATGTAGTTTGTAATAATAACATTCACAATAACACTTATTACATTTATGCTTATGGTGATTTTAATGATTATTGTAACATGTTGAAAGGTAATATTTTGCTGATACACCAGTCAGAAAGCAACTGAGGTGTAGACTTGTCACGTCAAGTGTGAACATAATACCTCCTTCCTTTCATTCCTTCACATCCCAGATGTACGTCAACCATACATGCATCTCTACATGTCCATTGTCAAATGCTTAGTCCAGGCCACCGTTCTGTCTTACCTGGACCAACCTTCTTTATTGCTCCCTCCAATCCACTCACGGTACAATAGCCTGAGGGATTTCCTTTCCCTTTTTATTTTGAAAAATTGCAAACCTACAGAAAAGTTGCAAGAACAGAGTAATAAGCACCTGTCTACCCTTTCCCTGGATTTACCGATTGCAATATTTTGCCATATCTGCTTTATCACTTTCAATATATGTCTTATTATTATTCCTATTATTATTTGTATATTATTTTTGCTGATCCACTTGAGGGTACACTGGAGACATCATGGCCCTTCACTTCTAAATATTTCAGCCTGTATCCTCTCAGAACAAGGGCATCCTCTTAACATAGGAACTACAGTACGATGATCGAATTCAGAAATTTGACATTGATTCAATACTATTATTTAATATACAGTCCATATTTAAATTTCACAAATTGTCCCCAAAATACCCTTTATAAAATTAGTTTTTCTTCAGGGATCCAGTCCCCTGCAGACATTTAGTCGTTATGTCTTTAGCCTTTTTTAATCTCAGACTTTGTCTTTTGTAACATTACTCTTTTGAAGAGTGCAGACCTGTCATTTATACAACACTCCTCCGCTTGGGTTCGTCTGAGGTTTCCTCATGAGTAAATAAATGTGGGTGATTCATTTTGGATAGGTTCCTTCTCCGAGCATCACAACAGGGGTCAGAGGGACCATGGAAAGTCATCAGCGTGTGGTTCTGCTGGGTTAATCTCCCTCCAGAGGCATGTCATTGAATTAGCCTCGCCACATCACCTCTACTGGGCTTCCTCCAGTTCCCTGAGCCGATCAATCCCTCTCTGTGGAAAGCTCTTCCCCCCTCCATTCTCACAGTTGTCCAGTCTGCACATTCCAGGAGTTTACCCAAGGAAGAGTGTGAGGAATTGCCATTCCCTTGAAATGGAAGTCACTGCAAGATGATTTGTGTTCTTGCAGTCTACCTGTCTTTTGTCTACCTGTCTTTTGTTTTCTTTGCTTCATTGCTTTCATGCTGCATTACTCAAAAGGCAGAATGGTCCATAATGCCCTCAGCGCACTCCGAAGTATAACCCTTCTCCTATGCGGTACGTTTAGGGTTTGTTTTTGTTTCTGAAAGCTTTTTGTAATAAGAAAATCTTAAAGGCAACACTTAAAAAAATAAACTTTTAGGGCTTCCCTGGTGGCGCAGTAGTTAAGAATCCGCCTGCCAATGCAGGGGATGAGTCCTGGTCCGGGAAGATCCCACATGCCGCGGACCAACTAAGCCCGTGCGCCACAACTACTGAGCCCGCGCACCTAGAGCCTGCGCTCCGAAACAAGAGAAGTCACCACAATGAGAAGCCTGCGCACCGCAACGAAGACCCAACACAGCCAAAGATAAAATAAATAAATTTAAAAGTAATAATGTCAGGGCTTCCCTGGCGGCGCAGTGGTTGAGAGTCCGCCTGCCGATGCAGGGGACACGGGTTCGTGCCCCGGTCCGGGAGGATCCCACATGCCGGGGAGTGGCTGGGCCCGTGAGCCATGGCCGCTGGGCCTGCGCGTCCGGAGCCTGTGCTCCGCAACGGGAGAGGCCACAACAGTGAGAGGCCTGCATACCGCAAAAAAAAAAAAAAAAAAGTAATAATGTCAGTGAATGGATCTTAGGCTGTATAAACTTATGCACCTTCACATGCACTAAGACTTAGTAAAAACAGGATTTCAGGGTTAAAAAAAAATAAGCTTTTAATTTTAGAATAATTTAGATTTGCAGAAAAGTTGCAAAGATATTACAGTGAGTTCCTGTATCAGCCCTCACCCCTTTCCCCTAATGTTCACATCTTACATCACCTTGGTACATTTGTCAGAAGTAAGAAACCAAGATTGTACGCTATTATTAACTAAACTCTGGACTTTCTTCAGATTTTACCAGTCTTTACACTACTGTTCTCTTTCTGTCCCAATATTGAATCCAGGATACGACAGACATCACATTTAGTTGTCATGTGCCACAGTCTAGTGTGGGGCAGTTTTGCATTCTTTCCTTGTTTTTCATGATTTTGTTTTCATTCAGCAAACTTTTATTTTTTCTAAAGGTGTACAGTGTGATGATTTAATATACATATATATATATATACACACCGTGAAATGATTACAACGATCAAATTAATTACCATGTTTTTTCATGATCTTGACAGTTTTGTCAGATATTTTATAGAATGTCCTTCAATTTTGACTTTCTCATGATTAGATTGAGGTTGTGAATTCGGGGAAAGAATTCCACAGAGAGGAGGCATCCACCTTCTCATTGCTAGCCATCAACAGGACTTATCACTGTAGATGTTAATCTTGGTCCCTGGGTTAAGGTGGTCTCTCAGACTTGGCCACTGTAATGTTATTATTTTTCCTCTTTTGTTCCATTCTTTGGAAACAAGTCACTAAGTCCAGCCCACATTTAGGGGTGTGGTGGGGAGGGGCAAAAGGCAGCTTAAAAATTTTTAATATATTGGGAATTCCCTTGCAGTCCAGTGGTTAGGACTCTGCACTTTTACTGCTGAGGGTGTGGGTTCAATCCCAGGTTGGGGAACTAAGTTCCCGCCAGCCACAGGGCGTGGCCAAAAAAAAAAATTTTTTTTTTTTAGTATACATGTTACTTTTGCGATTTAGAGTTTAATATTTTTTTTATTCAACTATTTCTGGGGACAGAGAGGCTATATTCCTCTGAAATATTTTAATCAAACCCTGCTTCAATACCTCCCTCACGCTAATTAGAAATGCCTTAATATGATGTGGTGTTTCCGAGCTGGCTCACAGCCAGAACTAGCAAGGATTTGCTAGGAAGCTTATGTTGAAAATACGTTGAATTATATAAAGAGACCCCTACATTCACTTATTCATTCAATAAATAGATATATATTGAGTGCATACCATGTGGCAGGCAGTGCTGGGGATCCATGGACACCTTTCTCCATCCCTCAGTTTGGCATGGGAGAAGGAATAGAATCCCCATCATTTACTGAGTGCCTCCTGAGAGCTAGGCACTGGGCTGGGTGCTCCGTATTCATCATTAAATCCTTTCTGACAGTCCTGCAGGTAAGCTTGTACGATACCTAGTTTATATTATTTTTAAGATTAATTAATTTTTTTTAATCAGAAAGACTCAGCATCAAAAGATTTACAATGAAATATAGGAGTTCATCACCCCTAAGCCATACGCCCCCTAGAAGGAACTACCCTCTCCTGTTTTAGCCGTTTCTCCTGATTACCTCTGTATTTGTAAATAATATGCTTAAATTATTCTTAAATTATAAAACCTGTTTAAGGTAAAATAAAACACAGACACAGAACACCACATAAAGCCAATGAATGGTTTAATGGGACATGGAGAGTGTATTGAACTCCCTGTAACCATCACCCACGACAAGAGATAGAACTTAGGGAGACACCCAGAAGCCCCTCCACATACCCCATCCTAATCACCACCCTGTCTTTCCCCAGAGGTAACCACTCTGCTGACCTAACTGCTATCACTTTCTTGTGTTTTTTTTTTGTGTGTGTGGTACATGGGCCTCTCACTGTTGTGGCCTCTCCCTTTGCGGAGCACAGGCTCCGGACGCGCAGGCTCAGCGGCCATGGCTCACGGGCCCAGCCGCTCCGCGGCATGTGGGATCTTCCCAGACTGGGGCACGAACCCGTGTCCCCTGAATCGGCAGGCGGACTCTCAACCACTGCACCACCAGGGAAGCCCACTTTCTTGTGTTTTTAAAAATAGTTTTATTACCCGGTGTGCATCTATGGACACTACGGTTTGTTTAGACTTGATCATTTAAAAAATTGTTATATCTTTTAAGTCTCTTTTAATCAGCAGGTTTCTTCTCATCCTTTTTTTTTTTTTTTTTTTTAAACAAAATCCACAATCTGAGTTTTCTTGGTTTTAATCTTGGAGAGTGTCCTTTATGTGACCTTGCCCCAATGTCTGAAGTCCTTTATATCCTGGCTAGATATGCAAACAGAGACCGCCTGCCCTAAAAAACAGTTTTACACTTAACATTTTCTGTAGAAAGACATTAAATACAGTCAAATGATCGTTTTGGAAGGTAGGAAGATGAAGGATGATTAGAAGTTTGGGATCTTGGTAGAGACTGGCAGGAATTTATCCAACATTTTTGCCTTAAGCAGAAAAAAAAATAGTGGTTATTATATATTTTTGAAATAAATAAGACTTTAAAAATTGCATACTGGGGCTTCCCTGGTGGCGCAGTGGTTGAGAGTCTGCCTGCCGATGGAGGGGACATGGGTTCGTGCCCCGGTCCGGGAAAATCCCACATGTCGCGGAGCGGCTGGGCCCATGAGCCACGGCCGCTGAGCCTGCGCGTCCGGAGCCTGTGCTCCGCAACCGGAGAGGCCACAGCAGTGAGAGGCGTGTGTACCATAGAAAAAAAAAAAAAAAAATTGCATACTGATTTAAAGTAGGTGCTCTGATGTCTACCTGAGTCCAAATCCTAGCCTCTCTACTTCTCAGTGGCTTTGTGGCCTTGAGCAAGTTTCTTATTGCCTCAATATTCTCTTCTGCAAAATGGGGGTGATAATCGTCATAGCGTTGTTGTGAGGATCACATAAGATAATATGTGTAGAGTGCTTTGAACAGTAGTTGGCAAGCACAAAGTAAATGTTCAATATTGTAAGCTGTTGTTATTATTATTCTTTGCAATTCTTTGCAATTCTTTGATTGGAATTGATCAGCTTAAGTCTGACGTAAATGACTAGGATTTTCAATTCATTTATTTGCTTTTCTTCCTGGCACGTTTCCAGCTCTCAGCCACGTGATTGGGGATAAAATTAATTCATCCACAGCTGTTCTTTAATCTCTGGTTATTTTCTTACTCTTAGGCACATAAATTACCAACCTTAAAACTAAACAATTAGTCTTAGCTTGAAATAATTTGTATGAATCTCCAGGGCCATGTACAATGAAACAAATCCTTTGTTTCCTCTGTTTGTATATAAACTGTGAGCTAGAACTATGGAAATCTCGTCTCTCCTCTAAGGCACTTCGGGAAGAAGAAGAAAAAAGACTATGGTAATTAATGTTTAGCAACAAAGAGAAAACTGGTGCATTTCTATGCACATCCTTGAAACCCATAAATGTCTCTCCCCGAGTCTGTTTCCTGCAATCATATTTCCTAATATTTGTGGTTATTTCCTTGTAATGGGTTGAAGGGTATCTCCCCAAAAGGCATGTCCAAGTCCTAACTCTATGAATGTGAACTTATTCGGAAATAGGGTTTTAGCAGATGTACAGAAGTTAGGGAGCTTGAGATTAAATCATCCTGGATGTAGGGTGGGTCCTAAATCCAATGACTGGTCCTTATAAGAGACCTTATCGGGGGGAAAGCCAGTGAAGACTGAGGTCGAGAATAGAGTTTTGCGTCTGCAAGTCAGGGAAGGCCAAGGATTGCTGCTAGTGACCAGAAACTAGGAGGGGGGCACATGGGGTGGATTCCCTCTCAGAGCCTCCAGAAAGAACCAACCCTGCCAACACCTTGATTTCAGACTTCTGGCTTCTGTAACTGTGAGCAAATACGCTTCTGTTGTTTCAAGCTGCCATGTTTGTTGTCATTTGTGATGGCAGCCCTAGGAAACTAATATAACCCTCATGATGATTAAGGACATTCTGAACGTTTTTTTTTAATCAGCAACGATACTTCTGCCAATACAAATAACACCCCCTCCTCACACGCACCTTTCATTTATCCTAAGCTAAACATAGATGAGAAAAGTGTGAGTTCTGGTTAACTACGGTGTCCCATACCAGTGTTCACGGTTTTAGGAATCCAAATATTTACACTACCTTGCCACAAACTATTCATTCTTAGGTGATTCAGAAGGCACTGCATATCTTCGGGGACCTGGAAGTTACCTGTGATGTCTCTATCACCGTCACCCTGACAACCAGTGAATCACCAAGTGCTATAACTGTTTCCTTCTAAATGTCTCTGGAATGTGTCCACTTCTTTCTATGTCCTCTGTCACTCTCTGGGCCAAGCTGCTGTTGGCTCTCACCCTGACCACCGGGCTGCCTTCCAGATGGCCTCTGCACCCTTCACCGCACTGCCAGCAGCCCAGTCTCTCATACAGGTCTGATTTTGTTACCTCCTGCCTAAAATCCTTCCTTGGGGCTTCCAGGGCTCTGGACAAAGACCAAACTCCTTGAGAGAAGAGACTTTATTTTCTTCTCTATTTCAATGCCTAAAACAGTGCATGGCACACAGTAGGTGCTCAATACGTGTCCATGGAATGAATGACTTAAACCTATAATGCTCTGCATCATCCAGCTCAGGATCCAGTCCAGTCCCCAAATGTCCTGGTCGTGTGACCTCAGGACAGGTCATTGAAATTCTCAGGCTTCACCGGCGCCCCCATGCTCCTCACTTACGGCACCTTAGTCATAGGGGCCTCTCAGGTCTCGGCACATAGTGGGTTTCTTCCTGCTCTAGGGTTTTGCCAGGCAGTCCCCATCTCCTGCTCATACCTTAGTTAGCCTCTGCATACCAAACGCCACTTCCGCAGCAAACCTGCCCGGGAGAGGCGTCATCTCCCTACTGCAGGCCTTGTACGTGTCCTTCACCTTGCGTATGACTGTAAAGATGTATTTGTTTGGTGATTACTTGTGTACTATCTGCCTCTCCTACTAGGCTTCAGGTTCCGTGAGAGGAGAGACAGGTTCTACCTTATTTGCCACTGTCTCCCCACAGCCGGGCGCACTGCCGGCTACGTGACAGTGGCTCAGTAAAGGCTTGTGGGAGGAGTGAATCAGCCTGGGGCGTCTCAGCACTGTCATTACGACTGTCAATGCAGAGCGTGTTTCTGGCTTTGGGGGATATATGAGTGTTCACAGCAACATTCACTGGGACCCAAGATGAGTAGGAGATTCCACGTGAGGCGAGTTTTCTCATGGGAGGCGAGTTTTCGCAGTACAGCTGGGGTACTCTGCTGAGGAACAGTGCTGGGGTACATTACCAGGGTCCACTGCTGGCGTCCACTGCTGGAGTCCACTGCTGGGGTCCACTGGCGTCCACTGCTGGCATCCACTGCTGGAGTCCACTGCTGGGGTCCACTGCTGGGGTCCACTGCTGGAGTCCACTGCTGGGGTACATTGCCAGGGTCTACTGCTGGAGTCCACTGCTGGGGTCCACTGATGTCCACTGCTGGCATCCACTGCTGGCGTCCACTGCTGGCGTCCACTGCTGGGGTCCACTGCTGGGGTCCACTGCTGGCATCCACTGCTGGGGTACATTGCCAGGGTCCACTGCTGGAGTCCACTGCTGGAGTCCACTGCTGGGGTCCACTGCTGGGGTCCACTGCTGGAGTCCACTGCTGGGGTACATTGCCAGGGTCTACTGCTGGAGTCCACTGCTGGGGTCCACTGATGTCCACTGCTGGCATCCACTGCTGGCGTCCACTGCTGGCGTCCACTGCTGGGGTCCACTGCTGGGGTCCACTGCTGGCATCCACTGCTGGGGTACATTGCCAGGGTCCACTGCTGGAGTCCACTGCTGGAGTCCACTGCTGGGGTCCACTGGCATCCACTGCTGGCATCCACTGCTGGAGTCCACTGCTGGGGTCCACTGCTGACGTCCACTGCTGGCATCCACTGCTGGGATACAATGCCAGGGTCCACTGCTGGGGTCCACTGCTGGCGTCCACTGCTGGGGTCCACTGCTGGGGTCCACTGCTGGCGTCCACTGCTAGGGTAAGGTGGGAGATGGGAGAGGAGGGAGGTGAGCAGAGGTGGTACACGGCAGGCAGGACATAAAAGGAAAGGTGCAGAAAGCAGGAAGAAAACTGGAGCTTTTGCCCAACCCTTGTCCTTTGCACCCGGCAGTCCTGGGCTGAAAAACCACCAGTCCAGGTGGGAGAAGGAACCACAGGACGGAGGCAAGGGGAGGAGAGAGGGCAAGTCCACCCAACACTTGACAGACCACAGCTAGAGAGACATTGAGCCTCTTTTTTAGGGAAACACTTTTTAAACTTTATACTCTGTGGCTCGCCTGAGAAATGAAACATATTTATCAGGGTTTAAAGGTTTCATTTTCTCCTGGTTCAACTATTATAATGTAGTACACCACCAGGCCAAGAACCAGAAGGCAGAATGAGAACCAACACTTTTTTTTTTTTTTTTTTTGAGGTACGCAGGCCTCTCACTGTTGTGGCCTCTCCCGCTTTGGAGCACAGATTCCGGACGCGCAGGCTCAGCAGCCATGGCTCACGGGCCCAGCCGCTCTGCGGCATGTGGGATCCTCCCGGACTGGGGCACGAACCCGTGTCTCCTGCATCGGCAGGCGGACTCTCAACCACTGCGCCACCAGGGAAGCCCGAGAACCAACACTTTTTGAGAGCCTTCAGTGGGCCAGGTACTTGACATCATCCCTTTCTTCCTTCCTTCCATCCTTCCTTCCTTCCTTCTTTTTCTTTCTTTCTGTCTCTCTTTCTTTTCTCTCTCTCCACCCCTACTTTCCTTACTTCTACCTTTCCTTCCACTCATTCCTTCCTCCTTCATTCATTCCCAAGCACTGTGTTCAATACTGGGAATACATTGATGATTACAACACGCATGGTCCCTGCTGTCATGGGGGCTTACGCTTTAGTTTTTCTATTTTTAATCCTTCCCCAAATCCACTGCAATATATATTATCCCTATTTTACAGGTGGAGAAATGGGCTGTAAGAGGTTAAGGTGATTTACTCAAGGAAATGACAGAGCTGGATTCAATCTACATCTCTATCATCAACTATTTCCAATCCCGTCTCTCTCAGGAAACATGTGCAGCCCTTGGAAAAATCCAGTCTCCATTATGGACCCCCTGTAGAGATTGTCAGTGGGAATAGGTTGGGGGCTAAGGAGGGGACACTGGCAGGAGGTGTCTGGTCCCACACTGAACCCGGCAGATGCTGTGGGTACCCCACCCATTTCCCCTTCACACCCCCCGTCCGGGCTCATGTCAGAAGTATCCTACTGCAGGCCCCAGGGTTCTCCACACAGAGGCTTGCTCTCAGCCTGGGTATGAGGTAGGCTGAACGGGCCCGGGAGTTAATGTCCCTGAGACCCCTGACCAATGACAGATGGGGGTTACAGGACAAGCATCCCTGGGGTGGCATGTTCTACACCACCTTCCAGAGCTCCCCAGCAGGATGAGCTGCACAGTTGCCTACAGGGGACACCCTGGCTCCTTCCCTTTCTTCTTTCCTTTCTTCACTTCCTCGGATGGTCTCTAAAATGAACTACTTGCCTTCAAATCCTTGTCCAGAGTCTGCATCTGAGGACTCCATACAAAAAAAGACAGTCACGCTTTCTATTATAGCAAGGTTCTAGTACTGACCCTGCTATTTAATAACCATACAACCTTGGAAAGGTTATTAAAGTGAGGTTCAGTTTCCTTAGTCTTAGGAATGGCCAGTAATAACATCTTTCATGTCTCCCTCATGGGGGAAGTGTGGGGCAGTCGAGTGGAGAATGTCTTTGTAAATTACTGAGTCTACGGAAACTTGGCGGGGTCTTGGTATCATTAGTAATTACCCATGGTGTTGAAATGAAATAGTCCAAGCGTTTGTGAGTCCCCAGTTTGAAGGCCACCTTGGGCTGGGTCCCTGGGCATGGGTCCTCGTCATGGGACCCTCAGAAGTTGTTTCCAGTCTTGGAGTCTCCCTCTCTGGGTTGAGCGCATCCTGGCAATGAATGAAGGGCTGTCATGACGGAAGCCTGGAGAGAGAATACCAGCTCCGCGGGTCCCTCACCAAGAGACCAGAGGCCACCCCTCTGTGGTGATGAAAAGTGAAAATGCAGTCAGAAGGCTTTTTCTCTGCATGGAAATGAAATTTATGAAAATGTTATTCAATAGCAAACCGTGGAGCTCTAAGCAGGGGCCCTACGAGAGTCTGGGTGTTTTCTTAGTCTCCTTCCCCTGGCTGCTGTCAGCCATCATTGAGGAGGTTTGTTAGAAGCCAGGTGCTTTGCAGGCCCCTTGGACATCACCAGCTGGAATTTCATCAGTGGCCCTATGAGGGCTGTTTTCCAATTGCCCCACGTTGTAAACTGGTGCTGGAGAGTGGACAAGTGCCATGGATCCTGTGGTCAACCAATGGCAGTGCTCAGATTGCAGCCCGGTAGTCTGGTGCCAGAGCCAGGTCCCTTGGCCAGCTCGTTACTCTGTCCCCCTGGGGAAGTAGAGCTGTTGGAGCCACAAGCCCTGGGTTCCAGACCCAGCTCTGTTGCTCATTCACTCTTGCCTCAATTTACTCATCATTAACGTGGGGATCGATCATTGACATTAATCACCGTCTCTTAAAATGGCTGGGAGGATTAGTAAAATAGTACACAGGCAAGGGCTTTACACACTGCAAAGTATGAGGCAAATATTGTGGTTTTGATAAGAACTACATAGAAGACAGAAGAGAAGCCTGTATGCTGACTTAGAGTGTTGGGCAGAGCAGAGGTGACAGAGTCCAGCTAGAGGGCCCATGCCCTCCTCTCCCTGGGGACAGAGTGGGACTTCATTTCTCAGCCTCCCTTGCAGTTAGTAGGGACTCCTGCCCCTGAATCCTCCTGCGTGTTCCTCCTCTTCTCCCTCCTGCCATCATCTGCTGGCCAGGAGCAGAGGGTGTAGCGACAACCCCAGGGCTCAGCTGGAAGACTGTCTTTAGCCCCACTACACTGTCCGCCTTACAGACAACTGAGCTTTACATAAGCAAGAAAGAAAATTGACTAATGTTAAGTCACTAAGATTGGGGTTGTTTGTTGCAATAGTGAGTGTACTCTAATAGAGGAGATGAGAATCTCTGCCTAGTTTTCTTCTTTTTTATTTTACGTTTTGGCTTGGACCAGATGGAAATCACACTCTGGAATTTAAGGATACATCATTGGGTAGAGAATGCTTTGTTCAAGCTGACCAAAGATGGAATTTTTGCTCCATATTGTTTTAATTAACAAACAAGCCAGTGAGTAATTTGCTGTCCCTTTAACTTCATTTTCTAACAAAATGAAAAACAGGATTTAAAGAATAGTAATTCTTTGAAACTTTGGGGATACATACTCTGGTGTTCATCCTATTCCCAAATCTCATTATCCCATGGAGAATCCCTGACAGAATGTACAGGAGTTTGAGCTCTACTTAATAGACAAAAAGTGCAATCATCTTCTTAGAATGGAGGGTTCTCTGGGGGTGGTGTGATTTGTGGAATGTGGTTTAGGTTAAGCTTTTCCAGCAGGGGTCTTTCATATGAACGAGGCTTATTTTCTTGGCTAAGCCCCTTTAGCAGGTCACTATGATCCGCAGCCAAGGGCAGCATACCAATTTAGAAAACAGGGCCAAACTTGGAACTGAAGGAAGGAAGGAAAACGTGGAGAAAACCTGCTGACTCCATGAGAATGGGGCACGTTGGTTTGGGGTGCTAGGTTGAAACTGAGGGTCCGGAATCTCAGCTATCAAAATTGCCACAGCAGCCTCTGAAAAACCAGAAGGGGTTTGTAATAGTATGAAATTTAAATAGCTGCACCAGCCAGGAATCTTCTGAATATCTGCAACATCTTGGTGATTGTTATGGACTGAACATTTGTGTTCCCTGCCTCCCCTCTCCCCCTAGTTCATATGTTGAAGCCCTAACCTCCAATGTGATGGTATTAGGAGATGGAGCCTTTGGAAGGTAATTAGGTTTTGATGAGGTCATGAGGGTGCAGCCCTCGTGTTGGGATTAGTGCCCTTATAAGAAAAGAAAGAGACACTGGAGCTTCCTCTCTCCCTGCCATGAGGGGACACAGCAAGAAGGCAGCTGTCTGCAAGCCAGGAAGAGGGTTCTCACCAGAATCTCACCATGCTGGCACCCTGATCTCAGACTTCCCAGCCTCCAGACTGAGAGAAATAAATGTCTGTTGTTTAAGCCACCTGTTTAATGTTATAGCAGCCTGAGCTAAGACAGTGGTTTACTTTGTACCTCACATTAAAAAGAGTTTCTGGGGTTTAGAATGTGGGAACTGGGTTCTTTCCTTTGACCCAGTGATCTTTTGATGAATCCATGTGTTAGAACCCTATGAGAATCATTTCCTTTCTGGAATCTGAGAGACTTAGGAAATCTACCTATGAAGCACTTTGTTATTATCCTAATTGCAATCTCTCAAATCACATGTCCTCTCCAAATTTATAGCCATATAGGCTCAGTGTTACTTGACACAAACAGTGTATCCTCTTTCCAAGCTCTCAGCAGTCCCAGGTCCTGTAGGATGACCAGGAGGGTCTGATGTGTGCACTTCTCTCCCATCAGGTCAGCTGGTCCTGGACCTGGTGTCCTTCAAGTCACATCCGTGAGGCATCCTTTCCTCCTCATTCTGCTGGTAGCCGCACCAGCTTATCAAGTAAGCTTCTTTCTTGGCAAATGACAATCAGTGTAATGCAAATTGGTTTAAGTGGAAATGGGAGGTGATTGCTTCACATAACTGAAAAGTCCAGGGCGCTCTCTCCCGGCTCCAGCACAGGTCAATCCAGGGCTCATATAACGTCAACAGGATCCAATCTCTCTTTCCTCTTTCCTTTTATATCCGTTGTCTCCCCTATTTTCTCTCACCCTTTCAGCTCTACTTCCTCAATTTTAGCTCTATTCTCAGTGTCCTCCTGGTTCAAGATGTCTGTGGCCCTAGGTCTTCCAATGTCTGAGGTTCAGGTTCATCAGGAAAGAACACTGGTTTCTATCGTAGCATTTCCACAGAAGGTCTCATTGCATTTCCATAGTTCTGATTAGAATGTGTGTTGGTACCTTAGCTCAATCACTGTGTGTGGGGAGTTTGAATGAGCGGCTTAGCTGAGTTCACATGCTTCACCCCTTGTGCTTTAGCGGGGGTGATATGGTGTCACGGGGAGATGAGGGGTGGTGTACATCTGATCTACATGGTATAAGAATAAGGGAGTGTGGATTCCCCAGAGAAAATGAGAGCACGACCTATTAGTGGAAGTAGGGTGAATGGATACTGGATGACCCCAAATCAACAAATGTCCTTTACCAGACCTGCCTAAACCTGATCTCTGCATTAAGATAACAAAAGAAGTCAACACCCTAAACAGTCAAAGGAGACCGCAATTTTCCAAATGTGTTTTTATGGGGTTAAATGAGAAATTTTATCTAGAGCATAAACCAAGTGCTTTAAGGGAACAAAGTTTCAGATAACAGGAGTGTGTCTGGAAACATATGTGTACACAGTAAGACTTGAATAAGGGGTAGAAGCAGAACAGTTCATTACAGTGGCTGTAATATCAGCATCTATCCTTTGAGCATTGTGTACAACACTTTACCTGTGTTTCTGTATCCAATAGAGAAAGTGCAGATGTGAAAAATTAAAATGTTAGATCACCAGCTCAGCAATGGATGGAGACGAACATCCAGTCCAGACCTCACAGGGGCTCAGGGAACATTGCTGACTCACTGCTGACCTACTAACCTGCCATTCTGCTCCCCTGTGGCCACCACCTTCACTCTTTGAGTTTATAAAGACCTGTGTTTCCTAAGATTTAGAAGCCTACATGCACCACTTGTATTTATTTTTCTTACCAAATTAGAATGAGTGGGTAGGTTTTTCCTAAAGTTGGTCTTGCTCCCTTTAAATTTAAGCTCTCTTTCATGCCCCTGAGAATGTCAGCTCCACCAGGGCAGGATTTTTTCCTATGTTCTTCCCTGTTGTATCCCTGGTATATAGAAATGTGCCTCGTACAACGTGGGAAGCCTCTCCACATTCTCCCAGCTTCCCAGAGCTTCCTGGGTTTGAGTTTGCTTGGGGGTCACCTGAGGACACTAGGACTCTCTAGAGTTGATAATCACAGAGAAGGAGAGTAGGCACCCCTAGCAGGACCTTAGCCTGGTATCTAATCTGGAGTGCCCCTTTTGAGGAAGTGGACCAGGACAGTCCTGGTGTGTACACAAACCTCTCTCAATAATGGCTCCAAAGACCATGGGGTTCCTAATGATTGTGAGGCAGGAGATAGATGGGCTCCAGGCTGAGCAGCTGGAGTTTGTCCCCTGTGGACAGATACTCCAAGATGAAGATAATGGCAGGACGATAATAGGAGAGGCTGGGCCCTGTCCAGATAAAAGAGAAACCACATATTTCTCATTCTCAAGGTCAATGAGACCTTCCCAGCTATGCATGCACAGAAAGGCTCCTTGGAGGTCAAAAAGTGAGTGATGTCAACCTACCCATAAGCCTCTTTGCTGGAACCCAACTTGGCGAAGAGATGTGCACGCACACAGGGGAGGACCCTGAGACAAACCAAATACGGACTCAGAACCAGGCAAAGCAAGATGATTGGCCAAAGGAAACCGGGAAGAAATGCCCCACATAAGTGATTCAAACTACCACAAGGGCACAACTCTCTCTCTGAGCCCACCCGTGTGAGTCTATTCACACGTACCCTTTTTTCTCCTAATAAGCACTTTTACTACTTTCTGTCTCTTTGTGGGAATTCACTTCTACAAAGACAACAGGCCAGGGGCCTTGTCACTGGCCACTGGACTAGTGGCTAAGGTTCAGCGCTCTCACTGCTGCGGCCTGATTTCAACCTCCAGCCGAGGGACCAAAATCCTGCTTCAAGTCATTGCAGGCTGAGGCCACCCCAGATCAATTGGGGATGGCTTAGAACCTACACAGCAGACAGTGTCTGGCCCTTTTCTGGAACTTTCACTGATGGATCTTTTAAGTCCCCCAGGAATATACTAGGTTAGTATGGTCCAAGGAATGGTAGGTAACCTGAAGAATAGCAGCTCTGTTTCCAAAGAGAAAGTTCAGCTGAGTGTTCTTCAGATCATACTTGATACTTGATACAGGTCATACTTGATGTTCCTGATCATGCAATCACTTACAGGGCCCCACCGTGCCCTGGCATCCCTGGAAGGACTTGCAATTCATCATGGTAGGTTGAAAACACATGCTTACCTCAGTCCACCACCCTTCCCCCCATCACTAATATCTAGTAAAGGGACAACCAAAGGGGGAATTCACAAGAGGACATCAACTGAACAGTGACTACCCTCTTCCCTAGTTCCCCTTCTCACTGGGTTCTGAAAGCACATGCAGACAGGGAAAGAGGCTTTAAGTCCCTCTCTACTCCTAGGCAGGAAATCAGAAGATGCCTCTCTGGTAAAACCAGTCGGCCCAAGAGAAAAGAATTAGTGGTATCTAGCCCGAGCATGCAAAGAATTAGTGATTTCTAGCCTGCTGTCGCACCAGAGAAGCCCACCAGGCAACAAGCCCTGTGTACAGAGAGTTTCCACTATTTCTGACTTTGTTCCCAAACAAATTTATGAGGACTGATAAAGATAAGGTAGACACGTAAGATAGTTCAACAAAGAGGTCGTACACAGAAGGTAAACTCACACTTCCTAAGGGTGGACCACAGATTTGGCTCACTCAACAGCCAACTGCAAAAGGGAAATGGACAGTTACATGCTTTGCAATAGCCATAAGATAAAAACTCATCTGTTGTTTCCAGCTCTCTTCTCCCTTACTAACCCCACATCTCCTAACGATGGTTGCCATGGAATTTGTCTGGACTTCACTTTTGTAAATTTGAGTGTCTGTCCTTGGGGGCATCTCAGTGAAATTCTAGTACCCTCTGGTCCTTTTTGAACTGAAGTCCCCCTGACCCGTCACTTCCATGCTACACACACATTTCCGATTTCATAGCAGCTGTGAGGATGCCTCTTGGGAAAAGCTTTTCATGGCTATTGACTTCTAACCCACCAATCCATTAGGTCGCTAAAGAAGATTAAAGTGACTATAGAGATTCATTTTTAAAAAAGAAAGAAAGAAATTTCATTGTAAGGATTGACTCCCTGGGGGGAGTCTTGTCTTGGATTGCTGTTTCCCACAGAGGTTTCCTTAAAGGGGCGAGGACATTTTCTGCACTCTCCAGGCATCATGTTTTGGAACATCAGAGTGCCCTCAATGAAGCGTCATGCCATTAAACTCAGCTCAGGGCATAGCCTGTGCTCTGCAAATTTACTACACAGAAGCATAAAAAATATATACCTTTTCTTCTGAAAACCTGCAAAGACTCCCTTTTGAGAGCCCCCAAATATCTGAACATTATACCTACAATATAGGTACAGTCATTTTTCTTGCCCCCAAATGGCCCAGCAAAGCAGAACTTTATCCCTTTATTCAAAATGGATAAGAGAAGGCATCCTGTATACAAATAAGGTATTTTTAGCTTAGATACTCTATGACACTTACTTGCAACATATATTGACTATCTATGGTGTACCAGGCACTGTGCTAGGTAATGGGATACAATAACAAATAAGACCCTGCCCTCCTCAAGGGGTTCATGGTGTAGTGTGGAAATAGACACCCACAGGAAACTTCATGATAATACATTGTGATCAGGACTCTCACATAGGTTTGTACAAAGGGCTGTGAAAGTACCTGAAGGATCAATGAATTCTTTCCAGCAGGGCTGGGGGTGGGCATGAGGAGGGACAATGTAGGGGAAGACTTTGTGGAGCCATGCTTGTCTTTTCACATTTATACAATAAAAGAAAAAGAATAGCCAAAATAGCTAAATTTGAACATCTATTGAGCCCTGGGAAGTAGATATAAAGAAAAGTAACATTCAACTGCTGGCCTTAAGAAATGTCTTACCTCTTTTGGGTCTGAAGTCTATTTGGTTTCCTATAAACAGTATTCACTAGGAAAACACATACTTCACACGTGTTGATAAGTATCCAGATGCTTGATCTAAAGAATAAAGAGAAGGAGCTTCGCCCAGTCTGGGAAGGGAGGGTGTGGCTCCAAACGCTCAAGGACTGATTGATGGAATAGGTACTGGGCTTATTCTGCGTAGCTTAGGAAGGCAGCACTGGAGCCAGTGGGTGGAAACAATTACAGGAAGGCAGCTGTAAGTCCATTTTAAGGAAGACTTATTTTTCTGATACCTAGAACTTTCTAAATCTGGAGCAAGCTGTCTTGTGGGGTGGGGAGGGCCTTGTTCCCACCTAGTAAAGAAACATGATAAAAGGATGTTGGGGCATGGTAAAGGATTGGGCAAGATTCATTAAACTCAACAGTTATCTAGCATGTGCTCAGCATTCTGCCAGGACCTAGGCATTTAATCATGAGTAAGTCATGGATATTGCTCTCAGGTATACAGGCAAGTACATGCAGTATGATGTGTGGCAGTAAAATTAACATGCTGGAGGGGATTACTTCTAAGCTAAGATCCAAAGGACAAGAATATAGTTAGGCCAAGGTAGTAGAGGGGAAAAGGGGGAATGCTAGGAGAGTTCTTCTAAGAGCCCATGCAAATTTATTGGCCAATATACTAAAAAAATAAATAAAACTATGCTTCCCCTTTTACCTGGAATAGGAGATAAGATCATGTTGATTGGGCATCCTTTAAAAATTCTGATCATATAGCTTTAGTAACTCTAGTGCAAATTAAAAAAGAAATTCACAGAGGGTTCAATGTGCCCTTCCACTCTCCCTGACACCCAGTTTTACTACTGTCTAACAGCCGGCACCACCTACTCCCACAAAACTTTCCTTGTCCCTGAACCTCGGGAAGGGGTGGTAGGGCTGGCAGCATGGGCAACTGGAGAGGAGCTGTGAGAGGTCCAGAGCTGACTTGCACTTTCTCTGCAGTGTCCAGTGGCATCAGGTGAAATTTTTAGGTGGTGAAATTTTGCCTTATCCAGTAGAAGGTTGATAGGGACTGCTTTAATTAAGAATCTAGTTATGGGTAATTCCCTGGTGGTCCAGTGGTTAGGACTCTGCGCTTTCACTGCCGAGGGCCCCGGTTCAATCCCTGGTGGGGGAACTAAGATCCCACAAGCCTTGCGGCGCAGCCAAAAAAAAAAGATTCTAGTTATGTTCAGTGGGCTGGCCCCACTGTAGTGACGAGAGGACAGAGAGTATCCAGGCCTGGACATTATAGACACAAGAATCCACAAATCTAGCAACCAATAAAGCATTGATGGAGCACCAGTTGCATGTAGGATACTCAGTGTTCACATCACAGGCACTTAACGTATAGTTCAGTGCCAACTTGAAAGGCATGAGGGTAGACCCGCCCTAATGAGATTAATGTCCTTATAAGAGGTGGAAGACACCATTTCCTCCCCCGCCCCTTTCCCTCCCATGTGAGGATACAACAAGGAGACCCTCTGTAAACCAAGAAGAAGCCTCTCACCAGACATTGAATCTTCTGGCACCTTGATCTTGAACTTCGCAGCCTCCAGAACCGTGAGAAATCAATGTTCGTTATTTAAGCTCCCCAGTCTACGACATTTTGTTATAGCAACTCAAATCAGCTAAGAAACTCAGAGAAGCCTCTGATGACCAGCCAGTGAGGAACTAAGGCCTTCAACCCAACAGTTCCTTGAACTCCTTTGGGGTCTTAGTAGCAAAAAATAGACTCTGCCCTAGTTGGCTTAGGTACATGTAAAAAGGATGTATTAGAGGATTCTAACTCAAACAGAATCTCCAGAAAGGGCAGAGAAGCAGATTTGGAAGCTCATAGTGAGGGAAAATATCCACCAACACTGTCAGATTGCCCCAGGGGAGAGGAGCTGCTGAGGCTTCTAGCAGGGGCACTGCCGTTCTCATCATGATGCCAGGCATGGCTCTTATCACTGGGAACTCCATGTCTACTGCCTCTGAAAGGCCAGCGTCATGTGGTTCCCCCTTGCCTGAATCATTTCCACCCTATTCTCTTCTAAATCATAGGTTCACATGAGTGTATCTAAATGGTGAAGCCTGGGTCATAATCCTATGCTTTAGCAGTAAGGGGGGCTGAGAAAGAGGCAGCACGAGGTTCTGCCCCGTGGAGATGGAGCTAAAGGTGGGGAATCCCTCAAATGGAGGACAGTTTCCAAAGGGTATTTGGTGGCTAAAAAGCATAATAAATGTTTACCACAATACCCAGGATTAGAATTTCTGGTTCGAAGGCTTGTCTGCCCTACTAGACGTTGCCAAATTGCCCTCCAAGTGGTTGTACTTTCTTCAGCAGTGTATTAGTTATCTATTGCTGTGTAACAAATTACCCCAAAACTTAACAGCTTAAAACAACAAATATCCAGTGTTTCAGTTTCTATGGGTCAGGAATTTGGGTGTCACTCAGCTGAGAGCCTCTTGCTCAGGATCTCTGATGAGGTTGCATTTAAGCTGGGGCTGCTGAAGGCTTGACTACAAGATGATCTGCTTCTAAGCTCACTCAGGTCGCCGTTGGCAGGCTACAGAATATTCATTTTCAAGCTAAGTCCTATGCCTGCTGACAAGTCTCAGAACTTCACTGGATATTGGCTGGGGATAGCAGTTCCTAGTCTAATGGGGTTCTCCGTCAGGCTGGTCATACATGGCAGCTTGCTTCCCCCCAGCATGACAGAGAGAGAGAAAAAGAGGAAAAATTGTAAGGAGTTGGTTCACACGATAGTCAATGGTGAAGGCTGGCAAGTTCAAAATCTGTAGGGTGGGCTGGCAGGCTGGACACACAGCTTCAGTCCAAAGGAGGTCTGTTGGCGGAATTCCCTCTTCTTCAGGGGAGGTCACTCTTTGTTCTATTAAGGCCTTCAACTGATTGGATTAGGCCCACCACATTATGGAGGGTAATCTGCTTTACTCAAAATCTGCCGTCTTAAACGTTAATCTAAAAATACCTTCACAGAAACATCTGGAACAATGTTTGACCAAATATCTGAGTAGGGTGGCTTAGCCAAGCTGACGCGTGAACCGTCACTATTCATACCTGTGAGAGAGGGTGGGAGGGTTAGACCTTGGGGTGGAGGAGGTGCAGTTTCTCAGTCTCCCATTTCCCTTATTCCCCAACCAAACAGGTCACTCTCTAACATGTGCCACCACCCTGCCCGGGCTGAGTGGCTCCTTCCTTCGAGGGGCATGGCTTGAATGCAGGGGATGACTGGGGAGCCTGCAGGAGGGGCAGAGTGTGGCTCCAGTGGCTTCTGCAGGACACCAAGAACGCTGGGCAGCTGGATTGATGCTTACTTGCCTGTCTTAGGTGGGCCCCATTGTTGTGCTGGAGTCACCCAGAGCTACACCTGGCTGGGGCAACTCAGGGACAAGAGCAGCTGGCAGGGAGATTTCACTTCTTACGTACGATCCTTCACCTCCTTCTCCACCCTCAGCAAAAAGCTGTGCCCATTCCCTTCCATCCGTATACACCCAGCACTCACACATGTTCCTTTTTCATCCCTGTAGATACTTCCAATCTCCTGGTTGAACACTGATTTGGGAGAAAAGCAAGACCTAGCAGTCAGATTCATTTTTCAGCAAAAAGGTAAATTTTCCTAGAAGAATGAGCCAGTTTACTTTTATGTTTAGTCCAGCCTTCCACTGTAATTACACTCTCAATATGCCCTTTGAACACCAACACTCAGAAGCCTTTGGGTAATTGTTTCTTATCCGCAGAAAAATGATTAGAGACCCTTTTGGCTAGAGCAATTGTGTATGCAGCTTAATTACTATTTTAGAACATCTCAGAGCCATTTCTTATTTGAACGCTTTCTATCCATCAAGCTCAGGACTGAGCTTGGTGGGGAGAAAATGTGCTTTGGCAGTACAGTGAAAAATGAGTTGCATTTTGCCCTCCTGTGCTGGGGGAAGGTGAGCAGTTGGTACAGGAGGGGGCGGGCATCCTCTCTGGAGCTGACACTCTTTGTGTTACAAAGTTCCTTTGTTCCTTTTTAATGCACTGGAAAGTTCTTTGAATCTAAAGAAATTTACTTCTGCCTCTTTCTCTATTGCTTTGGTTATAGAAAATATTTAAATCGAAAGGAATTCTGGAGAAGGCAATTTTTATGCTTCTGTAGATCTTATAATAATGAAGTAGGTTCTTCAAACTTGGCTTCAAGTTTGCTTTAAAACTAAGGTGGGGGGCTTCCCTCGTGGCGCAGTGGTTGAGGGTACGCCTGCCGATGCAGGGGACATGGGTTCGTGCCCCGGTCCTGGAGGATCCCACGTGCCGCGGAGCGGCTGGGCCCGTGAGCCATGGCTGTTGAGCCTGCGCGTCCGGAGCCTGTGCTCCGCAACGGGAGAGGCCACAGCAGTGAGAGGCCCGCATAACGCAAAAAAAAAAAAAAAAAAAAAAAACTAAGGTGGCTTTTTTGTGTTTTTAAAAAAAATTTTTATTGAAATATAGTTGATTTACAATGTTGTGTCAGTTTCAGGTGTATAGGAAAGTGATTCAGCTATACATACATATGTACATACATATATATATGTGTATATTCTTTTTCAGATTCTTTTCCCTATAGGTTATTACAAGATACTGAGTATAGTTCCCTCTGCTATACAGTAGGTCCTTGTTGGTTATCTACTCCATATATAGTAGTGTGTATATTTCAATCCTAAACTCCTAATTTGTCCCTGCCCCCTTCCCCCTTTGGGGGGAAGTTTTCTTCCCTCCAAAATTTGTTTTCTATGTCTATGAGTCTATTTCTGTCTTGTAAATAATTTCATTTGTATCATTTTTTTGTATCTTTTTTGTTAGATCTCATATGTAAGTGATATCATATGATATTTGTCTTTCTCTGTCTGACTTACTTCTCTTAGTACGATAATCTCTGTGTCCATCCATGTTGCTGCAAATGGCATTATTTGATTGTTTTCTATTGCTGAGTAATATTCCATTGTGTATCTATACCACATCTTCTTTATCCAGTCATCTGTTGATGGACATTTAGGTTGCTTCCAGGTCTTGGCTATTGTAAATAGAGCTGCTATGAATATTGGGGTGCATGTGTCTTTTAGAATTATGGTTTTCTCCAAATATATGCTCAGGATTTGGATCACTGGATCATATGGTAACTCTATTTTTAGTTTTTTAAGGAAGCTTCATACTCTTTTCCATAATGGCTGCACCACTTTACATTCTTACCAGCAGTGTAGGAGGGTTCCCTTTTCTCCACACCCTCTCCAGCAGTTACTTATAGACTTTTTAATGATGGCCATTCAGACCAGTGTGAGGTGATGCCTCAATGTAGTTTTGATTTGCATTTCTCTAATAATTAGTGATGTTGAACATCTTTTCATGTGCCTCTTGGCCATCTGTATGTCTTTTTTGGAGAAATGTCTGTTTAAGGTGGATTTTTTTTGACAAGTCTAGTCTTCCTGCTTCTGACTTAGTCGCAGCCAATCCATCTCCCATACAACACCAGAGTTTTCTAATGTGTCCTATTATTCTTATTGAATTAAATAATAATTATATGATTTTGTGTATGCATGTGTGTGAGTGTGTAAGAGTGACTTTTGTGAAGGTGTGATGTGGAAATTACTATACTCTGCTTCCCCTTCTTTCCCTCTCCTTTGTTTCCCACTGTGTTTCTGAAAAAAATCAGTGTGCTGCCTGCAACCTTTCCATGTCTTTCCGTGGCTCTGCATTGCATTACCTGATGCTGCCTGCCTTGGCAACCTCTGATTTTCTCATTAAGTAAACAATAGTTCCTTAGTGTTGAAACCACTTTTTTGGAGGGGGGATTTGTAGTCAAAAGCAGTCCTCAGTGATACATGAGTTGGGTACCAGACACCATGGGCTCAATATGTATTTATTGGATGAATGAATAAGAGAATGAATGAATGAAACTCCTACCTCGAGCACAGCTTCCCACACTCCAGCTGTACCTGACTGTTAACAGCTTGCAGACTTGCTCTCTGGCTTCTGCATTTTGCACAATTGATTCTGTGTCTGGAAGAATATCCCTTTATTGTTCATCCAGGGAATTCCTTGTGCATCTTCCTTCAGGATTGAGCTCAAATATCAGCAGCTCTGGACAATCTTATTTGACTTCCCTAAATAGAGTGAAGAATTCCATTCTCCCAGAGTGGCTGTTTCACTTAGTATATCTGTGTAACAATCTACTCCAAAACTTAGTGGTGAAAATAACCGTTTATTATATTCCCGGATTCCGTGGAATTTGTACACGGCACAGCAGGGTGGCTTGTCCTTGCCTCAGTTGGAAGGCTTGATGGTGGGGCTGGGATCATCTGATGACTTGTTCACTCACCTGGCTGGTGGTTGATGGAAAGGGCCAAACATCTGTGTGGTGGAACAGTGGGGTTTCCTTGGCATCTTTTTCTATATCTCTGCTGTTTCCCCATATTGCAACTTCAAGGTGGCTGGACTTTTTACAAAGTGGTTCAGGGCTCCAGAGGTGTACAGAGAGAGAGAGAGAGAGAGAGCCAGGAAGAAGCTGTATTCTTTATATGATCTAGCAGTCTTGGAAGTCACATAGCATCACTTCTGCCATACTGTATCCTGCAGAGCAGTCATGAGCCCACCTAGGTTGGAGAGGGTGGGGAAATTGATTCTGCCTCTTGATGGGGGAGAGAGGGTTCTGGAAAGGTATGTGGAACTGAAAATACTGCCGTGGCTGTTTTTAGAAAATCCATCTGTTACAGCGCCTTTTACACACCTCTATTATAATATTTACCAACTTGATACAATTAGTTTCTTTCATGTCCATTCTTCTGACTTAGATGTGAGCATCTAGAGGTTTTGGACTGTGTTTTATTCAGTTTAGTGTCTCTGGCATCTTTATAAATATATGTTCAATAAATGGCTTAAACTAACCGCCCAGGGCCTCATTTATTAAAAAAAAAAAAGGTTTAGGAGCAGTAAGAAGAATTTCGACCTAGGTTGCCAAGGTCCTTGCCAACTGCAACATTACGAGTCTGCCTCTCTTTAGGGGGATAAGAGAATAATAGGTCAAGCTGGTATAGGTATTGACATGTATTTGCTTTTTCACTATCAAGCTCTATAGCAGTGCTGCCCTAGAGAACTTTCTGGAGTGATAGAGACTATCACTATCCGCACTGTGCTATGTCACATGTGGCAACTGAGCCCTTGAAATGTGGCTAATGTGACTGAGAAACTAAATTTTAAATTTTATTTCATTTCCATTAATTTTAGTTAATTCTAAATAGCACATGTGGCTGGTGGCTACCTTACTGGACTGAGCTCTAGAGGATCGGGGTTGTTATAATTCTGTCCCAGGTTTGCAGGACCACATACTACTGGCCTTTCTTCAGCAAAAGAAACAAAAGCCGCAAAGGTTTTTGTGTGTGTGTGTGTGTTCCTCTCTGCTCCCACCCTCCCACCAAAACACTCCTTTAAATTCCTGAGACAGCCCTTCGTTGCTGGTTTCAGCATCTTTCCTCTTTTACTCATATCCTCTCTTTTTTTCCTCTGTTTTTCTGCCCAGTTGGTTTCCACATATAATGCTTTTTGTTCTCATTTTGTTTTCTACCTGGAAAAATACTTCCTCATGTCTAATCTGTATCACATACACTAATGTAATTATCTCTGTTGAAAGGTCATGGATGTTACTTAAGCCAGTTACCATTTTCATGGACTTTAATGAAAATCCGCCTTAAAACATGCCTGTTGTTGACATGCTCACTAAGAATCTTAATCTGGCCTCTCTTGGCCCCCTTGTTTAATTCCAGTTGTCATTCTCTGTATGCTTCCTTTTGGCATGGTCTGTTTTTTATTAAACTGTCACTGGAATGTTCTTGCCTTTAATGTGGCTTTTTGGAGAGGAACGGGCATTGTCTTTTTCATAGTTTGGAAAGGGACGGGTGATAATCTTAACTTTACTGACAAAAGAGTGTAGCTTTGTAACCCTGTTTTGAATGATTTGAGAGTAAAAACAAGCAGGTTTTCTTCCTTAAGCCCAGAAGTACTGCCACGCAGAGAGTTTGGGAAACAGGGCTGGAGCTCTGGAACATTTTACATTTGAAGGGCAAACTCTATTTTCCTAAGAACAAGTGTGAAATTAGAATCTGGAGTGACCTGGAGGATGTAGGTTTTGCAGCCAAGGCACTTAGGCTTCTCTGGAAAGGAGAAGCCACAGATTGCCTGGGGCATCTGCAGAAAACAGCAGAAAGTTCAGGACCATGTGTTAAATCCATCATTGCTAGACTAAACCCAGTGAATCGCAACTCTGTTTATGGATGGAGAGAGTGGGGCAGCCAGTTAAGTTTGCAGAAAGCAGAGAATTGTGTCTGTTTTATTCACTCTTGTACCCCCAGGCCTCGTTCTGTTCACTCACTAACTATTCAGTACCTATTATGAGCCAGGCCCTGTATCAGTGAACAAAATGGATTAAGATTCCTGCTTTCTGGAGCTGAACTTCCAGCATGGAGTCAGGATGGGGGAGAAAGATACAAATAAAAAGCAATAGGGCTTCCCTGGTGGCGCAGTGGTTGAGAGTCCGCCTGCCGATGCAGGGGACACGGGTTCGTGCCCCGGTCCGGGAGGATCCCACGTGCCGCGGAGCGGCTGGGCCCGTGAGCCATGGCCGCTGGGCCTGCGCGTCCGGAGCCTGTGCTCCGCAACGGGAGAGGCCACAACAGTGAGAGGCCCGCGTACCACAAAAAAAAAAAAAAAAAAAAAAAAAAAGCTATAAAGATGTAAATTATAAGGGGAGAAGGAGGAGGGGGAGGGATAGATTGGGAGTTTGGGATTGACATGTACACACTGCTGTATTTAAAACAGATAACCAACAAGGACCCACTGTATAGCACAGGGAACTCTGCTCAATATTCTGTAATAACCTCAATGGAAAAAGAACTTGAGAAAGAATTGATACATGGATATGTATAACTGAATCACTTGGCTGTACACCTGAAACTAACACAACATTGTTAGTCAACCATAGTCCAATACAAAATTTAAAAAGAGTAAATTATAGTATGTTAGCAGGTAGCACATGTTATGAAACAAGAAAGCATAGAGCAGAGTAAAAGATACAAGAAATCTGCAATTTAAATTGCAATTTAAAATATAACGGTCAGACTAGTCTTCACTGAAAGGAGATTTGAGCAAAGACTGGAAGTGAGAGTAACCTGGCACCTAGAACAATATGTGGCTCAGAGAAGATTTGTTAAATGAACAGATAAGTAAACTCTATCTTTCCACTCAATGCATGTGTTCTTCAGGTGAGCTTGAGATGGGGTGCGGGAATCTGCTGCACCTTAGGGAGATCTAGACATTGATTATCTCCCCACGATGAACTTTCCTAGTGTTAAGGATTTCCATATGCCTCAACTCCTAGTTGTAAGTCAATAATTTTATCAGATGCTCAACTTTGACTGAGCGATGTGTTTCAAAGCCAGGGGAAGAATTGGTCTTATTGAATTTACTAAAATGTGCAGTGATATAGTAGTATGATTTTTAACTGGTTCTTCCTCAAGCAAACCCTGCAAAATACATGTCTGTCCATGGAGCTGGATACTGCATGTGTTACTTAGGTAATCGTTGTGGGTGGAGGGTTTGTGGAGATTTGTAGAATTGGGGTAGAAAAGCCAATTTCCTCTCGCTTCCCAATTTTGCCTGGGGCTGGCCCCATGGGAGAATTTTAATAGTGAACATTCTTCATGGCTCTAAAATTATTTAATTTCATGGTGATTTTACAACCCCCGTTTTAAGACTTGAGACACAATGAAAGCAGATCATTTGAGCTCCTCCAGAGTGAAAACACAAAAGCCAATAAAAAATTTCATGCTGCCAGAAGCCTGAGCTCTCATGCTAAACACTAGATCCAAATGGACTGAGTTTAGAGGACTTGGAGATGATTAAATCATTCATTAATTTATTTGAAAAATATATTTGAACACTGTGTTTCAGTCTCCGAGACGGCTGTCCTGTTATTTATGTTCTTAGGTGGTAGTTTCCTTCTATAATCCTTGGGGCCAACCTGGGTGACCAAGAGGACTTTGTGGAAATGACAGGGTATGACTTAGGAGGCTAAGACAGAAAACACATGATATCTTTCATCTTGTTTCTTGGGGTGCATTTACTGTGGGGGAAGCCATCATGTCCTGAGCAGCCCCCAGGAGAGGCCCCAGAGGTGAGGAACCAAGTCCTCCTGGCCACAGCCAGCACCAACTTGACAGTCATGTGAGTGGGCTACTTTGGAAGTAAATCTTCCTGGCCCACTCACTCAAGCCTTCTGATGACGGTAGCCTTCCGAGACTTCTTGACTGCAACCTCCCAGAAAGACTCTAACCTAGAACCATCCAGTGAAGCTGCTCCCAAATTCCTTATTCACAGAAACTGTGAGATAATAAAATTTGCTAGAATAGCTCACAGAACGGAGGAAACACTTGACGTCTCTTTACCAGTGTTTTGCAAAGAATACAACTCAGGAGCAGCCAGATGGAAGAGCTGCACAGGGCAAGATATGGAAAAAGCGGGTGGAGCTTCCATGCCCTCACTGGGAGCACCACCCTCCCAGCATCTTGATGTGTTCACCAAGCCAGAACCTTTCTGAACCTCGTTGTTTAGGATTTTGACAAAGGTGACATTACATAAGAATGCTGGATCAAATCATTTGTTGTTAGTGATTGAACTCAACCTCCAGCCCCTCTCCCCTCTGAGGGCCAGGGAGGGGCTGAGAAATGATTGAGGGGGTGGGGCTGAAATTTCCAACCCTCTAACCATGCCTTGGTCTTTCTGGCCACCAGCCCCACCCTGAAGCTACCTAGGGGTCCCAGGCCACCAGTCATCTCATTAGCATATAAAAGACACTCTTGGGGAATTACCTGTCGGTCCAGACTTGGTGCCCTCACTGCGGTCGCCCAGGTTCAATACCTGGTCGGAGAACTAAGATCCCGAAAGCAGGAAAAAAAAAAAAGAAAAAAAAATAGACACATCCTTGTAGAAATTCCAAGGGTCTTAGAAGCTGTGTGCCAGGAACTGTGGATAAAGATGACTCTATATATTTTCCATTGTTCCACAATTGTTTTAAGCCAAACTAAACTCTGAGGTATTATTTTACTCAGTAGTTGATAACTAATCCAGATGTGGGGTGCTGCCAAAACAAAATCCTGAACCTACAAGTGTGACATTGAAATGGGGTAATGGACAGAAGGACTTTGAGAAGCATGAGAGTGAAAGCCTAAACAATGCAAAGATACCTGAAGTCAAGCTCTACCGAACTGGGTTGTAACTTTATATTTTATTTATTTATTTGTTTTTATTTTTAACATCTTTATTGTAGTATAATTGCTTTACAATGGTGTGTTAGTTTCTGCTTTATAACAAAGTGAATCAGCTATACATATACATATATCCCCATATCTCCTCCCTCTTACTGTCTCCCTCCCAGCCTCCCTATCCCACCCCTCTAGGTGGTCACAAAGCACCGAGCTGATCTCCGTGCTATGCAGCTGCTTCCCACTAGCTATCTATTTTACATTTTGTAGTGTATATATGTCCATGCCACTCTCTCACTTCGTCCCAGCTTACCCTTCCCCCTCCCCATGTCCTCAAGTCCATTCACTACGTCTGTGTCTTTATTCCTGCCCTGCCCCTACGTTCCTCAGAACCTTTTTTTTGTTTTTTTAGATTCCATATATATGTGTTAGCATATGGTATTTGTTTTTCTCTTTGTGACTTACTTCACTCCGTATGACAGACTCTAAGTCCATTCACCTCACAAAAATAACTCAATTCCATTTCTTTTTATGGCTGAATAATATTCCAGCCACATCTTCTTTATCCATTCATTTGTTGATGGACACTTAGTTTGCTTCCATGTCCTGGTTACTAGAAATAGTGCTGCAATGAACATTGTGGTACATGACTCTTTTTGAATTATGGTTTTCTCAGGGTGTATGCCCAGTAGTGGGATTGCTGGGTCAAATTCTAGTTCTATTTTTAGTTTTTTAAGGAACCTCCATACTGTTCTCCATAGTGGCTGTATCCATTTACATTCCCAGCAACAGTGCAAGAGGGTTCCCTTTTCTCCACACCCTCTCCAGCATTTATTGTTTGTAGATTTTTTGATGATGGCCATTCTGACTGGTGTGAGGTGATACCTCATTGTAGTTTTGATTCGCATTTCTCTGATTAGTGATGTTGAGCACCTTTCATGTGTTTGTTGGCAATCTGTATATCTTCTTTGGAGAAATGTCTATTTAGGTCTTCTGCCCATTTTTGGATTGGGTTGTTTGTTTTTTTGATATTGAGCTGCATGAGCTGCTTGTATATTTTGGAGATTAATCTTTGTCAGTTGCTTCATTTGCAAATATTTTCTCCTATTCTGAGTGTTGTATTTTCGTCTCGTTTATGGTTTCCTTTGTTGTGCAATAGCTTTTAAGTTTCAGTAGGTCCCATTTGTTTATTTTTGTTTTTATTTCCATTTCTCTAAGAAGTGGGTCAAAAAGGATCTTGCTGTGATTTATGTCAAAGAGTGTTCTTCCTCTGTTTTCCTCTAAGAGTTTTATAGTGCCTGGCCTTACATGTAGGTCTTTAATCCATTCTGAGTTTATTTTCGTATATGGTGTTAAGGAGTGTTCTAATTTCATTCTTTACATGCAGCTGTCCAGTTTTCCCAGTACCACTTATTGAAGAGGCTGTGTTTTCTCCATTGTATATTCTTGCCTCCTTTATCAAAGATAAGATGACAATATGTGTGTGGGTTTATCTCTGGGCTTTCTGTCCTGTTTCATTGATATATATTTCTATTTTGGGGCCAGTACCATGCTGTCTTGATTACTGTAGCTTTGTAGTATAGTCTGAAGTCTGGGCACCTGATTCCCCCAGCTCCATTTTTCTTTCTCAATATTGCTTTGTCTTTTCGGGGTCCTTTGTGTTTCCATACAAACTGTGAAATTTTTTGTTCTAGTTCTGTGAAAAATGCCAGTGGTAGTTTGATAGGGATTGCATTGAATCTGTAGATTGCTTTGGGTATTATAGTCATTTTCACAATGTTGATTCTTCCAATCTAAGAACATGGTATATCTCTCCATCTGTTGTATCACCTTTAATTTCTTTCATCAGTCTCTTCTAGTTTTCTGCATACAGGTTTTTTGTCTCCTTAGGTAGGTTTATTCCTTGGTATTTTTTCTTTTTGTTCCAGTGGTAAATGGGAGTGTTTCCTTAATTTCTCTTTCAGATTTTTCATTGTTATGTATAGGAATGCAAGAGAATTCTGTGCATTAATTTTGTATCCTGCTACTTTACCAAATTCATTGATTAGTCCTAGTAGTTTTCTGAGAGCATCTTTAGGATTCTCTATGAATAGTGTCATGTCATCTGCAAACAGTGACACTTTTACATCTTCTTTTCCAATTTGGAATCCTTTTATTTCTATAGTGGTGAAAGTGGGCAACCTTGTCTTGTTCCTGATCTTAGTGGAAATTTTTTCAGTTTTTCAGCATTGAGAACAATGTTGACTGTCAGTTTGTCATATATGGCCTTTATTATGTTGAGGTAAGTTTCCTCTATGCCTACCTTCTGGAGGGCTTTTATCATAAATGGGTGTTGAATTTTGTCGAAAGCTTTTTCTGCATCTATTGAGATGATCATATGGTTTTTATCCTTCAATTTGTTAATATGGTGTATCACACTGATTGATTTGCATATGTTGAAGAATCCTTGCATTCCTGGGATAAACCCCACTTGATCATGGTGTATGATCCTTTTAATGTGCTGTTGGATTCTGTTTGCTAATATTTTGTTGAGGATTTTTGCATCTATGTTCATCAGTGATATTGCATATTTTTGCATCTATGTTCATCAGTGATATTTGCATCTATGTTCATCAGATAATTTTCTTTTTGTGTGACATTTTTGTCTGGTTTTGGTATCAGGGTGATGGTAGCCTCATAGAATGAGTTTGGGAATGTTCCTCCTTCTGCTTTAGTTTGGAAGAATTGGAGAAGGATAGGTGTTAACTCTTCTCTAAATGTTTGATAGAATTTGCCTGTGAAGGCATCTGGTCCTGGGCTTTCGTTTGTTGGAAGATTTTTAATCACAGTTTCAATTTCAGGGTTTGAGATTGGTCTGTTTATATTTTCTATTTCTTCCTGGTTCAGTCTCAGAAGGTTGTGCTTTTCTAAGAATTTGTCCATTTCTTCCAGGTTGTCCATTTTATTGGCATATAGTTGCTTGTAATCTCTCATGATCCTTTGTATTTCTGCAGTGTCAGTTGTTACTTCTCCTTTTTCATTTCTAATTCTATTGATTTGAGTCTTCTCCCTTTTTTTCTTGATGAGTCTAGCTAATGGTTGACCAATTTTGTTTGGCTTCTCAAAGAACCAGCTTTTAGTTTTATTAATCTTTGCTACTGTTTCCTTCATTTCTTTTTCATTTATTTCTGATCTGATCTTTATGATTTCTTTCCTTCTGCTAACTTTGGGTATTTTTTTGTTCTTCTTTCTCTAATTGTTTCAGGTGTAAGGTTAGGTTGTTTTTTTTCTATTAAATTAAATTAATTATATTATATTATACAGCAGTTCTTATTAGTTACCTATTTTATACATATTAGTGTATATATGTCAATCCCAATCTCCCAATTCATCCCACAACCACCACTCCCCCTACAAGTTTCCCCCCTTGGCGTCCATACATTTGTTCTCTACATCTGTGTCTCTATTTCTGCCCTGCAAACTGGTTCATCTGTACCATTTTTCTAGGTTTCACATATATGTGTTAATATACAATATTTGTTTTTCTCTTTCTGACTTACTTCGCTCTGTATGACAGTCTCTAGATCCATCCACGCCTCTACAAATAATCCAATATTGTTCCTTTTTATGGTTGAGTAATATTGTATTGTATATATGTACTACATCTTCTTTATCCATTCGTCTGTCGATGGGCTAGGTTGTTTATTTGAGATTTTTCTTGTTTCTTGAGGTGAGATTGAATTGCTATAAACTTCCTTCTTAGAACTGCTTTTGCTGCATCCCATAGGTTTTGGGTCATCGTGTTTTCATTGTCATTTGTTCCTAGATAATTTTTGATCTCCTCTTTGATTTCTTCAGTGATGTCTTGGTTATTTAGTAGGTATTGTTTATCCTCCATGTATTTGTATTTTTTACAGTTTTTTTCCTGGAGTTGATGTCTAGTCTCATAGCATTGTGGTCGGAAAAGATACTTGATACAATTTCAATTTTCTCAAATTTACCAAGCCTTGATTTGTGACCCAAGATATGATCTATTCTGGAGAATATTCCATGAGCACTTGAGAAGAAAGTGCATTCTGTTGTTTTTGGATGGAATGTCCTATAAATATCAATTAAGTCCATCTTATTTAATATTTCATTTAAAGCTTGTGTTTCCTTATTTATTTTCATTTTGGATGATCTGTCCATTGGTGAAAATGGGGTGTTAAAGTCCCCTACTCTGACTGTGTTACTGTCGATTTCCCCTTTTATGGCTGTTAGTATTTGCCTTATGTATTGAGGTGTTCCTATGTTGGGTGCATAAATATTTACAATTGTTGTATCTTCTTCTTGGTTGATGCCTTGATCATTATGTAGTGTCCTTCTTTATCTCTTGTAATAGTCTTTATTTTAAAGTCTATTTTGTCTGATGTGAGAATTGCTACTCCAGCTTTCTTTTGATTTCCATTTGCCTGGAATATCTTTAAGCAACCCCTCACTTTCAGTCTGTATGTGTCCCTAGGTCTGAATTGGGTCTCTTGTAGACAGCATATATATGGGTCTTGTTTTTGTATCCATTCAGCCAGTCTATGTCTTTTGGTTGGAGCATTTAATCCATTTACATTTAAGGTTATTATCGATATGTATGTTCCTATTCCCATTTTCTTAATTGTTTTGGGTTTGTTATTGTAGGTCTTTTCCTTCCGTTGTGTTTCCTGCCTAGAGAAGTTCCTTTAGCATTTGTTGTAAAGCTGGTTTGGTGGTGCTGAATTCTCTTAACTTTTTCTTGTCTGTAAAGGTTTTAATTTCTCCGTTGAATCTGAATGAGGTCCTTGCTGGGTAGAGTAATCTTGGTTGTAGTTTTTTCCCTTTTATCACTTTAAATATGTCCTGCCAGTCCCTTCTGACTTGCAGAGTTTCTGTTGAAAGATCAGCTGTTTACTTTATGGGGATTCCCTTGTATGTTATTTGTTGTTTTTCCCTTGCTGCTCTTAATATTTTTTCTTTGTATTTAATTTTTGATAGTTTGATTAATATGTCTTGGTGTGTTTCTCCTTGGATTTATCCTGTATGGGACTCTCTGTGCTTCCTGGACTTGACTAACTATTTCCTTTCCCATATTAGGGAAGTCTTCAACTATAGTCTCTTCAAATATTCCTCAGTCCCTTTCTTTTTCTCTTATTCTTCTCGTACCCCTATTATTCAAATGTTGGTTCATTTAATATTGTCCCATAGGTCTCTGAGACTGTCCTCAATTCTTTTCATTCTTTTTTCTTTATTGTGCTCTGTGGTAGTTATTTCCACTATTTTATCTTCCAGGTCACTTATCCATTCTTCTGCCCCAGTTATTCTGCTATTGATCCCTTCTAGAGATTTTCAAATTTCATTTATTGTGTTGTTCATCCTTGTTTCCTCTTTAGTTCTTCTAGGTTCTTGTTAAATGTTTCTTGTATTTTCTCCATTCTATTTCCAAGATTTTAGATCATCTTTACTATCATTACTCTGAATTCTTTTTCAGGTAGACTGCCTATTTCCTCTTCAGTTGTTTGGTCTGGTGGGGTTTTACCTTACTCCTTCATCTGCTGTGTATTTCTCTGTCTTCTCATTTTGCTTAACTTACTGTGTTTGCGGTCTCCTTTTCGCAGGCTGCAGGTTCATAGTTCCCGTTGTTTTTGGTATCTGCCCCCAGTGGGTAAGGTTGGTTCAGCGGATTGTGTAGGCTTCCTGGTGGAGGGGACTGGTGCCTGTGTTCTGGTGGGTGGGGCTGGATCTTGTCTTTGTGGTTGGCAGGACCACGTCCGGTGTGTGTTTTGGGGTATCTGTGAACTTATTATGATTTTAGACAGCCTCTCTGCTAATGTGTGGTATTGTGTTGTTGTCTTGCTAGTTTTTTGGCATAGCGTGTCCAGCACTGTAGCTTGCTGGTCGTTGAGTGGAGCTGGGTCTTAGCATTGAGATAGAGATCTCTGGAAGAGATTTCACCGATTGATATTATGTGGAGCCAGGAGGTCTCTGGTGGACCAATATCCTGAACTCACCTCTCCCACCTCAGAGGCTCAGGCCTGACACCTGACCGGAGCACCAAGACCCTGTCAGCCACATGGCTGATAGCACAGGGAACTCTCCTCAACAGTCTGTAATAACCTACCTGGGTGTATGACTGTTATCTCCTTTTCTTCACATCCCAGGGCTCTTTGCTCAAAAAAGGTGACCAGGTTCAGCTTAGAGACAGCAACTCCATTTCTTCCCCTTCCTCCTCCACTTCCAGTTTTCTTTCTCAGGCAATATTATGTAGCTATGTCACACCTGTACATCTTTGAAGACATCAGCACAGCACCTTCACCTGCTACCCCTACACTCAGAGGCAGGAGGCCCTTGAAATCAAACTTTACATTTTAAGAGAGAGTTTTCCACTGAAACCCAGGTGGCTGTTCCTTTCTCAATGACCCTCTTGTCTGTATGGAAAAAGCGTTCTTAGGTAATTTCCAGAAGCATTTCCAAAATGAATGACTCCTAAACACCAGGAATGGTATGAAGCCGAAAGTCACCTTCATTTTGCTTTATTTATTCATGTATTCAACAAATAACCATTGAGCATCTACCACAGGCCAGGACCTATTTTAGGCACTGGAGATACAGCTGTGAACAAGAAAGGTGAAGGTCCTGCTCTCATGGGGTGTACATTCCAGTGGGAGGAGATGGAGAATAAATAAACTAATGGGCATGAACATTTCAGGAGGTGATGTAAGTGCTCTGAAGAAACTCAAGTCTATGATCAGAGTAACTCTAATAAGGGGTCCCCTTTGATCTCTGATGACCCATTCATCTCACACTGTTGCCACTTCTAGATTCCAAGACTTCTGCCTATATCCTACTTTCTATCCTACAATACTGTAATTGCCAAAACTTGGAAGCAACCAAGATGTCCTTGGACATAAAAGAAAACTTTGACCCTGCCATCTGGGAACGGAGCTCTTGCATTAGCTGATTCTTACAGAAGTGGTACACTTCTGCAGAGAGAAAAATGTGGCCCTAGGTCATGAAGTTGATGGATAGGTGGGCACCAGGGACAAATCACCTAAATGATTTTACAAGTAGCCAGTTGTGCTGAACCCCAATGTTATTGCAAAGGCTACCTAATTAAAAACAAATTTAAATGTGTTGATTTTTTAAAAAAGGTTTTATTTTTTTTGCAGCTGTAAGTTCACAGCAGAAGTGAGCAGAAGGTACAGAGATTTCCCACATACCTCCTGCCCCACACATGCAGAGCCTCCCCCATTATCTGCATCCCCCACCAGAGCGGTATGTGTGTTATAATTGATAAACCCACACAGACACATCATTACCATGCAAAGTCCATAGCTGTGCATTCTATGGTTTTGACAAATATATAATTCCACGTATTCACCATGATAGTATCAGATGGAGTGGTTTTATCACTGCCCTAAAAACCCTCTGTGCTCTGCCTATTCATCCCCCCACTCACCCCTTCCACCACAACCCCTGGCAACCACTGACCTTTTTATTGTCTCCATAGCATTGCCTTTTCCAGAATGTCAAATAGTTGGAATCATATAGTATGTAGCCTTTTCAGATTGGCTTCTTTCACTTAGAAATATGCATTTAAGTTTCCTCTATGCCTTTCCATGGCTTGATAGCTCATTTCATTTTAGTGCTGAATAATATTCCCTTATCTGGATGTAACACAGTTTATTTATCCATTCACCTACTGAAGGACATCTTGGGGGCTTTCAAATTCTGACAATTATGAATAAAGTTGCTATAGACATCTGTGTGCAGGTTTTTGTATGGACATAAGTTCTCATCTCCTTTGGGTAAATACCAAAAGTACAATTGACGGATTGTATGGTAAGAATATGTTTAGTTTTATAATGCCAAGCTGTCTTCCAAAGTGGCTGTACTGTTCTGCATTCCCACCAGCAATGAATGAGAGTTCCTATTGCTCCTCAACCTCATCAGCACTTGGTGTTGTCCGTGTTCAGGATTTTGGCCACTCTAGTAAGTGCGTAGTGGTATCTCATTGTTGTTTTAATCACCTTAACTTAAAAAAAATTAATATAAGCTACTTTTTAGTAGACCTTAACTTTTAATTCACCCCCTACACATTTGAATGCCTATAATGTGTAAGTCACTCATGTTTAGCTTCGTAGGAAGATAAAAGGATTCCACAGGGCAAAATAGACATTTAAAAATTTAACTGGTTCTGTATGTAGGCTATTGTGTGGGCCATCTCACTTAAAAACAGAACAAAGAGGGGCTGTGTCACATACCACGCATGCCCTGCCCAGTGGGTTTAATTCATGCTGGATGATGGCTGCTTCCTGGGATTAGTACACTAATGCACGGATGGAGAGCTGCTTTTTTCTGCTTAGAACTCTTTCATTAAACGAATCCTGCCTCCTGCCCCTCTGTTGACAATATCTAGTGTATATGAATAAGTTTCAAGAAAAAAAAGCAACATGCAGAACAGTATATATGGCAAGTTACCACATGTTTAAAATGGGAGAAAATATTTATACATAGCTCTTTGTTCATTATTATTATTATTGAATACTACTAAGTAATAGGCACTTTGTTAGGTGCTCAGGATACAGAAGTAAACAAAACAGATGAAATCAATGCCCTTGGGGAGCTTTTACACTAAGGGTGTAAATAAATTTGATTTATTTTAGACACTACTATTTAGAGTATGGTGTCTTGTTTGTAAGAACTAAATAAAGGACACTTCTTTAAATTGGGAGATGATCTTTTAGAATCAATGAAATAAAAGGTAGTGATATGACTTTTATGAGTATACAGGACTCAAGCCAAGCATACTGAAAAGACAACTCAAGCACTCTTCAGTAACAATTACAAGTAGCCGTGTTGGGCGAGGGGAATTCAATGGATTCCTCTCAGAATTCAAGGAGTTGAACAGCCAGTCCTGAGGGCCATGTGGACCCCAACTGTGACATTAATGATACTCAGCTCTCAACTCCTAGTTTCTGTGTCTCTTCACTTATTTTTTTAGAGAAAAATCATTACAGTATGACTCAGAGCAAGACTGGTTTGCTTGGTCAGGAGCCAGGCTCCCCCATTTCTTCATAAGTGAGTAAGATGAGACCCGCTTACTTCCAGGAATGAAGAAGGAATAAGGGGAGATCTGTGGGACTCTTTCAGCAACCCAAATCCTTTTACTCCCCGTCCCACTTTTATTTTAACCAAAGCAGCCCAGAATGGCCCTGTCCATCCTCTTCCTATTCCATGGCAGAGCCTGAGGTGGTTCAGGGCAGTGCTGGGATAAGGACTCAAGCACTTGCAAACCTCCAAGGTCCCTTTACCCTTTCTTGATACTCACCTGGTTCCACTGGTACAAAATATCATCATGGTTCCTTTCCAAGCACTAATATGATATATAACCACCCACACCAAAACATTATGCAGACTTTGGAAAGTGTGAAATGGTAAACTAGCCTTTCCTGAGTTCTGGGAAGTCTTATTTTATTTTAGAGAAGTTGTATAGATGAGTGGTCAACAACTTGGATACTGGAGCCAAGTAGCAATGGGTTCAAGTTCCAGCTATACCAATGAATAGCTGTAACCTGGGGTGGGATTTGTGACCCTTGCAGGCTTTTGTTTCCTCAAGGGTTAAGTTCAAGATGGTAAGAACAGTACTTATCTCAGGGTTGTACACATATCATGTGACCTTGGCAAGTCATTTCCTCTCTCTGTGCTTCAGGTGCCCTCCTCTGCAAATGGGGGAGAAACTATCAAAGAACATGTCTCAGAGGGCCGTTGAGAAGACTAAATGAGTTAATGTATGAGTTATAGGTTGGATTGTGCCCCTAAATAAGATATGTTGAAGTCCTAACCCCTAGTACCTCAGAAATTGACCTTATTAGGAAATAGGGTCATTGTAGATGTAATTAGTTAAGATGAGGTCCTTAGGGTGGGCCCTAATCTAGGATGACTGGTATCCTTATAAAAAGGGGAAATTTGGACCCAGATATACACAGGGACAATGGCATGTGGAGATGAAGGCAGAGATTGGGGCGATGCTTCTACAAGCTAAGGAACACGAAAGATTGTCAGCAAACATCCAGAAACTGGGGGACAGGCATGGAACTGACTCTCTCTCAAAACCCAGCAATCCCACTACTGGGCATATACCCTGAGAAAACCGTAATTCAAAAAGAGTCATGTACCAAAATGTTCATTGCAGCTCTATTTACAATAGCCAGGACATGGAAGCAACCTAAGTGTCCATCAACAGATGAATGGATAAAGAAGATGTGGCACATATATACAATGGAATATTACTCAGCCATAAAAAGGAACAAAACTGAGTTATTTGTAGTGAGGCGGATGGACCTAGAGACTGTCATACAGAGTGAAGTAAGTCAGAAAGAGGAAAACAAATACCGTATGCTAACACATATATATGGAATCTAAAAAAAAAATGGTCAGAAGAACCTAGGGGCAAGATGGGAATAAAGATGCAGACTTCCTAGAGAATAGACTTGAGGATATGGGGAGGGGGAAGGGTAAGCTGGAACAAAGTGAGAGAGTGACATGGACATATATACACTACCAAGCGTAAGATAGATAGCTAGTGGGAAGCAGCCGCATAGCACAGGGAGATCAGCTCAGTGCTTTGTGACCACCTAGAGGGGTGGGATAGGGAGGGTGGGAGGGAGGGAGACTCAAGAGGGAAGAGATATGGGGACATACATATATATATAACTGATGCACTTTGTTATAAAGCAGAAACTAACACACCATTGTAAAGCAATTATACTTCAATAAAGATGTTAAAAAATACACTTGAAGATAAAGTAATCTTTTATATTACATTTTTAGGAGCTAAAAATATGAAAAATAGTGGGTAGAAAGTAAGTTTTTGGCTATCAGAGTAAATAAAATATCTAAAAAGATTTTCAAAAATCCAAAAACAAAACAAAACAAAACAAAACAAAAAACAAAAAAAAACCGCTTAGGCGGAATCAGGCCTGCCAACACCTTGATCTTGGACTTCTAGCCTTCAGAACAATGAGAAAACAAATCCCTGTTTAGTCTGCCCAGCCTGTGGTACGTTGTTATAGCAGCCCTAGCGGTTTGTAAAGCACTTAGATTGAGTTGGAATTAGTATTATTAGAAAGGGCATTAAATGAGCTGCTACAAGAAACCAGTGCGGAATGTAGTTAGTGGTCAGTAGCTGTCAGTCATTATTTTTAGAACAAAAGACTGAGAGGCTCTGAATGACAAATACCCTCATCACAGACTTCTGGGGGAGGGCGCGCGCACTCCCTATAAAGGGAGGACTCTGCCTCCTTTTAGGACAGATGCTTATTTTACTTCAATGCAGTGAGGATGAGCCCGGGTCAAGGTTGCCTGAAGCTCTGCTCACTGGTTGGTGAGAAACCCTCAATCTCAGAGGCCACTGCAAGGATGACAGAAATGCAGCTGCCTCTAGGGGAGATGGTTAGGGGGTGCGCAGACGTGGGCCCTGTGACCGGGCCAGGCAACAGTAACAACAAACCTCCAAGTCTGCTGAGGACAGCAGAGTGCAAACCGCCCATTCCCCCCAAAAGACACTGACGTGCACCCCCATCCCCACTGGGGAAGGCGGGGCTCAGAGTCCTCTTTTTTTTTTTTTTTTTTTTTGCGGTACACGGGCCTCTCACTGTTGTGGCCTCTCCCGTTGCGGAGCACAGGCTCCGGACGCGCAGGCTCAGCGGCCATGGCTCACGGGCCCAACTGCTCCGCGGCATGTGGGATCTTCCGGACCGGGGCACGAACCCGCGTCCCCTGCATCGGCAGGCGGACTCTCAACCACTGCGCCACCAGGGAAGCCCTCGAGGGCCTCTTAACCCACTCCTTGCTGGCATCCAGGTTGGCCTTGACTCTTCTCCATTTTGATGCTGGGTGTGGAACCGCTATCCATTCCTGAGCATGTGAAAGTGTCTGGAAATCCTGAAAGCTAGTTTGCTTATTTGGCTTTTGTCAAAAGGAGCAATCTGCCCGAGGTGTTCTGTTTGTCCTCATAACACACTCTGAAGACAGCTTCCTCTCCCACCACCCCCTATAAAGAAAGGGTGGCTCTGTGAAAGTTGCCCCTGGTGTTTTCAGCACATTTGTTCTCAGCAGGCTTGCTGATTGCGTGTGAATCCCTCCTGTGGCATGGAGTGTGGCGTCCCTCTGGGAGAGAGCAGGACAGCCTCTTCCATCCAACTCCCGTGGACGTTGACCTGACCGTGTCCACTCTAGCTCATTGTTGAAGAATAACAAGGATGAGATTATCATGTGTCCTTCTGGACTTTATCTGAGGAGAAGAGGTGGAGTTAAAAGTAGGTTATTTTGAAACAGGAAGCTCCTTTTGATCAAAGGTTATCAGTCCATTATACTCCATTTAGATAAAACATTTCTCAGAAGGGCTCTGGGTAAGCACAGGTGTCTGCACAGTGTGTCCTGAAGGCTTTGCAAGGTCTGGAATGAACCTGGTGTTCAATCCTGCACAGTCCAATACAGGAACCACCAGCACGTGGCTACTGAGTATTTGAAATGTGACTGGTCCAAACTGAGAGGTGCTCTGAGGGTAAAATACACACCAGCTTTCAAAGACTCAGTACAGAAAAAAACTGCAAAAGATCCCATTCATAATGTTTTATTGATTACATGGTGAAATAATATATTTGATATGTGGGTTAAATATTAAAGTATTATTAAAATTAATTTCACCTGTTTCTTTTTACCTTTCAAAAATTTTCTGGCAGCCACTTTAAAATTATGTCTATGGGGCTTCCCTGGTGGCGTAGTGGTTGAGAGTCCGCCTGCCGATGCGGGGGACACGGGTTCGTGCCCTGGTCCGGGAAGATCCCACATGCCGTGGAGCGGCTGGGCCCGTGAGCTATGGCCACTGAGCCTGCGCGTCCGGAGGCTGTGCTCTGCAACGGGAGAGGCCACATCAGTGAGAGGCCCACGTACCACAAAAAAAAAAAAAAAAAAAAAAAAAATTATGTCTATGACTTAACCTTTGTGGCTCAAATGATATTTCTAGTGCACAGTGCTTGTCCAAATTATTGTACAAGTGTTTCTTCTTCAAGGTTACTTGGGTGCTTTTTATAAGTTGTCTTTCTATTAAAAGTTTAGTTCCTACCTTCTAGAAACTGAGAACCGATACCTCATTTAGCTATTTTTCTCTCTCCTTGATTGCTTTATGTTTGGTTCAGATGACTTAGAAATTTGCTACCAAATACTAAAATATATATTTGAATCTCTTTGCCTCTCTTCATGTATTTCTATTTCTTTATTTTTTCTATTTCTTCATCTTTAAACCAGAGTGTTGGAAGTGATATAATTCCAAAGGCTCCTTCTGTTTTATGATTCCATTTTAAAATTTGAGACCTTAAAAGGAGGAGGGAAATCTAGATGACTCTTGGAGAGTCTTGACATTTGAGGGGTGAGAGAGTTTTCTGAAGATAAAATCTTCTTTTCCAATTCCATTCCTGCTGAGACGGAACCCTGGAATCACAGCCTGTGGAGAGGCCCGGGCTGAGCAGACAAGGAGAGGCAATGCTGCCTCCTACTGGGATAGAGGGAAGCTGCAAGTCTACAGTGGGGTGTCCCTGGCAGTGGCGGCTATGCTGGTCACATCCAGAGCCAGGCCCACAGCTCACGTGGCAGACACTCTGTGTGTGTGTGGATCCCAGCAACTCCCCTATCGTGCTTGCCCGGTCTGCCCCAAACCTTTTTCAAGGCTCTCACGTGTGATGCAAATAGGACAGCTCCATTCTGGTTACAGCGCTCACTCTAAGGGTCTCTGTGGTCTGGGCAGGTGAAGCTGCAAGGATGTGGATGCAGGAGCCGCCCCCTCATGGTCCCAGCCCCAAGGAGACAGCAGGTCCGTGGGAAGGTGACTGACAGGCCAGGAGAAGCCAGAGGTTGGTCCAAACTGGGCTTCTTCCCCCTTTGAACAGGAGTCCTGACCAATATGGTCTACAAAGCAGCTCTTTAGAAGAAGATGAGCTGACTTTCTGAGTAAATACAACGATGGATCAGTAATGTAAATAGAAGGGATATGTACACTCTTCTCTGCCTATGTGATATATTTAAGAGAAAGGGAATCTGAGGGACACAGGAAGCCACGGCTCTGGTGCCAGACAAATGTGTCAAGAAGCCGGAATGATGAGTTTGTCCATTTCCGTTACTCCGTTGGCCAGACTCTCCTACTCTGTCACCTCTCAGTCCTCCCAATCTCATCACCGCTTTGCTGCCCTCTATGCCTTTTCACTTCTCACCTTATCTTTCCAACACAGGACACACTCTACAAACCCCCCCCCCCAACTCCTTGGTAGTAAAGAACGCAAAGGAGTACACTTACCTGTGTTACTTCAAGTAAGGCGGGTTTTGCTAGTATGTATATGGAGATAAGGAAAACATAATCTCAAACTCTTGGCCAGGCCCCCTTGGAATCAAGGGAAAGCCACACAACCTCCAGAGAAGAATAAGAACCACAGGACAGCAGAGCAGTTCAGAGTCCAGAATGAATTCTGGCCCGAGGAGGGTCATTTTGCACCCGTGCTGGCCTAGAGACGGGTTATCTATCTTGTTGCCTTGCCTGATTTCCTGTCTTCCCTTCCTCCCAGATGCTGGAATGTGTTGATCTTCAAGGGGTCGACCCTTAAGGGACACCTTTCCTTTTTGTGTGTGTCTCTAACACACTCCAAACAACAGCTTCCGGGAATTTCCCGGTGGTCCAGTGGTTAGGACTGGGTGCTTTCACTTCTAGGGCCTGGGGTTCAATCCCTGGTCGGGGAACTAAGACCCCGCAAGCCAAAAAACAAACGGAACCCCCCCCCAAAAAAAAAACGCAACAACTTCATTCTCTACTTGCCACGACTTTCACTGCTACCTGCCCACACAATACATACATTGATGTCGCTCTCTGCCCAGCCTTGATTCCTTACCTGAGTTCCGGATTTATATTTCCAACTAGCTATTTACTATGTCACCTTAGATGTCCTGCCGGTCCTCAACCAGAGCCCGCTATCCTCCTCCTCTAATCCATCTCACCTCCTTTCTTCCCAAGCACACTTGGGGTAACTCTCCCAAGGCAGAAGCTATAAAGATACCCACAGTCCCTCATACCCCCTCTCCAAGCCCTGGGATCCACAGATGTGTCCTGGCTCCAGCCCTGGCCCGGTGCCTGCCACGGCCTTGGTCCTGGTCCTCCTGAGTGCACCTGGGAAGAAGGAAACAGCCTCCTGTCTGCTGCCTGTTTGCCTCACATGCTGTCTCCCATAACCAGTCATCTCTGGTCCCCATTTAACAGATCTGCTTCAAAAGCAAACCTAAGGTTACAGAGATACTCTCTGAATGTGGGAGAAAGGGGACATCACCACAGATACTTAGTAAAACATTGGGAGCCTAGACATCAAGTTCAAGAAGCAAAAAAAGATACCTAATAATATCATGATTTTTCAACACGGTTCTGGTTTTTCTTATTTAACGTGGTTAAACCACTCCCCCAATAGAATTAGTTGCTCTGTCCTCTAGGCCCCTACAGGCCGTCCTCCACACTCCACAGAGACCTGGAAAGCCTCGTGCTAAACCTGTCAGAGCCACGAGGTGAAGAAAACTGTATCCTCAGATTTCTGCTTAGATGAGGCATCCACTTGTGAGCAATGCGCACTGTGAACTGTATGTGAAGGAGAAATCAACATCCGTCACGTTTGGGCCATTGCACGTGCTTGAGTTTGTTACACGTTCTAGAATTCCCTTAACAGATACATTTGTCTTGAATATTAGGAACCTATGGTTCCTATAGCAGTGCTTGGAGCGTGGTAGGAACTTATGCCCTCGAAACCCTGGATTTTACTAGAAAACAGAGCCTGGTGTTTAAACAGTAGAGCGAGGGTCACCCCTGATATGCAGGAGTCAGACGCTGGAACTTTGCAGAGAAGTGTAGTTGTCCACATCACTGGAATAATGAGAATGCTACCAAGAGGAGGAAAATGTAAGGCTGAGAAGAGTCTTTGCACAATCCCTGACAGCTATTTAAAGCAAATGGAAGATTGAGACTATAAGTCAGGGTGGGGGGTGTAGGGAGGGATCTTAGGTCTGTGCTCAAGGACTACATAAAAAGGCTGACTGAGTCACGTGGTCCCATGGCTGGCACTGTCGCAGGATGTGAAATCTGGACAGTTGGAGGACCAGCAGTCTTGAAGGAAAAAAGACAGTGATGCGTGAGGTTACTCTCCAAGCACCTCCCACCTCACCCTGCCTCTCCTCCTTCCTGGGAAACTCTTCCCAAGGAAAGAGTCCCCACCGACTGCATTTGCACGAGGCGTGTGTGCTGTTACACATCACCATGAAACACTGCCTTCTCCTCGAGGTCTCTTTTGATTGAAGAAGCCAAATTATACTGGCTCTCCTCCCTCTCATTTTTACTCTCAACTAGAGAGAAAAGACTAGTCCTCTGTCCAAGTAGGGCAGGGGGCAACCTACAACATGGGATCTTTGATCAAGACAATGGGCAGTTGACAAGAAAAGCCATTGTAGGTGGGCGTTGGAGGAGGTCAGCAGATGTACACGGGATAGGAGAGGCCTCGGAACTCACCACCCCCATCCACTCCCATAAAGGGCTATAGTCAGGGTTATGCACTGCACTAAGCTTCTGGGTCCCTGCACAGAAATAACCAGGTTCTGTGCCATGTGACACCGCCTCCAGGGCCACAGCTTGTTGAACAGAGACGGAGTCCAACCCAAGGGTAGCTAATTTAGGCTTGTGCTGCCAGGTTAAGGATCAGCAGGCTGGACACTCCATCTGTCCTGCTCCTATGGTTGGGCCTCCATCTCTGGGAGAAACCCGGGACAAAGCCCCATGAGGAGCACGGCCAGGTTGTATTATCAGGTGGTCGCATAAGGGAGGCTGTCAAAAATACCGACATTTTTCCATAGCCGCTACCTGGGCCCCTCAATGTCCTTCTGCTGCCCCCAGCTACCCAGACCACCTTCCTCAGGAACCCTATGAACCGGCAACCAAATGAGTAGTACCTGTACGTCTGGGGCCCCCGAGACCTTGCTCCAGTACCTGGCACAGACAGTTTGGTGCCCATGAGCAGGGCAGAAAAGGCTGGGGTGCTGAGACTTGTCCCAGGTCAGGGAGGTGCTTGGACAGGGAACAGGGGGCTGACACTGCCCAACTGTGCTGTGGACAGTTGTTAGCAGGCAGGGGTGGAATCAACACTCCTCCAGGTGGCCTCCCTCCTCTGCCCCTCACTGAGTCTCTCAGCCCCGGACCGCACTCACTGCAGAGATGGTCCGCTCCCTGGGATCTGGTCACCTCCGCAAACCAGAGTGGGAGCTTGTTATGTTACTTTTCTGCTGCTGCCAGTAACAAAGTACCACAGACTTAGTGGCTTAAAATAATACAAATGTATTATCTCACAGGGCTGGGCTTCAGAAGTCTAAAATCAAGGTGTTGGCACGGTTGTGTTCTTTCCAGAGGCTTCAGGGAAGAATCCGTTTGCTTGGCTGTTCTCAACTTGCTTAAGCTACCTGCATCCCTTGGCTTGCGGCCCCTTTTTCACATGACTCCTAATTTTTGCCTCCATCATCACATCTCCTACACCTCACTCTCACCCGCCTGCTCCCTTCTTTTAAGGATGCCTAGGAGGACATTGTGCCCACCTGGATAATCTCCCTATTTCCAGATCCTTAATTAGTCACACCTGCAAGATCCCTTTTACCATATTTATAGGAATTAGGACGTGGACGTCTTTGAGGGACCGTTACACCCCAGGCCTGCCAGGTATTAGAGGCACCCCTATGCGTGGCTTCTCTGTGGGAGCCTCATACCTGCTACAGGAAGGGAGACCAGAGTATGAATCAAAACTTATACAGAGGACTGGCGAAGATTTCTCCCTCCATATTCATAGAGTTGTTCATACTCATGTGGAAGTATGAAGATGACACATGTTAGCTGTGCATTAAATATTTTTACTGAACACAGCAAAAATTATGTGGAACGGGGGCACTGCTGAAAAATAGCAACATATTTGTGTGGTGTGGTTTGTGCATGACAAAAGCTTCTTTTGCCCAAGTGTTTCCTTCCTGTATTAGTTGACTACGGCTACTATAACAAAATCCCACAGACTGGGTGGCTTAAAGAGCACAATTTATTTTCTCACAGTTCTCGAGGCTGGAAGTCCAAGATCAAGGTGTCAACAATATTGGTATCTGCAGAGACCTCTCTCCTTAGCTTGCAGAGGGCAGTCTTCTCTATGCGCTCTCACCTGGCCGTACTTCTGTGCACGCACCACTGGTATCTCTTCTTCTTCTTATGAGGACACCAGTCATGTTGGATTAGGGTCCCACCCGTAAGGCCTCATTTTAATTTAATACCGCCTCTGCCCAAATTCCCATCATTGATCCCTCTTAATGGTCTTTTCAGGAGATTCATGATTTTTTTTGTTTTTGTCTTTTTTTAACATCTTTATTAGAGTATAATTGCTTTACAATGGTGTGTCAGTTTCTGCTTTATAACAAAGTGCATCAGTTATACATATACATATGTCCCCATATCTCTTCCCTCTTGCGTCTCCCTCCCTCCCACCCTCCCTATCCCACCCCTCTAGGAGGTCACAAAGCACCGAGCTGATCTGCCTGTGCTATGCGGCTGCTTCCCACTAGCTATCTATTTTACGTTTGGTAGCGTATATATGTCCATGCCACTCTCTCACTTTGTCCCAGCTTACGCTTCCCCCTCCCCATATCCTCAAGTCCATCCTCTAGTAGGTCTGCATCTTTATTCCCATCTTGCCCCTAGGTTCTTCTGACCATTTTTTTTTTTTTTAGATTCCATATATATATATGTTAGCATACGGTATTTGTTTTTCTCTTTCTGACTTACTTCACTCTGTATGACAGTCTCTAGGTCCATCCGCCTCACTACGAATAACTCAGTTTTGTTCCTTTTTATGGCTGAGTAATATTCCATTGTATATATGTGCCACATCTTCTTTATCCATTCATCTGTTGATGGACACTTAGGTTGCTTCCATGTCCTGGCTATTGTAAATAGAGCTGCAATGAACATTGTGGTGCACGTCTCTCTTTGAATTATGGTTTTCTCCGGGTATATGCCCAGTAGTGGGATTGCTGGGTCATATGGTAGTTCTATTTTTAGTTTTTTAAGGAACCTCCATACTGTTCTCCATAGTGGCTGTATCAATTTACATTCCCACCAACAGTGCAAGAGGGTTCCCTTTTCTCCACACCCTCTCCAGCCTTTATTGTTTGTAGATTTTTTGATGATGGCCATTCTGACTGGTGTGAGATGATAAGGAGATTCATGTTTTAATTGAGTTTAGGCATTAGGTAAACCCAGGGAAGGTTATCACATTAGGAGCAAGGATTCATTAATCTGATTAATGAATGTATTACATATTTTCTTTAAAAAATAGAGTGCACTAAAATACCTGTAGTAGTGAAATAAACAATAATGCACATTATCTTAACTAACATTTAACAAATATATTACATGCCTTGCATTGCACAGTGTCTGATTTAATTCTCCTAACAACTCCTTGAGACAGGTTTATTGTACAGATGAAGAAACCAAAGCCCTGAGAGATTAAGGGATTCATTCAAAGTCCCACAACTGGAAAGTTGAACTTTGGAGCCTGATGGAGTTCTCCATCATCCATACTCATGCTGCACTTTGTAGCTCAGAGTGTTTTTACTTTTCTTCTCATCTGATTCTCCCAACAACTCAGAGGATTAGGCATCAGGAGTGTACCCATTTTACAGATGAAGAAACTGAGGCACAGGTTATTAAGTTTTCTGCCCAACGTCATACACAAGAAATAGGTGGTGAAAGTGGGACATGAAGCCAAAACTGATAACCCCCAAGTGCGAATCACTATTTTTAGAATACTGTCAACACCTGGAAGGGCTGTTCCCAAGTCAACTACCATAACGTTCCAGATGCAGACATGTTGACAAGAGGCTTTACTGGTTAACAGAATGCCAGAAACCAGATCCCCTAGTTATGAGACGGATGCGCAGCTCCAGAGCGGATCTCAAAGTTCTACACCCTTCCTGCTCAAAGTGTGGTCCATGAATCACCAGCACCAGCATCACCCAGGAGCTTGCGGGAACTGTAGAACATGACGACCCACCTTAGATCCACTGAATCAGAATCTGTATTTTAACCAGATCCTCGGGTGAGCCTTGAGCACATAAAAAACACTTTAAAAAATGATACCCCATATTATAGAACCAAAGCTATGATGATTTAAACTTCTAACCTCCCACCTCCCATCTTTTATTTTAGTTGTTGTTAAAATTTAACAGTGAAGCCTCAGTTTTGTTCAGGCTGGGAAGCTGTATAAATGGTTCTCAAATTCATTGTGTTTTAGAATCACTCAGGATATTTGTCAAAAGCACACAGTGCCAGGCCCCATATTCACAGTTTCTGACTCAGAAACTCTGGGCCTAGGCCCAGGAATCTGCATGTTCACGAGGACCGCATCCCCCACCTCCCCACCCAGTGGTTTTGTGATGCTGGCTGTCCATGGATCATGTCTGGGGGGAATCATATTTTTTTAAATGCTGTTTTGTGACTGTGGTTGAGGATTTTAAATACAAATTCCAGAAGCAGAAAAAGGTTAAAAGATAAGAGCAGAGTGTCAGATATAGAAGTGTTAGAAGAGAGTGTGAGGTTGAATTTGCCCTTCTCCTTCATATTGATGAGCTCTGTTGAAGGTTGTGATCATTGGCCATTAAGACCAGCCACCACCTTCAAGGTCAACTGTGGTCAAAACATTTAACCTTATGTCTTCCTGCTGGTCCCCAGCTAAAACAAAGAAGGAGTTATGATGAAAAGATTTTTTTTAAAACTTACTCAGCCTAGCAGATTGTGTCAAATGTCTTCCTGGCCTAGTTGAATCATGAAGTACAGCTAGTGGTACTATCTTCAGCTGAGTTGTCTAGGAGAAAAGGCAATTTCATCCAAAAAAAAAAAATGTATATATATATATATATATATCTTGAGTCAGAAACTTGGTGGATTTATCCAAAGTTAAATACCTTTTGTATTGAATTCACAAACTGTGAATTGGTTCTGGTTCAGAGACGTTTTACAGATTTGATCTAAACTTTAGGGCAGCAAAGGCTATTGAGGTCCAGAAAAGTTGGGGGACTCACACAAGGCCATATAACCCATTCATGGTAGAACCAGGCCTTCAGGAAATATTTGGAAAGTTCTTTCTATTTCATCCTGCCACTCTATTCTTTTCCTCTTTATAGTCTTATTATTTTCTTATCTAATACTATTTAAAAAATAAATTATGGCTAAGGAAACTTATGCGGACTTTTCCCTCAGATGCAAATCTAATTTTCTGGGAGGTTAGCACAAGGGCACTAAGGATGAAGGCAAGCTGTCATTCAGACCCAAGTGTTTCCATCTGCTCCAGTTTATTTCTGCTTTTCTGTACATTGCTTTCAGATATAGCCTCACGCTTCCTAGACTTTATCTCAATGTATACAACACCCCTCGTCTCCCATTCAGTCTGGTGGCTGCTTCTATTGCCATTTTGTCTGGAGCAGCGTTACGTGTAAGATTTATCTTCCTAATGTCAGCTTTGTTTCCTGTTTTCCTAGCAAGCAGGAGGCCAAGTGTGGGAAGTGTTTGTATTATGGTTGCTTTGCCCTCCAGAGGCGCATTGCACACAAGCCTAACTACATATCGATAGCATTAACAATTCCTTTCTGTTCTTTATAGAAATCCATTGGTCTGTCTTTTTCAGGTTAGATAAGATAAAAACTGTTTCCCTGCTTCACTTTTCCTGATCTAACTGATTTCAAGAATGTTTTAAGGGTAGAGAGTGTGCTGTGTGTTTAATTGTTAAAACTAGTATATTGTGAAGAAAATTAAGACCCCGGAACACTGAAAAAGGAACAGTATTTTCCATTTCCCTATGAGAGGATATATGGATTTTTGTACATGTGATTGTCAATGCCACCATTATTTTAAAGACTATTCATGATTCATTACTGTATCAATACTATTAATTTCTACTCCCTTATTTCATTATGGCTTCAAACACAGTCTAGAAAAGACAAACAATAAGAAGAATCATTGTTTCCACCATTTAGTCTTTTACTTAGAATTTATGTATTTTCTTACTGAGGTACAAAAGTTAAGTTAACATCAAAGGGCACAAAATGTACAATCCTAAGTGTAAAGCTCAGTACTTTTTACTTACATGTATACACTCATGTAACTACCATTCAGATCAAGATATAAAAATCTACAGCACCTCAGAAAGTTCCTTCACCCCTTGCCTGTCCATACCTGGCCCTCTACTGGAGTTTGCCACTAATATGATTTTTTACCACAATTCACAGTTTTGCGTCCTTATGGACCTCATATCAATGGAATCAAACACTATTTCTCTTTTGTGTGTAGCTTCTTCTGCTCCACATGGTTGTGAGATTCATTCATGTTGCTGCCTGCATCAGTAGATTTTTCTTTTTTAAATTGGGTATAGCGTTCCTTGTGTGACTATATCAGAATGGATCCATTCTCTAGTTGATGGACATGTGGGTTGTCTTCAATACTGGGTCATTATAAATAAAGCTGCTAGGAACACACTGGCATTTATCTTTTAGTTGCCACAAGCACTCCCTTGTCTTCGTTATATACCCAGGAGTGGAATTGCTGTCTTCTAGGGTAGGTGTAAGTTTAACTTCAGTGGTTATTGCCAGTCGTCTAAAATGCCTGAGATTCCATCAGCCATGTGTAAGAGTTCCAGTTGTTCAATATCCTTACCAGTGCTTGGTGTCTCAGTCTTTAATTTTAGCCATTCTGTTGGGTATATAGTGGTAACTCATTGTGGTTTTTATTTTTTCTTTTCCATTATAGTTTATTACAAGATACTGAATATAGTTCCCTGTGCTATACGGTAGGACCTTGTTGCTTATTTATTTTATTTATAGTAGTTTGTATCTGCTAATCCCAAAGTCCTAATTTATCCTCCCTTTCCCCTTTGGTAACCACAAATGTGTTTTCTAAGTCTGTGAGTCTGTTACTGCTTTGTAAATAAGTTCATTTGTATAATTGTTTCTAGATTCCACAAATAAATAATATCATATGATATTTGTCTTTCTCTTTATGATCATTGTGGTTTTAATTTGCATTTCCTTGGTGAATAATAATGTTGACCAAGCTTTTCATAAGCTTATAGGACAACTGAATACTTTTTTTTTGAGGAGTATCTTTTTTTTTTTTTTGCGGTATGTGGGCCTCTCACTGTTGCGGCCTCTCCCATTGCGGAGCACAGGCTCCGGATGCGCAGGCTCAGCGGCCATGGCTCACGGGCCCAGCTGCTCCACGGCATGTGGGATCTTCCCGGACCGGGGCACGAACCCGTGTCCCCTGCATCGGCAGGCGGACTCTCAACCACTGCGCCACCAGGGAAGCCCGAGAAGTACCTTTCTTTTACCCATTTTTATTTTGGGTTGATTGTCTTTTTCTTACTGATTTGTAGGAGTTCTTTATATATTCTTGATATGAGTCCTTCATTATATTATGTATTACAAATATTTTCTCCCATTCTATGGCTTGTCTATTTTCTATATTGATGGTGAAAAACAGAAGTTGAGACCCAAATTATCAAACAAATTTTTTTTAACTTTCACATTTTGTGCTTTTTTTGTGTACTGTTGAAGAAATCTTTGCCTAGCGTAAGTCAAGAAAATATTCTCCTACGTGTCTTCTAGAAACTTCATCATTGTACCTTTCACATTTATATCTATGACATGTCTCAAATTAGCTTTTAAGTGTGATATGCGGAAGTGGTCAAGGTTTATCCTCCCCCTCCCTGCCCCCAATATGGATATCCAATTGCTCCAGTACAGTTTATTGGAAAGGCCATCCTTTCCCGCTGCAGTATGGCGACACCTCTGTTGTAAATGAAATGACAGCATATACGTGGATCTATTTCTGGATGGAGAAACTCTACTTTTAGTACACTCACTATAAATATTCCAGTGGATGTGGCATTGGATTGGGCATCAGAAGCCCTGGCTTTCAGGGCTGTTTTATTTCAGGGGTGTTGGGAGACTTAGGAGCAGAGGACATATTGACCTCTTGCTGCCATGTCCAACACTCCCTCCTGGCTTCTTGTGCCTCATCCTCTACAGCTAGCTAGTGGTCACCTTCTTTCTTCAGTCACTGCTGATCACATCATGGGTGGATGCCTGACCCAGACCTACTCAGCGGCTGGGTGGCCTGCAACCAATTAGATTCTCCCTCTTGGGAGAATCTTCACCTGAGATTTACAGAGACTGCTAATGTGCACTGAAAGATCATATGGAATAAATATTGAGGCTAAATAAATGGATGCTACAGCCATGTGCCAAGTTAAACTTAAAGAAGAATGTGCAGTTGAGAACGCAAGCTGGTGGAGACAGTGTGTGAGGGAAAAGCATGGCCAAGAGGCACAGAGAGGATGGAGATGAAAGACCAGAGGAGAGCAACGTAGACCTGGAGAGAGAGACTCCTTGCATGAGCTCTCAAGAGACTCTTACGAATCCATCTGCCAACAGCTATTTGAAAAAGAGCAGGAGACATGAACAGAGGGGGGTCTATGCAGTCAAACATACTCCTTCACCCGGAGACAAAGCAGAGTGCTTTTTATAATTTAAAAAATAGTCACATAAAATACATATTTTAACAATTTTCTTTTCTCCTTAGGCCGCCAAGTAACTTTGAAGTTTGTTTTACACAAGCTCTCACAGAAGCTGTGGTCTATCAGCTGCAGTCCTGGGAGAGCCCCTGCTTGTCTCATCATTCTCCACTCCTCCCTCTGGGACACTGGAGCCAAACTGGGGCTGTTTTGCCCGGGTGAGCTTTGGGTCTAATACCTTCAAGTTCCCGAAGGCTGCGTAGCTATGTAAGAAGTCCTATTTTTATTCGAGCTAGTTTGGGTATTTCTGGCAACCAAGCAAATCCTGACCAGAGCACCTGGAGTTTCTGTGACTTCTATTGCCCTGTGCGCTAAGAGGGATGTGGAGTGCCATGAGTGGAACTTGCCCCAGAAGCAGAGCACAGACACGACTGGGCATGGAAGTTAAAGAGCAGCAAGGGGCAGCCTCAGCTTGGGAATTATTGAAGGGGATACAATAGACAATGGTGCCTAGGACATTTTTTTTTCCCTACTGAAAACCAGGTATTATTGTCCATTCATGAGATCCTAGTAATGTGCTCCCTAAACCCTGGAAAAATGGCTGTCCTCAGTGTTCATCTAATAAAATCCATATCCGATCGGTACGATTGATGTCTTCACGAGTAAAGCAAGAAACTGTGTGTAAACGAGGGCTCCAAGAATTTGGGAACAGCTAAAACTCCAACCCGAACGTGATTTGTCGTTAGAAAAAGAAAGTCTAATCAACTGAATTGTCTCCTTTTTGGATAAAGAGTAGGCGAACAGAAAGAGCAGGGTCAACTTGGAGCATGCAAAGTGGGAAGTGTATACCTGGCACTCTCCAGGTGAGAGAGGTGCTTCTCTGGAGAGCATAAGTTTTCTGGTGCCTGGTGAGGAACGCTCTGCTGGCACAGGGACCACGCCCTGGAAAAACACCTCTACTACTGTCCATCCACCACTCTCCTCTGATCTGATGCCACACTCCCAAGTCTGATCACCTGTTGCCAGTACGTCTTCCCCGGTATTTGTGAGTGGAAAGAGAATGCTTCATAAAGGACTAGCAGTATTTTAGCCACTAGAAAGAAGTAACTCTCACTGTAAAGTAATGTATTTGTGCTTTGCTTTATATATTTCAATGAGCTTAAATGACAAGAATCAGCATTCTTGGTTTTCAACCAACTTTGTACACTAACAAATTAAGAGCAAGATTCTGATCAGATTTCTCCTGCAAATCAACTTCATGGTTTTCCCTACTCACCATGGAAGTTATTTATTTATTTTGCGGTACGCGGACCTCTCACTGCTGTGGCCTCTCCCGTTGCGGAGCACAGGCTCCGGACGCGCAGCCTCAGTGGCCATGGCTCACGGGCCCAGCCGCTCCGCGGCATGTGGGATCCTCCCAGACCGGGGCACGAACCCATGTCCCCTGCATCGGCAGGCGGACTCTCAACCACTGCGCCACCAGGGAAGCCCGGAAGTTTATTTTTAAGACCATCTCGTCATTGCCATAGGAATTGGTTGTGGGCTGTTATTTATCAAGGCATTTACAAGAACTTTGCAGCAGGTACTTAAGAAGGGCTTTTGCATAGGAAGACGCACACATCTTCAGAATTTTCAACATTTCATGATGTGTGGTAAAGCAGATAGGAACAGAAATAGAACAGGAGACATAATTCATGTATTCATTTGCTAGGGCTGCCATAATAAAATCACATTGACTGGGTGGCTTTAACATCAGAAATTAATTTTCTCACTGTTCTAGAGGATGGAAGTCCAAGATCAAGGTGCCTGCAGGGTTGGTTCCCTGTGAGGCCTCTCTCCTTGGCTTGCAGATGGCCTCTTTCTCCCTGCGTCCCCACGTGGTTATCTCTCTGTGCACTCACCCCTTCTTCTTCTTACAAAGACACCAGTCATATTGGATTAGGTGCTCCATCTTAAGCACCTATTTAAGGACCCTATCTCCAAATACAGTTACATTTTGGGATATTGGCATTGGGACTTCAACAGATGAATCTGAGGGGTTACAATTCAGTTTGTAACAGGTAGTGAGATCTGTCGAGGCAGCAAGGTTTCTTGCCTAATCTTCCTATTGTTTTGGTGAGTCAGAGTAAAGAAGAGTTGCTGGGGATTGGGTTGGTTCCCCCAGTGTTAGCACCCAGATTGGGCAGGCAAGGTTAGCTTACCCATTGCAGAATGCCCCCCACGGAGACCATTTCTACAGAAAGCATTACAAAAAGCCAAGTTATAATTATAGTGTTTCATGGACAGAGGCAAGGCCAGTCTAAAATATCATGGTTTTAATCTCAAAACCGAAGGATAAGCAATGAACATAAATAGCCCAAGCAATGCAGGGACATTGGTCTGGTTTTGGCATAAAGGTTGTTGCTCTTTATGGAGATGGACTTTTCTGTGGGGAAAGGCCAGTTAGCAGGCCCAGAAGAAGAGGATTTGTGCTTCCTGTGTTGAGGCAGAGCTTCCCAGAATTCTGGGGGTTTTGCCAGAGTCCAGTTGGTTTTCAGATAGGGTCATTGGACTCCTCAGGGGGACCTATCAAAGGCCCCTTCTAACTGCTGCGCAGCCTGGGTCAACTTGTTCTCTGCCAGTCTCTGCTCTAGATTTATGAATGATGAGAGGAAACTAGCTAAAAACATAATCTCTGTTGCCCTAGCAATGCCTCTAGGGCTTCTGAGAGGGACTGTGTTTTTCCAGGCACAATTTACTTCACATGTCACTATCTGCTTCCAGGATAAGGCTGGTGTTAAGAGGGTTATAAATAAATTGAGATGTGCAAGGAACAATGGCCTCAAATCAGAGTTAGAATGACCAATGTATTAATTCATTTATTTATTGAGCACCTACTACAGGGTCAGGTACTGTTAGTGGAGCTAGGGATACACTTCTGATAAACTAGACAAAAATCCCTGCTCCCATGAGGCTTTCACTCTATTGGGCAGAGACAGACAATAAATAAAACCACTAAGTGAAATACACCTTGTGTCAGACAGTGATGTCTATTTAGAGAAAAATGAGGCAGGGAAGAAGAATAGGAGGTGGGCAGTTTTGCAGTTGTAAAGGGTGGCCAGAGAAGCCTTCATGGAGAAAGTGACATTTGAGCAGAGTATCGAGGAAAGCGAGGGAGCAGGCCACGCATCTCTTCGGAGGAAGAATGTTCCAGGCAGCAGGAATGTCTAGTGTAATGTCCTGAGTTGCAGCAGGAAAAGCCAGGAAGCCAGTGTGGCTGAAGGGAAGAGAGCAGTGGGACCATAGTAGGAGATAAGGTGAATGGACAGGGGGAAGGTAGGCACATTACTTAGGGCTTTGTAAGCCATAAAGGACTTTATTGAGGTATAATTGACAAAATCATAAGATATTTAAAGTGTACAGGGTGATGATTGGCTATACGTATACACTGTGAAAAGATTTCCCCCACTGAGTTAATTAACACATCCATCAACGTCAACTGGTACAGCCACTGTGGAAAACAGTATGGGGGCCCCCTCAAGAAATGAAAAAGAGAAATATCATACGATTCAGCAATCCCACGTCTAGATATATATCCAAAGGAAACAAATCATTATCTCAAAGAGATATCTACACTCCCGTATTCATAGCAGCATTATTTACAATAGCTAAGGTATAGAAACAACTGGTAACGGTTTTGAGCGGGAGTGGCATGACCTAACAACTTTTAGAAGAGTTGAGAAGATTCCAAGAAAGGCAAGTGTGGAAGCAGGGAGACCAGTGAAGAGGCTCCAGTAATAACCCAGCAGAGATAGTGGTGGCTTGGACTAGGGGGTTAGCAGTGGGCTGGTGAGAAGTGGTTAGATTCCAGATATGTTTGTTTGTTTTTTGGTTTTTTGGCCGCACGGCATGGATCTTAGTTCTTCCAACCAGGGATCGAACCTGGGCCCACGGCAGTGAAAGTGCCGTGTCCTAACCACTGGACCGCCAGGGAATTCCCTCTAGATATGTTCTGAAGGCAGACTCATTAGGATCTACAGACAGCTTGGAGGCAGGTTATGAGAGCAAGAGAGGAGACAAGGTTGACCTCAATGCTTCAGGCTCATAATAACTAGAAATCTAGGACTAAAGTACAAGAAGTACTCTCAAGATGTATTTCTAGTAAAATGGGGAGACTTTGGAGTATCTGATACTCAGACATCACTCTTCTAGACTATTTTATAAGAATTGAAGTATATAAAATTCTAAAATTCTCCAGTCTAGCTTCATAGAACCTGATGCCGTCATTCATTCATTCATTCCCTCTTTCCCTCATTCATTCCATTCATTCAGTGTTATCTCAGATGTCAGCCGGGAACTCCCCATTCTTTGAGATCTAAGTGAGATTTATTTGAACACCACCATTGCACGGTATGTGAATGTCCAAAGATCTTCCAGGGATTTCCATCAAATGTCAGGGGAACTCAGGTTCTTCTGGCCTCCTCTGTATCCTGGACACCAGCTACAGGCAATGCTGCTGTGGCTGTGCCCTCATCACCAAGCATCCATGGGTACTGGGCACTCTACTGATGATTTGGGATGCAGCACCTATTTCTTTACTCTTCTCCTCCGTCTTATCTAGGAGTCCATTAATTCCCCTCATTTGTCCTCTGCATAGCAGTCTAGTGTACATGTTTGTGACTTAAGCTTGGTCTCCATCCCAAGATCTTACCATAGATAAACTGTGTCCTTAGAGCCATCTGAAGGGTTCTAGGCAGAGGTTGTTTGATTGTTTTGTAAAGTTTCCTCTGGCTGCTGGTTGGAGAACCGACTGAAGGTAAGGGAAAGTGGATGGAGACCCATGCCCTTCCACCACCTCTCACTATGTGGTTGTCTGTACTTCCATCGTGCCACACTCTGTTAATGGTGCCCTGTACTAGTGCTGCTTAGGCTCCAATCACATAGTTTAGCCAAATAGCTATTACAGTTTTTACTGTCCTCTTCTTAACCCTAGGACCCAGCTATGGGGTTGGACCAGAGAGGGAGCCGAGTTACAATCACCATGCTTGAAACAGAGCCACACCTCCTCCCCAGTCACTACAGATGCTTTATTGAACTTAGCTGTTTTTTTTGTTTTTGTTTTTTTTGCGGTACGCGGGCCTCTCACTGTTGTGGCCTCTCCCGCTGCGGAGCACAGGCTCCGGACGCACAGGCTCAGCGGCCATGTCTCACGGGCCCAGCCGCTCCGCGGCACGTGGGATCTTCCCGGACCGGGGCACGAACCCGTGTCCCCTGCATCGGCAGGCGGACTCTCAACCACTGCGCCACCAGGGAAGCCCCCAAAACTTAGCTGTCTTTATCCAGCATCTTCTTTTCCCAGAACGAGCTCTCCTGGGAGGCTTCCCATTCTCCTGCCAGTCAGTACTTGGCAGACGCCTCCAGCCAATTTACCAGATGTGCCCAGACGTGTCTGGCTCTCATTTAGACTACAGCTGGATCCTATAGATCTGGTGAATAAGTTTCTTCATTACACTTTGACCTCAGTCAATGACATTTGTATTGGTCGTGAGTCAAACTACTTCTGCATGGAAAAGATATCCATACTCTAAGGTGGGTGTGGTCATAGTTAAATAAAACATGTGTGATAATTGGTTTGTTTATTTAGTCTCCATACTCAAATCAATATCCTTTGAAAAATAGTTTCTGAGTGTCCTGGCATTGCCTGTAAAAGAAGCCAAGCTATCCCTGTGACTGTGCAGTACTCAGTATTAATTTAGGGGCGCCTGAATATAAGGCCCTGATACAGTCACTGCCCTGTGGTTTGTGGTCCATGTGGAGAGTCTGAAGTATGCTCTGGTTAGAGTACCCTGAGATCCAGCAACAACTTTGTCAGGTTTTTTTGGTCAGACAAGCGCTCTTTGTTAAAACACTAGGGGAAAAGTTCTGTTAATGTTACTAAAACAGAAATTTTTTCCCGTGAAAAACATTTTTTCGCTTATAAAATTTAATAGGGGTAAGAGTGATACATGAGTAACAAAAACTTGCAAACTGAAAAAGAAATTTAGTGCTGTATTTTTATGTAAAGTAACACATGATATTTGATTAACGTGATGTCTTGATTGATCATAAGATTTTTCTGGCTCACATCTCTGAAAATTCATTTATTAGTTCATTTGATATAATTGAAAGAGATATCAGTTGCTCTTGGCAAATGCAAGATTGAAAACATATATATATGGTTTTTTTTTTTTGGCGACACCATGCAGCTTGCAGGATCTTAGTTCCCCGACCAGGGATTGAACCCGGGCCCCAGCAGTGAAAGTGCCTAACCACTGGACCTCCAGGGAATTCCTGCAAATAATTTTTGATCATCTTTAATTTTGAAAATGATCTTACTGCTGACACAACTGTTACTGGATTTAGTAAGATTATTTTATAGTTTGTAACAAAACTGGGATACATTTTGATAAGTTATTTCAAAATATAAATTTTCATACATCTAGAGTTGATGATTCTCACAGAACAATTTTTCTAAAAAGATTTAACTCTTCAAAGAAGTCTACTTCGTGTAATTCTGAATTTAATTTTAAGTATAAATTTATACAATAACATTTTAATGTTTCCTCTGACAGTTCTTGTAACTTGTAGAAATAGTACAAGAAACTGAACATGGCTTCATGATATGTTTATAATTCAAAATGCCTGTTTATGTACTTTATTGCTGTATTTTTAACACAAGGAAATTAATTTAAAAATCTTCCTTATTAATGAGTGGTTCATCTGAAGTTTCGTGTGAAAATAGTGCTCTTTTCCACCAAAGGTGATGGTGGTAAAAATTTAATTCCTAAGCTTGTAGGTATTTGCTGTGCAATGCTGCATCAGTTTTCAAAACTGGACATTCTTCTTCAAAGAATTATACAGTATTAACTCCCCGATTCTTTACTGCCATGCCCATGTGTATGCTTCCATTTTGTAATAATTTACGGCACAGTTAGCTCTTTCACTTCTTTTAGGATTTAACGCAGATATCCTATCAGTGAGGCTTTCCCTGACACCCTATTCAAAAAAGCTGCCCTCCACTCCCTAAATGTGTTTACTTTTTCTACATAACACTTGTCACCATCAGGCATCCTAAATATTTACTTTTTGCTTATTCTTGCTACTTTTTTGTTTGTTGTCTTTCGCTTTTAGAATGTAAGAGCTAAGGGAGTGAGTCTTAGGTTGCATTCGCTATTCTCAGCACCTAGGATAGGACCTGGCCCAGAGAAAGCACTCAGTAAATTCTTAAGCGATGAGTGAGGCAGGCTTCTTCAAGCTTGGCTAGTCTTGTTAAGGGCGCACTGATTTCTAGGAAGGATGATGTGGGTCAAGCACAAACAGTTGTGTTTTCAGGCTAAGGCAGCATTTTTTAAAGTGTGGTCTCTGGACCCAAGAGGGTCCTAGAGACTTTTTTTTTCACTTTGTTACTATTTGGACTGAGAAGTTCAAAACAATGCTGAGTAAAACTGCTGATGATGTAGCAAAAATTAATGCAGTGGCACCAAACTGTACCATTAGCATTGCACCCAATGTCTAATTTACCATCATACGCTTGTAGGAGAAAGAATTACCAGTTTCACTTAAGAATGTTCTTGATGTAAAAACTAACTGTATTAAATCTCAACCCTTAAGTAAATAACTTTTTGACATTTGGTGTTAGGAAATGAGAAGTATGTTTGCTGCACACCAAGGTATAATGATTGTCTCAAGGAAAAGCCTCTGTGAGATTGTCCAAGTTGCAGGCTGAACTAACCACTTTCTTTAGGGGAAACCATTTTTTAAAGGAATGACTGACATAGAAATTGTGGTTATTTAGATTTGAATGTTCGGTAGACATTTTCTAGAAAATAAATGAGACTGTTATTTCAAGAAAAACAGCTAACAGCATCTGTTGCCATTTACAAAATTTGAGTTTTCAAGTGAAAATTAGAATTTGACAGCTTTCCAATACTTGAAGACTTTGTGATAAGATCAGTGTTATGTTATTGAAATAGATACACACACACACACACACAGAGATCTTTCAGATGTTGATACATTTCATTTTATATATAATATTGATTAAAATGATATTATATATAAAATGAATTGTCAACATCTGAAAGAGCTGCATAACTCAGTGAACCAATATTTTCTAAGTGACCAACGCCTGCTGTTGTACAACCATGCATGGGAAAAGATCCATCCAAACTATAAAATGGATCAAAAGATTTTAATATAACAGAGTATGGAAAATTCATTCATCTGGTTTAATCCACACTGAAGTTAACACTTAAGAAACTACCACTTGTCAAGTTTTGATGTGGTATCAAGGACAATTATCTGAAAAATCTCTCCCTTTTCCAACCATATATTTGTATGAAGATGGGTTTTCTTTATATATGTAAACTGAAACAACGTAATGCAACATACTGAATGCAGCAAGCATGTATGAGAATCCAGCTGTCTTTTATTAAGCGTGACATAAAACAGATGTGCAAAACTGTCAAGCAGTGATACTTTTCTCACTAATTTGTTTTGGAAAATATAGTTATTTCTTTAAACAGCTTTATTAAGGCATAATTGAAATACAATAAACTACCCATGTTTAAGTGTACAATTTGATAAATTTTGACATATAAACACATGAATGACACCATCACCCCCGACCAAGATAATGAACATATCCATCACTGTCAAAAGTTTCCTTGTGTTCCTGTTAAATTCCTCCCTCCCTCCCTGTCTTGCCTCTCTCATTTCTAGGCAACCACTGATCTTCTGTCATTCTGTTTACATTTGCATTTTTCTAGAATTTTATATAAATGGAATCATAGAGTATGTACACTTTTCTTCGCCTTGAGGTTCACCTGTGTTTTTGCATGTATCAAAAGCTCATTCATTTTTTTTTTGAATTTATTGATGGATTTATTTTATTATTTTTTTGTTTAACATTTTTATTGGAGTATAATTGCTTTACAATGGTGTGTTAGTTTCTGCTGTATCACAAAGTGAATCAGCTATATGTACACATATATCCCCATATCCCCTCCCTCTTGCCTTTCCCTCCCACCCTCCCTATCCCACCCCTCTAGGTGGTCACAAGGCACCGAGATGATCTCCCTGTGCTATGTGGCTGCTTCCCACTAGCTACCTATTTTACATTTGGGAGTATATATATGTCCATGCTACTCTTTCACTTCGTCCCAGCTTTCCCTTCCCCCTCCCCATGTCCTAAAGTCCATTCACTACGTCTGCGTGTTTATTCCTGCCCTGCCCCTACATTCATCAGAACGTTTCTTTTTTTCAGATTCCATGTATACGTGTTGGCATACGGTATTTGTTTTTCTCTTTCTGACTTACTTCAGTCTGTATGACAGACTCTAAGTCCATCCACCTCAAACAAATAACTCAATTTCATTTCTTTTTATGGCTGAGTAATATTCCACTGTATATATGTGCTACATCTTTTTTATCGATTCATTTGTCGATGGACACTTAGGTTGCTTCCATGTCATGGCTACTATAAATAGTGCTGCAATGAATATTGTGGTACATGACTCTATTTGAATGATGACTTTCTCAGGGTACATGCCCAGTAGTGGGATTGCTGGGTCATATGGTAGTTCTATTTTTAGTTTTTTAAGGAAATTCCATACAGTTCACCATAGCGGCTGTATCAGTTTACATTCCCACCAACAGTGCAAGAGGGTTCCCTTTTCTCCACACCCTCTCCAGCACTTATTGTTTGTAGATTTTTTGATGATGGCCATTCTGACTGGTGTGAGGTGATACCTCATTGTAGTTTTGATTTACATTTCTGTAATGATTAGTGATGTTGAGCATCCTTTCATGTGTTTGTTGGCAATCTGTATATCTTCTTTGGAGAAATGTCTATTTAGGTCTTCTGCCCATTTTTGGATTGGGTTGTTTGTTTTTTGATATTGAGCTGCATGGGCTGATTGTATACTTTGGAGATTAATCCTTTGCCAGTTGCTTCATTTACAAATATTTTCTCCCATTCTGAGCGTCATCTTTTCGTCTTGTTTATGGTTTCCTTTGCTGTGCAAAAGCTTTTAAGTTTCGCTAGGTCCCATTTGTTTATTTTTGTTTTTATTTCCATTTCTCTACGAGGTGGGTCAAAAAGGATCTTGCTGTGATTTATGTCATAGAGTGTTCTGCCCATGTTTTCCTCTAAGAGTTTTATAGTCTGTCCTTACATTTAGGTCTTTAATCGATTTTGAGTTTATTTTTGTGTATGGTGTTAGGGAGTGTTCTAGTTTCATTCTTTTACATGTAGCTGTCCAGTTTTCCCAGCACCCCCTATTGAAGAGGCTGTCATTTCTCCATTGAATATTCTTGCCTCCTTTATCAAAGATAAGGTGACCATAGGTTCATGGGTTTATCTCTGGGCTTTCTGTCCTGTTCCAATAATCTATATTTCTGTTTTTCTGCCAGTACCATACTGTCTTGATTACTGTAGCTTTGTAGTATAGTCTGAAGTCAGGGACCCTGATTCCTCCAGCTCTGTTTTTCTTTCTCAAGATTGCTTTGGCTATTCAGGGTCTTTTGTGTTTCCATACAAATAGTGAAATTTTTTGTTGTAGTTCTGTGAAAAATGCCATTGGTAGTTTGATAGGGATTGCACTGAATCTGTAGATTGCTTTGGGTAGTAGAGTCATTTTCACAATGTTGATTCTTCCAATCCAAGAACATGGTATATCTCTCTATCTGTTGGTATCATCTTTAATTTCTTTCATTAGTGTCTTATAGTTTTCTGCATACAGATCTTTTGTCTCCTTAGGTAGGTTTATTCCTAGGTATTTTATTCTTTTTGTTGCAGTGGTAAATGGGAGTGTTTCCTTAATTTCTCTTTCAGATTTTTCATCATTAGTGTATAGGAATGCAAGAGATTTCTGTGCATTAATTTTGTATCCTGCTACTCTACCAAATTCAGTGATTAGCTCTAGTAGTTTTCTGGTAGCATCTTAGGATTCTCTGTGTATAGTATTATGTCATCTGCAAACAGTGACAGTTTTACCTCTTCTTTTCCGATTTGGATTCCTTTCATTTCTTTTTCTTCTCTGATTGCTGTGGCTAAAACTTCCAAAACTATGTTGAATAATAGTGATAAGAGTGGGCAACCTTGTCTTGTTCCTGATCTTAGAGGAGATAGTTTCAGTTTTTCACCATTGAGAATGATGTTTGCTGCGGGTTTGTCGTATATGGCATTTATTATGTTGAGGTAGGTTCCCTCTATGCCCACTTTCTTGAGAGTTTTTATCATAAATGAGTTTTGAATTTTGTGAAAAGCTTTTTCTGCCTCTGTTGAGATGATCATATGGTTTTCTTCTTCAATTACTCAATATGGTGTATCACATTGATTGATTTGCATATATTGAAGAATCCTTGCTTCACTGGGATAAACCCCACTGATCATGGTGTATGACCCTTGTAATGTGTTGTTGGATTCCGTTTGCTAGTATTTGTTGAGGATTTTTGCATCTATATTCATCAGTGATATTGGTCTGTAATTTTCTTTTTTTGGAGTATCTTTGTCTGCTTTTGGTATCAGGGTGATGGTGGCCTCATAGAATGAGTTTGGGAGTTTTCCTTTCTCTGCAATTTTTTGGAAGAGTTTGAGAAGGATGGGTGTTAGCTCTTCTCTAAATGTTTGATAGAAGTCACCTGTGAAGCCATCTGGTCCTGGACATTTGTTTGTTGGAAGATTTTTAATCACAGTTTCAATTTCATTACTTATGATTGGTCTGTTCATATTTTCTATTTCTTCCTGGTTCAGTCTTGGAAGGTTATACCTTTCTAAGAATTTGTCCATTTCTTCCAGGTTGTCCACTTTATTGGCATAGAGTTGCTTGTAGTAGTCTCTTAGGATGTTTTGTATTTCTGCTGTGTCTGTTGTAACTGCTCCTTTTTCATTTCTAATTTTATTGATTTGAGTCCTCTCCCTCTTTTTCTTGATGAGTCTAGCTAATGGTTTATCAATTTTGTTTATCTTCTCAAAGAACCAACTTTTAGTTTTATTGATCTTTGCTATTGTTTTCTTTGTTTCCATTTCATTTATTTCTGCTCTGATCTTTATGATTTCTTTCCTTCTGCTAACTTTAGGTTTTGTTTGTTCTTCTTTCTCCAGATCCTTTAGATGTAGTGTTAGGTTTTTATTTGAGATTTTTCTTGTTTCTTGAGGTAGGCTTGTATAGCTATAAACATCCCTCTTAGAACTGCTTTTGCTGCATCCCATAGGTTTTGGATTGTCGTGTTTTCATTGTCATTTGTCTAGGTATTTTTTGATTTCCTCTTTGATTTCTTTAGTGATCTCTTGGTTATTTAGTAATGTATTGTTTAGCCTCTATGTGTTGGTGTTTTTTACTTTTTTTTCCCCTGTAATTGATTTCTAATCTCATAGCGTTGTGGCCAGAAAAGATGTTTGATATTATTTCAATTTTCTTATGTTTACTGAGGCTTGTTTTGTGACCCAAGATGGGATATATCCTGGAGAATGTTCCATGCTCACTTTAGAAGAAAGTGTAATCTGCTGTTTTTGGATGGAATGTCCTATAAATATCAATTAAATCTATCTGGTCTATTGTGTCATTAAAGCTTGTGTTTCCTTATTAATTTTCTGTTTGGCTGATCTGTCCATTGGTGTAAGTGAGGTGTTAAAGTCCCCCACTATTATTGTGTTACTGTCAATTTCCTCTTTTATAGCTGTTAGCAGTTGCCTTATGTATTGAGGTGTTCCTATGTTGGGTGCACATATATTTATAATTGTTATATATTCTTCGTGGATTGATCCCTTGATCATTATGTAGTGTCCTTCCTTATCTCTTGTAACATTCTTTATTTTAAAGTCTATTTTATGTGATAGAGTGTTGTTACTCTAGCTTTCTTTTGATTTCCATTTACATGGAATATCTTTTTCCATCCCCTCACTTTCAGTCTGTATGTTTCCCTAGGTCTGAAGTGGGTCTCTTGTAGACAGAATATATATGGATCTTGTTTTTGTATCCATTCAGCAAGCCTGTGTCTTTTGGTTCGAGCATTTAATCCATTCACATTTAAGGTAATTATCGATATGTATGTTCCTGTTACCATTTTTTAAATTGTTTTGAGTTTGTTTTTGTAGGTCCTTTTCTTCTCTTGTGTTTTCCACTTAAAGAAGTTCCTTTAGCATTTGTTGTAAAGCTGGTTTGGTGGTGCTGAATTCTCTTAGCTTTTGCTTGTCTGTAAAGCTTTTGATTTCTCCATCGAATCTGAATGAGATCCTTGTTGGGTAGAATAATCTTGGTTGTAGGGTCTTCCCTTTCATCACTTTAAGTATATCATGCCACTCCCTTCTGGCTTGTAGTGTTTCTGCTGAGAAATCAGCTGGTAAACCTTATGGGAGTTCCCTTGTATGTTATTTGTCATTTTCGCCTTGCTGCTTTCAATAATTTTTCATTGTCTTTAATTTTTGCCAATTTGATTACTATATGTCTTGGCATGCTTCTCCTTGGGTTTATCCTGCATGGGACTCTCTGTGCTTCCTGGAATTGGGTGGCTATTTCCTTTTCCATGTTAAGGAAGTTTTCGACTATAATCTCTTCAAATATTTTCTCAGGTCCTTTCTCTCTGTCTTCTCCTTCTGGGACCCCTATAATATGAATGTTGTTGCGTTTAATATTGTCCCAGAGGTCTCTTAGGCTGTCTGCATTTCTTTTCATTCTTTTTTTTTTATTCTGTTCCACAGCAGTGAATTCCACCATTCTGTCTTCCAGGTCACTTATCCGTTCTTCTGCCTCAGTTATTCTGCTATTGATTCCGTCTAGTGTATTTTTCATTTCAGTTACTGTATTGTTAATCTCTGTTTGTTTGTTCTTTAATTCTTCTAGATCTTTGTTGAACATTTTTTGCAACTTCTCAATCTTTGCCTCCATTCTTTTTCCAAGGTCCTGGATCATCTTCACTATGATTATTCTGAATTCTTTTTCTGGAAGATTGCCTATCTCCATTTCATTTAGTTGCTTTTCTGGGGTTTTATCTTGTTCCTTCATCTGGTGCATAGCCCTCTGCCTTTCATCTTGTCTATCTTTCTGTGAATGTGGTTTTTGTTCCACAGGCTACAGGGTTGTAGTTCTTCTTACTTCTGCTGTCTGCCCTCTGGTGGATGAGGCTATCTAAGAGGCTTGTGGAAGTTTCCTGATGGGAAGGACTGGTGGAGGGTAGAGCTTGCTGTTGCTCTGGTGAGCAGAGCTCAGTTTCTCTGTTTTTAACATTTTGAGGAACTACTATATTGTTTTCCATAGTGGCTATGCCATTTTACAGTCCCACCATTAGTGCATGAGGTTTTAAATTTCTCCATATTCTCACCAACACTTGTTCTTATCAGTTTTTTTTTTATTATAGCATCCTAGTTCATGTAAAGTGGTATCTCATAGTTTTGATTTGCATTTTCATAACGATTGATATTGAGCATTTTTTCATTGCTTCCTGGTTATTTTTTTTTATCTCCTTGTGAAGTACCTGTTCAGATATTTTTCCCTTTTAAAAAATTTCACTGTTTTTCATCGCTAATTATAAGAGAGATGAAAGTCAAAACTGCCATGAGGTATCACCTAACACTAGCCAGAATGGCCATCATTAAAAAGTCTACAAATAACAAATGTGGGAGACAGTGTGGAGGAAAGGGAACCCTCCCACAGTGTTGATGGGAATGTAAATTTGTACAGCCATTATAGAAAACAATATGAAGGTTTCTTAAAAAACTAAAAATAGAGTTACCATACTATCCAGCAACCCCACTCCTGGGCATATATTTGGAGAAAACTCTAATTCTAAAAGATACATGCACCCCAATATTCATAGCAGCACTATTCACAATAGCGAAGACATGGAGGCAACCTAAATGTCCATTGACAGAGGAATGGATAAAGAATATGTGGTACATATATACAATAGAATACAACTCAACCATAAAAAGAATGAAATGATGCCATTTGCAGCAACATGGGTGTACCTAGAGATTATCATACTAAGTGAAGTAAGGCAGAAAAAGACAAATACCATATGCTATCACTCATATGGGGAATCTAAAATATGGTACAAATGTACTTATTTACAAAATAGAAATAGACTCACAGACTTAGAAAACAAACTTATGGTTACCGAAGGGGAAAGGGGGTAGAGGAGGGATAAATTAGTAGTTTGGGATTAGCAGATAAAAGCTACCATGCATAAAACAGATAAACAACAAGGTCCTACTCTATAGCATAGGGAACTTTATTCAACATCCTGTAATAAAACATAATGGAAAAGAAAAAAAATGCTGAGTTTTTAAAATAAGTTCTTTGTTAAGTATATGTATTGCAATTATTTTCTCCCAGTGTGTAGATTGCTTTTTTATTTTTTAATGTCTTTCAAAGAAGAGAAAAATTTAATTTTGATGCAAATTTAATTTATGAATTTTTTCTATTATTGTTTGGTTTTGGTGTCCTGTTTATAAAATCTTTTCCTTTTCTAAGATTGTGAAAATTTTCTTACATGTTTCCTTTCAGAAGTTTTAGAGTTTTAACTTCTATGCATGGTTCTATAATGTATTTTAAGTTAATTTTTCTGTACGGTATGAGTTAAAAGTTGAGATTTTTTTCCCCCTTATGATATCTAGTTGTTCCAACACCACCTGTTATCATTTCCTCACTGAATTTTCTTGATGACTTAGTCAAAATCAATTGGCCATATATGTCTATTTCCAGACTATACTGATTGGTCTGTATTGATCTACATGTCTAGCATTTCACCAACAACATATTGTCCTGGTTTCTATAGCTTTATACTAGGTCATGAAATCAAGTAGTGTAAGCCTTCAAATTTTGATTTTCTTTGCAAGATTGCTCTGACAATTCTATGCCTACCATTTCTATATAGATTTTAGAATCAGCTTATTAATTACTACAAAAAAACCTGTTGGGATTCTGATTGACATTGCTTTCAATCTATAGATCAGTTTGGGGAGAAATGATACCTTAATAAAATCAAGTCTTCCAATTTATGAATGTAAGATTACTCTCCAATTATTTCAGTCTTTAATTTCTCAGGCTTCATCAGAGATAATGTGTGTTTTTCATTACATTTATCCTTAAGTATTTTAGCATTGTTTGTTATTATAAATGGTTCTGTTTTTAAATATATTTTCCAGGTTTTTGTTGCTGGTATAAATAAACATATTTGATTTTAGCGTATTGACCTTGTACCCTACAACATTACTAAATTCACTGAATTGTTTGAACATTTTCTATATATTTATTAGAATTTTATACATACACAATCATGTTGTCTGTGAATAAAGACAGTTACACTTCTTTCTTTCCAGACTTTTTGCCTTTTACTTTCTTCTGTTGCCTTATTGAACTGGTTAGAACTTCCAGTCTAATGCTGAATAGAGTATAAGATTAGGCAGCTTTGCTTCATTCCTAATCTTTTAGGAGGGAAAAATTAATTCTTTCACTAATTTCTAATTTCTGAAAAATTAATTCTTTCATTAATTAATTCTTTCAATATCATGTTACATGTAGATTTTTCATAGCTGCCCTTTATCAGATGAAGATATTCTTTTCTATTTCTATTTTGTTTAGAATTTTTAATCATGAGGTCATGCTGAAATTTGTAAAAAGCTCTTTCTGCATCTATTGAGATGGTCATATGATTTAGCTCTGTCATTAACATAGTCAATGAAATTTGATTTTTACATACATGTTTATGAGGGATATTGATCTTTGGTTTTCTTCTAATGCCCTTTTCAGATTTTGGTATCTGCTGGCCATATAATATAGATCAGGAGTGTTCTTTTCTCCTGTTTCCTGAGTGTGTATAAGATTGTTATTATTTCCTGCTTAAATGTTAGAATTCACCAGTGTGGCAGGTTGGAATCTCTGTAAGCAAAGCCGAGATGGAGTTTGAGGATGGAAGATGTTTTCCTCTGATCGACACTTCTATTTGGAGAGGGAAGAGTATTGGGTAAAGCTAGAAGTTAAACTTTAGTGAAGGCCCAACAAGCCTTGGCTAACCTGGCAGGCAGGGGACTTTGGAGCCAGCGTTGCTGTTTAGGGCTTTAGGCCAAATATTTTCACTTTTCCTTGCAGGTTGCTTCAAGAAGGTCATGACAATGGATGGGGCAGTGCTCTGCAGACCAGGTGGGCCCCATCATTGCCGGCCTACTCAGTATCTGCATTCTAATCCGTGTCCCTCTGCTTTCTGAGATGGCCAGTGTCCATGACCGTTCTGCTTCCTGCACCCCAGTCCAGTAAGTGCTAGGCCGGTTGTGGGGCTCACCTCCTTTGCTTTCCTTTACTCTGGGATCATAGTTCTGCATTCCTGTAGTCAAAGAAATTTGGTGTTTTGTATACCTTTTTCAGTTTTATAGCTGTTTTCAACAGGAGGGCTGTTTCAAGACCAATTACTCCAGCAGGTTGGGAAGAAAACAAATTCTTAGTTTAGCTTTTGACAGCCAGTTACAGAGACATCTATTTTTATTATCTTTGTTAGGAATTTATTTTTAACACAACGTTATCAATTTAAGATATATTTTTTCTTAGCTGACTACAAAAGCTTAACAAACTTGGAAATAACAAAAGGCAGCAATAAACGCAGATCACAGCTCAGAATGTTTGGCTAATGCAGGTCTCTTTTCAGATGTTCACTCCTCCCCTTACCATCACAATAATACCATTTAAAAAAAAATGAAATGAATCACGTACACCAGTTTCATGGAAGATTTCCTGACTGTTCGGCCAAAACAGAAGAGCTCCACGATATCTTCCCTCACAATCCAGTTCCGCTCACAAACCTGAATGACATTTCCACATTTGCATAGCAGGGTTCTGGTGGCCCACACTTTGGACTCTCAGGATTTTTTGTACCTACACATTCTCGGGGGCTGGGAAGTCAAATTTGGGAAGTTTTTAAGGTTCATGTTTTTCAAGAAAGAGTATTTGGGATAAAAATTGATTAGCTAGAATGAAAGGAAGCAGGAGATGGTATAGAGAAGGGAGGAGCTTTTGACATATTTCATTTTCATTTTCGTACATTGCTAAGTATACAGTAGGCACTCATGTAGACAATAGACACTTGGTTATTGGTTAATGTGGAATTTCAACATTCAGTATAACCGATACTTTCCCTTTATTAGCAGTCAGCTCAATTTCCAGCCCTACGTTTCCCTGTGGAAGGAATCATTGCTTTATTTTGGCACTTTTGAAATAATGGCAGAAATTTTGAATGCAGTAGCAATAGCAATGGAATGGAAAAGAATTAACAGCACGTGAAATTTCCAGCGTGGGTGCTGAAAACTAATGAAATGCTGTATTATTCTGTGTTCTGCTCTAGAGAACTTGCGATATTCTTCTCTAGTTAAATTTGACTCTATAACTTGTAGAAATATGAAGAATAAAAAGTTCAGAAGCCATTTGTGTTCAAATAGAGTGCAATTAAAAAGTCCCAAGCAAGCATTATAAGCTCATAAACAAGAGAGGTAGCAAGAAGAAAAAATTCAAGAAGCCAATGCTGAAGCAAGTTATAACTTGCCAGATATGAGAAAGGCAATAGAAAATCAAAAAGAGATGGAAAAAAAAAAAAAAAGAACAGTGTGACCACTAATTAGCAAATGGAAAAAGATAATGAGGGGCCCCAAAGAAGACTGAATTATTAAAAATGCTTCTTCAGTTTCAACAAAGAAATTCCAGGCAGTGACAATCTTTTAAACTTACAATGAGGATTGATGAATAGAAAATAATTGGTATCAGGATATTTCAGGGAACAAAGAAATAAATGAGTCCAAGCTACAATATTAAAACAAACTACTGCGCTAAAAGATTTCTGCTAAAGGTAGAAGATGTCACTGTGCTCTCTGCCCTCCTTTGTGCTTCCACAGCTATTTTGATTCTTCCGTTCTGGGTGGTCAAACCTCTGGTAAATGTTTCTCTGGAAGACGTTGTTTTTTGCTGGTTGTTGGGTCACTGCCATCTGCCATAACCACATCCTCAAAAAATACACAAGCAAACAGATTCCTTATGAATCTTCATTTTCAAGACGCTTCTGACTGATTTAATCCATAGCCTGCAATGATCTTGAATGAGGTCTGATTATTATTGGTATAATGAGCACTGAAACAAGACCACAAAGCAAAGGAGAATGTCTTTTGACTAGAATTGGTTAAAGAAACATGAAAAATGCAAACTGTTCCTGACAATAAAAATAGTTACCATGTCTTATGTGCCTAGCACTGGCAGGCGCTACACACGTAATGTCTGATTTAATCCTCACAACAATCTTATGAAGTTTGTGTAATGATTCTTATTTTACAGATGAGGAAACTGCAGTTCAGACAGATTTAGTTTAGCAACTAAACCCATGTGTCACAACTACTGAGCCTGCACTCTAGAGCCTGCAAGCCACAATTACTGAGCCCGCGTGCCACAACTACTGAAGCCTGTGCGCCTAGAGCCCGTGCTCCGCAACAAGAGAAGCCACCGCAATAAGCCCGCGCACCGCAACAAAGAGTAGCCCCCGCTCGCCACTGTAAGGTCGGATCTTAACAAACGGCACCGCGAAACAGAGGAAAGCTTCAAGTGAGCTTTATTAGGGAGCGCTCCCGGGCGAGGTTCACTGGTCCGAGAGAAAGGGGCCAGAGAAGTCGCACCCGGGCGAGGGTTGGGCAAGATTTTATAGGGGAAGAAGGGAAAGGGGTGTGGTGAATCTGGGAGGGCGCAGGGTATTCCTTATTTGGTGGTCTTTTCGGGTATCCTGGGGGACTGTTAGTCCCACCCCTCGGAAGGCGGGAAGGCTGGGCTGGGTTCAAAGTCCGCAGGTCAGTTCCTGGAACTGGGTGGTCCGGAATGTCTCCAGGGCAGTTTCTGGAACTGGGTGGTCCGGAGAATTTCGGTCTGATGCAACCTGTGAATCTGATTGTGTTCCCCTGCCTCGGGCCAGTTGGCCTTACAGCCACAACTAGAGAAAGCCTGCACCCAGCAATGAAGACCCAACGCAGCCAAAAATAAATAAATAGAAAATAAATAAATTTATTAAAAAAACAAAACAAAACTACAGCTAGCATCATATTTAAGGATGAAAGACTGGATGCTTCTCCTCTAAGACTGGGAACAAGGTAAGGCTGGCTATTCACAATTCCTATTCAGCATCATTCTGGTCAGTGCAATAAGTCAAGAAAAAGACGTAAAGCCATATAGACTGGAAAGAAAGAAATAAAATTGCCTTTATTCACAGATGACATGATTCTCTACATAGAAAATGCCAAGGATTCTAAAAAAGTTCCTAGAACTTTTTCTTTTTCTCTTTTTTTCTTTTTTTTGCGGTATGCGGGCCTCTCGCTGTTGTGGTCTCTTCTGTTGCAGAGCACAGACTCCGGACACGCAGGCTCAGCAGCCATGGCTCACGGGCCTAGCCGCTCTGCGGCATGTGGGATCTTCCCAGACCGGGGCACGAACCCGTGTTCCCTGCTTCGGCAGGCGGACTCTCAACCACTGCGCCACCAGGGAAGCCCTATTTTTATTTTTAATAGTGATCTTGGGGTCTTCTTATTTATTTATTTATATTTTAAAATTTATTTTTGGCTCTGTTGGGTCTTCGTTTCTGTGTGATGGCTTTCTCTAGTTGTGGCAAGCGGGGGCCACTCTTCATCGCGGCGCACGGGCCTCTCACTATTGCAGCCTCTCTTGTTGCGGAGCACAGGCTCCAGATGCGCAGGCTCAGTAGTTGTGGCTCACGGGCCTAGTTGCTCCGCGGCATGTGGGATCTTCCCAGACCAGGGCTCGAACCCGTGTCCGCTGCATTAGCAGGCAGATTCTCAACCACTGCACCACCAGGGAAGCCCCCCCTAGAACTATCAAGTGAGCTTAGCATGGTTGCAAGATACACATCAATGTACAAAACCAATTGTATTTCTCTCTATGTACCATGAACAATTAGAAAGAGAAGGGTTCTTTTGTATCTTCTTCTTTTTTTGTTTTAGATTCCACAGATACGTGATATCATATCATGCTGACCTGGATTCAACAGGTCAACACTGGAACCCAGCTTATGCAGAAGAAAAGGCTCCAATCAGTTTAGGATTTAGAAGGCAGAATTTTTTTTCCATTAAAGAAGGAGAGAGTTTTGCAGCTGATGCTCACGGCTGCTCTCTTTGCGGTTCTTCTATGTTGTGAATTTTTTATCTATTACTTAGTAATCTTTCAATATAGTTGGCCTGAGATGAAGATGTCAGCTTTCGGTTCTTGATCCTGCGCTAATACGGATCATGTTTTTGGCTGAGAGCCACTTACTTGGGGAAATAAGAGGTCACGAGATAGATGGATTATGAAGAAAATGGCAAATAGAGAGAACCTTCCAGACCACGCATAGTTGCTGCAACCTGAGACCATCTTTGCTCTGATTGATGCCTCAGAAGAAAGGAAGGTGGGGCTCCTTCTAGGCTAATGGATGGTTTGGGGAGATGTTGTCAAGTGTTCAGTCATCCACCTCACGTGCAGCTCAGTGTAGTTGCTGGCCACCATGTCAACTGGCTTCCACTATCAGATGAAGACATACAAAATAAGATGACTTTAGAATGTTTTCAACTCCGAAAACCTCTTTTGTTGTAAGAGGATGCATTTTGCGACAGTGGATGCACTGTCCTGGAAAGGAATGGCTGCACGAATTCTTCTGCCACAGCAGCTTATAATTTCTCACAAATGGAATTGCTGTCACCGGTGGGAACATCATTTTGGCCAGTGTAGAAATAAGCAACAGCTTCCCGCTGCAGCCCAGTCTTTCTGCAGCCTTATCCACTTTCTCTGAAAAGTGATACTAAATGTTGCTAGAAGATACTGCTCATTTAAGGATAAATGTGGTGTCCTGTCTTGAGGCTTCACAGAAGTCACTGGGGGTGACCTTAGTCTCGCCTGATCCTGAGTGGCCTTGTGCACAGCACCTGAACCCACGAGGTTAACAATCCTTGGCCTTTTACTTGGAAAAACAGAAACCAGCTTCGTCTCATCCTGGGCAGCGTAGCATCCACAGATTCCTCTCTCTCTCTAAGTGCTCCTTCCATTTGGAGACGTGATTCTAATCATGTACAGAAGAGCAGCTGTGTTCCAGGTGGTCCCCATGTTAGCTCACCTTGTGCTTTTGCCTTCACCTATTCTTTTCAGGGAAAATTTCCTTGGAAAGCATGAGGCAATGTAAAAAGCAAGAGATGTGCATTGAATAGTGAATGTTAAGTACAGAGAAACTGAACTTCATGCAGAGTATATGTTAGAATCTGTTGAAGGATAAATGCAAATGCAGGCCATTTTCATGGCCCTCATCTAAATTCTAAGTCATTGGTAAGAATTACTGCAAAAGAAACTGTGGATTGACCTGCTATCATGCTATAAAAATGGAACAAGTATTATACAACAAATCTCTTTTCTTGCTGTTTCATTTTTATTTTTTTTAATGTAATGAATGGTTGTATCTGCACAATATATAAATGTTATTAGTGTCATACCTTGCATGCACCATACACCTCCCTTTCTAGGATGCACGAGGCAGCCCCAGAATACACATGTGATTGTGTAGGTATATATGTGTTAAGTTGCTTCCATCCTCATATGAAGTAGTTCTCAAACTCCTCAGTATTATAAAGCTGCTCACTTAATGAAAGATGTAGCTACTGTGAACAGGAGCATATTGTTTTACTTGACTAATGCTTCTTGGCTAAATTAACTGAATTAGATATTTAAATAGGTGTAATTTTCTCTCTGCTAGACAAAATTGTCAAATCTGAATCTAACATCTTTCAATAAGTAAAAGAAACTTTTAAAAAATGAAGGAGGAAATGGCCTTTGCTATTTTAGAAATACAGCAATTGTATTTTGATAATCTTGAGCCAAAGAAAATGTATTCTTTTATATTTTTTAAGATTCTATTTTTTTCTTTAATTGAACTTTTAAATAGGCAGCTGAATTAGTGTAAGACCATCTTAAGAGGGAAAATTATTGAGTAATTATACATTTAACAAAATAGAGATTCACTTTGGGGAGCATGGTATCTTTAGTTTTTCTATGTCTATATTTTACTTGGAAAGTGTGTGGACAATTGAAAATCATTTCCTTTTATATGTCTTAGTTGAACTGAGATTTTTATGAACAGTTAAGGTTAAGAGAGGTGATAAACTAATCTAATGAGATAAAAAATACATGATGGTTAGATTGATTGCCTATAAAATTTTTATCTTTCAATTCATGGACATGTAATGTTCAAATCTGAATAAAGGAAATTATAAAAGATTACAAATCTTAATTGATACATAGCTTTAAAAGATTAAAAGCAGTCTAGATAGTGGAAGAGGAAATTAATGAAGTAATGTAGGCTATCATTTCTCTGGATGTGTATTATTGAAACGACCATCTTGGAAGTTTATACAGGTTATGTAATACAAGGCAACTATGTATAGAACATGACACCTTGCTGCTACAGTAAATCTTGTTTTCAAGATATTATATGATACTACAAGTTTAAGGATATTATTCAAGTGTGTGTAATCACCATATACTTTGACTTTATAAAACTGTTCTAAAGTCTCTTTATTTAAAAAAACTATTTCTTTATTCTCTTAAGCCAGACACAAATATGCACTTTTTTTTTTCCTTGTTATTTGCACAATGGAGCCTGAGGTTGATAACAATTCAGATGTTTTGACTGAGGGAATGGTTGGACTACTCATAATCAGGGAGTTTGTGAAAGTCTTTTTTACTTTACTTAACATTTTCTTATGAAAGTTTAAAAAATATAGAAAACATGAAAGAATTTTACAGCAATCCCCCACATATTTACCACTTAGATTCTACATTTAACATTTTACTATACGGGATTTATCACATTTCTATCCATCTAGCCAATCCCCTATCCATCCATCAATCCATCTTGCTTTTTGATGCATTTCAAAGGAGTTGCAGACATCAGTATACTTCCCCTCAAGTACTTCAGAACGCTAACCTTAACTGGTACTGTGAAAATCTTTTAATAGCAAAAGAATGAAAAATCACTTGTCTGGAGAGGAAAATAAAGTCCTTGGATACTTGAAAAAAAAGATAAAGTTACAATTTGGACACTTGGATGAATTTCAGTGTTTAATAGCTAAGCCTCAGAAAAATAAAGACAAATCAATAACACAGCTCATGATGATGGTAAAAACAAACCTCTAAACCCCTGAACTTTCATCAGCAGGAAGAGGGCTTTGAAAGTCAGTCATCCCCCCAAAAGAGGCATTTTCTGTGAAGCCCAGCTCAGATACGGCTGTAGAGGTCCCTTCCCCCACACCCCACACCCCTTTAAATATGGCCAAATCCTGACAAAGGCAAAGAAATAGAAGAGAGCTTTCTACCTACAAAGGCAGAAAGTCATTAGCTGACCTGGCTATTGTCTCAGCATTCTGGATAATCTACTAACCAGCCAATTAACTCCCAAGTAAGTAACAAGCTGCTACAGGCTAGTTCTAGCAATTTCTAAAATCCAGGTACTAGAGAATGTAGAGCTGTTAGTGCTTGCACTACCAAGATGTAACAGAGAAGTGGCCACACGACAGGGAATTAGTTGATTTGGTCTCTCTGCATTCTAAACACATCAGGACCAGTCTGTGTTTAGGAGAAAATATTTAATAAGCTTTGAGAATACTAAGAGACAAATCATCCTGGGTGTCAGTGTTGCTAGTCTAGTGTCTGACCTGACTGCATGCAAAGAATTTTCTCAGTGGATTTAACATTCAATGCATTTCACAGAAATCTAATTTTCATCCCTAAGCTTCCATTCCGTAGTGAACTGTGACCACCTCCGTTTACTGTTGAAGATGGTCTCACAGAATTTTTCCTCTCTGATTGGTGCTTGATTTATAAAAATAAGGGCTTGCCTTTTTTGGCCCACATCCAGGCATGACACGGAGGCTCTGTTAAGCCCCTAATCTCCACCCGGAGCTCTTTTGGAAGCTGAGGGTTCAGAGCAGTGATTCCTGCCGCCAGGTGTTCCCTGAAGTAGCCTCCCCCCTCCTCCACCTTTCTATCTAGTCCCAGCACCATGGCGACAATCTCAGCCTCTGATGATCTGGTTCAGGGAGGACAGAGGTTGGCCTCAGCAAGCCGGCTCTAAGGGACCCGAGAAAGGACACTCCATTTCCAAGGTAACTCTCACTAAATGGAGGTCTTGGGGCCGTGGCCAACCACCGTCTAGGTAGGCATGGGACCTAAAGAGGAATATTTGAATCAATGGGGAGAAAGGAAGGGGCTCCAGAAAGTTTCCATAACCTGCTAGACAGGCCTGCACCCAATATTTGCAGGGCCCATGGCAAGGTACAAATGGAGGTTTGTATATATTGTGTCTAAACATCTAGAAGGTATAAATAACCTAACAAACTGTTAAACAAAAAAAATATATGCTTTGACAAATATACCTTTATGAAGACCTGGAAGCCTGGGTTTGAATTCAGAATTCTTGGACTCCTCTGAGATCTGAGCTTGAACATGGCAGCACAGGAAGATCAATTCCCAGCCACAGCCTGCAACCTGCTCCCCTCTCCCTCCCTCTCACACCCTCCACCCCGTCCCATCACACACAGCCTGGCCTTTCTTGGCCTTTCTGTCCCAGCTCCAGCCATGTGCCTGGCTCACAGGCCCAGCCGCTCCGCGGCATGTGGGATCTTCCCAGACCGGGGCACGAACCCGTGTCCCCTGCATCGGCAGGCGGACTCTCAACCACTGCGCCAGCAGGGAAGCCCTGAAGCTTACTTCTTAAAGAGGTGATGGGGATGGGGGGCAGAGGGCAGGGTACTACTTGGAGTTCATTTATTCACTTAATTGATATTTCTATGAGTGTGTTCTATATGCTGCTGATACAACTGCAAACAAGACAGTAACTTCCCTTGGATGATTTTCAGTCTGGAGGTAAAGACAGACATGACATAGCTCATCATGGCAATACTTTGATCACAAATGTATTGAGTGCTTTGGAGGAGAGATACATGGCGTCAAGAGAGTATTCAACAGGACTTGACTTGGTCGAGGAGGCAATCAGAGGAGGCTTTCTCAGGGAAGTGATGTTTAAGCCGAAACACGGAGGATGAATACGAGTTATTCAAGAGGAGACCTGGGAGTGGGTGGGGGAAGGGTTTCATACAGAAGGAGCATATGGGTAGGCAGCTGAAAGTGGGTATCCCCGAACTGCTGTAAATTAGGGGTAGGAGGTAGGGTGAACCTCAAGAGAAGGAACTTCCTGATGGGTAACTTATTAGCAAGCAGGAGCGTGGAGAGAACTAACGTGACCTGAGTTCCTACCTGGACCAGCCTCTGCTATGTGCTCAAAACACAGCGTCTCCGTTATCACTGACCGTGACCGTTGCCCAGAGGGTTAGCACCATTGTCCTATGTTTGCAGGAGAAAGATGAAGCTTAGAGACTTAAGTAATTTTCCCAAAGATTCACTTGTATTCAGAAATGGGATTGTATGCTCTGTAAGTACTTAAGAGAAACATATAACTCAGTGAATTGGCTTTTGGTGAATTGTTCCCTTCCTTCCTTCCCCTCCCCTCCCCTTTTCTTTCTTTCTTTCTTTCTTTCTTTCTTTCTTTCTTTCTTTCTTTCTTTCTTTCTTTCTTTCTTTCTTTCTCTTTCTTTCTTTCTTTCTTCTTTCTTTCTTTCTTTCTCTTTCTTTTTTTCTTTCTCTTTCTTTTTTTCTTTCTTTCAACATGGATAAATTGAAAATAAATATCAGTACACTATGATGGTATGTTGCAAAATATATGTTTATTGAATTTTCTTTTGCTTAATTAAACTCCTTTTAACACATCATGACCAAACTCTCTGAAACTTGGAGAAATGGTGTCAGTGTCTTGGGTAGCCCAGGAGCTATTACCGCAGATTTCTGGGTGGGGCTTTAAACAAAGAGAAGTAATATTCTCATAAAGTATCTGTTTATTGACAGCTATTTAAAGAAAGAGAGTGAAAAACTAAGTCAGGAGAGATGCAGGGAGAGAGGGAAGACTGAAAAACAAAAGAAAGTAAAAACTCTCCTATTGGCTTTTGTGTTTGCACACACACCCACCCACATACACATACACTCACAAAAACTTAGGAGTTCTTCAGATTGGACCTTGAAATTGTGATCTATTCCTGGAAACTAATGGGACAGGGTGCTAGCAGTAGCCCAGTTTTCAGTACAAATGATGTGGGGTGTGAGTGTGAGGCAATCCGTACAGCATAGAATGACTCTTAAGGAGCATGGTGTCTGAAGTCAGACCCTATTTGAAACATCACCCCACCACTTGCTTGCTGAAAGGCCTTGGGCAAGACATTTAACTTTAATTCGTTATCTGTAAAATGAAGTTAATAATAGTACCACCCTCACAGAATTTTAGTGAAGTTTAAAACAAACGAAATCATCCATGGATAGTAGATTCCCTTGGACGCCTATTCAATAGTTCTCTATTTCTTCCTTGGTGACAGATCACAGTTTTGCTTGGGGATTTGCAGACCACCCACAGGCTCAAGATAGCTGAGCTCTACCTCTGGGCCCAGGGAGGCCAATTAAAATGATTTCTCTCCTTTTGTCAGAGATATATAGGAACTGATTCTTTCTGCTGTTTCTTCTATGTTGTGATGTTGGGAGCTGGACAGCCATTCTGGAGCCATGAAAGGAATTAGCTAAGGACAAGCCAACCCACTGAGAATGGCAGAGTGGAAAGGAGAGAAGAACCTGCATGGCCAATGACATTGCTTAGCCATTGAATTATCCAAACCTGAAGACATTTGACCTTTGGTCTTATTGTAGATAATACATGTCCTATTGAGATAATAAATGTCTTTGTTGTTTAGGCCAATTTAAATTGGGTTCTGTATACATGTTGCCCAAAGCATCCCAAGAGGACACCACCACATAGATCATTAACGCATAGTGAAGATGCAATTATGAAGTGCCGCCAGTGAGAAGGGCATCAAACTTAGAGGTGGGATACACAGTTTGGGTGCCAGTTCCTGGGCTTGGAATCTGTTTCACTGGCTACTGCTCATTACTGCTGCTGGTTTTGGTTCTCTCATCCTCTGCACTCTTGAATCTTGCTTGCCTAGGCCTGTGGTACTGACCAGATTCTTCCTATCTGAGCTGACTTTACCTAAGCAATCTTCCCTGCCGGGATATTTCCCTGCAGTATTATCAGTAGATCTCTTCCCCTGCCCACCCCCCCCCAGACCACCCTTCCCAAGAATTCCATCCCTGACCTGCTATCCCTACGGTTCCTTCTAGAACAGTCGTGCCCTCCTCCCAAGTCTATGCCCTCTGCACCAGCTTTGCCTACTCTGTTTATGTCTTAGTAAAACAAAAGAGAAGTCTTACATTTTTGAACCACATTGAACTTTTCTCTGAGAACGGACCCCCAATACTCATAGGCTCTAGAACAATATTCTCAAGCTGGGAAGAGGAGAGCTATTTTGGCAATGAGAGGACACTGGCAATGTCTGCAGGCATTTTTGGTTGTTATAACTGGGGGATGTTACTGGCATCTACTGGGTAGAGGCCAGGGAGGCTGCTAAGCATCCTTCAACGCAAAGGAGGGCCTCCCATGACATTTTGGAATTATCTGGTCCGAAATATCAATTAGTGCTGAGGCTGAGAACCCTTGCTCTAAAAAAAAGTTTAAAAAAAAAATACATCACATTCCAAGGCTTTCACAGCTTTGCAGCACCCCATCCCTGCTTCGTCCACCAGCAGAAATCCTGCACCCTTCTGCTGAATGACTCTTTTGTATTCTCTGTGGCTCAGACACAAGAGGAGGCCTCCTGGACTTGGTTATCATTTATCTAACTGTGCTTCCCCTGGACCCTTCTCATTTTTTAAAAAGGACTGTATGAATAATGAAATCTTACTTCGGGGACAAGAACCTTTGATCTTCCAGGCCATTTCCTGTTTCCCGAAGGATTCTACTCTCTCCTTCCTCCTCTTCAGCATAATTCTAAAATCATATAACCACGTCCTTAATCACACTCTCTTTGTAATGTTAATAGATTGTAGCCTTAGGAAACTAGACCATATCTTAGGTGGATGCTGCCCCTGTTAAGGTTCAAATTTACAGTCTGCTCTGCTTTTGTGGAAACCTAACATCTTCACAGCGAGGGTGGCCTTCATACATCTTTTCCGTGAAAGTTTATTTTTGCAGAATTTTCTTTCAAGATGGTAGATTACTATACATTCTGGGGCAGAAGGTGAGAGAGGAAAGTCCATCACTGATAGAAAAAGGAACTAGCTGGTCTGATCTCTATGGGGTAATATAAGAGGCTGAATCAGATCATTGCATTTTTTGACTCTCTGGATTAACTCAGACTTATTTATTAAGTGTCTTCTAAGTCTTGAAACTTCCTAGCTATGAAAGGTGAGAGGTCACTGCTCCGAAACAAGAAGAAACACCAGCTTGTGCCATGAAGGATTATGGAGGTGTGGGACCAGAAAAGTCAAAGTTGGGAGCTTAATTTTTATGTTCCATAAAATGGGAAGCTACTTCTGTAACTATGACCTCAGCTCTTACAGTGAGTTAGAGATTTCACCCACATCGTGATTTCATCACAATGAAACCCTGTGTGGCAGGCCGGTCAAGCATTATTCCTCTCATTGGGCCAAGAGGAATGAGAAGCTACAAAGGTTAAATGACTTACTTAAGGTAAACAAAACTTAAAGCTGTATTAACTCACTGAAAGATGCATGTTTTTTGACCACAGCCAAATATCTCAGATCTTCCCCAGGACAGTTAAGATTTAAAGCAATCTTTTCCTTATCCCGATGCGTTCCTGTCTCAGATAACAAGTCCTAATTTTTTAATTCAGAATATATAGTTGCTGGAACATAGACCTGGAGCGGTCAAAGAGGAACCCCTTCATTTATTCACGTAGCTACCGTTGATTATCGTGCATGTGATATGTGCGAAGTTTTGTAATAGGAACTAGAGAGGGAGGGGGGAGACGATGACAAAGAAGACATGAAGTGTGATTTTTGCCCTTAAGTGGCTTGTAGTCTTCTAGAGAATGCAGATGTGTAAACCTCCAGCAGTCGCAAAGGCAGAAGAACTTGATGGGGCAGAAGGTGCAGTTTTGGAACTAGAGCGGAAGAAGCATTCATTCTGCCTTTGAGAGAAGAGGAGAAGATTTGAGGGGGGAGAGTCAGCCTATAAGCTGGGCCTCCAAGGAGCAGGATTCTGAAAACCTGAGAAGGTGAGCATACCGCAGGGAAGCAAGAAATGTTCACTCTTGACATTTGTCGTGAAGCTCTACCCAAAGTGTCATGTGTAACATCAACTCAGGTGCTTTCAATTCATTATCTGACAGTGTCTTAGACGGTAAATCTGCTGCCTTATTCTCGCAAGGAATGTAGTCTGTCTCTTTTCCTTCTCAGAAATGAGTATGGCCTCTAGTTAAGGACACAGACTCAATGGAACTTTTAAAAGGGAAAGTTCTTTCATTTCCGTTTTCAAGGTCAGTGCAACCTTGATCATTTGCCTTTTCTGTATCTTCTTCCTTGCATAACCTGGCAAAAATATATGTAAATGGATATGGATATATATGTAGATAGAGATACAGATATAGACAAGTGTGTGTACAGATACACACACAATTTTTTTCTATGTATCAGGCGCCGTGGACATATAATTACTCAATTTTCATAGGTCTGTGAGTTAGGTGGAGTTCTTATTCCTATTTTATAGTTAAGGAAACGGAAGTTCATTGAAATAGAATAATATGTTTACCATCACACAGACCTGAAGTGAGAGACACAGGATTGAGAGGTGTCTGTTTCACTCAGAAGCCCTGCTCTTTCTACTGCACTTTACTGCTTCCGACTAACGCTACGAAAGAGAATCCACACTGTGTCAGAGACTGAGCATTGTTCCCAGAACCCATTCTCCCCTTTTTCCTTCTAGTGATAGAACTGACTACCCGCCCCCTCCCCCTGCCCGTTTCGGCAGAGCACGCAGCCTCCCAGCTGCAGCTCACGTCTCTAAGCTCGCCCTGTAGCAAGCTGTGACCTTGGGATTTACTTCTCCCCAGTAGAACCGAGGAGTAACTGTGGGTTACCTGGGCAGCACATCCTTGAAGGGAGACCACCTGCTGTCCGCTATTTTTTTTCTTTTTCCCTTCTGTAGCCTGGAACACGGTGGCAGTGCTGGAGGCCTTCCCTGATATGGTAGAGCAACAAGCTAGAAGGAGTGTGAGTCCCTGGACAATGTGAGCTTGGACAGAGCACCTCCCTCTGGGCGGGGAGTGAGAGAAATTTCTAGTTGACTTGAGCCACTGTAGCTTTTTGTAGCCTAAATTATTCCCTAACTGATATAATTTCCGTGATGCAAGAACGCTAGTCACAGTTTCCTAGGATGTCAGAGCTGGCCCACTCCTGATATGTAAAAATTACAAGTTGTGATGGGTTGCTGACTTCAAGGCCCTTTGACAAAGGTCTGTTTGCCTCTGGCATCATCAGGCTCAGTCCCTAAACAGTGTGATCCTGGATGTCCCTGTAGCTTTAGAAGCCTGCCGCAGCCTTCAGATGACAAGCCCCGTCCTGCACATACCTAACACGAGATGGCAGGAGGCTATTCATCCTTGCATCCAAACTGCTAATCTCACGAGAATAAGTCTGCTTTCCCATCACTGAGCAGAATGGCTCAGGTCACCAATGCATTGCCCTGCAATTTTCTATCATATGAAGAAAACATACACCCCTGCCCCCCCACAAAAGCAAAGCAAGCAATTTCATCAACCATATTCTAACACACTGACTATATTATTTGTTTTCTCATGGCTGCTGATGGCTAGCCCAGCAGACGTGATCCACTACCTGTTTAAACCTGGGCTTCTGAAGTTTGCTCTAATTGCCCTCATCATCTATTGCAGCCCTCACCAGGACAAGCAGAAGTCACGCTCAGGATAGGAGACTGCTGCAAGGGGCTTGTGTGCAAGAAGCTTGGGATTTATACGAAAAATGGATGTCGTTGGATTGGCATTAGCTGCTGGCCCAGGAGACCGTGGGCCATACTACATGAAAGTCAGACATGTTGCTTAACAGTGACTTGTCCTAAAAAAATGGTGTTGCTTGGTAGAGCTCCTCTATAATTAAGACCTAGCTTTTGAGTTCTGACCCTCTAGGGCGTGATGCTTGGCTCTGTTTCTTCCCTGGACCACACCTCTGGTCTTGACCGGCTGGCTGGTGAATTCTTCCTCCCTCACCACTAGTGTCCAGGACACTGGGAAGTTACCATGCTGGATCACAGAACATCTATCATCTCTAGGCAGTGAGGAATTAAACTATGAATGGAAAGATTTGTAATCATTGGGAGTTAGACTCCTTTGATTAGCTGATGAAATCTACAGAAAAAATGCATATTTGTACATAATTTTGCACATTTCAAGGCTGGACATAGAACCCCACGAAGCCCATCTGTGAATACCCAGGTTAATAACGCATGCATCGGTGTCTGGTAGATAGTAATAGATTTGCATAAAAATATGTCATAATATTCAATACTGTCATGTATTAAATTTGAAATTCCCTAAGGACAAGAGTTATAATATGTTAGCCTGGTACAATTTTATGAGCTGTATAGAGAACCAAGCATAGTAGCCTTGATTTTTCCATTTGACCTGAAGATTTCCAGTCAAAATACTTTCTTTTTAGAAATATTCAGAAAATGAGGTGAGAAAGAGAGTGAGGAAAATGGTAGGGACTCAACGTCCAGGAACTCTCAACTCCATCCATATGTAAATCATTTAATAGCTTATAAATGATTTAGCAGCTGGTCACTGATCCCAGAATAAATCTTTTAATAGGCAAGAAGCCTGCCTCATTTTCATTGTTAGAAGATCCAGCCTAAAATTGATGTAATACTGAGTTGTCTAATTTTGCTTAATGGTACAAATGGTATAAAAATTCGTAACTTGATCTCAATTTAAAAAAAAAAAAACAACAATCCCCCACTATTTTCTTGCCTTCTGTGTCAGAGACTGTTAGTTTTCCCCCAGTATCCATCTCCTCATTCCTCAGTAGAGAACTCTGGGATGCTGGCTGGACACGTGACTGCCCAGAATAAAGATGACATTTTCCAGCTGCCTTTGCAGCCGGGTGTGGCTATCTGACTAAATTCTGGCTTATGGGATGTAATTGATTTGTATAACAGTTAGGAAATGTAATTAAATCGTGGTGGGGAGGGTTGTTCTTCTCTTGTTCTTTTTCTCCTTCCTGCTGGTTGGAATGTAGACGTAAGGAAGGGTCATCCTGGACCACAAGGACCAGATGCTCATTGAAGACAGCAAACGAGAGGGAGTGGAAGCCCAGGTCTCTATCACTGTGGAGCTGCCCCAGCAGTCCCGAACGGTTTCCGCTCCCCAAGACCACCCTGACGCTTGGAGATTTGTTAGGACTCGCAGGACTCAGCATATGGGTGTGCTCACAGCTAAGATTCATTACCGTCATGTCATGAGGGTATACAGCCAATCGTAAGGGAAAAACGGATAGGTGGAGTCTGGAAGAATCCACGTGCAGACTTCCTTGTGCGTTCTGCCTCCCGTGAGGGGTAACACAGAACCACTCTTCCCTTAGCAGTGAAAATGCAGCAATGTGCATGAGATGTCTCTGCACAGGAAAGCCCAGCAGAGACTCCGTGCCCACTGGGAGCTGGTTCTGTTAGGCACCCTCTGCCCAGGACGTACCCAAATCCCAAACTCTCATGAGGAAGTGGACAGAGAGTTGAAGCATAGGCTTAGTGGGATAAGACCCTTGATCACAATTTTAAAAAAGAATCACCCGCTATTTCTTGTCTTCTGTGCCAGAGATGGCTAATGTTCCTTAAGATCGGCTTACTGTCGACTTGGACACCCTGGGAGCCAAGTTCCCAGATGCTAGCTAAAGGCTGACCTTGCAAGCAGGTCTTTCTAAGGAGAGCAGTTTCAGGGCTGCTGTATTATCTCTTCTGCACATGTACAATCTGCACTTACCTGAAAGAGAAATCAATTCTCAACTTGTTTGAGCCGATGTTTCTCTGGGTTTTATTTTTTTGTCTCTTTTAGGCAAATCTAATTCTAACAAACACCCTTCCTTCTTCATCTACTTGAAACCTAGGTAGAACTAAATCTTGGCGTCCAAGTTAACAGTGGAGGTGGACGCTGCTGGTTGGTTCGGATATGCTTATCCCAGAACACGTGTTTTCTTATCTCCAAATTCTGCTTGGATAGCAGGGAGCATTAATTACAAAAGAATTTGTGTTCCCAAGGTTCATCTGTAAACTGACTGCACAAATCAGCTCATGAAGGACAGCCACGGTGAGTCTATGATGGAGCTGGAGGGATCAGGTTCCCATGAGGATTCTGCGACTTGTTTCTTCCAACTACCTTGAGCCCTACAGTGGTTCAGGCAATGACCCTGTGCAGAGAATGCCTTGAGCATGACATCCCTCCGGCTTCTGGTAGATTTGATAAATCACAAAGTCCCTTTAACATTTCAGCTTCGCTATGGTAGTTCCCACTAAGAAACGCTGCACTTTATAGACTTACATCAACATTCGGGCTCCAGAGGTTTTGTTTTTACTGTACGTTTGTTCGGTTTTGGAACTGGAGAGACTCTAACCCATTTCTTCTTTTTACAGAGGTAAAATGTAACCCATCTCATAAGACCCAGCAAGTTAGCCAAAGTGGAAATAGAAATCTGTGTCCTGATTCCCATCCACATAGCCCTCCTGAATAATTATCACCCGGATCCTCTGTGAAAACAGATCCGGGCATATGGACCGCCCCTAACCACTGACTCACTGACTGTCTGTAGTGCCACTGACTCACCATCAAGCTGTATGGTACTTTCAGAGGCAGGAAGAATAGTCTCCTAGTAGAGGCGTGTGGGTAAACAGAAGGTCCTTCACTCAATACCATTTTATTTGCTCCTTGGGTATTTTAAATGGTGCCCGGGGGAGAGCAAAAAATATCTCAGAACACAGGAAGTAGCTCAGCACCTCTGTGTTGATTATAACCACAGGACTCCCCTGAGTCAGCTTCAGGCACTTATTTGGCAACTTCTTTTGAGGTGTTCCTAAGATACGTGCTATTAACACGTAAGGCACTAATTAATTTGCATGCACGCTGAACTATACTGCAGTTTTCACATGCTTGGGTGGGCTCTTGATAAATGTTGCTCGAGGGTGCTAATATCTATTTATCAAACCCAAAGACATTTCTCAATTCTTGAATAACAACTTTTAAAGAAAAGTATATATTGAATGCGAAAACCCTAGTCTTAAGAATCAAATGACTCCGTGGGTTTTCTGGGTATTATTTGGAAACAGTATTGGGCATTTGCTTTCCACCCACTTATTTGAGATGTCTGTGTGCTGACCAGAATCTAAGGCAGCTTAATATCTGGGTGAAGAATAACCATCAAATTGCCGAGCGCTGCTCTTCGTTGCATAATGGCCATGCTGAGCAAAGGAGTCCCTATGAGCACGAAGAAGAAAAGACACACACACAACCATCAAAGTTCATTCACTTTACCTGGTAGCAGTCAGGATGGTGGCAAAGGCGTGGACTTGGGATGAATCTCAGTTTTGCCGCTCACTAGCCTTCATGAGGCTCAGATCCGCGTGAGAGTATGGCTAACATTACCTAGCTGTTAGGGCTGCCAAAAATGAGAATATTCATGTAAACATCTGCGAAGTGCTGGGGAAGACACGAAGAGGCCGGTCTCATCCCTTACATCAACTTCCCAAAGGAAAAAAAATTTTCTTGCTGTTGAAGACATGATTAGACTGTTCAAAGTGTGAGAAATCAGCTACACAAATTGGAAGGCATAGGTCAAGATTCTGGGTTTTTTTTTCAGATAGGAAAGAAATATACACTTTTATGTTTCCGCAGATGCTGGGGCCTCAGTTCTGCCATCACTTCCCAGATGGCATTCTGGGAGCCTCCCTGCAACAATTTGTTTATTTAAGTGGACGTTTTACAAAGCTTGTGGTATCAAAGTTATTTTTCTCTTTCAGTTCCTTTGACCTCTTCACCATGAGGTACTTATATGATCATTTATGGTTTCTTTCTTGCTAATGGCACTTTTTGTAAGAATAAAAACAAAGGTATTTTTACCAACCACCTGTCTCCATCTCTCAGTGGCTTTGCCGCGTGATTAGACCCTGCCCGTTTGTTGCTCACCCTCCCTCTTTCCTCCCTTCCCTCACGCATCCATCATTCCTAAGATACAGGAGTCCGCAGTGTTCCAAATGTGCAGAAACGATCTTTTCTTAGAACAGCGTTCCCAAACTGTGGAATGTGATTTTAGGTGATTGTAGGTGACATACTGATCCTCCATGACATGACATTTTATCACATACTGAGAAAATCATTCCCTTTCAATTCTCTTTAGTGCTTTTGATTTCATGAAGGGGAAAGTCTACAGTTTAGCACTATTGTGTCTTTAACACGTCTCTATTGCTTTCAGCCTTCATTTTTAACAAAGAAAGAGCAGAGAGCAGGTTCAGAGTCTTGGGCACACTAAGATTTAACTATAAAGTTTTGTTTTCACAGTGTTTAATTTTACTAGCATTTCCAATTTATGCCAAAGATAGACTGTTTTTCACTTAATAATAATAAAATAATTGGGTATCTTTTAAAAAATAAATTTCCCATGAATAATAATAAATAAAACTTTTTTAAACATCTTTATTGGAGTATAATTGCTTTACAATGGTGTGCTGTTTCTGCTTTATAACAAAGTGAATCAGTTATACATATACATATGTTCCCATATCTTTTCCCTCTTGCGTCTCCCTCCCACCCCTCCAGGCGGTCACAAAGCTCGGAGCTGGTCTCCCTGTGCTATGCGGCTGCTTCCCACTAGCTATCTATTTTACGTTTGGTAGTGTATATATGTCCATGCCACTCTCTCACTTTGTCTTCTTTAAAAACGATATTCCTTGAGTTTAAAAAGTAAGTGATTTAAAGAAGCAAACGTGACTATAACTCATGAATATGTCAGAACTGTGAGGGTGGCACGTTTATGGCTCACGTTTGCCCATTTGTTCAGGACCACTGATGGAAGTTAAACGTGTCCGGGAGAGTGGAGTGGGTGTTACTCAGAACATATTGGTTCTCTCTAAAGAAACACAGTGGCTGTTGCTTCCTCTTTTTCTTCCACTGATACCCAACTGCCCCATCAGCACCACCATCACCAACGTGATCATCAACATCCCCTTCATCATCACCTGATCCATTACCCCATCACCATCATTAATGCATGTCAATATCTCACCACCTTCCTCACCGTTACCCTCATCCCCACTTATAGCCCAGGACCTTACCACCTTGGGTCTCTATTGCTGTAACAGCATCCTACCTGGGGTCCATGCTTCCAGTCCATCTTAATTCCAGTTAACCCTTCACATACACACAAAACCCACTTTTCTTCTGCCAGTTTCTAACTGTGGAACAGACAACACTTGTGACTTAACTACCTCGTTACTTCTAAATTCTTCTGCCTGTTTTTCATGCCTCTCCCATCTCTCTTCCAACTTTCTCCCTTTCCATTTTCCTTTCTAGAGGATGGTAACCTGAATAAAGGAAAAAAGAAAATAGTTCAGTTGGAATACTTATACATTTCAATATATAAAAAATAGGATAGAGATATCCTCCATTTACCACAATTGACTCCAAAACTACCAAGTACGTCAGCATCTACAGAGAGAAAATATTCTTAATTTAAAATGTTATCTCAGAGAAGAGTTAATTGAAGGAGTCAATATATATTTTTTAAAACATAGGCAGAACACTCTAGTTGTGGCGAGCGGGGGCTACTCTTCATTGCAGTGCACGGGCTTCTCACTGCCGTGGCTTCTCTTGTTGCAGAGCACAGGCTCTAGGCACACAGGCTTCAGTAGTTGTGGCACACGGGCTCAGTTGCTCCGAGGCATGTGAGATCTTCCCGGACCAGGGCTCTAATGCATGTCCCCTGCACTGGCAGACGGATTCTTAACCACTGCGTCACCAGGGAAGTCCCCAACAGTGTCAATATTTTTTAATTCATTAATTATTATGTCATTTATCTATTGCAACAGCAATACTCGGTAACTCACAATCACACAAAATGTCAGTGGCATATGACAATAAGTGCTTGTTATTCACATGTCTGGGGTGGTCCGCCAGGGACTCTGCTGATCCTGGCTGGCCTTGCATCCTTGTTGGCTGGCTGTTCATTGATCTAGGCTGGCCTCAGCTGGTACAACCTCTGCTCTGCTGCCCTGTCCCTTATTCCCTAGCAGGTAGCCTGTGTATGTTCTCATGGCAAGGGCTGTTCGAGACTCTGCTTGTATCATTTGTTATCATCCCAATGGTCTAAGGAAGTCATATGGCTGTGCCTAGAGTCAGAGTGGGAGGGCATGGCAAAGTTACCTGTCAAAGAGTGTGGATACATGGATAGATGGTGAACTGGGGCTATTTTGCAATGTACTGAAAACTTAAGATGCATTTTTGAAAAAGATTTCAGACAATATTTTTGGAAAATTTAAAGCCATATTGGAATAAGTACATTCTTTAAAAATACCAGTGATATGATATTAGATGTACAAAGAGACAGATTAAAGTACAATATGTACCAAAGCATGTAAGTACCAAAATAATCATTGTTTATGGTAATTTTTAATGATCGAATAATCAATATAAAGAAGTTCCTTATGTTGCTTTAATATACAAAAATAGGTATTATTTTTAGTTTTTAAGAACTATTTTTTATATTTTGAAGATAATTTTAGACCTATTTTATAGACTTACCAATATGATAAAACCATTGGTCTGTTAACAAATGACTATTTCAAAGGTTACATAATTTTAATAAGTTTTGGTACCCCTTTTTACTTTCAAAAATGTTTCAGTTTGGATGATGTATAGATACCACCCATATTCCCATCAATAGATACAACCACTGTTAACAGTTTGAGAATAGATCCTTTCATTATTATATCTAATTGTGTTTCTTAAACAGAACTGGGGATGACCTGATTTTTAACAGTTAATATGTTTTATCGAGAACATTTTTCTATGCCATTGTTTCTCTAAACGTTCCAGATTTCTAATAGCTCCAAAGTATGTAGTTATGGATATTCCATGATGTATTTAACTTACTCCTATTGTTAGCTATTTTTGCTGTTGGTGTTTTTTCATTATATTGAAGACTGCTACAATGAAAATTCTTGTACGCGAACGGAGATCACCCCATTGATCTCTTTCTTATTATCTCACCTTGCAGGAAACTAAACAAACAGTGAAGCCTAAGAGAAAGCAAGGGCATTCCAAAATGTCACTTTAAACAAGGACCTTGAATTGTTGAAAATAAAAAAAATACCTTTGGCTCTGATGACCTTGTTTCCTTTTCTAAGCAGAGAGCAAAGAGAAACAGAACAGCAGACTTTGCCTTTTCAGAAACCAGGAGATATTTATTTCCAAAGTCTCATGAATGCTATGATTATGATTGGAAAGCTTTCAACTCCTTGCATGACCCCGGTAGCCTCGGGCTGCAGGTCAATCGCTTGATGAAGTGACAGCCTCTGGTCCCAACTATCTTCACCAGTGGAGATTGGAAACGTGACCTGGGACTGCTTTGGATAAGAAACTTATTTTTGTTTGCTAGGAAGCTGGGGCAAGGGTGGTGAGAAGATCCTGCCCTAAATATGATATAACCCAGCTGTCCAAACACATACAATTCGGTTCAACCAGCCATCCATTCCCCCAAATCCAGATGTTTGCCATCACACAATCTCAGATTCTCTTTCCTTTTATCGAACGTGATCTGTCCTCGTCATGTTTGTCAAAGCCTTGCATTTGCTTTTAATGAGAAGACATCTATTTTGATTCAGCTGGGCTCTCCTCGTCTCAGCATAGGTACACAGCCTCCACTGTTAATAAGCTTTAAATCATAACTGTCCTCTGCCTTCTGACAAATCACTGAGGTTTTTATTCCATCTGAGAGTTCAAATATAAAACATTTCGCAACTACGCTAACACTAAATATTTGCTGATTACTAGTATTTGTTAGACTATGGATAATTCTAGTTCATCTATGCATTCTCTAACCACTGAGTTCTCACAATGGCAGTGGTCTCTTAATATTTGCATCTTTCTGAGTTTAGAAATCTCCAACAATTATGTATCATAGTTACACGTGCTTTCAAAGTCTAACCAGATGTGTGATCTTGCCTAGATTATTCGCAATATCTCTGAGCTTAATTTCCATCTCTGAAAATTAGAGGATAATACAAGGTTATTGTGAGGATTAAATATCATAAGATATTGCAAGCACCCAGCAGAGTGCTTCATATGTAGTATGTAGGCAGATACATGTTGAACCCTCCATTCCCTTAAAAATCTCTAGATGGGAGTCTGACTTTTCTAAATGCCTATCTGGTCCTGCCTCTAGGACACTGAAGTAAACTTCCTATGAGATTAGTTTTCTAAGCTTTAGTTCTTTTGTCTGAGAGACAGTGAGTGAAAAAAGTAAGGGGAAAACCCTGTATGAACATTCTGGATATGCCAGAAGCAAGTGAAGACCATTCTACAATGGGTTCCTTCCATGTGAAACTGCTTCTAGACCATTCTTTGATCCGATGTTTGGCTTACCAAGAGCAATCCTCTGATTACTGATTTTATTTCTCAAGTACATCAATACTAAGTACCTGGGGAGCAGCATCTGGCATTTACGACTCCGGGGAGATACACCTATTATTAAAAATAAATATACTGATTATATGATTAATTCTTTTTATTTTCATAGACTTGATTATTAGGAATTGCTTTCCGAAAGGTGACCCATTCTTGATGAGAAGACAAAATCAAGATTCTGAGGCTACAGTGCTGAGCCAAGCCCAGGAATGATAGAAAAACACTAAGAGGTGTTTGTAAGGTCCTGCTGGGTCACCAGATAGACTGTTCTCCTGTCTCTTTCACTGCCTACCCCCTTCTCTGCTTTCTCTTTCTTTTCCTTCCTCTCGCATCTGTTTTTGAATTCTCTGCTTTGCTCTGATCTGCTACTTCAACATGGCTCCTGGCTCCTTTCCCTCACTGTTAACATTTTGCCTGGTTTACACTCACCCCCTTGTTTTAACAGTCAATCTTTTTGTCCAGACTATGCGTCAAATTTAAGCCAGCAATAGGGTGAGACGTAAAATAAATATTTGTGGGATGGAATCTGAGAGGTCCAGCTTGATTCTTCTCGTAAACAGAAAGTGGCTGACAAAAACAGTTAACATTGTTGCCCTGGACAACAGGTATTCTGCTGACATACATACACTGTTATGAACTGAATGTTTGTGTCTCTCCAGAAATTCATACGTTGAAGTCCTAACGCAGGCCCCATCCCCTGCTCCATGTGCCTATACTTGGAGGTGGGTCTCTAAGGAAGTAATTAAGGTTAAATGAGACCACAGTGTGGGGCCCCGATCCAATGGAATTAGTGCCCTTATAGAAAGAGACACCAGAGAGCTTGAGCAAGCTCACTCTCTCTCCCTCCAAGCACATGCAGAGAGGAAAGGTCATGTGAGTACACAGCAAGAAGGCAGCCATCAGCAACCCAAGGGGAGAGTTCTCACCAGACACTGACCCTGCTGCCACCTTGATCTTGGGCTTCCAGTCTCCAGAACTGTGAGAAAATAAATTTCTGTTGTTTAAGCTACCCATTCTGTGGCATTTTGTATGGCAGCCCAAGCAGACTAACATAAGCACTAATTCATTTAATCTGCTTAATAATCATATTAGGTCTTATTATTGTTACTCCTGTTTAAAAGATGAGGAGCCAGAGACTCAAGAGATCAAGTAATCTGCCCCCAAATACTTACTTACTATTTGTCAAAGATAAGAATTTGAACCCAGGTAATCTAACTCTAGAACTCAGGTTTCCAGAAACTCTACTTTTTGTTTGGGTTTGTACCATCAAACCAACAAATATACCCTGCTTAAATTGTGGAGAAAATTAATTTCCTTCAAAGTGTAAAAATGGTAAAGGTAATTTTGAAAAAAAACTATTCTGAGTCAAAAGTATTGAGTTTGACTTAAACACAATGACTTAGCCAAATTGTACGAATTAATAGAGGATTAAAACATTGACATTTATGGAATTTTTGTTGAATTAAAAAACTCTTTGAGTTACATAATTGTCTAATATTCACTACTTTTCAATTTCATAAATCTATTTTCATTTATTGCCATTAGGCCTTAAATCACTCTGCTGTGGACTCATGGCAAAAAAACATGGTCTCTGCTTCAAGGAGATCAGTGATAGTGGGGAAACAGACACACCTAAGGCATACCCTCACACAGTCACTCAATAAATATTTTTCCAAGATCTTACCATGGACCAGGTACCCTAAGAATGATTGAAAGATGACTAGGAGTTTGCCAGGTGGGTAAAACATGTGCACCAATTGTGTGTATGAGTCTGTGTGATAGTGGCGTTGGATGAAGAAGCCATTCAGGAGAGGGGAGATTATGTGAAAAGTCTCAGAGGGGTGAACAGATTGAGGAAGAATTTGTATGTATGAGTGTGTGTGTATGTATGTGATTACGTGTGTGAGTATATAAGAGAGAGAGAGAATATGTGTGTGTGTGTGGCAGTGGAGCTGGTAGAGATAGGAAAGGGGGACACTCAGGAGAGGAAAGAACTTCTGATGTGTGATGAACAGACTGAACAAGATTAACTTTTCCTATTTTATTTATTAATTTTTTTAACATTTTCCTTCCACGGGAACAAATGTTTTGCAGAATGTGCGGGCTGAACTTGTAACTGTGAATGACCCTGATTTTCCTGGGGCACACATGTGCATGTGTCATCTCTCTCCCTCTTTCTCTGCTGCATCAGCCTTCCCCATTGATTGTTGGTTATTAGGAGCAGAGTTGGATGTGTTTATGCAACGGTGCCTGAAGATTGGAAGCTACCCTGGGCCAATGGCAGAGACCTGTTCTGCTGGAGAAATGCAGGACAAGTACGCCTGGCTATAGCTATAATTAGCCAATTAGCCAGCTTAGTAGCCATGGGTTTTATTGTTGTTTCTTGAGGAGAAGACACATGGAGCCAGAATGGTCGTCACTAATGGGTGGTTGAATTAGGCCTCTGAATACTAGTTGTGTATATTCAGTGAATTATGAGCACTTAGTGTCCATTGTATATTTAATATATCATGAATATTTAGTATCCGGGTGCCTTATGTATATTAATGTCTCATGAATATTAGTTATCTTTTAGTTCTTCCATCCCTTCTATGTCTAACACACACATTCTCTACTCACCACTTATCTATGCTTTAGACATGTTATGAGTTTTATCCAACCCATTTGTTTTCTTCTGTAGCAGAATTGCATATTTTCAAACAATGCAACAACTGAACATTACAGTTAATAGTCTTTTTTTTTTTTTTTTTTGCGGTACGCGGGCCTCTCCCATTGCGGAGCACAGGCTCCGGATGCGCAGGCTCAGCGGCCATGGCTCACGGGCCCAGCCACTCCGTGGCATGTGGGATCTTCCCAGACCGCGGCACGAACCCATGTCCCCTGCATCGGCAGGTGGACTCGCAACCACTGCGCCACCAGGGAAGCCCAACAGTTAATAGTCCTTTTTTCCCATTTATCCTAGTTGACATTTGGTAGATGCTTTTATTTTAAAGACATGTCTTATTTCATAAATGTTCTTGTACTCTTTTGATAATTTCCACTCCTCCCTTTTTCCTCATTTTCTCTTTCTAGAATCCACATTAGTGGTAAGTTGAATGTCTCAAATTAATCATTTATATCTCTTACCTTTCTACTGCAAAGTCCCATTTTCTCGTTGTTTGTTTGTTTTACAGTTTGAGAAAATTCTTCAGTTTTCTCTTTAAACTTGACTATTGACACTTTGAATTCAGGCACCACATTTTAAAAATAGAACTGATCTCTTACAACAGCCTTAGATTTACAGAAAAATTGGAAAGATAGTACAGAGAGTTCTCATATATACCCTGCCCCCAGTTTCCCCTATTATGAGCATCTGACACCAGTATGATACATGGTTTACAATTAATGAACCAATATTGATACATTATTATTAACTGAAGTTCACAGTTTGTTTAGATTTCCTTAGGTTTTACCTAATGCTCTTTTTGTTTTCCTAGATCCCATCCAGGATCCCATGCTACACTTGTTATCATGTCTTTTTAGGTCCCTCCTGGCTGTGGCAGTTTCTCAGAATTTCCTTGTCTTTGATGGCCTTGACAGTGTTGAGGAGTGTTGGTCAGATATTTTGCAGGATGTCCCACTACTGAAATTTGTTTGATGTTTTCCTTATCATAAAATTGGGGTTAGGGATTATTGGGAGGAAGACCTCAGTGGTAGAATGCCATTTTCACCACATCCTATCAAGGGTGCATTCTATCAGCATGATGTACGATGGTCGAGGTTGGTCTTGGCCACCTGCCTGAGGCAGTGCTTGCCATATTTCTCCACGTGGAGTTACCCTCTTCTTCTCCCACTTTCCATATTCTACTCTTTGGAAGAAGTCATTATGTGCAGCCCACACTTAAGGCCTGGGGAGTTATGTTTCCTCTCCCGAGAGGAGAACATGAAATTATTTACATAAATTATCTGGAATTTCTCTGCATGGGAAGCTTGTCTCTTCTCCCTAGTAAACACATGCTACACTGTCTTAATATTTTTTGACAATATCATTGGAGATTTTGGCAAGGAGGATCTCTTGAGTTCACAGAATTACTCTGTTTCCTCAAGAGTTTGCTTATCGTAGTCTTTCTCTGACATTTCCGTTTGTTTTCAAATTTCTGGAGATCCTCAGTTCCTAATTCATACTTGGATATCAATCAATAAACAGGAGGGCTCGGAGCTCTGTCTATGGGAGCAGAGCTTGTTAGCTAGTAGATTTCACTTCAAGGTGAAAAGGGGGCTGTCTCTTATTCCGGGGCCTCTCCAAACATTGGAATGCAGAGAATTTATCTGGGACACCAACACTCACACTGGCTGCCCTGGTGATTCCTAAGCAGCTTATGTGGTCTCTTTAGAAAAGAAGTCTCTCTTTGTGGCAGAGGGGGAGCTAGATGCCTGGCTGCTGCTTGTTCTGAGCACAGTCCTGGGGAGGGGAGGTCGCTGGTGGGCGTGTTGCTCCATAGACTGATTCTTAAATAATACCTTTATTTTGTACCTCCCTTCTCACTCCTGCCCTCCACTGTATCTTTCCACGGCTGGCGGGTCCTCGGGACTTTAGTAGGCAGAATCCCGAAGACACGGAAGACTCCCTTCTTGCGCACCCTGCTGGACTTGGGGCTGCCTTGTCCACGCCGCTCAGTCAGTGTTCTTCCACTTGCTTCCTATATCCCGGAAAGTCCTGAGATCTCACAGACTCTGATGGGCCCCTCCTGTCCTGGCTGTCATTCCTCATGTCATTTTAGTGTGATTATGGGAGGGAGAAGGGATAAACATCATGTTCAGTCTGTCACCTTGGACACTGCTATCTTTGTTTTAATTATAAAAACATGGTGTGTTGATTAAGGTAGGCTGAACTGCTGTACCAAATTGATCCTAAAGTATATACCATAGAATAGAAGTTTATTTCACATTAGTATAATAGTCGAAGGTTTCTGGCAATGGCTCTCCTTAATGCAGTGATTCAAGGACCCAGGTTCAACCTATCCTATGGTTTTGCCACCCCTTGGGGCTGCCCTGGTATCTGCACCTGGCTGGCAGAAGATGAATAGGAGTGTGGAAGAGGCATACCTGCTTCTTAAAAGCACTGGGCCAGCAGCACACATGTGGCATCTGCACGCATTCTATTGGCGAGATCTAGTCTTATATCCACTTAGAATCAAGGAGGATGGACCACGTAGTTCTTAACTAGGCAGCCCCTTCTCAGCTACACCTCTGTGTGGATGGATCTGGTTGTACATCTGGTCTTCTTTGTCAGTGAAGAAAGGGACCAGGATGGAGGAGAGAGGCAATGGTAAGAACTGGGCAGAATTACACTTTTCTCGACAACAATCAACAGTCTTTATAACAGCAGTGTGATGTGACACCGTCACACCGGCGTGTTCCCTAGATCTCTACCATGCAAATCATTTAGCCATCCTGGCTGCTTGGAAAGGAAAACAATGCTCATTTAATAAAATCTGTGTCAGGCATTGTGCTAGGAGATTTCCATAAAACCCAGACAGCACAGGTTCTCCCTGAATCACAACAAAAGCTGTTTCTCTCTATTTTTGAAATTTGGGATCACTGTGGGAAAGACATAGTACTTGGGGATCTTTTTAAAGGAGTAATTTGGCATAAAATTATTGCTCACTTACTAATGCCAGACGTGATGTTTGGTCTTAGGAATACAGAGATGGGAAAGGCTCCATGTCTAAGTTTCAGGAGCTCACTTTTCTCTAAAATGCAAAAAACAATCACAATACGATGTAATGAATGCTATAGTGGGAGACAGAGGGGGGCAGGGAATTTTCTCTGCCTAGAAGGACAGAGTGGACTGCGAGGTGGGGGTAAGAGAAGGTGTCACAAAGGAGGTGTGTAGCGTCTGAATAGGGTCTTTTTAAAAATGTATTTATTTTATTTATATATATTATTTATTTTTGGCTGTGTTGGGTCTTCATTGCTGCATGCAGGCTTTCTCTAGTTGTGGCGAGAGGGGGTCAATCTTCGTTGTGGTGCCCGGGCTTCTCATTGTGGTGTCTTCTCTTGTTGTGGAGCACGGGCTCTAGGCATGCAGGCTTCAGTAGCTGTGGCTCATGGGCTCAGTAGTTGCGGCTCTCGGGCTCAGTAGTTGTGGCTTGTGGGCTCAGTAGCTGTGGCTCGCAGGCTCTAGAGCGCAGGTTCAGTAGCTGTGCCGCACGGGCTCAGTTGCGGCACGTGGGATCTTCCCGGACCAGGGCTCGAACCCATGTCTCCTGCATTGGCAGGTGGATTATTAACCATTGTGCCACCAGGGAAGTCCCTGAATGGGTTCTTGAAGGATAGTTAAGAAGTTGCCAGAGAGCAAGGAGGAGAGTGAGTGGGGGCAGAGGTCAAGAGTCATGGGCTGCCGGGAAAGTGATAGCTGTTCCATGGGGCATCCCAGGAAGGGGAGGCTGGAAAGGTGAGGTGACAGGGAAGAGGAGGAGGGTGGGAGCCATCACTAGTCCATAAGCCACTCCCGCTAGGTTTTGAGTGTCAGGCTGCCTCCCTGTTCTAAGCAATATATCACAGAGCCATCTCCCTTACCAGCAATTTTAGCTTCTTCAGGGAATGGAGCACACAGCTTCCTCCAGACCCGGGTATCTCCACCACATTTGGGGCCAGATCATTCTTTGTTGTGGGCCTGTCCTGTGCACTGTAGGATGTTTAGCAACATCCCTGGCCTCAACCCACTAGATGCAGGTAGCACCGCCCACAGTGTGACAATTGCCAAATGTCCCCTGGGAGGCAGAATGGTCTGGTTGAGGACCACTGCTTTAGATAGATGTCACTTTTCTTTTATCATCTACCGTAGAGCTAAGTATGGTATTTTGCACATAGTAGGTCTGTGTGTGATCTGAGGACAGCTCTTCTTTGTACCGAAGTGCCTTATTCTATTAGCCAGCAATCCTGCTCTGGCTCAGAATCATGTTATGAGGAACAACCAATATGTAATAGTCACCCTCTCCTTTGTATTCTGGTTGCCTTTAAAATCTCTGTTTCCTGCAGGAAGTCAAAAGCTAGCCTAGCAGGCATTCGGTGGACATTTATTTTCTTAAATGGAAGGGTAATTCACCTTTCGAAAATAAACTGGTGGAGATCCAAGCAGATTAAAAATGATTTTTACATGCCTTTTCTATCTTTTCTGGCAAGAATGATCGCTTCATTCTTTATGACCTAACCCTTAAAAAAATAATACTTCATTCACTTGCCGACAACCCTGCCATCCATCTGGGGGAAATATCAGCCAGGCTCTTACATTTTCTCAACTAACTATTGACTTTGCTGTCTGCACAACTGGCATCTAAAACATACGGCTCACTTTTTAATCAACAGCCCAGAATGTCATCACTTTGAACACCTGTCAGAGAATTCATCCAAGAATTGATTGCAATTCAACATTTGCCAAGAGAGTGATGGAGACATCTGATTTTTCAGATGGTCTAAACAGCATATTAACTCCCCATTCCTCTTCATTCTCTAAGTGTTATCCCAGTACAGAGTCATCTCACTAGAAGAACAACAGGTCTGGGCTCTATTCTTCAAAAACAGCAGGTCTGGGCTCTATTATTTGAGCTTTTCACAGAAGTGCGTTTGGTGGGGAAAAAGTTGTGATTTAACTTTTTTTTTGGTAGAGGGAAATATAAAAAATACCCATCTGTGGGAAAAATCTGTCTTTTGCAAAATCATAGTTAAAGTTGCTGCCAATTATAATCCAGTGTCTGCTTCCTGAGAGTGAGCTGAGTTCTGGCTCCGGCAGTGAGGCAGGAAAAGCTAGAATGTGCCTTTGAACTGAATGTGGGCTAGTTCCAAGCCCAGGACGAGGACTGGCGGGAGAGAAAGATCCATGTCTCCTCAGACTCCTGGGAGGTTGGTGACAACTGCATGCAGAAGAATGAAGCATGTTCTGGGATAACAGGGCATGCTTGGGGGCTGAAGTCAGGGTGGAGACATCTTTCATGGTTTCAGAACCGGTCCTTTGGACACAAGTGAGCCCTTAGGGGAACCCTAGGAGGAAAGAAGAACATTTTCACTCTAAGTGAGATGGGGGACCCAGGACATTTAATTTCAATTGAGAGACAATATACAAATGGACAACGGCCAGATCATTTATAAGAATAGAACTCTGACCCACAATCTGCAGCAACCTGCTCAGGAAATCAACCCATTATTGAGACATACCAGCCCAGGAAGCCAGCCTGCTGTAAGTCAGACTTGTAGGAAGTCCGATGGCTATCTCTAGGAACAAACCAGGAAGCCAAACAGTAACTCCTGCAACAGTCTTCCCTAAACGGCCAGGCCTTGCTTCCCTAATTTTTGTCTCTGCTTGCAACTTAGGACCCATCAGAGAAAGCCGGATATGTACTCCTAGCCAATCACAGAGGATGCCTGCTTCCTTAGCCCACCTCCAGCTTCCCCATGCCAGCAGCCTTTGATCAGGGCACGCCCAAAGCCTTCCCCTTTCCCCACTATAAAGTTTTCCTACCCCTCTGCCTTTGAGTCTCTGCCAAAACATAAATGATGGTGATTGACTCCTTTTCTATAGCAAGCTCCGAATAAATATTCTTTGCTTGATCTCATTTGGTTGGTCTTCGTTTATTTCCAGAGAATGTTGAAAGTATTGTCACCTGATTTTGAACCCCAAGCTAGTCAAACATGATAGAGCAATACTCATGGAGGTTGAATGCATGTAGCATGGTTCTACCCCCTCTGTACCTGTGTACCCAGTTCCTTCTGTCTGGAATGGTCCTGTCCCTTCTCTTCTCGCTGGAGAAATCCCACCCATCCTCCTGGGTCCAGGATAAGCGTCCCTGCATCTGAGGAGCCTTCCCTTCCTATAATCAGCAAAATCTTAGGAATTCTGCTTTTCCTCCGTGTTAGAATGACCACAGCAGCCCAATGATCAATGTCAATAGGAAACAAACCAGTATTTCCCAAGTATTATCTATTTCCTGGGTGTTTCTTACACATGTCACCTCACTAAATCCTCTCTCCACTTCACAGATGATGAAAGCAAGACCTTAACTCATCATGTAAAATTGAGGATATGTCTGTCTTTCCCAATTAGATTTTGAGTTCTTGATAAGATTATTTCTTATGCATTTTAATTCTTCATGCAGAGCAAATGCTGGGCACATGAAAGATGTTTCAAAAAGGCTTGGTGAGTGAGTGAGTGAATGAATGAATGAGTGAACGACTACAGAGCAGGAAAAATGAATTTGTTTACAAGCCTAGTCTGGCTTAAAGAACTAAGTATTCAAAGCATGGACCCTACCATTCCTATAGGTAAAGGGATGTAAGTCAAACTTTTTCTTTCACCCAGACCCAGTTTCTCTGGACAGGAAATCAATCACTAAAATTCCTGGTGGAGGCAGCAAGTGTTTCTAGCTCTGGCTACATAGATTTGGGGCCTTTGATGTCTATGAGGCACATACTGAAGATTTACCAGCAACAGTAGCTTCCTGCCTCAGTGAAAAGATGCATGTCAGCAGGTGATCTGTAAGTATGCCTAAGCAACGGAGGAGGCATTTTCTCTCGTAAGCAGTGCATCATTTCACAAAGCCTTAGGGAGTCCACATCTTTGGTCCCTCTGGTTTACTTAATTATTTTAAACATTTTTGTTGAAAAGTTGTCATGGCAACAGCATGGACAAATATTCTGAGGGGACAGATTCTATTTCCAGCACCCTCAAGTAATGATTCATTTTTGCCCATTATCTACCCATGCTCATCCACATATAAGCATTTTATACGCTTGCAACCACAAAGCAATGTCTATTTTGTATTCTGCCGTTTCATTTAACATTCCATCAAAAACATTTTCTATGTTTGCAAAGCCTTCATGTTTAAAAATTTCAATGGCTTCACAATATTTCATGACTTATTAAACTTTCCCACATTATTGTGCAATTAGTTCATTTCTCATATTTTTACTCCTCTTTAGTTAATGTTGCGGGAAGCATCTTCTTGCATATAGTTTTTGCCTTTTTATTAACATTTCCTTAGAATAAATTCTTAGGAATAGAATTTCTGACATCTTTGTAGCTTCTGCTGCATAATACAATCTTGCTCTGCAGAAGCACTTCTGCTAATTTAGAGAACCAGATGGGAGCTAGAGGAAAATGTTTTCCTACAAACGCTGTGCAGACTTCTCCTTAGGGTGAGGGGCTGGACAATTGGTGGGTGCAGCGTCTCCTTAAAAAGAATTAAACGGCATTTGTGAGGTAGCCTCATGGGCTGCCCGAATAGGAAAAATTAACACCAAGGCTACCTCAATTAGAATTTTCTGAAGCAAAACTGTTTTGCTCTAGATATGTGAATGCTCATCATAGTAATAGAGGGATTTCTTTTTTCCCCCTCCTGAATTTTGCACCTCATACATCTAGGTGTGACTATAAAACCAGTGAGTGGTTCTTAATAAACACACTGGAATTCTTACATGCAAACAAGGACCATCTTTCAGTGGTCTTTCCATAAGAACATCATATGTAATTGCTAAAAACACGAAAATCTTTTAAAGAATTGCATTCTTATCCAGTTTTTAAACTACAAAAGGAATTTAGACTCCTTTCATCTTTTTCTGTACCATAGGAGGTAATCACCCAGCTTGATGACCAAGCAGTGAAAAGTAGGCTGGGCGGGCAAGTCAACTTCATGATCATAATCATAGCTGCCATCCCAGGAACGCTTGCAGTGTGACAGGTTCAGTGCTAAGTTTCATTGAATCCACACAACTAATGCTGAGACGGAGGTGTTACTAGTATACCCATTTTCTAGATCAGGAAACTGAGGCTTGGGAGCATGAGAGAAGTGCTCTGTTATATAGCAGGGCAGTGACCAGTGTTGACTCCAAAGCTGGAGAACTCAACTGCTCATCAAAGGGTGAGGTGAATAACACGCTGTTATTTCCCTAACAGCGGAACTGGGTAGGGGAAGAGTTTCCTGAAAAAAAGGCAGTGGTTCAGTCCCAGGGACTAGGGTGTGTGGGCATAGGAGGGACAGAGATTCAGAGCCCAGCACTCAGGTGGGGACACCTGGGTCATGGGTCTGGAGGAATAACTGTTATTTTCACCTACTCACCACAAGGGCCTGGGCTCTGCGGGGGAGCCCCAGCCATAGAAAAACCTTCCAGATGATGCCTACCCTCCATCACTGTGTTCCAGCCTCTGTTAGAATCCCACCATTTCTTCCTGGAAGCCCTTTGCAGGCCATTGTAAAATCTTAATACTTCTTGCCTTGTGCTTGGACACCAGACATTACTTGCTTAGCTACTCACCCACTGCCCTCTCCTCCTAGCTGTGCCTCAAGTCAGGTCCTGGTGTCCCCATCTGCCCCTCTTACTCCTGGGAAGCATTATGGTGTATTTCCAAGAGATGGCAGGGTGCTAAGTCCTTATGTGACTTGCCTATCTGGGCAACTCTCTTTGGCCAATCATACCTGCACCCAAGCCCCAGGCCAGTCTAGTAGACAAAGATCCTTGTACTAGATGCTGGCTCCTCCCCTCTCACCTGCCCCACATTGTCTCCCTCTCCTAAGAACCTCATCCTCACACCCCAGTCCTGAGATATGGCACAAAAAAACTGGAAAAAAATTTGGATACAGGAAACTGGGATATAGCCAGGGAGAGAACACTGACAGTATACTTGCCAGTTTCTCATATAATCTCCCTCGATATCCTCACAACCATGAGGGCAAAGCAATGACTATATATTTCTATTTTACGAATAGGGGAACTGAAATTCAGAGAACTTAAGCAAGTTTTCCAAGGTCACACAGCTAGGAAGTGGCAGACCCAGATGTGAGTGCAGAATTCTGTCTCTGTAGTCCACACTCTCAACCACTGTGCTACACTGTCATCTCTTGGTTGGGGTGTTAATGAAGGGAAGGGAGTGGGACAGGTCTAGAAACCAGAATGTAGAGGGCCTGTGGAAGCAGCTTGCATGTCCATCAACAGATGAATGGGTAAAGAAGATGAGGTCTACATACACACACACACGCAATGGAATACAACTAAACCACAAAAAAAGAATGAAATAATGCCATTTGCAGCAACATGGATGGACCTAGAGATTATCATACTAAGTGAAGCAAGTCAGAAGGAGAAAGGCAAATATCATATGAGATCACTTACATGTGAAGTCTAAAAAAATGATGCAAATGAACTTATTTACAAAACAGAAATAGACTCACAGACATAGAAAACAAACATTTGGTTACCAAAGGGGAAGGCGGGGGGAGGGATAAATCGGGAATTTGGGATTAACAGATACACACCACTATATATAAAATAGATAAACAACAAGGACCTACTATAAAGCACAGGGCACTATATTCAATATCTTGTAATAATCCATCATGGAAAAGAATCTGAAAAATAATACATATGTATGTATGCATGTATAAATGAATCACTTTGCTCTACACCTGAAACATTGTAAATCAACAATTGAAGAAAAGAATGTAGAGGTCCTGGTTTTTGAAGAAGGGTAATTCAAGGGAAGGGGATGAAATTTGGGAAAAATAAGACGTGTCACACATGTTTAAAATGAACTCTTGATTTCACCCCCCAAAACGCAATTCTCCCTGTCTTTCCCATCTCAGTCAGCGGCAATCTATCCTTCCGGTCGGTCAGTTCAAAAACCTCGGACCCTTCCTTGACTCTTCTTCCTACATTTCATCCCTCAGAAAATCCTATTGGCTCCATCTTCAAAGTGCAGAATTCAACCACCTCTTACACCTCCACCACTGCTTCCTGGGCTCAGCCAGCCACTATCACGTCTCATCTGGATCATTCCAACAGTCTCCTCACCAATGGCCCTGCTTCACCCTCGCCCCCCTGCCCACCCCAGTCTAGTCTCCACGTGTTCACCAGAGTGGTCTTCTTAAAACACAAATCAGATCAGATCACTCTGCTCAAAACCTACTGATGGCTCCCATCTTAGAGTACAAGTCCTTTCAGTGGCCAGCTCTTCATCCCCTCCCAGCTCTCTGGTCTTATCCCCCACTGCATCCCCTCACTCACTTCCTTCCAGCCACATTGAACCCCTGGCAGTTCCTCAAACATGTCAGGCACGGTCTGACTTCAAGGCCAATGGGGTGTTAGCTGCATATTGTGCATGCTTAAATATCACGTGTCCCCCACCTCTAAATAATGGGAACCAAACAATTGCCCTGAACTCTGATTACAGACCGCCTTTGCTAGTGAGTCCTGTGAGTCCATCCTGGGAGTCTTAATGCAGATAGAAGACAGTCCAGTAAAATCAGGTTGTTAACAGTAATATGTGATCTGCAGATTTTTAGGGAACAATATATATTTTGTTTATTAATTAAATATTTTTCCCTAACAGTCTTGACCAAAGGATGTGCTGGCTAACGGATGGAGCCATGTCTTTGCCTGCTTTTTGGCATCGCAGGAATTTCCAGGTAAGGGGAGGGCATATCCAACATTCCCCAATTTATGGTTTAAGGCAGAGGTTGGCAACATTTTTCTGTAAATGTTTAGACAGTAAATATTTTAGGCTTTTACAGGTCATTCTAGTGTGAAAGCGTTTTTAGGCAATACACAAATAAATCACCATGGTTACATTTCAATAAAATTTTACTTACAAAAATGGTAGTGGCCCGATTTGGTTCACCAACAATAATTTGCCAAACCCTAATCTAGGGACACATGTAGGAGCCCAACCCAACATGTGAGAGCATCGGTCAGGCAGGATATTTCCATGGGACTCCTGGCCAGAATATAAATCACATTTTATTTTCTTGTACTTTCAGTGTCTATCAGGCAGGATATTTCCATGGGACTCCTGGTCAGAATATAAATCACATTTTATTTTCTTGTACTTTCAGTGTCTAACACCTCACCTGGCACATAGTAGACAACCATAAAACTTTCTTGGAATAAATTACAGAATGAAGTATAGTGTTAGGAGTGGGTAGATCTTTTTCTACACCTATAGAGAGATCTTGTTCACTTAGACATTTATTAGACAAACATTTACTCAGTGCCCCCATGTGCCAATATATGGTTCATGTGCTGAGTAAAAAGACGGGATTTTGTCAGATGTCACAGAGCACAGAGTGTATCTGAGGAGACAGACATTCAAGAAGGAGTATCAGTAAAGTGTGAAAAGTGGTAACAGGGGAAGTTCTGGGGGCTTCGAAGTCACTTTTGGGGTAGGGGGACACTCTCAGATTTGTTCCAGGAGCAAATGATGATGTTTTAACACCTGTCAATCCAGCAGGATTGAGTTTGGCTAGACAGCAAAGGCATGAACCCACTCGAGGGGACCAGACCTTACATAAGGGATGACCTTGATTGTTTTTATGAACACTGATAAACTGTTTAGCTGCAAGCACCTGTCTTCAATAAGGGAGGCTCAGACTGGCTCATAACAGGGCTTTCCAACTGTTAATCAAGTGTAAATCATTCTGTTCTGAGGCTGCATTAGGAATTTTGAGCACCATTTTATTTCTCTTAAAGCCTTTCTGAGAAAGTATTATGTTCAAAGCCAGCCCTTTAACAAAGCATTATATTTAATCTTTTTTACTACTTTGATCTTTTTCTCTAAATATTATTTCCATTATTTCAAGCTTCATTTTGCCTTTTCTATAACTCCTTCATAAAATTTTCTTTAAGAGATAAAGAGCCTATTAAATGCTGTGAAGTCCCAATCTGCCTTTAATAAAGAAAGAAATATGGGAGCCCTAACAGAAGGTCACACACTGTGAGAGAAATGGATTTACAATAGGCATGGAATTTTTTTTTTTTAATACATGCTGGAGGCAGTGCCTGGCTGTGACTGTAAGAAAAATGGTAAACTCCATCCCTGCAATTTATCAGAATGATGTTATTTATATGCAAGATAGACTATTAAAAAAATCTAACATTCATGTTAACAGAGTCTCAAAAAGAGAGGGAAAAGAGGGTTAAGCTGAAAAAGTACTTGAAGTAATAATGGCTGAAAAGTCCCCAAATTTGGCAAATGATATAAGTTCACAGATGCAAGAAGCTGAGTGAATCCCAAACATAATTGGCTGAAAGGAATTAACACCAAGACACATCACAATCAAACTTCTGAAAAATAAAGACAGAAAAATTTCTCGAAAGTAATGAGAGGGAAGCAAAACCTTATCTAAAGGGGGAAAACAAATGGAATGGCATTGGATTTCTCATCAGAAACCATGGAGGCCAGTGGCACATTTTCCAAATGTTGAAAAAAAAGAACTATCAACCCAGAATCCTATTTCCAGTGAAAATATATCTTTCAGGAATGAAAGAGGAATCAAAACATTCTCAGATAAAGAAACTAAGAGAATATGTCACTAGCATACCTACGCTAAAAGAATGGCTAACTAAAGTTCTCTAAGCAGAAAGAAAACAATAAAGGAAGAAACCTTGGATCATCAAGAAGGAAGAGAGAACACAGCAAAAGTACAGATAAATACAATAGAATTTATTTCTCTTGAGTTTTCTAAAGTATATCTGATGGTGGAAGTAGAAAGGATAACATTGTCTGCTTTGGTTCTAAGTGTATGTAGAGAAAATATTTACAATGATTACATTATAAATGGGGAAGAGTAAAGGGACATTAAGAAAGGTAAGTTTTCTACGCTTGATTTGAACTGCTAAAATGGCAACACCAGTAGATTGTGTTAAGTTATATAAAGTAATATTTACAACTACTAAAAATATCTATATTAATATACATTCAAAAATACTGCAGATAAGTCAGAAATGGAATTCTAAAAATTGTTCAAGTAATCCACAGAAAGGAAGGAAAAAGAAAACAGAGAAATGAAAAACAGTGATAACAAATAAAACAAACATTAAAATGGCATATTTATGCACTGACATCAATCATTACATTAAATGGAAATCGTCCAAATGCACCAATTAAAAGACAGAGATTGGCAGAGTGGATTTAAAAACAGGACTCAACTATATGCGTCAATAACGATATAGGAGCCAGTTGAAAGCAAAAGAATGGAAAAAGTTACATCATGCAAATATTAATCAAAGGAATGCAGAAGAGGTTATTTTAATACCAGATAAAGTAGACTTCAGAGCAAAGAAAATTACCAGAGACAGAGAGGAACATATATAATGATAAAAGGGCCAATACACCAAAAAAAAAAAAGTAATTCTAAATGTTTATGCAACAGAGGTACCAAAGATGTGAAGCAAAACTGATAGAACTAAAAGGAGGAACAGACAAATCCACAATCATAGTTGATGACTTCAATGTAATGTCCTCTCTTACAATTGATAGAAGAAATAGAATAAAATTAGCAAAGATACAGAAGAACTCAACAACACCATCAACCAGCAAGATATAATGGACATTTATAAAACACTCTACCCAATAATAGCAGAATACCCATTCTTTTCAAGTACCCATAGAATATATAACAAAACAGAACACATCCTGGGCCGTAAAGTAAACTTCAACAAATTGAAAAGAATTGAAATCATACAGTGTTCAGAGTGTGTTTTCAGACATTAAAGGAGTCAAACTAGAAATCAATTTAAAAAGATAACAGAAATCTCCAAACTTGGAAGCAACATGCTTTTAAATAATCCAGGGATCAAAGAGAAAATCTTAAGGGAGATCTTAAAAAATATATTGAACAAAAATGAAAATACAACATATCAAAATTCATGGGAATTTCAGGTATGCAAGTTAAGTTCTGGAGATCTAATGTACAGCAATATGATTATGGTTAATAATACTGTATTGTATGCATGATTTGCTAAGAAGGTAGATCTTAAGTGTTCTCACCACAAGGAAAAGAAAATGGTAACTATGTGAGGTGATAGATATGTTGATTAGTTTGATTGTGGTGATTATTACATATATATATCTAAACATCAAGTTGTACAAATTCTTATTTGTCAGTTATATCTCAATAAATCTGGAAAAGATTTGTGGGAGACACTTAAGCACTGCTGAGAGGAAAATTTATAGCACTAAATGCATACACTAGAGAAGAAGAAAAGTCTCAAATGAATAATATAAGCTACCATTTCAAGAGAGCAAAATAAACCCAAAGCAAGTAAAAGAAAGGGAGAAATAAAGAGCTGAACTTATTGAAATTGAAATAGAAAACAGAGAAAATCAATGAAAGAAAAAGTTGTCTTAGAAAAGATTAATGAACTTGACAAATCTTTAGCAAGACTGACAAAAAGAAAAAGAGAGAGAAAGACACAAATCACCAACAACAGGAATGAAATAGAGAATATCACTACAGATCCTGCAGACACCAAAAAGATAAAAAGAGAATTCTCTGAATATCTCTACACACATAAATTTGACATTTGTTGACAACAAATTTGACATCATGTTGACATTAAGTTGGTAAACATAGATGAAATGGGCCAATTTCTCAAAAAAAAAACCCCATAAACTACCATAGCTCACTCAATATGAAAGAGATAATTGGAATAGTTCCATAACTATTAAAAAATTTAAATTTGTAATTTTAAAATTCCCCCAAAGAAATCTCCATGCACACATGGTTTCAGTGAAGAATTCTACCAAATGTCTAAAGGAAAATTAACACCAATTCTTCACAATCAATTCCACTAAATAGAAGAGGAAAGAATACTTCACAATTCACTTTATGACTAACATTACCCTGATACCAAAACCAAGGGAATATATTATATAGAAAGAAAACTACAGACCAATATTTTCAAAAATATACAGACACAGAAAATCCTTAATAAAATATTAGCAAGTAAAGAATTCATAAAACATAGAACATGTGGACAATGAAATTAAAAATACAATACCATTTACAATTGCAGAAGCGGGGGGCAGAAAAACTTAGGTATAAATCTAACAAAGCATGTACAGGACTTGTGTGTTGAAAACTACAGAATGCTGATGAAAGAAATCAAAGAAGATCTAAATAAATGGAGAGATGTACCATGTTCATGGATTTCAAGATAGCAAAATGTCAATTATTCCCAATTTGATATACAGATTTAATGCAATTCCTATCAAAATGCCAGCTAGATTTTTTGCAGATATAGCAACATTATTCTAAAATTCATATAGAAAGGCAAAACAGCTACAATAGCTGAAACCATTTTTGAGAAATAAGAATGAAGTGAGAGGAATCAGTTTACTTGATTTCAAGACATTAAATATCTACAGTTATCAGGATTTTGTTATATTGGATTGTGTTGGAGGGATAAACACACAGACCAATGTAACAGAATAGAGAACCCGGAAATAGAGTTCCCAAAATACTCCTGACTTTTCACAAAGGTGTGAAAGTAATTCAAGGGAGGAAAGATAACCTTCTCAACAAATTTTGATATCCATAGGCAAGAAAGTGAACCTTGACCTATGTCTCACAGCTTACACAAAATTTAACTCAAAATAGGTCATGAGCTTAAATGTAAAACTGTAAAACTTTTAGAAAAAATAAGCAAAGAAGAAAAACTTCAGGATCTAGAGCTAGGAGAGAAGTTCTTAGATGTAATACCAAAAGCACAAAAATTGATAAACTGGACTTGATAGAAATTAAAGACTTTTGCTCTATGAAAGACCTTCTTAAGAGGAGGAAAAGACAAGCTACAGACTGAGAGAAAATATTTGCAAAGCACATACCCAACAAAAACCTAGTATTCAAATATATTAAGAAGTCTGAAAAGTCTGCAGTAAAAAAACTAAGTAATCCAGTTAAAAAATAGACAAAAGACCTAAACAGACATTTCACCAAGTGGATATACAAATGGGAAGTAATAACATGTAAAGATGCTCACCATCATTAGCCTTTAGGGAAATGCAAATTAAACCACAATGAGATATCACTACACACATGTTAGAAAAAATAAACTAAAAAATAGTGAAAACACAAAATGCTGGTAAGGATGTGGAGAAACTGGATCATTCATACATTGCTAGTAGGAATGGTACAGCCACTCTAGAAAACAGTTTGATGGTTTCTTTAAAATGCAACTATCATTGAACGCAGCAATTGTACTCTTGGGCATTTATCCTAGAGAAATGAAGACTTCTGTTTACATGGAAACCTGTGCATGAATATTTATAGCATCTTCATTTTTAATAGCTCCAAACTGGAAACAACCTAGATGTCCTGTAATGGTTGAATAGTTAAACAAACTGTGATGCATGCATCCTGTGGACCACTGCTTAGCAACAAGAAGTTGTTGATACATGTAAAAACCTGGACCAATCTCCAGAGAATTATGCTAAGTGAAAAAAATCAAATCTCCAAAGGTTACATGTTATATGATTCCATTTATACGACATTCTTGAAGTGACAAAATTATAGAATTAGAGAACAGATTAGTGGTTGTCAGGGGTTAAGGAGGGACTGGAGGCAAGAAGAAATGGATGTGGTTATAAAAGGGCAATGTGAGGGATCCCTGTGGTGATGGAAATGTTCTGTATCTTGACTGCATCAATGTCAGTATTGTGGTTGTGATATTGCACTACAGTTTTGTAAGACATTATCACTGAGAGAAACTGGGTAAAAGCTACATTGGATCCCTACTGTATTGTTTCTTAGAACTGCACATAAATCTAAAATTATCTAAAAATAATAAATTTAGTTTTTAAAATCCAGTAATGAGAGGTTTCAAAAAACCTGAATCAGGAGATATTTATTGAGCAGTTACTATGGCCAGGGACCACTTTTGGAGCAAAGGATACATCAGGGAATCAGAGGCTAAGTCCCTGCCCTCATACGGCTTATAGTCTAGTGTGGGAGAGAGAGAATTAACAAAGAAATAAATTCATAATGTAATGTTCAATGTTGGTAAGTGCTATTACTAAAAATAAAACAATTTAAGGAAATAGTGATTGAGGGGAAGGGTAGGAGGATTTTTAGGTAAGTTGATCCTGGAAGGTGTTTCAGGAGAAGATGGCATCTGTGGGGAGATTTAAGAGTTTGATTTGATGGATGGACATAGAGAGTCTCATACTGAGTGAAGTAAGTCAGACAGAGAAAGACAAAAATCATATGACATCACTTATATGTGGAATCTAAGAAAAAAGGCTACAAATGAACTTATCTACAAAACTGAAATAGAGTTACAGATGTAGAAAATAAACTTATGGTTACTGGAGGGGTAAGGGGGGAAGGAAAAATTGGAAGATTAGGATTGATGCATACATGCTGCTATATACAAAATAGATAACTAACAGGGACATACTGTATAGCACCCGGAACTATACTCAATATTGTGTAATGGCCTATATGGGAAAAGAATCTAAAAAAGAATGGATATATGTATTTGTATAACAGAGTCACTTTGCTGTACACCTAAAACTAACACAGCATTGTAAATCAATTATCCCCCAAGTAAAACTGTCACTGTTTGCAGATGACATGATACTATACATAGATAATCCTAAAGATGTCACCAGAAAACTACTAGAGCTAATCAATGAATTTGGTAAAGTGGCAGGATACAAAATTAATGCACAGAAATCTCTGGCATTCCTATACACTAACAACAAAAGATCAGAAAGAGAAATTAAGGAAACACTCCCATTTACCATTGCAACAAAAAGAATAAAATACCTAGGAATAAACCTACCTAAGGAGGTAAAAGACCTCTACTCAGAAAACTATAAGACACTGATGAAAGAAATCAAAGATGACACAAACAGATGGAGAGATATGCCAGCTTCTTGGGTTGGCAGAATCAATATTGTGAAAATGACTATACTACCCAAAGCAATTTACAGATTCAATGCAATCCCTATCAAATTACCAATGGCATTTTTTACAGAACTAGAACAAAAAATCTTAAAATTTGTATGGAGACACAAAAGACCCCGAATAGCCAAAGCAGTCTTGAGGGAAAAAAACGGAGCTGGAGGAATCAGACTCCCTGACTTCAGATTATACTACAAAGTTACAGTAATCAAGACAATATGGTACTGGCACAAAAACAGAAATATAGATCAATGGAACAGGATAGAAGGCCCAGAGATAAACCCATGCACCTATGGTCAACTAATCTATGACACAGGAGGCAAGGATATACAATGAAGAAAAGACAGTCTCTTCAATAAGTGGTGCTGGGAAAACTGGACAGCTACATGTAAAAGAATGAAATTAAAACACTCCCTAACACCATACACAAACATAAACTCCGAATGGATTAAAGACCTAAATGTAAGAGCAGACACTATAAAACTCTTAGAGGAAAATGTAGGAAGAACACTTTGACATAAATCACAGCAAGGTCTTTTTTGCCCCACCTCATAGAGTAATGAGAATAAAAACAAAAATAAACAAATAGGACCTAATGAAACTTAAAAGCTTTTGCACAGCAAAGGAAACTATAAACAAGACAAAAAGACAACCCTCAGAATGGGAGAAAATATTTGCAAATGAATCAATGGGCAAAGGACTAATCTCCAAAATATAGAAACAGCTCATGTAGCTCAATATTAAAAAAACAAAGAAACCCAATCAAAAAATGGGCAGAAGACCTAAATAGACACTTCTCCAAAGAAGACACACAGATGGCCAAGAGGACAATGAAAAGCTGCTCAACATCACTAATTATTAGAGAAATGCAAATCAAAACTTCAATGAGGTATCACCTCACACTGGTCAGAATGGCCATCATCAGAAAATCTACAAACAACAAATGCTGGAGAGGGTGTGGAGAAAAGGGAACCCTCTTGCACTGTTGGTGGGAATGTAAATTGATATAGCCACTGTGGAGAACAGTACGGAGGTTCTTTAAAAAACTAAAAATAGAATTACCATATGACTCAGCGTTCCCACTACTGGGCATATACCCAGAGAAAACCATAATTCAAAAAGACGCATGAACCCCAGTGTTCATTGCAGCAGTATTTAAAATAGCCAGGTCATGGAAGCAACCTAAATGCTCATTGACAGATGAAGGGATAAAGAAGATGTGGTACCTATATACAATGGAATATTACTCAGCCATAAAAAGGAACAAAATTGGTTTGTAGAGACGTGGATGGACCTAGAGACTGTCATACAGAGTGAGGTAAGTCAGAAAAAGAAAAACAAATATCGTATATTAACGCATATATGTGGAATCTCGAAAAATGGTACATATGAACCAGTATGCGAGACAGAAATAGAGACACAGATGTAGAAAACAAATGTATAGACACCAAGGGGGGAAAGCGGGGGGATGGTGGTGAGATGAATTGGGAGATTGGGATTGACATATACACACTATTGATACTGTGTATAAAATAGATAACTAATGAGAACCTACTGTATAGCACAGAGAACTCTACTCCATGCTCTGTGGTGACCTAAATGGGAAGGAAATCCAAAAAAGAGGGGATATATGTACATGTATAGCTGATTCACTTTGCTGTACAGTAGAAACTAACACAATATTGTAAAGCAACTATACTCCAATAAAAATTTAAAAAACATTATCCCCCAATAAAAATTTTAAAAAGAGAGAGTTTGGTTTGGAACATGCTGCATTGAGATGCCACTTGAGTATAGATATCCAGGTAGAGACGTCCAGAATGTAGAAATAAAGACATAAATTTTGGAATCATTTTCATGGGAATGAATATATAGTAGTCAAGGGAATAAACGAAATAACTAAGGGTGAGAGCATAGATGGAGGGTAGAAAGAACCAAGGACACAATCTTCATGAATCAATATGAACATTTTTTCCCTCCCAGTGAATCCTGTGTTGGATGGGGCCGAGCTGGACCTTCTCAGTTTTCTTTCTGAGTTTCTCCTTTGCTTCTAGCCCTCCTAACATTGGAGTTTATCAGCCCACAGTCCTTGGATTTCTTCTTTACTCTCTCTCCACCACTCCATTTCATCCAGTTTGGACCCTTCTACTGAACCCGAGATGCTTCGATTTAACTGCCTCTCTCCAGTGCATTTGGGTAGCAAGCTAATTTTCTGGAATTAAATTTGGGAACATAGGTATAAACAGAGTAGAAAATCAGGAAATTTCAACCGATCCTAAAGTTCAGGATCTTGACTTCATAGGAGTCGGAGAATCCTGGCCCAAAATTTTAACAAGAGGTTTCCTTCAAAGTCTTTCTATTCTTATTGGCACAAATATTATTTGTGTACTTTATTTATAGTGTATGTTTTGCAATTACTCTAGAGCAGAAAACATACTACTGATGGAAAAGGAAGTAACAGAAATGGGTGGGATGACCTCATTACCTCCTCTTCAAATTTTATTTACAGTGGTTCCATTAATAAAGTTGAATTTATAGAGGCTGATCTCATCTGAAATAATTTCTAATCCAACTTCCAGACACCTTTTGTTCTGAAATCTATGCATATTTTCAAGTTCTTAGTGAGCCATTTCCAAGCAGTCAGAAATATCTCACATAATTAAAAGTTCTTCCAAATCACTTTTTTTGGTCAGTTTCATGAATCTTATATATTTAGGCTAAAAGCCCAGACCACATTATTATTATGTTACCACTGCATTTTGAACACAGATGCAGTGAGGGCAGTTACCACTTTCTATGAAAATTATTTGCATGTCTTAAAAGACCAATACAATTTTTTCAATTTATATTCAGTGCCAGAAAAGTGTGTATTGGTCACCTGTCTCTGTGTACCAATTTACCCCAAAACTTGGGGGCTTAAAACATCAATATTTATTGTCTCACAGTTTCTGTGGGTCAGAAATCTGGGCATAGCTTAGCTGGGTCCTCTGAATCAAGGTGTCTCAAAGCTGGAGTGAAGATGTCATTCTGGGCTGCAGTTAACTGGAGGCTAGACTGCAGCAGAACACGCTTCTGGGCTCACTCACGCAGCTCAAGGGATTCAGTTTCTTGCCTCGTGAGCCTCTCCACAGGGCGGCTCACAGTACCGCCACTTACTTCACCAGACAGAGGTAAGCAAGCGAGGAGAGGCCAGAAAAAGAGAGAAGAGGCCAGGGAAAGAGAGACAGACACACAGACAGAGAATGAGAACAAAAGTCACAGTCTTCTGTAACCCATTCTTGAGGTGCTATTCCATCACTTTTGCTGCATTCTTTTAGTCAGAAGCAAGTCCCTAAACCCAGGCCATACTCAACTGTAAGGAAATCTATAAACGCATAGTACCAGGAGGCAGAGATGGTTGGGAGACATTTTAGGAGCTGTCTACCGCCTGATGCTTGTATATTTGTTAAATGAATGGATAATGGATATGTGAGGTTATATAGTCTAATGCCAATCCTTACAAAAGAACAGACTCCATGACACCCTTGACAAACTCAGTCCATCTGATTGAACACTTCTGGGTCAAAGCACATTTCAATGAAGGTCCATTCTTGGAAGGCTCTGTTAGAGAGTTAGATGTTTCCCCAGCTTTGTTGAGTTAGTGAGACATGGAGACACTTCCTTAAGATGTTTATTTGTGTCTGGTTGGAATCTGCCAATCTGGCTGTGGAAGGTAAACATTTCCAGTCAGCTGTCACTGATTCACTCAAGAAGGTTCAGGCTCATAAAAATCTTGGGCATATACATATATAAAAAAAACCCTTTCCTTAAATAAACCAAAAAAGACTGATATGAGCCCAAGAAAAAAATCCCCTTTTGGGAACCCTCCTACACTGTTGGTGGGAATGTAAATGGGTTCAGCCACTATGGAGAACAGTGTGGAGGTTCCTTAAAAAATTAAAAATAGAGCTACAGTATGATCCAGCAATCCCACTCCTCAGCATATACCCAGAGAAAACCATAATTCAAAAAGATACATGCAACCCAATGTTCATTTCAGTACTGTTTACAATAGCCAGGACATGGAAGCAACCTAAACGCCCATCCACAGACGAATGGATAAAGAAGATGTGGTACGTACATACAATGGAATATTACTCAGCCATAAAAAAGAACAAAACACTGTCATCTGCAGCAACGTGGATAGACCTAGAGATTATCATACTGAGTGAAGTAAGTCAGACACAGAAAGACAAATATCATACGATATCGCTTATATGTGGAATCTAAAAAAAGAGTACGAATGAACTTATCTATAAAACAGAAGTAGAGTCACAGACGTAGAAAACAAACTTATGACCACTGGGGTGGGGGGAGGGAAAGGGAAAGGGATAAATTGGAAGACTGGGACTGACATATTCACGCTACTATATGTAAAATAGATAACTAATACGAGCCAGCGGTATAGCACAGGGAACTATATCCAGTACTCTGTATAGCCTATATGGGAAAAGAATCTAAAAAAAGAGTGGATACATGTATCACTGATATATTTTGCTGTACACCTGAAACTAACACAACATTGTAAATAAACTATACTCATAAAAATTTTAAAAAAGAATATAAATACTTAAAAAATATATATCTCGATGCACATTGACAGGTTGCTTTTAAGAAAAGATTATTAAAAATTCTGCACATTTTTTTAACCTTCCCTGGCCAAAATGCTTATGTAGCTATTTCTTATTTTTCCTGATTATAAATAAATCCTAGGTGACCATATTTGCACATTAAAAAAAATTCCCTTTTGGAATCAATAAATTGGCCCAACAGAGACACCAGAAGGACTTCAGACGAGTAAATGAGTGAATAACACTATCAAATATCAAAGGACCTTTGCAGTTATCCATCTCAGGGCATCCAGTGTGGACACTGGTTGAGGAACCATGCTCCTGGCCCTACCAAACACGGTGCCCGAACGAGCCCCAAGGTAAGAGCCCCTGGAAACTAAAAATATTCCTATAAAAGCCTGCAGCACAATTCTCAGGATGTGCCTGTTTTCTTCCCACAGGACTGGTGACTGTTGATTGTGCCAAATTTCCAAAACAAAACCCTGCTATAGCCAGGCCGGCCCCACCAGCAGCAAGGTCAGGTGTCACTACTGGATGCCATCAGAGGCCGAGGAATCATGGCCCTGCTCAAATGTCCCCCAACCCCCTTTCCTTCATTGGTCTGTAACAGTCTCTGAGGCACCTGTCATCACCCAAGAAGCCAAAGCAGAATCTAAGTAGGAAGTATCCCTTTAAATGTATCTCATCCAGTAGGAGACGAACAACAGCTCATCAACAAAGGTCAATGTACCAGATTTCTAGCTGGTAAGTTGGTGAGCGAAGCTCCTGAGAGGAGTGTTTGGGGCAAAGCAGTTGAGGACGAGCCTGGGCAAGTGCCCTGGGGCTTCCTGTGAATGGGAGAGAGGAGCCCCTACCGCAGCTCCACCAGCCTCCCCTACTGTCTTATACCACCTGTACCAAGCACGGAACCTCTGACCCATCCCACAGTCCCATTGGGGATTACTGCTACCATCTGACGGATAAGAAAGCCAAGGTTCATGGGATGAAGGGACAGGAAGAGGCAGAGCCAGGATTTGAGAGCAGCATTGTCTAGTTTTATCACCATAACATAAGTGCTATTTGGGGTCTGTGCTGGGCTGAATAGTGTTCCCTAAAGTTATATTTATCCAGAGCCTCAAAATGTGACCTTATTTGGAAAATAGGGTCTTTGCAGAGGTAAGGATTTACATTAAAATGAGGTCATACTGAACTAGAGTGGGCCCTAAAGCCAATGGCTGGTGTCTTTATAAGAGGAAAAGGCAGGAGATTCAGACACACAGGCACATACACACAGGAAAGAAGGCCACGTGAGGATGGAGGCAGGGACTGCAGCCACAAACCAAGGGTCTCTAGGGAATGCCAGGGGCCACCAGAGGCTAGGAAGAGGAGAGGAACAGGTCTTCCCTCGAGACTTCAGAGGGTACGTGGCCCTGCCGACACTTTATTTAGGACTTATGGCCTCCAGAACCGCGAGAGAATAAATTTCTGTTGTTATAAGCCACTCAGTTTGTGGTACTTTGTTATGGCAGCCCTGAGAAACTAGTAAGATTCCCTGAAAGGGACACAAGCCCAAGCGCTCCCAGCTGTTGTTGCCAGGACTTATAATTACAACATTTACAGCCTGGGAGCCCGGATAAGTATTTCCCAAGCAGAGCCCTCCCATTGCAGTCATTTCGTTTCCTGTTTCTCCTCACGCTCTTCTTTTGGTTTAGGCTTTTTTATATCAGGGCTGACATTTTTACATACCACAAGGATTCTTGGGCCAGTGAGAGGTTCAGTCCTGGACCACAAAGCCTACCTGATCTCACCCTCTTTCCAGCATCCCATATTACTTCTCACCGGATCAGGTGAGTCCTATTTAAGATGCCCCGTGCTGGGTGCTGTATATCCCAGCTACCCAGGTACTTCTGGCTTGTGAGACCCATGTTTCCAGCTCATAGTTGTGTGAAGGTAGGTTGGGGGATTTTATTCAAAGAAAACAACATGTTTTCCTCTTATATGGGATATTTCCTAAAGAACAATCATATTACCAAGTTTGTGGACGTCACCACAGAGAACCAGATTCTTTTAAAAATTCCACTGGCCCGCCTTCTTCCATAAAGCTTTAAAAAAAATTTTTAAAAAAAGCAATCTTGCTATTGTCCTCAGTAAATCTTGTTCCAGCAAGTTCTGCATCCACTTAACTTTATGAATTTGGGTTCTGTGGTTTGGATGGCATCCCTGTTCCCCCACCGCCACCCTCTTCCCAATTTAAATCTAGGATTTCAGACAAAGTTGGGGGCTGGGGAAGCCCAATGGACCATCATATTTTTTGTCTCTTGCTGCCCCCTGCTGGGAAAACTATTGCTTGTATTTTTTTTCTTTTTCTTTCTTTCCCTTTCTCTCTCTCTTTCTCTCTTTCTTTCTTTCTTTCTTTCATTTTCTTTCTTAACTAAGGAAATAAAAGGGCAGGTTCCTGGGGGTGGATGGGTGAGGGAGAAGCGAGCATCTTCGAGGGAGATCGGGTCAGACAATTTCCACTAGTTGAGATTCTCAGTTTACTTACCTTTTACAATGAAGAAATGGAAGTTGTGATACTTAAAACGTGTTTATATTTAGCTGATTCGTATTTTAAACACACACAAATACAAAATACTGTAACGGTGCTTCCACAAAGTAATTAGATTTGTGAAAGTGTCGATTGAAAGCACACTGCTGGCAGTTCAGTCTAGGGATGGAAAACAAGGTAGTTTTCTTTCATTCATAATCCATCTTGGTCCCTAATTGCATCTAGCACCGCCTTTGGGATGATGGCAAGGCTTTTGGCACGGTGAGGTGAGGTCAGTGGCCTCCCTGCCTCCCAGGGGTAGCACTGAGGAGACTGGCACTCACAGGGCCTCCAGTGAGGGGCAGTGGAGGAGGCACGGGAAGTGCGAGGAAGGGGGTGCACAGTCCCTGGTCAGTCTTCCCAGCACACCACCACCAAGTGAAAAGCTGTGGGACCCTCTTCCCTTGGATGTCATCACTTTTAGAAAAGACGGGGGTAGGAAGGCCTCTTACGTGCCTCTGTTCACATCTTCTCTGGGCTGGCCCAGGGTTGAAGGTCATCACAAGAGCCTGCAGCCAAGCCCTGATCCCAGAACTTGGCTGCAAGAGCAGAAGGAAGGCCACGGAGATAGCGCCTGCGGGGCTGGCTACCTGAAAGGAGAAAGCCAGGGCCTGCCTCTGCTTCCTGACACTGACGAACAAGGATTTCTGTTCAAGATGCGGACCACTGACCTCATCCGGAGAGTCAAGGCCTTTTGGGAAAAAGCAGCTTCCTACCAGCAGGGGCCAGTTCACTATGCTGTGTATACTGGAGATCCTGCTGCCTCTGGGTCTGTTTCTCTCATTTCTCTTCCCTATTACGTTCTCACTCAGTAGGTGCACGAGCATAATTCGGTTAGCAATAGTGTTTCTTCTTCACTGTGAAGTCAGTTGAAATTGGCTTTATCATCTAAATTAGTTGATCCAAAATTCTGGGACAGTGAATCAGATTCAGATTTAAGTTGACTTGAAGGAACGAATGGAAAGGACAATGCATACTGCTCTTCCCGTCTGAGTACGGGGATTCAAGTTCAAGCCCACCTACTCATTTGTCCCGCCATCTCTCGTACTCCACTAAGTACCCCGTAATCAATATCTCCAACATAGAACCTTCCTCCAGATCTGCTTCTATCTCATACCCCTCCCTAGTTGTGAGTAAACGAGAGTAAAGGTGTAAAAACTTTGGTTGCAGTTTGACATCGCTGCAACACTGCCATGCAAAATCAATGAACTGGTCTCCTGGAATGGAGTAGAGGACACTCGGGTGTGAACAAGCTCAAGTGGTGGGTCACATGTGGTGTAAGGTGCACTCATCGTGCCCATTAGAATCACATATTGGTCTAGGCTGAACTGGAAAAAACTTCTCATCTTCAGTACAGATAGTTTGAGAAGCATGGGGGAAACACCCCGCACCTCTCACCATCACCTCTGTGTATGTGGTGACTTGCTTGATTTCCTCCCCCCATTAACATGTGAGTCCTAGGAGAGCCCGGCTCTTGCTGTCTTGTTGACCACAGCACCCAAGGCCAGAGTGGTGATGGGCACATGGCAAGGAAACACTCGACTGATACTTGTTAATGTTCCCCATGCCCCTGGTCCGGAACTACGCAAACACAATACATTTCCTATGCTGCAATCAGAACAATTTTTCTAAAACTCAAATTTGATCAAGACCCTTCCCTATTTAAGGGCCTTCAATGACTCCTTAGTTGTCAGGCTCAAGCCAAAATCTCTTTTTTTTTTGTTTTAACATCTTTATTGGAGTATAATTGCTTTACAATGGTGTGTTAATTTCTGCTTTATAACAAAGTGAATCAGTTACACATATACATATGTTCCCATATCTCTTCCCTCTTGCGTCTCCCTCCCTCCCACCCTCCCTATCCAAAAGCTCTTAAAAAAACTAATAAGGGCCTTTGACCTGCATTCCAGCCATGTTGAACTCTTGTGAGTTGCTAAAGGGCCGTGGTTTCCAGCCTCCAGGCTTCATCCAGGCTATTCCCTCTGCCTGGGATCACCCTCCTCGGCCAGTGATAACTCCTTTAGCTCTCAGCTCAACTGTAACTCCCACTAATAAGCCCCCAGGGTGACACTGTTTCCTGTACGCCCACCTGAAGATGGTCTGTGCCTGTCTTACCCACCATTATTTCCACTCCGAACTAAGACAATACTTGCTGCATCGTTGGTAGGCAATAAAAGCGACGGTATCTGTAGAGAAGAGATGCACAGGACCCTGGAGATTTTAATTAAGGGGTGGGGCGGGGATGGAAGTCACCTCTCACTCTTTGGCTGGTCAAGTGTGGCAAATAGTTTCAAATTCAGACATTCGCCAATCGGGAAACTGCGTTTAGGTAAACTTTCTGTGCCTCAGTTTCCATCCGTAACATGGGGGCTCATGATGGTACCTGGCTAAAATGGGTGGGAACTCTTATCCCAGAACCTGACAATTAATGCTTAATTTGCATTATTGAAGTGTTTAATTAATGTTGGTTGTGATGATCAACTATCACTTCTGAGACCCCTGGCGTTCCCTTTCTTCATTTTGAAGCTGCTGCAATCTACTCTAAGGACTTCACTGCGCAAGATGTGATATAAACATCTCTTCTTTTCCTACTAGTCCCTTAATAGGTCCTTCATGGAAGGGTGTTGGCTACTGATCACTATGCTGTTTTCAAAATAGCTAATGTGAGCATATTACATAGAGAATAGACACCTTAGAACATTCTTAAGCTGATTATTCACTTTCTTATATGATTTCCTGTAACCCAGGCGCTCTATTTCATTTTAGAGGTTGGGAAGGGTGGCTTGTACTGAAAAGTTATCCAAACTCTCCTCTCTTTCAAGCTTTCTTGAAGCCTACTTTTTCAGGATTGAACCAAAAAATAAGTTGGATGGGGAAATCCTTCTCTGTGCTTGCAAGTCTCAAGTGGGCGATTGTATCTGGAAGCACCCCCGGTGCCCACTGCCGTTATGATGCTAAGAGCAATAATAAAATGAACAGCTATAACACCGTTGATTGATGGTACTTGTTACTAGAGGAGGAACATCAGTATTCTCATGTCACGGCTGGTAAGTGACAGAAGCTGGCTTTGAAAGCAAGTCCAATCGTCTATTACAGAAAAGGTCACAGGATAAAAGGTCACAGTCCTCACCTAGGACTCTACGATTTTGTGCCAGGCAATGCAGTGTCTCACACAGGTCTCTCCTGGTCAACTACCAACTTCATCCTGTCCCTTAGATCCAGGAGTGCCGCTAGGGACAGGTGACATTCACCTCATGGAACTGTGTGCGTGCACATGAGAATCTGTTCATGTGTGCATTTGTGTGCATGGGCGCACAGGTGTGTGTGTTTGCTAGAGCTCAAGTCTCTGGTTGTGTTCTTTATGTTAAGCAGCTCCTCTTATTTTATTTTTAGGTCAACATTTCCAAATTAAGTAAACAAAGTCTCATGGAATAGCCACAATGAAATAGATATTTTAGGCTTTTTTAAAAAATGAATTCATCAAAACTTATCAGGGATGGAGTTTGGTTTGGAATCTGTACTGACTCTGGGACATGGAAAATTCTGTCTGTGAAGAAATTTGAATCCCGATGTATTCATTGAAATAATGAAAGTTTTCTTAAGCAGTGACCTGAAAGAGTAAGCTCTAAAAATGCCTACATGACAGATGAGAGCGATTTAGTCTCCACCTTGAGTGTACAACAGAGGCACAAAGAGGGCTTATTAAAACACAGATTGCTGCTGTGGGGTGGCAATCAGTCCCTAGAGTTTCTGATTCAGTAGGTCTGGAATGGAGCTCGAGAATCCGAATTTCTAACAAGCTCTCAGGTGCTGCTGGTCTGGGGAGGACACTTTAAGAACCACTGATTAGATTAGATAACTGGCTCTGAGACCTGGCTACATAAAAATTAATGATGCCTGCACCCCACCCCCAGTGACTCATTTAATTTGTATGGAAGTTGACCTGGGCAGAAGAGATTTTTTAAATCTCCCCAGGTGATTGTAATGTGTAACAAAATTTGAGAACCACTGATATGGGAACAGAAACTCGTATGTGAAGAACAACGAGGGCGTCAGGTTCCCTTTTCTGCACACCCTTTCCAGCATTTGTAGGCTTTTTGATGACGGCCATTCTGCCTGAAACTCACACAACACTGTAAATCAACTCTACTCCAATACAAAATAAAAATTACAAAAAAATATATATGTAAGCTTAAAAAAAAAAAAAAGAATGAGGGCATCAGAATCCCCGAGTGTGTGAAGTGGTAAACCATCCCTTTCAGAAGATCGTTGCTCTGGACAGTGATAAACAGGCGGGTGAAGAGTGCACTTGTGCTCAAAGTCTCAAAGTGCATATGACTCGTTAGCAGTAACTCTGCCCAGCAGTGCTTCTCGGGCTCCTGGAAGGCTGAAGACAATTCCCTGGTATTCGGCACTTGTATCTTTCAGGCTTCTTAGTTATTTGTAAGGAAGCTTGCTGCTAACTAAGCAGAAGGAGTTTGTAAAAAGATACTGGATGACTTGAGGCAAGGCTTCCAGGAGCCATGGACAAAACCAAGCCCAGGATGGCCTGATGAGGAAACTGCAACTGCTGCTCCAGCAGACACTAGAGAAACCACTGGGGCTACTGCCCCACCAGGAACTTGACATTGTAAACCTCTGGCACCTGTGGAAGCCAGACACCCCCGGTGCCACCCTTACCAATAGACTTGATCCCGCAAAGTAGAAGTCTCACCTGAGTGAGCCCAATTAGAGGAGCCTCTATCACATGCCCTGCCCTGGCTGTTTTGGAAACCAAAGGTTGCAGGTTTTCACTGAACCTGGCCATAGACGTCCGGGAATTCCTCCAAATATCGCAAAGTTCTTCCACGGACAGGGAAGGTGACAGAGTGTGGTATTATTGCTCAGGCCCTTGGCTCCTGCATTTTTCTTTTCTCAGCTGCCACGATCTTCTCCGAGAGTATCCTCCACCCCCAAGCAGCAGTGAAACCAGTCTTGCCAGTTGTCTCCATCATCAGGTCCTCGGATGGATTTTACTGCCAATCATTGCTCTTTTCAAAGAGCAAACTTGCATTGTCAGCATTAAAGACAAGAACTGCTATACTTGTTTTATGTGACACGCCTCCTCTTTGGCCAGACAAAAGGAGACCAATGGATTAAACATTCTGGAATGTTGTTCCCACACGATTCCCATGCAAGGATGGCCAAGAGTGGAGTCATTTGGACCACTGCTGCCTGGAGCTGTTTTGAACTCCTGATGTAAAACAGAAAAGGGGTTTTGACAATCCAAACTGGAGTTGAAACAAATCTAACTGCCTGACCTGTGGTGGTGGCCTGATCTTCCTCGGAAATGAGACCCAGTGGCAGGTCTTAGGGATGCAAATTTCATTTGTTTCTTCAGAAGCCAACGGCAGGAGTTTCCCTGAATGCAGGGTGCATCTTCCTTTGACATTCTTCCTCAGGCCTGTGAGAGTGACTAGGACTCCGCACTATACACCGCTCTGTCATATCCTTCCCTCCACTCCCACAGCAGGTGCTTTCCATTAGCCCTATTTGCAGATAAGGAAGCCCAAGGTAGGGAGGATAAGAAACTTGCCCAAGCTCAGAAACACAGTGACTCAAACCCAAGCTGACTCCAGAGCCCCACTCTTTATTCCACAACAACAATAATTTAGTATGTTCTTTTCTGATTTTATAAATGACATATTACTCATAGTAAAAATTCAAACAACACAGGAAAATGTAAGAGAAAGGGTCCAATTCACCTGAAATGCCATCACCTTGAGATAATGAACGTTCATATTTGGTAACTATTTTTCTGTGCATCCCTTTATGTGCATGAGCGAGCTTGCACACACACACACACACACACACACACACACGGGCACACACCATGTTGCACAAATGAAATCCTTACGCTAATGTCGGTTCATGGAGCTCTTTTTGCTTGCTGGTCAGTACAACTCAAACCTTCTGTTTCCTTATTGAAGTTTATGATTATGATGATTGTGGGTAAAGAAGAAAGTTTGCTCTAAGCAGATAGAGCCCTTTGCAACAGGCCAGACTCTTTACTGTGGTTGGACCAGTCAATGGCACTACAGAGAGGGTAGGAAGTATGGCCTGATTAAGGTGCTAGAGTCAGACTGCCAGGGTTCCCTCACGTACTAGCATCTCAGTTCCCCAACTCTGAAGGGGAGGTAACAGTACCCACCTTGTAGGATTGTCATGAGAATTACATTAGAAAATATACATAAATTTAGAATATTCCTTCATCCACAGTAAAGGCTTAATGTGGACTGATATTAGAATACCCACAGTGTGTGAAAAGCCAGAAGGTACTCAACTGAATCATTAATTACCATGAAGCTACATGTACTATACATTAAAAATGTTTTTCCTTGATACTAGTGACATTTACTGCTGTTTTTATTTCCCAAGTATAAGGTCTATGGACTGTAACAGGCTTTAAAAAATTGTTATATTTTCTGAGGACATGAAAATCAAGAGCACGTGATGTTAGAGAGAAATGGTAATATCATGGAGTTGGTGGTTTATTCATTCATTTGTTCATTTATTTCTTTATTCATTTATCAATTGATTGGTAGTGTTAGGAAAATAGTAAATATTCGTTGATTAAAAGGAATGAATTAAAGTGACTGAATTAAACATCTTATGAGTGCCTACTCTGTACCAGTTACTAAATTAGGGACATGAAAGATACAAAGTTTAATAAAACAAGATCATACCCTCAAGAAACTTACAATTTAATGATTCCTTATGTCTCTTTATTGGAATCACACACACACGCACACACACACACACACATGCACGCACACACACATCCTTTAAGAGAGCAATTTTTCAACAGCAAAAGTCTTCTGGTTCAATTGTTTCAAAATTTAAGCTGCAAGGTACAAATGGATAAAAATTACAGCCCAGTCACATCCAAATTAACTATACTTGTTTTTATCCTGTTTGGTTTATAAGGACAACAGAAAAAAAAAAATTTCAAAATTGAGTCCAAATGTTGGCCACCCGATTAGATGGAGTGTAAGCTTCTCTCCAGAGTTATAAATCATCCAGGTCCCACTGGGGAAAGATGCAGCCCTCTGAAAGTGTCCTGAGGCAGGAAGAGGCACCACGACCAGGCAGAGAGAATTCCATTTTGCACGTGTGCCTTTGGAATACCTGTTGAGTGCTGCCTCACGACAAAGAAAAAATGCTTGATGGAGCAGAGCAGGCTTATTCCTGGCCAAACCCAGTCCATTTTTTGGCATGTTTACCTTGGCAGACAAGGAAGAGGTTAGCCAAGGTATCTGCACAGGTTCCTAGTGGATAATAAAACAGATACTTAGCGTAAATGTTCTCTAGTGTAATTCACTTAAACATGCAAACTCCTTTAAGTACACCAAGAGTATTTTAAAAACCATACCAAGTGGGTTTTCTTCCCTCCTCCTAATCCCACAGTGTCATTATTTGCCTTACATTAATTATTTCTTACAGTAGATTCAGCCATAATTTTTGTCTTGTTGGTGGACACATCATTGAATTTTATTGCTGACTTCATGTGTTTGTTAATCAACCACCTTGGGGAAACACAGCAACATTGGACTAAATATAGAGGTGTTTTCTCCTATATTTTATTACTTACAGACAAAGCTTTATGGAGATTGGTAGAAATGTTTCTTCACTTTATTAAACTTGGCACTCCTTCAAGAAAATGTCAGTGAACAGGATAAAAACCATTATTGCACGATTGCCCTGTTGTTGTATGGGAAAAGATCAAAATAGCAATGTCAGCTATTAGAAAGAACAACTTCATTCAATTTACTTTTTTGTTGTTGGCTAAGTGAGTTCAGTTGTAACCAAATGAGATGATGGAAAAAGGGATGTTTTTTCCCTCTTTTTCCCAATGCTTTTCATTTGGGCTTCGTTTGGGCTTTAAATGGACCTAGAAGAAGGTGCTCAAGAGTAACTGGTTACGGGCTTCCCTGGTGGCGCAGTGGTTGAGAGTCCGCCTGCTGATGCAGGGGACGCGGGTTCGTGCCCCGGTCCGGGAAGATCCCACATGCCGCGGAGCGGCTGGGCCCGTGAGCCATGGCCGCTGAGCCTGCGCGTCCGGAGCCTGTGCTCTGCAACTGGAGAGGCCACAACAGTGAGAGGCCCGCGTACCGCAGAAAAAAAAAGAGTAACTGGTCAGAGTCACCTTGGCTGCTACACTTTCTACATCTCACCCCACTCCATTTGGCTGGGGGCCCAACCTAACGCCTTATAAAATAGACCTTTCTCTAAAACATATGCTTCTTCCATACATTAAATACAAAGAAGGAGTTTCACTTAAAGAAGACATTTTACCAAAGCTGATTGTCTTCGAAAAGGTTACATTTCAGAAGGTTTTTGTTCACTGATTACATCAAACAAAGCAGTTGTCTTTGGTAGATTTTTTTTAAGTTTCTCAAGATACCGTTGAATCACTTTTTGATACATGAAATATTTAATGGATGTGAATCTCATTTCGCAAACTTCAGTGTAAAAGAAATATAACTTTGTACATTTTCCATAATTGAAATTCACTTATGGCTCTGAGCTCTTGTTCTGTCAGATTCAGGGGTGGGAGAGGCTCTTAAGCAGAGCCAAGGGGTGTGTGTGTGTGTGTGTGGACCGGTTACTGATGAAAGTTTTGAAATTATAGCCCTACTTGCTTTTTTTTCTTTTGTATCTTCGTTGCAGCACACCGGCTTCTCTAGTTGTGGCGCGCAGGCTCCAAAGCACATGGGCTCAGTAGTTGCAGCGCGTGGGTTTTGTTGCCCCGCGGCATGTGAGATCTTAGTTCTTCCACCAGGGCTTGAACCGGCGTCCCCTGCATTGGAAGGCGGATTCTTAACCACTGGACCACCAGGGAAGTCCTCCTACTTGCTTAGTTTTGGACAAAATTTAAAAATAAATATTTTTTTAAAGATTTTTTTGATGTGGACCATTTGTAAAATCTTTATTGAATTTGTTACAATATTGCTTCTGTTTTATGTTTTGGTTTTTTGGCCGCAAGGCATGTGGGATCTTAGCTCCCCTACCAGGGATTAGAACCCGTACCCCCTGCATTGAAAGGCGAAGTTTTAACCACTGGACCTCCAGGGAAGTCCCTAAAAATAAATATCTTAAGCTTGTGGAAACTGCTTTAATATCTCTTCTTCCATTTCTATCAACATGCCTCTGTGAGATTAGTTTCTCTACTATGAGTGTTAAAACAAAATGTATAAACTATTTAGATATATAGTATCCTCTGTGAGGGTCATTTGCCATCAATCCTACCTAGATGACATAAATTATTCAGCAAGAAACAAGCTTATTTGGTCACATTAATACTTTAAAAATTGATATACATGGGGTTTGTTCTAAGTGTGCATACAGATAACTAATATGGGTTATTTCACTCATGAATTCTTTATTATTCTTGCTTAAAATAGAAATTTACAAGTGCAATTACAACTCTGTTTTAATCACCTATGCCTACTCTTTCAATGAACAGCATTCATAGTTTTGGTGATTTTTTCTTTTCCCCTATATTATGTTTGTTCTGACTACGTTTATTGAACTGTAACTTTATGTCTGTTGAATCTAATAATTTAAAAACTGGCCATATATTTTGATTTTTTAAAATTTAATTTTGCTAGTAATTCATTTGTATTGTATGTTATAAAAGTATTGGTCTGCGATGATAAAAATGCAAAACAAAACATCTGCCCCATTACAAATAGCCTGAAAATTTACAAAGGACTGTACTCAAGTTGGAAAGAAAATAATATACACAAGTTTTATATGCAATCATTTTCTTCTTCCCTGATAGAGCTGCTGCTTCAGAGGATTTTCCCAGAAATCCCTGGGAGAGCCCTTGTCTTTTCTTAGCTCAGAGAGTGAAGGGAAGCAGGTGTGGTACCCTAGGTACTTAGCAGTTATTTCTGATGACTATGAGTTGGTGAAGGCTGCGGGTAGGCATCTGACATAGTTCTATTAAGGTCTGTGTAATCCAAAAGACGCTGCTCTTTCCAAGACACCACACTGTCTCCTGACGGAGGCAGAATTTATGAGTTCAGTAAATAGTTACTGAGCAACTATTATGTACCTGGCTTATTCTGAGCATTGAAATTCAGTAGTAATTAAAACAGACATAAATCCCTGCCTTCAGGGACTTTCCACTCTAGTGCAACGTGTAGGATTTGATGCCTGGGTCATTATATCTGAAATTACGCTTTTGTGGGATGCTTGTGTTTTAGATCAGTGTTTTCCCATTAAAAACAAGTGCACAGTAGAGGTTTTGCCCCAGTTAATGGATAAAGTGAGTTAATAGGATGCACTGTCTCAATGTTAAAGATTTTACCCAAATTTCTTCTTAAGGCTTAATACTAGATTCTAAGGAAAGACGGCAACTGATTAAGCATAAAGTTATTTTGTTATTTTAAGAGGAATATGTCAATGTTTTAGGTTGTTCCATAAGGATCACACGATCTTCAGGTGTTTCATCTCCAAGGACAAGTTCGAGAACTCCCAAACCGCATGCAGAGAAAGAGGAAGCTGCCCTCCTTCCCCAAGGTCAAACTTAAAGGTGAGTAAGCTTATTTCTAAAGGATTGGTGAGTCAATTTCTTGTAAATTTATAGAAATGTTTATAGTTTTTCAGAATCATGAAGTACTGACATCAGATAAAGAGCCTATGGAACCCAATCCTAAAAAGACAAGGGGAAATCATCAAGAGAACATGAAAAAATGGCTAACACACTAATTTTAAAACGTTGACCTCACTGGAGATCAGAAAAATGCAGATTAAGACAACAACATACCAGTTTTCACCTCTCCAATGGCAAAGCTTTAAGACAACAATGAATGAATGGTTCAACACAGGAGAGGAGGCGGAGGTGACTGCACTTTTGCACTGCTTTTGGGAATATAAAGTGGATACAACTTTTCACAAAAGCACTTTCACAATGATAGGTTTAAATAGGCACATAATCTTTGTTCCAATAAATAAATTTCTGGAAATTTATTGAAAATCAAAAAATATAGGAAAAGGGTCATATACAAAAGTATTCCCTGCAGTACAACTTACATCAGAAAAAGGTGTAAAGAATTTAAATTTTTCACAAAAAGAAAATTGATACGTAAAATACGTTGCAACCCACATGATTTAATTATGTAGCCATGAACTGTTCATAAAGTTAAGGGACAGAGTAAAACTATAGTCGAATCTCAAGCAGAGGAAAATATACATGCATTAAATACAAAATGTACAAGACATGGTGACTAGTTGATAATACTGTATTCTATACTTGAAAGATGCTAAGAGAGTAGATCTTAAAAGTTCTCACCACACAAAAAAAGTAACAATGTGCCACCATAGATATGTTAACTAACTTTGTTGTAATCGTTTCACGGTACATATGTCATATCAAATTATCACTTTGTATACTTAGGCTTACACAATGTTATTCGTCAGTTATATCTCAATAAAGCTGGAAAAAACCCGAAAGAATACAAAAGGGAACAGCATTAAGATTTTCACCGTCAATTCTCTGGGTGATGGGTGGCATTATGGGCAGTTTTTTGTTTTCTTTTCTCTACTTTTCTACATAATCCAAGTTTTCCATAATTATGATATATTATTTTGATCATTAAAATTTTGAGGGAAATATTCCAGGTATAAACCATTTTACAGTTGTGGATTCTTTAAAGATGTCCATAGTTAAGGCCTTACCATTAAAGAAATTTTCACTCCAGAGCTGAAGAAAGAACCTGTAAGAGGAAGCACATGCATGACCACACACTGAAAAATCTAGGAGAGCAAATAGCTCCACCCACCAGTCACTCACTCCATGAGCAAACGCCTCAGAGAGTGGAGCTGGAAACCCTGAGGTTAGGCTTATTGCTTGTGTCGCTCCCTGTGTGCTTAAAGTGATAGTTTTCAATTATACATGACTGTCAATATGGTACCTTTATGCAAACACAGCACTGCACACAAAGTCATATACACCAGTGGGGCTCAACCACAGCACTATTGACATTTTGTAGCTGGTAATTCTTTGTTGAGTGGGGCAGGTGGGGGGCAGTGGGGGAGGTCTCCTGTGCATAGTAGGATGTTTAGCAGTATCTATGGCTTCTAACCACTAGATGCCAGTAACATCCCCAGCCCCAGTCATGACATGTCTCCAGACATGGCCTAAGTCCCCTGGGGGCGGCATGCTCCCTCCCAGCTGAGAACCACTGATGTGCAGGGGTGCCCTGTGCCATGCAGAGATGCACCTGCATGTATGGGTGTGATTGCACCCCCGAGATATTTACAACCAGGGTGTTTGTTGACCAGTGACTGTGCTGAACCTGTTGTTAAAAATCTTGAGTGTCACATTTCCATGCTGTACTTTATGGGCTACTTAAGGAGGATCCAGGGAGAACATGTCTCTATGTGATTTCCCTTATGTGCTGATTTTAAAACCTAGCCCAGTATAGATTACACTGTATATAATCCTTTATGCAATCTTTAACATTTTATGTCATTTTTAAACCATAAACAAGGTAAGCTCTATATTGCTAATGGATACACATTGTGTGTTTAGTTAAATGTTAAGTTATTAACCCTGGATGATAGGGGAAAAGTTGATATTACATTTTTAAAAACTGAGCTTTGAAGTCAAATGAACAAAATCATCTAAGGGCAGTTCATGGCTAACCACACGCTGGCTTGTGAGTAAGCTGACATACGCCCTGGAAAATGGGATGCCTCACTCTCTAGCCAGGGCTAGAAAGCCAGAACCTTCCCACAGCTTTCTGTAGACTTTGGAAGGTAAAGGACACACTTCAGCAGCATGTTATTTATTGGGGGAAAATATTATTGTTGAAGGATGACTAGGCAATAAGGAAAAAAAATCAGCCTAAGAAATGCATCTCAAACCTATGAATCAATAAAAAGTAGATTTTATAGTTCTGGAAGTTGTGTTTGTTTGTTTACTGGAACCCAGACTCGCATCTGGCTACTAGATACAGCACCGACCTTATGGATAAAGGCTACAAATGGACCCACAATCATCTATGGAAACAAATTTGAATCTACCAGGATTTTAGCACCAGACGACCCTGGAATAGACCATAAGGCTTGTCCAACTTTGACCAGTAGTATCTTATTGAATTGGAGCTTTTCAAACCACCTTGGCACAAACACCACTAATACACAGTCACTAATACACACATACATACAGTTAAAGGGCCTACTGACCCGGACAGCAGAGCGTTCCAGAGTGAAGGCATCCTGCAGTACAACCACGATTTCTCTGCTTTATGGTCACAGCCATCTAAGAACAGCCTCTGTCCACTCATCCCCATCACCACGCTGCTCTGTAAAAAGACACGAGGAGACAATTGGTGAGGACGAAGAAAGTGAGAATGACAGGCTTTAGGAAAGCTATATCTGTTCTGATGACATTTATGTAACCTTTAAACATACACATGGTAAACTGTATTGCTAATGGATCTACATATATTTATGTAAAACTACAAAATATAACTATAAGGATATACAACAAACTCATGATAATGATGATATATATATTAATGATATTATATATATATATGCATATAGTCAAATAGGTTCAGGGTTTGGTCTTTGCCACTTACTAAGGGGCCTTGAGCTTATATATTTTTCTTGAATATACCAAGTCTCAGTTTTATCAAATATACAATGAAGATAATAATACCACCAACCTCTGGTAACTGACTAGACTGCTGAACTGAATGAATAAGCATTTTCAGAACTCTAGTGGAAAACTGATGAATTCATAAAAGGGCTAACAAAAGATCAAGACTAAAAAAAATTAATTATATGGGACTGAGTGAACTGATGAGTATGATTATAATTTTTGTGACTTTCTGTTTGAATAATAATAAAAAAATAGTACCAACCTCATTGGATTGTTATGGGGATTAAGTGAAAAAATCTTGGGAGCAGGCACACAATACACGTTCAGTTCAAAGTAGCTGCTATTGATATGACAAGTTCCAAAGTTATGAGCGTTGCATGCTAAGTTGCATAACAGAATGTCCGTTACCTTGATTTGTGTCTGGAGAACTCACTGGAAGCTTAACTCAGAGCATTCACAGCAGAAGCTCTGGAGACTCCAAAGTCTGCTGGGGACCATTTGCATTGAGTTGCTGTGGCCAGGAGGGAGAAGAGGCTTCTTGCAGTGCCATGCCATGGGAGTCACAGAACACGGTTCATCAGATTGGAAGTCAAGGATTAGTAAGATAAGACACACGTGGTTCCCGGATCTCTCTCCATTCTGCAGAGAAGTGTCAGGCCAGCTTGCTGAACACATAGGGCTACACTCCAGGAGAGGTGCTCTGCCCTCTTCTGGTTCCCCCTTTTTTGAGCTGAACTTGAGGGGGAGGCTTTTCAGCTTGAGTGGGAGTGGATATTGTCTGTCTGAATTGGATGCCAGACGTTTAGGAGAAGCTGCGGAACGCAAGATGCTCAGTACTTGGATTCCATGGGGGCCAGTGGTGTATGGGGTGTGTGTGTACAGCATGCCCCCCTCCTGGGGAGAGGAAGCTCCCAGTCCCATGGAAAGTTTAGTTTGGGCACTGCTTGGGTAAAAACCAACACTGCCCTGGAGAGGCCACTGGCAAACAACCCAGAAGGAGCCCTGTGGTCCTTTCCTGGATCATCCTCTTGTCCCTCTAGTAGACAGAGAATGATGGACATAGTTACAAACATTCAGCAGCAATAAACTTTCTAGAGCATCTCTGAAGGCCATGACTCTAATGTAGATCAGGTAAGAAATGGAAATATTCTCTGGTCATCCCTTGCTGTGAAAGATAGAGGTTTTGGTGTTTTGGTGGGCCAGGGGTGCATGGGGGTGGGGATATAATAGGTATGGAGCCCTTGAACTGGGTCTCAAGGGATGGGGGGCTTTGAAGGATGGAGAAGAGAAAAAGTTGGGAGAACTGAATGAGCAAAAGCATGGAGGGGGACAAGGGGAATGATCTAGAATAACTAGATGCGTATTGCTTGAATTGAGAATTTATTTGGAGGTGGGTGGGAAAGGAGGTTGAGGTCAGTTTCTGATGGGAACCAATCACCAGGCTAAGGGTTTTAGATTTTATTCCAAATGCGGCTAAGGAATGGCAGCGCCTGGGTGATAACTCGGGTCTCTTGACTCCTAGCTCCTCTGTGCATCTCTTCAGGTCTCCTGCACTGCCTTGCAATGTCTCTGTCTTCAGGAAGTATAGTGTTGCACTTGGAAATGAGATAATCTGGGCTTCAGTTCATGCAGCAGTTGTGTGCCTTGGCCAAATCACCTTTCTGGGTTTCAGTTTCTAAAATCCAAAATGAGATGGTTGGAGCAAATATTTTCTGGCTCTTTAAAGATGGAAGTAATCTTTTGGGAAGATTAATATAATGACAGTGTTCAAAATAGTTAGGGAGGAGGGAAAACCTACAGAGACACCAAAAATCCTCCGGTTACATGATTTATGCTAAATATAACATAATGTCTTTTATACAACAGACTCTTAACATCTTTCCCTTTCTCTCTCTCTCTCCCGCACCCCGACCATTTATTTTAAAACATTTTAAGCCACAGTTGAGCTTTACTTAATTTGATCTTTAGGTATTGTATATTCCTTACTATGAGACAGTTTTACATGTAAAATACTTTCTTTTTGAATGAGGTATACACTTGCCATCAAGATGAATAGCTCATCTTTTTAAACTTTTGTCCATTTTAAGTTTCACCTAATTCCTGGACTCCATTGTAACGCCCAATTCCCACATGTCCACTCATGTTTGTCTACAGCCCAAAGCAGGTCTCAGGAAGAATAGCAAAGCAGAGACCAGGAGAGGTAGCCAACCAAATGCTGAACCACATAGACCTTCTTTTGATGTGCCCCAAAGTCTGCCAAACCAAAGTCCTTGAGGATCTTGAAGAATTCAAAACCATATATAAAATAAATAAATGCAAATAGCACATTTCCTAGTTACAGAAGGTCTCCCTGGACCTCTTCGGGTCCAAGTTTTTCCCTTGTTTTTTTCTTCCTTGGTGTCAGGGGGGAACAAGGCCAGAGTTTGATCCTTTACTGAAAGGTTATATACAAGGAGGGAGGGATGAAAGAATAATAATGAGTCAGGTCTTATGGGGAAGGAAAAGTAAAAGTAAACATCTCCCTGGAAAATAAACCTCTGCTCTTTCAAACCCTGGGATGCCACCTTTTCAAGAATGAGCTGTTCCAAGAGTGGATACATGTATATGTATAACTGATTCAGTTTGCTGTACACCTGAAACTAACACAGCATTGCAAATCAACTATACTCCAATAAAAATTAAAATAAAGAAACTCTAAATACATTCAAAATAATTAAAAAAAAAAAAAAAGAATGAGCTGTTGCAAACTCTGGTGTCATCCCTGAGTAGCCCTCCTTGAAGAAAATTGGCCAAACTAAATGAGCCATCCTAACCTGTACAAATCTTTTTCATATTTTCATCAGTTACACATCTGTTTCTCTGGTGTTACTCACTATGTTTTAAGACATTAAAAGGCAAATTTTAATATGGACCCCAAAAGTTTATAATATAATGTTATATATACATAAAAGAAAAACCTGTTTCTCCTACTCTCAACACTTCTGTTGCTAGAGGTATGAGTTTTTCTTACATCAGCCAGTTCTCCAACTCCCTGGACACCAGCTGGGTGTGCTACCATTCAATAATGGCAGTAACCTCCAGGAACTAGTAGAGACCTATAGGTCAAGAACCTGGTCCCACAAGGCTCCTCCCATTTCAGATGCCAAGAGCAAGTCCCAGGTTCTGACTGGCTATAAATTGAGGAGGGAGTGTCCCATGACCCCTTCCTTTGGTTTGATAATTTATTAGGATGTCTCACAGAACTCAGGAATATGCTTTACTTACAGTTACTTGTTTATTATAAAGGATACAACTCAGGAACGACCAAATGGGAGAGATGCATGGAGCGAGGATGTGGGAAGGGGCATGGAGTTTCCATGCCTTCTCTGAGACCCCTTTCTAAGCTAAACTACTTGGGTTTAAGGACAGCTAAGCCATTTATCATATGTATGAAATTAAGCAAGTGACCATCTCTTTGTGTGTCAGTTTCCTCACCTATCACTTGGGAGATAATGATAGTACACCTGCCTCCCAGGGTTGGTGTGAGATGAAATGGTGTGTGAAGTGTTCAGGACAGTGCCTGCAAATGCTATAAAGGGCCAACGCATGCCACTCTGTGGCATAGGATTAAATACCTGCATTAGAGTGGGATAGGACAATAATAGTTAACATTCATAGAGCACTTATCTCGGGGCTAGGTGCTTTACATATATTAACTCACTTTATCCCCACAGCAGCCTAAGCTGTAGATAAACTCTTACTTTCATCGTCATCATCACCACCATTATCCCCATTTTACAAACGAAGATACTGTGATCCAGAAGGTTAAGTGGCTTGCTCAAGGTCACCTAGCTTGCAAGTAAGTAGCCCCGCTGGGGTTTGAGCCCCTGTAGTCTAGGACAATAGGCAACATTGGCTTCTCCCCTATTCTAGAAGATGAAGGTCCACAAACAAAGGGCACATTAGGAAATACCACATTAAATGTTTGCCCTGTGTTTCGTTAACTTCGGGGTAAAAAACGTAAACATCATTTATTTTCAAGAAACACAGCAACAGTCTTTCGCTTATGCTCTGAGGGCTTCTTTGCCCTTGTTCTTTTCAGCTCTGAGGCCGACTACCCACATCTGTGATGCCCCACCGCATTCACATCCATCCATCCATTCCTGTGGCGGAAGCTACAGTTCTGAAACCATCTCTAATTTCAGGGGCATGAACTCTTTCTCTTTCTTTCCTCTTCTCCAGGCTTTTTTTTTTTTTTTTCTATTTCTTTCTGCCTCTTCCTTACCTTCTCTGTAGACTTCCTTTCTCTCCTTCTTCTCCACAACTTATTTAGGCCTGAAAAGCAGCCAGGGAAATGATATTTGCTTTGGGAGGAGTAGAGAAAAATAAAAGTTGAGCTAGCAAGTTAAAAGAATAACTCTGATTTTCTACAAAGGGCTACTTCATAGAAAGATTGTGACTTATGGTTCTTTATAGTGGCTCTCCCTTTCTCTCTCTCTCTCTTTACTTTAGGAAAAACAAAGTTGATGTAAACAGCTGGAGACCATAACTTGAAAAACCAAGTAAGTTAAGCTGAATAAAACTTCCTGTTTTCCTCTCCTACCCAGGTCTACAGGGGGTTGGCCTACAAGGCCGCCTTCCAAACCAGATGTTTGATTCCCAAAGCTTGTTTCAGAGTCTCTGCATATCAATTAATCTTTACACAGCATGACCAGACCTTAGATTCAATTACAAGGAGCATGCTTCAGCCAAGTGCCTGCTGGGACACAGGTGCCTCTTGGGAAAAGCAGGGTAAATGTGGCCAGCACATGACATGGGACCTGCCAGTTAAATTCTCTTTTATCACAATCTAAATTACATCCAATGTTAACAGAACTCCTCCTAGAAGCCAGGTACCATGCTAAGACTCCAGATTTAATCTCATAGAATCCGCATGACAACCACACAAGGGAGATACAATTACTAGTATCTCAGTTTTATAGATCAGGAAATCAAGCCTTGGAGACGATAATTACCTGACCCGAGTTTCCACTCCTAGTAAGGGTTTCCTTCCACCCCTTCCTAACACTCAGCCCTTCCCTGTTTAGAAAAGACGAATGCATGGGAAAGAAACCTCCTCTCTGGAAAGGAGACATTATCGTCTGCGTCCCTCTGCTCCTGCCTAGGCTGCTGAACGTGTTGCTTTTCTCCTTGGCTCTTCATCCTCTTTGGAGACATGCTGTCTTCGATTTTGAAGATCCGTCTGCCTCCTCTGAGGTCACACTCGGCCAACGGTCCCAGGACCCACTGCCAGTAATAATGCAGGTTCCTTTCAGCCCATCTTTCCTCCTCAGATGCATAACCCAGAGCAGGGAGGATGAATCCCTTTCATGATAAAACTCTTTCAGTGCTCCAGCGGATCATAAAAATGAGCTCCAAGCATGACACCCATCTATATTTGTCCTTTTCACACCGAGTGACCATCTGCCAATAGGATTAGTGGTAGGGCTGTTATTAACGGTCTCTTCCCTGCAAAACAAGGCACAAATCACGTGCTTTTGGTAGAAGCTGATTCTTGCCTGTTGGGTAGTTTTCAGTAGCTAGAAATACAAAGTCATTAAAATGTATATTTTGTTTGCTTTGTGGGATCTTCAAAAAGTCCCATCATTTCCCAACTGTAAAGATACCAGGTTTAGCTTTTCAACCAGCTAACGGGCACCCACCAGTAGAGTTCGATGCTTTTCTGGGTGGCCTCCACGTCAGGTTCAGCTCTGAGTGACCACCCCTCTCTACAGTTTGCCACATCCCCGTGGAGAGAACATCCTCACCATTAGCACCCCTACCCTATGCACCAAGCTCTTCAAGGAACAGAAACGTAGTCTTTTCTCACAAAGTTCAGGAACTCCCCGTGTATCTCCCTTGTTCTTTTCAGGCAAGGATACCGTCCGCCAGCGTTTCATGTTCAACATCTGGAAAACACTGATTTAAATGAAGAAACAAAACAGATGTCTTTACAGCAGATATTCTCAGTGGCCTTAATATCCTAATGTCACTCTGAGTCCCCAAGAAGGGAATGTAATATGTAGTTTCCCAAACTTTTTTGACCTTGGAATCCTTTACTTGGGAACCTCTTATGGTATTAATGTCCCACAGACACACTTTGGGAAATCACAAAGCCATACAGCCACCACATGTTGAGGACTGATCAATGCTGAACACTCTGCATCCATTTTCTCACTTAACATCCATCACGTCCTAAACGGCACACCTTATCATCATTTTACAGGCACAGAAAACGAGGCTTATGGAATTTCAGTTACTTGCTCAAGGACACACGGCCAGCAGAGGGTAATGCAATAGCAGGACCAAAGGTTTTGAATGCTAAATCTCATCTTCTTCTTTTTCCTTAAGAAACTTTCTTTCTTTCTTTCTTTCTTTCTTTCTTTCTTTCTTTCTTTTTCTTTCTTTCTTTCTTTCTTTCTTTCTTCTTTCTTTCTTTCTTTCTTTTTTTCTTTCTTCTTTCTTTCCTTCCATCTTTCTTTCTTTCTTTCTTTCTTTTTCTTTCTTTCTTTCTTCTTTCTTTCCTTCCATCTTTCTTTCTTTCTTTCTTTCTTCCTTCCTTCCTTCCTTCCATCCTTTCTTCCTTCCTTCCTTTCTTCCTTCCTTTCTTTCTTTTTCTTCTTTTAAGAAATTTTTAAAATGCAGAGAGAACATAACAAACACCCACCTTTCTACTATGCAAAATTAGTCATTTCTTGTGGTCATATTTCTTTCCAGTCTTTTTTTTTAAAAAAAGTAAAATATTACAGATAAAAGTTGTTCATTTCTTATCAGGCTGCTTCCTTGTTATCAATGAACCCCAACCCCAGGAGCAAAGTCTTGAAGGACCACAGTCAAGGCTGCTTTCGGCTGCTGTCTTTTCAATCCATAAAAATATTTCCTCTCACTTATTTATCATCTCCCCAGTGCCCTCTTGAGTTCCATTCTAAATCTGAGGCACAAAGAGAAATATTTTAAAATAACATGATAAGCAAAACCTGAGGTCAGTCGCGGATACCTTGGCCCACGGTTAAGAAAGGAGCCCCATTCAGGTTTTCAGAGCAGCGAGTAGAATCTAGGGGGATATTCTCAGGTGGGGCTGGGGTGGAATGTGCTGTAGGAGCGGACAGTCCTGCAGAGCGCTAGCTAGTGACAGCACGCAGTGTAGCGGTGTGGTCTACCCGTGTGGACCCAGATGGCCCTGTGTCAAAGCCCGTTATACCGGCAATCGCTCCAGATCACCCCATCTAAGGTAAAACTTCCTGCCATTCTCTTTCTCCTTTATTCATTTTTCTACATAGTTACCTCTTCCTGGCAGTATGGTACATTTTTACGTGTTTATTGTTTCTTGTGTGTCTTCTCCACTGGAATGTAAGCTCTTGGAGGCAGGGCCTTGTCTGCTGTTCACTATGTTCACCTGCCCTCCGTGGCTGCAGCTCATCAGAGAAGATTAAGTGCTTCTGGAGAGCATGGAAGGAGACAGCCAAGAAGGAAGCAGTAAAACTTTTTTTAAAGATTTCAAAGCATCAAAAGAGAATCAAATCTGATATCACAGATGAGCATTAGTTTCTGACACAGAGAAAAAGAAGGCAACACTACAGTTGGTGTTACTCTCCTAGGAGTCTCTTTTCACAGGAGGCAAATATGGACATTTGGAAAAAGAACTAAACTCCACGCTTCATGGAACAATGTTTCCCAGTGAAGAATACTGCTGCTGGTCACTGGAGGGAGGAACAGTAAATAGAGATTTTTTACCTCCCATCTTCGGGCTCTAGAGGTAACTGTGTGAATACCAGAGGTGGTTAAACCAAAGGCACATTGAGCATCTTTGCTGTGATAACAGGTGACCCCCAGTTCCCTGTGGCTTGCAAAAACAAAGGTTTACTTCTGTCTACTATGACCCTGCTGGACTCTGCTCTATTTGGGTTACAGGCTGAGGGAGGAGCCTTTATTTACAACATGTAATTCTCATGGCAAAGGACTTCTCTTTAAATGGTGGCATAACTCATATCCGCTTGCATTCTATTGGCCAAAGCAAGTTACATGGCCAAGCCCTATGTTGAGGGGATGGGACTGTATCTTCCTCTTCTCAGAGGAGTCACGGAAAGTCTATGGCAACAGACGAGAAGTGCAATTATTCCATAGGAAGGACGAGTGAAGGGCTAAGAGCAATAATATGATCTACCCGCCAAATTTTTTTTATATTCCTGGAAGCTAAGAAACATCAAACCACATCCCATACATCCTTAGGAGAAGGAAAGATTGAGAAAGAAAATATATAGAATCCTGTCACAGACTCTTAAAACAAGAGAAGAAAAAACAAGAACATAGGATGTGGATGAATTTAACATCCCCTCCACCATTTTTCACTTTTGCAGGCATGGACAGCAAAATCACAGATGTCAAAAAATGTGGCCTTATGCATCACAGCTTTGACATTTGATTAATAATTTGATAGATTGCATTATCATTCCTGATTATTTGCTGCCCCTCCCTGTGAGAGGATTGAGTTTTCCTGCCCCTTTGATATCAGAATTGGTAATGTGACTTACTTTGTCCAGTGAAATATGAGCAGAAGTTTTGTAGCATTTCAAAGCTATTGCTTTGTTTTTTAAGCACCTTGATTACAAACAGGTTTCAGTGTTTGCTGTCATTTTGTAACTTTGGGCGTTTAGTTGCTACATTTAAAGATCTTTTTTTTTTTACTGCTGCAAAAAATTACAAAGTATGAATATATTAGAGTATATTTACCCTTTCCCTATTAATGAACACTTTGATGGACAGTTTTTTCTCTATTATAAACAAGATTACAATAAAAATTCTTAAACATGTGTTTTCAAGTAACTGTGGGACAAGAAAAATTGCTCGGTGGAACGGGATATACAATTAACTAGTAAAAAAGTCTTCCAAATATATAGCTCAAAATACTTTACCAATTCATATTCTTACCAGTGATGTATGTCATTTTTCTGTACCTTGAAAGCAACGTTTTTTAAAAAACATGTATTGAATATTTACTATGTCTCAGGAACAAAATGCTCTGTGTATATCAATTTAATTATTCATCAGAACAATGCTATGTGGTAGGTACTCTTATTATCCCCTATTTACAGATGAGGAAATAGATGCAAGAAAAGTTAAGTGAATGCCCAAAGTCACACAGTTACTAAGTGGTGAAGCTGGGATAGTAATTCACCCAACATGAGCCCAGAATTGTGTTTTGCCAGGAAAATGGGAGGAAAGTGGAATGCTGTTGTTTCTATTTGAATTGCTCTGGTCAGTGTGAGAATATCCATTTTATTTTCTGTGTGCTGGGCTTTCATTTTCTTCTGTGAATTTCCCATTTGTAACCATTGCTTATTACTGTGGACCACGTGCACCGTAAGATGGAACCCCATGATTCTTCCTCTTGCTATTCACAGCCAGGAAATGGTGTGAATTCACACCCATGTGTAATCACTTTTGAGCGTGGGCTGCACCTAATGACTTACCTCTAACAAACAAAACACAGGAAAAGTGATGGGATGTCCCTTCAGAGATTAGGTTACAAAAACCTCTGACATCTGTCTTGATGCACTCTCTGGCTCTCTCTCATTTGCCCACTTTGAGAAAACCTGCTGCCATTTTGTGAGATTCCCAGTGAGGAATTGAGGACCTCAGTCCAACAGCCCACAAGAAACTGAATCCTGCCAACCACCACGAGTGATCTTAGAGGCATATCCTTCCCCCATAATTTCTTGAGATGCCTGTAACCACACTCAAACCCATGATTGTCTAATCTATCATTAATTTACTTTTATATATGGGGTGAATTAAGGACCTCCTTTTTCTTTTTTTTTTAAGTGGACTGCCAATTGTTACACCGTCTGTTAAAGAGTCCAAATGTGAGGTCATTGATTAGATATGTCACCTTCATTGCTTGTTATATTTTCAAATATATGTGAATCTGTTTTTCACACTTTCTGTCTGGCCACTGATCTATGTGTGTATTGTGTCTTAATTCTTGTCTTGAGTTTGATGACTTTATAATATATTTTGATATCTGGCAGCCTAGGTTCTCTCTCATCACTGTTTTCCAAAAGTCTATTACTTAAGGTTTTTCAGATGAAATTTAGAAAAATTTTTAATTTCCATGAAAAATCCTGTTAATATTTTCAATTGAAATGCATTAAATTTGTAAGTTAACTTGGGAAGAGTTGACATATTTATAATATTGTGTGTTCCCTTCTAGAAACATGGACTACCACTCCACTTCTCCAAGGTTTCCTTAATATCTTCTCAGTAAGGTTTCATAGCTTTCTTCTTGTACCTCTTGCACATTTTATTGCTGCTGTGATTGAGATCATTTTCCTTCTAACCAGTTACTGTTGCTCTATAGGAAGATCATTGGTTTGTTTATTTCATGTTTTAGCATGATACTTTCTGGTAGTTTCTCATGCTCCTAGTTTATGTGTTGTGGTTATTTAATGAGAAATGGCTGCTGAAGTTTAGCAAATGCTTTTCCACATCTATTGAGATGCTCATGTGGTTTTATCCTTTAATCTGTTAGTACAGTGAGTAACATTATAAGATCTTTAACATTTTCAACTCTATTTTTGCATTATTGGTTAAATCCTACTTAGTTATGATGTGATATTCTTTCAACCCACTACAGGATTTGATTTGCCAACCTTCTATTTAGGGTTTTGCATCAGTGTTTAAAAGTGAAATTAGCCTGCTATTTTCTTTCTTTGTACCAGCTGTGTCTGGTTTTAGAATCAGTGTTAGGCTGGCATTAAAATTGAGTTCAGGTGTTTTCTTTTTTTTTCATATTCTGGGACAATTTTTATAACATGAGAATTATACATTCTTGGGACATTATTTTATCTGTCACCTGTAAACCCATTTGGTGCTAGTGCCTTTTAAAGAGGTACTGTGTTATTTTACAAGTAGAAATCTTCTCCAAACGTGAAAAAGGAAAAAGTTTGTTTTATATTTATTCTATTTACTAAGAAAAACTTATTTTTCTCTCAAAAAATTTCTAATAGGTTATTGTTTTTATTTGTTTTTTATTTTCTTTAGTTGCTTGGAAATTTTATAGTTTTTTTTTTATTATAAATTCTCTTTCAAAGTTACTGGTTTTCTATAACCCTGTGTAACATTTCCTATTTAGGCAGAATCCATTCACCATTGAAGAAAGACTACTTAAAATTGAAGGCTTTGGCTTTAGTTCTCCATATTAATGTAATAAGTAATCCTGGAAAATTTGTACAGACATTTCAGGATTAAAACCCAACATAGAAGTGCAGAAGTTATTTTCCCTAGATGAAACATATATGTTCTTGATTCATGCGATAATATAGTCTGGGAAAAACCTCAGACCAAAATAAAGCCTGTGCAGATACAAACACATACACTATATTCACTAATATTTAAAACCATTGGAGACAGAAGCTACTCATTATTTTAAATTACAAAACACAAGGCATGCATATGGGAGCTCTTCTCACCCTGCCCTGGACAGTGCCCCTGGAGCATCCAGGTCGTCCCTCAGGTGCCTGCCAAGCGGTGGCATCGTTTCCTGTTCCCAGGCAGCCCCTCATATCCCCACTGCAATGGTGTGTCCAGTGAGAAGCTTTCTTGGGGGTCAAGAAGCCATGTGGCTGACACAGTGTTGGTGCTCTGGCCAGGTGTCAGTCCTGAGCCTCTGAGGTGGGAGAGCTGAGTTCAGGACATTGGACCACCAGAGACCTCCTGGCCACATGTAATATCAATCAGCGAGAGCTCTCCCAGAGATCTCTGTCTCAACAATAAGACCTAGCTCCACCCAATGACCAGCAAGTTCCAGGGCTGGACACCCATGCCAAACAGCTAGCAAGACAGAAACACAACCCCATCCATTAGCAGAGAGGCTGCCTAAAATCATACTAAGTTCACAGACACCCCAAACACACCAGTGGATGCAGTCCTGATTACCAGAAAGACAAGATCCAGCCTCATCCACCAGAACACAGGCACCAGTCCCTTCTACCAGGAAGCCTACACAACCCACTGAACCAACCTTACCCACTGGGGGCAGACATCAAAAACAACAGGAACTACAACCCTGCAGCCTGAGAAAAGAAGATCCCAAATACAGTACGTTAAGCAAAATGAGAAGAAAGAGAAATGTGCAGCAGATGAAGGAGCAAGGTAAAAACCCACCAGGCCAAACAAATGAAGAGGAAATAGGCAGTCTACCTGAAAAAGAATTCAGAGTAATGATAGTAAAGATGACCCAAAATCTTGGAAATAGAATGGAGAAAATACAAAAAACGTTTAACAAGGATCTGAACAGCTAAAGAGCAAACAAACAATGATGACAACACAATAAATGAAATTAAAAGTTCTCTGGAAGGAAACAATAGCACAGTAACTGAGGCAGAAGAACGGAGAAGTAATCTGGAAGATAAAATAGTGGAAATAACTATCACAGAGCACAATAAAGAAAAAAGAATGAAAAGAATTGAGGACAGTCTCAGAGACTTCTGGGACAACATTAAATGCACCAACATTCGAATTATAGGGGTCCCAGAAGAGGAAGAGAAAAAGAAAGGGACTGAGAAAATATTTGAAGAGATTATAGTTGAAAACTTCCTTAATATGGAAAAGGAAATAGTCAATCAAGTCCAGGAAGTGCAGAGAGTCCCATACAGCATAAATCCAAGGAGAAACATGCCAAGACACATACTAATCAAACAATCAAAAATTAAATACAAAGAAAAAATATTAAAAGAAGCATGGGAAAAGCCACAAATAACATACAAGGGAATCCCCATAAGGTTAACAGCTGATCTTTCAGCAGAAAGTCTGCAAGCCAGAAGGGAGTGGCAGGACATATTTAAAGTGATGAAAAGGAGAAACCTATAGCCAAGATTACACTACACAGCAAAGATCTCATTCAGATTCGACGGAGAAATTAAAAACCTTTACAGACAAGCAAAACCTAAGAGAATTCAGCACCATCAAACCAGCTTTACAACAAATGCTAAAAGAACTTCTCTAGGCAGGAAACACAACAGAAGGAAAAGAACTACAATAACAAACACAAAAAAATTAAGAAAATGGTAATAGGAACATACATATCAATAATTACCTTAAATGCAAATGGATTAAAGCCTCCAACCAAAAGACACAGACTGGCTGAATGGATACAAAAACAAGACCCATATATATGTTGTCTACAAGAGACCCACTTCAGACCTAGGGACACATACAGACTGAAAGTGAGGGGATGGAAAGAGATATTGCATGCAAATGGAAATGAAAAGAAAGCTGGAGTAGCAATTCTCATATCAGACAAAATAGACTTTAAACAAAGACTATTACAGAGACAAATAAGGACATTACATAATGATCAAGGGATCAATCCAAGAAGAAGATATAACAATTGTAAATATTTATGCACCCAACATAGGAGCACCTCAATACATAGGGCAAATGCTAACAGCCATACAAGGGGAAATCAACAATAACACAATCATAGTAGGGGACTTTAACACCCCACTTTCACCAATGGACAGATCATCCAAAATGAAAATAATTAAGGAAACACAAGCTTTAAATGATACATTAAACAAGATGGACTTAATTGACATTTATAGGCCATTCCATCCAAAAACAACAGAATACAATTTCTTCTCAAGTGCTCATGGAACATTCTCCAGAATAGATCATATCTTGGGTCACAAATCAAGCCTTGGTAAATTTAAGGAAATTGAAATTGTATCAAGTATCTTTTCCGACCACAATGCTATGAGACTAGATATCAATTACAGGAAAAAATCTGTAAAAAATACAAACACATGGAGGCTAAACAATACACTACTTAATAACCAAGAGATCACTGAAGAAATCAAAGAGGAAATCAAAAATTACCTAGAAACAAATGACAATGAAGACACGATGACCCAAAACCTATGGGATACAGCAAAAGCAGTTCTAAGAGGGAAGTATACAGCAATACAATCCTACCTCAAGAAACAAGAAACAACTAAAATAAACAATCTAACCTTACACCTAAAACAATTAGAGAAAGAAGAACAAAAAACCCTCAAAGTCAGCAGAAGGAAAGAAATCATAAATATCAAATCAGAAATAAATGAAAAAGAAATGAAGAAAATGATAGCAAAGATTAATAAAACTAAAAGCTGGTTCTTTGAGAAGATAAACAAAACTGATAACCTATTAGCCAGACTCATCAAGAAAAAAAAGGAGAAGAATCAGATCAACAGAATTAGAAATGAAAAGTAACAATTGACACTGCAGAAATACAAAGGATCATGAGAGATTGCTACAAGCAACTCTATGCCAATTAAATGGACAACCTGAAAGGAATGGACAAATTCTTAGAAAAGCATAACCTTCCAAGACTGAACCAGGAGGAAATAGAAAATATAAACAGACCAATCACAAGCACTGAAATTGAAACTGTGATTAAAAATCTTCCAAAAAACAAAAGTCCAGGACCAGATGGCTTCACAGGCAAATTCTATCAAACATTTAGAGAAGAGCTAACACCTCTCCTTCTCAAACTCTTCCAAAATATAGCAGAGGGAGGAACACTCCCAAACTCATTCTATGAGGCCACCATCACCCTGATACCGAAACCAGACAAAGATGTCACAAAGAAGAACTCTACAGGCCAATATCACTGATGAACATAGACGTTAAATTCCTCAATAAAATACTAGCAAACAGAATCCAGCAGCACATTAAAAGGATCATACAACATGATCAAGTGGGGTTTATCCCAGGAATGCAAGGATTCTTCAATATATGCAAATCAATCAATGTGATACACCATATTAACAAATTGAAGGATAAAAACCATATGATCATCTCAATAGATGCAGAAAAAGATATTGACAAAATTCAACACCGATTTATGATAAAAACTATCCAGAAAGTAGGCATAGAGGGAACTTACCTGAACAAAATAAAGGCTATATATGACAAACCCACAACCAACATCATTCTCAGTGGTGAAAAACTGAAACCATATACACTAAGATCAGGAACAAGACAAGGCTGCCCACTCTCACCACTATTATTCAACATAGTTTTGGAAGTTTTAGCCACAGCAATCAGGGAAGAAAAAGAAATAAAAGGAATCCAAATCAGAAAAGAGGTAAAACTGTCACTGTTTGAAGATGACATGATACTATACACAGAAAATCCTAAAGATGCTGCCAGAGAACTACTAGAGTTAATCAATGAATTTGGTAGAGTAGCAGGATACAAAATTAATGCACAGAAATCTCTTACATTCCTATACACTAATGATGACAAATCTGAAAGAGAAATTAAGGAAACACTCCCATTTACCACAGCAACAAAAAGAATAAAATACCTAGTAGTAAACCTACATATGGAGACAAAGGACCTGTATGCAGAAAAGTATAAGACACTGATGAAAGAAATTAAAGATGATACCAACAGATGGAGAGATATACTATGTTCTTGGATTGGAAGAATCAGCATTGTGAAAGTGAATATACTACCCAAAGCAATCTACAGATTCAATGCAATCCCTATGAAACTACCAATGGCATTTTTCACAGAACTAGAACAAAGATTTTCACAATTTGTATGGAAACAGAAAAGACCCCGAATAGTCAAAGCAATCTTGAGAAAGAAAAACGGAGCTGGAGGAATCAGGCTCCCTGACTTCAGATTATACTACAAAGCTACAGTAATCAAGATAGTATGATACTGGCACAAAAACAGAAATATAGATCAATGGAACAGGATAGAAAGCCCAGAGATAAACCCACACACATATGGTCACCATATCTTTCATAAAGGAAGCAAGAATATACAATGGAGAAAAGACAGCCTCTTCAATAAGTGGTTCTGGGAAAACTGGACAGCTACATGTAAAAGAATGAAATTAGAACACTCCGTAACACCATACACAAAAATAAACTCAAAATGGATTAAGGACCTAAATGTAAGGCCAGACACTGTAAAACTCTTAGAGGAAAACTTAGGCAGAACACTCTATGACATAAATCACAGCAAGATCCTTTTTTGACCCACCTCCTAGAGCAATGGAAATAAAAATAAACAAATAGGACCTAATGCAACTTAAAAGCTTTTACACAGTAAAGGAAACCATAAAAAAGACGAAAAGACAACCCTCTGGATTAGAGAAAATATTTGCAAACAAAGCAACTGACAAAGGATTAATCTCCAAAATATACAAGCAGTGCATGCAGCTCAATATCAAAAAAACAAACAACCTAATTCAAAATGTGCAGAAGAACTAAAGAGATTTTTCTCCAAAGAAGATATACAGATTGCCAACAAACACATGAAAGAATGCTCAATATCACTTATCATTAGAGAGAGAAATGCAAATCAAAACCACAATGAGGTATCACCTCACATCAGTCAGAATGGCCATCATCAAAAAATCTACAAATAATAAATGCTGGAGAGGGTGTGGAGAAAAGGGAACCCTCTTGCACTGTTGGTGGGAATGTAAATTGATACAGCCACTATGGAGAACAGTATGGAGATTCCTTAAAAAACTAAAAAATAGAACTACCATATGACCCAGCAATCCCACTACTGGGCATGTACCCTGAGAAAGCCATCATTCAAATAGAGTCATGTACCACAATGTTCATTGCAGCACTATTTACAATAGCCAGGACATGGAAACTACCTAAGTGTCCATCAGCAGATGAATGGATAAGGAAGATGTGGCACATATATACAATGGAATATTACTCAGCCATAAAACAAAAAAGAAATTGAGTTATTTGTAGTGAGGTGGATGGACCTAGAGTCTGTCATACAGAGTGAAGTAAGTCAGAAAGAGAAAAACAAATACCTTATGCTAACACATATATATGGAATGTAAAAAAAAAAAAGTTCTGAAGAATCCAGGGGCAGGACAGGAATAAAGACGCAGACGTAAAGAATGGACTTAAGGACACGGGGACGGGGAAGGGTAAGCTGGGACAAAATGAGAGTGGCATTGACATATATACACTACCAAATGTAAAATAAATTGCTAGTGGGAAGCAGCCGCATAGCACAGGGAGATCAGCTCAGTGCTTTGTGACCACCTAGAGGGGTGGGATAGGGATGGTGGGAGGGAGATGCAAGAGGGAGGGGATATGGGGATATATGTATACGTATAGCTGATTCACTTTGTTATACAGCATGAACTAACACAACATTGTAAAGCAATTATACTCCAATAAAAATGCTAAAAAAAAGTCCCACTAGGCGCATTTACAAAATAGCAGGGTTTCCCCTCTTCCCCTCCCTGGGAGCCTTGGGAAAGTTGATTTGGGCCCCACTGCTCTGTAATATGGGGCATAGATGATTGCCTTCAATGCCTGGATTCACCCAGAGAGTGTAACAAGTTTGCACTTTGCCCTGATAAAATTTTATACACTTTGAGCCAGTAATGGTAATGTAGCCTCATGATAAGAAAACCAGGTGAAGCAGCAGCCCTGAGATGAGGCTGCATTACTAATTCTGGTCACTAAATAAAGGTATCAGTAACCTCAGGCAGCAGTTTGCAAGGGTACATCAGCTGTCTCAGGTTTCAAGGCAAAATTATAGAGGGCAAATTTGATCCCTGGCACACTCCCATGCTCTTTTCTGAATCCCATTCCCACAGCTGTCCTCTTCTTCCTTATCTCCCTATGTGGTAGGTTCAATGGTGAGCCCTTAAATGATATATCCACCTAAAACGTGTGAATGTGACTTTATTTTGGAAAAGGGTCTTTGCAAGATGTTACTAAGTTAAGAACCTTGAGATGAGATCACCCTGGATTACCTGGGAAGGCTCTGAATCCAATAATAAGTGTTCTCATAAGAAGAGAAGAAGACAGCAGGAAGTGATGTGAAGACAGAAGCAGAGATTGAAATGATGCAGCTCTAAGCTAAGAAATACCAAGGATTTCCAGCAGCCACCAGAAGCTAGGAGAGAGGCATGGAGTGGATTCTTCTTCAGAGCCTCCAGATGGAACCAACCCTGCTGACACCTTGATTTCAGACTTCTGCTCTCTAGAGTCATGAGAGAACAAATTTCTGTTGTTGTAATCCACCATGTTTGTAGTAATTCATTATGGAAGGTTCGGGAAACTAATACACCTCAGTGGGGAGTTCTCTCTCTCTGTCTAAAACTTCTCCGTCCCTCTCAGGTCTTCCTTCCAAAATTTCCTCCCTCATTTCCCTGACCCATTAAAACAGTCTCTGAATTACTACTGATTGAATTAAAGTGGTTTGCCATACGTGTAAACAAACTTTAATTTTCATTTGGTGGTTCTGAGGAGTTTGTGAAAAGCTCGTGAGTACTAGTTGGGGAGCTAGTACTGAACTGGGGGTCCTCCTTCCCGTAGCTAATGTGCGAGAGTGGTCACTCCCACTTTCCATGGTCTCTTCCTTCTTGGTGCAACTTTACCAGCAAAGAGTTTTAAATAAAGGAAAATTTCTTGGAAGAAAGACATTAGACATTGAGATAAAATTTGGAACCAGAATAAATTAATGGAGGAACATTATCATCTCCTGGATTCGGCATAGAGAAATCACCTCCTTCAAAGTGGTCGCTAAATAAACGCATCAGTAACCTTGGGCAGGGTACATCGGCTGTCTCATTTGAAGTCACAGATGTCAATACATTTCCACAAGTTTCATGTTGAATCCCACCTTTCAATTCAATAGTTCCCCTAGCTTCCATATTCCAAAGGATGTGTTCCACAAGGTCAGTCTGTGGAGGAGGTGGCATCTCCACCAATCACTTTGGAGTGACACGTCTGAACCAAATGCCCAACTCTGAAGTACAGCTTTCTCTGGGAAGTGGTAAGATTTAACAGTTCACTGAAAAAACTAGTTTACAACCAGCAAAGTTCAAACCACTCTGTTTTGAATTGGGTGAGGCTTTGGGGGAAATAGAGGTAAACAATGTAGTGAAGTTAATTTCTGGTGTAGCCAGAATTCATCTATTAAAGTTGGGGGGGGGTGCGTGGTGAGAGGGTGGCCTTCCTACCCATCTTATCTCCTTCATTAGCTAAGCTGGATGTGCATTTTTATGAAAAAAAAATCTGATAAACAAAGTGCCTGATAATGGGTGAGAGATGTTTATAAAAGCCAAGCTACAAGTGGCCAAAATAATGTAGTTCAGGCCCTTTAATGGTCTGACTTCCTCTAAATAAAATAACTGAAATCAACTAAAAGAATGATTTCTCAGACAGTGCTTTACACATTATCTGAGGTCGTCCAGTGTTATTGATTGAATTGTGTGTCCTCTGAAAAATAAGTCCTAACCCTTAGTATTTCACAATATGGCCTTATTTGAAGATAACATCTTTACAGAGGTAATCACATTAAAATGAGGTCATTAGGGTGAACCCTAATCCAATATGACTGGTATCCTTATAAAAAGGGGAAATTTGGACACTGAGACAAACATGCATAGAGGGAAGACAATGTGAAGAGACACAAGTAGAAGACATTCATCCACAAGTCAAGGAGAGAAACCTGGAAAAGATCCTTCTCTCTCAGCTCTTAGAGGACTTCTAGACTCGGACTTCTAGCCTCCAGAACTGTGAGACAATAAATTTCTGTTGCAGTACTTTATCACGGCAGCCCTAGCAAACTAAAACATCAAGAATGTAGGATTAACCTCAAAAGCATTTCTTTCTAAATTTTAGAGAATTTAAGAATGTTTAGGGGTTAATATCCAAAATATATAAACAGCTCATACAACTCAATATTAAAAAAAACAAACAACCCAATTCAAAAATGGGCAGAAGATCTGACTAGACAGTTTCCAAAGAAGATGTACAGATGGCTAACAGGCACATGAAAAGATGCTCAACGTTGCTAATTATTAAGGAAATGCAAATCAAAACAATGAGATATCACCTCACACCTGTCAGAATGGCGGTCATCCAAAAGTGTACAAATAACAAATGTTGGCAAGGATGTGGAGAATTGCATTGGTGAGAATGTAAATTTCCACTATAGAAAACAGTATGGAGGTTCCTCAAAAAATTAAAAATAGAGCTACCATATGATCCAGAAATTCCACTCCTGGGCACATATTCAGAAAAAACAAAAACTCTAATTCGAAAAGATACATGTACCCCAAAGTTTATAGCAGCACTATTTACAAGAGTCAAAGTAAGGAAGCAACCCAAGTGTCCATTAACAGAAGAATGGATGAAGAAGATGTGGTATATATATACAATGGAATATTAGCCATAAAAAAGAACAAAATCCTGCCATGTTCAGCAACATGGATGGACCTAGAGAATATTATGTTTAATGAAATAAGTCAAGCAGAGAAAGACAAATACTGTATGACATCACTTATATGTAGAATCTATAAAATAATACAAACAAATGTATATAGCAAAACATAAACAGGCTCACAGATGTAGAAAACCAACTAGTGGTTGCCAGTGGGGAAAGGGAAGGGGGAGGGGGGACCTTAGGGGTATGGGATTAAGCGATACAAACTACTGTGTATAAAATAGATAAGCAAGAAGGATGTATTGTATAGCACAGGGAATTATAGCCATTATCTTGTAATAACTTTTTATGGAGCATAATCTACAAAAATACTGAATTGCTACGATGTATAGTTGAAAATAATATAATATTGTAAATCAGCCATACTTCAATATAAAAAAGGGAATTTTGGAGTACACACACAATGTTTATGGTTGGCTAAAGGACTAAATAGCTCTAATAGGATATTTTAAGTGAGGTTCAAACATCTTAAGGATGGCCAACCTCCTTGGAAGCTTTGGCATAGTATGCTCTGCTTAAAAAGAGCAAAGTGTCATTTAATGAATGAATGAAGGATGAATACAGATTACAAATAAATTTACTGCTTTCAACATGATTTATGCAGTAATGTGAATCAATCAGGTGGAGAGTGAGTTACATTTCACATTCTATGCAATCTAGTCAGTCCCTTGACTAATTTAAAGAGACACAGTTGTCAAGGGATGGAGTTTATTTAAGCACTCTGAATTGGAATGGTAGATGAGAGACCACAGTAGTACTTGAAAAGCACTATGTTACTTAAGTAAGTACATTTTACTTAAGCTGGTAAATAGATATCATCCTAGATCTGCACCCTCCACCCTCTGTCTTGTCCCTTATCAATTCTACTGCTTTTACTTTTCCATAATCTTTACAGCAGACATTGTATTGATTGACACTGGAGTCAACTCTCTAGACACTGATTGTCAACCCTAATCTAGCTCCTGACCTGGTCCATTACATCTAACAGCAGCTAGGTAAGCACACCTGGATTTTTTTTAAATAACTTTTTATTCATTTATTTATTTACTTGGCTGCTTCGGGTCTTAGTCGTGACACACGGGCTTCTCTAGTTGTGGCATGTGGGCTCAGCAGCCCCACGGCATGTGGGATCCTAGTTCCCTGACCAGGGATCGAACCCATTTCCCCTGCATTAGAAGGTGGATTCTTAACCACTGGACCACCAGGGAAGTCCCTGGAGTTTTTTTTTTTTTTTAAGAATTATTTTTCTCACGAATGTATTTTATTTTATTCATTTATTTATTTATTTTGGCTGCATTGGGTCTTTGTTGCTGCATGTGGGCTTTCTCTAGTTGAGGCGAGCGGGGGCTACTCTTCATTGCAGTGCGCGGGCTTCTCTTTGCCGTGCATTCTCTTGTTGAGGAGCATGGGCTCTAGGTGCATGGGCTTCAGTAGTTGTGGCACGCAGGCTCAGTAGTTGTGGCTCGCGGGCTCTGGAGCACAGGCTCAGTAGTTGCGGTGCCCAGGCTTAGTTGCTCCGCAGCATGTGGGATCTTCCCGGACCAGGGCTTGAACCCGTGTCCCCTGCATTGGCAGGTGGATTCTTAACCACTGCCCCATCAGGGAAGCCCTGGATGTCTTTTTCAGTAGCTTACACTCGATATTACTAAACGTGAGCTCATCTTCTGTCTTTCCCTTCACAGTTCAGTGTCTCTTCTAATTTCAGTGTTCAGACTAAAACCCTGCCAGTCTCCATAGCCTCAAAATAGAGAGTCAGATATACATATTGAGATGTTTACCACGACATATATATTATATGTGGAAACAGCCTAAATGCTCAACTATAGAGGAATGGTTTAAATCAATCATTTTAATGCATATAATGAGTTATGATATATTCATTTACAGTAGGTTTCCAAGGAATGTTTAACGACTTGAGATGGGGCCCATAATATAAAAGTAAATAAATATAGACACAGAGGGAAAAAATGTAATATTTTAAAGTCAGACTTCAGTCAGGAAAACAAAAACACCTCCTGTCTTCCAGGTAAAGAAGGTTTTAATACAAGGAATACGAGGATTCCAGAATTGTTGGAAAGGCTGGGGGAGCCGCCCTGATCATCCGAACCTGCATCCCTGAGGCAGGTGGCTCTCAGGAGCTCACCGGGAAGCCTCTGCAAAGCTCAAGAACCCCCAGGAAGTTCTGGCCACTGCCTTTGTCTGTAGCAGTGAAGTGGCTGGTTTTCAAAGGCTCATTCCCCTTAAGCCACTACGAAGTGCACAAGCTCCTCCTCTGGCGCAGCTGCCTCCAGGTTTAACGGCCTCTCCTTCTAGGTTGGCTTTCAAACTGACATGAGCGTCTCTTATTAGCAAATCCCAACAGGAGAACCATTGGGCAAGAGGATTCTGGGAACTGTAGTCTCCAGAAAGAGCTAGTGGTGATGTTGTGGCGATAGCAGATATTCAGTAAGTTACTCTAAATTACTGTGTTTCCATATAATGGAATACTATGCAGGAACTAAAAAGAATCAGATGGCTTTACATATATGTTACAATCAAAAGATTCAAGACATATTACATAAGAAAGGGATATTGCTGTACAATAATTACAGTATAACCCCATTATAAAAAATTTTAAAACACGTGTTGCTATAAAGAAATATATTTTTATAATTGCAAAGAAAGCTATCTGAAAGGTCATATATGAAATTCATAGCCACAATTAATTCTGGGAGAGAGAGTGGAATTGGGGGTTAGTGAAGAAGAGCTTCCACTTTTTAATATACTTCTTTATTGTTTGACTTTTTCATAAAAATCAATTCATGTACTACTTATATAATTTAAAAATTTGAACTATACTTATATACATATATATATGTATATGTGTGTATATAGGTATATCTATCTATGTATGTATATAGATATATATCTCATCTATCTATCTATCTATCTATCTATCTATCTATCTATCTTCATTCATGCATTGTAATGTGACAGATATTGGGAAAAAAATGATGACCAAAACAGACAGAGTCTGGGTCTCCATAGAACTTATAGTTTCCCCTTCTTAACAACCTTTAATGAATTCCCACTAGTGACTTGTTAAGTTCTTGCCTCTCTTTACCTACTCATTTTCATCAGCTATCCATCTGAGTCTCTTTATTTCACCTCCCAGAGGCATTCTCCTCTCTTTCTTCTTGTTTAAATTCTATCGAAATTCTACAGACTTCAAGGTTTTGTTCAACTCTTAGTTTCTCTATAAAATATTGTGACTTGGGGAACGATTCCCAAACTTTAAGTCCCATCCTGATCTGAAGGTCAATGTCAAGTTTCTCCCTGGGAAGCAATCTTCCTGCCTTGTCAACATTGTCAAGCACATGGCTATTTACAAGCCATTTAATAGACAAGGAAACGAGGCTCTCTGAAAGCCAAACTGTGTTTCCCAGCTGCCTGAAATAAGTGCAGTGAAACTGCCTCTACTTCCACTCAGTCCTGATATTAGATGCTGTCTGATGTCTGTTTGGATTGTGCTGTTTTGAGAGGAAGGCTTGAAGGAACAGAGCTCAGGAGACATGTGATACTTTGTACACAGCACAGACTAGCCCTCTGTTCCCTTGTTGAAGATTGTCAAAGTGCTCATTTTCTATCCATAGATGTAATTTGAGATCAAAGGTGCAGGTGTTTTGTAGTAAACAAACAAACAATGGACTTGCCTTTCAGCAGGAAAAGAAAAGGAAGCCTTAGGAAGCCTTCACCTTTTCTCTGAAATCTTCTTGAATAACTCCCTTTTATAGCCATGTTCCCACGTAGGATTAACCTGAATGCTCTTGCTTCCAGAGGGTTCCGTTCTTCATGAAAATATGTCACCGATCACACAGGGTTATGGATAAGTATAGAAGTAAAGGTCTAGCTCCCCTGTGACATTGTGCTACTCTCTGGAAAGATGGTAATTAAGAGACGTGCCTGGCCTCGATGAGCTCACAAGCTCAAGTTTCTCAGAACATGTCACAAGTTCCTTTGGGATCTAAGCTTCCTGGTAATCAGGCCTGTGTTCCTATCCCAGCTTGGACAGATGGCACCAGTGTGTGATTCCACTTGACTCTCAGGACCAGCATGAATGAAGGTCCCTGAGGGCCCAATGTAATTAACATTCATCAGTCAACAACTATTAACTGAGCGCCTACCAAGAGCAAGGTGCGGCAAGGGTAGGGACCTGATGCTGAGTGAGATGAGCTCCTTGCCTTTTAGGCAATTGCACACCAGAGGTAAGTTTCCTTAGTTTTATTATAACTAAAGGCTCTTTCTGTTACTATCTTCTCTATGCCCATGACTCTCTGGTCTTGTGATTTTGAGCCTCTGCCACTGCCATGAAAAAAACATGGCTAGGCTATCTCCCTAGTCTCAGGGGAAGGATGAAGAAGTTATGCAGCAAAGCTGAACTGTCCCAGCCCAGTCCAGGCAAGTGAGCTGACACTCAACTGGCCATCAGCCCCAAGAGGATAAGTTGTTGCTATTGTAACCCACTGAGTCTTGGGGTTGTTTGTTATGCAGAGAATCTAAGCCAATCCGCAGTATGATATTACAGTCCACGCCCCATTTACAGCTGGGCCTTGGCTAGCTGTCTTACAGGTAGGCAAGTTTGAATATTCTGATAAACTACACGATCTTTCTTTTGTTCCTCAGATTACGACTCCTACAGTTCTTAAAATTTGAAGGACGTAAGAATTATGATTAATTTGATTAAGTGAGATTTTTCTATTTACTCACTCATTTTAGAATCTAACCCCAATTAAAGTGGAACTCCACTATGTTTATCCACATTTAGGTTGTAAGCTTCTGGAGGAAGGGACTGTATTACATTTATCTCTGTGTCCGCCTATCCCCCCACTCCACTCCCATGCTAGCTCAGTGTTGGTTTAATTGAATTGTTTTGTAGTCATTAAGCATCCCATTGCACAGGACAGCGTTTCTAGAGAGCTCTAGGGACACCGTTTGTTGCTGCCAAAAGCTTGCAAGCTAAGGTGTGGAAGTGTTCATTCAAACATTACATAAATCTTTTAATTGAAAATTTAAAGCCAGGGAACACCAGTCTCTTGGGTGTACATTTCCCTTGCCAATTAAAGCAGCAAGATTTTCTTCCTCTCTGCCAACCAGGTGCAAATTAGAAACAGGATATTTTAGAAAAATTGTCCCTCCCTCAGATTTCATCACACAGCTGCTCTCAGCTCACACACCCCGACAATTACAGAATGTCCCAGGAACCATTGCACTTGAAGGAGGCACGTTGAAAGTCCTGGCCTAGGAACTGGGGATCTTCTCTAGGAGACCTGACCGAAGCTCCCACTCTGGCTGCAGGAGGATACAGCCCATTTCTCTTCCCACACCTGCCCCTGTGTGATCTAGGTCAACACAGCCAACCTCCTTTGTTTGTCCAGCTGGACATTAGGGATAATGACACCCAACTATCTCACCAGGGTATCGAAGAGTTCAACAATTAATCACATTGAAGCCCTTGGTTGAAAAGGGCCACAAAAGTGGGCAGGAGAGAGAAATCCCCTTCAGCGAAAAAGGAAGAGCTGTGGCAGAAAGACCCCTCCAGCAAAAAAGCCCTTCCCCTCCCACCTCTGAGGTTCCCAAGGTATTAGCTAGAAGACAATCCGCTTGTCCCCCAACTGCAGGGACCCATGTTAACTTTCGCAGAGCCCCTGCCTTTTGACGTTTGTTTAGGAGGAAGCACCCTTGCCCGGAAGTGAGGGTGGGCCTTACCGCACACCAGCAATTCTGTCTCCGACAAGCTTTCTCATGCCTCCAACTCTTTCCTCAGCTTCAAAAGCTGGAGATTGATGGTCAGTTAAGGGAAAAATCTCAGTTTTCCACAACTTCCTATTGCAAATCCTGCCTGATGGTCTCACATCTCACTTGGGAATGTGGCTTCTGTATCTTGACACCTCAGGTAAACTGTAACAAGAAGAATCCAATTTTTTTAAAATTAATTAACTAATTTGTTTATTTTTGGCTGTGTTGGGTCTTTGTTGCTGCTTGCGGGCTTTCTCTGCTTGTGGCGAGCGGAGGCTAAACTTCATTGCGGTGCATGGGCTTCTCACTGCGGTGGCTTCCCTTATTGCGGAGCACGGGCTCTAGGCACGCGGGCTTGGGTAGTTGTGACTCTCGGGGTCTAGAGCACAGGCTCGGTAGTTGTGGTGCACGGGCTTCGTTGCTCCGCGGCATGTGGGATCTTCCCAGACCAGGGCTCGAACCCGTGTTCCCTGCATTGGCAGGTGGATTCTTAACCACTGCGTCACCAGGGAAGTCCCAGAAGAATCCAATTTTAACACCCCGTTATTTTGCTGGTAAATTGCCAGGCTCATAGGCACCTGATAAATTTTGTTGAGTGAATAAATATTGCTGTTTCTTTCTTTATCATTTGTTTTGTTTTGTGTTTTTACTCTCCAATTAGATTTTCAGCTACTCTAGGACAGAGACTATGCCTTGCATAGAGCAGGACCACAGTGAGTCCAAGTAACCCAAAGTATGGTCCTGGGACCACTAGCATATGTTATATCAGTTACTGGTCTCAATAGAAGTCTCATTGTCAGTTGTCCTAGCAAAGTGCCACTAAATTTCCTTGCTTTCTGTTTCTCTCTCCAAGAGCAATTTGTACTTTTACACTGTAGAAGAAACAAATAAAACCAGTCCTGATTTATCACAGTATATTTAGTGTACTTTTGACAGTTCTATCATGCTTCTAATGTTACACATTTTTTCTCTTTCTGTATTTTGAGAAAGGTACAAGTTCAACTCATCCTCCAGCATACAATAATCCCCCCCACATACTAAATTTATTGTTGAAGTGTTTGATTTCTTTGAGATTTCCCTTTATTGTGCCTACTGCCCTACAGGCATACAGTAAACGCTCAATAAATGTTACAGTCTCCTGTCAATAGAGTTTTGATGAGAAATTCAGTGATTAGTAGGAGAGAGTGGCAAACCCAAAGCATTAGGGTTACAACATATTGGCATAAAGATCGTTCTTGGGAAGAGGACAGAGAATTATGAGGAGAGACAGAGTCTGTAAATGGGTGAGGTAATTAGAAACACCTGGTGTGCAAAGATCAGTGACTGTGTTCATGTTTTGGTAAGGATAATCACAATTTTAGTTATTCTCCAACACTACAGATTTCTGTACTGACTCCTATTGTTAAAATATGCACCTGCAAATCTCAAGTAAAACTTTTTTTACTTGTTTACTTGTCTCTTGTTGAGCTCATCTTAAATGTTGGCTGGAATTTCATTTTTACTAGGGGAAACTTTATAGCTATTATCTGGAATGATGAGTACATGCCTTGAAGTTAACAAGGATTTCCCAGTGGAAATGTTTCACTGTTACAAACTGGGAGCATTCAAGATGCAGGGAATAACGTCAGCATAGGAACTGGGCATCCATTTCTCCCTACTGACTTTCTTGGTCTTTTTGGACCTCTGCAGAAGATTATATAAATTCTTTGGAATTTGACCTTATACACAAGCTGGGAGAAGGATCCCACAAAAGATTGATTGCTAACTCTATAGTGCTCTACACAATGTGATGTCGTATAGTTGGAGTGCAAATGTGGATAATCTGAGCCTCTCGCTGTAAATGAGAATATGACAACAATAGAGAAAAATTAACAAAAGCAAATATTGGTTCCTCTAAAGGATCACCCAACTTGACAAAACTTTAGCTAGACTAACAAGAACCAAAGAGTAAGGATTCAAATTACTAAAATCAGGAATGAAAGAGAAGATATTAGCATTGACCTTCCAGAAATAAAAATGATTATATGGAAATACTATGATTAATCAGTTTATCTGGATGAAATGGAGAAATTCCTAAAAAACACAAAATACCAAAACTGACTCAAGAAGAAGTAGAAAATTTAAATAGACTTAGAACAAGTAAACAGATTGACCTAGTAATTTAAAAACTTTTCACAAAGAAAAGCCCAGGCCCAGATGACTTACCACTGAATTCTACTAACCATGTAAGGAAGAAGTAATGCCAGTTCTTCACAAACTCTTCCAAAAAAATAGAAAAGAAGTACAGTGGAGAAAGGACAGCCTATTCAATAAGTGGTGCTGGGAAAACTGGACAGCTACATGTAAAAGTATGAAATTAGATCACTCCCTAACACCATACACAAAAATAAGCTCAAAATGGATTAAAGACCTAAATGTAAGGCCAGAAACTATCAAACTCTTAGAGGAAAACATAGGCAGAACACTCTATGACATAAATCACAGCAAGGTCCTTTTTGACCCACCTCCTAGAGAAATGGAAATAAAAACAAGAGTAAACAAATGGGACCTAATGAAACTTAAAAGCTTTTGCGCAGCAAAGGAAACCATAAAGAAGACCAAAAGACAACCCTCAGAATGGGAGAAAATATTTGCAAATGAAGCAACTGACAAAGGATTGATCTCCAAAATTTATAAGCAGCTCATGCAGCTTAATAACAAAAAAACAAACAACCCAATCCAAAAATGGGCAGAAGACCTACATAGACATTTCTCCAAAGAAGATATACAGAGTGCCAACAAACACATGAAAGAATGCTCAACATCACTAATCATGAGAGAAATGCAAATCAAAACTACAATGAGATATCATCTCACACCAGTCAGAATGGCCATCATCAAAAAATCTAGAAACAATAAATGCTGGAGAGGGTGTGGAGAAAAGGGAACCCTCTTACACTGTTGGTGGGAATGTAAATTGATACAGCCACTGTGGAGAACAGTATGGAGGTTCCTTAAAAAGCTACAAATAGAACCACCATATGACCCAGCAATCCCACTACTGGGCATATACCCTGAGAAAACCATAATTCAAAAAGAGTCATGTACCAAAATGTTAATTGCAGCTCTATTTACAATAGCCCAGAGGTGGAAACAACCTAAGTGTCCATCATCGGATGAATGGATAAAGAAGATGTGGCACATATATACAATGGAATATTACTCAGCCATAAAAAGAGACGAAATTGAGCTATTTGTAATGAGGTGGATAGACCTAGAGTCTGTCATACAGAGTGAAGTAAGTCAGAACGAGAGAGACAAATACCGTATGCTAACACATATATATGGAATCTAAGAAAAAAAAATGTCATGAAAAACCTAGGGGTGAAACAGGAATAAAGACACAGACTTACTAGAGAATGGACTTGAGGCTATGGGGAGGGGGAAGGGTAAACGGTGACAAAGCGATAAAGAGGCATGGACATATATACACTACCAAACGTAAGGTAGATAGCTAGTGGGAAGCAGCCGCATAGCACAGGGAGATCAGCTCGGTGCTTTGTGACCGCCTGGAGGGGTGGGATAGGGAGGGTGGGAGGGAGGGAGACGCAAGCGGGAAGAGATATGGGAACATATGTATATATATAACTGATTCATTTTGTTGTGAAGCTGAAACTAACATACCATTGTAAAGCAATTATACTCCAATAAAGATGTTAAAAAAAAAAAAATAGAAAAGAAGGAAATAGTCCCCAGCTCATTCTATGAGGCCAGGATAATCCTGTTACCAATGCCAGACAAAGACATCACAGAAAAAAAAATTATGGACCAGCACCCCTATGAACATAGATGCAGTAATCCTCAACAAAATACTAATAAAATGAATCTAGCAATGTATTTTAAAAAGGATTATACAACATGACCAAATGGAATTTAACCCCCAAATGAATTTTATGGTAAGTAAATTATGTCTTAATAGTAAGCAGTTTTTAAAAAAAGAAAAAAGGAATCTGAGATCCCAGGCACAGTTGTATTTTGAGGAAGATCAGTGAGGAAGTTTCCTAACTACAGTATCTTCTGGACGTATTGAATACCCACTTGGTACCATATTGTTTAGTTCTTCACATCTCCCCTGAACCTTTTTGTGCCCCTAACATTTCCCCTGAACTGATTTTTGTCGGCAGCTTTGTCCTTAGGTTTGCAGTAGACATCTCAAACTATACATATTTCACATTGAACCCTTGATTCTCTCCAAACCTGCTTCTTCTCCACTTTTCTCCATCCCAGTAGTTGGAATCACCATTCACCTAATTGGGCAAGCCAAAAACTCAGCTGCCATCCTCAGTTATAATCTTTCCTCCCACGTCTTGTTACCAAACCAAACTTCGGCCCACTCACCCATGCCCAGTAAAGCCAATCTACTGGTACCGGGTGGTGGTGAAAGAAAGTGCAGCATTTATTGTAAGGCACCATACAAGTAGTCCAAGGCAGTTAATGCTCAAAAAGCCCTAACTCTCTGAGCAAAGCATTTTATAGGCAAAATTTTGGGGGCGGGATGCAGGGTATGTGACCCTCCTCTGATTGGTTGGTGGTAAGTTAACAGGGTGGTGTTCCAGGAATCTCAACCCTCAGCTTTCTGGTTCCAACCAGTCTGGGGTCCACGTCAGTGTACTCAGCCTGAAGTTACCATCCTCCACCTGGGTGGGGGACTTAGTTCCTGTAGAAGAACTCAGAGATACGTATCAGGCCCAGAGAAGGAACCAGGCCCAGGCCCCATGCTGCACTGTTGTTTCTTTCCGCATTCCCTCACTCCTCTAATTACTGTTTGAATCTGCGCTTTGGAACTCAGAGAAGGTCTAGGAGGCTGAAAGATTTTTCCTACAAACAAGAGGTGGGGGACACAGAAAGGCCTTTGTATTGGGGAGGGCCCCGCAGAGTCCTGAATGGTTTCAATCCCTCAGCTAATCTTGATTATACAACTCCAAAACCTATCCTGAATCCATTTACTTAAATTCCCTCCCTGCTATCAACCTAATCCAAGCCACCAACATCTCTCTACTCTGCTGGGCTCTGGTCTAATCTCCGGCCTTCTACTCTTGCCCCTACAAAATCCATTCTCTTCACATCAGCAGACTAACATTTAAATATATAAATCAGATCATGTCACTCACTTGCTTAAAAACCTCAGGGCATTTTTGGTAGTCACCCTTTAAGATGGCCTCAATGATATCTGCCTTCTTATATTCATGCCCTTGTGGATTCCATTCTCACACTGAATAAGGCTGACCTGTGCAACCACTAGGATATTGTGGAACCGATGCTTTGAAAATTCCAGTGCTAAGACATAAGACACCATAGCTTTCATCTTGCTCTTTCTCATATCACTTGCTTTGGGGGAAGCCAGCTGCCATGTCATGAGGACATTCAAGCAGCCCCTGGCAAGGACTACGTGACAAGGCGCTGAGGCTTCTTGTCAACAACCAACACCAACTTGCCAGTTATTTGAGTGCACCATCTTGGAAGTGGATATTCCAACTCCAATCAAGCCTTCAGTGACTGTAACCCTTGCCAACACCTTGATTATAACCTATGAGAGACTGTGAGTGAAACCACCCAACCAAGTTGCTCCTAGGTTCCCGACTCACAGGAACTATGTGAAATTAGAAATATCTGTTGCTTTACACCACTAGATTTTGGGAAAATTTGTTACATGGTAATTGATAACCATTATAGATTTTGGTACATGGAAGTCAGGTGCTAACATAACAAAAACAAAATGTGGGATTGAAACCAAGCAGGACCCTGTGGGGACCTCCCAAATATAAAGGCCTTGCTGTGCCCCCAATTTCTAGTTTGTAGGAAAAAGGCTTTCAGCCTCTTAGACCTTCCCTGAGTTCCAAAAGGCACATAAACAATCACTATGTAGGAGAGGGAGGGAATGCAGAAAGAAACAATAGTGCCTCGATGGGGCCTGGGCCCGTTCCTTCTTTGGGCATGTTCACAACAACATGATACAAATCTCTGAGTTCTTCTACAGGAACTAAGGACCCCACCCAGGTGGAGGATGGTAAGTTGAGGCTGAGCACAAGCATGTGGACCCCAGACTGGTTGGAACCAGAAGACTGATGATCGAGATTCCTGGAACATCACCCTGTTACTTCACTGTCAACCAATCAGAGAAGTGTTACACACCAAAATTTGTCTATAAAAACTTCTTCCCTGCAACCCATCGGGGAGTTCAGGTCTTTTGAGCACGAGCCACCCATTCTCCTTATATGGCCCTTGCATGAACATTTCTCTGCTCTAAACTCTGACAACATTTCAAAGTTTGTTTGGCTTCACTGTGCGTCGGGCACACGAACTTGGGTTTGACAAAAGGAGTAACTTTGTAATCAGGAAGTGGGTGAAAGAACTTTTAGGAAATTGTGCTAGTGAAAACCTAGGAGTTTTGACTAAGGTTTAGCAGAAGCCCACTGGTCCTAGAGGAGGCTACCAGAGAGAATTTAAAGGGAAGGAAGAAAATGGCCTTGGAAACTGGAGGAAAGAGGTACGCAATGGTAGAAAGTTTAGCAACCCTAAACTGTGGGATTGTGGGAAAAAAAAATGTGCCCAGTGAACTAGCTGACCTAGGGAAGGAAATTTCCAGGCAGTGCTGAAGGAGCCTCCTGCTTTCTTCTTCTTGCTTATATTTAAATGCAAGAGGAAAGAGATACAATTGAGGAAGGATTTTTAAACAAAAGGAGTCTGGACTTGCAGGTTTTGAAAATTCTCAGCTTCTTCTAATGACAAAGAATAAAATTTTAAATTGGCTTTGAGGTAACATCAATTCTATTGCAGCAATCCATAATTTGTTACGCAGCAGTACATAATGTATATACTTTCCAACACTTTCAGAATGAAGTCTTTAATCCTTTACCGAGGCCTTTAAAACTGCCCTTTATCTATCTCTCCAGCTGACCAACTCCTGTAGCACCCTCTTCCCACCTCACTGGGCTCCAGCCAGGCTGAATTTCTCTCTCATTCTTTAACACTCCAAGCTCTCTTCCAGCTAAGTGACTGTATCTGCTATTCCCTCGATTTCAAATGCTATTCCCCCACATGTCCATGGATGACACTTTCTTGTCTTTCAGTCCTTCCTTTTAATTTAGATCAAATACAAAGAGAAGGGTTAAAAGAAAAGCCAAAGTTTCTCTAAGGAGGTAACATTTCAGCTGTGGTCTGAATGACAAGAAAGAGTTATTAGTAAGTATCATTCAATAGCTGGTATTTTCATTTATTGATTTGTGTATGTTTTAATTGTCTCTACACCCCATCAGAAATGTCAATTCCATGAGAGACCTTGTCTTTCTTATTTCCCACTATATCCTCAGTACTCAGAATGGTGCCCAGCACATAGTAGGAACCTGATAAATGTGTGGTGAATAAACACTTGAATGAATGAATAAGTGAATGAATGAATGCCTAGTTTAGGGCCACATGCCACAGCTAGCAAGGGTGAAACTGGTAACTCAACATACTTGCCCTTAACCTCTCACCTCAATTATTAGAACATTTCCAATGAAATTAATGTTGTTAATGACTTCAGATCTCTATATATATTGACACAACGTTTTTCACATGTATTAACAGAAACACACAATCTACCCAGAACAGAAAAAATTATAAAATAGTAGTTCAAGAGGCTCTTATCTTTTTTTTTTTTTTTTTATAAATTCGTTTTATTTATTTATTTGGCTGCGTTGGGTCTACGTTTCTGTGCGAGGGCTTTCTCTGGTGCGGTGAGCAGGGGTCACTCTTCATTGCGGTGCGCAGGCCTCTCACCGTCACGGCCTCTCCTGTTGTGGAGCACAGGCTCCAGATGCGCAGGCTCAGTAGTTGTGGCTCATGCGCCCAGTTGCTCCGTGGCATGTGGGATCTTCCCAGACCAGGGCTCGAACCCATGTACCCTGCATTGTCAGGCAGATTCTCAACCACTGCGCCACCCGGGAAGCCCGAGGCTCTTATTTTGTTACTATTATAAGATGTATTCAAAGTCTGAAAAAGTATTAATTTCATTTCATCTTTTCTTTCTATATATTTTCCATAGAATTTTCCTTTTTTCTACCACACTCAGGTAAGTAAGGATTTAGGAGTTCATCCTTTCTCCCTTTATTCCTCTTCCCAGATTTCACAGAAAAAATATATGACCAAAGAAAAGCCCACTGAAGGGAATAATGAATACTGAGAGGCCATATGGAGCTGAGTGGAAGCCATTAGAGTCACTTCATCTTGTTTGGAGGGTAAATCACTGGCAAGTGCAGGCATGACGTGAATTCATTGCCACATGGCAGGGAGTGTTCTGGCTGAGTGATTATTTTTGCAACTCCATCTGCCTGGCATCACCAGAGCCTCCAATAGCATGCAGGTACATTGAGACAATCTCACCTTGGTCGGGGGGAATCCAAGCTCTTCCATTATTGGGTTCCTCTGGGGCTTACGGGGGTCCTTTCCAGCTGAGAGGTCTGCTTTGATCTCACTAGGGGTGAAGTCCATTACTCTCTCTGGGATGGCCCTATTGGCTCACTCAGCAGCCCTCAACCATTTTAGCTTCATACTGAAAGCTTTTCTTGAGCCAAGGAAGCAGGAGACGTAAATAGCGCCCAGCTTTGAAAACTGTGGGCAAATTGTGTCTCAGTTGTAGTGTTCTAACCGGTAAGTCTTACTCCTCCCCCATAATAATCCCTCAAAACTCACACACACAAACACACACACACACTACCTCACCACACACATTGACACATACACACACATACACCATACATTACATATATACATAAACACATAGATACACACACACGATCCCTTTAACAGTGACACTTTCAAATTAGCGTAAAAACACAAAGACTGTGCTAGGTTTCCATACTTGTATCTTGCTCATCTTAATTAAGATTTCCTGGATTTGTTCTTATCTAAATTTCTTTGCAAGTTACATGGAAGTTAGATAGGCAGGATGGCTAAATTGAAATAATAGTGAAAATACTTTCCCAAGGCTTGGTCTTTGCCTAAATGCTCATCCCAGCAAACCAGAGCAGCAAAATGCAGTGCAAATTGGTAGCTATGGTGGGAGGTGGCAATGCAGTGTCTACACATCGCACCCTCAATTTCTAGTACCTCCTGGGCTCTCTGTCTGGAGCAATATTCTAACTGGGGATTTGGCATCAAATCCTCTCCGGAATAAACTAAGAGTGTGACAGAGAGAGCGAGAGAGAGAATTTGTTTCATAGATGTTACTTGGCCATGATGGCATCCATTGAAAAGGTGGTTTGACACACAGGAAAGGGTAGGGGTAATTTGGGGACACTGAGGCAGGGTGTCCCTGCTCTGCTTATGGGTACAGGATCCAGATCAGTCATCAGAAGAACCTCATCAGCCTGGTCAGGCATATTTCCTAGGGAACTTTAGGCTTACCTGATCCCATACTCCAAGAAGCCTCCACAGCTATCAATTTGTCCCCAGGATATATAGATTTCATTAGCCCCCACCTGGGATTTTCGAAGCCCCCAAGCCCACAGTCTGTACAAACAAATGTTCTCCTGTCCTTTCTGCCTCTCCACCACCAAAAATTATGTAAATGCCATTACCTGGTACTGTTTATGGAATGTTTGTAGACTGAACAAAGGTTGTATCATGGGATGGACAAATCACTCACCTAAGAATTAGAAGATTTGTGTTCTGGTCCTCTGCTGAGAGTTATTCCCTGTGTAAACTTGGGCGAATCCCGAACCTCTCTGAGACTAAGTCTCCCCATCTTTAAAACGGAGACAGTGGTAATATCTGCTCTTCCAAACGGGTCAGGATCAAAGGACTTGAATATATGTAACAGCCCTAAAAGGTGTGTTCCAGAGGAAAGGCATCATTGTGATTTATGTCAGGGGGCTGCATGGAGTTTATTTATTAGAGTTTACAGTTTATTTCAGGGGGCTGTATGGAACCCAGCTGGAGAAATCTTTAATGTCCTTCACCACCCCACCAAAGCATGTTATTTTATGTATACTAGTGATTCTCAACTAGAGGTGATTTTGCCACCCAAGTGGCATTGGCAATGTCTGGAGACAGTTTTGACAGTCATGGTTGTGGGAGAGGGAGCAGAGATGCTACTGGTACCCAGAGGGCAGAAGCCAGGGTGCCTCTACAGATCTAAGAGTGCACAGGGCAGCCCCTCACCACAAATTACCGGATCCAAAACGTCAATAGTTCTGAGATGGAGAACGCCTGATGTGTACATATGCTTACACCCTGCGCCTTAAAGCCAGAGAGCAGTTGTTGGGTGACTTGATAGCTGCTAATCCTCTGATACACACCCTAAAATCTTCTCCTGGAGAGCCGAGCCAGGTAGAGGGTGTGAAATCCCTTGCAGCAGTTTCAAAGGGGGTGGGGTAGAGGGGGAGCTCCTGAAGTATCTAAACCAGTTCCTGTCAACGTGTGGTCCTCAGACCAGCAGCATAAGCACCTCCCGGGGAGCTTGTTAGAGATGCAAAAACTAGGCCCTCACTCCAGACATGCAGAGTTGGTGAGCCCCCGACAATCTGCATTTTAGCAAGCCCTCCTGGTGATTCAAACCCAGGCTGTAGTTTGAGAACCGCTGACTGAACAATAGTCACAACTCAGATTTTGCCACGTAGCACTTGGAAAAGCATTAGCTTGGGCCCAGCTGTGGGGACTCCTGACAATCTTTTCAGCCCAGGAATCTCCCTGCTAGCAGCTCTATGCTTCAAGGAGCTTAGGCAACCTCTAGCTGCAGAAAGCAAATGTCATCATGACTTAGACCTCCTATTACAAGACGCCTTGCTGAGAGCCACCTGGGGGGAGAAATGCCGCCAGATGGCACACATTCAGATGTGATCAGGCTTTAAATTTAGTTATTTATTTATTTTTGGCTGTGTTGGGTCTTCGTTTCTGTGCGAGGGCTTTCTCTAGTTGCGGCAAGTGGGGGCCACTCTTCATCGCGGTACGCGGGCCTCTCACTGTTGTGGCCTCTCTTGTTGCGGAGCACAGGCTCCAGACACGCAGGCTCAGTAGTTGTGGCTCACGGGCCCAGTTGCTCCGCGGCATGTGGGATCTTCCCGGACCAGGGCTCGAACCCGTGTCCCCTGCTTGGCAGGTGGATTCTCAACCACTGCGCCACCAGGGAAACCCCCAGGCATTTTGAATGACAAATTTTTTCATAGCAGAGGGGAGTGTGAGCTTAACTCTTCCCTGCAAGGGACTGGCTTCATGGTCCATGGCCCTGCCACAAGGTATGGCATGATATGAAGCAGTACTCTCTCTGGCTGGTCCTCTAGGGATGTGGTTGAGGCAGGCGGGGTGGACAGGCACTGAAGTTTCCAGAACCTGTGACTTTTCCTTCATGAGAGTCTCCTCAGCTTCTAGACATTTACTAGTGGACCCAGGTCCAAACCCCAATGGGAAGAGAATACAGCAAATTCCCTCTGTCTCCAGGTCAGTTATCTGGTTCTATCTCTGAACGTTCTCTGATCATGTGGCCCTGCGAAAGTTAGTAAACCTTCTCTAGATCACACTACTTCATAAGTAACTTTGGAGGAATAATATCTTTCCACTACCTCATCACAATATTCATTCATTTAATAAACATGTATTCCATACATACTAGAATGGAAGATGCATGATGCAAACTCAGCTGGAAACACACACGTACACTCAATTGTTTATAACATAAAGTGATAAATGCTACATGAAGCCTGATGGGAGCCCAGAAGAGGAGATGTGGGGGTCATCCACCGAACCCCAGTCCCCTTTGTTCTGATAGCAGCACCCAATTCAGCGTTGGGTAACTAGGCTTCTCCCGTTGGACCCAGTCTTCGTGGAAGTGTCCATCAAGCAGTACAGCTCTCTCCTGGCTGAGGGCAGGCCCGGGAGCCATGCTTGTCCAATCAGCCATTTGGTCCCTAGAATTACATTTTTGAGCTAAGGAAGCAAAGGCTGAAAAACATTCGAATCTCATTTATCCTCACAGGGAAAATATGAAGAGACTATCTGTCTCTATTTCCTGGATACCAGTGCTGCTTTCTGAGAAATTATTGTTCACCTTTTTCCTTCAGTTCTGCAATGGCCCAACATCACAGCCAATAAATGCCTTCTTCCTGACCCAGAGTTGTTTCTGTTGCTCACAACCAGGGGACTCTAACTAATATGGGGATTGTGAGTATCAAATGGGCAAAGATAGGTTCACTGGGAAAGCTCTCTGAGCTTGGGCATCAGGACCCCTTCCAAGGCACTCATATGAGCCCCGGCAGTGTGTTCACATGGTTGTATGTTTTCACTGCAAAAGGAAGATTTTAATAGTAATTGGTTACAACCGCTGCTCCTTTCCACTCTGGCTTTCCCTTTATCACGTTTTCCCTTGTCTTGGGTGAAAATGGAGCAGCCAAAGGTATTTTGAGAGCTCAGCTCAGGCGAAGCCAAGTTAAGAATACATTTAGTTTAGGTTTAATGGAATACTTATTAGATTTTCAGTCATTTTCAGATATAATAAAGTTATTTCTAGTCATTCCAGTTTAGGAAAACCACAAGTTTTAGGCATCCTAGGTCACCTATAATAAAAAAATTTTTTGATTAACGATGTTAGAGGAATGACTAAATTATATTGCTATTTCCCTATTGAGAAATTATATTATAATATTATGAAACTTGTGACTTGAAGAAGTGATAAAAGAATATGCAGCCAAAAAAAGGTTAGGAAAAAGTAATATAAAGACATATCAGGTAATTGATTAAAGTATTCACTGATTTTTGTGATGTATTGTCAGCTTTTCAAAACTTGAATTTGTTGTGATTTTTCTCATTCTAAGTAAATATTCATGTTTACATCTAATTTTGTATTCTTTACTTAAAGAAGGCCTTCCAAATTGAATAAGGATCAGGTCTACAAAACATGATCTACCCCTGAAGATAAGATTATATATAAAATATATGGGATGGCCCTTTGGAAGCTGTGACTCATATGTCAATGTAAAGGATGACTGATTCATCCAGCAAACATTTTATTGGGAGCTGCCTTTATGCCAGGCATTGGGTAGGTACTGAGCATACAAAGTAGAAGAAGGCAGTGGTTCCCAAACCTGGTTGGGCAGCAGATCTCTGATGAGCTTTAAAAATATACAGATGTCTGGATCCAAATGAGACCCACTGAACCCAACTATCGAGATGGAGCCTATGAGTCTATATTTTAAACAAATTCCTCAAGGGATTTTATGCAGCTAAACCAGAATTGGTCCTCCAGCAATTAGAAGGCACTGGAAGGACACTGTAGGCTGTTCTTGCTGCCTACAAATTACTTCAATTCCAGTGGGAGAGACTGAGAACTAAGTTCATAATTACGGTATTATGTGATAAAGGCTATGTGAGAGATATAAGCATTTAAGAAGCAGGGAATTCATTTATATCCTCATCAGACTAGAAGGTTAGTGAAGGTTTCTTTGAGGAGGTGATGCTTACATTGGACCCATTTCGGGTTAAATCAAGGAAAGCTAAGTCCCTGCTTTTCTCAAGGTAAGCTTGTACTTTCACATCCAAAAGCTAAAATGTTTGACCTCGGTTTTTTCCTAGTGTACCAGCACCACCCAACATGGCAGCCCTGTCACTGCCTGTGTTTATATAGATGAGAAGACTGAGGATTACATGGGGTAAGCAGCCTGCCCAACCCAGACAGCTAAGTGGTGAACCAAAGCCCCAGGCCCTGGCAGTCTGACTCCAAGTTCACGTTCCTCCAACCTCAATACATACCACCTCCATTTAATCACACACAGGACTCTGGAGGGCATCAGCCTATAGAACCTCGCTATTCAAAGTGGGATCCAAGGACCAGCAATGGGGTCATCTGTGAGCTTGTTAGAAATGCAAAACTCTAAATCTATTGAATCAGAATCTGCATTTTAAGAAGGTCCTGGGGCATTTGTGTGCCCAGAAGAGTGAGAGGAACACTGTTCTGGAAAAGAGGGGGCAGAAGAAGAAGCCAGCTTCTTTCCTACAGATACAAGCCAGCTTTATCCCAAGGGCGTTAGGATTTGATGAAAACATTCTTCTCCAGAGGAGGGAATTCCCAAAGATATAAAAGAGGATGCTATTTCCACTGAAATTTCTCACTCAGAGGTTCTGCTTCCCCCACCCATTTTGTTTTGAACTTCTACACCCATGCGTTGTCCAATATGGTAGCAGCTGGTCACATGTGGCAATTTGGCATGTGGCTAGTCCAAATTGAGATGTGCTCTAAGTGTAAAAGGCACATCAGATTTTGACGGCTTAGTATAACAGAGAATACTTTTTCATCAATAATTGTTTGTATTGATTGCAGGGTGCATTGGTAATATTTGGGATATACTGGGTTAGATTAAATGTATTATTACAGTTAATTTTACCTATTTCCTTCTAATTTTTTTAATGTGTCTTCTAGAGCATTGTAAACTACATTTGTCCAAGGACAGCAAGCATTTGGGGCTTGTATTCTATTTCTGTTGCACAGCATGGACCTAACACTTGAGTTTCGGTAGTAAAAAAGGACTGAAATTTCTCTGCTTTTCTATCAAGTGATGAAAGGTGAGAGCAGATTCTCTAAGGTAATTCACAGGATCTACATTTCCGTTGAGATCAGGTTGGAGTCTGAGCAGGGTGCTTTCCACATGGGCTGAGGCAGGAGAGAGTCCCCGTCTGTCTCTGTGGGTTTGACAAAGTGGCAGAGCTGCTCTCTTTGTGCATAAGGGCTTTGGATTGGGGGCTGGGAGAGAGTCATTTTCTGGGAAGCAAGGTGGGAGAGCTGGGGAATGAAGGAGGACTCAGTGTTGTGGAGGCCTCCACAGTACAGGTAGACGCACTTCCCATGCGCTGGCCACTTGAGGGTAACAGTGATGTTTTCCTCCTTGAGTCCTTCTTGACTCGGGACATGCTTAGCTACCTTACAACCTAAATGGATAGAGAATACGTAGATGGAATAAATATTAAATTGCATCTCCGTGAATGATTCACATAAAGGTTAACAGAAAAAGAAAAAAAATGCAGAGCAAGTCATTTTTTCTATACAGTTGCCTTTCAAGCACACATTCTGGGATTATATGCCAGGAAAACCAAGTGGGGACGATGAGCTAGGTGCTTCCTGGAGACAAGAGCTGCAGCCCATATGGAGTTTTCCAGGCCTGCCAAGGTTGGCTTCACTGTGAAATAACCTTCAGCTGCTCCTACGAGCTGCTGCTTTCAGCTGAGTTCAACGGCTTAGTTCCTCAGCTCAAGAAGTGGGGAGATCCCTGAAGACTGTATTTTAAAAAGCAAAACAAAACGTTGCTAAAGGTGTTCCAGCTTTTCCTGTCCCAACCCAGAGAGCTGCTTAGTGGAGCTCATGGATGTCAGTGCTATAGAACATTTCAAATAGGAAGGGAATTCTTATGATTTCCTGGTGAATTAGAAGGGGGGCTCATCTTTTGGTGGGGGAGGGGGGTGGTAGTGAATTTAAAAACATTGATTATGGGCTTCCCTGGTGGCGCAGTGGGTGAGAGTCCGCCTGCCAATGCAGGGGACACGGGTTCGTGCCCCGGTCCGGGAAGATCCCACGTGCCGCGGAGCGGCTGGGCCCGTGAGCCGTGGCCGCTGAGCCTGCGCGTCCGGAGTCTGTGCTCCGCAACGGGAGAGGCCACAACAGTGAGAAGCCCGCATACCGCAAAAAAAAAAAAAGATGTGGTACATATACACAATAGAATTTTACTCAGCCATAAAAAGGAACAAAACTGGGTCATTTGTAGAGACATCGTGGATGGACCTGAAGACTGTCATTCAGAGTGAAGTAAGTCAGAAAGAGAGAAACAAATATTGTATATTAACGCATATATGTGGAATCTAGAAAAATGGCAGAGATGAACCGGTTTGCAGGGCAGAAATAGAGACACAGATGTAGAGAACAAACATATGGACACCAAGGGGGGAAAGCGGCGTGGGGGTGGTGGTGGTGGGATGAATTGGGAGATTGGGATTGACATATATACACTAATATGTATAAAATAAATAACTAATAAGAACCTGCTGTATTAAAAAAAAAAAACCTTCTGGAAAGGATTCACCATTCTATATGCCATTAAGGACATTTGTGATTCATGAGAAGAGGTCAAAATATGAACACTAATAAGAATTTGGATAAAGTTGATTCCAACCCTTATAACTTTGAGGGGTTCAAGACTTCAGTGGGGAAACTAACTGCAGATGTGGTGGAAATAGCAAGAGAACTAGAATTTGAAGCGGAGCCTTGAAGATGTGACTGAACTGCTACAAATCTCATGATAAAACTTCAATGGATAAGGAGTTGCTTCTTACGGCTGAGCAAAGAAAGTGGCTTCTTGAGATGGAATCTACTCCTGGTGAAGATGTTGTGAAGATTGTCGAAATGACAAGGGATTTAGACATAAGCTTGGTTGATAAAGCAGTGGCAGGGTTTGGGAGGATTGACTCCAATTTTGAAAGAAGTTCTACTGTGGGTAACATGCTATCAAAGAGCATCACATGTCACAGAGAAATCGTTTGTGAAAGAGTCAATCAATGGCAAAATCCATTGTCGTCTTATTTTAAGAAACGGCCATCAGCAACCACCACCCTGATCAGTCAGCGGCTGTCAACACCGAGACAAGACCCTCCACCAGCAAAAAAAAATATGACTCACTGAAGTCTCCGCTGATGGTCAACATTTTTTAGCAAACAAGTATTTTAAAATTAAGGTAGGCACATTGCTTTTTTAGACATAATGCTCTTGTACACTTCATAGACTACAGTATAGTGAAAACATAGCTTATATGCACGGGGACACCAAAACATTCATGTGACTCACTTTATTCTGATATTCGCTTTATTGCAGTTGTCTGGAACTGAATCTGCAATATCTTGGAGGTCTGCCTGTACTTGGGGCCAAAATACACACTTGCTTTATGGGACAGATGCAGGAACAAGTCCCCTTGGCCACAGCGGTAGCCTGCCAATCACCCTGATGAGCGCCTTTGGAGTGTACTCGTGTTTTGTGGGCAGAGGATACATGGAAACAGAGTGGGTCTCACCATGGTTTTCTCACATTAAAACCATGAATATTAAAGGCCTTGTATGGCTGGTGTCTATTTAGTGTTTCATGAATATTAGGTTTCTCTTGGTCCTTCCGTCCCTTTCTATGTTCAACGCTGATGTGCTTGTTTTGCTTATTAACTTAATATTTAACTTACCTTATAAAACTCTAACTACATCTCACAAGGTGCTTGCTTACTCATTATCCATACTTGTGTTATCTCATGAGTTTCACATCTCCTATAGTAGAATCGAATATTCTCAAATGATACTGGAAACACACATCACAACTGTTTAATGCAAACCATTTCCATTGGGATAGAAGCTCCCACAAGTTAGATTTTGTCCGTCTTGTTTATTGCTGTATCTCTAGTGTCTAGTGTATTATGGGTACCCTTTAAATTGTTGAATGAGTAAATGAATGTCATTGAAATATGGAAATACAGAGAATAATTAGGGTAAAGAAAGGAAAGAAACACACGCAAAAGCTTCCTCTGCTAAAAGCCATACATGGGTCCCAAGTCACAGATGCCCTCCTCTCCCTTGTTTTAACCAGGTCTGTGATTCTGCCAGAGCAGCGAATCTCAAAGTGTGGCCCCCAGACCAGCAGCTTCAGCATCATCTGGGACCTGGGTAGAAATGCAAATTCTCAGCTCCCCAGACCTCTCCCCCATCTACTGAATCAGAAACTCAGAGGGTGGGCCCAGCGATCTGTATTTCTAGAAGCCCTCCAGGTGATGCTGCATGTGCTCAAATTTGAGAACCACTGTGCTAGAGTATTGCGGTGTTATTGTGTTTTATTTCAAGACATTTTTCTTCCAGGATATTTTGTTTCTCCCCTCTGGAAATAGGAGTCCAGCTTCATTTGTTTGTAAATGAAATCATACATGTGTTTGCAGTTTCCTGGGATGATGAGTCTACCTCACTGACAAATACTAATGGGCAAGACCCTCCCAGGACACCCACAGACAGTGCACAACCTACAGGCTGGCTCTTTCTAGAGTGAAAATCCAACCGGAGAGACAAGAAAGAAAGAATGGTGAAAGAGGGAAGTATCAGGACAAAGCCAGCCACGTGAGGGATTTTCCTCCAAGGTTCATTGGGAAACTCAGGCATGCGCTACCTTTGGGAAGAGCACCCTGTCTTATCAGCTGCCTGGTCTTTACCACCAGGCTTGGAGCCTTTGGGAGAAAACAGATGCAACTGGGGCCCAATGGGTGGTAGATCAGAGAAAGCAGGATCAGGAAGGGAACTTGGCATCACACAGCTAAAATAGCCAAGCATTGTGTTTGTCTCTCCATGAATTTTGTTTTTGGGAATTACAAATATATTTTAAAATCATGCTCTGTTTAATTCTAAATATAAAAATAATATGGTTATTGCAGAAAATTTGGAAAACATAGGAAAGTATGAAGAAAAGAATTGAATCATCCATTACTTACTGCCTAAAGATGACAACTCAATGTTTTAAGGTATTGCATTTGAGATAGAAAAATTAATAATAGATGTCTATATAATATTTTTATACAGAGTAGGAAAGCTTGATTTTGTTTCCTTTTAAAATACTATATACTAATATATAGTATACTATATATTTTAATACTATAATACTGTATATAATTCTTCTAAGCATCATTTTAAATAGCTACAAAATATCCTGCCATGTATTTTGTTTAGCCATTTTCTCATTGTTAAAGATTTATGTAGTTTCTAATTTAATGCTAATATAAATAACATCTTCGGGTCTTTCCCTGAAGCTCTATTTCTTTACGCTTGATTCTTAGAAGTAGAATTACTGGATCAAATGGCATTTTGTGGGTGTAGTGTGAGGTGGAAGGGTGCATCTAGTCGGGGAAGAGCATGCAATTGGCATTCAGGAGACCTGGGCTCCAACCCCAGGTCTGCCAGGGATTTGCTGTATGGTCTTGAACACGTCACTTTCTTTCTCTGGATGTGAGTTTTCTCCCATGTTAAATGAGAGAGCAGGAATAAGTCCTTGCATCTTGAATGGAAGTATTATACCACTCAACTAAAAAATGTAAAGCATTACTTTTTTATTAAAACAAACTCAGGTATACTATGGAGCAATTGTAGAACTTACTTTTTTTTTTAATCCCCCTCCTTTCCCCTTTGGAAACCATAAGTTTGTTTTCTATGTCTATGAGTCTGTTTCTCTTCTGTATATAAGTTTGTTTCCATCATTTTTTAGATTCCACATATAAGTGATATCATATGATATTTGTCTTTCTCTTTCTGACTTACTTCTCTTAGTATATAATCTCTAGGTCCATCCATGTTGCTGCAAATGGCATATTTCATTCTTCTTATGGCTGAGCAATATTCCACTGTATATATATACCACATCTTCTTTACCCATAGAACTGACATTTTTATTTTAAGATAAAATACAAAACTCCAAAAAGCTTCCTGCTTGTATTTGGCCAGTTAGATTTCTCCCATAGACCTCCCTCAGAGTACGTGTTCACTATCCTTGGCCCATAGGGGTAGGTCAGGGAGAAATTTGAGAAGAATTGAACTAGGTGATCTTATATATTGCTTGCAGTCTCGATATTCTGTACATACATGGTTCCTGTCCTGTAAGCTACAATATCTTTAGCAAATCTTCCAGGTCTGAGTTAGTCTTCATCCTGGGATTGGGATATTTTCATACATTTTTCTATTGGCCAGCTTCATGTGGACGCAGGTTAAAAAAAACTCCTAGGGCCTCCCTGGTGGCGCAGTGGGTGAGAGTCCGCCTGCCGATGCAGGGGACACGGGTTCATGCCCCGATCCGGGAAGATCCCACATGCCGCAGAGCAGCTAGGCCCGTGAGCCATGGCTGCTGAGCCTGCGCGTCCGGAGCCTGTGCTCCGCAACGGGAGAGGCCACAACAGTGAGAGGCCCGTGTACCACAAAAAAAACCAAAAAAACAAAAAAACCAAAAAAAACTCCTAAATGTATTTTAAAACCTGATCAATCCCTCCCTTCCCTACAGCTGCTTAACACACATCACACTGGTTCATAGAAGCTCACCTTCAGGCACTTCTTCACTCACACAAAAATACTTTTGTCCAACACTATTATGTATCAGACAACATCATGAAAGGTCAAGTACAAAGATGAATAAGATATAATCTCTATCCCTGTCTTCTTGGAGTTAATAATTTATTTCCCTCAAAGTATCCCAGAAAACACCCAATGTCAATAGGCATCATTAAACAAAAAAAAAGTGTTCATATGAAATATGTTTGAGAAGTGTTGAGTTAAAGTAAGTTAAGCAGGTTTATTTACTGCAGGACTTTTCAGAACCTTTAGTGTGCTAATATGCATTGTGAATCCTCAACAGGGATATAAAGTGTGCAGTGTCCCCAAAGTTATTTGTTTAGGAAACTCTTCATTTGTGGAGGATCTCTTGGCACACAATTTGAGAAATGCTGACCTAGTAAAATCTAATCAGTGTATTTGCTCAACAAACAGGTAGTAGTTTTATAGGTAGACAACAAAATACACAGGGAACTGAAGACAGATTCTTCCTCTTGAAGAGCTTTCAATCTAATAGGAAGGGCAGTCCTGAAACACACACAGGGAATATCCACAAACAAACAGATGAAAATCAGTATGAAAGTGTGGAGTCAGCAGAAAACGGAAGGGAAATGATTGAAATTAATCAAGGAAAGTTTCATGGAAGAAGTAAGGTTTGGAGACAGAATTTCTTTCATACACTAAGATTCCAAAATTATTTTTCTTAAGAAAATAATGCAGGCTCATTAATGAAAAAAAATTTTTTAATTACAGAAAAGTAAAATAACACCCCCGAACACATACACATACACACACACACGTGTGTGTATGTGTATGTATATATATATTTCTTTTAATGAGGGAGGATTTTCTACTAGTGTTTTTAATATGCATAGGTTTAGGAGGAGTTATTTATAATAAGTATAAATAAATATTGGGTTTTTTTCTTGCTAAGATAGGGAAAAATTTGCACTTCAAATCTATGCATTGTTTAGATCACACCCTTCCAAATTATCCTGTTCTAACCCTCCATTGTCTTTGAGCTATTTTACAATTCTGCAAATTGTAAATAACTGATAGCAATGCAAAAATAGTTCTTGTACATAGACGTGCGCATAAGTAGACATTCACTTGACTTTCCTCCCCCATTGTGGAAGAAACCAGTTTTGCTTCCACTTGCAAATTTGTCTCATCAGCAGAAGCCACAAAGAGAGTTCTCACCAGATACCAACCCTGCTGGACCTTGATCTGAACTTCCAGTCTCCAGAGCTGTGAGAAAATAGATTAGTGTTGTTTACGTTACCTATTTTATTATTAGAATACCTAGTATTTCATTATGGCAGCGGAGAAGACTAATATATTACCATCATACCTTGTGATTTCACAATATTCCTTTGATGGAATACTGCAGAGTTTACTTGGCCATTCTTCTACTGATGAATATTTGGAGTGTTTCTATTTCTTAACTTCACAAGTTGATGCATAAGTCTCTCTCAGACTTAGCATTACTTCATTACTTCTTAAGAGAGATTTCCCCAAAGCAGGACTACTGAGTCAAAGAATATGGGAAGTTTTCAGGCTCTTGATCCATTTTGCCAGGCTGCTTTCCAAAACTCTGAATGAGAATTCTCTTTTCTTGCCAAAGGGCTGGTTAGTTCAGACCAGTGCTTGTGTTCACCCCAGTCCATTTTGGGGTCAAAGCCAGTTTGTATTACTTTAAAAAAAATCTCTTCTACTATGTTAGATAGGAAATAGTATTATCTCAGTTTGGGGTTGTCTTTTAATTAAAAATGTATTAACAATATAAAAGAATATATGAAACATTAATAAATACAGTGAGATGTGGACTTCATCCATCAGAATTCTCTTGGAGAATATTATGTGTGTTAGGAAGAAATGTCTTGATGAGATGGATGGGGTAGGGATGAGACACCAAAAAGCCTGCTCACATAGAAAATGATGGTCACTGACTGCTATATCCTCACCTCCTAGAATAATCCTTGGCAAATGGCAGGCACTCAGTAAGTCTTTGTTGAATGTATGAATTATGGAGTCTGCTTTCTAAGGAGCAGGGGTTCTATTAATTGGAGAATCCTTTCTTGTGCTGGGTCCTTGCAATGAGTTTCAGGTGAGAGGCAGGAACAGAGGCAACTGAGTTGATCTGTCAAATAGAAGTTGGAAGAGTTTGAACTTCCTGGGATCATCTTAGTGAGAGTATGGAGAAAGGACAGGGGGCACTTAACGGAGAAGAAGAGGGGGGAGAAAATCATTCAGGATGGAGGTTGAGGTTGAGACAGGACTTTGGAGTACATAAACATCTTTTTTTAAATTTATTTTATTGAAGTATAGTTGATTTACAACGTCGTGTTCATTTCTGCTGTACAACAAAGTGATTCAGTTATACTTTTCATATTCCTTTCCATTATGGTTTATCACAGGATATTGAATATAGATCCCTGTGCTGTACAGTAGGACCTTGTTTTTTTATCCATTCTCTATACAATAGTTTGCAACCGTTAATCCCAAACTCACAATCCCATCCTCCCCTTTGCAAACCACAAGTTTGTTCTTTATATCTGTGAACATCTTAAAGGAATTTTTAAAGTGGCTTCCTGTGGGATGGGTGTTGCAAACCCTCTCCTCTGTCTCTCTTTCAGTGTTTAGCAAAAGCTGCCTTTCTTACTAATGCTTTTGTGTGAGTGGATTCAAAGAGGTGCTGAGTTCCCCATGACCGCACAGAGGGGAGAGAGGGACAGCTAGTGAGCACGCAGGCGTGGAAGAGTGAAGTGACATGTATATGAATGAAAGAATGAGAAGACAGAGAGAGATCACTCTCCTAAAACACCCACCCCCCTCTGTCTGGTGAGTGGTGTCCCCAGGGCTGTTTAAAGTGCAGGTGGCTCGAAGCACGGGTATAGAGTAAGTGGCCTTTGGGCAGGCATTTGTGCAGCTTTGAGTTTTATTGCACATTTCCTGGTGTGCCTTATTGAAAGAAAATGTCTGTGAGTTTTCACACACTGCTTCTAAAATGTATAAAAGCGGCAGGGCTCGCAAACGTTGAGTTTCAAGAACAGTTTCTTTTAAACTTCATATCTAAAAATGAGTCCCGTCAGTTTTATAGCTCTCCTGTCCGTTATTCCAGTTTTGAATTCTGTTATGCAGTCAATCCAGTGTGGCTTCAGGCTCTCCTAGGGCTTTTAGAGTTTCATTATCTTTTGATACATGCACCTGCAATCTACATTAGAACGAAGAGGAAACAGCCCTGTTTCCACTGCTTGATGTCCACTTTTATGGCATATGAAAACTAAGCCTGATTGAATTACCTTCGTATTCAAAGCTGACCCCAGACTCCTATCTTCTGTCTCCTGGGTAGTAGCAGAAGGCACTATAGTTTTCAAAGGACTTTGTATAATTCTCTTTTTAACAACTTCAATGAGGCTAAAAGTGGTTAATGGGCAAGCTATTTTTCAAATGTGGAAGCGAGGGTATAGTAAAGTCTCAAGGACAGCAAAGTCACTGGTTTTCAACCTAGTGAGTAGGCTGTCACCTCTCCCATATATTCTTCCCTCCAGGCTAGGGACCATTATTACTCTTACCTTTTAAAACATTTGAAATGTTGGTTCTTAAAGTTCCAAGAAAGAACTAGAACAAATTAGCTTTATGACCACATTAAAAGTCTAGAAAAAACATCCAGACAGCATCCGTGTGACACTAAACTCACTCTTTTGTTCCTGTAAAGTTTTCCCCTTATTATTTGTTTTGATTTTCTCATTACAAATATGATGCGTGGTAATAAAAAACCCCATAAAATACAGACAAGGGTTCTTTTTTTTTAAAACATCTTTATTGGAGTATAATTGCTTTACAATGGTGTGTTAGTTTCTGCTTTATAACAAAGTGAATCAGTTATACATATACATATGTTCCCATATCTCTTCCCTCCTGCATCTCCCTCGCTCCCACCCTCCCTACCCCACCCCTCTAGGTGGTCACAAAGCACGGAGCTGATCTCCCTGTGCTATGTGGCTGCTTCCCACTAGCTATCTATTTTACATTTGGTAGTGTATATATTTCCATGCCATTCTCTCACTTCATCCCAGCTTACCCTTCTCCCCCTTCCCCCTCCCTGTGTCCTCAAGTCCATTCTCTACGTCTGCGTCTTTATTCCTGTCCTGCCCCTAGGTTCTTCAGAACCTTTTTCTTTTTTTCTTTTTAGATTCCATATATATGTGTTAGCATACGGTATTTGTTTTTCTCTTTCTGACTTACTTCACTCTGTACGACAGTCTCTATGTACATCCACCTCACTACAAATAACTCAATTTCATTTCTTTTTATGGCTGAGTAATATTCCATTGTATATATGTGCCACATCTTCTTTATCCATTCATCTGTTGATGGACACTTAGGTTGCTTCCACGTCCTGGCTATTGGAAATAGTGCTGCAATGAACATTGTGGTACATGACTCTTTTTGAATTATGGTTTTCTCAGGGTATATGCCCAGTAGTGGGATTGCTGGGTCATATGGTAGTTCTATTTTTAGTTTTTTAAGGAGCCTCCACACTGTTCTCCATAGTAGCTGTATCCATTTACATTCCAACCAACAGTGCAAGAGGGTTTCCTTTCCTTCACACCCTCTCCAGCATATATTGTTTGTACATTTTTTGATGATGGCCATTCTGACTGGTGTGAGGTGATACCTCATTGTAGTTTTGATTTGCATTTCTCTAATGATTAGTGATGTTGTGCATCCTTTCATGTGTTTGTTGGCAATCTGTATATCTTCTTTGGAGAAATGTCTATTTAGGTCTTCTGCCCATTTTTGGTTTGGGTTGTTTGTTTTTTTGATATTGAGCTGCATGAGCAAATTGTAAATTTTGGAGATTAATCCTTTGTCAGTTGCTTCATTTGCAAATATTTTCTCCCATTATGAGGGTTGTCTTTTTGTCTTCTTTATGTTTTCCTTTGCTGTGCAAAAGATTTTAAGTTTCATTAGGTCCCATTTGTTTATTTTTGTTTTTATTTCCATTACTCTAGGAGGTGGGTCAAAAAAGATCTTGCTGTGATTTATGTCAAAGAGTGTTCTGCCTATGTTTTCCTCTGAGAGTTTTACAGTGTCTGGCCTTACATTTAGGTCTTTAATCCATTTGGAGTTTATTTTTTATACAGTGTTAGGAAGTGTTCTAATTTCATTCTTTTACATGTAGCTGTCAGGTTCTCCCAGCACCAGTTATTGAAGAGGCTGTCTTGTCTCCATTGTATATTCTTGCCTCCTTTATCAAAAATAAGTTGACCATAGGTGCATGGGTTTATCTCTGGGCTTTCTATCCTGTTCCATTGACCTATCTTTCTGTTTTTGTGCCAATACCATACTGTCTTGATTACTGTAGCTTTCTAGTATAGTCTGAAGTCCAGGAGGTTGATTCCTCCAGCTCCATTTTTCTTTCTCAACATTGCTTTGGCTATTCGGGGTCTTTTGTGTTTCCATACAAGCTGTGAAATTTTTTGTCCTATTTCTGTGAAAAATGCCATTGGTAATTTGATAGGGATTGCACTGAATCTGTAGATTGCTTTGGGTAGTATAGTCATTTTCACAATGTTGATTCTTCCAATCTAAGAATATAGTATATCTCTCCATTTGTTTGTATCATCTTTAATTACTTTCATCAGTGTCTTATAGTTTTCTGCATACAGGTCTTTTGTCCCCTTAGGTAGGTTTATTCCTAAGTATTTGCTTCGTTTTGTTGCAATGGTAAATGGGAGTGTTTCCTTAATTTCTCTTTCAGATTTGTCATCATTAGTGTATAGGAATGCAAGAGATTTCTGTGCGTTAATTTTGTATCCTGCCACTTTACCAAATTGATTGATTAGCTCTAGTAGTTTTCTGGTAGCATCTTTAGGATTCTCTATGTATAGTATCATGTCATCTGCAAACCGTGACAATTATACTTCTTTTCCAATTTGGATTCCTTTCATTTCTTATTCTTCTCTGATTGCTGTGGCTAAAACCTCCAAAACTATGTTGAGTAATAGTGGTGAGAGTGGACAACCTAGACAAGGGATTCTTGATTTTCAAGTCTCAACACCTGATTGATCTTTTGGTTGAAGGTGATGAGCAATCTTCCAATATATGGGGCTGTTCTTTATTGCAGCTCAAACAACTGATCTTTTCCAGTGTTTTCAAATCTCTTCTTGGAGTGTGACCCATGATTTAAATTATATAATTTTTAGATATTGAATAATCTGTCTTTGGTATACATGCACATAAAATAAAATAAAACAGAATTTTCATGAATGAATACTTACCTTCTTACCTATGGTATGCACTGATCCTCCCATTCAATTCTTTTACTTTTAAAAAACTGTTCTGGTTCCCTTCCCATCTTAAATAAATATTTTCTTAAATACAGGTTCCTGGCCTTGACCAATGAAAAGGTATAGAAATAATGACCCACCCAGTAACAATAAGTATCTGTAGTGTCCAAATGTGTTCTCTAAATACTACTTCCTACTGAAAAGAACCAGGGCTCTTTGAAAAAGTAGTTTGGGTCTGGGAGAGAAAATATTTTAAATGGGCCAAAATTAATTGTTCTACTAGAAAGGAAGGAAGGTATTAAAGAACATTAATGTCATGTCACATTGACCCAGGAGCCAACCTGAAGAGGTTCCCACAGACAAAAGATGAGACAATTTAAGCAGCAATAAAAATAATAACTGCAGTGGATTGAGACACACCAAATATATTAGAATCTATTAGTTTATAATGAGACAAAAAAGAAAACCCTCTAATTGGTAATCTCTGGAGGATGCTAGGGAACCAACTTATTATTATTATTATTATTCTAGAATAATAACTTATTATTCTAGAAACTGGTAAATAAAGGGAAACAATCAAGCATTTATTCTGCCTTTCCTGTATGGATTGTATCCCAGGGAAACGAAGTAATTGTTGAAGGAAAGTCCTTCTTTACAGGAGAAATTAGGCCAATTAATGCATTGGGATGTTAGAATTAGAATGGACTCCTTTTTTTCATGAGTGGGTATAAAAGGGTGATATTCTAATGAAATTATGGATCTAGGTAATAATCACTAATAACTGCTAAAATCATTAGGTCAAAGCAGATGCCCAGATCAGGCTGATAACATCTGAGCCCACTGACCAATCTTAACCTCACAAAAAAGAAAGACTGCCAGACATTATGCGACGCAATAGGAAGTTCTCAACATCTCCAAGAGTAATCTTGCAGAAAATGGAAACCGGTTCTGATCAAACCTTTAACTCTATGTACTATTTTACAGGAAATGCAGAAGATAGAGTAAATGCAGAAGACACAGTAAATGTTGGTAGAAACCACAACAGAAAGGAGGCTGGAGAAGTACCTTCCGTTGCAAAGCTGAGGAGGATTGTCTGCTGAAGTTACGGTCGGTGGGGTCCAGCAAGGGAACCCCCAAGAGCCCACAAATGCACTTCAAAATAAAGGGAAAACCTTTGAACATCCAGCAGGCTCAAAGAAACTCAGCTTTAAACTTCTGCCAGGGCCAGAGGGAACCAACACAAGATTACACGGGTGTCAAACACACCTCACCTGTCCTTGATGCCCCCTCCTCCTCCACTTCAATCCTGGAGGACCCAGGGCCACCTGGTGGGCTGGGGGACGGAGGTGGCAGGCGGAGCATTGGCAGGGGAATCTCATCAAGCACACCTGTAGGGGTTGGGGGATGGGAGCTTCCACTTCAAAGGAAGTAGTTTTCACTATTAGATGGGACTAGAGTTTAATCACAGAAGGGCAGCTATTCTTTTTTTTTTTTTTAAACATCTTTATTGGAGTATAATTGCTTTACAGGGGTGTGTTAGTTTCTGCTTTGCAACTGTTCTTATAATGATAATAAACACACATCTTGTGAGGAAAACGTAGTGGTTACATAGAACAAGTTTGAATAGTGAGTTAGGGGAGAAAGGAGGGGAGAATAATTGCGTTGTTCCCCGCTCTTAAACTCACCAGTTCTACTTCTACGACCAATGCTGTTTAGCAATGTGGTACATGCAGTGTATTCTAGTTTAGCAAAGATAAACTCTTTTTTTTTGGATTCCGCCAACACACTGAGTTAGAGAAAACGTTATTCACCAGACACCACTGTAAGGAGAGCTTTGCATTCATTTGGAAGAAATCCTTGGATAACTCATTGAAAATGGAGGGTGAGACTCCCAAGGGCACATTCAAGCAGCAAGGATGACAAGCCCCAGAGAAAGGAGAAGGGGACAAAGGAGACAGAACAAGGGTGAGAGATTGTGTATTGTGCAAAGTGACCACCTACCCAGGACCCTTCAAATCTTTGGTTTACTAGAAACTCATTTACGTCTGGTGTGAGTGGATGTTCCCTTCTAGGAAGCAGTGAAGGGCTGAGGTCCACACAGGACCCTCAGTCTATGTGATATCTTTGTACAAATTAGAAAAGATACCCCTCAGGTGAAACAAATTACAAAATGGTATATAGTTACAAAATTCCTGGGTGGAGGAATTACCTAAAACACTCCTTCCTCTGGGCTTTCCTTGGAGAGCTGAGCTGGAACTAGATTTAGTGGCCATCCTGTCTCTGGACAGGGCGCCTGTGTGCAGGGTCCATGCTGTGTCTAGGTGGACAGAGGCCCTGGTTCTCAGCCCAGGTTGATGGAAGAAGAAACAGCACAAATGGGCAAGGAGCCAAAAGGCAAAGAAGACTAACAAAGTATAAGCCCCTCCAAATTTGCAGGAAAAACGAGGAAGGGCTGTGGAATTGGGATTTCAGGCAATCTTCTATAATCTTACAAGTCAGCCTGTATATACGTGTCAACTTCTGTGTACTTTCTCCATGGTTTATCTAATCTTGCCAAATCGTATATAATTCAGGGGATAAAAATCTCAGGACTGCCTCATCTATCACTGTTCACCGTTCCTAACAACCAGATAAAAGAGACTAATCAGAATGAACCAATGAGGTGTGTGGCCTGCCTTGGACTTTTTCTGGGACCCCCTCTCCTCTCCACAGCTGGGGCTCAGCACCTCTCTGCAGGCGGCCGCTTGAGCTCCAACGGACTCACCCCCGACTCCCCAGCTACCTCTGCACACTCCACACTTTATTTCAAGGGGAACCAGATGGCAGGTCTGGGTAGGGGTCCCCTGAAAGAAAAACAAGGTGTGCAGGCAAAGAAAATAAACACAGAGGAGAAAGAGAGAAAAGCAGCTGCTGGTGGGAAAACGTGGGCAGTGGGCTGAATAGCTGCCTGAGATGTAAATGGAGAAGACCCCCCCGCCTAACCGGATCTGCTGCTGCGTCCGAGGTCAAATCAGGGTGTTTTCTGGGACCGGGAGCCCGTGCCATCTCCGTGGTCAGACGCTGGGCAACAATGGCTGCCTTGTATTTATACAAGCACCTGAGCGCACCTTCTCCCCAGCGGAAGGATGTGGTGGAAGGTGGCTGGAACCCCGGGAAGAGGAGTTTAACTCAAGAAGTGAATGCATCATGCCGGGGAGGCTGGAATCAGGAAGGGCGGAGGGCAAGATGCTTGAAGCCACGGGTCACAAGGGGGCGTTCTCTGGGCTGTGCTTTGGTGAGTGATCTGGGAGACCTGAGGTCATGCTGAGCACCTCTCTGACGGGGCTTCAGATGTGCATTTGGAGCAATCTCTGGGAATATTTCAGTCGGTAGCAGGAACTAAAAACATCAATATTGCAGTGGCAGGACGGTGAGAATGTCGAAGAGATAGAATATCAGGGAAGAGAAGCGCTCAGTCAAATGGTAATAGTGAGGGTGTAGTCTAACAAGGTAAGAGGAAATGTAAAATGAGATTCCAGACTGGTCTCTAGGTGTTCTGCTCCCCGCCCCTCACTCCAATCAGGGGAGACTCTGGGAGCTCCCATTCGTGGTGTCCTGGGGTATTCACAGATGAGGCTGCTTTCGGCTACAATTTAATAGCTACAATCTAACTCCATTGCTGAAACAACAAAGATGTTTATAAACTCACAGAACAAGAAGGCTGTAGGTAGGGCCATTCCAGGGTGGTTAATTCAGTGGCTCAAAGACTTCATCAAAGACCCAGTCACTTTCCATCTTTCAGCTTGGCCAGTGTCCGCATGAGGGCTTTGTCCTCAGCCCAGCCCCCCAGCTGGTCATAAGATGGCCCCGGGATTCCCAGCAGTCAAATCCATGCTAGACACAGCCCAGGAACAGAAAGGAGATGTGTCTGCCATGCGTCTTTTTACATGTGAGGAAACCTTTCCCGAAGATTCCCAGCAGACTTCATTGCACATCCAACTGGCCCAAGGGTATCACGTGTTCTGGTCTAAACCTGCCATTGGCAAGGGGGATGATTAGCTTAGACCAGGGGTCAGAATGGTTTTCATATTTTTAAATGGCTGAAAAAAAATCAAAAGAGGAATAATATTTCATGACATGTTAAAAGTATATGAAATTCAAACTGCAGTGCCTATACACAAAATTTTATTGGAAGAGAGTCACACTTTCATTCATTTAGGTTGTCCATGGCCTCTTTCACACTACAATGGCAGAGCTGGGTAGCTGCAGCAGAGACATGGTCTGCAAAGCCTAAAATATTTACTCTGGCTTTTTACAGAAAAGGTTTGCTGACTCCTGGCTTTGACCATTCAGGACCACCCTCAAGGCTGGAGCTGGGGCTGGTGCCCCTGAAGCACTTAGCCACCTGGAGGAGGGGAATGATATAACCAAACTGGGCTTCTTTGGAAAGGAGGAAGCAAGCATGAAATAGACATTCCCTTCCCCTACAGCCACAGTTCACTAATTAGTCCAGGGGTAGGAATGTCCTAAGCCAGGTCAATCTAATTTTTTGAGCTTGAAAACAAGGAAGGAGGCCACCGCCTCCCTGGTGTCTTGATGGTCAAAATGAGCCAGAGAGTTGCCGATGGCCAAGTTCCCAGTGCTGTTGAGGACACCAGTTTGACAGAATGCAGCAAGTTTCAGAAACAAGAGATGGAGAAGAAGAGAGAGCTTGCTGGCAGTGTTCATGTCCCTGGTTCCAGGTGGGGCCCAACTGCAGACTTCATCTTCCTGAGATTTATGATGGAAGGTCCATCCCCTGGACCTTCACCACATTCCCCATGTCACCCATGTAAGTTTCATGTGAGTGTAATGCTTCACTTTCAGACAAATGAGACCTGGCTGCTCCAGGCTTCAAAGTGTCCACTGGGGAGTTAGAACTTTCCTCCTAAAAAGGGAACTAATACCAGAAGGCCACTACTAAGGCCCAAAGGGTACACTCAGCCAGTAAATGTCATAGGGCTTCAGACGGGAGAGGAATGGCCATGAGTCGGTGTGCTCAAAGAAAAGTTATGAATGCAAGTAAACTTAAGAGAGACCTTAAGGCAAGGAGGGAAGTTTCAGGAATCTCACAGCTGGAGAACTGCCTGGGGAGAGCTAGAGGTGAAAATGCACAAAGAAGATTCAGAGCAGTGTAGCAGGCCAGTCTGACCTATTTTGTGGCTTGTAGATGAGTCAAGGTAGATCAAAAGCCACATGAATCCACGGATAATTGGTGAGCAGGGGCCTGACATGATACCTCTCACAGCTATTATTATTATTATTACTGTTTGTTCAGATTCTGATGTAACTTCACTTACGTATCTGGAATGTGTAGTAAAATTCTGAATTCTCTTTTACTGTGTGTATGCTGGTAATTCTAGGCCTACCCTCCTTAGGAAAGCACTGCTAGTAGAGTTTAGATATTTTTCAGTGTCCTTTCAGAATTATACATCAGCCACTAAGTCGGAATGACCAGGCTCCGCCAAATATTACTGAACTGAACAAATCGGGGAAGCTTCCTACACTCCATAATTTCCTAAGTCAGCCTTTTTTGACACTTTGAAAGATGAGGCAGGGAAACTGCTGGTCTCCTGGTAATCATCACCACCTGTTCTCTAAGCAGCCCCCCCTACCCCCAGTAACATCTCCCCACAGGAAAGAGAGGGAGGGGAGGAGGGAGAGAGTCAGCCACACGGATTTGGCAGGTCTGCCTGGCGAGTGTCACTTCTGCAGACCCCTCTGCAGGGTCACAGTCTCCTGTTCTGGGAACCAGCCCACCCTTGGCAAAACTGGGGAATGGCCACCATGTCTTTGAGGCTCCCTATCTCCTTTTCGTGCTTTCTCCTAAACCATCTTTCTCAACTTTCTATCTTTCTCAGGCTTCTGGAGGCTGCCCAGTGCAACCTCGCTGCCAGGATCTCCCTCTGTAAGATAATCTGGATCATGCCAACAGCCTCTGTTTAGCCTTCCTGCCCCCAACTGTACTCCCTTCAAGGCAACCCTCCACGCTATGGCAGTTTGAGTTTTGGAAAGTGTAAACCTGACCTCACGACCCGCTTGCACCCAGATTAAAGTCCTTCAAAGATCCCACGCTGCATGATAAACAGAGTTCAAGTGCCTTGATATTATGCAGACCGGCAGTTCTCAAAGTGTGGTCCCCAGACCAGGAGCAGCGTGCTGGACCCTGGACCTTCATCCAGACCTACTGAATCAGAAACTCTGGGTGGTGGGGTGGGGATAACCATCTGTGTTTAGCAAGCTTTCCTGGTGATTCCGATGTAAGGTCAAGTTTGAGATGCACTAATGTAGGCAATCCCTGCCCACTGACCCAGACTCGTAGCTCCCTACTGCCCAATATACATCCTATGGTTTAGCCCAAAGATGGCAGAGACTTCACACAATCTGTCAATCATTCCAGGCTTTAGTGTCTACCTGATGTGCTGTGTTGAGGGTGCTGAAGCCTTAGCCTTGGTTTATTGGGCAGGAGAACCGTTCCACAATTGACTATGATGTCTACATGTGTAAGGGATAGGGTATTCATGGCACGATGCCAGGCCCTTTCCAGTCTCACTCCAGCCACAGATTTTCAATCCCCCCAATTCACCAAGGCTTGTGTGGCATTGGTTTGATGGAGATACCGGCCACCCTGGCAGAAAAATGTATATTTCAAAAGATGACAACCTGGAGAGGGTTAAATTTAGCCCTAAAGAACCAATCCCTAAGAAGGAATTGAGGGCATTCAGGGTACCAGGGTGGCGTTTGAGGGGAGGGGGGTGTGCACTGGAGCCCTGTGTACCTACGTCCCTTTGTGTGCTTAGCTGTAACTGTTTAGGGACAGGGCTCAGCCCCAGGGCAGAAAGGAGACCCCATGTGAGGCAAGCCAGCCCCCTCATCTGTTGCTGGAGACGGATACTGTGGCCAGGCTCCTGCTCAGGATCCCCAAGTCCTAAGGGGGGATTTAAGTGTGATACTTAATTTTTCCTACACAAAAGGCAGAGGGCAGGGAGGCCAGACGGGGAGGGGCCAGAGGGACTGTAGGAGCCAACACAGCTGGAAGTGATTAAGACCCAGTCTGGAAGGCAGCAGACAGGTAATAGTCTGGGCCCAGTAGAGCTACAGAAAGAAACCTTTGCCCTAGAAGTGTTTGGCATCCCCCTCTGCTATATTTTGACTCAGTGTCTGACATGGCTGTGGAGGTTTCCACAGTGGAAAATGAAAAGCCCTTAGCGAGTAACGTTGCACTCTGAAGTTGGGGGCTATTTCGGATTGCTTCACACACGCAAGGGGCAAGATGCTCCCACCAGACCTACCTGAAGAAAAATATAGTTTAGAATTTCCTCTGAACTTTTTTCCTTTCCTGAAGGCTGAGGTTTAAATTTCCTGCTTGGGACATTCAGCTGCACTTTCTTTCAGATGACTCTACAAGGCATGCTTGGTCCCTCTCCTTGGTCCCCTCATTTCCTCCCTCACCCAGATCTGTCCCAGACTGGCCAGGCAGGATGACCGTGATGGCAACAAAGCCCCTCTCTTCCTTCTACTTCGAGAGTTTCACACCTTCCTGGACATTATAAATCTAACTCTCATATTTCAGTAAAAAGGGAGCTTTATGTCCCTCTTTGTCACGGGGAAAAAAGTGCCCCCAGGATTTACTTACAAGGATACATACATGAGATATTCCAGCACAGCCCGCAGTAATTCCCTTGTCATCATACACGAAGGAGGAATGCCAGCAAAAATGGGCGTGTGTTTCATCTTAGAAATTTCACCCGTGCCCCTCTCCAAAAGAAAGAACAAACTAAGATGCAGAAGCATTTTGAGGAACCCTGCTTGACGCGCTGTTTCCCCTGAATTGAGCGTGCTTTGCAGGAGTACAATCTGTACGCTATTATGCCTAATTTTCTAAGTCTTTGCTAAGTTGTATCAGGCCCACCACCCTGGCTATTAAATGTCACTTAAGACCTAATTAATTTAACTGCTCTGACAAGTTTAAATTTGTTCCAACAGAGACCATAATTTGCCTTTTCCTAACTGATAGTGCTACAGGCATATTTTTAAAAGAACTTAAAAAAATTTAACTAAGCAGTATATGTTCATCATAAAAAAGTCAAAAAATAAGAAAAATTTTAAAATCACATAATTTTGTCATACAGTTATAAACAGTATAAATACCTTGATGTAAATCCTTCCCCCCCCTTTTTTTTTGTATGTATCATGAGAGGTGATATTTTAAAAACTATTAATGAGTATTTTCTTTTGCATTTTCATGTTCGTGACTCAAATAGGATCTTGCAGACAGTGCATGTAAGAGCCAAGATTTGTTCAAGGAGAGAGGATTTTTTATTGAGATACAATTGACATACAACATTATATTAGCTTCAGGTGTATAACATAGTGATTCAATATTTGTATATACTGTGAAATGATCACAGTAAGTCTAGTTACCATTTGTCACAATACGTAGTTACAAATTTTTTTCTTGTGACTTTTGAGATCTAGTCTCTTAGCAACTTTTAAATATGCAGTACAGTATTATCAACCATAGTTACCATGCTCAACATTACATCCCCATGACTTATTTATTTTATAACTGGAAGAGGGGAGAAAGTCAAAAGCCCACATCCATGTGCAAAAGAACTATGGAGAGAAACAGGTGGGATAAGACTTGTAGAGCTCAGTCTCTCTACTTCAAGACAGAGGGATATGTCAGGTAGGATGAGAGGAATCCCAAAGATAGAGGACTTTTGCCCACTTGATAAATCTTAGTTACTCAGCGTAAGGCCGGGTGTGATTTTCTCTAACTATAATCAGTTCCCTGTATCTGCTATTGGAAAATTGCTGCTGTAACCAAGGGACCCGACTGTCCATCATACTCTGATGGCTACCTCAGGAATGAGAAGTAGATGAGGAAAAAGTCTGAAAAACTGGGTATATAGATCCACAAGGGACTCTGTTACCTAAACAGACTGTCCCTAATATGGAAGAGTTGATTGGACTAAATTTATCCAACCCCCATTTCTACCGAGCAAGGTAGGAAGCTTGTGACGAAAGTCAAATCAATCATCAGTTAGTAAAGAAACTACTGTTTTTTCCCTGCACATCTGAATGTAATCTGAATGAATTACCACCCCAAAACTTACATATAAAAGTGTCTGGAAACGCTGGAGCCGGATTAGAAAATGCAGACTGATGATGTAAGCTACTTCTCACCCCGCCCCAGAGATTTGCCGTGCAGACCCCAAATCACTTAGCTGTCCCAAAATACATACCCGGACATCGGGGGTCCCGGAGGAGGACACTTGAGCTGTGTAGGACTGAAGTTCAGACATGAGTGGTAGACGGGGTGGGACAGAGTCAGAGGTTTGATTTCAGGGGGCGACTCCAGGACCTCATGAATGAAGAAGGCTCCAGTGCGGCGGCTGAGGTCAGCAGTAGGGCCTGGAGGTCAGAAGGACGAGGGCATCAGGGTTAAGGCAGGGCTGGGTCTGAACCCCCTACCACCCAGGCCCCCTGCAGCCACTGTGAGCCCTGTGAAGGAAGGGGTTGGGTTAAGGGGTCCACAAAATCCAGGGAAGGGCATTAGATCCCCAACCTCTTAAAAGCAATTCAAAAATCCCCAAAGTCTGAACAAGAAAAGTTATTTCCAACTTGGACACAAACTCATTTAGTAGGAAAACCTCACCTATACTAAGCTGAAGGTCTTTATGGGTTTCTATTTATCCCACTTAGTATGAATATTCTCATATTTCACTGAAGAAATAGTAATAACCCCACACCAGGGGTGTTATGGAATACACAGCACATTCACCACATTATCTCTCTCAAATCTGAAAAATTCTGAATTTGATATACATCTGGTCATGAGTTTCAGATAAGGGATTTATATCACGTATTTCAGAATTGTCCTTGCCACCCATGCAATGCACAGTCTTAACTGAGTAAAATTCTCTTTGCTGTCCCGGCATTAGATTTTCTCTAATACTCTCAACGAGGTTATAGAGTTTCATCTAACAGATACAACTGACATTTATTTTCTTTATCTGGTTTTTTAATGCTGATTTCATGGATAAAGAAACATTTAGCCAACTTTTTATTTCCAGTTTATGAGGAAGCAGGAAATGCCATTCTTTTTTTCCAGTTTTGATTTACCTTCTTTTTTTTTTTTTACTTTCCATTTTATGCTTTATTCAGATTGTATGGAGGAGTGATGTTATCATACTGTAGATGGATAGCTAATTATTTTGCAACACTATTTGGGGATGCACTTTGGAACCGTATAATCAGGATAGAGATTGTGAAGGAGAGGAGATTAAGACTGAGTGTCTGCTACAAGCCACACTTTCTCCCCTACCATTTAATGTAATCCTCTTTGCATTTGCCATTTCGTTTATTTACTGTAATCCTCATGAAATGATAAAATGGTAATTTTACCACTACTCTTTAATGTAAACCTCATGAAAAGTTTGTCAAGTAATATTCCCATTTGTGTAGTTGAGTAAACTGAAGCTCAGAGAGGTTAAGTAAGTTGCCTAAGGTCACAGGCAGTAAGTAGCAGAGCCAGGATTCCCTGTCTCATTCTTTCTAAAGAGCAATGGTTTCCTAGCTTGTCTCAATACCATTGGTCTTGTCTACCATCAGTGGCCCCCTCCACTTGCCTTGAATCCCTCCTCCAATACATCTTTCCAATGCTCATTTCTGTTCAGGGAACCTTCCTGCTGAAAATTCTCCAGTGGTCTCCTACTGCCCTCAGAATAATATCTAACCTCCTTATGCTGGTATAGAATACCATTTATGATTTGACCCTTTCCCACATTGCTACCTCCATCTCCAAGCTACAAAGAACTACTTGTCATTTCCTAAAATGTCTGTTCACTCTTCTGACTTGCACAAATTATTTCCTCTACCCAGAAGACTTCCCACTGCCTTTTCCCCAATCCTCCTTACTAATTAACTCTCATCTCCACGCCACCATAGTCTAACCAAGACTACTGCAGAAGACACTTCATAGATCTCTCTGCTCCTACTCTCATCCACCCCATACATTTCCCCCCAATCCATTCTCCTGAGAGGAGCCTATGTGTGGTCTAAAGCATAAACCAGATCTGTCACTCTTCTGCCCCTCAATGGCCTACACTTACCATGGCTCACAAGGCCCAGCACGGCCTGACCCAGCTCACCTGTCCACCCTTCCCCTCGAGTACCCATGCTCCATCCACACTGGCCTCCTTCCTGTTTCTCGTCACCACCTCAGGGCCTTTGAGCTTGCTGTTCTCTTGGTCGGGAATGCCCTAGTTCTTTGCATGGCTAGGTGCTTCTCAACCTTTGGGTCTCAGCTTAAATAAAGCCTCTTCAGAGAGCCCTTTGCTGACTGTCCTTCCACACATTCTAAATTCAAGAGTGCCGTTCTCCCTGGCTGCCACCGCTGCTGTTCTCCATCACAGTATCCCATTTATATCCTTCCCTGTGCCATAGCCATGATCATTTGATGTACTTGTTTGTGTATTTATTATTGCTCTCTCCCACCAGACTATCATTCTATTCTCAGCACCTGGGCATCGTGTGCAGCCCAAATCTGTATTTGTGGAATAGAAGAGTGAATGAATGAATGAATGAATGGTTCCGCCACAGCCCAGCACAAGCATCACCTCATTGCAGAAGCTTTCCCCGACCCCTCCCAGCTAAACTGGGCTTCTTATTACAGATACTGAATTTCTCACACTTCTCCCCATCCCCCAGGCCGGTTGACCATGAAGAGAAAAGACAGTGTGTATGTTCTTCGCGCCAACCACAGTGCCTGGTGCAGATGGTGAGGGGTCCATAAATGTCTCTTGAATTAATGAGGAGTGAATCCATGAAAAGAAAACAAAAACTGCCACTTTCCATGACAGCTCACAGCTCCAACCACAGTCACCTCCGCCTCATTCTCTCCGGTAACCCTGCTCCAGTGCAGCGCCTGGCACCAGGAAGGTATTCAGGAATATTTGTTAAGTGGAGGGATAAATATGTTTTTAAAAGAAAAAGACCTGCAGGGCTTATCTTTGTACTAGCAATTTCCCTTTCACAAAACTTTGCTTAAGCTTTGCCTTCATGGCATTTTTGTCACTTACCAAGAAGAATATGACTTTTCTGAATCTAAAAATATTGTAAGCATTTTTTTCTTCTAGCCTTGGTCCTCTTGACACTCTTTGGATAACTCCACATTAATCCACCTATTCATTTATCCACGTACATTTTCCCAGAGTTCCCAGAGGCCCAAGCTCAACTGTCTACACCGGAGCACTCTTTACTGAAAGACCCCAAAGCACAGAGCAACTCTTCAGCTTACCGGGCAAGAAGGACTTAGCCCTTAATACATTAAGGAACTGAGACCCAAGAAATGGGAGAGGATGAAGCTCTTAGGATTTCGAGTCCCCACTTCTAGCCCTGGTCTGGTGGACTCAGTTCACCCGGCCCATTACTTCCTCGGAAGCCATCAGGAGTCACTACACGTGGCCACTTTCTTCGGCTTCTCTCCTTGCTCTGCCCCACCCTAGCCCCACCTCCCCTCCTCAGTGTGCGATTGACCCTACTGGCCTCCCCAGCAAAGGAAAGAGTATCTGGAAATTCTGGGAAGCCCAAACTAGTGTTTTCTCAGATACAGTATTCTTAAAAGTTCAATGGAAAACCATATATAACTTTTTTTTTCCATTTATTTTCTGATTTTAAAATAATACCTGTTCATTTTTGTAAATATCAGAAAGTACAAAAAGAACAATGAAGAAAATTAGGCACCAGCAATACCATGCCACAGAAATAACTACTATGAATATTTGTAACATTTCCTTCTACTTAATATAATCATATTCAACTTTCTGTGTGTATCTTTTTTTTTAAATATCTTTATTGGAGTATAATTGCTTAACAATATTGTGTTGGTTTCTGCTGTATAACTCCTTTTTTGGTTCTTTTTTTTTAACATCTTTATTGGACTATAATTGCTTTACAATGGTGGGTTAGTTTCTGCTTTACAACAAAGTAAATCAGTTATGTCCACATATACGTATGTCCCCAAATCTCTTCCCTCTTGCGTCTCCCTCCCTCCCACCCTCCCTATCCCACCCCTTTAGGTGGTCACAAAGCACCGAGCTGATCTCCCTGTGCTATGCAGCTGCTTCCCACGAGCCATCTATTTTACGTTTGGTAGTGTATATATGTCCATGCCACTCTCTCTCTTCGTGCCCGCTTACCCTTCCCCCTCCCCATATCCTGAAGTACATTCTCTAGTAGGTCTGTGTCTTTATTCCCATCTTGCCCCTAGGTTCTTCATGACCATTTTATTTTTATTTTTTTAGGTTCCATATATATGTGTTAGCATACGGTATCTGTTTTTCTCTTTCTGACTTACTTCACTCTGTATGACAGACTCTAGGTCCATCCACCTCACTACAAATAACTCAGTTTCGTTTCTTTTTATGGCTAAGTAATATTCCATTGTATATATGTGCCACATCTTCTTTATCCATTCATCTGTTGATGGACACTTAGGTTGTTTCCATGTCCTGGCTATTGTAAATAGAGCTGCAATGAACATTGTGGTACATGACTCTTTTTGAATTATGGTTTTCTCGGGGTCTATGCCCAGTAGTGGGATTGCTGGGTCATATGGTAGTTCAACTTTTAGTTTTTTAAGGAACCTCCATACTGTTCTCCATAGTGGCTGTATCATTTTACATTCCCACCAACAGTGCAAAAGTGTTCCCTTTTCTCCACACCCTCTCCAGCATTTTGTAGATGTTTTGATGATGGCCATTCTGACCAGTGTCAGGGAGCCTGATTCCTCCAGCTCTGTTTTTCGTTCTCAAGATTGCTTTGGCTATTCGGGGTCTTTTGTGCTTCCATACAAATTGTGAAATCTTTTGTTCTCGTTCTGTGAAAAATGCCATTGGTAGTTTGATAGGGATTGCATTGACTCTGTAGATTGCTTTGGGTAGTATAGTCATTTTCACAATGTTGATTCTTCCAATCCAAGAACATGGTATATCTCTCCATCTATTTGTATCATCTTTAATTTCTTTCATCAGTGTCTTATAATTTTCTGCATACAGGTCTTTTGTCTCCATAGGTAGGTTTATTTCTAGATATTTTATTCTTTTTGTTGCAATGGTAAATTGGAGTGTTTTCTTAATTTCTCTTTCAGATTTTTCATCATTAGTGTATAGGAATGCAAGAGATTTCTGTGCATTACTTTTGTAACCTGCTACATTACCAAATTGATTGATTAGCTCTAGTAGTTTTCTGGTAGCATCTTTAGGGTTCTCTAAGTATAGTATCATGTCATCTACAAACAGTGACAGCTTTACTTCTTCTTTTCCGATTTGGATTCCTTTTATTTCTTTTTCTTCTCTGATTACTGTGGCTAAAACTTCCAAAACTATGTTGAATAATAGTGGTGAGAGTGGGAAGCCTTGTCTTGTTCCTGATCTTAGTAGAAATGGTTTCAGTTTTTCACCATTGAGGATGATGTTGGCTGTGGGTTTGTCATATATGGCCTTTATTATGTTAAGGAAAGTTCCCTCTATGCCTACTTTCTGGAGGGTTTTTACCATAAATGGGTGTTGTCCAAAGCTTTCTCTGCATCTATTGAGATGATCATATGTTTTTAATCCTTCAATTTGTTAATATGATGTATCACATTGATTGATTTGTGTATATTGAAGATTCCTTGCACTCCTGGGATAAACCCCACTTGATCATGGTGTATGATCCTCTTAATGTGCTGCTGGATTCTGTTTGCTACTATTTTGTTGAAGATATTTGCATCTATGTTCATCAGTGATATTGGCCTGTAGTTTTCTTTCTTTGTGACATCTTTGTCTGGTTTTGGCATCAGGGTGATGGTGGCCTCGTAGAATGAGTTTGGGAGTGTTCCTCCCTCTGCTACGATTTGGAAGAGTTTGAGAAGGAGAGGTGTTAGCTCTTCTCTAAATTTTTGATAGAATTCGCCTGTAAAGCCCTCTGGTCCTGGGCTTTTGTTTGTTGGAAGATTTTTAATCACAGTTTCAATTTCAGTGCTTGTGATTGGCCTGTTCATATTTTCCATTTCTTCCTGGTTCAGTCTCGGAAGGTTGTGCATTTCTAAGACTTTGTCCATTTCTTCCAGGTTGTCCATTTTATTGGCAAATACTTGCTTGTAGTACTCTCTCATAATTCTTTGTATTTCTGCAGTGTCAGCTGTTACTCTCCTTTTTCATTTCTAATTCTATTGATTTGAGTCTTCTCCCTTTTTTCTTGGTGAGTCTGGCTAATGGTTTATCAATTTTGTTTATCTTCTCAAAGAACCAGCTTTTAGTTTTGTTGATCTTTGTTATCGTTTCCTTCATTTCTTTTTCATTTATCTCTGATCTGATCTTTATGATTTCTTTCCTTCTGCTAACTTTGGGGTTTTTTCGTTCTTCTTTCTCTAATTGCTTTAAGTGTAAGGTTAGGTTGTTTATTTGAGATGTTTCTTGTTTCTTAGGGTAGGATTGTATTGCTATAATCTTCCCTCTTAGAACTGCTTTTGCTGCATCCCATAGGTTTTGGGTCATCATGTTTTCACTGTCATTTGTTTCTAGGTATTTTTTGATTTCCTCTTTGAGTTCTTCAGTGATTACTTCGTTATTAAGTAGTGTATTATTTAGCCTCCATATGTTTGTATTTTTTACAATTTTTTCCTGTCATTAATATCTAGTCTCATAGCATTGTGGTCGGAGAAGATACTTGATATGATTTCAATTTTCTTAAATTTATCAAGGCTTGATTTGTGACCCAAGATATGATCTATCCTGGAGAATGTTCCATGAGCACTTGAGAAGAATGTGTATTCTGTTGTTTTTTGGATGGAATGTCCTATAAATATCAATTAAGTCCATCTTGTTTAATGTATCATTTAAAGCTTGTGTTTCCTTGTTTATTTTCATTTTGGATGATCTGTCCATTGGTGAAAGTGGGGTGTTAAAGTCCCCTACTATGATTGTGTTACTGTCAATTTCCCCTTTTATGGTTGATAGTATTTGCCTTATGTATTGAGGTGCTCCTATGTTGGGTGCATAAATATTTGCACTTCTTATATCTTCTTCTTGGATTGATCCCTTGATCATTATGTAGTGCCCTTCTTTGTCTCTTATAATAGTCTTTGTTTTAAAGTCTATTTTGTCTGATATGAGAATTGCTACTCCAGCTTTCTTTCCATTTCCATTTGCATGGAATATCTTTTTCCATCCCCTCACTTTCAGTCTGTATGTGTCCCTAGGTCTGAAGTGGGTCTCTTGTAGACAGCAAATATATGGGTCTTGTTTTTGTATCTATTCAGCCAGTCTATGTCTTTTGGTTGGAGCATTTAATCCATTTACATTTAAGGTAATTATCGATATGTATGTTCCTATTACCATTTTCTTAACTGTTTTGGTTTTGTTGTTGTAGGTCTTTTCCTTCTCTTGTGTTTCTTGTCTAGAGAAGTTCCTTTAGCATTTGTTGTAAAGCTGGTTTGGTGGTGGTGACTTCTCTTAGGTTTTGCTTGTCTGTATAGGTTTTAATTTCTCTGTGAAATCTGAATGAGATCTTTGCTAGGTAGAGTACTCTTTGTTGTACGTTTTTCCCTTTCATCACTTTAAATATGTCCTGCCAGTCCCTTCTGGCTTGCAGAGTTTCTGCTGAAAGATCGGCTGTTAACCTTATGAGTATTCCCTTGGGTGTTATTTGTTTTTTTTCCCTTGCTGCTTTTAATATGCTTTCTTTGTATTTAATTTTTGATAGTTTGATTAATATGTGTCTTGGCGTGTTTCTCCTTGGATTTATCCTGTATGGGACTCTCTGTGCTTCCTGGACTTGAGTAACCATTTCCTTTCCCATATTAGGGAAGTTTTCAACTATAATCTCTTCAAATATTTTCTCAGTCCCTTTCTTTTTCTCTTCTTCTTCTGGGACCCCTATAGTTCAAATGTTGGTGCATTTAATGTTGTCCCAGAGGTCTCTGAGACTGTCCTCAATTCTTTTCATTCTTTTTTCTTTATTCCACTCTGTGATAGTTATTTCCACTATTTTATCTTCCAGGTCACTTATCCATTCTTCTGCCCCAGTTATTCTGCTATTGATCCCTTCTAGAGATTTTCAAATTTCATTTATTGTGTTGTTCATCACTGTTTGTTTGCTTTTTAGCTCTTCTAGTTCCTTGTTAAACGTTTCTTGTATTTTCTCCATACTATTTCCAAGATTTTGGATCATCTTTACTATCATTATTCTGAATTCTTTTTCTGGTAGACTGCCTATTTCCTCTTCATTTGTTAGGTCTGCTGGGTTTTTATCTTGCTCCTTCATCTGCTGTGTGTTTCTCTGTCTTCTCATTTTGCTTAACTTACTGTGTTTGGGGTCTCCTTTTTGCAGGCTGCAGGTTCGTAGCTCCCGTTGTTTTTGGTGTCTGTGCCCAGTGGCTAAGGTTGGTTCAGTGGGTTGTGTAGGCTTCCTGGTGGAGGGGACTAGTGCTTGTGTTCGGGTGCATGAGGCTGGATCTTGTCTTTCTGGTGGGCAGGTCCACATCCGGTGGTGTGTTTTGGGGTGTCTGTTGCCTTATTATGATTTTAGGCAGTCTCTCTGCTAATGGATGGGGTTGTGTTCCTGTCTTGCTAGTTGTTTGGCATAGGGTGTCCAGCACTGTAGCTTGTTGGTCATTGAGTGGAGCTAGGTCTTGGCTTTGAGATGGAAATCTCTGGGAGATTTTTGCTGTTTGATATTATGTGGAGTTGGGAGGTCTCTTGTGGACCAGTGTCCTGAACTTGGTTCTCCCACCTCAGAGGCACAGCCCTGACGCCTGGCTGGAACACCAAGAGCCTGTCATCCACACAGTTCAGAATAAAAGGGAGAAAAAAAAGAAAGAAAGAAAGAAAGAAGATAAAATAAAATAAAATAATTAAAATAAAAAGGAAAAATAATTATTAAAAGAAAATTTTAAGTAATAAAAAAAAAGAAAGAAAGAAGAGAGTAACCAAACTAAAAAACAAATCCACCAATGATAACAAGTGCTAAAAACTATATTAAAAAAGCAAACACACAAAAAAACCGACAGAACCCTAGGACAAATGGTAAAAGTAAAGCTATACAGAGAAATTCACACACATAACCATAAACATACACACTCACAGAAAGAGAAAAAGGGAAAAAAAAAAAAATATATATATATATATATATTTTTTTTTTTTTGCTCCCAAAGTCCACGTCCTCAATTCAGGATGATTCGTTGTCTATTCAGGTATTCCACAGACGCACGGTACATCAAGTTGATTGTGGAGCTTTAATCTGCTGCTCCTGAGGCTGCTGGGAGAGATTTCCCTTTCTCTTCTTTGTTCTCACAGCTCCCGGGGTTCGGCTTTGGATTTGGCCCCGCCTCTGCGTGTAGGTCTCCGGAGGGCGTCTGTTCTTCGCTCAGACAGGACGGGGTTAAAGGAGCCGCTGATTCGGGGGCTCTGGCTCACCCAGGCCGGGGGGAGGGAGGGGCACGGAGTGCGGGGCGAGCCTGCGGTGGCAGAGGCCGGCATGACGTTGCACCAGCCTGAGGCGCACCGTGCGTTCTCCCCTGGAAGTTGTCCCTGGATCACAGGACCTTGGCAGTGGCGAGCTGCACAGGCTCCCGGAAGGGGGGTGTGGATAGTGCCCTGTGCTCGCACACAGGCTTCTTGGTGGCGGCAGCAGCCTTAGCGTCTCATGCCCGTCTCTGGGGTCCGCGCTTTTAGCCACGGCTCGCACCCGTCTCTGGAGCTCCTTTATGCGGCGCTCTTAATCCCCTCTTCTCGCACCCCAGGAAACAAAGAGGCAAGAAAAAGTCTCTTGCCTCTTTGGCAGGTCCAGACTTTTCCCTGGACTCCCTCCCGACTACCTGTGGTGCACTAACCCCCTGCTGGCTGTGTTCTCGCCACCAACCCCAGTCCTCTCCCTGCGCTCAGACCGAAGCCCGAGCCTCACCTCCCAGCCCCGCCCGCCCTGGCGGGGGAGCAGACAAGCCTCTCGGGCTGGTGAGTGACGGTCGGCACCGATCCTCTGTGCGGGAATCTCTCCGCTGTGCCCTCCGCACCCCTGTTGCTGTGCTCTCCTCCGTGACTCCGAAGCTTCCCCCCTCCGCTCCCCGCAGTCTCTGCCCGCGAAGGGGCTTCCCAGTGTGTGGAAACCTTTCTTCCTTCACAGCTCCCTCCCACTGGTGCAGGTCCCGTCCCTATTCTTTTGTCTCTGTTTATTCTTTTTTCTTTTGCCCTACCCAGCTATGTGGGGAGTTTCTTGCCTTTTGGGAGGTCTGAGGTCTTCTGCCAGCGTTCAGTAGGTGTTCTGTAGGAGCTGTTCCACATGTAGTTGTATTTCTGATGTATTTGTGGGGAGGAAGGTGATCTCTACGTCTTACTCCTCCACCATCTTGAAGCTCCTCCCTCTATGTGTATGTTGTTGAATTCTTTCTCTTCACTGTTTAGGTGCTCAATAAATAAATGAATATGTAGTTTGACTTTTTCTCCAAAAGTGATCTCATACGGTATATACTGTTTTGTTATCTAAAACCTAAAATCTATTTAATGACAACATCATATCAAGAACATTATTTCATTGAACATCTTTTTCTACAAAAATATTTTTAATAATTTAAAAGAATTTTCATTGGATTCCTTTAAAATATAGCTGCCTGGGCTTCCCTGGTGGCGCAGTGGTTGAGAGTCCTCCTGCCGATGCAGGGTACACGGGTTTGTGCCCCGGTCCGGGATGATCCCACATGCTGCGGAGCAGCTGGGCCCGTGAGCCATGGCCACTGAGCCTGCGCGTCCGGAGCCTGTGCTCCACAATGGGAGGGGCCACAACGGTGAGAGGCCCGCGTACCACAAAAAAATAATAAAATAAAATATAGCTGCCTAATTTTCTAAAGTGTAGGTACAAGTTTTTAAGCAATCCCTCATTGTTGAAAGATTTAGATACTTTTTGCCTTTCTTTTTCCATTAAAAATAACACTACAAGGAGCAGTGTTGCCCATTGATCTTTGTGGGTATATCTGATTATTTCTATAGTATCCATTCCTAGTGGTGGAATTACCAGAGTGAGGGTTACATATGTTTAACATTTGTGATGTGTATTGGCACCTTGTCCTCCAGAAGACTTGCCCAATTTATCCTCCCCAGTAGTGAGGCATGTGGGTGCCTTAGTATTGCCTGAAGTTAAATGCTTTTGAAATATCATTTATATTATTCCAGTGTAGTGTTATCGAAGCAAGATGCCTTTACTACTTCATCTGTTTCTTCAGCTTGAACATAAATAAATTGCTCTAAGTAGTTGCATTTTTCTTGTAAAGGGAATGTTTGCTGCTAACAGATCTTCCTGTCAACTAGAGGAAAAGCTCCCCATCCCCAGTGTTAGATGATGTGCATCTTGCAGATTCATGGGCATCCTCGGTCTGCTTTTGGTCAAGACTTTGGTGATTCCTGGTTTTAGTTCAGATGAAAAGAGATAATGGCATCTGCTTCCAGTTCCCCTTACAGGAGGCTGAGCTTCTGCAGGATTCCAGGTGCCTTTGGGATAACACAGGTGGAACGTGGGCTGTACCTCAAGACATGGTCACCTTTGAGGTATCCAGCTAGCCTGTGAGGCCTGTGTCAGAGACCTCCTCAACAAAGAGTCCCACCCAGGGCCTGAATGTCCCCAACCAAACCCTTTCCTTCCTACCTGCCACAGATACCAGTCCTTCTGTTTTATAGTAAGTTTGTTCAGTCTATCCTTGTCTGTGATCTTTTTTATTGTTATTTTTTTTGCAGTACACGGGCCTCTCACTGTTGTGGCCTCTCCCGTTGTGGAGCACAGGCTCCGGATGTGCAGGCTCAGCGGCCATGGCTCATGGGCCCAGCCGCTCCACGGCATGTGGAATCTTCCCAGACCGGGGCATGAACCCGTGTCCCCTGCATCGGCAGGCGGACTCCCAACCACTGCACCACCAGGGAAGCCCTCTAAGTACCCATTTTTAAAATCAATATTCTGTTAGTATATTTAAAAATTCCATTTCTATGTTTTAATTTTAATTTCATTAGTATATTATAATCAACTAAATATTAGTAGCTATATACTCATACCTCCATATTAGTAGATGCCTGATACTGATTGCTGCTTGAGGAAATAGCTCTCTGTCGAATATTTTCTAATATTTTATATGGTATTATGAAGATGACTTGTCATTCTCTTCCATTATCCACATCCTACCTTACAGCTCTCATCCCCTTGTTTTGCTAAATGAATTCTTTTCCCCATTCTTTTGCTAAAAGGAGGACCATTTTGTTTAGTGCTTTATAGAAAGTGACTAATTTCAAAGACAGAGGAAAATAGGCTTCTTCACTGCCTTCCAACAGAGGACATGAAATGGACCAGGAGAAATCAAAAACTCTAAAACGATGTGAACACTCATCTGAATATTTATCCATTGGGAAACTGGCCCCATGAAGCTCCAGCTTAGAGGAACTAATAGAACACAGATGGAAAAAGCTCTACCCTGGCCTCAACAGCTACACAGGGCAGGGCCTTGGGAAAGGCTCTGGAGTGGCATTGGCCCACCCCACTGGCCTGGAAGCTTGGAGGCTGACCTTTCAGAGGGATGTACCCCCCTCAGAAAAAAGAGGGCTGCTCCCTGACACCTTCAGAACTGACTAGTGTGGCTGGAAGCTCTGCAGGCACATTTTCTTGCTGCAGTGAGAGTCTAGGGGGGGCATCGTGCAGCTGTGAGAGCTCATAAAGCCAGTACGGTGACTTCATCTCTGGCCGGCAAGCAGAATGTTGACACAGAGCGGGAGCCGCCAGCTAGAGCTAAATAGGGGTGAGCAGGAAAGCCTGGAAAGGACTGGAGCGTCGCCTGTGCGTGTTAAAAACCGCACCCTGCCAAGAATGGAATCATTTTGCTATAAAGCAACAGTATCTTGCATAAGCATTGAAGGAACTAGTAAGTATGCAGGCCCCTGACCCAGGTTTTATTTAACAGATGCCCAGTGTCCTTCATCTGGCTCCTCGATGGCTGGCTGGGCCCCCCTAGGATAGGGAGTTCATTTGTGTTAAGTTGGTTTCAGTCAATCCCTAATGTTGAGGGGTGTGTGTGTGTGTGTGTGTGTGTGTGTGTGTGTGTGTGTGTTTAGTAATATCTATTTAAGTAGGAAGCTTGAGAGGTCTTCCCCTTCAGAACATCTACAGAACGTAAAAATTCTCTTGCTTTGGCAGGAGAAATTTGGGACTTATATAGAGCATATAATCTGTGGTGAGGGTTGGTTCTGAAAATGCTGTTGGTGGTTGTGTTTTTGACATTGAATAGCTAGGCATGTAAGGCCAAGTTCTCTCATATGGTCACATGGTTTTTCCATAGATCATGTTACCATGTTATTTAGGGCAATACCTTGAAATAGTCATTCATTTTTGGACCTTGTGATAGGTGCATATCTATTTGAATTCTAATTTCTGAATACTGGATTATATTTTATAAACTCCAGGGCAATATGTTGTTTAAAAGATACTTTGTGAGTCCTTTTGTTTGGTGGACCTGGGAGAATAAACATTTACATTCCTCGGACAAAAGAAATATTCTATTATAATGGTGGACAATCTTATTATTCATAAAAGTCAGAATGCGTCAATGTTATTTACAAAGTCCTTCAATGTTTTTTCAAAATAGCAATATATTTTTCCTATCACTTGTTAATGCTACATTCCATCTCATAATATTTTTCAAAGGATATTTTTAAAAAACGAAGATATCAAGGGACAGCTTTCAAAGCATCCATGTAGTAAATATTGGCAATGTTTTGTCACTCGTTGCTCAAAGTGTTTTCATGAAGCCATGAAGTCCCTGATATGTTCTGGGCACTACAGATCGACCATACCTGCTCTTCTCTAGGTATTTCCAGTTAGAAAGTCATTTAAAGCAAGGCTTGCAAACTAGCTCTTAGTTACTCATACGTCATGGTTAATCTGCTGTCGCACAGCTGACCTTCAGTACCAGTGGGATGTCACCAGGGCTATCCCCTTCTCAACTCTAGGATTAAGTGAGTCTCCTTTAAAGTGTAAGTCAGAATTCTCTATGAGCCAGCCTGCAAAATCGCTAGAGAGCTGCTGTGAGAAGAAGAGTCTTCATATAAGAAACAACGGTAGCAAAGATGGAAGGAAGGTGGGGCGGTAATTAGCGATCTTTGCTGCATACACTCTACTTCGACAGATGAGAAAACTGAGGCCCAGAGGAGTTACCTGCTTAGCTTCAAGAGTTGTAACTATTTAAACACCCATTGGAGGCAAAAGGCATGCTTTTCTTTCTATTATTCAACATGTATTTGTTCCCCAAGCGCTGAATATCTTCTATGAACCGAGCCTACATCAGTGCCATGGAGAAGTGGATGGAAGCCGGGCTTTGGAGAGGATTTGCGTCCAGTGAGGCAGATGGCCAGGAGCCAGGTGATAAGCATTGCTGTGTCTTGCTGCTGCTGCTTCTCTAACTATAGTTTCCTTCTTCTTGAATCTAAATTCAAATTGTTACTTATACTTGGAACAACTCCATTTTTCCATCCCCTCCTGGTTACCAAGAGACTATATATTACGCCCAAACGTTCCTACGTTTATTTTCACAGGAGCCAGTAGTGACCTGTCTGAGGGTCATAAGCTTTGAGTTGTCTTTCTGGTGGTGATGGTGAGTTTGCGTGAAGACATTGGCACTCATTCTGTCCACCTTTTCATTAAGGATGCCTTTCAAATAACAAAACTCCATAAATATTGACAAACTGACCCAGTTTGGAGCACAATCTGGACTTTGAAATGGAAAAGACCCAAGATTACAATAGAGTAAAGAGAGGAAGAGCTACAGAAAGGGGTTGGATGGTCATTTGCAGCTGTCTAGTTCATTCTGTTTGATCGAATTCCCTCATCTGGGTGAGGCCAAAGTTGTATGCATACTTAGCCGCACTCCTGGCCTCATTTTAGAGCACCACCCTTGTTTTTCTTTCTCCTTTCATTCCTCTTTCAATTTACGTTTTCCTGCTATATATTTGAATCCCTTGAAGCCTCCTTAAATTTTTTCTGGAACAAGGCAAAATATAAATTAATCAATAGGTAAAGATTTTTCTGCCAGTGACGACAAGCCCATTGGGGACGGGACCACATGCTTTTTTTTTTTTTTTTTTTGCTTTTTTTGAGGTACGCGGGCCTCTCACTGTTGTGGCCTCTCCTGTTGCAGAGCACAGGCTCCGGACGCGCAGGCTCAGTGGCCATGGCTCACGGGCCCAGCTGCTTCGCAGCATGTGGGATCTTCCCGGACCGGGGCACGAACCCGTGTCCCCTGCATCGGCAGGCGGACTCTCAACCACTGCGCCACCAGGGAAGCCCCACATATTTTTTAATATCACAGAAGGCCTTGCACATACTTGGAGCTCAACAAGCCTGACTGATTTAAACTTGATAATTCCAGGAGTGGTGGTCTATAGTGTCCCTTTAGAAAGTTTAGAGAAGAATTTTAAGAAAACAAATCAACTAGTGGAATATATATAATTATATTGTCCAGTGAAGTCTTTAGTCTCATAAACTTATGAAAGTAAACTGGATTGGATTGAAGGGTCAGACTGAAATCTTTTATTATGTCCAGCATTAATTTTAGTACATCTTACAGATGGTGACACAGATTCTATGTTTTTGTTGTTGTTGTTTTTTGGGGTTTGCCTATATTTTCTAAAACACATCCTGAATCCTTCACCTCTCCCCATCCTCGCTTCCACAATGCTGCACACTGCTTGCAGCCCCATCACCTGTTACCTCGATGACCCAATGGCCTCCTACTGGTGACCCTGCTGCCTCTAGTCCCTCTCATGCATTCTCCTTACAGCAGCCAGAGAGGTCTTTAAGAGCTGCAATCTGGATGTGTTGCTTCCCTGCCCCATTACCTTCCATGGCTCCCTATTGCTCTGTGGATAAATATCTTCTTGTGTGACCTGCAAGGCCTAACATGACCACAGCAGCCTTTCTCAGTTCCTAGGATGCTCCACAGTCCTGGCCTCAGTGCCTTTACGTGTGTTCTCCTTTCTGTGGAGGAGACTCTGAACTTAGCCTTAGGGCTTGGCTTCCTCAGAGAGGCCTGCCCCGACTCCTCAGATTGATAAAGAAATGCTGATTATTCGCTGTCGTTCTTCACTATGCTTTTCATACACAGGATTTATGACAACCAGAATGAAACAACTATTTGGCTTTTATTTGGAGCACAGTGTCTGCTTTCCCTTGCTGGACCGGAAGCTCTCCAAAGGCAGGCACGCTTGCCTATCTTGCTCACTACTTTATCCGGAGCAACTAGCCCGGCACACAGTCGGTGCTCCATACATGTTTGTTGAGAGTATGAAAAAATACAAATGGTAAAAGAATCAGACCCTGATGTCTGGTATCCCGATAAAACCTTTGAGTTTGGAAAGATGTTTAAGGCATGGCTGGAGCTGGAAATTAAAGAGGTGGGCTGAGTTGGGAGTGATGTGGTGAAGGTATACGTCAAACAGGTTCCACAGGCCCTGAGAAGCTGATCAGAATGTGAGCTGAATGAGGATCCTTGTGAACATTGAGTAGAGAGTCCCCAAATCCGAGCCCGGGGTCTTTTCCTCAGTTGGGGAAAACAAAGGCCTATCCGATCTTCCCCACTTGCTAAGCCTGCACGTAAATGCCTTGATTTACTTCTGCATCCTATTTTGCACATTGTAGATAAATCCGTGATTATCTTCTAGGAATTCTACTAGGTTGAAGCCAACACACTAAATAAGTCACAGGTCACGATTCCTTTTAGAAATAATCACAAGTTGAATTTCACTTCACCTTTTCCTGGCTAACCTTTGGAATTTCGACTTATTTCTTAGCATCTCAGGATAAATTAAGAGCTTTGGGAAATGAAAAGCAGCATCTATGGTTTGAGAAATGCAGGCATCAGCCATAAGAAACAAAGCATCCGTGTAAGTCTCAATGTGACTGTTCTTTGGAGTCCCAGAGCTAACCTCACTGCATCTTCTTTTTCTTTCTTTTTTTCTTTTTAAGAAGATGTTGGGGGTAGGAGTTTATTCATTTATTTTATTTATTTTTTGCTGTGTTGGGTCTTTGTTTCTGTGTGAGGGCTTTCTCTAGTTGTGGCTAGCAGGGGCCACTCTTCATCGCGGCGCACGGGCCTCTCATTATCGCGGCCTCTCTTGTTGTGGAGCACAGGCTCCAGATGCGCAGGCTCAGTAGTTGTGGCTCACAGGCCTAGTTGCTCCGCGGCATGTGGGATCCTCCCAGACCGGGGCTCAAACCCGTGTCCCCTGCATTAGCAGGCAGATTCTCAACCACTGCACCACCAGGGAAGCCCTCTTTTTTTAATATTTTTCTTCCATTATGGTTTATCCCAGGAGTTCACTGCATCTTCTATTTGGTGATATTGATTTTGTTATTTTTGAATATATTAGCCATGGCAAAATACCTATATGAAGTTTTTTAGTTATTCACTTCATTAAGAAGACAGAATTTTTTTTTAAATTGAAGTATAGTCGGTTTACAATGTCATGTTAGTTTCAGGTGTACAGCAAAATGATTCAGTTATACATGCATATTATTTTTCAGATTCTTTTCCATTATAGGTTATTATAAGATATTGAATATAGTTCCCTGTGCTATATAGTAGGTCCTTGTTGGTGATTGATTTTACATATAGTAGTATGTATCTGTTAATCCCAAACTCCAAATTTATTCCTCCCCCGCCTTCCCTTTTGGTAACCAGAAGTTTATTTTCTATGTCTGTGAGTCTGTTTCTGTTTTGTAAATAAGTTCATTGGTATCACTTTTTAGATTCCACATATAAGTGATATCATATGATATTTGTCTTTCTCTTTCTGACTTACTTCACTTAGTATGATAATCTCTAGGTCCATCCATGTTCCTGCAAACAGCATTATTTCATTCCTTTTTATGGCTGAGTAATATTCCATTGTATATATGTGCCACATCTTCCTTATGCATTCCTCTGTCGATGGACATTTAGGTTGCTTCCATGTCCTGGCTATTGTGAATAGCGCTTCTATGAACATTGGGGTGCATGTATCTTTTTGAATTAGAGTTTTCGAAAAAGACAGGATTTTTAATTTTGAAAGAGTAAATTTTGGTGGGACCTTTCATCAACATAGAATGTGCCCAAAGATGTGCATACTTACTCACTCAAAAAGAACGTCCTGTCTGCCTATCATTGACAGCTGCTTGGAAGTGAGCGTTAGTTGCTATAGGAGACAGAAAAAGACTCAAATCCAGCCCTTGCTCTCAAAGTACTTAAAAGCTACCATGGGAAGCCAGAGAGGACGACACTCTTCGAAACTATAGTTCAAGGAGAGGAGTTGAAAGTGTTGTTATAGAAGCACACATGCAATTCTATGTATCCTACACGTGTTTATGCATCTTCTATATACGTTTAGATAAGAGAAAGATTCCTTCCAGATAGCGCTGTCTTGAAAGATTCTAAAAGAAAGTCAGATTTGAAATGGGCCATAAAAGATGGTACATTTTCTTTTCTTTTGCTTAGTTTTTTTTTTATGAATTTATTTATTTTATTTTTGGCCGCATTGGGTCTTCATTGCTGCACGCGGGCTTTCTCTAGCTGTGGTTCGTGGGGGCTACTCTTTGTTGTGGTGCGCGGGCTTCTCATTGCAGCGGCTTCTCTTGTTGCACAGCATGGGGTCTAGGCACGCGGGCTCAGTAGTTGTAGCTCGTGGGCTCTAGAGCGCAGGCTCAGTAGTTTTGGCGCACGGGCTTAGTTGCTCCGCGACATGTGGGATCTTCCCGGACCACGGCTCGAGCCCGTGTCCCCTGCACTGGCAGGCGGATTCTTAACCACTGTGCCACCAAGGAAGTCCCTCTTTTGCTTATTAATTTACTTTATTTGTTATAAAGAAATAATTATATGTAGACAGTATCAATGAATGAAAATGATCAAATAAAAACCTAATAATATCACTACACAGAGATAATCACTGTTAACAGCTTTTCCCTGTATGTATTTATGTTGTTATTTTACAAAATTGGAATCAAATACCGTATAACGTTTGTAACCTGCTTTTCTCATTGAGCAAGTTGTCATAAACATCTCTCCATGTCTGCTTGTCAGTCGATACACGGGTACCTTTTTTTACCTGGTAGCAGCTAGGAAGGAAATGTCTGAATCTGAGCTGCAGGATCTTCGAGAACAAAGTCTAGGAGAAAAGTGTAGTCTATGTGCGGGAAGCGCGCTCAGTGAGGCCCCGGGAATTCCTGCTGAGTGCACAATTCCAGACTGGCCATTTCTCTTCTTGGCATCAGATGATGCTGGCAACACTTCAAAAACACACCACAGTACATCTTACCATTCTGTTTAATAACCTGGTCTATACAATCAGCCCAAGTGCTACTGAGATGCTTGGGGAAACAAAAGGTCATTAGAAAAATTCTCTACCCAGTGGAGCAGAGCTGTGGTCACTGTTGGGAGTGTCCCTGCCTTTTGATTCATTGCCAGCTGTAGCAAATGTGGCATGTGGGTGGCCGTATTTTTATTCAGAAGAGCACTGCCAATTAGATGGTGAAGGCCTGCAATTTTCTGAATGTTTATAATCTAAGTGGGTGTGCTCAGGGTGCGGCCCGGTGAGAAACTTAACATTCCACTTGAAAACAGGCTAACCAAGGGCCATGGTGCACAGACTGGTTGTTTTTCTCTGAAACAGAATAAATTTTCAAGTGCCCGACGTGAATGTGAGGGTGGTTCAGAATGTCTGACCTCCAACACAGGAAGTTAGTGTTTGCCTCCGTGGCAGTACTCTGGGGAAGAAACGTTGGTAAGCTAAAGTTCATGGTGATATTATCAGGAGGTTTTGGACCTACTCATGCCCTGCGAGCGAAGACTAGTAGCATCTTGAAAATAAGTGTCCTGTGGCCAGACTGGAGATACGCAAAGAGCCGCAGACGATTCTATTATTCATTTGCTTACACACAGAGTGATTTATTAGAGGTCTGTTACCATGTGCCAGCCACAAGGCAAAATTCCACTAATGGCAAATCTTTCAAATCTGCCTTATTTGTGGGAGCAGGCAGGGAAAACATGACACCTGGCCAAACTGTGTCTAGCTGCAGGAAAAACGTTACACCAAGGATCAAAAGAGCAGGATTGAACCAAGCAGAGCAGGCCGTGTGTCCATGTGGTGTGACTGTCCTGGGAGTTTTTAGGGCCAGGATTGGATGCTCCCACAGTGAAAGAGCCCTTGGGGAGACCCCTTTGATTTATAAAGTACAGACTCACAGGGAAAAGGAATTATGAAGCAACAGCCTCATGCCAGGGAGAGGAGGGTTTATCTCATAGCCCTCGTAAGGAGCCCACCCCCCCCCAGCCGTTGCTCCTATGCCTGTGTTCTCTGCCCCATGCTCCCAGAACGTGCCAGAATGCGCCCATTCTATGTCACCTGCAGTGGAGTCAGATTGCTCCTTATTTCTTCAGAGAAATGTTGGTTCCTTCTCCCATGCTGCAAGCACCCCAACTGTGCTCTCAGGCCCACTGAGTGAGTCAGTCCTGACCAAACCCCTCCTGCCCAGGCATTTCGCGAGGACGGGCACACCTTGGTAACTGAATGTTCGTGGTAGTCAAGAGGGCAGGCTCTGGGGTGTGAGCTGTGCAAATCCACCTGGGTGCAAATTGCGGATTGATAATAATTAGCTGTGTGAACTTGGACAAATTATTTAACCTCTCTGTGCCTTGGTTTCTGCATCAGAAAAGGAGAAGGGGGCTTCCCTGGTGGCGCAGTGGTTAAGAGTCCGCCTGCCGATGCAGGGGACACGGGTTCGTGCCCCGGTCCGGGAAGATCCCACATGCCGCGGAGCGGCTGGGCCCGTGAGCGACGGCTGCTGAGCCTGCGCGTCCGGAGCCTGTGCTCCGCAATGGGAGAGGCCGCAACAGTGAGAGGCCCGCGTACCGCAAAAAAAAAAAAAAAAAAAAGGAGAAGGGATAATATTATCTACCTGCTAGGGCTGTTGTCCTCACATTAAAAGACGTAATACTCAAAAAATGCTCAGAGGTGTTCCTGGCACTTAACCAATATTAACCTTTATTATCATTTTAAAGTTATTATAACTATTTTGCAGCAACATGGAGAGACCTAGAGATTATCATACTAAGTGAAGTATGCCAGACAAAGACAAATATCATATGATATCACTTATATGTGGAATTAAAAAAAAATTATACAAATGAACTTATTTTACAAAACAGAAATAGATTCACAGACATAGAAAACAACCTTATGGTTACCAAAGGGGGAAGGTGGAGAGGGATAAATTAGGAGTTTAGGATTAACATATACATGCTACTATATATAAAATAGATAACCAGCAAGTTCCTACTCTATTGCACAGGGAAATATACCCAATATCTTATAATAACTATAATGGAAGCGAATCTAAAAATGAGATATATACATATATATATAATATATATGTAAACCGAATCACTTTGCTGTACACCTGAAACTAACACAGCATTGTAACATCAACTATATTTCAATAAAATTTGACAAAAATAAAATGAAAAAATAAAGTTATCATTACTATTACAGAATTAGGAAGGCATGAATTTCAGACTCTTTCAGCCATAGATAGTCTTTGCTGCTCTCAAAATTTAGTGACTATACAGAAACTCTTTTATCCTCTTTTTCTAGCCCATTTTCCCCCTACCATTCATCAGATGATGAGTGAGTGGAAAACAGAAATGAAGTCTTTGCTCTGGATCTAAACTGAAATTAATTTCCACTTCAGTTTCCTTGCCAAATCCTGTGGCTGGAGGGACCAGCGAACGTTGCAGGATTTAGAGCTGTAATAGGGGAGGGAGTGCGGTCGGGAGCCTGCAGCAGGGGAAGAACGAAGGAGGGGGGTCTGAACTGGGTCTCTTGTGTCTCCCCTTGAAGTCTCCTTTGTGCCCAGAGGGGGGATTCAGATGAACACTTGAAAGCGGCAGTGTTACAGGTGTTGCAGTTGCCTTTTGGGGTTGTTAGGACTTGAGGTATTATTTCAAAAATGGCTGTGACATCTCCTCCAAAGTTTTGCCAGATGACATAAACCACCAAATCTTCCACCTTCATATTTATGGGGAATTTTGTTAAATGTTTTCCCTGTGCCCTCATGTCTGGACACACCTCTGTTTCGAGTCGAGAAGATCTGTGTACTATGACTAAGAGGCCCCAAAGCATTATATTAAAATTCAATCAGGGTATCACATATTATTCTACAAGCCAGAATGAACCCAGGGGCCAGAGTGGCCTTATGGGGCTGTTTCATCCCAGGCAACCAAAGGGAATTTGGTTGGGAAATAGGGCAGCAGGCCTAAACAGGTTCTTTAATGTTCACCAGAACCTGCAAATCACCAAGTATTTCATAAAATTCTTACTAAAGGCTTTCAGTCGAACTCAAAATACGAAACATTTAAAAATGTGCATAGTGGATTTTTAATAGAGTCTGCCACAGTTATCATGAGTATTTCCTCTGAAGGAGACTTCTCAGGTTCAGATCCTGGCCCTACCGCTTATCATCTGTGTGACCCTGAACCAATCTGCTGACCCTGCTGTGCTAGTTCCCTCATCTATCTAATGGGGATGATAGTAGCCACCTCCTAGGGTTGAGTAAAGGAAGTAAACCTTACAAAGCCCTTAAAACAGCACTTGGCTCATAATAACCCCTCAGTTGGTGTGAGTTATGAACATAATTTTAACTTTCAAGTGTCTGGTCAACTGCCTGTGTAGAATCACCAACACATCTACCTCTAAATGCTTAAGAAATAATATATTTTTTAAAAATTCTTTTAATTGCAAAATTAATATCTGATCAATGAAAAAATTACAACAGTGATTTTATTTTTTGAATATACATAGACATACCATAAAGAATGAATATTTTAAAGTATAGGCTTGGTAAAATACTTTATCAAGGTAAAAATACCATCAGATTTTCTGTTCTGTCCCTTGTTAAGGAGGAAGAAGAAGTTGATTTTCAGCTATGCTTGAATCTAGAAAGGTCTAGAAGGTTGCTGTCTACGGTCCATTGAACTCTCTACCAAGTCATCCACTATGCTTCCGTTGTGGGCATGGATGGCCAGGCCTGCCAGCTTGCATCAGGGCTTGGTCTGCATTTCCATCCTTCACCTAAAACCAGAGATATTTACATGAAACTGCGAGTCTCTCCTCTCCTCAGTCTATTCTCTAGCCCACGATTTTAATTACCTTCTCTGGAAAACTCACATATTTATAGCTCCAGCCCAGACTTTCCAAACTCTGGACTATCCCCAACTTAATATGTCCTCCAGGGCGTCCAAGAAACCTTGAAATCAACATAACTAGAACTGAACTCATCATCTTCTCTCTCAAACCTGAGGCTCTTTCAAGCATCCCTGTTTCATTGAATGGCACCACCGTTCCATCATTCAAGCCATAAACTTCAGCTCAACCCTGACACCTTCTTCTCTCTCGCCTTTTACCCAACTCTTCACCAAATCTCATTGGTTCTACCTCTTAAATTTCCATGGACGCATTTACTTCTGCATGTATCTACTCCAATTCCCACTACTAGTACTTTAGCTCAAACTACCCACATTGCTCATCTGGACCACTGCCTTTTAGCTGGGTTTCCCAAATTCACTCTAGGTAAGCAATCTAGAGTAATCTTTTCAAATCTGATTAAGTCACCTCCCTGCTTAGAATACTCAAATGATTTTTCATTATTTTTAGAATAAGGATAACTTCTTGACTTCTTAATTCAACCTACAAGGTCCTACATGGTCTGGTCTCCCCCTTCCCTTCCTCTTTCATCTTGTAATCCAGTTTCACTTGGTCTCTCCTCCTCTGTCCTTCAGGCCTTCTTTCTGTCCTACCTTTTTCACACTCCCTCTTGCCACAGGGTCTTTGCACATATTGCCTTGAATGATCTTCCATCCTTTCTCAGCCTAATCAATGCCTACTTTTCTTTTTAGCTCAAGCATCACTTTGGCAAGGAAGCCTTTCTTTACCTCCCTGATGAGATCAACTTCTTTTAATAAGGGATCTCTGAACACTGAATACTTCTGACAGTACTCTATTAATGTATTCATCCAAGGAATATTTATTGAGCACCTACCATGTGTCAAGTTCTGTACAAGGTGCTAGAGCTATATCACTGAACAGGGCAGACAATGTCTCTCTTATGGAGCTGCCATTTTAGGATGGGAAACAGACAATAAACCAACAAATAAATATAAATGTCACAGGATGATAAGTATTTTAAAAACAGATAAAGCAGGGAAGTGGAATGGATACATGGGAGGGTGTCAGATTTGCAGTTTTCCATTTGTTTGTATGGTTATTTGATTAATACTTGTATTTTCCACTAGACTGTAAGCTCCAAGAGGGCTGGGTTTTCTCACCATGTATCTTCAGCATTTAGCACATATATATGAGGTAGTGCCTATTTAATACTAGACATCCAGTAAAAATGGTTGAATAATTCTCATCCCAACTGACAGCAATTGTACAGAATGGAATACAACACTGTTGGGTTGCCTTATATGAGTAGATATTAATATTTTTTAAAGTGATATTTGAAAATGAATGGCATGTCTCACTTCAAAGCAGTTTAACTTTTTAAATTCCTATATTTGAATGTAACACAGAGATCTTGGGAAATTTCAGACACTGAACACTGAGTGCACTTTCTTCTTAGATGAAAAAAAAAATCCTGAACACTTCCTGCACTTCCTTAATTTTTACACTTGTAAATGATTTTCAAATTGAAAATCAAAAACGTAATTAAATTAGTGAAATCTTCTGTGGCGGAAGAAGCCAGCTAAAACACGGCCCTGCTTCACAACTGGTTCTGTACTTTTGGAAAGAGCATAATTCTCCCCAAAGAATGGGCAATGGCCCTAAAACCATATGCTTTAACTTGAGCTTTGTAGCTATTTCGAGGAAGCAAGAATAACTACATTTTCAAAAGGTTTATTTTTCTTTTCTATAGAGAGAGTCAGCATTTTTGAAAAACAGAGGGTTTGTCTGCTAAGCATTTCTGAGTAAGGCAAAGCGCCCTCTGGTATACCTGCTTTATTTCTCAATAAGAATGAAACCTAAAATAGGGGGGAGGATAGTGAGGAAAAAGTAAATGCAAACAGGATTTTTTGGTGACATTTAATTTTAAAAGCACTAAATCTGTCTGCAATAACTATTCTAAATTGCTTTTGTGAATTTACTATGTAGCAGGTTTTCTCTTGGTTTTCACATTTTCTGCTAAAGGAGCTCTTGAAAAACAATAATTTTGTAGAAATCCCTCCAGAAAAATGAAGAGGAGGAAAGCTCCAACAAGGCAGAAAATTGTGCTGAAAGCAGAATTCTAGTGAGACGGATATGAGGGTGGGTATGGGGCAAGGACACATGAATGCATGGCCATTTGGTAAAAAAATGCAAGAAAGCAAAAGCACAATGAGTTTGCTTTGAAAAATTTCCAAGAACAGATCATCCTAACCAAGCAGTGATACCAGTTGACCATAGAGCTCTACTGACATCTATTGCACAAAAACGTAATGACATTCTATGCAATGAAATACTCTCCATTGTTATATATACTAAAAAGTAAAATATTTATGTACCCATATAGGTCAAGAGAAACCATAGCAATGGAAATCCTTCAGTGGAAGGCTTTTTTATATAACATTTCATTTGTTCCTTCTGCAATAACCCTGCAAGCAAAGCAGAGCAATGATTATCAATCTCATTTCACAAATGGGGAAACGATTTTCCCAAGATGACATGCCTAGTGAGGGACAGACCAGGACAAAAACAAAAGATTTCTTCCATCTCAGACCTCTCTCTTCTGCAAATCTCTCTGCATGCACAGTACTGCCTTCCCAGCTTCAGAGGACACTGAAAGACGTGTCCTCCAAAGGTAGATAAGAAGCCTCTCCTTTTTTTTTTTAACATCTTTATTGGAGTATAATTGCTTTACAATGGTGTGTTAGTTTCTCCTTTATAACAAAGTGAATCAGTTATACATATACATATGTTCCCATATCTCTTCCCTCTTGCATCTCCCTCCCTCCCACCCTCCCTATCCCACCCCTCCAGGCGGTCACAAAGCACCGAGCTGATCTCCCTGTGCTATGCGGCTGCTTCCCACTACCTATCTATTCTACGTTTGGTAGTGTATATATGTCCATGCCACTCTCTCCCTTCGTCCCTGCTTACCCTTCCCCCTCCCCGTATCCTCAAGTCCATTCTCTAGTAGGTCTGTGTCTTTATTCCCATCTTGCCCCTAGGTTCTTCATGACCTTTTTTTTTTTTTCCTTAGATTCCATATATATGTGTTAGCATACGGTATTTTTTTTTTCTTTCTGACTTACTTCACTCTGTATGACAGACTGTAGGTCCATCCACCTCACTACAAATAACTCAATTTCATTTCTTTTTATGGCTGAGTAATATTCCATTGTATAAATGTGCCACATCTTCTTTATCCATTCATCTGTCGATGGACACTTAGGTTGCTTCCATGTCCTGGCTATTGTAAATAGAGCTGCAATGAACATTTTGGTACATGACTCTTTTTGAATTATGGTTTTCTCAGGGTCTATGTCCAGTAGTGGGATTGCTGGGTCGTATGGTAATCTCACACCAGTCAGAATGGCCATCATAAAAAAATCTAGAAACAATAAATGCTGGAGAGGGTGTGGAGAAAAGGGAACACTCTTGCACTGTTGGTGGGAATGCAAATTGATACAGCCACTATAGAGAACAGTATGGAGGTTCCTTAAAAAACTAAAGCCTCTCCTTATTTGGGGGAAGGGGAGGGGAGAAAGGCATGATCTGATCTCAATCCCAGGGAAATTAATTCAGTAGTCTCTCTAAATTTGTGCTACCCTAGCCTCTAAAACCACAAATCACAAAAATCCAACTCCCTAGCAAAAACGGTCATTGGAAAGTAACAAACAACTAAACTTTTTCTCCGTTTCCAAACAAAAAGAAAATATATATATATATATATATATATATATATATATATATCACCCCCCAAAGTTAGAGTTTTTTCCTCCAATATATTTTACACTGCAGGCAGATAACAAGCATCTAATTTTAAGTTTGTCCATTTAATAGCAAAGACAACAAACAAACAAAAAACCCAGGAGGCCAGATAAATAGTAAAAAAATTATAAAAAGAATAACTGTGGGGAGTACAGATAGCTTATGGGAGAGAACATTTGCTTTCATTTGGGTTTCTAAAAGGATTTATTTGGGGATAACTGTGGCCCCAATTCAGACTTCTGACCCAATTTCAACCCTTCCAAAGGCTTTTAAAAATGTTTGAGGTCTCATAGTTAAAGTACTATAAAGTCAACTTATTTTGAATAAAATTTAATAATAACTATGCACTAAAAAGTGAATTTATATTAACAGGTTAAAATATTTGGGGGGAAATGTAACTTTCCTTATTCATCTAGGGGAATCATGATTTGTTTAATAAATGTTATAAGAGCGTTTTTACTGGTGAAAGGGTCATTACCTATACCCTGGTTCATTTTAAAAAGCATAATCTCAACTTCTTTAATTATAGCTTAAAAAGCAATCAAAGAGAGCAGACATTTGTGCTTCATCTGACTTATAACCAGGATTAAACTTTCTGAAAAAAAGTTAAAAGATCTTTATGAAGAACTTTTAACTTCATCTTCATTATGGAATCTGATCTTTTTACACTGAGTTGATTACAAAAAAATGTCCAAGAGAACACTCCTAAAATTTAAAATGAGAAGGGAAGGGGTAGGGTGGTATTTAGAACTTAAGGATTTTCCCAGGCCATCAGTTTTAAGATTTGACCCATTAGTATATGTTTTCATTGGAATCCTAAAAGCAAAGGTTTTAATGAGGGAAAATGATGGTTATTTGTTGAAACAATATAATTATTTGTTTGAACAGAAAATTACTATAATTTACTTCAACTCCCATCCAGCTCAGGATTTCATTTTCATATCTGTTTCCTTTGACATAGAAAATAAACATATTGGAAGCTGCTGAGAGATTTATTAGGACATCTTGAACTGAGCAAGAAATAATTAGAAATTGACTACCTACCAATTTGGTGTGTTCTTAAGAGTTTGTGTTTTCTGCCCATAGAAGTTTTAGCACGATGAGCAAAGGAATAGTTTGTCAATTGCTGTGTTAATTTCAAAGAGGAAGAAGCCAACCCAGGTCATTAAACAGCCACCTGGTCTGGTTGCTGACTACATTGACTTAATTGGCCTAATACTATACTTCCTCTGAAAGGGTGCACAATAGTCAAAACCTCGAAGTAGGAACAGGAAAGAAGTTATGAGAACCTGATAGGAGTAGTTCATCTCAAGAAACTAGTAAAGGTTGTCACGGTCAAGAAATTTCTTATAACAGGAGTCGCATGTTTAAATATCCTTAGGAGCCACAGAGATGACATGCGAGAGAGGTGAGGGTTGGAGTTATAATCAGGGGTGGTAAAGAACGTGACAAATTGGACAGCACATGCCCTGATTCAAGAAGCAGCATCTACCACCCTCCTCCAGTCAATTATGTGAGGTAAGAATGTCAGGAGAGGTCAGGAATCAGGAGTTTTCATTGAAATCTCCCAACTTTTAAAATACTGGCTATTAATTCAACCCAAAGACTCAGACAGGGCCAAACCAAGAATGTCTGTAGATTGCATTCAACTCATGAGTCACCAGTTTATGATATCTGACATGTAACATCTGGGCTGCATCAACTTTGCATTTCTCGTGTGTATATACGTGTGTGCTTGTGTGTGTGGGGGGGGTGTATGTGTGTTACACAGACGTAGATTTACATATCTTAGATCTATCTACATAGCCAAGGATGAGTCAAATTGATGAATTAAAATAACAGCCCCCGCCCCCCCAAAAAAATCAGTCTGCTGATGGATCCCCTTCAGCTATGTGATAGACACTGGTAAGGCTAACAGGGTCATCCTCCAGGTCCCCTCCCCTCCCAATTCTTCTTGGGCCTCCCAGCTCCTACCTCTGCCCCAATTTCCCACCTTTGCTGTCCTTTGGCCTCCAACAGGCAGAATCTGCAGTTCTTCTGTGCAGGACGCCTTAGACCAACTGAAGCCACTTTGCTGACAAGTGCAGAGAACCAGAGGTACATCCCGCCTAGGGCAGGCAGCCCTTAACTACTGACTTTCTGGCATGGGAGTATGAAAGCTCGACTCCCCTGCCTTGGATTGGGGTGACTTTGAGCTGGAACATCCACCCCAGAGCTCCCCTGCAGGATTACGATGATGCTTCCTTCCACAGGACTTTGTCTCCATTGGACCCTTGTTTGGCTTTCTCCTCTTCCCCCCCTCTGCTCCCCTATTCCCCTTTGGTCATCCCTGGGAGCAAGCCCTTCCTTGATAAATCGCTTGCACATAAACCCTCATCTCAGAATTCTGCTGAAACCAACCTAAGAGCACCAGCCTCCACTACACCTTAATTTCCTCTTCCTTATTCTGAGGACACTAATGTTACCTACCTCCTAGCGTGATTGTGATGATTAAATGACTTAGCATGTATAAAGAGCTTAGAACAATCTCTGGCAATCACTATGTAAGTGTTGGCTGAAAGTATCCCTCATGATGTTAAGAAGATACAAATAAAAATGAAACCATCATCATCTTTCTTTCAGCCAAGTTCTGTTTTCTAATGCAAGCACATATTGACTTAAACTTTGGAGATATATATATATATATATATATATATATATATATATATATATATATATATATATTAGGATATAGTCTTGCAATCCTTTTGGGCAGGAATTAAGTAAATTATACTTGCTTAAGACTTAGGGCTTTGCACAGGGATATCAGCTCGGTGCTTTGTGACCGCCTGGAGGGGTGGGAGGGAGGGAGACGCAAGAGGGAAGAGATATGGGAACATATGTATATGTATAACTGATTCACTTTGTTATAAAGCAGAAACGAACACACCATTGTAAAGCAATTATACCCCAATAAAGATGTTAAAAAAAAAAAGACTTAGGGCTTTGAAGTATATATATATATATATATATATATATATATATATCAGTACATCTTTCTGTTTTCCAAGATGTACATATGACCACAGGACACACCTCTGTGATGAAGCAGGATCCCCAAAACAAACCCAACCTAAGCGCAGAATGGAGGGTGTGTTTATAGGTGGCAAAACCACCAGACCGTGGCATGGGACATCACAGACACATCAGACCTCCTAATGAAGCATCACAATTGATTCAGCTGCAGCCCATCTGTCAAATGAACAGGCCATGGTAAGTTTAACTCCCATGGTCCATTTGTTTCTTCTACATTGATGTGGCTTAAGCTTCCTGTCTTTCCTGCAGAAACAGGCATCTCTTTCCAAATTTCTCCATTGTTGTCAACAGCACCGTCATCTTTCTAATCCCTCAAGATTACAAGCTTAGGATAGTTTATTTCCAAATTCATCCCCCCCAACCAATCTATCATCATGTTTTGCTTACTGTTTTTTCATGAAGCTCAGCAGATCTTTTCCTTTCTGAAGCTGCCACTGTAATTTATATAAGCCCTAGTATGTCATGTTTGGGGATTCCCATTGCTGACTTGTTCTCATGCCTTCTTGTCTCTTCTGTCTTCAAGTCATTGTCAATATAGCTGGTAGAATACTCTGTTAGACTTTTCATGATTTCTTTCTATAACCGAAGTGCATGTATGTATAACCTGCTCAAATTATTTAAAATAAAAGTATGTAGTGCAACCTATGTGCCTGTTCTAAGTGCTTTACAAATAAAGCAACCCTCCAAGGTAGGTGCTGTTATTGCCCCGGTTTTATAAATGAGGAAACTGAGAGACAAATAACTTGCCTGAGGTTATCAAGCTAGTAGATGTCAGAGCCACGACTCAAAGTCACAGCAGTCGGGTTCCAGGGTCCGTGCAGTATGTCAGGCACCTACTGACATACTGCCACACCAACCCTGCCTCCCAATCAACACTGGCTGTCACCATTGTCAACCTTTACCACTACCTTCTCCCAAACCCTCAGTTATCCTCATTTCTGAGTTAATGTGTGTCATTTTGTAGAAACGTTCTGGGAATGGTGAGAAGATGGCTTGTTTGGGAGATTTAAGGAGGAGAATCATAGGAAATAACACTGGGGTGGGTGATATTTTGGTGAAGAATCAGGCTACAATTATAGACTGATCTGCTCATGAACACACTAACCAGTGAATGTATCTATCACTGGCTCTAAAAATGTTAATAATCTCAGTTTTTCCAGCCTCCCACCTTGAGATATGTTCTTAGGGAACTTGGCCAGAGTCTGCTTTATGGCCCCACTAAGTCCTTTTCCCCACAGACCAGGAACCAACCTCACAAAGAGCCTATGTGTAACTCTCATATTCTTGGATTCCTTAAACCTCCAAGACTCTTCCTCAAAGGTTGGAGCAGGGATTATCTCTCTTTGTTTCAGAGTATGAATTCCAAATTTCCAGTGCTATCTCTTCAATAATTTTCCAGGATGCCTAAGGGGTCTTCCTGCCGATAGAACCCAAATGGCCTGCTGAATGTCCCACAGACCCCATGAGAAATGGAAACATTAGGATACACTTACGACTCTACTACACTTGAATATATATATATATTTTTAACTTAATGACTTTGAGGATTACAAGTAATGCTTCCATTATTACCACACTGATGTATGTTACTTCACGCTCAGAAGGCCCACCTGAATTCTTATTTACCTTCAAACAAACTAAATTTGGCTGTGGCCATCAATCTTTAGTAATCTGCCCATCCTTGTCCTAATTTGCCCACCCACACAATTAATTTTCAAAGTAATTGCTTAAATGATCATTAATATCTTCCTTAGGAAAACATTAATATCTGCTAAATCTTTTAACCAAAATATAATTACTAGGGGTGGTTTCATAAACGATTACAATGAAGCGCTAAAAATCAACAAAAATATAATATGTTCCAAAACCTTGGCAACATAACTATTAAACTGAAGAAAATAAAGACTTCACATATATGTGATTCATTCACCACAGGGAATGGCTTCATACAGTAAAATACAAAAACAATACTATAGAATGTATTTTATTGTATTTCTTCGAACTAACTCAATTATAGAGTCATATAGCAGGAGCAGATTGTGGTTATTTGGCTGGGGTGAACATAAGTTTTTAAATTATTGTTTTCAATTATTGAACCCAAAGGGAGGTGACAAAGAATAGTTGGGCGTTAATTCCTTTAAAATTATCCCCTGAGGGAATATAGCAACAATTTTATTTCATTGTAGCTAAAACATAATATCAATATGCCTCCCCCAACTGGACCGAACATGACACATGACAGAACCATTGACAGCAGATGAGTTGGTGGCATGAGATCAAAGCAGGAAGGGGGCAGGAGGCACTCAAAGTCAAATTCTCTTGGCCAAAATTAATTAAATTTGCAGATTTTAAATATTCCTTATGATACTGTCTCAGGATTCAGAGCAAGGTAGTAGAGGGTTTGTATCTTATATAAAGTTCTGCTCCTAGCTGAAATCTTAACTTCAACAGTCACACCCTAGGTATCTCTATTAAATAATTCCTGGAGAGGATCTTTAACAAAAGATTAGTTAAAAATGCCAAAACCCACTTTAAAGCATCAATACTGTATAAAGCTTGCCATACATTAATTTGGGCATCAATAATCACCATTCAAGCATGAATTCACACCAAATCTCATTTTAAAAGGGGTGTAATTTACATTATTAAAATATAAAGAAATGTAGAAAATTAGTAAGAGAAAATTAAGCGTAGTAAAATATTTGAAGGCAAGGTTAGTTAGTACATTAAAATATAATGTACAGTCGCAAGAAATAGTTAACAAAACTGGTTCTAAGCTTCATAGAGGCCAAAGCAAAGAGAAAAACATCTTAATGTATGAAATTCACAGAATTCATAAACATAAGAACAGAACACTTTTTCAGTGGAAATCAGTCTTTCTTAGTATTAAGACCTGAAAGTAATTTTTTTCATAATTCTTCATAAAGGAGGTCTGGGCGAATTCAGTTTTAGCCATAGAATCTTCCTCAACAGCCCAGTACATGTGCTCTTTCCTTTTTCTAAACTCTTAACATGTTCATTTGTCTTTCATTCCAAAATGTTTATTGAGTACCTGGCATTTGTGTCAGATGCTGGGGAATTCAATGGTTGAGCAGAACAGACCCAATCTTGTTATGGAGTTTATAGTCTGGTGAGTCAGAGAGAAATGAAGTTTTTGAAAACCACATAAACAAACATGTAATTATAATATATATCTATAATGCAATATATATGATTAAAAACTATGATCAGTGCTATAAAGGAAATCTATGAGGTACTATGAAAACAAGTGGCTTGATCTACTTTTAAAGGCCAGAGAACACATCCCTGAGGAAATGAATGAAGTTTGTGCTTGGAACTACAAAAGGAGTGAGTACTATCTAATTTAATACTACGTTGTATAAATGCTGGAGAGGGTGTAGAGAAAAGGGAACCCTCTTGCACTGTTGGTGGAAATGTAAATTGATACAGCCACTATGGAGAACAGTATGGAGGTTCCTTAAAAAACTGAAAATAGAACTACCATACGACCCAGCAATCCCACTACTGGGCATATACCCTGAGAAAACCATAATTCAAAAAGAGTCATGTACCACAATGTTCATTGCAGCTCTATTTACAATAGCCAGGACATGGAAGCAACCTAAGTGTCCATCAACAGATGAATGGATAAAGAAGATGTGGCACATATATACAATGGAATATTATTCAGCCATAAAAAGAAACGAAATTGAGTTACTTGTAGTGAGGTGGATGGACCTAGAGTCTGTCGTACAGAGTGAAATAAGTCAGAAAGAGAAAAACAAATACCGTATGCTAACACATATAATATGGAATCTAAGAAAAAAAAAAAGGTCATGAAGTACCTAGGGGTAAGATGGGAATAAAGACACAGAGCTACTAGAGGATGGACTTGAGGATATGGGGAGGGGGAAGGGTAAGCTGGGACAAAGTGAGAGAGTGGCATGGACATATATACACTACCAAACATAAGGTAGATAGCTAGTGGGAAGCAGCCGCATAGCACAGGGAGATCAGCTCGGTGCTTTGTGACCATTTAGAGGGGTGGGATAGGGAGGGTGGGAGGGAGGGGGGCACAAGAGGGAAGAGATATGGGAACATGTGTATATGTATAGCTGATTCACTTTGTTATAAAGCAGAAAGTAACACACCATTGTAAAGCAATTATACTCCAATAAAGATGTTAAAAAAAAATACTACATTGTGTTTTGGGGATCTTTTCCCCTATTGTTTAAGGGGGAGGGAATCTGGTCTTGTCTTCCAAATTTCCCCTGTGGATACTGAGCCCCTCTTGGCATAAATCATACCTTCTCCTTCTGTATCCTCCATCCTGCCTCAACCATGTCAGGGACACTGCAGTACCCAAGAAACCCTTGATTTGGTCAACTGCAATTGAAGAAGAATACAATATAGTTTAATACCACCACCACCAAAAGCGCTCAGCAAGAAAATATAGCTCCCTTAGCCTCAACTCTTAGTACTTTGGACTAACGAATGTTTTAATTGACGGGAAATTCAAATACATCTTCCAATCACTTTATTATTATTACAAGTTTTCAGGGGGACTGGACTTCCCCTGCAGAGAAATTTAAGCTGGAGAGCTGGAAAAACCCATGCTTTGTCACAACCTGGGACTTTCTCTTCACATGCTGTTTTTCTTCTGCTCATAGTAACTGATATTTCAATATTCCCTCTGCAGCAAATAACCAAGCAGCACCTGCAGGCCTGTTCTCTTGTTGCTACCATAACAAATTGTTAATTATTCACAAATACCACCAAACTGTTGCAACATGCCCCTGAGGTCACTTAAACCAGTCTCAACTTCTCTCTTCCCCTTTTCTCCTTTTTTTCTACTTCCAGTCTTCCTTCCCTCCCTCTCTTTTCTTTCCTGTAACCCTCACATGCATCTCTCTCCCTTTCTAACCCTACTAGCTTCCCTTCTCAGGATGTAAAAATAATAAAACCTGATGATGCTGCATCATGACGCAAAGCCTGTGGAGATCGGTGATTATGTGCTTGGTGACTTCACCCCTAGATTCGGGCTTTTCCTGCCTTGGAGGTGCAGGAGATGCAGCTGGCCTTGGACTATCCCTGCGTGTTTGTAGGCGGCAGTTAAGGTATAGGCAAGGAAAGAAGGTCCGGCAGAATAAAAGGGAACTGATGTTCCTATCCTACATGGGACAGGAGCAAATAGCAAGGGAAGATATTAATAATGAAACCAGTGGGAATGGGCAGAGAGCAAGGCTGGAACCCGAAGAGAAAGCCCTCAATGGGGAAGGAGCAATGTATAGTTAGGGAGTTTGGGTTAGAAAACAGAATTTCGAGGAATTTCCAGAACCGACGACATAAGAGACAGACCTTAGTCTTGGGCTGAGTCTGGAAGGAGGAATCGCTGTTGAGGGTCCTTTGTCCAGGTAACATTTTTCCCCCAGCTTTATTGAGATATAATTGACTTAACATTGTATAAATTTAAGGTATACAACGTGTTAATTTGATACACTTGTATATTGCAAAATGATTACAACCATGGCATTAGCTAATGCCACCATCACGTCACATGACTACCATGGCAGAGCGATGAGGGAGTGTGCAGTTAACTGCAGCATTCTGGGGTCAGACAACCCAAATTGGAATCCTGATCCTGCTTCTTAAGCTACAGGACCTTGGGCAAGTGACTTACCTTCTCTAAGCCTCATTGCCTGATCTGTAAAATGGGGAGAATAATATGAACCACAGTGGTAATTGCCCAAGAAGTGGTAGCTCTTATTATTTCTTCTTCTACTATTACTATTCTAACAATGTCTAGCCTATGATAGGTACTAAATTTTGTTGTTGTTGTTGACTGTGGAAGGGATATATGTGCTATCTTGGAAAAGTAAGGAAAAGTTCTTCTCATAGGACAAAGTGCAACCAATCAACAGACTTTAAAAAACTTCTTTCACATATTACGAACATTGGCTGGACATGAAAGAGCTTGTTTTGAGCCTTGACAGTCCCCATGTGGCCACAGAGCCCTGTCCTATGCTTATTTTCCTGGATGTCCCCCTATCATACAATAGGGTTTGCTTCATTCTTTAGGAGCTACAATCTGCCAATGGAAACATCAGCATCCTCTTTCCTCAGGCCAGCAAGCTATGCTATGGAAAGGAAAACAGCCCTATTGACCTGCACTTAGATGCAACCTTGATTTGGGGTAGCCAGGAGCTGAGAGGCTGGACCTCAGTGTTGATGGTCTCTGGGCAAAGATCAGAGTTCTGATGATGTGGATTTCAATCAACAGCATGGCAAGAAAAGTGACTGCAAGTCATCTGCACTCTCTATGACCCTGACAATGTGACCGTTAGGACCACCCATGCCAGTTTGGATGACTAAAGCAAATGAGAAGCCTTAAATAAACCAAGCAGAGATGTCAAAATATTAGGATGGTCAGATCCCATCTGGCATACTGTGTTGAATTTTGGAGACCGTATTTTAAGTGAATATCCTAAAGTTGTGTCCCAAGAATAGCAACAAGATGAGAAAGATAATGATAATTTATGGACCACAGCACACAGATGTGTCAGGTTTTTAGCTCTGAATTAAGAGCTAAAAAACACTGAATAAGCATCATCCCATGGAATGTTCACCACAACCCCATAAGAGAGCTAGTGGTCCCCATGGGACAGACAAAAACACAAACACTAGAGAACTATAGGTAAAGTTTCTAAAGTCACAGCTAAAAAGCTATGAAGATGAGTTACAGCCTCAGGTGTGTTTCATTCCAAAGTCTCTCCTCTTTACAGTTACAGAGATTTGGAACATGACCTTTCAGAAGAGGCTGGGAGAACTTGAGAATGGCCAAGATGGAGAAGAATTGACAAAGACAAGACACAGCATTTGTCTTCATTGTAAGAAAAAAACATTTTTTTTTTCTATTTAGCTACAGACCTTGATTCTAGGATGGAAGCTTCTTAGAAGCAGGTTTGACTTAATATAAATAGGAATTCTCCAACAGCTTGAGCTGACTTAACAAAGAAATGGGCAGATGGGCAAGTTCTGAATGTCCCCACATATTCAAGCAATAGCCCAGTGTTCTTCTGACAAGGAATGTGGTAGAGAGACCCTTGCATCAGGTGATGGCCAGACCATTACTTCTAAGATCTCATCAATACCAGGATTATGCAGCCCTGAGTCAGCATCTGCATTGTGTGTTATCAGGTCATGTTACACACACAGCAGGCCAGCTCTTGAGTAGAGCAGTGTCTAAAGGAGGACTCTTCTGATCTCAAATGACTGAAGGCCCAACTCAAACTGGCCTAAGCAAAAACTAATAAAAATGGAAATAAATAAACCAGAGGGAACATACTGGCTCAAGCAATTGAAAAGTCATGTAGCTGTGGATGTGGCTAGAAATACCACTGGATCTAGTCACAAATAATAGCTTCAGGATCTGACTTCTTCCTTTTTATCCCTCAGCTCTGCTCCATCTCTCTTGAGTGATTCTCACTTATAACATCAAGTTGGCTTCCAGAATTTCTGGGGGACTACATCCTTCCAGGTTCAAAACCATCACAAGAAAAAAAAAAAAAGTTGAGCTGAGTGTGTTTGTCCCAACATTCCAATGAGCCCTGTGATTCACTTTGATAAAACTGGCTTCAGGACCTATTATGTCCAGAGAAATGAGAAAGTCTGATTGACCTGGGCCGGTCCACAAGTCAATTCCCAGGAGACCCACCCAGACCACACAGACAGAAGTGGGGAAAGACTAGATATTTTACTCATTCAATGAACATTATTCTATAAAAAAAGAACGAAATAATGCCATTTGCAGCAACATGGTTGGACCTAGAGATTATCACACTAAGTGAAGTAAGTCAGACAGAGAAAGACAAATATCATATGATATCACTTATGTGTGGAATCTAAAAAAGTGATACAAATGAACTTATTGACAACACAGAAATAGATTCACAGACATAGAAAACAAACTTATGGTTACCAAAGGGAAAAGGGGGAGGATAAATTGGGAATTTGGGATTAACAGATGTACACTACGATATATAAAATAGGTAAACAACAGGGACCTACTGTATAGCACAGGGAACTATATTCAGTATCTTATAATAACCTATGATGGAAAAGAATCTAATATATATATAATATATACATACATATTTATACATAACTGAATTACTTGGCTGTACGCGTGAAACATTGCAAATCAACTACAACTTTAAAAAATGAATATTATTGAGGACCTACTATGTGAATAGAGCATTGTGCTGCGCACCAGCGAGCATACAAAGATGACTAAAAAATCAAACCTGTTGTGTATGACAGCTAAAGGACGGTTCATTTGTACTGAATGACATTTAGGAAACCGTTTTATGCTCATCATTTTGCCTTTGTGTAGGAAATCTTATTTTTCTCATATTATGAAATCTGGGGAACCTCTCGCTGGTTCTCAATCGAGACAATTTTACTGTCCAGTCCCCACCTCCTGGGGATCATTTGACAACATCTGGAAACATCTTTTGTTGTCACAAGCAGAGGAATGCTCCCGGCATCTGGTGGGAAGAGGCCAGGGTGCTGCTAAACATCCTATAATACACAGGACAACTCCTGAAAACAAAAATATGCCTTGCAAAATGTCAATAGCACTGAGGTTGAGAAACCCTGCTGTAATGGAAAGCACATTGCATTTGCAATGTCCAGAAGCCTCCCTGTTACAGGTAAAACTCTATGGTACTGTAATAACTGATAGCACAACAGTATAGCTCTAAAATGGGAGAGGTGTGCCACATTCAGATTGGAACAAAGGGTAGAGAATCAGGCCTGGGCTCTGCTTCATGCAGAGGCACTGCCAGTAATTGCTCACAGGTGGTTGGTCACCTACTCTCTCATCCTAATGAAACCATCCCCAGCTGGAACGCACGCCACATTACCTTCCAGCTTCCAAACTGATCACCCAACAATCAGTAACCCAGGATCACTAGGAATTCATACCTGCTGGAAACTAGCCAGACAGCTAATGAATTGCACAGGGTTGCTGTCAAACACACGTCTTTAATTGGTCAAGAGACCTAACTTCATTTCAAAACTATTTGCTTGCCTCGCAGATGGGTGTTCCAGATGTCAAGGACAGAATCCTGTTGATGATCCAGGAACTGTGCCAAAAATATTTGCTGGCAGTACTCCAAGGAATTGACTTCACACTCTTTGCAGTGGGCTAGAATCGGCCAGTGGTCGTGTGAGGGTTCTTATTGAATTTGTGCTGCACAACCAGATCTCACGGCCCAGAAACTTCATCAGCCTACAATGAAATTCCACCTACACTATCACTTTAGCAAGTCTGAAGCAGACTGGCAGATTGAAGGACAGAACATGAAAAAAAAAAAATATGACTGAAACTGTGTTATTTCAAACCAAAGAGCCTTATTCTGCCTTTCTGTCTCATTCTGAATTTGAAAATTCCTGCTATAATAAACTAATCCATGAATAGTCAAATATCATCACTTTTAGGCCATGTCTATTCAAACCCCCCAACACTATCATTTTATTTATTCAATTTTGCCAACGGGGAAACAAATCAATGGTTTCACTAATTTAGCATTGATTTCACTTAAATCGGTAGTTCTCAATTTTGGCTTTATGTTGGGACCACTTATGGAGCTTTTATAAGTCCTAGTACCCAAGCCACTCCCTCGACAAATTCTTACAATTATGTAAGAATCTCTGGAGGTGGAAATCAGTATTTTTAAAGCTCTCCTGTTGATTCTAAAGTACTCCTGCCTACACGTCCATACTTCCCACTTTATGATCTGGTAACCATGAATGACTTAAGGAGGCTTAGACTATAAGCATGACCTGAGACTTACCACTAATGAAGGAAAAAGGAAGGAAAGAAAGGGAGGAAGAAAGAGAGGGAGGAAGGGAGGGAGGAAGGGAGGAAGAAGGAAGGAAGGAAAGAAGGAAGGGAGGAAATGCATTTCAGACCATTGCTATAGGTTCATTAGACTTGGAATTTGGGTTTCATGTATGCATAACTTCCTCTCTATTAACAATAAAAAAGTAGCTGTTCATTTCTCTTGTGCAGAAATAATTCTGCATAGTGAAAGTGGTTTTCTACAGTTTATGCAAGTAGAAAAGAAAGTCATAAACATTTTAGACCAGAGAGTGTAGTCAACGCTGAGATAGATCATTTTCTGGTATTACTACTTGTTTACCCATGTTAATAAAAATATTGAGCCACAGACAACTGCACGTGGTTGGGGACAGAGGAGAGACTTCTCAATTTCATGTTAGTCCATTTAGGGAAGCACAGATGATTTCTATGCATTTGCGTTAGCCTTAACTAGAGACCACAGCTCTGTTATAGATTCTTGGCTTCACTTGGATCATTAGAGCTAAGAGATGCCACCCACCTCCTTGAGCTTAGATTTTCCTAAACTAGTGGGACATAAAAGACAGGACGAACGTTCTTCTTCCCTGGTACAGGAGAGTTCTCTGGCATTTAGCCTCCCTGCAGGATCGAAAACTACCCTTAAAAACTTCATAAATTCTGCCTGAGAGTTATGTTTTTCCAAGCCTAGGTTGCTAATCCAAGCTGTTTCCTGAAATGAATGACCAGTTGGAGAGAATATATGTTTGGAATCTGCATCCATGGGGGTTGTATAACCATCTCAGGACTAGATCCCTTTTTCCTGGGAGTGGTATGCTTCTCATAGCCCCTGACAGCTCATCATAAAAGGTTGTTGCTGGATTTCCCTGGTAGTTCACTGGTTAAGACTCCACGCTTCCAGTGCAGGGGGCAGAGGCTTGATCCCTGGCCAGGGAACTAAGATGTCGCATGGCACGGCCAAAAAAACAGGTCTTTGCTAAATTACTTGCTGTCGCTCCCAGTGGAGACAGGAATGTTTGATACCATTTCAGGCAGTGAGGATAGGTGGATGGCAAGGCAGATGCAGAGAGGGTATGGGGCGGTAGGCCTACTCGTCTGAGGCCTCAAATATACACTCAACTTTATCTCCAAAGCATGGAATTCATAGAGTTTGGGAAGATTCAAAGGCGTTATTCGTTACATCCATTTCATGTATACCCCACTAGCTGTCTATGGTGCCTCTAATATATTATGAATTAATATTTTAATAAATTCTGAATTTCTTATGAATAACATCATTACATTGCATTGTTTTTTCATGTGTTGAAAGTGCTAATATAGGGCTTCCCTGGTGGCGCAGTGGTCAATTGAGAGTCCGCCTGCCGATGCAGGGGACGCGGGTTTGTGCCCCGGTCGGGGAAGATCCCACATGCCGCGGAGTGGCTGGGCCCGTGAGCCATGGCCGCTGAGCCCGCGCGTCCGGAGCCTGTGCTCCTCAACGCGAGAGGCCACAACAGTGAGAGGCCCGCGTATCCCCCCCCAAAAAAAAAAAAAGTGCTAATATATTAAATGTAAACATTTACAATATACTACGATTTTTATAAACATGTTTGGATATGTCTGTTTTTTTTTAATGAACCTCAAACTATGGGAGTGGTCAAGGTCTCTCTCAAATTCTGCAGGGCCAGGGGGAAAGAGTGTGTGTCAGGAGATGGTCCGCAGAACCCTTTGGGGGGAGCAAGGTATTCCATGTGGCTCTGTTCTCTGAAGCTCGGCTGGGGCTGGGGCTGGTAGCCCTTTGATCTCCCACATGCTGACAGAGCCACATTTGGCTCTCCTTCAAGCTGGCATAAAGGAGAGACCGGATCCCCTTTGAAGGGGTCCTGCCCAACAGAATGCAGACAGATGCTGGAGGAGGAGGTGCCCCCGGCGCAGAGGCCTGCTGGATTAACCCTCTGCCCGTCTGCTGCTCTTTCACACCTTCCCTGGTGAGCAACCAGAGGCTGAGTTCAAAGGATACACAAGAAGGGCCCTGGCCTCGCTGGTGAGCACTCCAGTACCATATCCTGAGAAGCTGGGCATGCCCTAGACCTTGAGTTGAAGACTTAAACTTATGTCTATGGGTTTTCTCAGATGATGACTCTACAGTGGAAAATTCTTCTCAGTGCCCCAGCACCATGGTTAGAGGTGCTATTGCTAATAAGAAGGGGGAGTACAAGTGGTTAGGCTAAATAATTTTTAAAAGAGCCAGTTCTAAACTAGTTGTAATAACAGAGCCAAGGATGATGGAGTAGTTTTCTACTGCAGCTGTTAACAAATTACCACAAACTTAGTGGCTTAAAACAACACGAATTTAATATCTTATAGTCCCAGAGGTCAGAATTCCAAAATGGGTCTCACTGGGCTAAAATCAAGGTGTCAGCAGGGTTGCATTCCTCCTGAGGCTCTAGGGGAAAATCAGTGTTCTTGCCTTTTCCAGTTTCTAGACATGCATTCCTTGGCTTACGGACCCTTCCTCCACCTTCAAAGCCAGCAACAGTAAGGCAAGTCCTTCTCACCGAGCATCTCTCTGGTTCTGTCTTCAGATTCCCTCTTCCACATTTACACTTGTGATTACCTTAGGCCCACCCAGATAACCCAGGTTAATCTCCCTATTTTATTTTTAATTTTTTTTTCTTGGCAATTTTTAAAATTTTATTTTTCCCAGTTTCACTGAGATACATTTGACATTTCATTAAGATATAATTCACTGAGAATATTGTATTAGTTTAAGTTGTACAACATAATGATTTGAGATAGATAGATAGATATAAATAGTGAAATGATCATCACAGTAAGTTTAGTTAACATCCATCATCTCACCTTGTTACAATTTTGTTCTTATAATGAGAACTTTGAAGATCTATTCTCTTACCTATATTTTTGTATTCTATGGAAATACCATAATCTCCCTATTTTAAAGTCGGATGGTTAGCAGCCATTAATTCCATCTGCAAGCCTAACTCCCACTTGCCCCACAACATGTAACCTAACATCTTCATGGGCCCCAGGGATGGGAAGGTAGACCTCTTTGGGAGGTCATTATTCTTCTCTCATAGGTGACACGGATACCACAAAAAAAAAAAAAAAAAAAAAAAAGTCAGTCTGTGTCCCTATCTCTTAAACATTGCAGACTAGTGTGTGCTTACACACACGCACACACACATTTTTTAAAGGGTACCCAGAATTTATTTTAATCATGTATGGTAAGACATGACAACATGAAAATGACGGTCATGAAGGAAGAAGTTTCTTATCCTCACAGATTCCTAGAAACAGGAGGCATGAGACACCACACAGGGCCACCCGGGGAAGCACTAGGGTTGGTGAGGAGGCAGAAGGAGTGAGGGGAAAACGTGGGCAAGAGCCTTTATTGTGGTTTTTGTGGGAAGGGTAAGCAGCCTTAGGCTAGTTTGAATAAATTCAGCGAGTTCTGGGGCATAGGGGCTGTCCCTGGTTGTCTGGTATCTGGCCTTGGAGTGATCAGGGAGGGTAAATAGTGGCCCAGAGTGTGAGAATCCAGTAGAGAAGGTGGTTGGGGGAGAGGGTGGACTTTGCAATGACTGGTTTGCATTTGAAAGGCACACCCCTGGGAAAGTGGGTGCTATCTCTAGGAATTAGCTAACCCTGGAAGGGCAATCCCTCCAGGGCCAGCAAGGCCCCAAGATGTCAAATCATCAGAATACAGAAAATAGGAAGACATGATTAATAGACACACACACACAGAGCTGGGAAGTTTTACAGCATAATACCTTACATCAGGCATCCGTTTGATTTCAGGATTGTTTTGTGTTTCTTCCATAGACCCTTTGCTGGCAGTAGATGCTTTTTTCCCCCTGCAAGTGACTAGCTCGGTAATGGATGTTGCTGTCTTGTCTCCGCATCACATGTTGTTTTTATCACCAGTGTAGTGGTGGGAGGGGAGGGGGGGCGTCCAGGGTTTTAGCTTTTCAGGGCCTTTCAGGAGCTGCCCCAGCACTGAAAGAAAGGTGAGGTCTAAATTTGGTGTAAGTCTGATAGGAAAGAAAAAAGGCCTCGCAGACTGATGAGAACGCTGATGATAGCAGCTCCGTATATCACTGACACAAAAAAATTTCAAGGATTTTGGCAAACAGGTATTCTCTCAATATCCTCAAGAGGCAAATCAGGGGCGTATGGAAGCTTTGGTGTTTGTTTACCGGCACTCAGCTCCTTGCCCCTTTCTGATACCATACTCGATTGACCCCCTCTCCCGCCAATACTGCCACCAAGGTGGGTGACCCAGGCTAGGCCAATCCTAGTGTCCCATCTTGCTGGCCACATGGACCTTCACCCAAGCTGGAACAACCCCAGCCCTTCCCTGGGAGTTCTCTGCTGGTGTCTTCTAGGTTCAAAGAGCTAAAATAAAACAAACACTTAAAGAAACAATAGTAATAACTAGTATGTGTTGAGTGATTATTAGATGCTGGACATACTCAAAACACTCTACATGGGTTATCTCTTTTAGCTTGATCTTCACAATCGCCCTATAAAGGTAAGTACTGTTTTTGTCCTTATTATAAAAAGAGGAAACTGAGGCACAAGATAGTTAAGGAATTTGCTCAAGGTCATGACCTTGTAAGCAGTAGAGCCAGGATGCTGCCTGAGGCAGTCTGATTCCTGAACCCAAGCTCTGAACAATTATTGTCTATTTTCTCTGGAATTGCTGGCAGCTGTGTTCCCTGCTGTTTGAAGGAAACATATGTGGTAGAAGAGAATACTAAACTGTTTCCCATTAGGAATTGTTTTCAACTGCATATAATAGAAAACCCAAATAACACAGCCTTCAACAAGATTTAGGGAGTTAAACTTTTCTTTTGTATAATATGAAGTGCAGAAGTAGGCAGTCCATGGCTGGAATGCAGGCTTTCAATGTCATCGGGGATGCAGGCTTGCTTTCTTCTCCTCTGTCTTTAGTGTATGGTTTCCATCATCAAGCTTGCTTCGTCATCCAAGATGGCTACTTGGAGCGCCAACCATCAGGTTATGATTCCAAGCAGGAAATACGACGAATGGAGAAATGTGGGAAATGGTGGTTTTATCAACTCTTAAAGCCCCACCTGACAACTTTTGCTTATATCTCACTGGCTGCTCTGGACTGAAGGGAAGGGAACTGGGAGTACAGTCTTCAAGGTGGTAATTCCAAGGAAAGAGGGGAGAATAGGTGGCAGTTCTCAATTTCTGCTACAAACACAGATATGTTCTAACAGGACACTAACAAGCAAAATTCTGTGTGTCCAACTCACTAGCTCGTATGTGCAAAACTGGGAAAAGATTTCAGTCTTCTGAACTCCAACTCAGGGAACTTTTCATCACACAAAGAGCTCACCTCCTAAAGCAGTAGCCGATGTTGAGCTTGGCATCCTTTTAAGCTCAGGAAAAGCCAGCAAAATTGAGTAGAATCAATCCACTGGCATCTCCATATTATCCTGGGGCTCGTAGAAAGCCTCATGCAGGAGAACTAGCTTGTTAGAAATGAGACATGCAGCAGGACAATGCCAACTTTCTCCAGGGGCTACCACGGACAGTGCTGACTGACATCCCAGGCAAATCACACAAGCTGGTTTCAAAGTTCTCTTGCATATCCCAACCCACCAAGGACTTAGACCACCAAATCCATTCCATAAGAACCTAATAATGCAATTATCACAAAGCCCCCAGAGCATATGAGAATGCTTTGTTCACAAAGTCCAACAGCCCTTGTAAACAGGCCCTAAAACTGGATTTCTCTCTAAATTTATGAGAGCAGTGAATTTATATTATTTCATATATCATGTAAAAATGAACAGCGCCGTGACATTTACAAGGCCCTCTCCCTCCTGTGTTATTCTTTCCTCGATATACATTCATACATACACAGTTAGTTAGACTTGACTCAATCTTTAGGAAATATACCAAGAATGCAAAAGGGAGAGCATTGCTGGTAATTAACCCTACACATCTGTCATGAGAAGATGGGAGAAGACGCTGATTCTTCACAGATGTACACTTACCCTATATGCACATTCACATAGTCTTTAGGCAGCCCTCGCCAGACCCTACACACCTCATGGGCTTTTGTTTGTTTGTTGTTTGTTCATTTTGGCTTCTGTGACTTTGCATGTGTTTTTCCCTCTGCCTAAAGCACTTTTATCTCCCTATCGGTCTGATGAACTCCTATTTGTCCGTCACAGCTCCACTTAGATGTCACCTCTTCTGCGAATCCTGAACTCTAAACTCCCTAGGATTCTCAAAACAAATTCATTACCAACAAGGGCCTACTGTATAACACAGGGAGCTATACTTAATATTTTGTAGTAACCTATAAGGTAAAAGAAGCTGAAAAGGAATGTATAGACATGTGTATGTATAACTGAATTGTTGTGCGGTATATACCTGAAACTAACATGATACTCTAAATCAACTATACTTCAAAAACAACCCCATTGCTTGCTCTCCTGTGCCATTGCAGGTACCCAGCATAATTATCATAACAAATCGTTACTTATTTGTTTTCATGGCTGTCTCCTTAACTGGACCGTGAGCTCACCAGCAGGAACTGTGTCTTATTTATTTGTACATTCAGTGCTGGTTACACAGTAAGTGCTTAGCAACATGGTCGAATTTTAAAGTGCATTGCGTTGGACAATAGCTCCCATCTTACACTGGTTTTCCCTGAACATATGGCCCCACCGTTATTCTCTCCCTCACTCACAGACTTGTGCTCCTCAAGGAATTGTGTTCAATCTCACAGTGCTCAAGTTGCCCCATTCGTCTCAGCACCTGAATCCAAAGTTCTGAAAGTCTCAAACTCTGATGCGAGGAAATCCACTTCCCTCTTTGCACCCTGCTTATTTTTACTTAGCTTCTCTAAATTCTTCCCAAGAATCAGAACCTGTGAAAGAGGAAAATATGTCTTCTAACTAAGCAATTACAGATAAGGTTTTAATTTCAATTAAAACTCCCTATCTGATCCAGGAAAACCAAGGGGATATTATTGGATCAGGAAAGTTCCATAAGATACTCCTTATCTCCAAGTCAGACTGGCAAACTCTGAGCTCTGCTGGAGCCTGTTGGACTGTGGTTGGGAGGCTGTGATGGGTGGAATAGAGGACTGAGTGAGTGTATTGGCAAAGGACATTTGAGGGAGGGTGGGCAGGATGCCTGGATCAGATGTGGTTCATGTACAAGATTATCGGACTTAGTTTTAGAATGAATTTTATATGGTTGATGGGCATAAGAAGGCCCAGCTTTGGAGTTAGTCAGATTAAGGTTTGAATGATGACTTGGTCAATTACTAAGCTTGGTTCATGACTAAACTTGTGAGCTTGGGCATATTCTTTACTGGACCTTAGTTTATCATCTCAAAAATGAAGACAGTAATATGCACAGGGTGTCTGCTGGGATACAGTGAGCTTATCCCTTTAAAATATCTAGTGGCACATAACCAGAACATAGGAAGCTGAGTGTTACTCTCCTTCTTTCCTCTTTGAAACACATGAGTCAAGAGGTCATCATCCCTGACTGCCCTCCCCCTCGACCCCCTCCCTCAACCTTTAGAAGAAAAAGGAGACTTGCTTTGCCATTGAATGGAACCAGTGTAGGCACTTTCATTCACTCAACCAATATGATTCAATGAATATTTAATGATGAATTGGACTACATCCCTTCTCTCAAAGAACTCACAGTCTAGAGAAAAAGACAGATCAGTAAGAGTTAAGATTTTATCCCCAAGGGCAATAGAGAGCCAGTGAAGAGACCATCATACGTGCACAGAGTGTAGAGAATGGATTGGAGGCAGAGCGAGGTGATGGCAATGCCAGTGAGATATTTGCAGCCTGATGGAAGGGGTTGCAGTGGACAGTTATGGAAGGAGAAGGGCAGTTAGAGCAGGTGTGCTGATTTAACACAGTGTAAACAGGTAGATGACAAAACTGGATACATTGAATGTAAAGGAGGTGAGGAAGGAAAGGAAACTTAAGAGTCATTTATGAGAGAGAAATACAAGGGAAGGAGCCTGTTGTGGGAGCTGGGAAGAAGGGTGGATAAGTTCAATTTTAGACACTGAGTTTGCGATCCTATGGGACCTCCGAATAGAGGTGTGCAGTGGGAAAATGGATGGGCAGTTCCTAAACACAGCAAAGAGATGTGGGCTACAGGCTCAGACTTGGGAGGAAGAATAGAGATGGCAGATGACCTGCTGAGATTATCCAAGAAGGGTACATAGATCCTAAGCCTTTGATCAGGAGACCAAATAAAATATTTCTTTATCACTTTTAATTATGAGGTTGACTATGTCTTTGGGGCCTATGGTTGTGTAGCTAAAATGTGAGCAAAGGGTAAACCAAAGAATCAGGAACAGGATCCTACCACAGTCTCAAGAACCCATAACCGGTCCTCTGTGGTTCAAAGATAGTGGCTTCTCTGGTCTCTCTTCCCCAAACATGTTTTGATTTGACTGATGTTCAGAGAAAGGACACATGTGGCTGAGCTAATGCATGACAAATGTAACTGTCTCCCTGTCCCAGATTTCCACAAGCAATTTAAGGTGCAAATGAGTATGGGCAGAGCTATGAGGATAGGACTTTTTCCTAGCTTGAGGTAAGCTGGCCCTCCTCCCTAATTTCCTGTAAAGGTACAACCTTGTTTATCCTGTGTTCTTCCAATGACGTCTCTGGTTTTCAACGTTCAATTCAATGTGCCCATAGTAGTTCCTAGGTGCACGGTACTGGTTCTGCCTGGGTCATGTGGCCCTGACAACAGCATATCGTCAAGTCTCCAGGCAAGAGCAGCCTTTCTCACCTTGAATTGTGTAGAGTCTTCAGATATCCTCTGGGATCAAGTGGCACAGCAAGATATCCACCCAAGCAGATGGGTCCAATTTCAGTTGCTCTTTTTTTGACCAAAGGAATCCATATGGGCATTTACAGTAGCCACAGTGATTGCAAATTTTAACATATCTGAGTCATTGAGATAGCCATCTAAGAAAGCTAATGTTGGCAGGCCTATTCACTGAAGCATCTCAAATCCAGTGGAAGGAAATACAGTTTCTCATGGACACAGAGTCAGTTTCACACAACGGCTACACAGTTTTTAAAAGCTCTGGCTCTGGAGCTAGACTGACTGGATCCGATCTGTGGCTTCGGTGCCTATTAGCTGTGACCTGGGACTTCTATTTTTCCAGTGTTTAAAATGGAAATAATAATCCTACCCATGTCACTGGGTTATTGTGAGAACTGAATACAGGTAGCATGCCTAAAATTGTACCTGGTACATAGTAAATACTCAATAAACGTTTGGTATTATTATTTATATTACTATTTGTACATGTTTCTAGAAGGAGGATAGTGTGCTCAAGCTTGTCTCAGTCTCACATAGTCATCCAAAGAAAATATCACAAATATGGAGTTAATTAAGAACAAGTGCCTGGGAGTATGTCAGAGTCAACTTCGAAGAGCTGGAGTTGGAACGCTAGCTGCATACAATCTGGCTGATGACGTCTAACAGAAGCTAAGATCATCAACGTGTTATGAAAAGGCCCAGAGCACTACTTAGTGTCCAGTTTGCTCTGACCAACCACATTCTAATGACTTGGGTGCAAATGAGTCAAAAACACACGGACTAGATTTCCTGTCAAATACACATGGGTTTCAAAATTAAGGGGAAGGAGAGCTTGCCAAAATGCATTTTGTAATAATCACTATAATAATGAATGGCTCATTGAGCCAGAAACATCAATGGATCATCTGTGATCCTCATTAAACCCATGAGGCAGCAGGTTGAAATACTCAGGAAATACTTAGAAAGAGATCAAAGAGGCTCTGTCCCATCAGTGTTTGAAAGCTGAAATATGACTGATTGGAGAAGAAAAAGGAAGATGTTTCTTTTTTTTTTTGGAGGATTATTCCAAAGGAATATGACTTATTTAGAGAAAGTAGTCTATTTAAAGCAACATCATTAAAAAAACAACAAAAAAAAAAAACCCAAAAAACCGGCACACTGTTCTAAACAGGGGTTTACTATAGGAAGATGTTTCTTAACTGTGGTCGGGAGCATGGCACTAAGAAAGAGAAAAAAGATAGATTGAAAGGTGACAACTTGCTTCTCTGGACCGAGTGCAGGGTTGCATTTTGGGAGGCTGGATCCCATGACAGTTCTTCCCTAGTTAGCTGTCGGACCTTGGACAAGTTCTTTCACCTCCTCAAGCCTGTTGCTTCATCTGCAAAGTGAGGATTTGGATCCAATGTCCTCTAAGCTTTCTTGCCACGGTGAACATCAGTAGGCATTTTTTAGCAGAAAATAGGGACTTGAATCCTCTTGGTGTCTAGTAAGAGAATACCACTCCAAATTAGAAACAATATGTCAGGTACTTGAAGATTTGGAAGAGAAGAACGTTGGAGACAAGAAAACTTTCCTGATCACAGCAAATCTCTGCTTTTGCCAGTTGAAGGCCTCACTGAGGAAAGCTGAAAGACGCACATCCAGATGGGAGTGTTTTAATAAGGCACTTTTGGCCCAGTCTCTTGCTCCTGCAGTCAACAGCAGTTTCTGCTAATGAGTTTTGACAGGATTAGAAATATTAAAGTAAATTACAGATGTGGCAAATACACAGTTTGACTGAATTACAAATGTCTGGATGAAAGAAAAAAAAAAAAAAGCAAAATTCACCTAAAGCCAAATTATCCTAATCAGAGAACATACTTCTGGGATAACCACAATAAATCTAAATAATAATAATTATTATCAAACCTTTATTATTTAACCTTTTATTAGCTAAATTGTACAAATTTACCATTAAGATTTAGAGGAATAGTTTCTGAGCTTTGCCAGTTGCTAGATTGTTCCTGGGGTTACTTGCCTTCATGTTTGCGGCACTGAATGGCCACTGACTTTAAACTGATAGCGGAAAAGGAGGGAGAAGGTTTTTAGATACTTCATTTTTCTCTAGTACTGTCTCATGTTCCTCATAGTGTATATTTTTTCTTACATCTGGATCAATGGTAATTTTTCATAGATGCTGCTGTACATGATTATGAAGATTTTCCTCCTTACATAATTTTGAGATGAAAAAGTTGGCATTCTGCTTTTAATTCATTCACCAAAATTCTTAAATGGTCTTTGCCTTCAAAGAAATAACCCAAATGGGGGTTAAATCACTCAAAATTAAATAATTTCTTTAAGATTATTTTGTTTAATGTTAGGAATGCTAATACACCAAATGATTCCACAAAGATTCTAATTATGAATAAAATCGAGCTTGATTATTCAACCTTGTGTTATTGTTTTAATTTTTATAAGCACTTGTTGGCTAGAAAAGGATATAAACTTCTTCCTAAAGCTGTGTAGTTACTACATTCTCTTAACGTTCATACAATGAATCAATTTACCTATTTAACTGTTCGAACATTGTTTTTGTATGTAAAATTAACAACTTTCACAATAATTAGTAATATAATATTACACTCTTTGAAATTAGTAAGTGTACACCTACTTCAAAGAAATAATAGAATTTCAACATATAAAACACATAAAGAGATTTTTCATCCAGGTTACATCAACAGTGCTTACCTACATTTAAAAGTGAGTATTCAATTGTTAATAAATTTGCTTTGTTCACATTATAGACTTTGTTACAATGATTAGATGTGATAGACGTGATTGGAATTTATCCAATCGTGCACTCATTGAGACCAGCCAAGTTCAGGAAGGCCAAAAATGATACTGAAGAGGCATTTGACTATTCAGCCTTCCAACAGTGGGGACCGATGTCGAAGTTAAGGGGCAACTTTTGGCCAAAGCCAACCTGCAATGCATTCCTGCAATGTTCACAGGGCTTCCCTCCAAAGCCTCTTAAAGAGAATTCTTTGCTCAACCCATTTCTGGGCCTTAATTTCACTATTTAAGGCTATGGCTGGACATTAAAAAAACTGAAGAGCTTACATTTATTAACACGAGAGAGGCATGGACCTCAGTCTGGAAGGTGAGAGAGATCAGCTGAGGCTGGAGAGAAAGACAAAGACTAGAGACTGTCAGGGGGAGCAGCTGCTGTAAAGATGCAACTCTGGGGAGAGAGGGATGTTTAAAGATGGGGTTTAGGAATGTTTGCTGTGTACTGTGTGGCAGTTTTCCATTTACTGCCTCTTCAAAGAGACTTCCATAAATTTTCTTTCCAGACATTTTGATGTGAAATTTTGTTTCCTCCTAGATGAGTCACATGCTTATTATTTTGAGAACACAAAGGCTTAGTCTCATTCAAATGGCAAAGAAGAAAAAGTCAAAATCACGCTGTCCTTGAAACACTGTTCACATTCAAATAGCTCTTGGTTAGAAACGAGTGGAAATATATTTCAAGCACATATAGGAATGTTCATTTTGACTCAGCAATTCCACTTTGAGTAACTAGAGTAATTAGAAACGTAAGCAAAGATCTATGTGCACAGGTATTCATTATACCAAGATTTGTAGGAGCAAAATCAGTGGAAATCTTCAAAAGAGAAACGGTTCAGCAAACGGTACATATAATCACATGATGGAATGTTATGTATGTATCTATTAAAATGATGTTTTCAAAGAGACTTTGATTAATTTGGAAAGGTCTCATATTTTTAAAGGGTTTTTTTAATCAGTATAAAATATAATTTTATGACTCTGTGATGTATTTTTACCAGTATAAAATATATGTTTAACATAGATGTTTCATTTGCATCTTCCTGAAAGTTTTCCAGGCCAAAACAGTTTTGGCCAGACTAATGGAATAGAACTTGGACCTTCAAGTACCCATTTGTCTGTGCTTTGTAGCCCTTTGAAAACAATTTCCCCAGGGAAAAAACCTTGGGAACAAGCACCTCTTCAGCTCACTTCTAAATAAATAATGGGATGGTCTTCTAAAAAGATGGGCAAGGTTAGGCCACTTCATTTTTCCAAGAGGATTTCAACCCTACCTTCATTATTTTACCCCAACTCCTGGAATCCCCACCATGGTCACCACCCAAACTGTCTCTTAAGACCAATGGGTCCATATCAGTGGTTCTCAGAGAGTGATCTCTGAAGTAACAGAAGCAGCAGCACATGGGAACTTATTAGGAATGCAAATTATTGGACCCCACCCCAAGCCCTCTAAAGCAAAACCTCTTGGGGCGAGCTGACAATCTAGGTTTTAAGAAGCCTTCTTGGGGAATCTGATGTAAGCACAAGTTTGAGAACCACCGTTCCATGTTTAACTCCAGGGTTCATTGGTAGTAGACCTCACTACTGTACTCACCAATACTTACCAATCCTTGGATGAAAAACATTTTAAAACTATATTTACAGATGATTAATTACAGGATATGAAGTCCATCTATTTTTCTTCAGAATCTAAAATCTACCGCCATAGACTGTGCTGCTCTCTCACGTTAACTGCCTTTCCTGAATTCAACTTGGTCTTTTTTGAGGGATGCTACGAAACACAGACCACAAAATTCATCTTTTGTCCCAGTTGGGATGTTCCTGAAGTAGGCCTTCCCTTCTCCACTCTGGCACTCTCCCCCTACTTGAAATGATATATTTTTAACTTATTTACTTGGTTATTGTCTGTCTCTTTCACTAGAATGTAAGATCCCTAACACAGAAACTTATTAAATACTGTATTCCTAACACCTAGAACTGCCTGAACCAGAGTAGGTGCTTAATAATAATGAAACAATAAATGAAAGAATAAATAGCATCATTAATTACATTACACAATAGCCAAGTATTTATAAGATTACTTCTGCCTGGTCATAATATCAACAATAGCAGTATTTCTGTTGACAATTTGATCTGTTTTTAATCTTATGAACACCAAGCCTTTTGTAATGGACAACGCTCCCCGTTTTGGAATTAGAAGCTTACAAACTTAGAGCAAACTTTGTGGAATGCCAGAAGCATAAAAACCAGAAGGTTTTTATGGTTTGGAATTTTTAGTCAATTCCTGATTCCATTTTATGGTCTTACCTTTGTTTTTCCTTCCACTGTTCCTGTTTTTAACTGATGTCATATCACTCTGTTCTGTGACTTGGAGTGCGGGTACTTAAGCACAGTGTTCTGGTTCAAATCCCAGTCTCACCACTCATTTCCCTTGTGACCTTGGGCAAATTATATAACCTTTGTCTGCCTCAGTTTCCTCATCTGTAAAACGAAGATCATAAGAGTTTTTACTTTATATGGTAAAGTGCTTAGAATAGTGCCAAGCTTTTAATAAGTGCTGTCGTGCTGGTGGTGGTAAAAGAAACAAATAAGTAAACATAGAGATATAAAGAAAATATGCTCAAATGTTTATAGTGGTCATCTCTAGGTGCAGAGTTGGGGAATCATTATTTTCTTTTTACCGTTTCTGTGTTTTCAAAATCTTAAACAAAAAACACGCTTTAAAAAAAAAAGCAAAAATAATAGCTCATGCAGTAGTGTAGTTGAGTTTAAAAAACATGACAGGAGAATTTACTCCAGTCATATCCCTAAAGAGCAATATATAGATCTGTCAGAAAAGAATCAGCTCTCTAGTTTATACAAAGATATATGGCTGGTGTAGATGACTGTGAGAGACACAGAGAGATGATTCAATCACAAAGATGACAGTGTTGGCTTATTTCCCTCAAGAGTTCCTAAAACTTGGACATGGACATGTAGGAAGATGGTGGTGGTCATATATTTCCCTTACATGTTTCAACCACAGTAAATAGTGTTATTTTAGGGTTTTATTTTTTTACTCAGCCTAATTTTAAAGCGCAAAATAACAAAGGAAGTAGCAAACAATAAAAGGCACGTAAAGTGTAAGGCTCATTGCCTGGTTGAGATGGGGTGCTGGGTTGCCTCACTTGCCCTTCCAGATCCACCCTTCACCCTGCTCTGTGTCCTGGGACACTCACCTCTATGGAGCCTATCAGTTGGGCTTCTTTGCCCTCTGGTTCCTGTCTGTTTTGGCCAATGGCCGTCCCTGGCAAGGGATTCAAGGTCAAGAAGAGAAAGATGTTGGGATATTTTGCTCCACATTCCTTCCCTACTGCGTTGGCAGTGGTTGCGGTCCTCCACCAATAGCTACAGCTCCTGTCAGGCAGCCATCTCCTACAGCTGCAGACTCCTTCCATGTGCCAGCAACTGCTTCTCATGTCTCCTCCAGGCTCTGGCTGCAGTGGCTTCCTTCCAGCTGCAGCCAGCCCCAGGAGGTCCCACCATAACTCACTGGTTTCCCTTAACCCTCCCCAGACCTTCATTAAACTCTTGACAATGATTTGTTAAAGTGTCAGGAGGGCCAAGACTCTGCCTGATGTGGGGGCAAATGCGCCAAGAGAGATGCAGTGAAGGAAACCAACCAGACTTGTACACATTACGTAGTTCCAAGCCTCCTAGCAGCCAAGTCAAAGAGAAGAGCACGATGGATTACACGCTCTCCTCATCTGACAAAAGGAAGCATAGCTGGTAGCAGAAAAGGATGTTCTTGCTTTACTCAATATTCTGTGATAACCTATATGGGAAAAGAATCTGAAAAAGAGTGTATATATGTATATGTGTAACTGAATCACTTTGCTGTACACCTGAAACTAACACAAAATGGTAAATCAACTATACTCCAATAAAAATATTTTTTTCATTTTTAAAAATTCTTTACTCTGGGCCCTGAGTGGAATTTTTCACATGCGTCTTTACACAGTGCAAGTGTCCGTACATCCCACCTCCATCATGGTGCTCTAACTCCTCATGTAGGAAGAAAGTGATCAGCATCAGGGTCAAATCAAGAAGTGGGGCAAGGGCTTCCCTGGTGGCGCAGTGGTTGAGAGTCCGCCTGCCGATGCAGGGGACGCGGGTTCGTGCCCCGGTCCGGGAAGATCCCACATGCCGCGGAGCGGCTGGGCCCGTGAGCCATGGCCGCTGAGCCTGCGCGTCTGGAGCCTGTGCTCCGCAACGGGAGAGGCCACAACAGTGAGAGGCCTGCATACCGCAAAAAAAAAAAAGAAGTGGGGCAACAGTGAGGAAGATTCAGCACCATGAGGGCAGCTCTCCACACTTAACCAAGGTGATAATCATGCCTGTGAAATAACCAGACTGCCAGGAACTTTGTGGTATCTTCTAGAAAAGTGCCTCTAGGCACATAGAAGACTCTCAATAAATAATAGCTGAATGAGACAATGAATACCTTAAAATCTCTGAAGCACCACATCTTGGCCTCTGGGCCTCAGTTTTTGAATGCCACATTTCCCATAAGGAGGAAACATGATATAGTAGAATCAGGTTCTCAAACTTGGCTGAACATTGGTGTTATCTGAAGAGCTGTGACAAATACAGTTGCCCGGGTCTTATGACAAGTCCTTCTGATATCCTTGGTCTGGGGTTCAGCCAGGGCATGAAGATTATTCCTAACATCATCCAGAAGATTCTGATGTGCAGTCCAGACGGAGAACATGGGTTTGCAAAATGTTCTGAAATTGGAGTCAAGAGCCCTGGGTCCAGACCTCAGCTCTAGTAACGACAAGCAGAGAGTTCAACTCCTCTGAACTGCAGTTTTCCCGTGTGTGAAATGAAGACAAAAATATCTGCCCTGAATATCTCACAGGCTTTTGCGTGAATTAAGTAAAATTATGTCTGTAAAAATTCCTTGTAAACTCTACGCTCTACATAGACATCACCACCATCATTAACATGTAACAGGAAATGTGTTAACATATTGCCGTTAGTGACACATAAACCTGCTTACAATGTTGAACATTCTCCCTCAGGTCACATTTTAAAGTCCCCACAGAAGTGCATTTGATGTTGAAGACTTTCTTGAGATGCTATTTGAGGTCTGTAAACCATTATCCCCCAAGTTAAACAAGACACACCACACCTGGCAACAACACTGATAGCTCAAAGTAGAGGAAAAAGGCTTTTTCTTTAAACTCGATGAATTTGTAAAAAAGCCATGCTGAGAATGTGAATTTCCACGGTTGTTTGGCTACACATGAGTACAATCTCAAGCTTGGTCATGCTAGAGAGTCCAACTGTGGCCCAGGATGGATGGACTTGACCCTAGCATTATTCTTTCTCTCCCAGATGTGTGTCCTATGGTGATGATCATTATCTCAGGTTCTTAGCATTTTAGAATCCTTGAGTCAGTTGGATCCCTTCCATTGTTTATTCATCCCCTTAATGTGTGCGATCATAGGAGATTACATTCCTTTTTGAAAACCCCAATAGATATTTTTAAAAATTCAGTCCAAAAAAGTTGGTATTACATACTCTACTAGTATAATTCTATTCAAATCTAGTGGGACATTTTGAAACTTTCTTTGGACTAAAACAAATAGTAGAATTCAAATGATACATTTTTATAAAACTGTAGATTATCTTCTATTTACTTGAAAAATCTGTTTTCCTTATAAAGTGTTTAACGTTCACTAGATCCCATTTAATTTCTATAAAATTTTCCAGGATGAGGAGTCGGGGGAGAAAACCCTGTAGGTTTTCTCAACCTAAACTTTTCTGTAAGTTCCCTTAATCATGCAAGTCTCATGCTGGCTCATCTTCACATGCCATTTCCTAGAGCAAAAAAAAAAAATTCTCCCTTATAAGTCTGGAAGCCTTGTCTATCACATCTGAATTCCTTAGGAAAATCACTTCTTGCTAATGCTATGATTTTAATTCAACCAAGTACCTCTGGCATCTCTTCAAGGTTACTCTAGGCCCAAATGTCAGCTTATAAACTCATTTGTACAGATATTGATGGGAGATGGTGTAGATTTCTAAAAGGCCATAGGAATGTGAAGACATGGAAGGGGCAGTGTAGAGAAGGTCACTTTGCCTGAAGAATCTGCCTGAAAACACCCAACTAAATGTTAGCTCTGTAGATAGGAAACAGAACAGAATCCTCATAAATTTCAAAAATATAAGAAAATATGTTTAGAAAGTGAAGAGATTAGATTTGAAGCAAGATAGGGGAGAATTCAGAAAAACACTGATACATTTTTAAAGACATACATTGGAGTACTTTGATTCCTTGATAGCACTTATATGCTCTAATGATTTTATATGTTCAACTTAACAGTTCAACAATTAGATGACAAATTACATGGTCCTGGCATGTAAAACCATGCCCAGATGAAAGTCATCCTTTTTAAGTATACAATTAAGTGGGTTTTAGTACATTCACAGAGTTGGTATATTCACCATAACCACTAATTATAAGTACATTTTCATCACCCTAAAAAGAATCCCAGACCCATTAGCAGTCACTTCCCATTCCTCCCTTACCTCAAGCCCTAGCAAACACAAATCTACTTTCTGTCTTTATGTATCTGCCTATCTTTGACATCTGATACAAATGGAGTGATATGATATGTGATCTTTGCATTCATATTTTCCTTTAATTCTTTAGACGTTGTTTCCTTTAGTTCTCTGGAAATATTTGCAATAGCTGACTTAAAGTCTTTGTCTAGTAAGTCCAACAGTTGGACTTCCTCCGGACGCATTTCTATTGACTTCTTTTTCTCCTTTGTATGGACCATACTTTTCTGTTTCTTTGCAAGTTGGAAACCGGATATTTTAAATAATATAATGTGGCAATCCCAAAAATAAGGTTTTCCTCCTCTCCAGGGATGTTATTGTTGCTGTTCGTTTTTGTTGTTACTATTTGTTTGCTTAGTCATTTCCTTACTAATTCTGTAAAATCTATATTATTTTTTATTTGCAGCCATTGAAGTACCGTATTGGTTAGCTTAGTGGTCAGCTAATGATTGTATAGAGATTTCCTTAAATGCCTTGAACCAGTAAGTTTCCCACTCTTTTCTGAGGAGCTCTGTGTGTATATTGTGGCATGACTTCACCACTGTGGCAGTTTACAATTCTGCCTCAGCCTTTACTACTTGCTTATACAGAGCCTCAAGGTCAGACAGAGGCTAGAAATTAGAGCCTTCTCTTTCCTGGTAGTGCACATGTGTGTGTCCTTCTAGGCTCCCAGTAATATGCTGGAGCTTTTCAAAGTCCCCTATTCCAATTTTCCCTTTGGAAGTCCCCACCTGGTATCACTGCCTCCAGCCATTGTGATGCTAAACAATTGCCATTGATTATTTACAACAAACATCCTGGGAAAAGGGATTTCGCACTGAGTTAGGTCTGAGTCAAGTTAAATAAAGACAAGCTCTGCAAAGGAGGTTTTCAGAGAGCTGCCAGACAGGTCATTTTATGACAAATTTCTGGAGATGGGACTTGGGGGAGCTCCAAATCCATCTGCCTTCTTTAGGGGCCATGAGGCTGTTGACATAGCTATAAGGCTGTTCATATTCAAGGCTACCATAAAACTGGAGAGAGGAAAATGAGATAGGGATAGTTAAAATGCCACAAAGTATGCTGTCCTTATCAAGATACAGCCATTTTTCTTGAGTAAACACTCTTTAGATTTGTGCAAACTTTTGATTAATTTCCAGAGAACTGAAAATTTTAATTGTGAAAATTTTTACCAATGTTTTTGTTGCTTTCATTGAGGAGTGGATTTTTGGATGCCCTTATTCCACAATTCTGGAAGTACTTTCTCCCAAATAATAATTTCTCAAGTGTTATTGATTGAGATAGTCCTGGTTTGGGATCACAGCTCCAATTTTAGTCAGCCATGTGACCTTGGACAAAGTATGTGACCTTCCTAAGCCGATTGGTTTTCACTTCAGAAAATTTCTTGGAAAATCTTTGTAAGAGCCCATAACAGATGCCCACAAATGTTTATTTTTCTTTCACTTTGCCTGAAATGAAATGATACTAGCACTCCACTCTAGTGAGAGATCTAGTAGCAAGTCTGCTATACATTAACTGTTAACCTGGACAGATTATTTAACTCTAGGTATCTATATCAGCTATAAAATAGAGGGGTTTGTTAACCTCCCAAGTCCATTCTTTTTTTTTTTTTAATAAATTTATTTATTTATTTATTTATTATTTTTGGCTGCATTGGGTCTTTGTTGCTGCGCGTGGCTTTCTCTAGTTGCGGTGAGCGGGGGCTACTCTTTGTTGCGGTGCACGGGTTTCTCATTGTGGTGGCTTCTCCTGTTGCGGAGCTCGGGCCCTAGGCGCGCAGGCTTCAGTAGTTGTGGCTTGTGGGCTCTAGAGCGCAGGATCAGTAGTTGTGGCACACGGGTTTAGTTGCTCCGCGGCATGTGAGATCTTCCCAGACCAGGGCTCGAACCCGTGTCCCTGCAATGGCAGGTGGATTCTTAACCACTGTGCCACCAGGGGAAGTCCCCAAGTCCACTCTTGCACTCTGTTTCTGTGAAAACTTGGTGCTTTCTTTTTCCACTAAGCAAATTAATAATGCAAACAGGCAGATTTTTCAAATTGATGCTAAACACTGTCTCTAAGCATTTTCAAAGTCAAAATAACATGATCCATTTACATGCACAAAACACATCATTACAAATTATGTTATCAGCTTGTTAAATTAGGCATTCTTTTAAGCAGAGAATTATTAATTTTTGTGATATTAAATCCTAATGCACTAAAAGAGTTATAACTATTAATTCTGATTTTCATGAATTTGAACTGTCTCTCTCTCTTTTTTTCTACATTTGTAAAGGCATCTCAAGCAAGAAAATGAAGTTCAAAAGTGCAAGATAGGGCTTCCCTGGTGGCGCGGTGGTTGAGAATCTGCCTGCTAATGCAGGGGACACGGGTTCGAGCCCTGGTCTGGGAAGATCCCACATGCCACGGAGCAACTGGGCCCCTGAGCCACAACTGCTGAGCCTGCGCGTCTGGAGCCTGTGCTCCGCAACAAGAGAGGCCGTGATAGTGAAGAGGCCCGCGCACCGCGATGAAGAGTGGCCCCCACTTGCCACAACTAGAGAAAGCCCTCGCACAGAAACGAAGACCCAACGCAGCCAAAAATAAATATAAAAATAAATAAAAACTAAAAAAAAAAAAAGTGCAAGATAATCAAATTTTGGATTTAAAACAAGATATAGGTAGTTATCTCAAGAGTTAAAATATATTTAACTATTACCTATAATATAATAAATACAAATGTATAATATAATAAATACTTTTTTTCACTCAAGACTAAAAGTGTGCTTAGATTCAATTTCAAAACTGAAGTGAAACCAAAAGACTAAGCCTTCTTTCCAGTTCACTTGGAGTGGCAGTCTTTTCCTGCAAAAGTTTTTGCATAATTATATTTCTAACTCACAGGACCTCCCAGATTTATTCATAGTAAATACCTGCAACTACAGTGGGTCTCTCTTCACTCTGAAATCTACTCTAAAAGAAACTACGTGGTATCAGACTGTGAGAAATAATGCGACCTCGTGTCTGTCTTCTGACATGACTGCACTGAAGTCTTCATTCATTTCTCATGTCTACTTGAAAAGCTGTTTCATAGCAGTAAATCCTCCTTTTCCAAGCAACTGAAAATACTGGGCAAGCTGAGGACAAAAGGGTCCAAAATTTATACCTGAAATGCAAATGTGGATTCTTCCAAATTTTTAAAGTAACTGTTCACTTTTGATTACAGAAATGATATATTTTACAGTTAAAAATTATAAAAGTATCCAAAAATAAGAAAAAAATGTCACCTATATGTTGATCATGCAGATATGGTCGTTCTTAATATTATGGTGTTTTTATTTTCTACCCACACATGTATATATAAAATACATGTATATATATATATTTAAAATATGTTTTATATTCTCCCTCTCTCTCTCTCTCTCTTTCTCTCTCTCTTTTGCTCTCCAGTTATCCCTCAATATCTATGAAGAATTTGTTCCAGGATCCCCGCAAATACCAAAATCCAAGGATGCTCAAGTCTCATATAAAATGATGCAGTATTGGGCTTCCCTGGTGGCGCAGCGGTTGAGAGTCCGCCTGCTGATGCAGGGGACACGGGTTCGTGCCCCGGTCTGGGAAGATCCCACATGCCGCGGAGTGGCTGGGCCCGTGAGCCATGGCTGTTGAGCCTGCGCGTCTGGAGCCTGTGCTCCACAACGGGAGAGGCCACAACAGTGAGAGGCCCGCGTACCACAAAAAAAAAAAAAAAAAATGATGCAGTATTTGCATATAACCTACATACATCCTCCCGTATACTTTGTATACTTTAAATCCTCTCTACAGTAGGCATAATACCTAATACAATGTAAATGCTATGTAAATAGTTATAAACACAGTGTCAATGCTATGAAAAATATTGCCAGGGCGTGGCAAATTCAAGTTTTGCTTTTTGGAACTTTCTAGAATTTTTTTTTTTTAAATACTTCCAATCGGCAGTTGGTTGAATCCGTAGATGTAGAACCTGCAGATATGGAGGGCCGATTCCATATGTGTTTTATATATATATATATATAGAGAGAGAGAGAGAGAGAGAGAGAGAGAGAAAGAGAGAGAGACACAGAGAGAGAGGGAGAGAGAGAGACTTCTTTGAGAGAAAACTAACTTTAAAATATAAGTGTACATTGGGATTCCCAGGAAAGGAACAATGAAAAGAAGAAGGGGGAGCCCTAACCATGCAAATGTTCCTGGGGAGGGCAGCCCTTAGCTAGGGATCCTAAGGTGCAAGTGTCAGCCGCTCCCGATGGCTGACCCTCTATCCCCTTGGCCCACCCCCGAGTTCACCTTCGGCTCCGGTGGACTAGCGCTTAGCACACTGACAGCTGCATACCTCAGCGCCACCTCTCTCTGCCTTTCTGTATGAGGGCTTTCTCCAGCACCAGAGTAACCACCATGGCAGAAATGAGGGCTATGCATGTGCCCGATCGCATGAGTCCCTTTTCACCAAACCTGCTAGAGGTACTGTCACCGATGGGTAACCGACCTATCAGGAGCCAGACTGATACTGAGCTCTTTTGAGGAGACCGACCAAACATTTGATGTCAAGTTGATTACAAGGGACCCCTTCTACTCTGGAAGGAGCAGTGATTTATGGTAAAAGAAGTTTGATAAAGGGCACATAACCATGGAATTCATTGCTCTTACCATATAGCACCATCATGCAGAATCTCTTGATTGCCCTGGTAGAGCTTTGAAATGGGCTCTCAGAGGCTCAGCTAAGGCTCTCGCTGGAGGAAAACACATTGTGGAGCTGGGGCACTGTCTTCCCAAGTGCAGTCTATATGTGGAATCAACAGCCACTCACAATGCCATGTCCCTAACAGCCAGAAGACAAACGCTAGGAACCAAGGGGGTGGCAGCGTCCTGCATTCCCGGTCCCCGCTTCGGGGATTTGTGCTTCCACCGCCACAGTTTTAGGTGCTGCAGGGTCATAAGCCCCAAGAGGAAGTAGAGGATGCTTCCACCAAGAGATATAATAAGATTTCCACTTAAACCTAAGTTTACAGCTGTCACCTGGTCATTTTGTGAACCTGATGATTGTAAGCCCACAGGCCAAAAAGGAGCCACTTTACTGTTGGAGGGGGCCAAGCCACAAGAAACTAAGTTACGTCTTCATAGTGGAGGCGGGAAAGTGTACGGCAGTGGGTGACTTCACCACAGGGGAGGGGGCGGCGTGGGGTATGGGTCTCGGCCCTTCCCCACGCAGTCAGAACTCTGAGCACCTAATTGCAGCAATCACAGACAAAGACGAGGTAACCGGGGCTCCGACACCTCAGGGATGAGGTTATGGGCCATCCCATCAGGAAAGTAGCCTAGGCATGAAAGGATGGCTCAGAGTGACAGCAATCTCGAATGAATAGAAGGACGTGTGTGCGTGTGTGCGTGTGTGTGTGTGTGTGTGTGTGATGGATTTCAAGTATGGCCTCAGATCCAGCTGCAACACAGGAACTGCAGCTTGTTGTGTGAGCACTCCCGATTTTAGTCCTTTTCTCTTCTTAGAGACTGTGGCCGGCCACCACCTCGAAGCATAACAGAGTGGACGCATGGATCTGAGCGATGCAAACAAGGAACGACTTTACTGTTGCAGGGAGCCAAGCCACGAGAAGCTCAGGTCGTGTCTTCATGGTGGAGGCAGGAAAGTGTACGGCAGTGGGTGAATTCACCACGGGGCGGCATGGGGTACGGGTCTCGGTCCTTCCCCGTCCAGTGAGAACTATAAGAACCTGGCGGACTGGAACAGATAACGGTTGCCGTTCCACCCCTCCACTCCTAGACAATTTGAGGCAGGTTGTCAGCTGCCTTCTTAACTACTTGCCTCTCTTTGCTTATCTGCCTGAGGGTTTTCTCCATCCCCCTGAGGGAATTTGTGCAGCCCTCCTGCAGGGCAACCGCAAATGCCAGGGATGTTGCCCATCCAAAGATAACTCTCAATTCATGAAGGACAGAAGCTGATGGATAAATCCTGCAGCTTCCTTGCCTCTGATGGAGGTCAGTTCTAGGACATATTCCACGTGGTTTCTCCAGGGGCCCCCAGGAGGTTGAACTCAGTCACTGACAGTGGTAAGTCCTCATTGCTGCCCTGCTTATCAGCTTCGACCGCTTCCCTCCTTCACTTTCCCTGTTGCCTTACTCTGTTCTTTGGGATCACCTTCCCAAATGGAGGACCTGCACTCCAGTCCTTGCTTCTGGGTCTGCTTTTGGGAAAACTCCAGTTCAGACAGTGTTTTAAAGGTTAAAAACAAAAGCACCAACAGGGAATGAACAGAGGCAGAGATAATACCCAGGAAACAGGAGTGGGCAGTGCAGAGATCATGGGCACATCCTCCCCCAAAGTTCATATCAAGGACTGGAAAGAGAGACAGCAGGAGAACAGAGGGGCCCAGGACTCCAAGTGGACAACCTCTGCATGGATGGTAGCTTAGGTGGGGCACCCTCATCCACTCAGTTTAGAAGAGAATTGATGGGAAGAATTCCAGGAAATCTTATGAAAGGGAAGTACATGGACAGGGCCTCAGGGAGCATGGGAAGTCTGCATTTATTCATCCGCTCATTCACTCAAATATTTATTGATGGCCCACTGCTTGCTGGGCATCATTTGAGGCCCTGGGGATACAGCTAGGAACAAACTAGCAAGACCCTGCCCTTATAGAGCTCCAGTTCCAGCAGGGGAAGACAGACAATAGACACAATTAAATGTACAACATTAGATGTGTGCTATGATGAAAAATAAAGGTGGGTAAAAAGAATGGTAGGATTTGTTTAGCTTTGTTTCTGTTTTGTTTTAAGGTTAGGGGTCTCTTGGGGATTCTCTGATTAGGTGACATTTGCACAGACACCTGAGTGAATAAGGAAGCAAACCGTGCAGGTTTCTAGGGGAAGCACAGGGAAAAGAAATGGCGAGGACAAATGGCTGTCGTAGCCAAAACCCTTCAATTAGACCTGGAGCAAGCCATCTGCCTGATCAGCATATTTGTTTCCTATCTCTGAGGTAATAAATTACCACAAATTAGTGGCTTAAACAGTACAATTTATTATTTTCCATTCTGGAGGTCAGATGTCTGACGTGACTTTCACTGAGCTAGAATCGAGGTGTCTGCAGTGCTGTGTTTCTTTCAGAGGCTCTAGGGAGCATCCATCTCCTTGCCTTCCAAGCTTCTAGAGGCTGCCTGCTCTCCTTACCTCATGGCCTCCCCTTCCTCTATCTTCAAAGCTAGTAATGCTTTGTCCCTTTGACCCTTCTTTTGTCCTCACATATCTCTCTGAGCACAGGCCTGGAAAGGTTCTCTGCTTTTAAGGACTCATGTGATTAGACGGGGCCCACCCAGATAATATGGGATAGTCTCACAAAGTCCTAAACCTTAATCACATTTGCAAAGCCCCTTTTGTAAAGGTAACGTATTCACAGGTTTTAGAGATTAGGGCGTAGGCATCCTTGGGGGCCATTTTTCTGCCTATCACGGAGTGTTTGGATGAAGGATGTGGGCAGGCTCGAGGTCTTTCCTGATATAATTAAAGATCTTGAGATGAGATCATCCTGGATTATCTGGGTGGGCTCTAAATCCAACGACAAGGTTCCTACTAGAGTGAGGCCGAGGGAATTTTGACACAAAGAGGAGATGGTGACGTGAAGACAGAAGCAGAGTTTACAGTTACGCAGCCATAAGCCCAGGAATGCTGGCAACCACCAGAAGCCGAAAGCAGAAAGGAAGGATTCTCCCTTAGAAACTTCAGAGGGAGAGGGGCCCTGCCAAAACCTTGATGTTGGATTTCTGGCCCCCAGAACTGTGAGAGAATAGGTATCTGTTTTAAGACACCTAGTTTGTATATTAGAAAACTAATACACAAGTGCATCCAGGGTTACCGGATTCTCTTACTTTCTAAAATTAGGTAGAAATCCAGAATTTTTTACACGTGAAATCTTATTTTTAAAGGTCGACAATGTTTTCAATGTTAAAACACTGAACCATCCAAACAAAACACGTGTGCAGGTAAATTCTGAGTCACTGGTACCAACTTGCCATGTTTCTGCTAAACATTCACAAAGCCTTCCCAACGCTTAACCACTCATTAGTCAACACTGACTTCAACGCACATCCCCAAATCAGATTTTTTTCTTTATGGGCCTTGTTCTGGAAATAGGCTAAATTGGTTTCTAAAATCACAAGGTGGAAAATAAAAATCACTTGTTCTTTACATCCATCATTGTTCAACACTAAAAATGAGAAACATTTCAGGTCCCCTGTTTGATACATTTAGGGATAACAAACGCATCGATTAGTTTTTTTGAACTTGACATATGTCTTTCAACCCAAATCTGTGTCAGAGACAGATGCTAAGTTGGGCATGTTCAGACATCCACCCTCGTTAAGAGTTTGGCCAGCAAACACTGGCTTACAGGCCCTTGACCCTGTCAGAAGAAATCAACTGTGAGTCCATCTCCACTTCTCCTCTTTCCAGAGAGTTTTGCTTACCTGCTATTAGATTCATTCCTGTAAATAGTTTTAATTTGCTGTCTCCCCATTAGCATTTTTAGGTTGCTAAGTCATTTTGCCTGGATTCCAAGGTAATTTTGAAGAGGAAATAACAACTAATCTTCCCCATATTTGGGCTAGGCCTGGCCAGCAGGAGATTGGGCTTCAGTCCCAGTTTGCCACTAAACAGCTGCATAACCTTGGCCAACTCTCTTCACCTCTCTAGTCCTCAATTTCCTGTAGCCGATCTCTGAATTTCCTCTCAGCTTTAAAAATTATTTGGACAGGGTAATTTAATTATGCAGTAAGATCTCAAATCTAGTTCATCTTTCTTCAGGTTTACCCAAGGGTAGGGAACGCAGGACGCTTGCTCGCGTTCATTCACCAACCATTCACTAGGCTTCTACCATGTGCCAGGCGCTCTGCCAAACGCTGGGGCACAAATCTGAATACAACACCGGCCCCGCCCCACGGATCCCACAGTCTCTTGGGAGCTGGGGGTGCAGCTGCAAAGAAATCAGCAAATATGATACAGGGCTACGTGAGAGGGCTGCATGGAGCTCAAGAGAAGCCTTAGAAAGGCCAGGCAACTCACAAGGGAACAGTCAGGGGAGGGTCATTGAGGGGGTGGGGCCTGCAGGACCAGCAGAGGCTAGAAAGGCAAAGAGGAGAAACAGCAGCCCTCACAAAAATATAAAGGAATAAAACAGTTGCCGGAAAGCGCATGGCACTCCGAGAATGGCCAGTAATTTTTAGCTGAATGAATAAAACGGGATGACAACCACAACACCTGAACTACATTTTCATTCATTCTTTCAAGGAACAGGATCCTCTAGATGTTGCCAAACAGATGTGAGCTAACAGTCTTACTACTAAATGAAATCTGTGTAATGGTCACTGTCACAATGGCTCACAATGGACAATGGTCGTTTTCCACGCACCCGTTTAAAGTTCTTGGGTGCAGAATAGACTCCCCACCTTATCCTACCTCAAACTTGTGTGGCTTCTTGACTCCACAACCCAAGCGCTGAAAATATTCACAGAGCACAAACAGGAAGTTAAGGATAAGATAAAGCTTTTCAGCTTACTATAAAAGACCAAGAAATACTGTATTTCTATGTGAAGGACATGTTCCTTCTAATTTGATGAGAATGAGAGTCATAGCAACATACTGTGATTCCTTCTTCCTGAACATTCAAGCACATAAAACGCAAGATCTACAGACGCTGACCTCGCATAATCTAAAGTGTGTTCACAAGTTGTTCCAGCTGATACTTTCAAAGGAAACAGGCAAAGAAAAAAAACTGTAAAAATAGTCAGCAGTCAATAGCTCTTCCTAAACCAGTTAAACGGCTACAGAATTGACCTGTGTACAAGAACTCTCTGGAACTTCTAATTAAAGAACCTCATCTGACCTTTGGTTTAGAACAAATGTCTTTTCAGGAAATTCAGCTGTAAGAAGGTGTTAGCATCTTGGGAGAACGAGGATTGAAAAATGTACACCATCTATTTTCCTTAAAGAATAAAATCACAGCAAGCAAGTTAATTTGTGCCCATATTCCCAGCGTGTTTATGCAACTGCTACGAGGTCAGTTCAAATCTTTTTATTTTTTTAAAAAATTCTGAAGAACTCAACAGGACTTCTTGTGACCTTCTTTTAAATGTTGGAAAGGCATACTACACAAAGGAAGCACTCACCAACTGGTGAAGACACAAAAGAATGGAAACAACCACCAACTAAGCACACTTAGCAGAAAGCCAAGGCAGGAGGATCCAACCTGGGTTGGATCAGCACCTTTCCCCACTGCCTGCACCCTCTCCAACTTCTTTTTGCTTTATCATTGCTGAAGATGGGAATCTATTATATCAGCAGTCATATGCATTCTATTGTATCTCAAGGGACTGTTGAATCATCTTCTTATTAAAATTATTTGATCTCACTCATTTAGTTCCCTTAGAGAGACCCCCAAAAAAAGGACCATTTAAAATACATGAAAAGACTTGAAGTTCAGGCATGTTTTATTGCTGGTGTGATCAGTGATTTAAGCTATTTCACGTACAAGCCATGAACACTTGTCAAAAGGATGATGTTTTGCAAAATGAAATATTTTCTCTTAAACATTCCCTTATCTGCACCAGACTTAGTTGGATATGCCTTGACTCATGTTAATTTTGCTTTTTATTTCTCCTGAATAGTCATGATTTTATTTACCTTTAAAACTAATTGGTAAATTTACCTTTAAAACTAATTGGTAAAATATGGGAACTTGAAAAAGCAAACATGAATCATACTTATTCTTTGGGTTTTATCAGGTAGATCAGGCTGAAGTTAATTTTCTTTGTCTTCTGGGAAAACATTCAAAAATATTACCTTCTTGTGCCATTATCTTTAGTTTGAGGGAGCTCTTTACTCTTTTCCAAGGCCAATGCAGTGTTCTGGATCCGGGAGCTCTTAAATCCTCAGAAAGAGGTGATAAGACAAAGGACTGAACTTGTCCTTGCTGTAGGGCCAGTGCCTCCCTCCCCTCCAGCCAGGAAGCCACTGGCTTTAGGTCCTGCTTACTGCCTGTAACCTCCTGCAGGGCATAACAAAATCTCATTTCTCTCTGGACTTCCATCACCAGATACATTAAAAAGCAGGTGTTCAATAACCATTTGTTGAATTGATTAGTGGCAAAAAAAAGATAAAACTCGAAACAAAATAATAATAAAAAATAACAATAATAGTTAACATTTATCGAGAGCTGCTAGTGCCAGCCAATATTTTAAGTCCTTAAACATTTTTCAATTTGTTAATCTTATACAATAAAAAGAGGCTATTAGTATGACCAATATGAATGTCAATTATTATCAATAGCCAATAGAAGGTTCTGCTTGTATTCTCCAGTTTTCAGATGAGAGAAATAGGCAGACAGGGTAGTCATCTGTTCAAGGTCACGAAGCTGATGAGTGATGGATCTGGGAGCCACACCCCCAGGCAGTCTGACTTCAGAGTCCATGCAATTAACCATGACAGCTACGAATTGCCACATATCCAAGGAGTTCATGAGTTCTATCCACTGCTATAAACTGTTGCCCCAGACTTTGTGGCCCTTTCCCCATCACATTCCATCATAAGTTCCACTGGCCCACATTTCAACAGAGAAGCTCTGGGGGCACTTGACGTCTCAGGATGCTTAGATGACCCAAATCCTCATTATAAGAGTAATAGATATAGAGCGCCTCCATTGTGTAAAATGTCTTCCAACATTTAAAAGGCTGTCACAAGAAAAGGGAGTTAAATCAGTTCCATGTTCATCCAGAGAAGAAAATAAGGACTAGTGGTGGAAATTACTGGAAGGCTGACTTTTCCCCTAGTCCTTTATTATTTCAAATATAGAGAAAAGTTGAGAGAATAGTAAAATGAACACCTGTACACCTATTCCCTTCAGCCATTAATTTTTTGTCATATTTATTTTATTTACTATATATAAGCATATATGCTATTTTTCCTGAACCATTTTAAAGTTAGTTGCAGATATCATAATACTTCACCCTTATTTTTAAAATGCATCTCCAGTAATAAGGGCTTTCTCCTACATAACCACACGACCATTATCCACACCTAAGAAAATTAACAATAAATGAGAAGATGGATTTGATACAATATATGAAGGAATTTGTTCAGAATTAGAGCTCCCCAAAGATCAAGTACGAAGTGAGTTCTCCATCGCTGGTAGAATGAGTTCATAACTACCTCTCAAGGAAAACATAGAAAGACCGTACATATCAGGACTTGCTTGGAATTCTAGGTCCTTCCTGGGTTTGAGTTACATAACTAAAGTCTCTTCCCATTATCTTATCCCAGGAGACAGAACAAAACCTAATCTACTTTCCTAGAAAGAAGTGTGTTTTTCTCCTTCTGCCATCATCCCAGTAGCTATTCTCTCATAATCCCAGGTATCTGCCCACTGGGGCCACCCAGCCATCCTTCCTGGCTCCACTGCATAATTATTGACTCTTGAAGTTGGAAGATTCCATCAAGGCCACCTATGTTAGAGCCTGCTGGGCATCTTAAAAACAACCTTCCCCCACCCTGCACCCACCTTCCTCACTGCCCCAAAGCTGAATCTGCAGTAGCTCTTCAAAAGCTCCAAGCCCAGCCTGATGCCTGAACGCTCTTCCCAGAAAGGGAAGTCTGAACGCTGGGTCCCACGTGGGGTTATAGTTTATTGGCCTGAGCGCAAGGAAGGACAGGACTGATCTATGAGCCCAGAGTATGGGGTCGAGGATTATCCGAGTTCAGGGACAGTGAAATAGCTAGACCAAGTGAAGGGGCCATCCAAAAAGACTAGGCTGAAAGCCTGGCTCTCCACTAGGCAACGGAACAGAAACCATATTAGTCAGGGTTTTCCAGAGAAACAGAATCGATAGGATATGCATAGATAGATAGATAATCATTTGTCAGTTGATTGGTTGATTGATTGATTGATTAGAAGTTACAGGTTCAGGGTTTCCCTGGTGGCGCAGTGGTTGAGAGTCCGCCTGCAGATGCAGGGGACACAGGTTCGTGCCCCGGTCCGGGAAGATCCCACATGCCGCGGAGCGGCTGGGCCCGTGAGCCATGGCCGCTGAGCCTGTGCGTCCGGAGCCTGTGCTCCGCAACAGGAGAGGCCACAACAGTGAGAGGCCCGCGTACCGCAGAAAAAAAAGAAGTTACAGGTTCACATGATTATGAAGGCTGAGTAGTCCCATGATCTGCCATCTGCAAGCTAGAGACCCAGGAAGGCCAGCAGTATAGTTTGAAAGTCTGAGAGCTAAAAAATTGATGGTGTAGATTCCAGTCCAAGTCCAAAGGCTTGAGAGCCAGGATCTTTGAGGGCAGGATGAGACCAATATCCAGCTCAAGCACTCAGGCAGAGGGAGCAAATCCTCCCTTCCTCCACCCTTTTGCTCTATTCAGGCCCTCAATGGATTGTATAAAGCCATATTGGGGAGGGCTGTCTGCTTTACTCAGCCCACCAATTGAATCACTAATCTCTAACAGAAACACCCTCAGAGATACACCCAGAAATAATGTTTAACCAGCTACCCGGGCACCCCTTGGTGCAATCAAGTTGACACATAACATTAACAATCACAGAAAACTAGGATCCCAGAGGTTGAGAGAGACCGGTTGGGGGCAGAGCCTAGTAAGAGATGCTAAGCTGTTAGCAAGGCACTCTTGATTAGCGTCCACACCCCCAAATGAGTCAGGAGGAAGCTAAAGGAATAGAAGCGACTGGTTGCAATGAAGCCCAACTTGCAAAAAGAGGTACGTGAGCTAGGGGAGCAGGAGTTCAGTCTTCTAATCCAAGGAGTCTGATTAATTTCACGATGCTCTACTCAGAGCCCAGCCCACTCTGAGGCACTCTGCCTTTCCTGTCCCCTACCTTGTAATCTGAAGGCACCTTGCCAACCAGAGAGAAGAAATGACTGAAAACTTTGAACAGGGGCTAAATATCAGTGGAGGAGGAAACAATGGGATAAAAAAAGACAGAGATGCTGTAGTAGAGGGAGGGAAAAGGCAGAAAGAGAGAAATTCCAGAAGAGATGCTGTCTGCTGACTGGGAGGGATGGTCACAACGCATACTAAGGAAAAAAAAAATCTAGGGTCTGACAGAACACAGGGGAGGCTGACAGGCCAGCAAAACCAGACTCAGTTCCCCTCCTGCTGTGAACAGGATGATAACTCTTGAATCAGAAGTAAAGAATGAATTGAACATTCTCAAGATTGCAGGTGTGGGCTTGACCACCAACAGGAAGACCACTGTGATACAGATGACACTGCCAGTCTTTTGTACATGGGGCATAGTGCAGAGCTACTAAGAGCTTTACAGAGGTTATCACAGGAGAAAAACAACTTCCCCGTACTCAACTATTCCTCCAGAAAGAAACCAGAAATTCACTTGTTTATTTTATTAAGAAAATACCACCTTGGGCTTCCCTGGTGGCGCACTGGTTAAGAATCTGCCTGCCAATGCAGGGGACACGGGTTCGAGCCTTGGTCTGGGAAGATCCCACATGCCGCGGAGCTACTAAGCCCATGAGCCACAACTACTGAGCCTGCGCGTCTGGAGCCTGTGCTCCACAACGGGAGAGGCCGTGACAGTGAGAGGCCCGCGCACCGCGATGAAGAGTGGCCCCCGCTCGCCGCAACTGGAGAAAGCCCTTGCACAGAAACGAAGACCCAACACTGCCAAAAATAAATAAATAAATTTTAAAAAAACATGTGGCAAGTAATTGAGTTAATTTAAAAAAAAGAAAATACCACCTCGTCTTTGTGTCTTACCTTCAATAAATGATGACTGGACAGAGACAGAGGTGGAAACGTGGATGCTTCTGAACTTCCCCTTTCCTTCTTCTCTGGCTATAAGCAAGGAGAGAAGACGAGAATGAGCCCGGGGTCTAGAGGAAGCTGGGAGAGGAGGCTGCCTCTCAAGCTGCGTGTCAGGAGAGACCTGAGCCCCAAAGATTGTGGTCTGCCTTCCTTCAACACACTCATGATGGCTCTGCAATGTGTCGGCTTGGCTGAACTACACTTCCCAGAATTCCCTTTTCTGCGCGTTTCTAGGTAGGGTGGGCCATAAGAGACATTTTGGTGCGAGATTTGGAGAGCAAAAGTGAAGAGGCAGTCATATTGGCTCCTGTGCTAGCAAGGTGGGCGCTTGCTCTTGTGTATCATTCTGTTTGCCGACCCACCTCCTTGTCAGGCAGCAGCCAGCTCTGCGACTGTCCCCTGGTCCCCTGGGTCCTGCTTCAGCGTTTCTTCTCCTGGGCTAGGTGTGTGTTTAGCTCCTTGGTGCAGGGCGCTAACTTCTCCTGCAAGATACCACATCATCAAGGTTGGAAGCAAGGAGAACTGACTTGAATTCCAGTCAGTCTTCATGGGTTCCAGCTTGTCCTTGCTCTCTCCCGCTTGACATCCATTCCCCCTTCCCAGCCACCTGCCCTGTGAACTTCAAGCTCGTGATTAGACATAAAAATATATCTCATGCACAAGTAAGATATAGATATAGATATAGATATATGCTTCTCTGATTGAACCCTGACTGATTCAATTCTCAGAGGAGAGTTCCAGGTCCTCCCCAGGACACGCTGCTCAACGTTTTCAAGGTCACATTAATTTTCCACCAGATTGTTATCAGCAAACCATTTTATATGCTCCCCTGTCAGGAGAAATAAAAACACAAGAATGCAGCCATTTCGAAGAATTTTCTCAAACACCTCCAAGCTGACAACTTGTATTAAACATTCTGTGTCTCATTCCAAGTAGAAGAAGTTAATTATTCCCAAGCTATACGTGTTTTTGTTGTTGTCATTTTTAATCTCTCTGAGCATTGAAAAGCCCCTTGTTAACTGTGCAATTTTGAGCAAGTAACTTCAACTCTTTGTATTTCATTTCTTCATCTGTAAAATGGATCTGTAACAGGATTGTTGTGATGAGTAAAAATAATGACAGTAGGGCTTCCCTGGTGGCGCAGTGGTTGAGAGTCCACCTGCCGATGCAGGGGACACGGGTTCGTCCGGGAAGATCCCACATGTCCCGGAGCGGCTGGGCCCGTGAGCCATGGCCGCTGAGCCTGCGCGTCCAGAGCCTGTGCTCCGCAACGGGAGAGGCTGCGACAGTGAGAGGCCCGCGTACCGCAAAAAAAAAAAAAAAATTTTTAATAAAAAAATAATAACAGTAAAGAAATTTGTATAGTATCTGGTCCAGAATCATTATTCCATTTGGAAAATAAGGAGAGAAAGCAAGGAGGTCTTGAATTTTGCCTGAAGAAAAAAGAAACTTAGCCATCTAGAAGAGAACTTGGAATCAAAAGATCAGGCACAGATGTGAAGAAAGAGCTCAGGAATTTTTCTAGATTTACTCTAGGGGCTGTGGCTAAATAAACTTTGAAAAGCCTTTTATTTTAAGAAGGAATAATAAGATGAAGACTTCTTTAGTTTGTTGAGTAATTGTGCTTAAGAGACAGGGACACCTGCTTCTAGAGGTCACAAGAAAAATGTAAGGACTTCAGAATATTGAAAGAGAAAATAGTAGTTTATCCTTTTAAAAATTATTTTTAGAAATTATTTTATTGATAGTTTTAAATGGGAACAATTGCTTATCGTACAAAATTTAAGATATACAAAAATACATATAATGAAAAGCAATCCTCCTTCCCCCATTTTCTCTTTCCTCTATTACCCATTTCTTGTATATCCATTCAGAGACAGTCTATACATGTATAAATACACACACATACACACACACAGACCCATCTGACAGAATACAGGTCAAGTAGACATGTATGCTTTATGTAATTATACAATATGTATTTCATATATTGTTTGTTTTTGTATAGTTTATTCTACATATTCTTCTCTACTTTGCTTTTTATACCTCACAATGTATCTTGGAACTTCATTTCAGTACAAATATGCCTGCCTCATTCTTTTTAATGGTTGCATAATATTCGGTTTTATAGATGTGCAAAAAGTACAATAATTTTTGACCTGTACAATTACATTGTTGCCATTGTTTCACTATTAAAATAATGCTGCAAAAATAAAATAAAATAAAATAAAATAATGCTGCAGTGAACAGACTTGTACACATTATTTCACATGTGTGTGGTTATATCTTAGGTTAAATTCCCAGAACAGGAAATTGTTGAGTCAAAGGATTTGTATGCTATTTATAGATATTGTTAATATAATTTTGTTAGAGATTTTATCAAGTTTTACTTCAACTATACAATTCTCTGTTTCCCTAAACTAACAACATTGTGTTATCAAAAATTTCATATTTACCAATCTGGTAAAAGATATAACTCATTTTAGTTTTAAGGACATTTCTCTTGTCATGAGTAACGACTGGATCTTTTCATATTTTAAGAGTTATATAAAATTTTGTTTTCTGTGAATTATCTGTTAACATGCTTGCCCAATTTTCCACTGGTGGTTGGTCTTCCTTATACCTATTTGTAGGAAAACTCTTTATACTAAAGAAATAAGCCCTCTGTGATATGAATTGTAAATACAGTTTGTCTTTGGTCTCCTGGCTTTGTGCTGGTTTTATCAGGCAGAATTTTTTCAAACAAGCTGCATTTTTATATCCTATTTTGCTTCTGAAAAGTGCTGATCTACCAAAGCTTCCTGAGAGCTCAAAAGTTTATTCATGAAAACCTAGATTAAAACTCCCAAATAATATTAATTTAATAAAATATTGCTTGGATTTGACCTAAGATTGAAACCATAGGTGGAAAAATTTCTCCAAAAATATTTATATCCTTGGAAAAGCTTGAAGGATTCCATAAATAAGTATTGGAGAAATATAAAGAAATACCCAGTTTGGGACAAAAACCGACTTATTAAGCATTAGTTTAATTAGACCTTTCTGTTTCAACTATCAGTATTGTGAAGGTATCTGTGCTAAATACTGAACCAGAAAGTATTAATTTAACAAATTTATTAACTCTTATTAGTGTAAAAAAAATTAACTATAAAAGAGCCACAAACTACAAGGAACACTAGTAACCCACAGGAAGAAAAGCCCCAAACCGAAAAGCCCATGTCTGCAAACATTTCACAAAGCTACATTCTCCTCAAGACACTCTTCTCACAGCCTGTCCAGAGAAGCTTCTGCTGAGAAGCAAAGGGCAAACCACCTCCAGAAACCAGAGCATTTGGACTTGTGTGGCGTCTCTGACGTCACAAAGGCATCTCAGTGAGTTTTGTCCCCTGAGATGGGAGCAAAATGGAGTAATTCCTGTTCTCTAATTGTAAAAGTCAAGTGCTATCCCAGAGCCAAACTGAGAGAAAGATACAGGAAGAAAGATACAGGCAATCCGGGGCAAAACAGGAAGGGCAAGAGGGTTCCGCAGACTTGAATGGACCACAGACAAACCCAGCAGGTATTCAGAAAAGAAAAACAACATCTCTCCCCTCTGACCAAGTCGCATTGCTATCCTGGGAAGGCAGCCATCGTTTAGCAAGCACTCTCTCTTCCTAGGCTCTCCTTGGAGAAGGATCAAACCCTCAGCTAGGGAGCCCCGTGTCTGTGACCCCAGAGACCTCGAACGATCGTTTCCGTTTGTGCTTGGCGTTGTCACAGATGCTGCTGGTTCCCTTGCTGACTCTGGCTCAAGGACCCATTGCCATCCCTCCAGAATGACTTCCCTTTGGGGTCCCTTTCCAGGTTCTCTCAACTCTGGTTCCTGAAACAGCCTTTTGGTTTGTGGTCTTCCATTTTTCAGTAGCTGAAGGAGACACTGTCAGGAGGTGCAAGGAAATATGTTGTGGAAAGGAGCTGCTTTTTACCCGCCTCGGCCAGCATGAAGCCAGAAAAAGCAGTGTTCTTTTCATGGCTTCACTCTGGGTCAATGTGGGCCAGAGGGAAGCAGTGGAGTAGGCTCTTCTGTGGCCAAGGACAGAGGAAGCTGTCTAAAATCAATATATGGAGTTGTCTCACACCATCAGTTCTCACTTTCAATATTTTAACCAGACTTTCTGCCCCTCTCCTTCTCTGCCTGCCCTTTCAGCTGGAGAGCACTGTGGATTTCACAGAACAGCGAGCATCTGAGAAATATTGGGACTTAAGGAAGTGGTAAATTATGCAGATGCTGTTGATAAACGGGGTCTCTAAAGCCAGCTGTCTGTCGCTATGCCAAAGCCTTGGCTCAAACAAATGGTCATAGCTCTTACAGCCAGCAGGAACCCCGGAGACCATCAAATACAGACACCCTTCTTACAGATGAGGCAGAGAGAGTAAAGGTGCTTAAGTGTCTTGTCCAGGGTCATTCAGCTGCAATTGGCAGAGCCAGGATGCTGAGCCAGGTCTTTTGACTGGAGGTTCTGTGTTGTTGCCATGATCCACATGTGCCGTGATCCACACATGAGCAACTGGCTGTCCATAGGCTGGGATTTTGTGAAAGGATTGCTGCACCCTTCTTTGAGCTAGACTCAGCAAGGGAAATGTCATACACACACACATAAATACACACACACACCCCCTATGTACAGTGCCTTTTCAGTCCTCAAGTCAGAAAGCAAACCCTGGACTTCCTGGTGGCTCAGTGGTTAAGAATCTTAAGAATCTGCCTGCTAATGCAGGGGACACAGGTTTGAGCCCCGGTCCGGGAAGATCCCACATGCCGCGGAGCAACTAAGCCCGTGCGCCACAACTACTGAGCCTGTGAGCCACAGCTACTGAACCCGTGTGCCGCAACTACTGAAACCCGCACACCTAGAGCCGGTGCTCCGCAACAAGAGAAGCCACCAATGAGAAGCCCGCGCACCACGACGATGAGTAGCCCCTGCTCGCCACGACTAGAGAAAAGCCCACGCACAGCAACAAAGACCCAACACAGCCAAAAATAAATAAATAAATTTATAAAAAAACAAACAAACAAACCCTTAAGCCTTTGGGCTTCTAACAAGTTGTGCACAACCTTCCCTAGCCAGTAATTGGGAGGTTTCTATAATATCAAACAATATATCAGCCATTCATTTGTCTAAGACAGTGAAAATTTTGACCAATCCGAAAAAGTTACCTTTACACATAACTCCATTGTAATTGCTCAAAGGTGTTCTCAGGTTTTGAGAATTTCAGATGGTTTAATAAATACTCCTTGCTGTTTATCTTTTGACTTTGGTGACTCCCAGATGAGCCTTGTCCAAAAAGAAAAAAAAAAGATTTAGGGAAAGGAAAAATTACGGACTTTCAGCTAAAAGGCTGGATTTAAAAGTTTTATTTGGCTCACATCGTGTTTGGCCTGGGAAGCAAGAGTTTTCCCTCAATTCTGGTCTAGAATTACATGTCTTACCATTTTTCCAGATATCTCATCTTTTCTTACAGATGTCACTATTATAATAAATTTGTTGGAGTAAGACATAGGACTGGCTGGGAAAGGTCAAAGGGCACAGAGAATCCCATTTCTTGAGCAACAATCTGGTCAGGGATGGTCACTTACTCTTCATACATTGGTAGCTGGCAGTCAGTGCTGGCTGTGAGCTGAGACTCCAACTTACAAGGGAACTAAAAAGTCATCATTTTCCTAGCTCCCAAGGAAAAAGCAGGGCTCTGCTGCCATTGAATAAGGGGAGTTCCAGTATCACCCACAGATGCTGTAGGCAAAATAAAATCAGATCTTACCAATCCACTACGGTCTTCCCTGCTGATGACCCTTTCTCAGATATGAAAGTTACCTGCCACAAGGGAAATGTGCTATCATCCACCCCAGAGAGGCATTTCCTCTCTCTCCTTGTACTCAAAGCATTACTTGGATGGCAAGTTTGGTGGACTGGCATTTGGAGGATGAAGGGGAGGGGAACAGGTCAGTGGTCTGTGCTATTATCACCACCATCACTCTCTCAGCCAGCACTGGTTGTCACTGGGTCCGCACAGGACCTTTGGCGACAGCTCCCTCCTTAATAAAAGCAGCCCTCAAGGCTCAGAGGCTCAAGACCTCTCTGAGAAGGACCCCGTCTTTGACTGTGTCTGACGACACTTTACTGATTATGCGATGAGGAGCTAGGGAGCCGGGTGTCCTGTCTTCCTGTCTTCTAGCTCCTGGACACACCAGAGTAGTCTATGCACTCTGGCTCTACACTTACCTTTCCATTTTTACCTCTCTTCCCTCCTCCATGCAATCCAGTTAGAGAATCAAATCTTAAATCAACCAATCTGTAACTGGATAGGAAGGAGGGGTAGGTACAATCTAATGGCGGTCATGATTTATCTGTTTTCTAAGTCTTAAAACACTTTATTTCAACTTAAAAATATATGTGTACCATTTAAATTGTATACAATATATATTGTATATTAAATATATAATCATAAAAATAGAAAAAAACATAAATATATAAATATACAAGGTATTGGTCAATGTGTAGGGCCAAGGCCTTTTCTTTTGGTGTGAGTACATTATTTGATGACCTGTAAAATCGTCTGACACCAGCCATACCCATAATTCATTGCCTGACATTCCCAACTTCAATTTTTTAAAGATGAACAGAAATTTAAAGACACTTCCGTATCAGTTAAAGAATAAAATTTTTCTGAATTTCTATTACTTTTTTTCCAGCCCTTGTCTAACACACGTAGTTATCGCTTATCTTTAGTTTGTGGCAATGAATATTTTGTGAGGTCTACAACAGTGGTCATAAAATAAATAGAACCATAACATCTTCTATCACTGATTTCATGTGTGATCATGTTTCATTTAACATTTGTAACTTTTGTTCTCTCTGAGAAAGGCACGCTATAAAATGGGGAGAGAAATTCAAATAAAAACTGGTACACAAATGTTCATAGCAACACTGTTAAAAATAGCTAAAAGGTGCAAATTACCCTGATGTCCATCCACTGATGAATGGATAAACAAAATGTGGTCTGGCCACATGAGGGAATATTATTCAGCCATAAAAAATGAAATACTGATACATGCTGTAACATGGATGAGCCTCAAAAATACTATACTAAAAAGAAGCTAGGGCCTCCCTGGTGGCGCAGTGGTTGAGAGTCCGCCTGCCGATGCAGGGGACATGGGTTCGTGCCCCGGTCCGGGAGGATCCCGCGTGCCGTGGAGCGGTTGGGCCCGTGAGCCATGGCCGCTGAGTCTGCGCGTCCGGAGCCTGTGCTCCGCAACGGGAGAGGCCACAACAGTGAGAGGCCCGTGTACCGCACAAAAAAAAAAAAAGAAGCTAGACATGAAAGGTCATGTATTTTACGATTCCATTTATATGGTATATCCAAAACAGGTAAAGCCATAGAGACAGGAAGCAGATTAGTGGTCATCAGAGGCTTGGAAGAAGGATGATATGGGAGAGACTGCTTAAGGGGCACAGGGTTTCCTTTCAGGGTGATAAAATATTTGGGGACTAGATAAAGGAGGGGGTTGTACAACATTGTGAATGTACTAAATGCCACCGAGTTGTACACTTTTAAGTGGTTAATTTTAGGTTATGTGAATTTTAACTCAATACAGAAAAAGAATGGGAGAGAGGGAATAGGTCCTAAGAACTTAGGAATAGGTGTCGCCCAGCACACACCCACTTTCACTCATGTGGTACACGTACATGTACATACATGAGTGATGTCCGTGACCTAGGGCTTCCTTAGCAGTGGGTCCTTCTGCCTTCCCAGAGGTTACTGCACAGTTACTCCTTCTTTCTGTACCAGGGGCCTATTGATCTCTCAGACCCTTAACACCACTGTAACCATCTTATGATCGTCAATTTCTCCCTACCCAGACTAAATCCCATTCTCCTCTCCTCAAAGTCTGCACTAAAGGGACTGCCAGGATCCAGCCTTGATTGGCCATTTGGGACACTCTCCTGAGATGACCCCAAGAGGTCTCACTGGGCCATTTCCCACTCCATGAAAGTGACCAGGGGCGTAAACTGCATATCCCTCCACCATTTGCATTCACTGAAGGACATTACTTCCTTCCCAGAGCACAGATGGGCCACATCTGGAGATGAACACACCAACTGCTTCTCCCAAAACGTAGATGTCGTAAGCTAAGCCCTGCTGGTGCTGCACACATTAGCCACACTGCCGTGCCTGGAATATGTATCTCAGGATTGGGTGGGCTCAGCGACCTCTGACTGAAGTTGCCAAATGTTCCACAAGAAGAGGAAGAAAAAGAGCTCCAATGGGACAGCTGAGCTCTGAACAGGAGTGTCTCCCATCCTTATCTCTGGGAGCCCTACATAAAGCAGATCCTGCCCTGGGAGCCCATCATGAGATGCGGTAAGCCTCGGAGAGGAGGATTGAGGCTAACAGAAAGCAAATGTCTTCTTTGGCAACATCCACAGCTGACGTCAGTGTATTTTTCTCTCCATCGTTAATGAAAAAAAGGTTATAAGAAGACAGCTCTGTGGAACACGCTAAATACAAAAATGTTCTGTTTGACTCTGATCATTTGCACTTCTTATGATAAGCAACACATGGCTTGTGTGAATGTACTAAATTAACAATTTAAAGATCTTTTCCACAAAAGTTTATCTGCTGGGGAAGAAAACGGCAAAGGACTAAAACAAAAAGAATGACTCCAGCAAAGACACAAATATATGTTTGGATGTACGTAATGAGCATGATTCCGTTTGTAACCTGGTGTCCCCAGATTCCCTAGTTTCTGGTGTTACCCTTTAACATCCAAATGAAATGGCTGGAACCTCCATCCCACGTGCTGTGGGAAAGACTCCAACCCCTGCCAGGAATTGCTTGGGGGGCAGGGGGAGATTTTCATTCTGTAGACCTGTCCAGGCTGAGCCTTCTTTCCGGCCATCACATTCAGCTCTACAGAGGTCGCCCTCTCTCACTGTCCTATTTCATGCCTTGCTGAACACAACCCAATGCGCTTTGTCCCCCAGAGAATCACGAACCCAGGGTTGTTGTGCATCGCCTGTTTTGACTAAAAGTTGGGGACATAGGAGGAACTGACAACACAGTAAGGTAAATGGCAACAAATAAAACTGTATTAGACATCCCTTGGTTGTTCCCTGGGATAGGGAATTTTTTCCTGCTGGTCATGGTCTGTCCCCCCAGACTGCAGCTTGTCACCAACGTCTTGCCTTCCTCTATCCTCCTGAGACGCTTTTCCTATGAACTCGAGTTCCCAGCTTCAACCCTCCTAAATAGTGCTTATTTTCTGACGCAATGCCGTTACCTACCACATCGCACGCATGAGCGCGCACACACACACACTCTAAACTATTCTCTGGGTCTAACTTTGCATCTCCAAATACCCCCAGTTAGTGTGCTCTACTAAACAAAGGATCTCCGCCTCCAAATCTCCACCTTTTGATAGCAGAAAACCCTCACAGAAGCTTCCAAGTTCCAGGATTTCCATCACCAACCTATATCACAGGTTATACCATTGGAGGGAGGGACAGGGTCAGTTTTTTGAACTGTGCAGGGAAAGGTGCAGGGGGGGGTTGCCTATTCAAAACTGGAATCATATTTGAGGGAAAGGGATGAAATAGATACTCGGTAGGCAACCAGTAGTTTCCCCTAGTTTTCTACCTCAGATCTTTGTAAATGGGGTAGGTGTGTGTGAATAATAACAGATTTGTTCCCCTTAGCTAGAACAAGTCTGGAAATATCGTGGGAGCATATTGCTCTGGAATCAAAGGAGATTTTATGGGCAATAGAAATGGATTATGCAAAAATATTAAGGAATCTCTAAACAGATCAAACAAGCTCCAAAACCCTGCATTCAAGCTAACATATGGAATGATGTTTATGCCTCAAGCTTGAGAAATAATGTTTTGTTTAACTCAATATGGAGGTGTACGATGAGAGTAACAATAATGAATTTGTGTGAATTGTGAACAGTAGTGAATTTGTGGTTTTTTCAAAACTGCATTCTAATGTGTTGTCTCATTTGATCGTGCTTAAATGTGCTACAACTAAGGGAATCATTCTGCCAGTTTAATTTTTAAAATATTTCATTTTCATTGATTAAGCCACCGTTTTATGGAGATATTCAGCCTCCTCAAGTGCATTCTGACTTCAAGAAGCTGGTTAGACTGCCCTGAGAGCCATGAGGAAGAAGCAATGGTTGATGATTTCAATCTGGAAAAAGGAAGAAAGAGCAACCATTTTTATAGTTCTTCCTAGAGGAATCGCATTAAAACTAAATAATCTGGGCTTCCCTGGGGGCGCAGTGGTTGAGAGTCTGCCTGCCGATGCAGGGGACGCGGGTTCGTGCCCCGGTCTGGGAAGATCCCACATGCCGCGGAGCGGCTGGGCCCGTGAGCCATGGCCGCTGAGCCTGCGCGTCCGGAGCCTGTGCTCCGCAACAGGAGAGGCCACAGCAGTGAGAGGCCCGCATACAAAAAAAAAAAAAAAAAAAACTAAATAATCTTATGTGAGTACTGGCAACAATTTTTCCTCTTCACGAAAGAGTTGCTGCTTCTGAAATTTGGGGGAAAGTCATAAAATATCTATTAATTAGTTTTATTTTTAAATATTACTTAATCAATCTAAAATGTTTTTAAATTATTGATTCCCAATATAGCCAAGCCAATCTTTTACCCTTAGCCAAAAAAAAAAAAAAAAAAAAGGATTAAAATACATTAGAAACATCCAACTGAACAGAAATTGTTTATGAATATGATGCCACAGAAAATAGTAATCTCAGGGTCCTCCTACAGAAAAGTCCACAGTTCAACAGCTATATCTAACTTTCACTACATCAAATACATCAGTTTGTCGGAATGAAATTCTCAGAATACACATGTATGTCCTTTGAAGTATAGCAAATCCCTTTAGAATGTTTATTATACCTGTTGAAGGACATTTACACTAAAACAGATCAAAAATGTAAATTCAGAAAGTCAAAAAATACCATGAATTTGTAACAGCCTAAGATAAATTTGGCTACCTAGAGTTCGTGGGATGTGCTCTGTAAGTTAGCTTCCATCTGTGTACACTGTGAACAAATTAAAATTTCCACAAAAGCAAATAATTTTGACATCTCCAATTCATGCAGTCTCCTGAAAACTCATGACTCTAGCAGATCCAAGGAAAGAAACCACTGAGAAAAGGCTGTAATAATTTTAGGGAGAACATTTTACAGTTTGTGTTTCACTTCAATTACCTCTTTGCTTCTTGTGGATGTTTGATTTATTACTGCTGTCAAGAAAACTCCTCGGTTTCTAGTAAGAAGCTGAAGAAAGGCTGAGACGCCCACATCCCAGATGTCCAAGGTTCCAGACACATGGCATCTGTGCAAATATGAGTGATAAAGCTCTGGTTTCCAATCTTAGTTGATGAAAATCAAACTTTCAATTTTTCCTATCCCTCTAGTGGTTATATCCCTTTTGAACTTTGTATTTTAAAGTTTAAACCTCCAGGAATATTGTAAACCAATGAGCCAAAGATTTTATTTGAAGAAATAAAATTATTTTTAAAAGTACCATTCTTTTTAAAAGTATCACATAATAACAATACCCCAAATCTCTATGAAGCAGATTTAGGAAAACAATCCAAATCTCAAATAACCCCAAATCTCCAGAGATAAACACACTTTTCTCAGAAAGGGAAAGACAGAAACACTGGAAAGCAAATCTATATTCAAAAGGTTTCAATCTGAAGCATTCTGGCTAATGAAGTCTCAGAGGCTTATTCAGAAGACTTTATATCTACTAATAGTTATAGCCATCAAGTTTCCAGAAGGTATACAATTTTGCATTTTGTCAGAAATTTTCAGGTTTGTACATATTCTTGGGAATACTTAGTCTCAGTCTTACTTTGGGGGTCTTTTGGGGAGACTATGGTTGGAGACCAATAAATATGTATCCTGAGGGGTTTTACAAGTGGTTCCGGGCTCTCCATGTGCCTGTACTGGACACTGTTAGCTCCCTGCACAGAATCTTTCTTCCTTCTTCCTTCCTACCAACTTAGGTTGAGCTCCCGCAGTAGCAGACCCTGAGGCAGGGATTTGTGGGCTAGGAGTTTGTTTGAGAGGTGATATGAGGAAACACTGGTAGGAGTGTGAGGACGTGACACAGGAAGGGAAGGGAAGGGGAGGAAGTAAATACAGTGTGTTGATGAGCCGATTATCACTGTGAGCAACGAACTCGGTACCCTTGGGGACCTAAAGGAGATGGTGGAACACACTTAAGAGTTTTCCCTCCAAAGGACAACGTAAATTCTCATCCATTGGTGACTGAGGGCTGCTTCCAGGAGAATCAATTTCTCAGCACTTTTCAGTCTGCCCCACATGCAAGCCAAACACATTCTTGTGAAATCCCTCAGATAGAGCAAATCCCAGAGAAATCCCTCCGAGAGACAGAGAGAGAGAGAGAGAGAGAGAGAGAGTAACAGACACTTGCCTAGGAAGTTATCAGCGTGCATCAAAAATGGTGCCTAACAAGATGAGGGCAGGTATCAATCATCTCTGCTACACTAAGCAAATACCAATTTTGTCCAGATATCCACTGCTCCCCAAAACACTATTGCCTCAGGAGAATGTGGCACCCATAGCTTTAAGGATGACTGAGACTGATATAAAATAATCTCACTTACATTTACAGTGATTTCAGAAATGGACCTGAAATTTATGGCAATTAAGTTATGGTTAGAGGTCGTCAGAAAGGAAGGAAGATTCTAGGGAAAGTTTCTTTCTGTTAAAACAGACTGTTAAAAATACATTGTCTCTCTTTTTCCAGGGACAATGTCACGTCTTGTGGTGAGTGCTGGAGCTGCTGCAGCCATTTTGCCACTTAATGGAGGAGGAAGCCAGCATTGAGAAGAGTTGTAAAGAACCTGTTCCTGACATTATTGGGCACATGAATCCACCGAGCCTGAATCCTGTCTTACTTCTGCACAGCTATTAACGAGGTATTTCCTTATGTTTAGGCCAATGTGTTTTAAGTTTTCTGTTTCTTGCTGCAAAAAGAATCTTCAACAATATTACCTATAGACTGAACAGGTAATATGAATTACTCATATAATTTCTACTACTTCCAGTGCTGTTGAGATTGAAAAATATTCATTCACAACTGTTACTAAAGTATTGATAATACCTATCCCATTTATTTCCTCAACCAAGAGCTAGTAAAAATACCACAATTTGTAAGAGGGTTCATATAAATTTTTTATCTTAAAGAAGGATCCTTGCACTTGAAAAAATAAAAAACCATGGCTGAAGATAATGAGAAATACGCTATTTTATGGTTACAAAAGACCAACCCATTCTTAACATTTATATAGACTTTATCATTTATAAAACATTTTCATACCCATGCTCTTGCTTTTACAGCAAAGTTGTAAAGAAGTTTAAGCTAGTATTTTTATCATTCCCAAGTTATAAACATGTATATACATGAGGAAAGTGGGGCTCCAGGGTGGTAAGTGACCTGTTCATCGCCTTACAACTCTTAGGAACTTACTTACTCCAAGTCTCAAACCCAGCTCCTCTGATTAGAAGTACCAAGGTGTGTTCTTAGCTGTGAAGCCTGATAGCTAGTGAATCCTTATGCATTCCATCCTCTGTCCTTACTGGTCAGAAAAGTCACCTACCGCTTTTAGTTAAGGAGGATGAGATCCTATTAAGAAGTAAGACACCAGAATAGAAGTTTACAGTGCAAATGAATTTCCAAGCACTTCTGGTAAACAATTACGCTTAAAAGGGCTGCTTTGAGGAACACTGGAGTGTTCAACAGCCATCAACTTGCTTTCTGGAAATCATGTAGAGGGGAAAATGTCATGAAATTTTCAAACAAACAAAAAACTTATACTTAGGGCTTCCCTGGTGGCTCAGTGGTTGAAAGTCCGCCTGCCGATGCACGGGACGCGGGTTCATGCCCCAGTCTGGGAAGATCCCACACGCCGCGAGGCGGCTGGGCCCGTGAGCCATGGCCGCTGAGCCTGCGCGTCCGGAGCCTGTGCTCCGCAACGGGAGAGGCCACAACAGTGAGAGGCCCGCGTACCGCAAAAACAAAACAAAACAAAACAAAAAAAACTTATACTTAAAAAGAGATAGTTTTCCTTGATTTAGGCTCACCCTGGGTTTACATTTCTGCATTGTTCTATAATACTTGAATTCATTTGGTTTTATTTCCATTTTATAATTCAAAGAGTAATACATGCTTGAAACGCACAACATGAAAAACTAAGAAAATAGTTTTTTGATTTTTTAAATGCTTATAATAACATAAAAGAAGGCATGAATACATGAAAGCACAGAGCGTGTTCCTGGATAGGAAGACAATATGGTTAAGAAGTCAATGCTCATTCAATTAATATATACATTTAATGTAATTTCCATTGAAATCTCAATGGGATTTGTTTTTGTCAAAATAATTCTAAAGTTTTTATCTGTCAGGTTTAAGTTGAATTCTGATTAATAGAAAATCCCAAATAACAGTGGCAAAAACAAACTTAGACTATTTTTCTCTCAAGTAGGCAGAACCCCTAGGTAAGAGGCATAGGGTTGACCTAACTCTTCTTGTATCTGGGGATTTGGCCCTTTTCACCTTATTACTCTGTCATTCCCAGTGCGTGGCTTCCCCTCGGGTCCAGGATGGCTGCTCAAACTTCAGCGGTGATTGTCTGCAGGAGGAAAAAGGAAGAGGGGTGAGGGTGTGTTCCTTTCCTTCAGAACTCTCCCCAGAAATTGAACACACCACTTCTACTTAAAATCCATTGGCCAGATATCAATCATACAGCCACCTTAACTTCCAGGGAGGTTTGGAACTGTAGTCATTATTCTTAGCAGCAGGTACTCACCTAAAACCTGAGGGTTTTATTAGTATGAAAGAAGGTGAGAGTGGGTTTTTTTAATATTTTATCTTTTATTATTTTTTGGCATGGCATGTGGGATCTTAGTTCCCCAATCTGGGATTGGACCGCACCACCTGCAGTGAAAGTGTGGAGTCTTAACCACTGGACCACCAAGGAAGTCCCAAAAATGGCTTTTGAAGGACTGTTAGCAGTCTATCATATCATTTGCCTTCTATATATTAAATAGGTACAATTATTAAATTATACCTACTGAAGAATTAAATAACAGATAAATTGATCAAAATATAAATCTCAAGAGTTTGTAAGAATTTAGTATATGATTTTTAAAAGGCAGTGGAAATTAAAATCCAGAAGAAAAATTCCAGCATATGGGATGGGGAGAAAAGGGTTACTACTTTTAATATTTAAAGAGCCCTTAAAAATTAGTGATGGCACTATTTACAAAAGCCAAGACATGGAAGCAACCTAAATTTGTCTATCAACAGATGAATGGATAAAGAAGATGTGGTACGTATATACAATGGAATATTACTCAGTCATAAAAAAGAATGAAATAATGCCATTTGCAGCAACATGGATGGACCTAGAGATTATCATACTAAATGAAGTAAGTCAGAAAGAGAAAGACAAATACCATATGATGTCTCTTATATGTGGAATCTAAAATATGACATAAATGAATGTCCATGAAATGGACACAGACTCACAGATATAGAGAACAGATTTGTGGTTGCCAAGGAGGGGGTGGAGGAGGGAAGAATTAGGAGTTTGGGATTAGGAGATGCAAAGTATTATATATAGAATGGATAAACAACAAGGTCCTACTGTAGAGCACAGGGAACTATATTCAATATCCTGTAATAAACCATAATGGAAAAGAGTATGAAAAAATATATATATATGTCATTTATAATATATATACTTTTTCATATTCTTTTCATATTCATAAAGTATATAAAAAGTATATGTATATCTGAATCACTTTGCTGTATAGCAGAAACTAACACAACATTGTAAATCAACTATACTTCAATAAATAATTTTTTTTTAAATTACTGATGGCAGACCTCCACTTCCAGCTGATACGGAATAACAAGGACTAGATTTACCCTCTTACATGAAACAACTAAAACCCTGGACAGATATATGGTGCAGCAGTTTCCAGGACATTAGACATGAGGTAACACTGATTCTTGGGAGACAAGAAACCAGCATGATAGGTTCTAAAATTGCCCCAGATTATTCCCTTGCTAGAGTTTCCACGCTGCAGCAGGGTGGGGGAAACAGAGTAGAGCCCACAGATACCCTGGGTGAAGGAGGCAAAGGTGAGAGACCAGGGAGATCAAGGAAGCTGGAGTTCACAGGGCAGAGGACCTGAGAAAAAGAGGTACACAAAGGAGTCCAGAGATGTGTAGAAGTGTCCCCTCAAGTATCAGCAGAGTACTGATCAGTGTATGTGTTTGAGGAAATATCTGAGGCTACCCAAAATGATTTGAGGGAATAGTTCCCAGAGCTCACAGAGGAAGGAGTGAGTGCCCACTCTTGCCAGCTACACTGAAAAATCTCATAATTCATGGAGCACCAGGTAGAGTTCTCCGAAGGGTCTTGCCTCAACGGCAATAAATAATGAACCCTAGAATAAACGATGCTCTCGTCCCTCCTAACAAATCTTATAAGCAAGACCAAAAGTATCAAACTGTTTCCAATTAACTAAACTGCATCTCAAAATAAAGCTTAAGAATGGTCACAGGAATATAAAAATATCCAGCACCGACTGAATTAAAATCCACACTATCTGGCATCTAATAAAATGACTAGATATGCAAAGAAGTAGAAAAATATAACCCATGGTGAGGAAAAAGAAATCAATCAATCAAAATTGACTCAGAGCTGACACAGATGTGTGAATGAGCAGACAAATACATTGAAACAATTATATAACTGTGTTCCATATGTCCGAAAGCCTGAGGAAAGACAGAATATGTTAAGCGGAGACATGGAAGATAATTTTAGAAAATCAAAATTCTAGAGATGAAAACTAAAATGTCTGAGATGGAAAATACACTGGATGAGATTCATGGTATATTAAATATTGCAGAAGAAAATATGAGTAACCATGGAGACACGACCCAAAATGAAAACTATAAAGCCACCAATCCAAGGTTCAATGAGCGTCAAGCACAAGAAATAAAACTTTACCAAGACACATCATAATAAAATTACTGAAAACCAATAGCAAAGAGAAAACTCTTAAAAGCAGACCTGACCCTTCAGGGCGGCAGCCCAAAGAAATCTGGCTGTCCGCCTGGCAGACTAAAATAGGTGACTCTGCTTCTGCCCCACCTGTGACAGGAACCAGAGAACATGAATGACTTTAGCCAAGCTTCTGAGAGACCTTTAAAAACACTAACTGCTCAGAGCAGAGCATCTTGTGTGGTTCATTCTGAATAAGTGTTGATGGATACGTGCTCATTAAGAGCAAGTCTTTGATGTGGGCTGATCTTGAGTTTACATTTGTTCATAATCTAGATCCAGTTTTATATTTAGGTACATGAACGTTTTGGTCACTTTTTAGATAATATTTATTTCATTTGCAGTTTGTGAAAAGTCATTCGGAGGAGACAGCGGCAAGAATAGCAAACACAGACTTGATACAGATGTGTAACGTGTTTTCCCATCTTTTTAAGGTAAGTCTCTCCAAAGCATAAAAGTTTTCCTCCTTTCCCCTTGAAGGAGAACGATTGGGTTTGTCAGTATTTTCTTTTCTTCTGGCGATGCCAAAAGAAATAGATGGCAGATGCGCCCGAAGACTCAGGTGTTGCAATAAAAACCTCTCTCCATGCCCAAGGCAGCAGCTGAATTGACTTTGGCCTGGACGTCGCCTCTGGACTTGGGTCAGGGATCCAGAAGAGAGGCCACGCCCTCTGAGTGCCGGCAGATCCAGAGACCCAGAAGAGGTAACACTGCCGGGTCTCGCCTGCTCGGGGGCCACATTGCTCTTCTACACCCTGCCCTAGCTCTCCTTCCTCAACCTCCAGGCAAGGGAGGAAAAGGAGGAGCCACAGAAGGGCCTCCCAGGAGTAAGAGCCACACGCATTCCCATTCATATGAGTTGGAAAGATGCCCCGCTTTCTCCCCTGCTAACCCCAGGGTCCCAGAACAACCTATAAACACTTTTATGAATATTTTCCTTTGGCCTTCAGTCTCTCACAGGCCCCACTGATTTCTGGTTGAGAGTGGAGCCCCAAATCCAAGCACTAGCTGTTTCACTTTGATTTTTTATTCATTCATTCAGCAACTATTTATTGAGCACCTAATGAGAGTCAAGAACTCTCCTGGGAATTCAAGATGTGCAAAATCTGATATGCTCCCTCCCCTCATGGAGCTTATAGTCCAGTGCAAGAAAAATGCGTGAATCAAACTGTTGCACAAGATAATGGAAAATGGCAACAGTGACAGGTACACTACAAATGTGTGTGGTGGTGTGAGAGGAGTTGACCAAGGGTGAGTGGGGATAAGACCAATATGGTGTATGTGCTTATTATACAAATGAGTACTTTATAATACATGGTTATTATATTTACGTGGAAATTGTGGCACATATGGTTTACCTAAAACCTTGTAACTTTGAGTGGTGTGATAACAGAATAGCATAGTAAGAGATTTGTCGTCAGAAGACATGAGTTTGCGTTCTAGCTCTCTGTCAGATGTGTGCTCACAGACAAGCTTTGAGCTCCTCTTTCGCTACGTGTAAAAGGGAAATAATACTACCTATTCCTCCTAACTTACAGATTTCTTGAAGAAATAAATAAGATGGCATATGTAGAAGCACCTGTAAACTCTATATAGATATAGGAAGATTCATTTTATCTTTATCCATGAGGCATACGTCCCCTGGCTTTGTTATTATCTAGGGACAGCATGTTGAGGTGATAAATTAGGGCTTTTCTCTTCCAGATTTTAGGATACCAGTACTAGCCCAGCATCCTTTAATATGAAGCTGCTTTTCCTTTTTTTTTTTTTAAATTAATTAATGAATTTATGTTTGGCTGCGTTGGGTCTTCGTTGCTGCGCGCGGGCTTTCTTTAGTTGTGGTGAGCGCAGGCTACTCTTCTTTGCAGTGTGCAGACTTCTCATTGCGGTGACTTCTCTTGTTGCAGAGCACGGGCTCTAGGCGCACGGGCTTCAGTAGTTGTGGCACATGGGTTCAGTAGTTGTGGCTCACAGGCTCCAGAGCGCAGGCTCAGTAGTTGCGGCGCACGGGCTTTGTTGCTCTGCAGCATATGGGAATTTTGCGGACCAGGGCACGAACCCGTGTCCCCTGCATCGGCAGGCAGATTCTTAACCACTGCACAGCAAGGGAAGCCCCTGCTTTTCCTTTATGTGGCCCATAAAATCTGAACCCTTGGGGAAGGCCTGACTTTAGCATATGGCTCGAAACCAAAAGATGGGGAAGGTGGGGCCAAAGGCAGTCAGGGAGCATGGAGACTTGGTGTCCCTTTACAGCGTCACCGCTTGCCAGGAGGGCAGGTGTGGAGTCCCCTGGGGCCCAGGTGAGGGTCTGAGACTCTGGAAGAGGAGGTGCAGGAGTAGAGGGGAACGTGAACACCAGGCAGGTCCCAGCTGGGAAATAAAATGGGTCAAACCAGGAGCACTTCTTACTCACAAATCAAAGGGAAAGTCTCGGTGGGCAAGTCACCAGGAGCGTGCTGGCCGCCCGTCAAAGGAAAAACGGAAAGGCTTATAGACTTCCATTAAAACACATGCCCAGGGCTTCCTTGGTGGTGCAGTGGTTGAGAGTCCGCCTGCCAATGCAGGGGACACAGGCTCGTGCCCCGGTCTGGGAAGATCCCACATGCCGTGGAGCGGCTGGGCCCGTGAGCCATGGCCACTAAGCCTGCGCGTCCAGAGCCTGGGCTCCGCAACGGGAGAGGCCACAACAGTGAAACGCCCGTGTACCGCAAAAAAAAAGAGAGAGAGAAAAACACATGCCCAGAAGTAAGCAGAGTTGTTTTCCCTGATGAGAAGATGGGAGAAGGAGGCAGTGCTGCCTCTGTCCCCTCAGGAGCATCTCACTCATTGTAGCACATTCTGCAGGGCAACAGTGTCTCATCACACATGCCTTGCAGCTCCAAGCATAACAGCTCATACTTGTTGTAAGATTTTAACTGAATCAAACTCAAGGTGAACAAAAAGAAATCAATTCATAACTGTTTTCTGAGCACACAACATGTACAACGAACTCTGTCGAGTGTGTCCAAGGTGAGACTGTAAAGAAAGGAGGATGTAACATTTTATTTAATACGTTGTTCATTGATTTATACCTTATTTATAATTTTTCAATATTTAGACATATGGTACTGGGTATCCATCTGTACCCTTACCACAAGTCCTGCAATGGTGAAGAGAAAGCTTGGCCTCAGAGAATTATTTTAAGTAGCACCATGATAAATTAGTGCTAGCGAGAGAAGTTCCACAATCTAGCAGGCTTACTAATTGCGTCCTTAATGTATATTGGTGAATTAAGTGTTTAGAAGCCAATATTTATGATAGCCTTTTTCTGACAAAATGCCCATTAACAGAATGGGAATTTATAGAAAGTACTTTTTCTTTTAAAATATTTAGGTATTCAATAAAGCTTTCTTGATATCACCATTAAAAAAAAAAGCAAAGAAAAGGCTCGGCCTTTGGTGCTAGAGGCAGAGAAACAGGCAAGGCCTCACCAGATCATTTGGGGCACAGTTTGCCAAAATTCTCTACCTGCTTAATGCCCCTGCTGCCCATGCTCTAAGCCTCGTTCTCTCACCTTGCCAGCAATTGTCTTTCAGCAATGTTGTCTTTTGCTTAAATCGGTCAGAATTCATTTCGATGGCATGCAACTAAGTACACTAAATGCAGAAAAGACCCTTCAGTGGCCTGTGAGTTAGCTGAATGGCACGGAACCATCTCAATAAAATAAAGCCCCTTCGTCTGCTAGCAGCTTCTATTCAGGATCCTGATTCTCAGTTTATGAAAGCTGCAGCCTTTCCAGGGCTCGCATGATCCAGGGAGAGTAAACTGCTCTCTGTAATCACAGCCACAGTCAGAGGCCTCTGGGGATTGGAACCTGCACAGCTGTGGGTCTGGGAAATATTGTTCTGGCTGTTTCCAGCTAAGGCCTTAAGCCTGAGTCACCTTTGGGACTTATAGGCAAAGGATCACTCTCCAGTCACAGGTTCAGACATCCCATCTCTGGGAGGTCTCAAAAGTGAAAAGTTGGAGAGACTTAGACCCAGAAGAAAAAGCAATTGACAAGAGCGTACCATGCCTCTCTCACCCAGATTTCAACTAAGGTCTTCCCCATCTTGTGCCATGATCCCAAATACATTAGGGATCCCTATCTTATGGCATTATAAACTATTCTAGAACTGTACATAAAAACACACACACTCTTAAATACACCCCACTCCACACACACACACACACACACACACACGCACATACATTTTATTTACATAAGAGGAAGGCAAAGACCATCAGGAGAGTCGCCCATACGTTCCTTGTGATCATTGATTAATGGTAAGATTATAGGTGATTTTTTTTCTCCGCTTATTTGTACTTCCTACCTTTTCAACAATAAACAGATTGTATGTATGTAAAAGTCAAGAAGCATGAAAAAGAGAAAAGGGAAAAGGGAGGAGTTCAGATCCTAAAACTGAGAGTTTAAGATTTACACATGAGCACTAGATTAACACTCATGAGTCTCCTCAACTGATAAACTCAGGCAAAATCTTATTAGTTCCACGTGTTGAGAACTTCAGCATTCTAACAGACTCAAAGTTGCCCTGGAATCACCCCCTTGATTATGTGTCAATATTTCCCTCAAAAACATAGTTAATAATCTTGTCTCTATCATTGTGCCAATTGTGTTGGCTTGCACGTGTTTTCATTCTACAGAGCTTTATTGAGGATTCTTGGAAGCATTATAAACATGCATCACTCGATCTCCCATACAGAAGCCTTTTTTTTCTCTCTTCTCACTCTTTATTAATCTGAAGAATATTAGAGGCCCTTCGTCTTCAGCTAGAAATTATTTATCAGGTTGCAGAACAAGCAGAGAATCCTCACTTGGTGTGTTCTCACCTAAAGTTTGGAAGCTAACTTGAAATTCAGGCCTCAGTCTTCCTTCCATTCAACTTCAGGGGCATCCTCATGGCTCTCAGAGAGATTTTTTTCTCCCCTTCTATTTCAAAGAAGTTTGTAATCATTTGCCAAAGCTAATATGTTTATGATGGAAACATATTATAAGTTCTCAACCTAAGTTTGCCTCATTGTTTGTAGGGACAAAAAGTCAAGATGCCAAATAAGCTGGTATTCTATACTAAAAGGAAATCTGAAATCAGTCTCTACAGTTATGGAGCCTATAGAGTTCTCCATGTGAGGCTCAGAGGGAGAATGAAAAGTCCAGAAGAATAAGTATCTGCAGAAGGTGGGCACAGGAAGAGGCAAATCATTTTTCACAGTTTCATTTAAGCAGCAAGAGCTAGATGTAGGAAGTATGGGAGGAGACTGGTTACAAGCATGATTCTGGCAATCAAACAGATCTGGATGCAAATCCCAATCCCACCATACATCAGCCTTATGATCTTGAAGAAAGTACTTCATCTCTCTGTGCCCGGACTTCCTCATCTATAAAAAGGGAATTCTAATAGTATCTGTTTCAGAGTTCTTTTTTTTCCTGTTTGCTTTTACATCTTTGTTTTGTTCTGTTTTATTTTTAAGGATGCACTAAGACATACCACATAGAGTACCAAGCACCATGTCCAGATCGTAGTTCTCAATGAACATTGGTCTTTCAAACTCTATCTGGGGGATACTTACAGTCATCATGGATTAACAGGAATCAGGTTTGCCCTCCTGCCTGGACAACTTAAAAACCAGACAAAATTTTTTTTCTTTTGTTTTTTTGCGGTACGCGGGCCTCTCACTGCTGTGGCCTCTCCCGTTGTGGAGCACAGGCTCAGGACGCGCCGGCTCAGCGGCCATGGCTCACGGGCCCAGCCGCTCCGCGGCATGTGGGATCTTCCCAGACCGGGGCACTAACCCGCGTCCCCTGCATCAGCAGGAGGACTCTCAACCACTGCGCCACCAGGGAAGCCCCCAGACAAAATTTTTGAAGCAAAAATTTCAAGACATTGGACACAAAGCAACAAAGGACAATGATCCCTAATTTGATCATTCCAATCAAATTTCCCAGCTGTTTTTTTTTGTTGTTGTTGTTGTTAAAATTTACAAACTGATTCTCAAATTCACATAGAAACAACTTTGACAAGGAAAAATAAACTTGGAAGACTTCTACTACATTACTTTAAGACTTATTTAAAAGCTACAGTAATTAAAACTGTATGTTATTGGTGTCCAAGTAAACAAAGATCAATGTAACAAAATATAGAGTACAGAAATAGACCCACACATGTATGGTCAACTGGTTTTTTTTACAAAGGCACAAGGGAAATTCAGTCTGGAAAGAATAGTATTTTCAACAGATATTTTGGCGTCAAGTGGATATCCATATGCCAAAAAAAAAAGCTAACTTGAATTCATATCAAATCTCACACCAAATACAGAAATTAACTCAAAATGGATCATAGATCCAAGTGTAAAACCTAAAACTAAAATTTCTAGAAGAATACATAGGAAAAAGTATTTGTAACCATGAGTTAGGCAACAATTTCTTAGGTAACATCAAAAACAAGAGCCTTAAATGAATAAAAATGTATAACTTTTTTTTGATCTGCATCAAAATTAGGAATGTCTCTCCTTTGAAAGACACTGTTATGAGAATAAAAAGAAAATTCACAGATTAAGAGAAAATATTTGCAAATCATATATCTGATAAAGAGTTTACATCCACAATTTGTAAAGAATCTTCAAAACTAAATAGTAAAAAAATAAGCAATCAAATAAAAAGTCAACCAAAAAACCAAGAAACTTCATCAAAGAAGATATATGGGTGCAATAAAAAGAAAGAAGAAAGAAGAGCATATCCTCAACATCATTTGTCATTAGTGAAATGTGAATTAAAACCACAGTGAGATACCACCACTACATACCTACTAGAATAAGGAAGACTGACCTTACCAAGAGTTGGTAAGAATATGGAGCAACCGAAACTCTCATACACTGCTCAAGGAATGTAAGATGGTATAACATTTTGGAAAGTAGTTTGTTAGTTTCTTAAAAATTTAACCATCCAGCTACCATATGACCCAGACATCTCACACCTAAGTATTTACCCAAGAGAAATGAAAGCATATGTCCACAACAAAAACTTGTACACAAATGTTTATAGCATTATTTGTAATAGCCCAAGACAGGAAACAATCCAAATGTCTAATAAGTGAGTGGATAAACAAATTGTGGTATATCCACACAATGGTATACTACTCAGCAATAAAAAGGAATGCACTATTGATACACACAAAGGATGAATCACAAAATAATTATACTGAGTAAAATAAGCTATACAAATAAAAGAGAGAGAGAGAAAGATGCTGTATGATTCCATATATATAAAACTCTAGAAATTTAAATGAATTTATGACAGAAAGCAGATAAGTGATTGCCTGGGGGCATGGAGAGTGCTGTGATGGAGGGATTATAAAGGAGCACAAGGACACTTTGGGGATTTGTAGACATGTTTATTATTTTGATTGTAATGATAGTCTCATGGGGATTTACATATGTCAAAAGCTCATCAAAAGAGGGAAGAGATATGGGGATATATGTATATGTATAGCTGATTCACTTGGTTGTAAAGCAGAACCTAACACACCATTGTAAAGCAATTATACTCCAATAAAGATGTTAAAAAAATTAAAAAATTTTAAAAAATGAAGCAACATGGTAAAGAAAAAAAACTCATCAAATTGTACACTTTAAATAACTTTGTTCATAGTTAGTTATATCTCAATGAAGATTTTTTTTAAAACTCGTCTAATCATTTTTTAAAAATCTGTGAAACGATGACTGTGCAATTTATTCACTGTAGCATTATTTTTAATAGAAAATTGAAAACGATCCATACCATTAATAAAGTTCTGGATAAATATGTTATGGGGCATCTATATATTAAAATATATATGGAAAGATCTCCAAGATGCTCTGATAAGGGCAAAAGACAAGGTCAGAAGATTCTTCTAGAGCTCTGATCTTGAGTAGACATTCACACTCCCTTCCATGAGTACTGAATGGGGAAGTCTGGAGGCTCCAGAATACTAGGGAACTATATTCAAGTGTTTATTTAAAGAAGCCCATTGATTTGGGATCCTGACTTTTGTCCTCTGCAATTTAAATTAAAAGTTTATATTTACATGTGTGTGTTTAAATGTTAGAGATAAGAATCTGTATTCATTACCAATATATTCGATATATTATATATTTGCTCATATATATATAAAGATATTCTAGAAGGATTCCAAAAAGTGGAAAACCATGGAAAAGAAATAGGCAGATGGAATAAGTACAGCAAGGAGCTTTTAAAAATTAACTTGATAATCTATATCAAAATCTTTCTGAATCTTTAAAAAAATAGAAAACTTCTGCCTAGGGACTGAGGAAAAGGAGAATTTCTAATGAAAACTCTGAAAAGGTATATTTATTCAGAAATCTGGAACTAAGACCTCACAGCTTCCTCATCCAAGAGAAAAAGTACATAAAATAACGAGACTTCAAAGATGCAGAATCTTTTTTGGGACTTTTCCGCCTAGTTTCTTAGACCTTTTACTGAATTTCACAAAGCTTATTTCAGTTCCAGTTTTCTGATATAGCCTGCTGAATTTTTAGTCTTGTAATACCTTCATAAAATGGATTAAAAGTGCTAACCACTTCATAGTTATTGGTATATTCCTAATAGATAATGACCAATATTCAAGACGTTTATCTGTTCTTCTCTTTTTCTGTTTTTCCCCCTCTTGCCAGCCCCTGTCTTACTTTCTTGTAGGTCAGATATTAAACAGTCAATGTCAAAAGTTACTTGCAGGCAAATAAGGAAATAAAATCATTGTTATTTTTTTCAAACAATTGTTTAGTTCCAGAATCCATACGAAAATGAGCGATCAACTGTGCTTAACCTTATTAAATGAAAAAAGAAAGGATAATGCAAGCATCACACACACAAAAATAAAGGAATTATTAAATCTCATTTATAGTACCATGAAATCTATACAATTCAGCTGAAAAACATTTGCCCACGGATGGCTGCCTCATTGTGAGCAGATGTTGCCTTCAAAGAATTTTAGACAACAGTGCGTGAAGAGCTTTCCAAATATAATTTAAATGTATACATCTATATTTATATGTTACCCAATGTCCAGTGGCATAGATACATTTTTTTATCTGGGATTCAATTTCTTCATGATTGCCTTGATCTGTGTAATAAGTTTCAAGTAATTGTGACCTTCACCATATCCCAAAACTAAAAGGATTTGGCAAGAAATAAATAAAAGTTTGATTTTTCTCTTCATTCATCACTCATCAAGGTTATTATTTGCAATTTGTTTGGTTCTTTATTTCTTTGGCTCAACATCTGTTTTATTGGAAAGACATATGTGATGTAGAGAAAATTAAACCAGGATTATTTCCTGGCAATCAACAACCAAGAGTGAATACTAAATTTGTTGGTCGTTAAAGCCTTAAAGAGTATTTGGAGGAAAGAGTATTTCTTTCTCTTATTTCATTTACAGTGGAAAATCAAAAAGTGGATTCTGAAGGAATCATCTCCTAATGATTTTTTTTTTTATGTTTTTATTTTCTCTTTGCACATTTCAGCAGAGATGGCCAACACACTGAGTTTTATAAAGGGACAATTCGGAGTTTATTTTCTTAAATGGGTTTATACTTCATATATAGTCCCCCTTTTTCTTTTAAGAAAACAAATGTCATTGGCTTTTGCCCATGTAGGAAAGTGTATAAGTTTATTTTGTACATAGGTTTTTTCTGAAACCTAGTTTCTATAACTTGGTTCCAGAGCCAGCTTCATGGGTGTGTGATCTGTCCAGTAACACAGGGCCCCTCACTCTGAAGGGCCCAATGCTTGAGTTAATGCTCTGCTGTCGCCATCTTAGTACTCTTAATAATTAGAACAAGGGACCTCACATTTTCATCTTGAGCTGGGCCCCCCAAATGATGTAGCAGGCATGCTCAGTTCATGTAAACAATCATCAAAGTTCTAGTGAAAGAGTATCCTGGGCCTTAGGAAGTAAAATAGAGGACATTTATTGAGCATTAGGTGCTGTTCTAAGAACTTTATGGGTATTAATTAATTTGAGCCTTAAGAAAACCACTACAAGGCACGTGTGATCGTAGGCCTCCTTTTACAGATGCAGAAACTGAAACACAGAGGTTCATGAAATTAATCACTTGCTGAGTAAATTGAGGGGCCAGAATTAGATCCCAGACAGCCTGACTCCAGAGCCTGCTATGTTAAAAGTAGTGAGAGCAGTTAAAGATCATTTCAGAATCATGTGGCTTCCATCACAGAGCGCCAATCTTGTTTTGTGCCTCTATTTCCCATTTCCCTAGTTTCAGACTTTATCTGGGTAACCAGTATGCTGTAGATGTTTGATTTCACAGAATTTATAGGATGCCCCCATTTCTTTGACCCATGAAGGATCCCACCTGGAAGTATATCCACAGACCAAAGGATCACATTCTAATTCTTTTGGGAGCACCCACGTTACCATCAAAGCACCTGGGGTGTTTAAGGTTAACTTCCTAATTCACATATTTGCTAATCCAGAAGATATTCTTACTTTTTACTTCTTATTTAAGATGGACTCAGTTCTTTGGCTGAACTAAAAATGCATATTGCCCCATAAAACTTGCTTCAGCAGACTTCTAATTAGTTTGCCTTCTGTCAGCAATGGGGGAACCAGCTTCTGGACACTAATATTTTTCAGGCAGGGAAGGTAATAAAATCTGGCAGTCAGCAACTATGAATAAAAACAAAGAAAGCAGAAAGGAAGTCCCATTTTGTGAGACATGGCAACTCAAGGCCAAAACATCCATGTGGTAAGGGATTTACTTAAAAGTATTTTCTAACAAAGAAAAGAAGATGTAACATAAATACCTCACTGGAGGGAACATGATTGAAGGTGATAAAAAAGATTGCCAACATACACCCAGTGAAGGCAATGAGAAGAGTTTAGCCTGGTGGCTATGAACTCTATAGCCTTAAGACCCGGCTTTAAATCCTGGCTTTATCACTTAATAGAAAGTGAAATCTTAGACAAGGTTTTATTTTTTTTGGCTGTGTTGGGTCTTCTTTGCTGCACGGTCTTTCTCTAGTTGCCGTGAGCAGGGGCTACTCTTCATTGCAGTGCGTGGGCTTCTCACTGCGGTGGCTTCTCTTGTTGTGGCATGCGGGCTCTAGGGCACTTGGTCTTCAGTAGTTGTGGCACGCGGGCTTCAGTAGTTGTGACTCGAGGGGTCTAGAATTCAGGCTCAGTAGCTATGGTGCACGGGCTTAGTTGCTCCATGGCATGTGGGATCTTCCTGGACCAGGGCTCGAACCCATGTCCCCTGCATTGGCAGGCGAATTCTTAACCACTGCACCACCAGGGAAGTCCTGGCAAGGTTTTCTTTTATGTAAAATGAACACCTACTATGTGCCAAGAGTTGTGCAAGTGTCAGAAAAAAAAAAGCAACCCAACATGGTGCCTGCTTTTAAGACATTTCCATCTAGAGTGATACTAGTAGAATACTACTATTGCACATATATACAATATGTATAGAAGATGGTGAGTTCTAGCATCACTCAGTATTCCACCTCTCTGAGGAACTGGTTATAACCTTACCGAGGGTTAATAGAACGACTTGCAGTGGGATGTCCATTTCTGGCTTCTGAGACCTCACTTCCAATGACACAAAGAGCTCATTCTGCTTAAACACTCCTCAGGAGTGCCTACCAGGGCAGTGGTAGACCCGACACTGGGCTTCAGCAGCTAATGGTGTTTAGGGTTCTTCCCTTGAAGCATCTGAAGTACGGGGTTCATGAAGATGATGCTAAATATTCTCTTAGGGCTAAGACCATAAATTCAACTACAAAACTGGAACATTTTCAACCCTATTTCCCCATAATGTGAGTGTTTGGGGTTTTTTTAAAGTACTTTTCCAGTAAATTGCACACTGCTTGTCCACAGAAGTAAACAGCAGCTCAAGGGCAAATGATGAGCACCCGTGGCCTTCGGTGCATAAGTTGTAAGAACACTTCCCCCTCAAATGTCACCGAATTTCTGCAGCCAAGTTAAGCACCATATGTGTGCCACATTTATTCCCAGGGCAGCTGTTACTCTTATTGCCCCCAGCAAAGGTTATGAGTCACGTTTGGGTGACTCAGGGCTTCACAAATTGTAGTAAATGGAGTCAAATTTTCTTTTTCCTATGTGATTGAGCAACAAAAATCACTGTTCTTGATAACACAAACATGAGTGTTATGACATATGTTCACAGGGCCTCGAATAGGTTAATAGGTCCCTTTCAGAACATCTCCCATATTTTAAGGTCCATGTTTTTTCCAGCACTGACTTGGGTACCAGGCTTGAGTGATTTTTGTATTCCCTTGGTCTCTCCGCATTAAAATCTTAGGCTCTGGTCAAGTTCAGCTTTCCAATCCAAACCTCCAGCTAGATAAAAGAAAATGTGCTAGAGATGTAGCTAACCAAATCTGGAAAAGGGGTCTTAGGAGTGTGGATGAGGGGTGACCTCACTGGGATGGGTAAGAAGAAAATCTTCTTTATCATCGGTTTGGTGGATGTCTGGAAAACAAAAGGGCTGCAGTTATTCCCCTCCCTGCATCCAGGCCCTTTGCAATGTGATGCTGCAGCTCCTGCCATCATCAAGATACAGCCTGTTTCCCCAGTCCTTGGATCTGACCTGGCCTTGTAACTTGCTTTGGCCAATAGAATGTGGAAGAAGTGACAGTGTACAAGGACCTGCACTCTCCCCCTCTCCTTGACCTTGTGAACAAACCAGGGCAAACCTGCTAGAGAATGAAAGACCACTTGGTCCATGGTCAGCTGACTTGATTTACCAACTGTAATCCCAGCTGGTACCTATGGTACACATGGTACAGGGTCCAAGAGCCCCATGTGACAAAGTCCAGCCAAGATGAGCTTATTCATCTGCAGCTGACTCTGTACAGGCATTAGCAAGCCCAGCTGACATCAACCAACCCTGGCCCAAATCATCAGAACCACGCAGGTGCCCCACTGACTTGTGGACAATAATATGTAGTTATTATCTTAAACTATGGAGGCTTGTTGTGGCTTGGTATACAGCAGTAACTACCTGATACAAGCATAATCACCATAATCATCTACATCATCAATAACCATCATTCATTTTCACATTTTTTTCCATATACCTTCTCATCCCACCCCCAGTTTCCCTTATTATTAACATCTGACATTAGTGTGGCACATTTGTTACAATGATGAGCTAATATTAATACATTATTATTAACTAAAGTCCATAGTTACATTAGGGTTCACTGTATTGCACCTTCTACAAGTTTTGACTAATGTATGATGACATGTATTTCCCATTATGGTATCATACAGGGTAATTTCACTGCCCTGAAAATCCCCTGTGCTCCTATTCATTCCTCCTTTCCTCCCCCACTGAGTCGCTGGCAACCACTGACCTTTTTACTGTCTCCATAGTTTTGTCTTTTCCAGAATGTCATGTAACTGGAATCATACAGTATGTAACCTTTTCAGATTGGCTCATTTGAACAGTTTCTATTTGTCTTGCACTGTGTTACTTTTCCTAAATGATCTCATTTAACCCCGGAGGGTGCTATTATTATGCTTAGTTTACAGAGGAGAGAACTGAACTCACAGATGAGTTAACTGGCCCAAGGACACACAGCTAATAAGTGCTGAGGCTCCAGAAACCCCATCCTTTCTGATTTTCGAGCCTAAACTCTTAATTATTACAGGAAAAGTTGCAAAGTGGTGATCCAGAGGCCACATTCAGCCTATGGTTTTGTTTCATTTGGCTCACCTGCTGTTTTAAATACCAGAAAATGTCAGCTTTTCTTTTAAATATTGTAGGGTGTGGCAATTTTAGGCCTGAGTTCTCACACTGCAGTTGTCTCAGCTTGGACTGGGTGGTTTAAACAACATTTATTCCTCACAGTTCCGGAGGCCAGAAGTCCGAGATCAATCAAGGGGCCAGCAGACTGAGAAGCGAGAGCTCTCTTCCTTGTAAGGAGGATGGTCTGCCTAAAGGATGACAATTTCACTCAGCCAAACACCTTGATGGATTCTGGTCCTGAGAAAATGGGCCTGGGGGTACATTGGGAATAGGGGCTGGAGGGAACAGAGCTAGAGGAGCATGGAGTCCCTATGGGTACCTTGGGCCATATGCTGGTGAAGGAGAAAGAAAGGAAATTGAGAGAGAGGAAGAGCTAGCAAAGTGGCATGAAGCCTAGGCATTATATGGTGCGGCAGAGCTAATGAGAGGTGCTGGTGGTGATAGGTGTCTTAAAACATCTAAGACCAAGTGCTGGCAAGGATGTGGAGAAATTGAAACCCTTGCACACTTTAGTGGGAACTCAGAATGGTGCAGTTACTATAGAAAGCAATATGGGAGTTCTCAAAAATTGAAAAATAGAACTACCATATGACCCAGCAACCCCACTTCTGGGTGTATATCCAAAAGAATTGAAATCAGGATCTCAAAGAGATATCTATACCCCCATGTTCACTGCAGCATGATTGACAATAGCCAAGATATAGAGACAGCCCAAATGGCCAGATGAATGGATAAAGAAAATGTTTATATATATATATATATATATATATATATATACACACACACACACACACACATACACATACATAATGGAATATTATTCAGCCTTAAAAAACAAAGGAAATCCCACCATTTGTGACAACACGGATGAAACTAGAGGACATTACGCTAAGTGAAATAAGCCAATCATAGGACAAATGTGCATGATACCACCTATGTGAGGTATCTAAAAATAGTTAAATTTTTAAATCAACTATACTCCAATAGAAATTTTTTTAAAAAAAGTAGTCAGCCTCACAGAAACCAAGAATAGAATGGTAGTTGTCAGGGGCTAGGGAAGAGGGAAATGGAGAATTGTTTCTCTAAAGTTTCTGTTATGCAAGATGAATAAGTTCTAGATATCTGCTGTACAGTACAGTATCTATAGCTAACGACACGGTATTGTGCACTTTCAAAATATGTTAATAGGATAGATCTCATGAAGTATTCCTACCAGAAAAAATAAAATGCAAAAGAACAAAGGAAATTTTTGGAGGTGAAACATATTTAGTACCTTGTTTGTGGTGATGATATCACAGGTGTATGCATATGTCCAAATTCATCAAGATATATACATTAAATGTATGCAATTTTTTGTATACCAATTATACCCCAATAAAGTTTAAAAAAAAGAATAAAACTATTTAATATGCAATTTCACACTGATTACTGTGCAGTGTGGTGTTATGGAACTCCCTCATACTAATTCATAGACCTTTAGTGAAAGTTCTATTACAGTCCACAGCTGTGTATTCACAATTGTTTGGGGAAGAGACATCAAGAGGAAGATTCTAAGTTTGGAGTAAAATGGGGCAAAGAAAATAGAAATAACACTAAGAGTCAGAATGTAAAACAAGACTTCAGAGGACACAGGAAATCAGAAGAGAGACAATGAATTTCAGAATGTTGGGTGGACATTGAACTTTAGCTGAGGTCTTTATTTGCGGGCTCAGGCTATTTCTGTCTAGATCATAAGGGCTCAGGAGACTTCAGATGATATCTGAGTTACACAACCATTGTGTTTAATCAAGAATTTCCCACTGAAATCTCCCAGCTGGTTCCATTTGCCCTGCCCCAGGCAAATGCAAACCACAGGTATTTGACTCTAGCTGGGGAGCAGAGTGTCCAGACAGAATAAATGCATGGGCCTTGATAGTGTATTTTCCCAACAATCTCTGCAATTAAAGAAGTTTGTAATCCAAGATTTGAATAAGTAGTTGTATGAGAGAAGATGGAATCTGTCTGAGGTTTCTAGATGAAGTATAAATAACAGAAATCCTTAAATTGCACTGAGCTTTTTACTTTTAAAAGTATGTCTTCAGAGTACAGGACATTTTGCCATCTTGACCTAGTGGAAATTTTTATCCCAAGCTCTTGATACTAAAGACTATTTCTGCTCATGGAACATTCTCCAGGATAGATCATATCTTGGGTCACAAATCAAGCCTTGGTAAATTTAAGAAAATTGAAATCGTATCAAATATCTTTTCTGACCACAACGCTATGAGACTAGATATCAATTACAGGAAAAAATCTGTAAAAAATACAAACACATGGAGGCTAAACAATACACTACTAAATAACCAAGAGATCACTGAAGAAATCAAAGAGGAAATAAAAAAATACCTAGAAACAAATGACAACGAAAACATGATGACCCAAAACCTATGGGATGCAGCAAAAGCAGTTCTAAGAGGGAAGTTTATAGCAATAAAATCCTACCTCAAGAAACAAGAAACATCTCAAATAAAAAACCTAACCTTACACTAAAACAATTAGAGAAAGAAGAACAAAAAACCCCAAAGTTAGCAGAAGGAAAGAAATCATAAAGATCAGATCAGAAATAAATGAAAAAAATGAAGGAAACAAGAGCAAAGATCAATAAAACTAAAAACTAGTTCTTTGAGAAGATAAACAAAATTGATAAACTATTAGCCAGACTGGTCAAGAAAAAAAGGGAGAAGACTCAAATCAATAGAGTTAGAAATGAAAACGGAAAAGTAACAACTGACACTGCAGAAATACAAAGGATCATGAGAGGTTACTACAAGCAACTATATGCCAATAAAATGGACAACCTGGAAGAAATGGACAAATTCTTAGAAAAGCACAACCTTCTGAGACTGAACCAGGAAGAAATATAAACAGACCAATTAAAAGCACTGAAATTGAGACTGTGATTAAAAATCTTCCAACAAACAAAAGTCCAGGACCAGATGGCTTCACAGGAAAATTCTATCAAACATTTAGAGGAGAGCTAACACCTATCCTTCTCTAACTCTTCCAAAATATAGCAGAGGGAGGAACACTCCCAAACTCATTCTATGAAGCCACCATCACCCTGATACCAAAACCAGACAAAGATGTCACAGAGAAGAACTCTACAGGTCAATATCACTGATAAACATAAATGCAAAAATCCTCAGCAAAATACTAGCAAACAGAATCCAACAGCACATTTAAAGGATCATACACCATGATCAAGTGGGGTGTAACCCAGGAATGCAAGGATTCTTCAATATACACAAATCAATCAATGTGATACACCATATTAACAAATTGAAGGAGAAAAACCATATGATCATCTCAATAGATGCAGAAAATGCTTTTGACAAAATTTAACACCCATTTATGATAAAAACTCTTCAGAAAGTAGGCATAGAGGGAACTTACCTCAACATAATAAAGGCTATATATGACAAACCCACAGCCAACATCATTCTCAATGGTGAAAAACTGAAACCATTTTCACTAAGATCATGAACAAGACAAGGTTGCCCACTCTAACCACTATTATTCAACATAGTTTTGGAGGTTTTAGCCACAGCAATCAGAGAAGAAAAAGAAATAAAAGAAATCCAAATCAGAAAAGAAGAAATAAAGCTATCACTGTTTGCAGATGGCATGATACTATACTTAGAGAATCCTAAAGATGCTACCAGAAAACTACTAGAGCTAATCAATGAATTTGGTGAAGTAGCAGGATACAAAATTAATGCACAGAAATCTCTTGCATTCCTATATACTAATGATGAAAAACCTGAAAGAGAAATTAAGGAAACACTCCCATTTACCACTGCAACAAAAAGAATAAAATACCTAGGAATAAACATACCTAAGGAGACAAAAGACCTGTATGCAGAAAACTATAAGACACTGATGAAGGAAATTAAAGATAGTACAAACAGATGGAGAGATATACCATGTTCTTGGATTGGAAGAATCAAAGTTGTGAAAATGACTCTACTACTCAAAGCAATCTACAGATTCAATGCAATCCCTATCAAACTACCAATGGCATTTATCACAGAACTAGGACAAAAAATTTCACAATTTGTATGGAAACACAAAAGACCCCGAATAACCAAAGCAATCTTGAGAAAGAAAAACGGAGCTGGAGGAATCAGGCTCCCTGACTTCAGACTACACTACAAAGCTAGAGTAATCAAGACAGTATGGTACTGGCACAGAAACAGAAATATAGATCAATGGAAAAGGATAGAAAGCCCAGAGATTAACCCACACACCTATGGTCACCTTATTTTTGATAAAGGAGGCGAGAGTATACAATGGAGAAAAGACAGTGGTGCTGGGAAAGCTGGACAGCTACATGTAAAAGAGTGAAATTAGAACACTCCCTAACACCATACACAGAAATAAACTCCAAATGGATTAAAGACCTAAATGTAAGGCCAAACACTGTAAAACTCTTAGAGGAAAACATAGGCAGAACACTCTATGACATAAATCACAGCAAGATCCTTTTTGACCCACCTCCTAGAGAAATAGAAATAAAAACAAAAATAAACAAATGGGACCTAATGAAACTTAAAAGCTTTTGCACAGCAAAGGAAAACATAAACAAGACGAAAAGACAACCCTCAGAATGGGAGAAAATATTTGCAAATGAAGCAACTGACAAAGGATTCATCTCCAAAATTTATAAGCAGCTCATGCAGCTCAATATCACAAAAACAAACAACCCAAACCAAAAATGGGCAGAAGACCTAAATAGACATTTCTCCAAGGAAGATATACAGATTGGCAACAAACACATGAAAGGATGCTCAACATCACTAATAATTAGAGAAAGGCAAATCAAAACTACAATTAGATAGCACCTCACACCAGTCAGAATGGCCATCATCAAAAAATCTACAAACAATAAATGCTGGAGAGGATGTGGAGAAAAGGCAACACTCTTGCACTGTTGGTGGGAATGTAATTGATACAGCCACTATGGAGAACAGTATGGTATGGAGGTTCCTTAAAAAACTAAAACTAGAACTACCATATGACCCAGCAATCCCACTACTGGGCATATACCCTGAGAAAACCATAATTCAAAAAACGTCATGTACCACAATGTTCATTGCAGCTCTATTTACAATAGCCAGGACATGGAAGCAACCTAAGTGTCCATCGATAGATGAATGGATAAAGAAGATGTGGCACATATATACAATGGAATATTACTCAGCCATAAAAAGAAACGAAATTGAGTTATTCGTAGTGAGGATGCACCTAGAGTCTGTCATACAGAGTGAAGTAAGTCAGAAAGAGAAAAACAAATACCGTATGCTAACACATATATATGGAACCTAAAAAAAAAAAAAAAAAGGTTCTGAAGAACCTAGGAGCAGGACAAGAATAAAGACGCAGACATAGAGAATGGACTTGAGGACACAGGGAGGGGGAAGGGTAAGCTGGGACGAAGTGAGAGAGTGGTATGGACTTATATACACTACCAAATGTAAAACAGATAGCTAGTGGGAAGCAGCTGCATAACACAGGGAGATCAGCTCGGTGCTTTGCGACCACCTAGAGGGGTGGGTCGGGGGAGTGGGAGGGAGACGCAAGAGGGAGGGGATATGGGGATATATGTATATGTATAGCTGATTCACTTTGTTATAAAGCAGAAACTAACACACCACTGTAAAGCAATTATACTCCAATAAAGATTTAAATATTAAAGACTATTTCTCTATACGTTTCAATCAGAATGATACGAATATTGATAAATTTCCATATACTATGTTTCAGAAAATATAATTATCAGTTAGGCATTATATTCAGCTGTGAGTAAACTGATACCTGAAAAAAACTAGTGTATTGATCACACAAGAATGTATTCTCTTTTGTAGAAGAAGTCTGGAGTGAGGCCCTCCAGGGATCACATGGTGATTCAGAGTTTATCGCTTCCATATAAATACAGGAGCTTCCTTTGCATATCAGACTAGGAAGAGGCCATTTGTGACTTCACCAGAACTGCTGAACACTTTAATAATCTAAGGGTCCAAATGTTCTGCCTCCTTCCATAACTGCTGTCTCATGCGAGTCTCACCTGAGGTAGGTCTGGAGACATTATTACCTCCTTTGCACAAACCATGAAAGATAAAGGATGTGGGTCATGAATCAGGAAGTGGCAGTTCTCTTTCCACCGAGTGAATGAGTATGAAAAGCTCCAGATTTGCCACCAAAGACTGGACAAACAGCTTCTCTGGGACAATGGACACATCATGGGCACTGCTCTCAGGACACACTGAGGTTTCTCACTTCAACCAAACAGTAAGTTCCTGGGCAGAGAATGCCCCCATCCAGGCCAAGCAAGGCCTGGGAGAAAGAACCCAGCTGCCCTGGGTCTCAGGGTTCTATTCCCCCTAAGCGTCCACAACCCTGTTAAAGCTCCAGACCCCACTTCCTGTTTCATTGTGTGGCAAGGACAATTTATTTGCAGCTTTCTCAACTCTCACAAGGCCTCACTGTAGCTCCGTTGATCTGATTTAATTAAAATAAATTCCTGAGAAAACTCCTACAAAGGACTTGACCTATAACAATATTCATTGTTCTCTTTTGCTAATTTACTGGAAAAACGTACTTAAACCCATTGAACCCAACAGATTGCAGATCCAACTGTATGATCATCCAAAACTTTATTTCTCACTTCCTAAACTAGTTATATAGTCAGGTTCAGGTTCACAGGAAACCCCCAGATCTCATGCAACTTTTTCAGAGTCCAGAGATGTGAGCTGTGTTCCCTTTAAGATGGACTGGAAATCTAGCATGGGAATGATGTTTCTAAATCAGATTCTCTCACTCTGTGGGCTCCAGCTGCTCAAATTTCATGAGGATGACTTCTCAGGGCCTTCAGATCTCATTTCACATCAAGCAAAATCTGGTCTTGATTAAAGTAGCAGTGAGGAAAGCATACGGCAGTCAGAGATGCAGAGACTGAGCAATCAGCCCCTACAGGTTCACACTGAAGAAAGTAAGAGCCCATAAACTGTCTGCATTGAAGTTGGGCTCTGAATGAAACATGAGCTTGCACAGTCCCTGTGTTTATATATTTGAGTTAATTGAGTTTTTAATTATTAAAAGTGAGTCGAGCCAGGCAAGGGATTTAGTGAGCTCAGTATTACAATAACACATAGAGGCAAACTTTGTCTCTGAGGGTCGGGACTCTCTGTTGTCACGTATTTTAATAGGAAAAGAAGGGGTTGGAGCTGAGACCATGCACAAGTTACTAAGCTTTTGCATCTGCAGAGTGGAAGGAATAATGCCTTTAGCTTTCGAATTCCGTTAGGACTAGACAAAACACTGCTTCCGGGAAACGCTGCAAGAACTAGCCATGCAAAGAGGAAATGGAGCTTCTCTTCCTGTCGTCAAAGCTACAGGCCAGACCAGACCAGAAATTACACTGGTTACTTCTACAGACATGGCATGGGGAGAGCATTTGCGGAGAGGTCTCATTACAGAAGGAATCGATTCACAGGTCTTGTCCTAAATGTTCAGAGTTCTTTACGCTCAGGAGAAAAGCTTTAGAGGTGAAGTTCCCCAGCTTCATAAATTGTTTGCTTTTTTATTTTAATGGTGTAGAATATTTCAAAACAGTACGATAGTATTGCAGCAGGGTGCTCCTGTTTTTTAAGATGTCTGCATCCTTTCCTGCCAAAACAATGTGCTATTCAGTCCTCTCTCTTATGCACAATCCTTAACTATTCTCAAAAATATTAATTCTTTCTAAAGAAACAGCGGTAATGTTTTTTCACCAAAGCCCAGAGCAGAACCATGTTTGCCCTGGCCGCCTGTATACTCTACAGTGGGTTTTCCTTGGCAAACAGTATCCTGCCTTCACTGACAGCTTCTCACAAGTAATATCCCAGGATTCCTAGAAGTGACCCTGCCTGGGAACGAAAACCAGAAAACTGAGAGCCTGGGAATCAGAGAAAGGGGCCACAGCACTGGGGAAGAAAGGGACAGGGCTGGAGTGGGGTGTGCAGAGACGGAATGCTGAGCGTCGTCAGCAAGAGACAGCTTAACTTCTCCAGCTGCTTCTCCAATGTTCTATGGAGGTTTGGGTTCTCAACACATTTATCTAGTACCTGTTCTGCATTGTTTCAAATTTAGTTCTTAAAATATCCCATTTTATCCATCAAGAAAGTGCGTCTCTGGGAAGTTAAATGAATTGCCCGAGTTCACAAAGGAAACCACAGGCAGCATAGGGATTCCCACCGCCAAAGAACTGATGCCAAGCCCTGGGCACTAGTTCCACAGACCAAACAACCTGGAAATGCTGCCCAGAGGGTCAAGAATTGGTTCCCATTGAGTCATGGAGCTATGTAAGGCTCAGCAGTTCTGGGGGATGGAGTGAGGGGAGGTAACAAGAGGGAGTGGACAGTTTGGCTGTCAACTCAGAGGGAGCCGTACATGCTGAGACCTCCAGACCTACCCAGTAGTCTGCCACTCCTTTTATCCATGATTTTTATCCTACCAGTTTCTCTCCCTACCCCTCTCTCTCTGTGCTGGCTTCAAATACATCTCTTTCATCCACCCAAATCACTCTCTCCCTCCTCCTGGCGCCCAAAGGGAACTCCCACCTACTGGTAGGAAAGTCTTGTTGCAGCCAAGGATTCTTCTTAGTTAGGGTGAAGAAGGAGAGGGAGAAGAGGGAAGAAAGGAAAGGAGAGAAGGTAAGGAACCCAAACTGACGCCACATTTCTTCAAGATGGTACCTCCGCAGGGGCCACCATCAGGGAGTCCCTTCTTGTCTTCCTTCTGTATTCTCTTGTTCCTGACAGATCTCCCTGCAAGGCCCGGCATTCCTCAACAGAAACGAGGCCCTGCACAGCTCTAGCTAGTGACCATCCTCCAGCCCCAACATAATTGCAGGAGGAGCCACCTGTGGATGAGGTCATTCCTCTAACACACCCTGTGGGGCAATGGTGGAAGTTCTCATCCATCCAATGTCTCCAGACTGGAGACTCGGATCCTTGGGGTGAAGTCTCCCACCTCCCTGAGATGTGGGGTTGGCCTGAGACCTGTCAGAAACCTCCCAAGCTCTGGACAGGGCTGCCTGAGTACAACATCCCTGAGCAAACCTCTACTTGCAGCTGTGTGAGGCCCCGTGTCACTTCTCCCATGCTCCCAGGAGGAAGAGAACCACCAAGGACAGGCCTCAGAAAGCTAGAACACCCCCAGACACTTCATTTGACTTTGAGAGGGCAAACTCCTGGGAAGACTTTTTTCTCTCACAGGAATCATTGCAACCCACTTCTGAAGTTTCTGGACTGACAGTTATCTAAAAACTGGCATCAACTCAATTCTTATGCTACTCTCAGTAAGAGCAAATACTTTACTTCATGAGACATGAGTGAATTTTTTTTCAAAGAGTCATGGCCTGGGGTAGACTTTCTCTGGACACTTCCTCTCTGAGGCAGGGTCCCAGCAGGCAGACTTTACATATTCAGAGTAAAATTGCCCCCAGCCAAGACTCCAGCCTTTATCAGCACACGTTTGCATGCAGTACAGGGTGTGTGTCCATGTGTTTGTGAGCAGTTGACAGAATCTCTCACTCGGCTGGCTCTGGAATGCCTGTCTCTGAGTCATATACCAGCAGAGGAAGCAGCCCAGTGAAAAAGTATTGTCCTCACGTCACCTCCCAACCTCCCTCGGTCACTCTGGCCCTGCGTTTTGCACAGGGCATCGGCAGTCTGCTGCGCTCAAAGCTGAGCCCGAGGAAAAGTGATGGAGTGGATAACCCAGCTCTCTTCTCTCAGTAAAACCTGGAGAAGTATTCTATTTATGCAAACAGTGCCACACTAGTCCCCATTCAGTGTCCACATTGGTTGGTGTGGCTCCCGCAAGGCTCAGAGACACCGTGTGCAAAGCTGCCTCTGTGGCTAGAATTCCCTCCTCAGACAAATGCTGTGGGGTTGAGGCTGGTACTGAAGTGAGTTCCCTGCCAGGGGTCCTGTGGAGAGGGCTTCTGCTGGCAGCCAGGACCATCACATGGGCAGTAAAGAGCAAGAGGAAAGGGAATTGTCCAGACATCGAGAACTTCTTTTCCGGTCAGAGTTTCTAGTAACAAAACCAGTCCCCTCCCATGTGGGAAATTCTGAAGAGAGGCGAGCACAGTAGCTGTGGGAAACGTGCAAGCTGACTATCTTCTCGAAAAGCCTCAGTGGACAGATGGGCTTCATGTTTTGCCCCGTACATGTTATTTTTTCTTCAAAGACCTTAAACTTTGAAGAAATTATGACGCATCCCCTCCACCCATTTACAATTCAATTTTTTTCACAGTCTAAAAGCTTGAGGAAGTCCAACAAAATTCTGATTTTTTTTCCCTAAAGCTACTTATAATGCTTTTTGAAAGTAACAGACACTAAGGTATTTTACTTGGGAGGTGACCTTGCTCTGCTGATACCCTAGTTCATGGTCAGTCTGACTAGCAGCAGCCCAGGATTGGTCCTGGTCCTCTACTTCCAAATATAAAAATCAAAACAGGGCTTCCCTGGTGGCGCAGTGGTTGAGGGTCCGCCTGCCAATGCAGGGGACACGGGTTCATGCCCTGGTCCGGGAAGATCCCACATGCCGCGGAGTGGCTGAGCCCGTGAGCCATGGCCGCTGAGCCTGCGCGTCCGGAGCCTGTGCTCCGCAAAGGGAGAGGCCCACGTACCGCAAAAAAAAAAAAAAAAAAAAAAAAAAGAAGAAGAAAACAGAGCATTCTTGTTGTCCCTCGGGGTTTTAAGCAAACATAGATCTGCAGGTTCATAAGAAGAAGGAAAGAATAAGCTTTCTTTTGTTTTCAATGACTCTATTGTCATAATTAAGAATATTTAGAAATTAACAAGTTCATTTAAATTTATTTATGGCTCTGGGGAAAGGGGTGTTCCAAGAGAGGAGGCTTAGCGGAACATGGGTATTATCTCCAAAGGGAATGACTTTCCAAAGTTTCTTTATGAAGTTCTTATTGTTCTTCAAAGCAGAGATCACTCAAGTGCTAGTGTACTCTGCACCATCCTGTAATTGACGGAGGGCTAACTCTTCTTAAGGCAACTCTCCAGTCCACAGAGACTAAAGCCAAACAAGATAAGTATTTCAGAAAACCCCATCAAAGAACAGACAATGGGATTACATCCAGTAATTAACAACTCCCCCTCATCTTTGACTTTTCCAAGGAAATGTCTCTCTTCCTGACACAAGATGTTCTCGTTCAGTGTGAAGGTCAGAGATTATATTTTGCTCAAATAACAGTTTCTAAGTTGTTAAATGTCTTTAAATTTTTATTCACTGTACGCTTGACTAGAAATGCCTTTTAGGTCCACCAGTACGGATGTCCACACATCAGACGGGCACCTCCATCCCAATGTCCATGTTGGTCTGAAATACGCCTAGGATTAAAAGGAAGTGTATTGATCAGACCTGTGTAACAAAGTTCATGTGATCAGAAACTGAAATTGGGCAAACCCTCATTATTTCTTAGATCTAGCATTTTTTATTTTTGTGGCTACGGAGAAAAGTTGCTGATAAATGCAGTTTCATGTGTTCCAAGAGACCTGTTACTTTTGGTCTTGTTTTGTTTCCAAACTGATTTCTTGAACAGATACAGATCACAATGAGATTCTCTCATCAAAGCCCAGAGATACTAGCCATATTGAATTAATTTGCAGACAATTCAAAGCATGCATTCAGAATTCAAAAGAATGTATTATCAATATCATCCCTATCTTTATTTAAAGTGCAAGTACTTTGTTCGTCATGGATTTTTTTCATTAACTTTGACTGTTTTTTAATATTGCATTAAAATGTTATTTTATTACTGAGTTTTTGGTACCCAGTGTAACGGCTTGCCTCACCCGAGTCCAGATCCTGTGCATACTTCTCTTCCTAAAGGATCTCAGAAGAAAGGGAGAAGCCCCGTTTGAAGAATATGGTTTATTTCCCCTCAGCAGGGGAACAGCAAAAATGGTTCTGATAATCTCTTCTATATGAGGCCTTCCAGGAACTTTGAAGATGCTACTAAACCAATACTAGAGCCACTTTCTCTTATGCAAGTTTGCTGGATAAGGTTCACTGTTGGGCAATGCACAATTCTAGGGAACACTGCTCTCATCAGAGTCTAATTGGTGCTGCTCAGGACTGCTATCAGCCCACAAGCTATTGATTTTAGGTCCACCATTAAATAAGGAGCTTGCATCAGAATTTAAATCAACTCTATCCCTAAGCATGCTGTTTAGTGCAGCTTTTTTTTTTTTTTTTTTTTCCCCATAGCAAAACTTTCTCAACAAAGGAAGCAGTTCATTGATTTACAATCAGGTCCCAGCTCCTTGTTGATTGGCACTTTGAATAGCAGTGATCCAAGTGAGAGGAGCTCCCTGGGGTTGGGAAAAGCAAAATCTGCACCACTGAACGCGGACATCCTGTTTTCACCTCTCCTCGACTTCTTGATAGACACAGCTCCAGAAGCAAAACTAGTAACAAAGAGATGTCCTTGGAAACAGACCCCCTTCAACTTCTTCTTTAATCCTAACCCCTTTTCCTTATATCTTTAACACTCAGAACTTTTCCTTTCTATTTCCTGGATTGACTCTGGGGCAAAGTCACTATTACACTATTCTGGTTTAAGAGAGATAGGTACCTTACCCACAGTGACTTCTGTCCTCTTGGGACCATGCACAATGTCTATTTATTAAAAGTAAATACTAAGTAGATGGATGCTCTGTTGTTAAAACTAAATACAAATAAGCTCTTGGCTTCCTGATGGCTTGTAGCATCAATTAACAGCATCCTTGTTATTGATAATAAACGCACACCAAGGAAGAGTTTCCTTTCCCAGCCATCAGTGACAATATCCTGAAACTGTTATATCTCTGAGGATAGTGGAAAAATTGGGGATTTGATCCCCTCACCCAAAAGTCTGACCCAGGTGATACAGAGCCTAAAGACCTGGATTAAAGCCTCAGTGAAGGAGGGGGATGTATAAAATCCTTTGTAAAATTTTGTTTGGAGACTAGAATTTTCACTTAAACTTAGGTGTGTGGTCATTGGCAGAAGGAATATTTAACTGATAAATTCACTGACCTTAAAGACATAAATTTTAAGATCAATGCTCTCAGAAAAAAATATGTTAAAAAATAAAATAGAAAAAAAATACCAAAGCGCGTCTAGAGAAGCCAAAATGCAAATCTACATTTTTTTAATTGAAGTATAGTTAATTTACAGTGTTGTGTTAGTTTCAAGTATACAGCAAGGTGATTCAGTTATGCATATATATTCTTTTTCGGATTCTTTTCCACTATAAATTATTACAAGATATTGAGTATAGTTCCCTGTGCTATACAGTAGGTCCTGGTTTATTTTATATGTAGTAGTATGTATATGTTAATCCCAAACTCCTAGTTTATCTCCTCCCACCCCCCATCCTGGAAATCTACATTTTTGACAGGAAACATTTCTGCTTCTTCAAAATTTATTTTTTAAGTAAATAGTTTTAATTAATGCTATAGAATTTTCTTCCTTTCATTTGTGACCTTTTTCAAACGCTCCCATATTATTCTTGTGAGTCCCTGTAATTTCTTAAGAGAGTTTCTCAGCAATATTATTCCATCTTCCAGGTGAAAACTGAAATATTTGCTTGGAATAACCCTAAGGGTCTCTGAAACTGACCTCCCTGCTCAGGACAGACCTGGGGAGTTTGGACCATGGGAAAAGCTAACAATCTGAAAAAGTTTGGAAACCTTCAAGGATGATTAAACCTTCAGTTTCTCCTATTCCATGTTTAAAAGCAAAGAACTATATTCAAAATATTTATTAACAAACTGAATCATACCTCATTAAGAACTCCAAGTTAACAAGATGGTGGTGGTAGGTTGCATAAGGAAATTTAAAAATTAACACACAGAAAGCTTTGCTTTAGCAGAGGAATTTCTTCCCAGGCCTTGGGGATCAAATACATAAATACTTTATTAGGTATAATGATAGCTATTTAACACTTCACATTTTCTATCACACTTTTTGTATTTTATGCATGGCCATCCTCCATCAATTTAACTTATTCTCTAAATTTATGGAGAGCAGTAAAACTGGTCATTGTTATAGATTTTACCTAAGGAATCGCTATTTCCCAGTTTGTCTTAGTACGGAGGGAGAGTGGCCTATTTCTTAAGCAACATTGCCATCTGGTGGCTGTTCATACATTTCCCAGGCCTACGCGAACTAAAGAGACCTCAAGATTGGAATTGATTTATGTCCCACAATTTCCTTTAATTGTGGATCAAATTGGTTAAGGACAAAGGGATTACCCTGCCCCCCCCCAAATATTGCAACTTTTATTTCCAATAATCAGTGTTGTTTTGTTTTACAAGGCCACTTCTAGCTATTCAATGAAGAAAAGCTGAACCAAACAAGGAAAACATTAAGAAAAAATTTTAAAATCTATCATCATTTCCACGAAAGCACCATGCATTTCAAATACTGGCATATTCAATGTGAAGTTACATTTAGCCCCTCTGTATCAATATTTCTTTCTTGGAGCTTTTGAGAACCTAATTTTCAACACTAAGACACTAGTGATGAGAGATTATATTGCTCTCTGAAAACAGAAAAAGTGCTTTAGATTTTACGAATAGAAACTGAAACAGGTTCATTTCCAATCTTCTCTTTGGAACATTTGGTGAGTAAACAGAAAAAGCCAAATGTCTCTCCTCTATTTAATGTTTGGGAAAATTCCAGTTGAGTTGGGCCACCTGTGAGGTCTAATATTTGGATGTCAGTTTCACTCTATTTTAGATTTTCTCTAGAGATTCATGTGAATAATCATAAAACTGTTCCAAAGTCTGAATCATCCAGGTGACAAGCTCCATTTGGCAGACAACCACGAGTAGGCAAACTGTGGCCAATGGGGACTCGTTATTCCGTGTTTCTAACACAGTTTAGAAACTGTGTTTCTAACAGGTAGAAGGGAATGACTTATGAAATACACATTCTGACAGCTCAACAAAGAGGCTATCCGAATACGAAACACAAGAAAGGACATTTTTTAACCTCTAGGGAAGAAAAATAAAATTTCTATTCTTTCTTGTCCTCCTCTTTCTTTTATTGAAAATCTAATTATATAGCAATCTTTTTATATGTATGTACACAGATCAAGAATACATATACTAAATTTTCAGTAACTTACCTATTACTGGAGTAGGGCAAATAATATTCTCAGAGGCTTTTAAATTAATATATTATTTTCCATTTAGAAATTTAAGGACAGCATAATACATGCAATAAATTACTTCTGCAATATTCTGCTTGTGAGTCATTAAATCCAGATCGAGGGCAGTGCTTTTCAAACTTGTCTGCCAATGTTAAAAATACAGATGCCCCTGGAGGTTCTGATTCAGTATGCTTGGAGTAGAGTCCAAGAATCTATCTTTGATAAGTATGCCAAGTGATTTTCATCATCAAACAAATTGGGGAAATATTAATCAACATTTTTATTGAAGTGACTTAAGATGTAAGTATAATCACAACTCAGACTTATTGGAAGTTACACATAAGTTAAGAATTGTCATTTTTAATAACCCAAATATGCAAAAGTTTAGAAAATAGTTATTTTAAACTTTCATAAAATGCATGCATTATATGAATCAGGATACAAATTCATCTTTATAGGGAATGCTATTCAGTGGGTTTTAATTTTGAATAATATCCATTTGTCTCTTTCACTGATTCATGATTACATTAAAGGTTAGGTGCCTGTTTTTAAGAAGTGTAAATAGATTTACATTAGAGAGACTAACTAGGAAAACAAAACCCTGATAAAGCAGAAGAGAACAAGAAAGATAAAATAGAAGTAAAGATGCAAAGGCATAACATGTGAGGGACTGAAGGAGAAACATGGATGCTGGAAAAGCAACACTGACATAAATACTGGGTTCAAGGGAATTTTATTTTATGATACACTTGATAGAAGGGTGAAGCAAATAAGGCAAAAGGGAAAGATAAGCAGAAGTATAAAGAATAGGGATAAATAAGAGATTTCCATTTTGAGCCTTTTATTCCATAATGAGTTTATTGAGTGAAAAGTCTGTTTATCAGAGTCAGAATTCTTCGTTCACTTGTAAAAGTTCATAAAATCTAACTCCCAGTGGTGAACAGCATCTGTAATTCTAGAAAACCAATAGGTCTTAGGAAGAATTTCCTGAAACAGGTCTTCTAGAACCGTACTTCTTCAAGAATTCCATGAAAAAAAAGGTTTCCATGGCAAAATAAATTTGGAGAGTCTGCACATGACATTCTCCTTGAAGTTCCCCACAAACAGTAGATTAAAGGCTCTGAAGTCCTATAGAGATTTGTTCGAATCACATTTAACACGTTATTTTCCAAACTTAGTTGGCCACAGGACACACTTTTTCAGTTCACATCTTATTAACATTCTGTAGAATGAGGGAGAAGAGGGTGGGGCTCAACATCAGAAAACCTGGGTTGAACTTTTGCTCCAATATTTACGTACTTCGTGACCTGGGTCAGGTTACTTAATAACTTAACCTTAGCTTCTCCATCTGTAAAATGGGTTTAATAATGCTTAGCACAACATCTGGCACATAAAAAATGTTGGATTAAGTACTAGTTACTTGTATTCTGCAAAGGCTATTCTGAGAAACATCTTAAGCTTTCTGTCAAATTATCAGTATGAAGCATATGTATTAAATGATGCCATCACTCTTCTTAACATCAGAAGAAATTTATTTTTCCAATGAAAGAAAACCTGAAAATTTTTCTTTTATTTTTCCTCCCTCCACCCCCAACCCTTTTTATTTTCAGTTAGGCAATTTCAAATCAAACCAAGAAAGGTCAGAAATCAGTGACGTCACATCCAGGCCAGTGATATGCAGCAGAGAGTTGTCATAAACAACAGGATAGAATGGATACAAACGGGTCTTAGATAAAGATAACCATTATCTTAGTCTGTTCGGGCTGCCATAACAAAAATAGCATAGAGTGGGAGCTTACTCAACATTTATTTCTCACAGTTCTGGAGGCTGGGTTGTCCAAAATCAAGGTGTCAGCAGCTTCAATGTCTGGTGAGAACCCGCTTTTGGGTTCATAGACGGTCATCTTCTTGCTGTGTCCTTACATGGCAGAAGGGCTGAGGGAGCTCGAGGGGGTCTCTTTTATAAAGTCACTAATCACATTCATGAAGGCTCCACCCTCATGACCTAATCACCTCCCAAAGCCCCCATCTCCAAACACCATCACATTGGGGTTTAGGTTTCAACATATGGATTTTGCGGGGACACAAATATCCAGTCTAAAGCAACCATTTCTAAGATGAAGTCGCCTTCTGGAAACACAGATTCCTGCCTAGTAAAACTCTACTGGTGCCAAACACAAGAGTGTAATAGGTGTAACTTGGTTTTCATGCCCTTGACCATCCCATTCAAAGGGTAAAATTCCATTATATATCCTGCCAACCCTAATCACATGCTAAAGGACCTAATAGTCCTTCATCTCCCTCTCCATCCATATGACTTCCTAAAAAGACTCCAAAACCTCCTAACACCATGACTAGAACATCATTTAACACGCATCAAGGGACTTCCCTGGTGGCGCAGTGGTTAAGAATCCACTTGCCAATGCTGGGGACATGGGTTCAGTCCCTAGTCTGGGAAGATCCCATGTGCCATGGAGCAACTAAGCACAACTACTGAAGCCCACACGCTTAGAGCCCATGCTCTGCAACCAGAGAAGCCACCGCAAAGAGAAGCCCACGCACAGCAAAGAGTAACCCCCGCTCACTGCAACTAGCGAAAGCCCACACTCAGCAACGGAGACCCAATGCAGCCAAAAATAAATAAATTTTTTTAAAAAAAGCATAGACAAGTGCTTCCTAAATGAATCAATGATGAATGAACGAATAACTGTTTCCATTCTCACTTCAACTTTGTGACCCACAGAGCCAGGCCAGTCCTAAAGTCTGTTATTCTGAAGACACAGCTCTGAACTTTGTTCCCTGGTCTAAGATAGAAGCAAGTAGGAGGGGTGTATAATGCCACAACTGCCCAGCATCCCAACACCAGAAATCAATTGTGAAAGGGTCCGATTCATCAAATGGTGTTCAAGAACTTCTGACAATTATCCGATTACTACCTTTTCCAAAATATATTTCACATCACATTTCAAGACATTATTTTGGTTGTATCCTAAAATTATGGCTTAAACTATATTGAAATAAAGCTATAACATGCCCATTTATCATATTTTTTGTTGCTCACCCAATAGCAAATAGAGTTCTTGCCTGTTTTTTTTTGTTTTGTTTTTTGGGTTTTTTTACATCTTTATTGGAGTATAATTGCATTACAATGGTGTGTTAGTTTCTGCTTTATAACAAAGTGAATCCGATATACGTATACACATATCCCCATATCCCCACCCTCCTGTGTCTCCCTCCCACCCTCCCTATCCCACCCCTCTAGATGGACACAAAGCACCGAGCTGATCTCCCTGTGCTATGTGGCTGCTTCCCACTAGCTATCTATTTTAAATATGGTAGTGTATATATGTCCATGCCACTCTCTCACTTCGTCCCAGCTTACCCTTCCCCCTCCCCGTATCCTCAAGTCCATTCTCTACGTCTGCGTCTTTATTCTTGTCCTGCCCCTAAGTTCTTCAGAACCTTTTTTTTTTAGATCCATATATATGTGTTAGCATATGGTATTTGTCTCTCTCTTACTGACTTACTTCACTCTGTTTGACAGACTCTCAGTCCATCCACCTCACTACGAATAATTCAATTTCGTTTCTTCTTATGGCTGAGTAATATTCCATTGTATATATGTGCCACATCTTCTTTATCCATTCATCTGTCGATGGACACTTAGGTTGCTTCCATGTCCTGGCTATTGTAAATAGTGCTGCAATGAACATTTTGGTACATGACTCTTTTTGAATTATGGTTTTCTCAGGGTATATGCCCAATAGTGGGATTTCTGAGTCATATGGTAGTTCTATTTTTAGTTTTTTAAGGAACCTCCATACCATTTTCCATAGTGGCTGTATCCATTTACATTCCCACCAACAGTGCAAGAGGGTTCCCTTTTCTCCACGTCCTCTCCAGCATTTATTGTTTGTAGATTTTTTTGATGATGGCCATTCTGACGGGTGTGAGGTGATATCTAATTGTAGTTTTGATTTTCATTTCTCTAATGATTAGTGATGTTGAGCATCCTTCCATGTGTTTGTTGGCTGCCTGGTTTTGATACACTAATTGCCAGTAATACTATGGAAAGTATGATATTCATGCTGGCACCTAGGGGGCAATTTTTATTTTTTTATTTTTTATTTTTTTGCAGTACGCGGGCCTCTCACTGTTGTGGCCTCTCCCGTTGCGGAGCACAGGCACCGGACGCGCAGGCTCAGCGGCCATGGCTCACGGGCCCAGTCGCTCCGCGGCATGTGGGATCTTCCCGGACCGGGGCACGAACCCATGTCCCCTGCATCGGCAGGCGGACTCTCAACCACCGCGCCACCAGGGAAGCCCATGGGGGTCAATTTTTTAAGCGTGAAATTATCGCATCACACTGCATTTGAAAGAAAATTAGTTCCTGCTTCATTTTCGATGCCCCTATTCACTCAATGTATTAAGGCCAACAGCCTTCACCGTTTTCGAATTTAAATGGCATATGCGGAATGTCACTTACCCGTATGGTTCCTGGGCTCACATTTCAATGACCTAATGCAGTTTGGAATGCTAGCTTCTTAAAATCTCCATAACACATTACCCTTAACTATAGGTATGATATTATTCAAAGTCATACTACTAAGAAGTCTTCCATTCAACCCAAACTTTATAGAACACTATTGGCAGCAATCTGCCTTGTGAAGGATTTGCAGGTGCCTAAAAGTGAATTATAATGCTCTGCAACTTGCCATTTCTTAGGAATATGGCAGGTGGAGGACACAGCTGCGGTAATTGGAAGTATTAACTGGATCTCTGGGCCCCTCCCCCCACACTCATTTTATGGTTGATGATGATCTTAGGATTACAGTTTCAGTAGATACTTGTAAAAAGACTGAGTAATTCACCTGTGGATGACATAACTGAGTTACATTCTTTTGTGAAGTTCACCATATTTCTCCCATTGTCTTGCATAACTTTCTTATATATAGGTATTTGCCCCCCAAATTAATTCTTCAATTGATATGTGGCACTCTCTCTTTTAAATTTGCCTTACTGGCTGTATTTTTTTTTCTTTCTTCCATCATATATGCTCTCTATGACAGGAAAAACACAAAGGAATGCAACTGGACATGACATTAAGCTCCAGGAGAGCCCGAACCGTGTCCATCACCACATCCCTAGCAGTACATACTGTATCTATCACACGGGAGGTGCTCAATGAACTTGTGAATGTATGAATGAATGAATGAATGTCTAGCACACAGGAAGTGCTCATTGAACTTGTGAATGTATGAATGAATGAATGAAGGAACAAACCAATAAACAAAAGAACTGATGCTATAGGCCATGGAGGAACAAAAGAAAACAGGAGAGAATATTATTCTGAAATAAAAAGGCTTGGAAGAAGACCACATGGTGTATTGGAGGAACAGGTTCCTAACCTATTTTACACTGAAGACAACCTGGATTTCTCGTGCGGAGAAACTGAAATAATGTACATAAAAACAGTATAGAACTCCTCAGAGAGTGTCTTGAATATGAAGACAATGAATTGTGAATAAAATAACCTGAATCTGATAATTAAGCTGCAGCACGGAATCACAGCATCATGGAGTCAACCCCAGAGCAGAGGTACCATTGATATTTATTGAGGGAATTTGTGGCCCTGGTTCAGACCTCAGAAAATGGAGATGGGTGAAGGGAATCTGCAAGGAAAGCAGTTCATTGCAAAGAACGTACAAGTACAGAAGCACTTTTTTTCTTGACTTCATGATTAGATGTTAAACTGATAATACAAAAACTAACATGTATCCAGGTTACAAAGAGTTTATCACTTGTCAAAGTCACCAAGGTTAAGGTGTACACCCTGACGAAATGAGTAGAGGTCAGCCTCCCTTGGTTTTGTGGATCCTTTCCAAGAATTAGTCTAGACTAACTGCCATGTCCCGTGCAATTACGGATCAAATCAGAGACTTGAGAAATGGCAAGTGGCCAGACAGGGTACAAAGCAAATAAACGGAGTACATGTGACCTTTTTCCCAATCAGATGCATTCCCATATTTCACTCCTAAAAAATTCTGATATGTAGGCATTCTCATTATTTAGTGAGATTTTAGAAAAGACCTTTTAACATATAACACATTCTATGGTTTTAATATACACCAGCTTCTCCAGGAATGCATTTACTATGTAAATTAAGGCACAGCTGTAAGTTTTTGTTCAAAACTTTACCAAGAGTTTTTCACCATTTCAGAAAACCCATGACATTAGTGTTTATGATACTGCCAGTACAACGCACATTGATCTGCACTTGTAGCTAGTAATTCTACATAAAGGCGTAAGCGTCTGATGACTTTATCTTCCGGGATAGTCATACCCAAGCTTTTTTGGTGAAATACATTCTATTTTATTAAAAACTGCTTTCCTTTTTTCCTATTTATATTACAGTTCAAGTACTATATTCGTTGTTTAAAAGTATATATGCCTATAAATCATATTAACTTTGAACATCATTTCAGAATAGCCAAAATAAAATATTTGTTATGAAAGAGGGCGTGAGTCCGGGAGGGTTGAGAGAACCACTGGTCCCATCCACCCTCGCTATGCAGTGAAACTGAGGCTCAGAGAGATGCAGTAACTTGCTTAAGGCCACCAAGCAAGCTCTTGACCAAGTCAGAACTGGAGTTACCTGGGCACTGGGTTCTCCTTCCAGCACGCGGCCCTGCCTCAAAGTGATGATTACATAAACGCAGAGGGAGAATTAAGTTCACGCGTCAGAATGCGTTGGTGACCATTAGACCCAAAGGGTGGAGACTGGGGAGGTCTCTCCCCGTCCCTGTGTCCCAGCACAAGAGGCAAGATGCTTTAGAGAAGACTTTTTTTGTTTTTTTTGTGGGGTTTTTGGTTTGTCTGTTTTCACCTAAAAAGCCCCAGGTGCTGGTCCTGGTGCTGAAATTACACAAACTGAGCTGTGACCAGTTCAGCGCTTCTCTCTAAAAGGCACACAGCAAAAGCTGTCATTTGCAAAGCTTGTGTTTAAAACCAGCATTAAAGTGAAAAGAATTTTTTAAAAAAACCAAAAACAGAAAGAACAGTATTCATCTTGAGAAAGCAACATTCCATTATAATCTTGAATGTGAACTTTTTCAACAGTACTTCACAGTGAAGAAATCAAGGGATAGACATTCAATTTAAAATCCATAAATGGTACCCTTAGCTTCTAGCCTTGAGTTTAAGTGTTTTTAGTCAGATGGAGTTCTTACGCGGTCTGAGTTTGTAAACAACCAGGTGGAATAGGTAAAGGGTGTGTCCCAGGAAGCTTTTATGTTTCACATGTACATTAAAACTGCCCGAAATATTCCCGGGAGATAAACACAAGGTAATTAACATTTATCTCCAAACTGGCTTCTATCCAAATCACAGCTCAGCATTTATGAAGCAAGAGAATTCTCTCAAGTAAGTAGCTTCAACAAACAGTGCTCAACTCAGCCACACTGGGCACTTCACAGTAAGAAAAGAGAAGCAGGCCAATGAACTATATTCTCCTAAATCATCATCACCTACCTTTAGCCTGAAGTCACTGCTATGCTATAAGTTCCCCAACCTGAGACTAGGGTTGTCTTCCAAACCCCCAAAGAAAATTAAAACACCCCAGATTGTTTTCCAGTTAAAGCTAAAACCAGCAATTATAATATTTATGATCAGTTTATAAAATGAAATGACTCTTCTTGTCTTTTGGACTCAGCACGGTAAAGATTTTCCACTTTAGTTCTTGTAGTTGCCATAAAAGAGCCTCGTATTTCAGGATGAGAATCCTGAACCTGTGTAATGGACTTTGCTTCAAATGAATATGATCCTAAATACCTAGGCAATTGTGTTTTTTTGTTGTTTTTTTGTTTTTTGCTGTACGTGGGCCTCTCACTGTTGTGGCCTCTCCCATTGCGGAGCACAGGCTCCGGACGCATAGGCTCAGCGGCCATGGTTCACGGGCCCAGCCGCTCCGCGGCATGTGGGATCCTCCCGGACCGGGGCACAAACCCGTGTCCCCCGCATCAGCAGGAGGACTCTCAACCACTGTGCCACCAGGGAAGCCCTAGGCAATTGTTTTTTATCAAATTAATGGAATCTGTATCTATAAAATAAAATAAAATGCTATATATCTGTACAAATGCGCTAAGCCAAAACATTTAACTCTCTGTGTGAAGTGATACACAGAATTGCCTTTTCACATTATTTTAGTGAGGTCTGAGGCAGACAGCAGGCAGGTGGAGGCACTGGGTAAGTTGGCCATTGCAGACATCCTGGGCAGAGTAACATGGCTGGTGGTTTTAAAACCCTAGGGAGAAAAGTAAACGGTTCATTATTACGGTCCATTTCTTTTGGGAAGACCTAAAAGAAAGGTGGATGGTTAATCTAAGTTTACATCAATCAAATCTCTCCATGAGAGCCTTTTCCGGTGTCACCCACGGCACCTGCTGTGGTACCATCCGCGAGAAGGCCCAGAAATAAAAGGTGTGAAGTGGAGGTGAGAAATGTTCTCCAAGGAGCAAAATATTCACTTTGCTGCACGATGCTGAGCTCTAAAAGCAACAATAAAAAGCAGAAACTTTGTTCCATCTAGAACATCCGACTTACTTGGCAATCCACACCTTATTGGAGAAGGACTCCGGCTTCGAGATATCTGGAAAATATAAAAGTGTAGTGCGAATTACACAGTAGATGGAGCTCAAAGAAAGAATCCTTTTGATGTTTTTTTCCTAAAACCAGCTAAAGAGTTTATCTGAAGCAGTTTAGAACTATGATGGTTTCCCCCTAAGGCTGAGCGCTGTGATTCCTTTTATACTTCCGGAAGTAAATGGACACTCAACTTAGCTTAAATTATATTATTAACTAAAAGCTGAGCTCCGTGGCCTAGTTGTTTATTGGTTTTCGTTGCTGTGGTTGTTTTTAGTGGTTTCTAAACACTTTGAGACTGGATGCTCACTGGCCATACTGAAGTCTATGCTTTCCAGAAAATACTTATTATTATTATTAATTAAAGCTAAAATGATCCAATACTCTCTGGCACATCCTTTATATGAATTATGTCATGTGTCCAAAATGCTGTCCTATTAAGGAGGGTCACTGGGAAGCCAGAAAAGAGCCATTTTTCAAACCTCACCTTTGCTTTCACTGAGGAAAACCTACTCCCATACCTACAAGCCTGCGATGGCTCGAAAATAACTGACCACAATTATCATTCTTGCTGTGAGCTCTCAAGCACTTTAGATAAATAGACATTAACAAAGATGGAAGCTGTTCTGGATATGAGGTCTCAAACAAGTCAACCAGATTAACCAAAAATGTTTGTACCGGGGGCTTCCCTGGTGGCTTAGTGGTTGAGAGTCCGCCTGCCGATGCAGGGGACACGGGTTCGTGCCCCGGTCCAGGAGGATCCCGCGTGCCGCGGAGCGGCTGGGCCCGTGAGCCATGGCCACTGGGCCTGCGCGTCCGGAGCCTGTGCTCCGCAACGGGAGAGGCCACAACAGTGAGAGGCCCGCGTACCGGAAAAAAAAAAAAAAGTTTGTACCGAGCTCGTCGTAAAGAGATGATGCTGGAAAGGGACAGGATTTGGGCAGCAGCTTCACCTTTGAGCATCTACTTTAGTCTATCAAAAGCTTAAGTTTGCTCTCCCTGGGCACTAAGTAGGAAAAAGAGAGGATGGGTTCAGACATATACAGGTACTTATTCCAGAGGGACATTGCCCATTGCTAAGCTTTCCAGTGATGGTCCAGAGTTAAAACTTGCCAGGGCTGTGAGTGCCACAGGTGTCTAATATGGCTCTTTCTTCTGACAGAACACTTCCTCTTAGAATGAGCATTGTGATTCTTCCAGGATAAAACTCATAATATGTCTTTTTCATTTATCAGCCCATTAAATGTACTGTCCTTTCGCTTTTTCCTACTGTGAATACCTATTTGGCAATAAGGATAATTAAGTTATATTAAAATCAGCAAGAGCTAAAGAACTGTGTCTGACACATGGCTTTCCATTCTCAGGCCATTTCTTTCATGGGGATAGTCGTCCCCAGTTTCCCAGCCCACAAAAATTCTGCCAGATCACATAACAACTCCACCGTGAACTAAAGCCAGAGGGAATCTCTACCTCCTCCGACAGCTGTAACATTCAGTTACTTTGTTGAAATCATACTGATCTTCCTATATTGAAACACATTCAGGGAGGAAACCATGTTTTAGTCATTTCTGTGTCGCCCACACACACATACACACTAGCATCCATCCGATAACGGAAAAAATGTTTGATAAGAACGTTATCAGGGCTTCCCTGGTGGCACAGTGGTTAAGAATCCGCCTGCCAATGCAGGGGACACGGGTTCGAGCCCTGGTCCAGGAAGATCCCACATGCTACAGAGCAACTAAGCCCGTGTGCTACAACTACTGAGCCTGCACTCTAGAGTCCATGAGCCACAACTACTGAGCCCGTGTGCTACAACTACTGAAGCCCGCATGCCTAGAGCCCGTGCTCCACAACAAGGGAAGCCACTGCAATGAGAAGCCTGTGCACTGCAACGAAGAGTAGCCCCTGCTTGTCCCAACTAGAGAAAGCCCGCATGCAGCAACGAAGACACAATGCAGCCAAAAATAAATAAATATATAAAAAAAAAAAAAGAATGTTATCAAACATAATGTTTTGTTGAGAGGGGTTTAGAAGTCTAGGGCTAGAGTTGCATCACTAGAGATAATTTCAGAGAAGTTGCCTTCTCTACCACTCTCCCTAAAACAAGTTTGAACAAATATTTAAAGAATTTTTATTTGGAGGAGCAGCAAATTGTTAGCCTATCTGGTATCTTAACATGTCTTGGTCTAGATCTCTATTCAAAAGGCATTGACTAAATATTATGTGTTGAATGAATGAACAGTGGTGAATCATAATAATGTTAGTTTTTAGGGATATTATAACCACAGTTTTCAGAGATGTTTTTGCTGTTATTTTTTTCTTTGATATATGTGTTAGTAATCCTAAGAATGAATACACAGAGACTAATCTTAATTCTTCCTACTTTGAAGTTTGGAGGAAAATTAAGACCTGCAATGCCCTTTATACAGTATTAAAATCCAGACCATTTGAGCAATTTCTCCAAACTCATACAAGAAGTTCTAGAGATACCAGAGACTGATGTGTGCAGAGATCAGTTGACTAAGATGTCCTAGTCTCTGCTCAGGACACTCATAGCTAATAGCCCATTTTCATTTAAAGATAAAAATAAAACACGAAATAACTAAAGTCTATTATTCTTTCAACTAATGGAAAAAAACTACTTCTACTTCCTTCTTTCTAGACTGATAAATTCCTTAGCCAAGGTAGTATAAAAATCCATCTGGGGTGATTGTAGTAGGTTCTCTTTCTACCTACAAACTTATCCTCGCCTCTTTTATAGGTGACCGTGGACAAAAAAAACCGTCAACCATAAGATGATTTTGTGTAAAAATGATTAGACAGATACATACCGTGCTTAAACTAACACGGCTACGAGGGCAGATGGGACTTAAACTCCTGCTTCGACATCGACTTAGAGATCGCACTGAATTCCACTAGAAAAAGAGAAAGAGAAAAATAGTCAATAGTTTGTGAAAGCCCAGGTGGCTTAAAACAATACTCATATCCCATAGAACGAACAAGAGGTTTTCCTGATATGATTACACTTGCCCGTTACTGGTCGCCAGTATAAGTACACTCATTTGCTATAGCTGCCCAATATTTGACAGTAGCTCTAGGGTACTTCTCAAATAAAATCCCATTACAATGAACTTTGGGATATTCAAATTCATGATGCTAGGGGAACTTTGTTTTGATGAGTAAACTGTTAGAAATTACATTCAAGTTTGCAAGTGTTGGAGAACGTAAGCTCCATCTGGTCAGGAATTTGTGTTTGTTTTGTTCGTTGCTGAATCCCCAGCGCCTAAACACAGAGCTTGGGTCATAAATAACTATTGAATAAAATGAATTAATGAATAAGTGAGTGAATGAATCACTACTGTGGCCCACCTACTGTCCAACTAAGTTAATGAACAAAAAGAAAATTTTATTTCCTATAATGAGATTTTACTAGTCAAAGTCTTCTCATCAATTCCCGTCATTCAACCCTTTCCCAGGTTCTTGCTTTTAGGGCATTTTCTTTGTTTTAGGAGTCTAAGCTTGGGTGAATATTGGTGACACACTGGAGGGGAGAGAAGAAGGAAGTTAAAGGCAATTTGCTATTTGATGGAGAACATAAGAATAGTGGCTATTTCCTCTCCCTCCCCTCCAAATTGCACTGCAGACAGTTTACAAGAGTTCCTTAACAGAGGGTAATTGTTGTAAGGGCAAGAAGCACGTTTTATGAGTTCACTCATTGTAGAGCACGTGCGATTGCCAAGTCAACGCAACCCAGTTTCTATGGGCTCAACTCTTACAGCACAGAATATTTTCATTGAGATACTTTATGCTACAGTGGGATGTTTAAGCTTAAGTTCTTTTAAATACACTACTCCGCTTCTCCACTTCATGTGTGAAAAGCTGCCATGAAGCACTTCCCCTATCCTCCAGGTCAAAGAGAACAGGAACTGAGACCACCCAGATGGTGGCTTTGCTCTGGACCTGGGAGCTCCTCTCCTGAATTCACTTAACTTCTAGGAAGGGCAGGGTAAAACTCCATAATGGGAACACAATATAGACTATCCAAGCACCCGTAGCAACCAATTCCAACATCCTCTCCCCACCTTAACACACACACTTACACACTTGCATACCTAAGACTCCATTCTGAAGGCTGTCCAATTATTTAACATGTTCAAAACATTCTACAGCCAATGTATATAGGAAGCAACCCTCCAAAACTGATTGGCTCTTCTCTCCCCACCTCCTCCGCCCTCTTTTTCTCCATCCCTCCCCTCCCTACACATCGTACCAAGGAGAGAAAAACAGGACACATTCATCATATCCCAAAATACAGAACTATCAGTAAAAATCGGGCCAATTGTTTTCTGATAGTTAATCGATCACTTTTAAATGCTTAGAACTGTAGAGGGCCTCTAAAAGTTGAGCTCAAGGGGCTTTGCCCTTATAATAGCATAATATTTCTAAGACAGAGGAGGCAAATAGGACCAGTTCTATCTTGTAAATAAAGCAATAAACAAAGAAATGACTGCCAGGAAATGATGAAGAAGAATCAAAGAAAAGAATCTGTTCTTTCCCAGCCAGTCCCTTTCCTCTCCTTTGTACGAAATCTTATCAAATAACCCTTTATGAACTTCTTTTATAGAATCTCTGGGTTTATAAATGTTCTCGAACTTGTGAATCAAACACTTGGGCTGAATTGTCATTATGCAAGGGCACCATACAAAAGCCCCTCTCCTGGTGACAGCTTCTCCCTTCATAATGACACAGTCATTCTCCATGAGAGCAGGCCACACGTGATAGAAGACCAAGGGAGCCGTGAAATCGGAGTCATAGCTTCGACGGTACCTATTTTAAACACGCAAAAGAACAAGAAAGAGAAGATAAGCAGTTATGTAACCTAACTGGGAGGGAAGCGGACATCAGTGTAAATTCTCATCTTTTATTCTGCTCACACTTAGATAAATATGGATCCTGATTCTATTATTAAAGAGATAGTTGTGGGCTCCTAGAATAGGAACCACTGATAACAAGGACCCGACATGGGCTCACTAAAAACAAGTCATGTCATAGAGAACAGACTGGTGGTTGCCGTGGGGGAAGGGTTGTGGGAGGGATGGACTGGAAGGTTGGGGTTAGCGGATGCAAACTAGTATATTTATTTATTTTTTATTTTATTTTATTTATTTATTTATTTTTTGCGGTATGTGGGCCTCTTACTGTTGTGGCCTCTCCCGTTGCGGAGCACAGGCTCCGGACGCGCAGGCTCAGTGGCCATGGCTCACGGGCCCAGCCGCTCCACGGCATGTGGGATCCTCCCGGACCGGGGCACGAACCCGTGTCCCCTGCATCGGCAGGCGGACTCTCAACCACTGTGCCACCAGGGAAGCCCCAAACTAGTATATTTAGATGGATAAACAACAAGGTCCCACTGTAGAGCACAGAGAACTATACACAATATCCTATGATAAACCATAATGAAAAAGAATATTTTAAAAAGAATGTATATAGAGATATGCATATGTGTAACTGAATCACGTTGCTGTAGAGCAGAAATTAACACAGCATTGTAGAAGTGCAACGTGCTATCACTGCACAATGGAGCCACCCCAACACAATACTGTAAATCAATTATACTTCAATTTTTTTAAACTGACAAAAAAAAAAAGTCATGTCAGACTAGTCTTGTTCCTTCTCAGGATTACAAGAATTGTAATTCAGGGAAATGCTAGAGACAGAGACCATCTAAGTCCCACAGGCAACCTATAGATTTCTCATACTGGGGACTTCCCTGATGGCACAGTGGTTAAGAATCCGCCTGCCGGTGCAGGGAACACGGGTTCGAGCCCTGGTCCGGGAAGATCCCACATGCCGCGGAGCAACTAAGCCCGTGCGCCACAACTGCTGAGCCTGCGCTCTAGAGTCCGTGAGCCACAATTACTAAGCCCGCGAGCCACAGCTACTGAGCCCGCGTGCCGCAACTACTGAAGCCCGCGTGCCTAGAGCCCATGCTCTGCAACAAGAGAAGTCACCGTAATGAGAAGCCCGTGCACCTCAACGAACATTAGCCCCCGCTCACCGCAACTAGAGAAAGCCCGCCCGCACGCAGCAGCGAAGACCCGAAGCAGCCAAAAATAAATAAATAAATAGATTTATTTTAAAAAGAAATTAAAAACAGAATTACCATATGATCCAGCAATTCCACTTCTAGGTATTTATCCAAAGAAAACTAAACACTAATTTGAAAAGATATATACACCCCCATGTTCATTGCGGCTTTATTTACAATAGCCAAGGTGGACATCTAAGTGTTCATTGATGGATTAATGGTTTATAAAGTTGTGGTATCTATACAGTGGGATACTATTTTGCTATTTAAAGAAAAGAGAATGAAATCTTGTCAAGTGAGACAACGTGGATGGACCTCGAGGGCATTATGAAATAAGTCAGACAGAGAAAGACAAATGCCATACAATCTCACTTATATGTGGACTCCAAAGCAAACAAACAAACAAAAACCAAGCTCACAGATACAGAAAACAGATTAGTGATTGCTGGACATGGGGGCAAAACGGGTTAGGGAAGTCAAAAGGCACAAACTTCCGGTTACAAAAGAAATGTTATGCAGACGTATAACTGTTAACAATATAGTTAATAATACTGTATTGCAAATTTGAAAGTTGCTTAGAGAATAGATCTTAAAAGTTCTCATTGGAAGAAAAAAAAGTTTTGTAACTATATATGGTGACTGATGGTGATAATCATTTCACAATATATACAAATGTAGAATCATTATTGTTGTAGACGTGAAACTAATACAATCTTATATGTCAGTTATACCTCAATAAAAAAATTTTAAACAATAAAAAGCAATATATGTCTGTATTTCTATAGCACTTTTTTTTAACATCTTTGCTGGAGTACAACTGCTTTACAATGGTGTGTTAGTTTCTGCTTTATAACAAAGTGAATCAGATATACATATATCCCCATACCTCCTCCCTAGCACTTTTATTTTAAAGAGTTCCAAACAGACTCCAGGTACTCATTAGTTCTCCCCAGGACCAATATGTTCAATGGAAATCATAACATCACCTCTGAAGCACATTTGACGTAGAAGGAAAATGACCCCAGAAGAGGGCCCTGCCCTGTAGTACACAGAAGTATATGGCTGGGCGTGAAAATCAGGCAATGTCTGTTGATTTCCCCACCCAGAGCTCTTTTCCCTAAATTGTTCCCAGAGAATACAGACAAGATAATTTATTTATAAAGAATCCCTTAGCTTCTGCTCCTATGTCTCTTACTTGCAATCATTAAAAACTTCTCCATCGGCCCCAACTGCAATGTCGAGGGGTGGGTCTAAAGTCTGCATTGCAAACGCAATGCAACATATCTCCTGGATGAAGTTACTGAGGAGGCGAAAATCAACTTCAGGAGGGAATGAAATCTTGGGATTGACATTCATGGCTCGGATCACATCCTGAAAAACAAAAAGATGGCATCACCTTGTTACCAACCTGTGAAATACACACTGAAAATCCTAAGGACGTTATGACTGCTGGGAGGGGGAAAGAGCATGTGAGTGAAAACAAGGTAAACTAGAAGAGAAGTGCATGTGCTGAAACAGAGAAGGAGGAAAGATGACAGAGAACAAATGACATACCAAAGGCCAAGAAAGTCTCCATAAACAAAAAACTAAAGCAAAAACCCTTAGTAGCTTTTATTTATTATTTCCTTATTTTTCTATTCTGAGCAAGTTATATAATCGCCAACACAGGACTCTGACTTGTTCATAAACTATAATAATAATTATAATAGCTTGCTCTTATTGAGAGTTTACTCTGTGCCAACTCTTGTGCTAAGCAAATTACCTGCTTCCTTTCATTTAATCCTCTCAAAAACTCTATGGGGTCATGACCATTGTTGCTCCCATTTTAAGATTAGAAAACTAAAGCACAGAGAGGTTAAATAAATGTGCAAGGTCACACAGCTAGTAAGTGGCAGAACCAGGATGCAAATCCATAGCTATCTTTCCCAAAATCATTGCTCCTAAGCACTATGGTATTCTATCTTCCAATCTTAAGAGCCTGTCTGAAGAATAAAACTAGAAAGCTCAAAATCTTTTCCTCATAATATGTCTAAGAAAGAAAGAGCCAATAATGACTGGTTCTACAAAATATATTGGATACTCATTCCCGCTCTTCCATTACATAGATGCGACACTAAGCTGGATGGATTTCTGAGTTATTAGTATTCATTATAAACAGCAGCAGCAGCAAACCAGTCCCAATAAAAGACCCAACACTTACATTAACACTGCTTTGGGAATCATATAGATCAAGATGACAAACGATATAATCCAAGACATCATCCTCAAAGTCATTTGACCCTGCATAAGACGATGTCAGCGATTTCCTCACACGGATCTTAAAGTGTCTGAATGCCGTTTTAGCTACATGGAACGCCTCCTGCACATAAAAGTACAGCAAATTTATCTGGTGGGAGGAGGGAGGTAAAGAGGTCCAAAGCAAGGAATGAAGAAAGAATGCCCAACAAAAATTCAACATCATATTGGACTTCTGGTAACTAAATCCAGCGGTCAAAACTACTTTTAATCTGGGAGAAAATACATATCTAAATCTTGGAAAGTACATAAATACATATAAGACTACCCATATTCACTAATTTCAAGACAGTTGACCACTGTTCTGGTAATCCTGATTGCAAGGAGCAGGACGATGCAGGCATTCAAGGAAATAAAATCACCTGTGGTTACATAAATACTTGAAATATGCTAGTTGATGCTTTGATCCCACAGCAATATCATACTACTGGTCAAGAAATAAGAGAAAGTTATCAATCTAGTGGTCACGTCATACATAGACACATATCAAGCGTCTGACATGTTTCCTGGCATATATTAATTCAACAAATATTTATTAAATGCTTGTAATATAGCAGGCACGGGGAAAACTCAGTTATGCATGAGAGATATAGCCTCTACAATTACAGAACTTTAACCAACTCAGTACATGATTCTTATATAAATTATACATAAATTAAATAATTCTTAATGATATAAATTCTTTTTTCTGTAAAAAGCCAGATAGTAAATATTCTAGGCTTTGCCGGTCACATAATTGTCTCTGTCATTTTTTTTTTTTACAACGCTTTAAAATGTAAAACCATTCGTATATGTTAGCTCTTGGGTGGTATTTCTCTTAGAATTACAGATCAGGGCCAGATATGGCCCAGGGGTCACAGTTTGCTGACTCCCGATATAAATGAATAAATATAGGATAAAGTCCGGTAGATTCTGATAATTCCGCTCTCACACCAATATTTTGTTTTGTTTGTTAATATTTAGCTGTTCTCATTACAGACTCTTAGTATCTCCGTATGGTACCCACAGAATAAATGCATTTGCTTTGGATTTTGAGATTATATATGAGCACTTTTTAATCTTGCCATACTCAAGTAGTTAGCAGTTCTAGTGACTACTCTTAGTTAAATAAACAGAAGAGTGAACACAATCACAGCCTTTTGATTTTTCTAAGAAGAGAAGGTAACCAATCAAATGATAGCCCTTAGCAATAATATATCCATTGTGCGTACATATACCCATATTACAATAGAAGATCCAGCGCGAATCAACTTCGTATATACCCATCTGAGATAGTCCTACATTTATGGATGCTTCAACAAATGTCTGGTCAAAATAGATATTAACATATATGAATAGTTATTGAGTGTGAAAAATAATTCATCGCAAATATCTGTAATGGAAGGCAGGCAGGGAGGGAGGGAGGAGACAGATGGAAACCCACCCTCCTTCAGTGACCTCAGGCCCTACCAAGTCTTTTTTAAGCCGTCTTGTTCAGTTTACCCAAGCACTGCCTGGCCGCAGCGCCCTTGGACCGCGGAAGCGCAGCGGCGCGCGCGCGAGGCTCACGTACCACTGCCGCGATGTAGATGATCCGCTGCACCGTCTCGGCGTTGTGGATGCAGCGCCGCAGCAGGCACTGCGCATCCAGGCGGGTCTGGGAATAGACGTCGCTGAACCGGGACAGCAGGGCGGCCTTGCGCGCCACGCTGGACAGTTTGGCGCGACTCGGAGACGGGCTCCTGACCTTCGCGACCGCGGTGGAGGGGCTGGTGGACCGTCTGCGGCTGCGGCTGTGACTGCGGCTGCGGCTGTGACTGCGGCTGCGGCCGCGGCTGCGAGGGTCAGGGCTCGGAGACCGGATTCTGGCGGACCTGTTGGTGAACAGGAATCAGGCAGGGAAGCGCTCTGATTCCCTTCACTCTCTTGTTCCTAGACTCGGCTGCTTCTCTCCCCATAAACCAGAAGCCATGGGAACAGGGAGAGCAGCTCCCTGTGAGAGGCACTGTGTCACCATAAGGCCTCAAATAGCACCACAAACAAAAAACAATACTCTATATTTGCCTGGTGCATTAGAATTTATAACACACTTTCACTCACTCAGCACATCAATTTATCCTTCAAGCAGCCAGGTAAGGTTAGCATTGATTGTTGGCCCTTTTACAGATGAAGAAGTTGAGGCTCAGAAATGCTAAGAAGGCTATCCTAGAGTAACACAGCTAGCAAGAGCGAGAGTTAAATAAAAAGTCAGATTTTCAGTATTTCTTACCCCAACCTTGGGCCACTAACACATCACTGAGCTTTCTGGTATAAAATGAGATGAACACTGATTGAACAATGAGAAAGAAATTCTGTGTTCTCCTTCCATAACAATGGAACCATTTGCAGTCATTTTCTCCTCCGCAGGTTCTCCATTTTCACCTACATAATTTGTGCCCTATTTCGGGATGGTGGGGAGGTTATCAAGTGAGCTAATACATGTGGAAGTACTTGGTGAATCGAAAAGCATTCCATCAGTGAAACGTATATTGCTACCAAGTACAAAGTAAATGATCAGACTAGCTAGTCCAAAGGGAATGGGCCACCAAAAAGAGAAGTTTTGTAGAAGGAACCGTGGGGCAAAAGGCAGTACAAAGCAGACTCTCCGAAGGTGGAAAGGGAAAAAAAGCCCTCATTTATAGTGTTCGCCAGTTTCCATGATGCAACAAATACTCTCACCATAGCCAGTTTCAAACTATCAATGTGACGTCACTGAAACCAGAGTTAGGTAGAAATGCACAAAGTCAGTTCCCAGAGCTAGTACAAGCTGGCACTCGCACAACACTGATGGAGTGACTCCCCAAAATGAAAGCCTAAGGTGACATTTAGGGGAATGGAGAACAGGGTTAGGGGTGGCTTTGATAGCCTGAATCTGGGCACACTGTGGGCCTGGGGGGGGGGGAGAGGGGAAGTGTTAGAAAGAACAAGGAAAATGCAGAAACTCCGAAGAGAGAAACAATCTACTTTGTCCTCACTTAACACTGTCTGAATGACCTGTCTTAACGTTCTCTCCATCAGTAGAAGGGAATTTCACATTCCCTTACCTACTCATTCCATCAAACAAAGTGAGATGTAAAAAAGGCAATACCCTGTGAAATGACAGTTGGTCATCCTGGCGAGAGAACTCCTAGAACTCAGAGAACAGGACCCTCCCCCTATCATGGAACAGTCTTTCAACATGGGTACCGCCTTTTGCATTATAGGCGCTCAAATCTGGTAACAAGACAAAGAACCTTCCTTTGGCACGTCTTAGTTTCATTCCTTAAGCTTCAATGTCAGTCCGAAATTAGTTAGTGCCCAAGTATTGTCAATCCACGAGGTATTTTCTCTATGGAAGGGTGAAGTTAGAGAAAACAATCCCTCTACAGTTCAAAGTTTTCCATATTATTGGGGTTCGCGCTCAGGATATCATTTTTTTTTTCTTTTTTCTTTTTCTTTTTTCCTTTTCCAAGCCAGGCTTTTATCACTAACTCAACAAAAGGAGCTTAAATGAAAAGATCTGTGAGAATTTGTCAGACCTTCCTTGGAGTACAGATTTTTCAGCAGACAGAACAGCTATCTCGTCCTTCAGCGTTCGGAGCTGTTTCTCATAATCGCATATCGCTTCTGCCTTCCGCTGGTCTACGCTCCACCTGTCCGCGCCCATCTGCTCCGAGCCCTGGGGCTCCGAGCCCCGCAGCTCCTCTCTCCTACGCTCGGAGCCCCGCTTCTCTGAGCTCCTATGCTCTGAGTGTCTGTGGCGAGATTCCTCCTGGGCTTGAAGAGATGTAAGCCTGAACAGAAAAAAAGGTTTGAAAGAAAAGAGAGAAAGGGAGGGATGGAGGAAAGGTAATAAACGGCAATTGGCCTACTTAAGGAGGCTGCTTTATTTAGTGTGCAGTTATTGCCCTGGGAAACTCGGATGGAAATACATAGGATCAAACACAAATGAACAAAGAGCAGAATTGCCAGGGTCAGGGTGCCACTTCATGTCTGTAGCTTGCATGGAAAAAGGCTCCTGAAGAAAAGATAGGCATGCAAATCCTCTAGCCAAAGCAGAGTGGGCAGAGTCATGAAGTCTTTGCAGAGGCAAAGCAGAGACATACTATTCTACGTTGGACGGCTTCACTGCACAAAACTCTGGAAGCCTGTGATCTCCAAAACCTAGTCCAGAAGCTGGTCAAAGAGATAATCTATTCTCACTAGCTCTTCTATTCTCTGAACAGATGGAATGTGGGGGGAAACTGCAGTGGAAATTGAGTAACATCCACAACACTAAGCAGAAGTGTGGACCTATGAAAATAATGTACTACTATGGAAAGGAGTAAAGCTTTAGAAATAAAACTGGCATCCTCATTAATAAAAAGAAGTATGGCCATCATACAAGGGAACAAAAGCCATAAGAAGAGAACATGCTGTGATGAAAATAACAATGGTGTAAGAAGAAAAGGGAAGGCGTAAGATTAAGAAGGATGTAGAAAAGCTAAAAACGCAATAGCAGAATTCAAAGCTGCCCTAGAGACAGTAAAGAACAGAACTGGTGCGATAGGGAATTGCTGAGTAATATGATCAAAGAATTTGAGAAGCTATATCAACTAAGAGATGAGATTAGTGCTCCAAGCTAAAATTTATGGATGTTCCTGAAGAAATCAGAACAATTGGAACATGTATGAAGGCAATAGAAAGGTATGTATGTTCGTATGTGTATATATATATGTGTATATATATATATATACACATATATATATATATATATATTTTTTTTTTTTACTGCAACTCCCATTTGCTCTTTTTGGGGGAAAGAAAAATCAAAGTTAAGATTGAAAAAAGTATACCCTTAAGGGATCAGTGTTTATTTTCCCCTTCTAGAAATTTATCTTTAGAGGATAATCTGAAATTTAAACTAAGATTGGCCACAAAAAATTATTTCCAATGTTGAAAATTGGCATCAAAGTAAATATTCCCTGTTAGGGAAATACCCAAATGAGGAAATATGATGTACCTATTTAAGACTAAGCTCTGCTTTATTTTTTCTTAGTAATAGAAAAAAATAATGTTAAATGAAAAACTGGGGTCCACAGTTGTATACTTACATTTTGTTGTCTTAACTTTATTTTTAGTGTACTAATTGACAGAAATAGAAAATGATGACAGTAACTGGCTCTGGAATTATGAGGGCTAAGGTTCCTTTCTACCATGTTGTACTTTGAAGATTTTCTATAGTGGATAAATACTGTTTTGTAGTAAGAAAAATATATAAAACATTAATAAAAACATTGCTGCCTTTCCTCTTTATGGACAGATTCTTTCGTATTGTAATGGAGCACCAAAAAAAGCTAAATTCAAAGGTTAATCAGCAGCCTGCAATAATCCTGTCATTTTTTTTTTTCTTACTGCTTTCTTAGCTGATTTATTTCCCCCTCTGCAGTCAGAAGGGATATGGCCGATCTGTTCTTGGTTTCTTTAAGAGTCTTTTCAGTTTCAGCCATACTGTAAGAGAAATCAGTAACTAAAGACAGATTTTGCAAAATTGGCAGACTTTCTAAATCAAGGCATAGGTTCTCTTGGGAACTTTTGCCGTATGATATAAATTCAATATAAACAACATCGAATTATAAGACATCTGCATTCAATTAGATGATATTACAAATATCATGGCACACTAGTATGCAAAAACATGCTAGCATCTTTCCTCGATGTCAAACACAAAGAAATTACAGAGCTACTACCTCTAAAAGGCTAGGTAATAATTACTGTTATTAGAATGTAAAAGACAAACTTGTTCAGTTTCTCCTTCTCACCCTCCTAATTCATCTGCTCTAATTACACCGAATCCCCAGGTTGCCTCTCTATAAAATCTCCATTTTTCTGTAATATACTAATACCTATTCTTATTACTTTGTACTGTAGAGTTGCATTTGACTTAATTTTCCCAGATTTGCTAAATATAGAAAAATTATTTGCCCGCCTATAAAAAAGTCCTCCACAATTACACTCGACTACCAAGTACTTCGTGTCTTCCTGCCTCTGACTTCCACCACTAATTGAGCACAGTTTTCCTGAGTTTTCAACTAGCTTAGTCCTTGTTAGTTTCAAGGACTCTCTTCGTTGTAGACAAATCATAATAAATCGTACTATTTCTTTAGGAAATGAGAATGTGATGGATGCCACTGGATGAAGACCAATGGTTCTCAATGAGGTTGTCCTAGTACAGTGAGAGATTGCGGATTGGCAAAGGTTTTGGGACTTCTCTGACCTTGCATCCCTGGAACACCAAGTATCTTTCATCACAGTAGTTCTGTAGCTAAGAGGTTGCAACTGTTATCCAAACTCACACCAGTCTTCCTTCCTACACTTGGATGGAAACATGGAAGGTCAAACACTGGCCTCCCCTATACAGTGAGGCAGACAGAAATAATGGGACAGCAGGATCCCTATCAATTCCGCACAGATCCGATGAGGCAATGCAGGAGGTGGTGTGCGTTTCCCCAAATTCCATCTCATCCCCTTCTCCTCTAACAAACGCCCACTCATCCAATGAGTGCCTCTCCAAAGGCCACACCTGACTCTCAAGAAAAGTTTGTCTTCCCGTCTCCTGAGCTCCTCCAACACTTGTTCACATCTGTAATCTCATTACAAACACACTGTGAACTACTTGAAGGCAAAGATTTCATTTTATTCATCTCTTTATCCCCAGCTCCTAAAACAGTACCTGTCATATAGATTTTTTAAAAAAACGGAAAAACTGAATGAATGAATGCATGAATGAAATGTCTGAAGTCTAAAATAAAATCAGAGGAGCAATAACTTCACGATAGGGATGCTGGCTATTGTAAGGAAATTGCTGTGATTTAATTTCAATGTGAATATGTTATAGATTTTTTAAAGTATATATGGGAAAATTAACATTTTTATCAAGAGAAAACTGTGGAAAATTAAAAGAAGAAAATAGACCGAGAAAGAAACAAGAGTGTGAACAGTAATCAGGTTTTTTTCTCTCGAGACATGGCATACATGTGTGAGCACATATATATACAAGCAAATATATATGCGAACTTGGCCCTCTTGGATGATATACAGAGAGAAGAAAGGAGATACCTTCATGTGACAAGCATTGTTTTAAGCAGGCTAACATATTTATTTTTTATTATGGATTTATTCATTCATTGAGCAAGTTATAGAGAATTTACGATGCTAGATGCTGGAGATACAAATGTCAGAATAGCGATACAGGACAGTAACCCTTTGGAGCTTCCAGTCTACTGGATCATAAATATTCACACAAATTTTTCAAAGTTCCAACTTGCAATAAGTGCTATTCTTAGATGATTGTGAAAGAGAATTAGAGGAGAGGGAGAGGAAAGACCATTCAATGTATAGTGGTCGCAGACTCTGAGAAAGTCACATTTAAGCTGAGACCTAAAGGACAAGAAAAAGCCAGCCATGCCAAGAGCCAGCAGACGACTTCCATTTCTCTGAAAAAGCACAGGCAAAGGCCTCGAGGTGAGGAAGTAGACAGAAGACTAGGTGAGGGGAACTTGGCATGAGATGAGGGTGGAGCAAGAGGTAGGGTCAGATCACGCAGGGCTGGGAGAGCCCTGGGAAGGAATTTAGAATTTTTTTCTAAGTACTAAAAGAAGCAACTAACAGCTTTTAAGCCAGGGGGTGACTTGCTACAATAAAAGTATATCTATATTTGCTGTGTGGAAATGAGTTGTAGTACAGCAAGAATGGACCCAGGGAAGCCAGCTGGAAGGCAACTGGCTGAGGCAAAAGGTAACAGCGACTTGAATGAGGGCAGTGGTAGTAGAATAGAAAGGAGCATGTGTGGGAGACGTTTAGGAGGCAGATTCCACTGTTGTTCTAATAGATGTTCTAATAGATTGGATATAGGAAATGAGGACAGGTGAGATTTCTAACCAGAGTCCCAACATAAAATCCAGCAGTCTTCCCTTGTCTAGGGCTCGTCAAACCTGAGCAGACCTGTCCCCATTCAGCACTCTATTGGAATTTGCACCTTTGCAACTGAGTCACAGCTAAACTGGTCTCCACGGGGTTAGACATGGGAACCTCCTGGGGTGGGCCCCTCATTCCACATTAGGTAGCACCCTGGATTTAGAGACAGGTAGGCAGAGTAGTGGAGGAGAGAGCTGGCTACCATAGAATGTGGGGAACAGCCTCCATCATTTCTGATGCCTTAAAAAATGGAACATGAACCACACGTGGGTTAAAAAACAAAAAGAGGGAAAAGCAAAAGGGAAAAGCACCTTCCTGTGTGCAACTTTCAAATGGCAGAGGGCAGTGTGTATACAGATAGGGAAAGTATACATACAAATGATAAAGCAGGGACTTCCGTGATGGCGCAGTGGTTAAGAATCCGCCTGCCAGTGCAGGGGAAACAGGTTCGAGCCCTGGTCCGGGAAGATCGTACGTGCCGCGGAGCAACTAAGCCTGTGTGCCACAAGTACTGAGCCCGTGCGCCACTACTGAAGCCCGCATGCCTAGACCCCGTGCTCCTCAACAAGAGAAGCCACCACAATGGAAAGCACGCACAATGCAATGAAGAGTAGCCCCCGCTTGCTGCAACTAGAGAAAGCCTACATGCAGCAACGAAGACCCAACACAGCCAAAAATAAATAAATTAATTAATTAATTAAAAAATGATAAAGCAAACAGGACAAGGGGCATGTGAAAGGGTATATGGGTGTCCTTAGTACTATTCTTGCAAATTTTCTGTATTTGAAATTATTTCCAAATAAAAAGTTTTTTTTAAAAAAGCATGCAGGGCTTCCCTGGTGGCTCAGTGGTTGAGAGTCTGCCTGCCGATGCAGGGGACATGGGTTCGTGCCCCGGTCCGGGAAAATCCCACGTGCTGCGGAGCGGCTGGGCCCGTGAGCCATGGCCACTGAGCCTGTGCGTCCGGAGGCTGTGCTCCACAACGGGAGAGGTCACAACAGTGAGAGGCCCGCGTACCGCAAAAAAAAAAAAGCGTTTAGTCATCATTTTTGGTCCATGATGCCCCTGATGGGTAACTACACAGCCATAGTGACAAGAGAGGCAGGTAGGAATTCCTGGCTCCTACGGATTCTGACCGAAGACAAGAATCAGCAAAGTCGCGAAGCTTTGCCTCACAACCAGAGGCAAATGGAGGCAGCAGCAGGGGCCAGCGAATGCGTGAGGAAACTTAACCAGATGAGCCACAACTCAGCGCCCATCAGCACAAGACTCCAGTGCCCAGGTAGAACCAAGGCAGCAAGAACCCAGAGGGCAGTACAAGACAAAAAGCCCCTCTCCTCCATCACCAGGAGAGCACGGAAACAGCCCTTCACCCCTAGACGCCTGTCTAAGGAAGGAGGAGGACAATGAGACCCCTTGAAAGGGCAAACACAGCCCCAAACAGAGCTTGGAATTAACTGCATATTTACACAAAACGAACTACGATAAACCAGAAAAGAAGTGGCAGATTTAAGGTTCCTTCTTACCCTTCTCCAAATCAGTTGACGTTAGTTGAAATAAGTCATACGAATTCAGAGGAATTAGGCATCTTGCACAGTTCATTTGTAAATTTTGACTGCTGCAGCTGTAAAACTACACACTGACAGTGGTTCCAGTTGGAAAAATGAATGGGAATGTGTAGAGGTAACCCTGTTACCGTGTGTGTGTGTGAGAAAGGAAAAATGTCTGGAGTAAAATATGCCAAAATGTTAACAGGCATGAACTAACAGTTGATTTTCATCTTTATACTTTTATTTGTTATATGCATTCTGACAAAGGAAATGTGTATTACTTTTATAATCGGACAAAATTAAATCAATCAATAGAGATGTTTTCCTTAGAAGGAAATCTAATCAGAGAACAAGGCAGAATGCCATACCCTATTCCATCACAAGCCTTAACTAGTGACAAAAGAATCCCTTGCCATCCTCTACATGTCAGCCATGGAGCAATGCTGTGGTAGGAGAAACACCTTACTGATGGATTTTTATTAGATATGTTAAAAGCAGCTGCATCACATCTGTCTATCTCCCTCAAGTACAACCCAAAGTTTGCAATTTTCTTTGCAGTGATTCCTTGAACTTGCTACCCTGGCTTTGCACACAGCATACATCTGAGATCTGTTACTGCCAGACATTGCTTAACTTTTTAAAAATACATTTTTATATCTAAAAGTTATTCCAAAATCTTGAATGGTTCTCAGCTAGGCGTGTATAACCTCTAACTGACAGATAGATGAAGGCTGCTTCATCTTACTTTTTCTCTCTTCCTCTTAATTTTTCTCTTTACCTGATCTTTCACTCTCTTTAACCCTTCCTCTTCTGCCTCTTTTCTTATTTTCCTCCCCAAAGTTAGATTTTCATGCAACAATCTTTCTCTTTCATACATATGGACTGATAGTGGGCCTATGGAAAAGGAGGAGCCCCAGGAATGAAGCCAAGGGGACCAGGGTCTTAGGGATCATAAAGTAATATAGGAATCTTGTCCCCAAATTCAAAGACACTGCCTCCCAACTCATACACACACACACACACACACACACACACACACACACACACATATACACACATCATATGACTTATTTGCAAATGTCTACATTTTACATGAGCCAGTATTCTCCTTTCAAACTTAAAAATTAAGAACAGGCAATTCTTTTTGGAAGAAAATAACTTGCATTCCTCTTACTCGTCTTGAACCTGGTTGAGTTGATTACGAGTTGCATTCAAATCAGCATCTAATTGTTGTATGTCCCGATCCCGAGCGCCAAACTCTTTACGTCCGTCCTTATCAAACGTGTCCTGGAATGGTACACAAATCAAAACAGAGTCTGGATACATGAAACCGCATGGGCAGATTACAAAAACACTACGCTGGAAAAAAGAAGTCAAGTACAAAAGGGACGTAATGTATAGTTCCATCTTCATGAATTTCCCATGCAGGCAAAATTAATGGAGAGTGATAAAAATCAGAAGAGTGGTTGCCCTGAGGGTGGAAGGAGGGGACTGGGAAGTGGCATAAGGGACTGCTCTGAAGTGATGGAAATGTTCTCTATCTCGATAGTGGTGTGACTTACAAGAATATATCCATTTGTCAAAATTCACCAACCTATGGTTTTCACTACCGGTAAATGATACCTCAGATTTTTAAAAAAGACAGTGAAATATCATCGTACACCTTTATACCCAAAATAACATCCACAGGGGGTAAAAATCTAAGAGGCATATGAAAATCCCCACATAAAAATTTGTTTAACAACAGCTGATGTCTCCAGAGCCCTTACTACATGTAAGTTGTTTCGCAGGTTTATCACGTTTAACTCTCACAGTGACCCTGTTAGGTCAGCAAAAGCATTGTTTCCATATAACAGATGAGGAAACTGAGACCTAACAGGTTGGACAACCTACACAGGACCATAGAAGATAGACTAGGATTCTGTCCAGTGATCTCTAAGCAGGAGTGCTTTGGCCACTACCTCATAAGGCCCTCTTGCTTAGAACGGCCTGCTCTAAATGGTTCAGTTTTTGAAAGGATTTTATGTAAATCCATATAAACATTTAAAATCAAGGTTACAAATGTTTTGCCTATCCAGACATAGTGATACCAGCGCCTTAAGCAAAGTATGCGTTGTCTTTCCAGTCTGGTCCTCAACTGTTAAAACACTGCCACTGTCGCATGGAAACCACCAATATCAACCACAAATGATGACACTCATGATCGATCTACCAGAATTGAGTTTTCTTCTTATCTTGGAAGTTTCCAAGTAGTTTTGTTTTACTCTTTCAGAATACTGAGCTTTCCCCCATCTAATGATCTCTTTCTCTTCTGACTCCGCCCGGTGGTACCCTGTCTGGGTGGCTAACTTGTTGTTTAAAAGTTACTATTTAGTGCCTAATGTGGGCCCAGCAATGTCCCAGATGCAGACCATCACCAGGACCTTTTCACAGCTGAGGAAGCAGGGGCTTATTGAGTTGCCTGAAGCCATACCACCAGTAAGTAGGCAAGGCTGAGATTTTAATGCCGATCTGTCTTAGGAGAAAGCTTAATCCATTATGCCACGTATTACTGTATATAGAAACTCACCTTTTCAACCCATGTCTCAATTCACTAACTAGAGTTGAACCCCTCACTAGGTAAAAACCATGTCTTACATATGTTTGAGTCCCCAGAGCCTGATCAGGTGCTGAACACCTAGGAGGATCCTTTAGCATCCCTACCTGTAGAGAGGGGACCTTGCTGTCAACAGGTTTTCCTAGGGAAGCGGCAGTAAAGGAGGCCTCCAGCCAAGGCAAAAGGCGCGATTTGATTGTTTCCACACCATCATAACGTCCTCCTAGAAGAATCCACAAATCAGGTCAGCGAGAGAAATCCAACCACAGCAACCCAGTCAGAGAGCACAGAGAAGGGACAAAGAAAAGAAAGCAAAGACGGGGATGCATGGGCCATTCTCACCTTCTTGGGCTGCTGTAGCGAAGATCCCAAAGAGTTGTCCCTGCACTTTGGCGACTTGTTCAATGAGTTCGAGGCAATGATTTAGATTTTGATCACATGAGTTCTTCTGCAAAGCCAGAACAGTAGACATCAGTGCAATTTCCTTATTCTGGGACCCACTGCAGGTGATCAAGCACTTCACTTTACACAGGGCCAGCTGGCTCTGGTGTGCTCCCAGGGCAGAGACTGCTGTGTGCTCACAAAACACACTTCCCTCTCCTCCTGGGCACCCACTAGACTGCTTTCCCCAGCTTCCCTAGCGGTCGGTGCAGCTGTGTAAACCAGTCCCTGTTAGGGATGGGAAGTCATGTGATTGTCCTCAATGATTGTCTTCTTCCTCTCTCCCCACGTCTACTAGCCAAATGCAGAGGACCCCAAGGGCATAAGGGATGGTGGACCACAGGATTTAGAAGGTTGCTAACTGAACACTTGAATTGAACTGTCACATCACTGAGAAAGTTTTTTGGTGGGCAATAAGCCACTGAAACTTGGGGGTTGTTTCTATAGCAATAACCCTGACTCCCTACTCAATGGAACCCTGAAAAAACTTCTTTTAAAAGTAAATAGTCCTTTTGTAACACAATTTAAATCACTGCCTCCTAATTTACCCACTTTACTGGTTCTTACCCTCTACTTAAGTTCAATACGTGCATAAAGGGCACTACTTGCTAACAATACGAAGGTATTGCTGGTTTGAGGATACAATGGAGAATAAGACCAAAAAGATGGCCCAGGCCATACGGTGAGCCAGACAAGTGGGAGAGAGAGCAGAGTAGACAAGTTACCCTGCGGTGGAATGAAGTCTTACTATAGGGATGAGCACAAGGTCTATTCAAGAGCCCATTGTCTTAGAAAGTCAGGGAAGGCTTCCAAGACAAAGTGAAATCTAGGTGAGAAGAAATTAGGCAGACTTGGGGAAAGTCTGTCCCCAGAAAGAAGAAGCTAAGAGGTAGACCTCTCAGCTCTTTTTCTGCTTTTCTCATCTCCTTGGTGACCTTTCACCAATTCCTCGTTAGCCAAACCTCTCACTGATTCTAACTCCAAAGGAATGAATGCAACTACGAGCAACAAATTGTGTGGGTGTAAAAATGCATAGATTTATGTGTGACCTCAAGCCATAATAAGGCGCTAGCAGGGGGTACCTTCTGGGTACTACGAATCCCGAGGCAGGAAGTGGGAGCTAGAAACTGGAATGAAGGGGAAAGGTTCAGATGACCTCTAGGTAAAAGTTTGCGAGTAAAATGCAGATCTGTGTCAACAAGGGAAATGGTGCAGACAGGCAGTAAGCTCTTGTGGACAGAGGATATGCCTGGCCTGTCCACTGTTGCATTCCCAGCCCTGCATTCTATTGTCTGTCTGTATTCAAACTCAATATGTATTGGGTTGATGAATGAAAATGAGGCGATTCACTCACTATGGCTTTATTACATCCCCCCCAAATGCCAGGCACTGTTACTGCTTTACATACGTAAACTCAGTTAACCCCACTATAGTACCCTAGGAGATTTGGAGGGCCTTTGTCATCATCCCCATTTTCAGATGAGAAAACTGAGACCCAGAGAGGTTAAATAACATGGCCAAGCTTACTTTAGTAAAATGCCGGAACTGAGACAGGGTTTCAGAGCCCATGCTCTTAACTACTAAACTATAGTGACTTTTGGATCATGATTCGTGCCGGGAGGAAGAGGAGAAGGACTGGATGATGTGACAAAGTGTGAATGAGGAGGGCGCTCAGGGAGGCCTCTCTGAGGACGAGACACTGGAGCTAAGTTCCGGATGCAGAACACCAGGGAAAGAGCAGGCCGGGCTGTGGGAACAGCAAGGGCAAAGGCCCAACGGCAGGAAGGAGCCTGGCAAACTTGAACCAGAAGTAGGTACACGTGGCAGAGGACAGGTGGTCAGAGAGGTTGGCAGGACAGATCCTGGAGGGCCCAGGAGGCCTGGTAAGCAGTCCAGGTGGAATGGACTTGTTGTAACTGAGAGGAAGCTGCTGGTTTACCTTCCATGCCTGGTTAACGGTACCTGGGGACTAGCTCTGTTGTAGCATTGATTTCTGTTGTAGCCATTTCTTCTTCTGTCTCATCCTTCTATCCCCTTTTCCTTACAAGACTAAGTATTTTTGTTTGGGTTTGGTTTGGGTTGGGGTTCTTTTGTTTGTTTATTGTTTGGCCTCGCTGCACAGTTTGGGGGATCTTAGTTCCCCGACCAGGGATTGAACCTGGGCCCCCTGTAGTGGAAGTGTGCTGGACTGCCAGGGAATTCCCTGGTTTGGTTTTGACTGAGTTTTTTTTAAAGACTTTGTCTTTCTCATGTTTGTATCAATCATCACTAGTATCCATAGCAAATCGAAGGGCTCAAAATATTAGATGAATGAGTGAGCAAGTGAGTGACTTAGCATAATATTGACATGATCAGAACATATGGAATCCACAGTCTGAACAGCTCTCTCCATTCCTTCCTCATTGAACCAGCAGCTCCTTGCCCTTGCTGTTTTATCCCTGCACTTACCACAGTGAACTTCAATTCCCCACTTACAGCCATTTGCCCTCTGGCTAGATCATGCCATGTGCTAAGTGGACAGAGAAGGGGCTTGGGAGTCAAGCAGACCTGAGTACCTCAGCTCTGCTACCTGCCACAGTCCTGTGTGATCCTGCACAGGTTTTTTAACCTCTCTGATCCCATTTCCTATCCAGGAAAATGGGATAAAGCCTTGCGGAGTGTTAAGAGAATTAAATAAAAAAAAATGCACGTTCCGCACCTTAAAGGCAAAAGTTGTTCAACAGTTGGTACCTGCGAGTCACTACACAGAACTGAGTGGAGCAATGAACTGAGTAATAGGGCAGACCATGGTTCAGATCTAGTTCTCCACTTATTAGCTTTTTCTCCTAGAAAGGACCTTTTAAATATGAACTTCCATTTACTCGTATTTAGAAGGTGGTTGATCTCACCAGCTTACTTAGGTGCAGAGTAGAGGAGGTATGTAATAGTTAGCATTATGGTAGTATTATTACTATATGTTCCTGTGCTATGCCCAATGCCTGATACAAAGCAGGGGTTCAGTGTTTGTCAAATGAGTTTGTACACACGACTTAAATAACAGAAGAGAATATACCACGTCAGACAGTTCCTGATCCCAAGACATGTTACAACATGCTGCTGTTTCTAACACAAAGCATTGCACAAGACACTCAACCTGCAATAGAGTCACAGTATTCTACCAAACAATTACTCCCACAAGATAAATAGAGCAAGGATATGAACTAATTATATTGTCTCCTAATTCCAAAGCTCATTCATTCATAAATCACTGAGTTCCTTTCATTTGTAAGCTTTGGGCTGGCAGCTCAGGAAACAAAACTACATTAAAAAATAAAAAGTTGCCTGCTCTCAATGAGCTCACCAGCTGGTGAAGCCAGGATGGAGAATGGGAAACACACAGAAGATAAATAATTCCCTTAGGGCTTCCCTGGTGGCGCAGTGGTTGAGAGTCCGCCTGCCGATGCAGGGGACGCGGGTTCGTGCCCCGGTCTGGGAGAATCCCACGTGCCGCGGAGTGACTGGGCCCGTGGGCCATGGCCGCTGAGCCTGCGTGTCTGGAGCCTGTGCTCCGCAACGGGAGAGGCCACAGCAGTGAGAGGCCCGCGTACCGCAAAAAAAAATAATAATAATTCCCTCAGTGTTTATTAAATGCTCTAGGAAGACAATGAGCTGTAGAGGGAGCAAGATACACTCTGGTGAGGGGTGAGGGTAAGAGGTTAGGACACTTCAAAACGAAAAACAACAGGTACCAAGGCAAGAAACAGTAAGGCATACTATACAGGAGAAGGGAATGCAGGGTCCAGCGACCAGGTAATGAAGGACTTTATTTGCCACATGAAGGGCTTTGGGCTTTATCCCATCACTGAAAAGTTTAATGGAGCAAGTGGAAGATTTGCTTTGATTTTACAAGAATTACTCTGGCAGGAACAGACCAGATAATTTGGATTAGAGAGCGAGTCCTGTGAGACGGTAGTAGCTGTCTGGCTGAGAGATGCTGAGAGCTGTGGCAATGACAAGGGTCCCCTAAGAGTCCTTCCCAGCCCCCAAATTACATCTGTATCAGGCAAGGTCCCACTGATTCTAGCATTACCTGAGGAGGAAGTCAGGATGTTTGGAAACAGGTAAGAGGTATGAGAGGGAAGATACTGTTTTCAGACAGTTTAAAGGGTTTGAAGGAGCTCCAGATAGAGAAGTCCAGTGAGAGTATGTAACCATTACTGAGCATCTACCCTTTGCCAGCCAGGCACTGTGCTAAGAGCTTTAAATACATGTTTAAACGTTTCATTTAATCCTCAAAGCAACCCTACAAATTGGACACCGTCCATCATCTCGAATTCACTAATGAGGAAGACAAAGCTCTTAAGTAATTTGGAAGACATGGTGGTTCAGCTGGAACCTAAACCCATCCTTGCAGCTTCTGGAACTGGAGCCGAGCTCTCTAACACGAAGCTTTACCAGAAGCCGTTGGAAAGTCATCTGGATCTCAGAAAAGAGGTGACGGTTAGAGGTGCGGCTCTGGAAGCCTCCAGCAGAGGAAGAATGGAAGCCACCTGCACAGAGGAGGGCCCATCGAGAGGGGAGAGTGGGGAGGGGGCTGAGAGCGGGGCAGAGGGCAATTTAACTGTTTCAGAAGTGGGCTGAGGAAGAGGGGCCAGTGAATGAAAAACAAAGCAAGAGCAGTAAGAAATAAGAGGACACCCAGAAAGAAGGATGAAGAACGAGGAAGCCAAAGAAGATGGTTTACTCTCTGCTTCACTCATGCATTTACGTTCTCAACAAATCTTTATGGAGGAGGCTACGGTGTGCTGGGTGCTAGGGACCCAAGACAGTCTCGTGCCCCCAAGGAACTTATAGTCTCAGATAAACATGTAAACGAATGCAAAATCGAGTACTGCCTGCTATAATAAAGGTAGGTCCAGAATTCAGAGGTGAGGCTCAAAGGAGGAAGTGGTAAGAAGCCAGGAAGATTCAGGAAAGCCTTCACCCGAGGAGCCTTGTGGGCTCCCACTCTTAAAAATTCTAACTGCTCTAGTGTGGGATCTGGGCATTAGAAAGCTTAAAAAGCTTTCTAGATGATTTGTAGGTGTAACCAAGACCACAACGTTAATGGGAAGTGATATTGATTTAGTGAGTCTCATTCAGCTCTCCCTAAAAAAATTAATGAAAAAGAAAACAGAGTATATCACAATTACTAAAGAGAAGAACTATTTATGAACCTCTGCTTCAGTTATATAAGGGTGTATGTGTGCTATGTCGTGATGTAAAATGCATTCATCTCTATGGGTAAGTTTTAAAAACACTGTCCCAGGGCATAGGGCTTTGCCTGCGTTGAGAACCACTGGTATGGGGAATGAGGAGCCCCCGCAAAACGATCCCCTGTACAGCTGTATAAAAATTGGACTGGAGGGCTTCCCTGGTGGCGCAGTGGTTGAGAGTCCGCCTGCTGATGCAGGGGACATGGGTTCGTGTCCCGGTCTGGGAAGATCCCACATGCCGCAGAGCGGCTGGGCCTGTGAGCCATGGCCGCTGAGCCTGCGCGTCCAGAGCCTGTGCTCTGCAATGGGAGAGGCCACAACAGTGAGAGGTCCGCGTACCGCAAAAAAAAAAAAAAAAAAAATTCAGTTCCTCAGTTTGCACTTGCCAGAGTTCAAGTGCCCAATGACCACCATATTGGACAGTGCAGGTATAGGTATAGATATAGATATAGATATAGATACAGAACACGTCTGTCATCATAGAAAGTTCTGTTGGACAGCTTTGCTCTAAGACTTCCAGTATTGCTGGAGTGGTTGAGCAAGGGAGAGGGTAAGAGATGACATCACAGAATTTAAAGGACCACAGTTGTATAGGAGCTTGATGGCCATTGTAGGAACTCTTTTTCTGAGACAGGAAGTTTGGAGAGTTTTGCCAGAGGAGTAACCTGATCTGACTTGACATTTAGAAGAATCACTTTGGGTTATTTTTTTAATGATCCAAATAAAAGATGACCAAAGGTGGACAAGGGTGGCAGCAGCAGGGGTGGTGGAAAGTGATCAGGTTCTGCACGAATTTACAACTGGTACCCACGATTCTGCTGGTGAGAAGAAAGTGGAGTATGTCATGATAAAGACTATTAAGTTAGGAAAGAAGTTGGTGTTTGGGGCATGGGAGAGGCTAGGGTCAGTCTCAGGCTGATTTGACTTTGAGATGACAATAGCACAACTGAAAATGTCCAATGTACAGTTGGAGAAGAGAGAGCTCAGATGAGAATAGGACCTGAATATAGATATGAGATGATCAGCATAGGAGTAAGAGATGAAGCAGGAATGGAGGTAGAAGAGAAGATTTCTAAAGTCTGGCCCTTGAAGAACAGTTACAAGGGGGGAGTGGGTGAGGCAAGGAGACAAATTATTAGAGCCTTAGAAGAATAGGGGTGTTGAGAGTCAAATGTGACAGAGACGCCAAAGAGTTGAGAAGAAATGATGTTGCCCAGGGAATGGCCACAAAATTTGGAAAGCCATTTATCTCTTAGAGTGCAGTCTCTACTATTCATGTGTGTGTGTGTGTGTGTGTGTGTGTGTGTGTGTGTGTGTTTTAGGGGGCGGGGTGGGACAGGTGAAGAATCTAGATTAAAATGGTCTCAGTGAGAACAGAGGAATGGGATGCACCAGTGTCAGTGAGAAGGGAAAGTGCAATAAACTTTGGCATTTCTCAGTACTTACAGGTATTTTCAAAGCAATCATTTAATTTGGTCCAGCCACTACGAGTATCATTTGTGTTAAATATTGTCTAGTGACAAACTGAATACACTTTTTAATATTCCGAGTTAATTTAGACCACAAGCAAGAAAAACATTTTTTCTTGTAAGAGGGAGTTTTAAGAAGGGTGAATACATGTATAGGACTTGTTATTCTCAACCTTCTGAGACTAGGTAACAAGTAGCCACTTTTAAAGGTAGGTGCTAAGGGGAATCCAAGGCTTTGTGCTAGAGGTGAATTTTAGTTTTCCTGCAATCTCGGTGGAGAAGGAATAATCAGTGCTCGTTCTTTAAATGTGCGCGAAGGGGGTAAACCCTAGGAAGGAAGGCTAAGAAGAAACCTGTAACTATGCTTTGAGCTCCCCTCCTCCCAGGAGCCCTGGTTACAGGGTGGATAGGAAAGCCCAGGGACTCATGACAGCAACCAGTTGCATTTTTCCTGGTAGAATTTCAGAAACAAGCTGATCTAGACTCAAAAATTTGAGATCTAAAAAGGAACCTTACCTATCATCTAATTCCAGTCTCCCATTTAGCAGGGGAGGTACTGAGACCCAGAGGTTAAATAAGTTGATTCAGCTAGTTCTATGCAGAGCCAGACCTAGAAGCTAGGGGGACTGATTCCGTGTCCCCGGCTCTCTCTGCCTCCCTGTTCTACTTGCTGTGTGAAAATAGGACTCCCCTTTTTAAGACAGACCAACCGAAGCAAAATTCAGCACTGGAGTTCTACTCTCTGGGTGGTGGAGATTAACTGGAACTGGAGTGGGAGTGGGGATTAAGGAGATTTGAAGAACCCTTCTGGGTTTGATGAGAGAATATGGGCTTACACATGCCTTGGCAACAAGCCTTCTGAAATCTGCCCTGGTGTTGAAACTGTGCCTTACTTGCCATGCTGACCAGAACACAAGTGAAACCCGCAACAGTAACAACTGCCCGTTTCACTGATTTCTGGGTACTAACTCCTGGGTGTATTTTTATAAAAATCCATCCTGATACAACCACAAGTCATCCCCAGAGTGGGAGACTTGAGGAAAGGCAAGAGGAGGGATGTAGTAAAAATAATAATAATAATTCGAGTCGGGGGTATGAGGGTAGACCGCTGGCGGAGGGGATAGGCGGGAGAGTGGCAGTCTTGACCAGACCCCGGCGGCTCGCAGGGCTTTCGCGTTGCTAGGGCCGCCGGCGTCCTTGGCTACTGCTGGGTAAAATGCGTGCTCTCTTCCCAGACTCCGAGTCCCGCGCTCCGCACGGAGAAAGGGGAACCCGCACTTTCCTTCCTTCCCGGCGATGCGGGTCCGATGCTGGGCCCTAGTTAGGCATCACAACCGCGGGACTTGGCAAAGCGGCCACCCGGAGACCAGTGCTAAGAAGTCCCCGCCGAGGGTCGTGCGAGGAACTAGAGGGAGGGGCGAGCCCCGGGGGTCTCCCACCCTGACTCACGTTGTACTGCCTCAGCCAGGACTCTAGCTGGTTCTGCATCGATCTTAAAGATTCGTTGGAGACCAGTTTCCTCAGGTTATCCGCCATTGCTCGTTTTTCCGCTCGGCCCCGCTCTGGGAGATGGACTCGTGGACCGCGAGCCGATGTGGCGGGAAAAGTGTTATCTTCTGGAGGGGCTCAGAGCGCGGCTGGTGTTTCCATCCTCCCTCTCCGGTCGGACGGGGCAGGGTTCGGGAAGCCGGAGGGAGGTGCCCTGGGCCACAGCCGCCGCAGCTCATACGCCGCCCCGCGCGGTCTCCAGGCTTCCCTGCGGCTGCCCGGAGCCCCGGCCAGAACACCCGGGTGATTGTGAAACAAACCTTGACGTGAGCGCGCGGCTGTTAGGTACGCGCACCGCCCAGCCCCAGCCGCGCCCTCCGCCCGCCTGCAGCCCAGGCGCCCTCCCTCCGACCCCGGGGGTCCCGGGCACCCCGCGCGATGCCGCCGTTCCTCCCGATGCTGGTGGTGCTGCTGGTGGTCGAAAGCGAGGGTGCCCAAAGCCAGTGAGACTCCGGGTTGGGCCGGGGGCTGGAAGACGCTAAGACTACGGACGGCGGCTGCCCTACCCGCTGATGGGCTGAGACGCGCCCTTAGTGTAGGATGGGGGTCAGCTGGAGGCCTCTTGTCTAGAAAAGCAAAGGTCGTTTCTCCCTAGACGTCTTTGGTTAGGCTCTGAAGAAAGCACCTGTTTGGGTCCTTCCTTTATTCTTTCATTTCTCAAGGCTTTAATTCTTCATTTGTTAACACCTAGGGTTTTGTGGGTGCCCAGGTAAATAGATGTTAGCTCCAGGATGTTCACAAATTAATCAGGTTTAAACAAGATTTGGTCTATTTTTAGAATCACTAACACTCTAAAGCTTCATTTAATTATGAATTCTCTAATTGAGACTTTGTTCAAGTTCAGGGCCGGTTTGGCGCTATTTCAAAAGGGTGTATTAAGCCACAGTGACAGTTTGAACTACCTAAGAAATGAAACCGTTTCAACCATAATTAAGCACTTTAGAACCCTTATTTTCTATGCCATCAAATGATGTGCAGATTGCAAATCATCCTCATCTATTCATTAAAACAGTGTGGGTGGAGCAGGGCCTCAACTAGCTAGTTTAATTCAGTTCCTTTTCTTCAGGTATATGAGAATATATGAACATTGCACATGTCCACCTACCGTAAAATTCAGAATTTTTGCCCCCCCCTTTTTTCCTCTTAATTACAATGGTTTTAATGTCCTCTAATAAAAATGAAAGGCTCATTTCTGGAGCCTATGTTCTTACTATCTTCTATAGACCACAAAATAAGAACTATAAAAGTTCTCATCACAAGAAAAAAAAAACCAAACTTGTAACTATGTGTGGTGATGGATGTTAATTAGATTTATTGTGGTGATCGTTTCACAGAATATACAAATATTGAATCATACGTAATGTATTCTTTTGATTATATCTCTACAAAAAGAAAAACTAAGGAATATAAAAAGAACACACATTATTTTATCATGGTGCAATAACCATTACTAAACTAAAAAAAACACTATTCATTAGAGACTTTCTTCCTTTAAAAAATTATAAAGAAGGAGGAAGGGAATGGAGCAGAATCTCATAGATTTCTTAATTTAGGGCCAGTAACTGCACATTTTAATAGGCAATTGGAATCTTTGAACAGTCGGATTTACTTATTAATAAAAACCAAGTTGGAATATTTGCTTATATCAGATTGTGTTAAATCCTCTTCCTTGCTATGGACACTTTAATTAACTGCTAATCCTTGTTTATATCATCTTACAATAGTTCTTACTTCACAGGAATATTACAGACTAAATAAGATCATTCATGTGAAGTATACTTAGCACAGTGCTTGGCATATATTATAGCAAGTGCTTCCTAAATGCTATGATCACTGTTACGACGAATGTAGATCACAGTATTATATTAAACAGAGAAAACTAGGTTGGAAACAATGTAAATCAATGATAGCGTAATGACTGAGCAAACCATTCAATGAAATTTTCACACTAGAAATCTTGTTATTGAAGAATATCTAGTATCTAGGAATTCTTACTACATAATGTTAAGTGAAAAAAGCCAGACACTAAATTATATATATTGTGTTACATTATACAACGTGAAACCAAGGCATGACTACGGATGATTTTAATTTGCTCCTTTATACTTTTCTGATTTTCCAAATTTCTACCATGAACACAAACTGCTTTTATGAAAACTTACTCAGAACCAAAGTTACCCAAAAAATTTACCACCTTCAGAAAAATGTTAGTCAAAATATCAATATTTAAGCCAACTCAAAACAGAATATGCTTTGACCAAATGTTCCTATTACTAATTTAATAGACTATTATAGAGTCTTAGGATAAAATGGGTCTTTGAAATCACTTTACAATATGCTACCTGATGTTATTTATCTCTACAGTACTGGAGCCCCACAGCTAGATTCAAGACCCTTCAGGCCTCCAGTCATTTCATACACTTCTTGGTTTCTGTAGAATTCTGGAGCATGGCTGCCCATAGCAGGAACTTGATGCTTACTAACAACAAGCATAGTTCTTAAGGACTCAAAACAAAGGAAATGCACTTATTCATTATTTATCCCCCCAAAACTTCCAAAAGAGGATCTGAGATGGCTTACAGTAAAAGGCTTGTGGAAAATATCATTGTTAGATTTAGAAATTTGTGTGTGTGTGTGTGTGGTACGCGGGCCTCTCACTGTTGTGGCCTCTCCCGTCGCGGAGCACAGTCTCTGGACGCGCAGGCTCAGTGGCCATGGCTCACGGGCCCAGCCGCTCCGCGGCATGTGGGATCTTCCCAGACCGGGGCGTGAACCCGTGTCCCTTGCATAGGCAGGCAGATTCTCAACCACTGCGCCACCAGGGAAGCCCCCTAGAAATTTTTTTAATGGAAAAAATATGCCCCCAATTTAAGCTTATGTACTAAGATTGAGCCTTATTTTACATTTATTTCTGGGCTTTGTAGTAGTCAAGGCAAAAAGGAAAATGGGCGGTATGATTAGTACTATTTGATTTTAAAAGTATACATACTAATTTTTTGAATGAAAACACATTTTTCTGGTACCAGTTCCAAAATATGTTTATTCTTTTCCAAAGAGTATAGAACAACATAGATGAAGCTGTCCTTAATAACCCCCCTTTTTTTTTTTAGAAAATATAGAAACAATCTTAATTTGATTGTTTCTTGCAGTCACCTTTGATCAATGCTAAGGGGGTAAAACTAGAACACATGCCATCAAAGAGAGGGCCAAGCAATTGTCACCCCATTTCTTAGCTCTCTGGTGATGTTACTTGATACAAGCTTAGAATTTCCATACGTGTAGGAATAAGTGGATAGCCTCATAAGTGCCCTTAATGATGATCCCCTCCTCAGAGCTTTTTATGGTTGTAGGATGGTAATCAATTTAAGAGAGAGCTAGAGTCTGGAATGCAAACAGTCGATGTTGCTGATTAAAGAAGAATCCATACGCTTCAAACTACAAGTATGCACTCAACAAGTTTGAGATTCTGCTTTAAAAGTCTATTTTAGGGCTTCCCTGGTGGCGCAGTGGTTGAGAGTCCACCTGCCTATGCAGGCGACACGGGTTCGTGCCCCGGTCCGGGAAGATCCCACGTGCCGCGGAGCGGCTGGGCCCGTGAGCCATGGCTGCTGAGCCTGCGCGTCCGGAGCCTGTGCTCCGCAACGGGAGAGGCCACAACAGTGAGAGGCCCGCGTACCGCAAAAAAATTTAAAAAAAATAAATAAAAGTCTATTTTATGTGTATATATGAAAGAAAATATCAGTTAAGTAAAGTTACTATTCGGAGAATCTTTTGATGCTCTAAATTTTGTTCCAGTTTGATTATTTTAGGATATTATCAAGTAGGCAATTATTTGGGAAGAAAAGATAAAAATCAAATCTTTCTTTTTGGTACACTATCAGGTAACATGGAGAAGTTGAAAGAACAATGAACTTGGAACATGGATACTCTTGCTTTATCTCACACTCTCCCAGTTAGTGGCTTCTCACGACTTTACATAAGTCTTTAATCATTCTGAACCTCATGTTTTTTCCATTCTATATAATGAAAAACATGGACTAGATGAGCTCTAAGATCTCTTACAGTTCTCACGTTCTTTAATGCTATTTTTCCTTTTTTTTACTTTTAACATATTGGTTATGGTTCGGATTGAGCAAATCTTGCCCTTTGTTTCAGTTTTTGGTTCACAGTTCAGTTGAGGTCAAGCCTTGATTCTGAGAGCATTAGCCAATAAGCAAAAGTTGAGCCTCTTTCTTGCATACAACTTAATCTGCAGACTTTCTGGAATAACTAATATACCTAACCTCCAGGAAATAAACAAGTGGGTTCACTAGAGCTGCACTTTTTTTTTTTGTGTGTGTGTGTGTGTGTGTGTGTGTTGTGGCCTCTCCCGCTGCGGAGCACAGGCTCCGGACGCGCAGGCTCAGCGGCCATGGCTCACGGGCCCAGCCGCTCCGCGGCATGTGGGATCTTCCTGAACCGGGGCACGAACCCGTGTCCCCTGCATCAGCAGGCGGACTCTCAACCACTGCGCCACCAGGGAAGCCCTAGTTGCACTTTTAATTAATTTAAATCCAGCTCAAACTGACAAAATCTTCCTAACTCCTCCAACCCAACAAAGCTCATTACTCTCTTCTTTATACTTTCTCTCTCTAACTTTAGACATGTTGATACTGTTAAAGTTATCATACTATATTAAACTTATTTTTCTGCATCCTATATAAACTTGTGAGCTTCTTAAAGAAAAGGGCAAAGGTTTATTTAGCTTAATTTCCTCAGCACAGCAAGTGACACTTTCTAAGCCCTCTATAAATGTTCGATAAACTGAATTGTTAACAAAAAGATACAGAAGTAAAAGAAAGAAAAGAGGAAAGAAGGTAGGAAGGAGATGATTGGCTGCTTCATATCTGATGTCATAATCCCATTGAGGTAGAAGAAAAGCAAATGTAATAGCCAGTTGGTTGTTCTTAGAGCATCATAATTCTACCATCCAGCCAGGAGCCATTTGATCTAGAGAAGTGTAAGAGTCAAACATCTGGGTGGAATAGGCTTTCTGAAAGTCCTTAATTGTGTCTGGTTCATATTTTACCTACATCAGTTAGCTGGAGATATTTTTAATTTGGGATTTTAAGAAGCCAACAAAAGACTGACAGAACCCACTCTCAGTATAGTGAGAGCTGTGTGTGTTTTTCACGCTTGTGTGTAAGAAACCTGTATGCAAGAAGCTACAAGGATATACAGTGGGATCTTCATCATAATTTCCAGTGTTCCCTCACTAGGGACAGTTGCAAACCCTTAGCCAGTGTGGCTAAAGGCATAATCTGTTCTGCTCTGGCCAGGATTCTTTTTCAGGCACCCCAGTCCTCTTCTGTGTGTGCCATGCTATTCTTATCCTACGGCTGTCCGTGTCAGAATCTCAGTCCTTTGGGTTAGGGCCTATATTACCATTTGAAGAAAATCTTTTAGCCTTTGCTGACCCGATTGCATGAAGTGTCCTTTAAATTCAATTTGTATTGGTAGTATTGCCAAAGCACTTTGTCTCTACTCGTAGGTAGAAAACACTAATTTGTCCATTCACTCAGCATTCTGTAACCTGAATGCTCTGTGTTCTCATACTATCAACTTCATTTGGATCTTTTTGTTCTCTGCCACACTGGAAAGAAGCTTCCCCCCGCTGGACAGAAGCAGGGATGCTGTTTTCTGTATAATACCAACAAGCATTCCCTACTCAGTGCTACAGTTCAGAATTTTTCTGTAAAATTATTTCATGCCCACTATTGATTAAACTACAAAAATGAGGAAAATTTTAATATATCACAACTGTATCACCTTAGCATGTAAATAAACTATTGATACTATAGAACATTTGTAGCAAATACAGATTAGAAGAGGGGGGAAAGTAGATTTGGTGTGATTTTTGAGGGTTACAAGATACGCCTCCTATCTCAACCCAGGATTCCATCATTTTAGTTAGTTCAGAAAAGAAGGCATCCTTGCCCTCAAGCTTTTCAGCTTTGCTCGCTAGACTCTTGGCAAATACTTGGCTCTGAGAAAATGGTCATTGAAGGTATGAGCTTAGGACACATTAGGCTGATGCAAAGGTGCAGTGGGTATAATCTACATTATAAGATACCCTTAAACACCTGAGGAGAGGGACGTGGGACAGCATGAGAACAGTCTCTAGGATGAAGGATGTTGAAATAGATCTTTTCGACACATTTGATAAACATTTACTGAATTTCTAGTGTGACAGAAACAACTGCCTTAATCCTAAGGCAAAATTAGACTCAGTCCCTTCTCCCTAGCATCTCACAATCTATTCAGGAGAGAGAGACACAACCATAGTTCATTGTGACAAGTTACAATAGGGTAAATATAAAATTGTATGGAAACACTGACCTTCCTCTACTTCCTCCTCCATCCCCCTGAAGAAAGGAAATTGTAATGCATGTGCACATATCAGCAACACTTAGGTGCCAGTAATATTTTTTACCCAATAGAAAAAAATTAATCCAATAGTCACCCATCAAAGTTACTAAGTACATATGATGTACTTGGTTCCTAATATGTCCAGGATTTGGGGCAACACAGAAGTAGTAACACATTATCCCTATATTTTAATGAGCTTACAGTCTACCCAGGAGCACAATCTATGTGCATGAAAAGTAAAATAACACAAGATAATGTGTTACTAAGTATCAAATGGGTGTCATAGCAAATTGGTGCAATACAGTTAAAAATAGAGAGTAAGGGACCCCTCGTGGCACAGTGGTTAAGAATCTGCCTGCCAATGCCGGGGACACGGGTTCGAGCCCTGGTCTGGGAAGATCCCACATGCCACAGAGAAGCTAAGCCCGTGCGTCACAACTACTGAGCCCACGTGCTGCAACTACTGAAGCCCGCACGCCTACAGCCTGTGCTCCGCAGCAAGAGAAGCCACCGCAATGAGAAGCCCGCGCACCGCAACGAAGAGTAGCCCCGCTCGCCGCTACTAAAGAAAGCCAGCGCGCAGCAATGAACACCCAAGGCAGCCAAAAATTAATCAATTAATTATTTTTTAAAAAGAGCATAATAATGATTGGCTGTAATTGTCAGGCAGAGGTGGAACTGAGGTTGGTGCCTAAAGATGACTGGAATTTGGGGAGGTATGAATTCATAGACCAGAAAGATGGCCAAATAAATAAATTTCAGCTTAGTGGAAGAAATGTGACAATAAAGGCATGCTTGAGGATCACAGGCAGGGGCACGGAAATCAGCAGTTCATGATGGGGAGGAAGATTAAAGAAGTCTTCCCAGGGCTTCCCTGGTGGCGCAGTGGTTGAGAGTCCGCCTGCCAATGCAGGGGACGCGGGTTCGTGCCCCGGTCCGGGAAGATCCCACATGCCGCAGAGCGGCTGGGCCCGTGAGCCATGGCCGCTGAGCCTGCGCGTCCGGAGCCTGTGCCCCGCAACGGGAGAGGCCACCACAGTGAGAAGCCCACGTACCGCAAAAAAAAAAAAAATAAGAAGAAGTCTTCCCAAAAGAAATATCCCTTGAGCTGCGTTTTAGTGGACAAGCTGAAGAATATCTAGATAAAAAAGAGAAATATCCACATATGCAAAGGCACAGAGACATGAAGAACTTGATATGTTCAGACAAATACTTGGGAACTGCAGATACTGCACACGGCAGGAGTGAAGGATGAGTTTGTGGAAGGGGCAGGAAAGGAGGCTAAAAAGAGGTAGACAAGAACCAAAAAGTAAAGGACTATATATATATACATATACATATATATATGTATATATATTACCATAAAGAGTTTGATTTTTATCATGCAAGGTATTGGAGGGTTTTAAGCACCAGGGTGAGGAGAGACATGATCAGGTTTGTATTGTAGAAGGATCACACTAGAAATAGTACAGAATGACTTTTGAGGTTTCTGACAGGATGGTGGTGTCATTCACTAAGAGAACACAGGAAAAGTAGATTGAGGGGAAGTTTTTGAGTTTAATTTTTGGATGGTTTCCTAAGCGCTGCCATGACAAATGATCACAAACTTGGCGGCTTCAAACAACAGAAACTGATTCTCTCACAGTTCTGAAAGTTAGAAGTTAGCAGGGTTGGTTCCTTCTGGAGCCTCTAAGGGAGAATCTGTCTCAGGCTGCTCTCCTAGTTTTTGGTGACAAGTCTTGGCATCCCTTGCCTTGTAGACACATGGCTCCAATCTCTGCCTCTGTCTTCACGTCATCTTCTCCCATGTGTGTGTCTCTGTCCTCACCTCTTCTTATAAGGACATCAGGCATTACATTTACAGCCTACTCTAAATCCAGAGTGATCGCATCTTGAGATCCTTAACTTTATTACATCTGCAAAGACCCTATTCCCTAAAAATGTCACATTCGCAGGTACTGGAAATTAGGACTTGGATATATCTTTTGCAGGAGGAACACTATTTAACCCACTGTAATGTGAATGAATGGATAATGGTCTCTATGTTCTGACTAGTACTCTAGCCTTGCGGAGCTCTGCTTTGCACTTCTAAATGCTAATAATATGTAACAGGCAAAAGGAAGCGCAGACTTAAAGGTTATGTGATATGGTAGAAAAAGCAAACACTTCAGTCAAGTGGACTTAGGTTCAATCCTGGCTAGTAGTTGAAAGCTTGGTTAGGTGTTTAACCTCTATGAGCCTTGATTTCTTCATTTGTAAAATGGGGATAACATGACCTATCTCGTAAGAGTGCTGGGAGAATTGGACTTAAAATATTATTTCAGGAAAAAAAAAGCTTGAAGATAATGCATTTGGGACTGACCTACATCAAAGTTGTGGTCTTATGAGTGAATTTAAAGACTATGCAGGAATTGGCATCAAGGAGAGTAGTGAGGTGTCCTTTCACAGAGCTGGAGATCAGCAAGGAGGAATCCAAGAGAAGGGAATTTTTTTTTTCAGATAGCCTAAGGGGAATTTGGCATTAGGAAGATCAGGTATCTCACCACTTAAGTGCGAGAGAGGTTGGCAAAATCAAGGCAGGGCTGTGGTCTTAGAAACTGGGGTATCAGGCATATTTATAAGACATTTATGAAGTTTCCTTACTGTGTTAGGCATTGGAGATAAAAGAGTGAGTGAGATACGGGCGTTCCAGATAGAGCTCCCTGTTTTTTAGATGAAATTAGACAGGTTAACAAAATAGAATTCAATGCAATCTAAAGTGCGTGTAGAAGACCAAGAGCAGAGTTAAGGGACGGACCAGCTAAAACTGCACATACGCCTGGGAAGGCTTTAAAGAGAATGAGACATTTGAATGGATTTTTGGAGGACATATAAGAGTGTGCTTGGGCTTCCCTGGTGGCGCAGTGGTTGAGAGTCCGCCTGCCGATGCAGGGGACACGGGTTTGTGCCCCGGTCCAGGAAGATCCCACATGCTGCAAAGCGGCTAGGCCCGTGAGCCATGGCCGCTGAGCCTGCGCGTCCGGAGCCTGTGCTCCTCAACGGGAGAGGCCACAGCAGTGAGAGGCCCGCGTACCGCAAAAAAAAAGTGTGCTTGCCAGAAAAAAAGAGAAGGATTTTCCAAGCAGAGGGGAAAAAGGCAAAGCATAGGAAGTAAGGACTACAGGACCAGAACTGGAGACAGGAAATAAGGATCAGTCAAAAGCCCTGTTATCTGAATGGATAATTGGGACCACAGTCAAGACTATTCAAAGAGACTTACTGCTGACTCCCAAAGCATTGGGCTATAACTTATAGTCTTCCTGCCTAAGATGAGGTTTGTCCTAGAGATCCAGGCAGGAGTGAGCCTAGAGATGCAAATCAATTGGTTCCAGCATTTGGGAAAGGATAGGCAGAGACTGATGACCAGGTAGGTACTGACATTAGCCAAAACCAGAGGAGAGAAGGGAAAAGATTATGAGGGACTTACCACGTGAGAGAGTGTCTAACTTAAACTTCACGGCAATCCTCCGAAGTAGGCAGAGAGCGAAACAACGGCTCCAGTCATCGAAAAGCAAAACTGACCTAGTTCCCAGAGAAAGGAAAACTTGGCCAGTACGTTGGTCTCTTTGGTGCTTCCTGCTGAGTTAGGCAGGCCTAGGGCCCAAAGGTGCTTAGGAGAACTGGTTTCGGCTACCTGAGGAACAGTTCTTGAAACGGTTCTTGCACCTTGAATGCCACTGCCCTCTTTTTTTTTTTTTTTTTAAATACGAGGATTATTGGATTATATTGACTCGACTGGGAACAAGGAATGTCTACTCGAGTTACCTGTGTATCTGAGTGGCTTCCTGGTGTGCAGTACATATCTGTTAAATCGGGTTCCCCAGGAGATACATCGACACTATCTCCAACCCACCTCCAATACTACAGAAAAAAGCATCAGACTTCACAGGCCCTCCAGAGCTAAGAAGCATCCCTGAAGTGATTGTATGTCCTCTTAAGGGGTCTCGGTTTTCAAGATTTTCGCTACCTAATCGGCAACTTGTTAACTTTTGCCACATTATCACCACCTCCTTCCTAGTCCACGCGTACTCTCCTCTCTCCAGGGAGATCCCGGACTGTGCAGCAAGGAGGGCTCGGGATGGCACCAGCCCCTCGTGATGGGGAAGGGAGGGCAAAGGGAGAGGCGTCTTCCGTATTTTGAGGGCGCCCTTTCGGAGGAATCCAGAGGCAGCCCGAGGTCGCGAGCAATCCCGGCGCGTGGGAAAACGCGCCCGGAGGCCACCGCCTGGGCGCCGGGCCCCCGCGGCCGCCGCGGGCTCGGAACCTCCCTGCCGGGGCGGGGCGAGGTTGGAGGTGGGGAGGGGCGGTGAGGGGCGGTGAGGGGCTGGGCCCCCCTCCCGCCCCTCCCGCCCCTCCCGCCCCTCCAGGGCGCAAGCGCAGGCGCGCGGGGTGCGGCCGCGGCGGGGAGAGCGGTGGCAGCGGCGGCGGTGGTGGCCAGCGCTGGAAGATGGCGGCATCGGCGGCGGCGGCGGCAGCGGCGGCGGCTGCTGCGGCGGTGGCGGCAGCCGAGCAGGTCTGTGAGCCCCGCCGCGGCCGGGCGCTGGAGGGCCAGCGGAGGCCGGGGTGCTGCCGGCGGGGCCCGCCTAGGGCCGGCGGGGATGACTCCGCGGGGTGGGGCGGGGCGGGAGGAGCTGTCCGCAGTCCGAGATGCTGGCAAAGGCCGGGCGGGACCCCAGGCAGGGGCCCCGGGGCGGAGAAGGAGGAGCGGCCCCGGCCCTCGGCCTGGCCTGGCTGTCCGTCGGCGAGGTGAGGAGGGGTCGCTGTCCTGAGGGCCCGGGAGGCGGCCGTGGCAGCCGGGAGCCTGGGCCAGGTCGTGCCGGGGACGTGCCCTGCTCGGTGGCCAGCGAAGATGCAGGCAAAAATAACCCCAGCCAGCGATCCAAGAGCCTCCCCTGACACCAGCCAAGAAACACTCAGCTGTTGCCTGGGTGTCAGCTTGCAGCCCCTTCGTGTGTGCCATCCCCATATGCTGACATCCACGTTTCTCCTCCCGCTTTGGTTTTTGGAGACAGTCACCAATATAAAACTGTCTCCTATCCAGTTGGTTTAAAATCATTTTTTAAAATGCTTTATCAAGTATTTCCTGATCTGCATTGTAAACGGGTAACTTAGAATAATAGTTTAAAGGGCTATTTTTTTACAAAAAGCAAGCTATACATAGGCACACATGCACACACACATATATACATACCTGTAGTTACTAGGGTGATTTGTTATAATAAATATAATTTTGATAGCCACTTTTTCCCCTTAACTGTTATTTCCTTTCAAAAAGAAAATGTGGTATGATAGTTTCTTTGGGAAAGTCTCATTCTTCAACACTGCTGAAAAAATACACAAGTCAAGTAGCCAACATTCTGTTTCCAGAACTGGAAAGATTTTCTTAGGCAATTAACAGCTTTTAGAGACATAGTAGATAGATATCACTGGAACAGTCATTCTGAGGGACATAAAAAATAAAAGACATGACACCTGCCTTCAAAGCTTAAAGTCAAACTGACAGATAAATGCAGAAAAATCAGCTAAAGATGGTAGGCAAGCTACAGGTCCTAACAAAATGAAATCTAAAGGAATGAGTGAAATTGAAAGGAGACAAAGCTTCTTGAAGTTGTTGAGATTAAAATTGTCCCTTGGCTTTCCTCCTGATTTATCAGTGCCCATTTTAGATGGTTCTTTTTTCATCTGCATCACCTGTTAATGCTCTTGAAGTTCCACTGAACTTCTTTTCTTGCTTTACACCTGCACTGGGCAATCTGATCCATTCCTCAATCTCTGCTTCAGAGTTAGGCGTTTATGTCTCCAGCCTGAACTGAACTGAATTTTCCACAGGCACCCCAAACTCAAAAATGTTGGATTGGATCATATGCACCATTAAAAGGGTTACAGCCATCCATTCAACTCGTTTCACCTCGCCACAAATTTGGGAGCAGGGCGGGCTCAAGGGAACTCAGAAGGGACCCACATTTGGTTTAATGCTCTGCTGTCCCAAGCTTGATATTTGAGCAAAGGGCCTCACATTTTCTTTTTGCTCTGGACCCCACAAATTATGTAGCGGGTCCTACTTGGGAGTCATCTTAGATGCCTCTAAGTCACACTCACACCCAGTCAATCATCAGGTCCTTTCGGTTCTACCTCTTAAGGCTTCTCTCCAATATTCTCTTCATCTGCAGCGCCAAAGCTCAGTCAAGCCTTCATTTGGACTGTTAGAGAAACCTGTTGTTGAAATCTCCATCTCGAAACTCTTCTATTCCAGTTCATCTCTTTTTGGTTTGATTTTGCTATAATGCAGATCTGATTATATCACTGACCTATTTGAAATCTTCAGTAGTTCCCCATTGCCTTCAGGATAAAATTCATCATTCTAGATGTGATACTTACGTCCACTCGTTTTCTAGCCCCTAACCACATCTCACCTCAAGTTTTGTCCCATTCCTATACTCATCCTCTTCACCATCCTCATAAAGCTACCAAAATTAGTTTGCAGAGATGACTTATACTCCAAGTTCCCATGCTGTTCCCTCCGCCTGGAATGCCTTTCTCTGTACTTTGCTTGGCTAACTCCTGTTTGTCCTTCAAGATTCAACTGAAGCCCCAACTTTTCTTAAAAACCTTCAACTGATGCCCCTGCTCGCTAAGTCGAGTGGCATTCCTCTTACGCACTCTTTCAGTATTGTGTGCATTGCCGTACGACAGCACTTGCCGTGTTGAACTGCAGTTGCTAGTGACCCTGTCTATCTACTCTGCTGGCCTATAGGTAAGTTTGTTGAGGGTAGCCGCTCTACCGTGCTCATCTTGGTAGTCCGGAGCCTCTGACATATAGTAACTCCCATAAATGGTAAGTGCGTCAAATGAACAGGAATTGGCAGAGAAAATTAAAGAGTGCATCTCAGGAGGGTAAGTTTTGCCCTGGCTCTCTGTTATGTAGACCTATATTCAAACTCTGGCTAAGATTTTTAAATTGCCCACCTGTCATAAACCCATACTGTGTCTGTGAACATGAGAAGCAAGCACGCTTCCCCTAAGATATTTTACTGCTTTCAGCTGTCACAATGCATGTGCAACTCTAAAATGTTTGAGTGTCAATGCACCCGCGTAGCTGTTGTACCCCATGCAGATATACAACCTACACAACTGTATTCAGCAGCTGGTTTTGTGTTAAATCTGTTGAGTAGATTGAATTATCTTCTACAGAGCCTTTCTTACCGCTTTGTAGAATTTTAAGATTTTTGTCTGCCGCATTACTCACAATGATTATTCCTGTCTTTTTCCATTTTCCATAAGCCCTCAACCAGCCTGCTACCCGTGCCACCACAATAAGATTCCAGCTGCCCTCTCCACTCTTTCTCGGCAGATGACCTTGTCTAGTACGTCCCCAGGGAAAAGAAGAATTTTGGTTTTTTTTCTCTTCTTGGTGTGAACCATTTCAACGAGGTGGGAACGCATCCTTTAAGACTGGTTTCTCCTGTGCTATCACTTTTCTTTCCTATCTCCTGAAAGATCTTATTTCCCTCATTATCCTGCCCTACTCTGAGGTCTTTGACCTTTGCCCTTCTTGGCATCTTTCCCTCTGCCATCAAACATACAAGTGTTCCTGCAAAATGTTGTGAGGAGAGGACGAAGAGATACTAACAACAACAAGAACAAGCACAATTTTCCTCCAACAGTACATAATTCTTTAGTCTTCTGTGTTAACACTTCTGTCTTTCTGGACTCGAAAATAAATGCATACATGCTGGCATCCTTTCAGGACTATCCCTACTTACCAATTTGCTGCTCAGAGTTCATATTTGAAAGTCACAGAGGCACTTCTTGACAAGTTCAGCAACACTGCACATCCGTAGTTTTCTTGTATGTCTCATTTTCCACTGTTCCTGCACGTTTAAAGTTTTCCACGGGTACATCCTTGGCTTTTTATTCTCTTCCTCTATAGTGTTTTTTACAGCAAACTGATGTGGTCTCATAGATTTAATTTACCTTGAAGATGAAGACTCTCAAATCTGTATTTCTAGTCCTGACCGACCTAATACCCCATCCCATCCTTCCCGTTGCCTTTAAGGCAGGTGGTTATTTCTCAATCAGTTCAAATACAACATGTGTAAAATCTTCTCCCTGCTTCATTCCCCATATTTAAAGAGTCACCATTCAGTAAACATGAGGGGCTTTTTTTTTAACCTGCTACAAATTCACTTAACTCTTCTCTTGAAGTATATTTTAAATCTATCCTTTTCCATCCCACCTTAGCTTAGGCCCTCAATACTTCAGGCCTCCATTACCACAGCATCCCAACAGCCTACTTGCTCGTTTTCCTCTTTCCCGTGTCTCCTACAAATGCCCACACATTGAGCATCCTGAAACGTATGTCATTCATCTTCAGAGACTTCCAGTGACTCCCAAATCAGCAGACATAAAGACTAGAGTTTGTACCCAGATGTCCAAAACCTCACAACCTATTCTCCATTTCCAACTTGATTCTTCTTCATTGCCAGATTTGACCCACCTACTCCTGGTTTCCCTGACAACTCCAAGCCCTCCTGTCTCTTCTCCCATGAACTCCACAGGATGTATTGTCTCAACTATTGATTTTGGCATCCGAACATACAGAGCATTTTATTGCATTGCTAACTGTTTTGTGTACCCAGATCACATTTGTAATATCTGGAGGATAAGGATCTTGTCCTATATTGCTTTTGTATTCCTATTTATAGTATTAGTGTTTAAGCATAAAGTGCTTAATAAATGCCTATTCAATACATTAATTTTCTCAGAGCTCTGAAAAATATGAACATTGGGCAGTATTCCATTCTACTCCTTCCGTTTGTGTTCATGATGTACCAGATTATTACCTAAAATGACTTTCAACCATAGTCGAAAGTCAGAGGTTCTCAAACTCTTTGGTCTCAGGTTCTCTTTATACTCTTTTTTTTTTTTAAGATTTTTTTTTTTTAACATGTGGACCATTTTTTAAGTCTTTATTGAATTTGTTACAATATTGCTTCTGTTTTGGTTTTTTGGCATGAGGCATGTGGGATCTTAGCTTCCCGAACAGGGATCAAATCTGTACCCCCTGCATTGGAAGGCAAAGTCCTGACCACTGGACTGTCAGAGAAGTTCCCATCTTGGTACTCTTAAAAATGACTGAGGGGGCTTCCCTGGTGGCGCAGTGGTTGAGAGTCCGCCTGCCGATGCAGGGGATGCGGGTTCATGCCCCGGTCTGGGAAGATCCCACATGCCGCGGCGCGGCTGGGCCCGTGAGCCATGGCCGCTGAGCCTGCGCGTCCGGAGCCTGTGCTCCGCAACCGGAGAGGCCACAGCAGTGAGAGGCCCGCGTACCGCAAAAAAAGAAAAAATGACTGAGAATCCCAAAGAGCTTTTGTTTATGTGGGTTATATCTGTTGATATTTACCATATTAGAAATTTAAATTGGGAAATTTTGTAAACACAGGAGTATACAAACACACATTCCATTAGCTGTTAGAGCAATGGTGTCATCACATATGGTCATGTAGCCTCTGGAAGCTTCACTGTACAGTTGACCCTGGAATGAAGCAAGGGTTAGAGGCGCTGATCCCCACACAGTCAAAAGTTCACGTATAACTTTTGACTCCCCCAAAACCTAAACTAATAGAATGCTGTTGACCGGAAGCCTTACTGGTTACCTAAAGTCAATTAACATGTATTTTGTACGTTATATTTGTTATATACTGTATTCTTACAATAAAGTAAGCTAGAGGAAAGAAAATGTTATTAAGAAAATCATAAGGAAGGAGAAAATACATTTACAGTACTGTACTGTCTTTATCGATACCATAAATTTATGTCGTCTGTTTACAAGCTGAATCATCTGTCAGCACCTACATCAATATTGTCTTATATGGTACAAAACACTGTAGATGTTATACATATTACTAACACTGGACATCAAAAATGAAAAGATAATGTGGAAAAGAAATTCATATTTATTTACGTGCATAAGGTTTCATGCATTGATAACGAAGAAGCAGCAGTATGGTTGCTTTACAGTAGCCTCGTGTAATCAGTACAATTCCTTCACAGTAGCCTAACCTATACACTAATGAAAGGATCGTAATAAAATTTTTTATGGCATAGAGTATCACAGTCATATTCATAATATCTTTTTTAAAAAACCAGTTACATGGGATGATAGGCTGATACACAATTTCTCCAGTTATGAGAGAGACTGTACAGTAATGTAATTCTTTGAAAGCAAAGTTATAAAACAGTAAGAAAACTAGCATTATTAATTTTATACTAAATATCACTAAACTTATGTATCTACATATATTTTATGCATTCATGACACACCTTTTTCTTAATTTTTTTGATATTTCTAGGCTACACAGTTTATCTGCAAGTTTTTTCAAATTGTTGCAGATCTCCAAATTTTTTTCCAGTATATTTACTGAAAAAAATCCACATGTAGGGCTTCCCTGGTGGCGCAGTGGTTGAGAGTCCGCCTGCCAATGCAGGGGACACGGGTTCGTGCCCCGGTCCGGGAAGATCCCACATGCCGCGGAGCGGCTAGGCCCGTGAGCCATGGCCGCTGAGCCTGCGCGTCCAGAGCCTGTGCTCCGCAACGGGAGAGGCCACAGCGGTGACAGGCCCGCATACCACACACACACACACAAAAATCCACGTATAGGTGGACCCATGCAGTTCAAATCCATGTTGTTCAAGTGTCATCTGCATATTCATGGGAGAAGAAGAGTAAAAAAAGAAAATAACATCTTAGTGTTATTTTGAAAATAATTTGCACCCTCCAGACACTTGAAAGAGTTCAGGGGACCCCTCCAGGGCTTCCCAGCCCGTATTTTGAAAACTGCTTGTCTAGGATAATGTTAACTTTAGCCATTTGGAGTGATGAATAAAGTGTATTAGCCTTTCCAAATTATTTTCATATAAATGAAAAACTATATACAATTAAACAAATCGTTATAAATCATTAATTAAAACAAGATTACCCACTGTAGAATGTGTATGTTAACTCTTCCCCCAAATGAGGTAGCTGTTCAGTTTACTGACGGTAGGACTATTCAAAGCAGACAGTAGAAATATGTTATCAGATGGTCACACTGAAGGTTCTTCTCTATGACCCTTCTCAGCATAGTCATGTCCTTACTTGGAGCCTGCAGCTCAACACGACTTGAGGTTTATTGGTGGAAAATATATCACTATCCAATTCAGCTTCCTTTAGTTATGAATTTGCACCTAACAAATAAATGCATCAAAAAGAGAGGGTATAGCTGCTCCATTGTGTTGTATTTTGTTTTTAGCAAAGTTCCAATGGTCCTGTAAAGAAGTCCATGCGTGAGAAGGCTGTTGAAAGAAGGAATGTCAATAAAGAGCACAACAGTAACTTTAAAGCCGGGTATATTCCAATTGATGAGGATCGCCTGCATAAAACGGGACTGAGAGGGAGAAAGGGCAATTTAGCCATCTGTGTGATTATCCTCCTGTTTATTCTGGCTGTCATCAATTTAATTGTGAGTATTTAGTACAGAATATTCTTAATTACCATGGGGAATTTTTCTTCTGTCTTTTAGTCAAATCATGGACTCTCTTCCTATCGTTTTTCTCAGGACCCTCTTTCTTCTTTCTATACAGGCATACCGTGTTTTATCACACTTAGCGTTATTGCACTTTGCAGATACTGCGTTGTTTACAAATTGAAGGTTGTGGCAACCCTGCATCAAGCACATCTGTCGGTGCCATTTTCCCAACTGCATTTGCTCACTTCAGTCTCCATGTCACAGTTTGGTAATTCTCACAATATTTAAAGCTTTTTCAATATTAGTATATTTGTTATGGTGATCTGTGATCCGTGATCTTTAAAGTTACTATTGTAATGTTTTTGGGTTGCCACTAACCACATCCAGGTAAGATGGTGGATTTAATTGATAAATGTTGTGTACGTTCTGACTACTCCATTGACTGGCCGCTCCCCGTTTCTCTCCCTCTTCTCGGACCTCCCTATTCCCTGAGATAACCCTACAACGGCCTCTAAGTGTTCAAGTGAAAGGAGGAGTTGCAGGTGTCCCTCACTTTAAACAAAAGTTGGAAATGGTTAAGCTTAGTGAGGAAGGCATGTGAAAAGCTGAGATCAGCTGAAAGCTAGGCCTCTTACGCCAAATACTTAGCCAACTTGTGAATGCAAAGGAAAGGTTCTTGAAGGAAATAAAAGTCCTACTCTAGGGAACATATGAATGATAAGAAAGCAAAACAGTCTTATTGCTGATATGGAGAAAGGTTTACTGGTCTGGGTAGAAGATCAAACCAACTACAACATTCCCTTAAGTCAAAGACAAATCCAGAGCAACGCCCTAACTCTCTTCAATTCTGTGAAGGCTGAGAGAGGTGAGGAAGTTGCAGAAGAAAAGTCTGAAGCTAGTAGAGGCTGGTTCATGAGGTTTAAGGTTTCATGCTATGAAGCCGTCTCCATAATATCAGAGTACAAGGCGAAGCAGCAAGTGCTGATGTAGAAGCTGCAGCAGCTCATCCAGAAGATCTAGCTAAGATAAGTGATGAAGGTTGCTACACTAAACAACAAATTTTCCATGCAAACAAAACAGCCTTCTATTAGAAGAAGATGCCATCTTGGACTTCCATAGCTAGAGAGGAGAAGTCAGTGCCTGGCTTCAAGGCTTCAAAGCTTCAAAGGACAGGGTGACTCTCCGTTAGGGGCTAAGGCAGCCAGTGACTTTAAGTTGAATCCAGTGCTCATTTGCCATTTGGAAAATCCTAGGGCCCATAAGAATTATGCTAAATCTACTTCTGCCTGTGCGCTATAAACGGAACAACGAAATCTGGATAACTGCACACCTGTTTACAACATAGTTTACTGAATATTTTAAGCTCACTGTTAAGATCTACTGCTCAGAAAAAAAAGATTTCTTTCAAAATATTACACCTCATGGACAATGCATTGGTCACCCAAGAGCTCTGATGGAGATTAGTGTTGTTTTCATGCTTACTAACACAACATCCATTCTGCAGCCCACGGATCAAGCAATAATTTTGACTTTCAGGTCTTATTATTTAAGAAATACATTTTTTAAAGCTATAGCTACCATAGATTATGATTCCTCTGATGGACCTAGGTGAGGTTAAGTTGAAAAGCCTCTGGAAAGGATTCATCATTCTAGATGCCATTAAGAACATTAGCAGTTCTTGAGAAGAGGTCAAAATATCAAAGTTAACAGGGGTTTGGAAGAAGTTGATTCCAGCCCTATGGATGACTTTGAGGGGTTTAAGCCTTCAGTGGATCAAGTAACTGCAGATGTGATAGAAATAGCAAGATAATTAGAATTAGAAGTGGAGCCTGAAGATGTGACTAAATTGCTACAATCGCATGAAAAAACTTTAAAGGATAAGGAGTTGCTTCTTACGGATGAGCAAAGAAAGTGTTTTCTTGAAATGGAATCTACTCCTGGTGGAGATGCTGTGAAGATTATTGAAATGACAATAAAGAATTTAGACTATTACATAAACTTAGTCGATAAGGCAGTGGCAGGGGCTGCCTGAGCTGCTTCCAAGCCTTAAGAATGTTTGCGTCTCCGTGAAGCCCTGCTGTACCTAAGTTTACCAGGAGATTTGGGTCGGAGTGGGGCTGACGGGCTTCATCGTTTATAAAATCAGGAGTGCTGATAAAAGCAGTAAAGCCTTGAAAGCTTCCAGTCCTATGCCTGCTCATGGTCATCATTAACCAGCTTTACTTGGATGGGACATCGGTCTGGCTGTACTGTGGGAATGTGGGACATCATGCACACTTGTAGCAGTGCCGCTGTCCTCGAGCACGAATAGACATACCTGTGAGATACCCCCTACAAAAAGAAAGAGATTAAATAAAGCAGTGGCAGGATATGAGAGGATTGACTCCAATTTTGAGAGAAGTTCTACTGTGGCTGAAACGCTATCAAACGGCATCACATGCTACAGAGAAACCGTTCGTGGAAGGAAGAGTCAGTGCAGCAGACTTCATTGTGGTCTCACTTTAAGAAATGGCCCCAGCCACCCCAGCCATCAGTGACCACCACCCTGGTCAGTCAGCAGCCGTCAGCGTCAAGGGAAGACCCTCCACCAGCAAAGAGATTACAACTTGCTAAACGCTCAGGTGATGGTTCGCATTTTTTAGCAAAAAAGTATTTTCTAATTAAGGTATGTACATTGGTTTTTTGGGGTTTTGGTTTTTTGGTTTTTTCAGCCACATCGCATGGCTTGTACAGGACCTTAGTTCCCGAACCAGGGATTGAACCCCGGGACCCCGGCAGTGAGAGCGCCGAGTCCTAACCACTGGACTGCCAGGGAATTCCCTATACATAGTTTTTTTAGACATAATCCTGTTGCACACGTAATAGACTACAGTATAGTGTAGCCATAAGTTTTATATGCGCTTGGAAACAAAAAAGTTTGTGTGGACTTGCTTTATTGCAATATTCGCTTTATTGTTGTTATCTGGAACCAAACCCACAATTTCTCTAAAGTATGCCTGTATATGTTTTATCTCTTATTGAATTTTAATGAATATTTTCTATATGAAAACTTAGTATGTTAATATTGCCATGCACTAATTTTATTTAGGAAAAAATGTTCATAGACTCTTTCCTTTAAAAGACTTAAATTTTAGGGCTTCCCACAATGCAGGAGACACGGGTTCAAGCCCTGGTCCGGGAAGATCCCACATGCCACAGAGCAACTAAGCCCATGCGCCACAACTACTGAGCCTGTGTTCTAGAGCCCGTGCTCCACAACAAGAGAAGCCACCGCAATGAGAAACCCGCACACCGCAACGAAGAGTAGCCCCCACTCGCCGGCAACAAAGACCCAATGCAACCAAAAATAATTGATTAATTAATTAATTAATTTTAAAAAATAAAATAAAAAAGAAGACAACTTTTAAAAGGTTAGAGTCAACTCAATAGAAGAGACCTTTGCCAAGATGATTTTACTGCCTTCATCTCTCCTAAAAATATACTCCTTCCTGTTTTCATTCAACTTTTCCAAAATTTGCTCTTGCCTCCCCAGCTAGATTTTAAAATTGTAAACCTTGGATGGCAGTAAAGCGTTATATTTTGTAGTCCTAAATCTCTGTTATAAAAGAATGAAAGGATATGAGGTAGACTGGTTTACACTAAGGTGTGAGGAACTGGTGTGTTGCCTTTTCCAAAGATATTTGCTTTCTTAAAGAAAGGGGTTAAATTTGAACCCCTCTGGCATGTGTGTGGATAGATATTTTCAGAGAGTGATTATTGGTATCCCTGAGACCAATCATGAACATGGATGCAGCAGTTCTAACGTAATTTCACTTACTACTGTATTTTTTTACTTCTAATACTCTCAAACCAGTCCATTGTATTTTATGTACATCCAAAACATTTGTGTCTAATTCTTCACTTAAATCAAAAAGAGCTGATACTGTAAATAGCTTTACTAGGAGCACATGTTCTGAATTTATTTTATTTTAGAAATTTATTTTTTTGGAAAGTTATGGTTAAGATGGCAAAAAAAAAAAAAGACATTTTCATCCCCTTCTGCTTTAAAAGCTGATCCTTAGGTGACAATGTCAAGAATCAGAAATACCTTGGAAGAAAGTGGGAGGCAACCGAAATCCTGAACCGTAATATATGAAGACAAAAAGGAGGAGGAGTGGCAAATAACTTACTAGAGAAGAGAAACTGCATGTTGGGGGAGAGGGTTGCAGGGGGCATTGGTGGAAGTGTCTTGCAGAATCCTGAAAAGCCTCAGGAACTGGAAGTACAAGTGCCTTGAAAAGTAGGAGTGAAGGGGGAACTGAAAACAGAGAGCTTGTTTGAAAAGTCCATAGAAGAAGGCATGCAATCCCCAGCCTCCCTCTCCTTCCAGGCAGCAGTTAGGCAGCCAGCCCTCCTAACCCCACACTGAACCAGAGGGGATTCTTTCTGCCTGAGGATATTGCCAAGAGGAGGATAGGGATGGGTTTCCACACTGAAGGCAGGAAAGTCTATATCCTGAGCACTGAGGCTCCCGTATCCTCATCCTCCAGCTCCAGCTCCCTGTACCAGGCTTACATCCCCCAGCAAGAGATAAAATAGCCTGCTCTGGAGAAACCGAAGAACATAGAGAAAAAACCTGAAGATACACATGGCAGGTCCCTGTGAAAAAGCCACCTAATCTCCCTACTGTGAAGCCTGTCAGTCACAAGTGCCACCCCACCCAGAGAACTTTCCCTGAACTTTTTATAACCGCTCTGTTAACTATGAACACAGAGCCACCAGGGATCAGTAGATTTTTATGGAAAGCTCCCAGAATTGAGAAATGATTGAGACCAAAAGCACCCAAACCATGGGGAAAGTGGGCATTCAGGGAAATGGAGAAAGTGCAACAAATGACAGGAAACTTAAAAGAATTAAAGCACACAATCAATAGCTTCAGAGAAGTCAGAGGATATTGCATCCATTAAACAAGGATACTGTGCCATTAAAAAGAAGCAGTTAAAGAATATGGAAGAACTCATAGAAATACACATACATGGATGGATGGATGGATAGATAGATAGACATTGGAAGATAAAAGAAAATCTTCCACAAAGTTCAACTAAATTAAAGAATGAATCCAGGAACATTCTGTTAATTGGAGTTTTAGAAAGAGAGAAGAAAAAACACAATGGGAAGAAAGTTATCAAATAAATAAATCAAGAAAGAGTCCTAGGACAGGTTGAAAACTACCATTCTGGATCCAGCATAGGTATAAAAAAAAAAAGACTCACACCAAGGCTATTACTGTGAAATTTAAGAAGACCAGGAATAAAGAGATGATCCTAAACTCTTCCAGAGAATTAAAAAAAAAACGGGTTTTGTATAAAGAACACAAAATCAGAGTGGCATCGGACCCTGTCAAAAGCAGTGCTGGAAACTAGAAGGCAAGAAAGCAAGGACCTTCAAGATTCAGAGAGAAAATAATTTCAAATCTAGAAATGCATACCAAGCTAAACTCTCAGTCAAACGTGAGGAATTACAGAGACATTGTTTTAGCCACGCACACTCTCAAAAAATATTTCACATACATTCTTTTTAAAGAAGCCCCGGGACAATGTGCTCTACCAAAAGAAGGTACTAAACCGAGAATGTTGAAGACAAGGATACCGGAAACTGGGTATCCTGCATGGGAGAAAGACGAAAGGAAGTTCCAGCATGAAAGTGAATGGAAAGCTCGTGGTTATAGCCGTGCGACAGACCCAGAGGGCAGGAGCTCAGACTGGAGCAAGAAGATGAGGGTTCGTTCCGGAAAGATTTCCTGGGAGAGGCAAATAGAGCTAATACATTTTCTGGGAGGTTTGGACTTTTAGAACATTTTATTGAGAGACATTTTACAGAAATGTTGGAGAGTTTGAAAAAACTTAGTCTGATTTTCAAAGAAACTAAGCAAATGAAAGAAGGACAAATATTAAACTCTGAAAGACACAAAGTACAAGAAGGGAACTGCCATCATAGTGCAGTATTTGCCTTAGCAGTGAACAATATTTACATTGTTGTAATACTGAAAATACTGAACATGGATTTAACCAAAACTTGAGATTGGAGTTGGAGGAGAAGAAATATAAATGAGCTAAAATTCTCATCTGCTAAAATAGGAAATTGATAGATACAACCTAAAATTGATCAGTGAAGAAATAACATATACTTATTATTTAGAAATATGGAGATAAATTCTAGACGAAACGGCTAAGATTGTTGAAAGTGGTTGTTCTGGGACGAGGTATAGGGGAGGTAGAAGAAATAAACTAATCTTTTTTTTTTAATTATAGAACCTTTAGCACTTTTTTTTTTTTTTTTTTTGGCGGTATGTGGACCTCTCACTGTTGTGGCCTCTCCCGTTGCGGAGCACAGGCTCCGGACGCACAGGCTCAGTGGCCATGGCTCATGGGCCTAGCCGCTCCACGGCACGTGGGATCTTCCCGGACCGGGGCACAAACCCGTGTCCCCTGCAACGGCAGGCGGACTCTCAACCACTGCGCCACCAGGGAAGCCCACCTTTAGCACTTTTTGACTTTTAGTTATTGGTATGTAATACCTTGATAAAAATAAAATTGGTTTTGTTTGTAAGTGGAAACCCAATTGATGTGTTCATCTCACTGATGAAACATTTTAGGAAGTTTAATCCTTTAGCAACTACCTTTCCTGTTTGTTTACTGATTATGTTAAATGTATGCTACCTATTATCAGTGGGCTTGATTTCTTTTTTAGGTAACACTTGTTATCTGGGCTGTGATTCGCATTGGACCAAATGGCTGTGACAGCATGGAGTTTCATGAAAGTGGCCTGCTTCGATTTAAGCAAGTGTCTGACATGGGAGTTATACACCCTCTTTATAAGAGCACAGTAGGAGGAAGGCGAAATGAAAATTTAGTCATCACTGGCAACAACCAACCTGTAAGTAACCACATTAATTGAGGAACATTAGAGAAAAATTCTTCGTAAAAACCTAGAGTTGATTACTGGAAATGGATATTTTCCTTTAAAGAAAATTCATAATATATTTAATAATATTGTTGGTCTTCTCATCCATCTATTACTGTTAGATACTTTCTTAATATTCTAGATTTTGTCCCATGGTAGCATTTTCTGGGATAGATATAATTACTGTAAGAATACATAGTTTGCTCTTTTCTCCTCCATATGAGGAAACCATTTAAAAAAGCACCTTCCCAGGTTAGAATACCCTCTACTCTCTGGGAGTCTGGAAGAGAATATGCCAGTCTAGTCAGTGGCAACCCCTGTCAAGTGGCTACTATAACGTAGGTTTTCAACTGACCAGAACCTCAAGGAGGCATCCTTACTGCCCCGCCCGTCTTAGCTCTGGGTCCCTGTGCTCTGCGACCATCTGTGTCTGCCAAGCATTACAGCAAATAAGCATGTTAAGCCCTCGTTTTAAAGGACTCTTCTCCCAAGTGGGTGGAGGGAGTCAGAGAGAGGCAGTTAAAATCATTAGGAGTTAAGCCTGCTATTGTAGAGTTTTTTTAGAATGTTCTTGATGAATTTTGGATGCAGTCTTGTTCGAAAACATATTCATGATAAAGTGTTTTTCTGAAGATTGTTTTTCAGCAAGGGACGACAAAGCTCAGTGTAGAAAAGAACAAAACTTCTATCATAAGTGACATTGGTGTGCAGTTTTTCGACCCAAGGACTCAAAATATCTTATTCAGCACAGACTATGAAACTCATGAGTTTCGTTTGCCAAGTGGAGTGAAAAGTTTGAATGTTCAAAAAGCATCTACTGAAAGGGTATGATTTATTTTCCTTGCTTTTATTAACGGAAGAGAATTATTATCTAAAGTTACAAAGTGTGTGAGGTGGGGGGCAGGGGCAGCTTTACTGATAAAATGCTATGAATGAAGTGACTCCAGAGCAGCGGAAAGGATTAGTTCTAGATTTGTCATCAACTAGTTTATGTGACCATTATCAAATCATCTCTCTTTATCTCTACATGTGTGAAATGTGAATTAAAACACTTGCTTTCATATTTTGTCGTTGAAACGCCTCCTCCTCTATCTCTAATAATAATCCTCACTTTAATTTAGAAACTCTTCATCACTACTTTTTTTTTTTAATCTTCAGATTACCAGCAATGCTACTAGTGATTTAAATATAAAAGTTGATGGGCGTGCTATTGTGCGTGGAAATGAAGGAGTATTCATTATGGGCAAAACCATTGAATTTCGCATGGGTGGTAATATGGAGTTAAAGGCTGTGAGTATTTTTTGATTTTAAGAGAATTATTAGATTCTTGGGTACATAAGTCCTTATGTGGAAAAAGAGTTACGAAAAATGATAATGTAGTTGTATTTTTCGGACATGAAAAGATGTTCAAAGTGGATTATGAAGTGAAAGAAAGTTATAGAACAATCTGTGAAATATCTCATCTTTATTTTTCAGATTATGTGTATGTTTATAGAAACCTAGAAGGGTATGCCAAAATGTCAACAATGGTTAGTTATGGGTAGCAGGGTAACAGATGATTTTCATTTTATTTCTGTTTGCCTGTTATTTTCTGAATTTTTTTTTTTTTTTGCATAATGATACCTGTGTTATTTTAAAAGGCAAACAAACAAACAAGCAAAAAGCTTCCAAAAGAGAATTCTCAGTATGCATGCCCTGAAGTTGATAGGGTTTTTTTCAGTTAAAGATTTTTCACATCTCTTCATGGGTTTTGTGTCTAGTGATGTGAAAATCAATTAGCAAATATATTAAATGTATTTTTAATTATACATCTATTATTAATTGTAAAGGAAAAAGATTTTGCCTTTATTATACCTGTTGAAAAGTAAACTTTTCTTTGTGCCTCACAGATTATATCTGAACTTTAATAAGTAACATATTTCATTTAAGGGGGCCATAAGTTCGAAAACATTTTCCCTGCTCACAATTCTGATCAAAGTATATTTATTCAAAATGTCTTTGGGCATCTGCTCTATGCTACCTAATTAAAGCTAATTAAATTTGTGCTACTAAGCATTAAATGACAAAAGTTAAACCTAAGGACTTATAAAATAGTTCTTTCCTTTTAAAAAATTTATTCATAGTTCTTGAAGGAAAAAACTTTAAAAAATTAAGTTCTTTCACTTTCATAAATATCTTTTCCCCCTGAAGAATATGTTCCAATCTCTAAATAATAAACATGAACATAAAATGTGATTCTTGCCAGAAACTCAATAGTAGTGCTGAGTATTGTTTGCATACATTGTAGAAAGAAGCCATTCCTCTGAGAGAATAATAGTGTTGAAGAATGGTCACAGTGGGGCTGTTGTTCTCTGCATCAGAAACTCAAAGCAGCAAGAGATGTGATTGATTTGTTTATAACCATTAGCAAGTCACCTAAATCTTTTAAGTTTTTCTACCTGAAAATTCTACCTGTTGTTAATATGACATATTTTGAAATACATATACACACATATCAGTTTCTCCACAGTTAAAAAAAAATAAACCAGTATGGAAAAGATAATTAGCTTTATAATTCAGCTAATATCAGAGGTTAGTTTTTAAGTGTATGGCTAGTCATTAGAAAGAATTTTATCAATCAAACTGCTTTTTAAAAAAAAATTGCTAAGACAAATATTATATCACTTATATGTGGACTCTAAGAAACAGTACAAATGAATCTATATACAAAATAGAAACAGACTCACAGACATTAAAAACAAATTTATGGTTACCAAAGGGGAAAGGAAGGCAGGGAGGGATAAATTAGGAGAATGGGATTAACAGATACAAACTACTATATATAAAACAGATAAGCAACAAGAATTTAATAACCTATAATGGAAAATAACCTGAAAAAATATATATATGACTGAATCACCTTGATGTACACCTGAAACTAACACAATATTGTAAATTAACTATACTTCAATTTAAAAAAAAAAAACCTACTTTAGCAGTTTAAAGAAAGTAAAATTACATAACCACAAGATGGCAGCGTTAGAACAAAATTTGAAAATTCCATACACTATCACTACATAGTCAGTTAGCCGTTTCCATTACTTCATAATCAACTTTCGTTGCTTTAAATACCCTCTATAAGCTGATGACTCTCAACTTTGGAACTCCTTCTTTCTCCTCTGAACTAAGTAAGATTCACATATCCAGCTGCCTTCTTACCTGTCCACTTCAATATCTAATAGGCATCTCAAACTCAACAAGTCTAAAGTCTTCATATCCTCCTTCCCTCCCCAAACATGCATTTCTTTGTGTTCCCATCTTGTTAAATGGTACCCATTATTTCGTCAGCAAAGCCTCTGGGCTCTACCTTCAGAAGATGTACAGAGTCTGGCTGATTCTCACCACCACCACCACACCATGGTGTAAACCAGCATCGTTTCCTGCCTGCACTGCTAGAATAGCCTCCAAAGTGGTCTCCCTGTTTCGTCTTTCACCCCTGTATTCAGTTCTCTGTACAGCAGCCAGAGCGATCCTTTTGAAAAGATCGTCACTTCTCTGTTCAGAACCTTCCAAATGGCTTCCCGTCTGATTCAGAATAAAAGCCAAAGTCCATACCCTGGCCTTATATGTCTGGCCCCTAGTTATTTCTTTGACTCATCTCCTACCTACCAGTCGACTCCCTCTCTCTGTCCTTCAACCACTCTGGCCTCCTCTCTGTTCCTAGAACACAAGGCACATCCTCACCTTGGGGCCTTTGCGTATGTGCTTCCCTCTGCCCAGTTACCCACATGCCCTAGTCCCTCATGTCATCCAGTTTCCATCAGACTGTGACCTTATCAGAGAGGCCTTCCCTGACCATCCTCTGGTCACTCTCTCTCCACTCACCCTGACTTGCTTTTCTCAGATGATGTCCTGTTTGTTTTACCTCTTCAGGTGTTTGTTGTCTGCCCCTCCCCAGTAAATGGGGATTTGGACTTTGCCTGTCTGTTGACTGCTGCATTCCCAGCACCTAGAATAGTATCTGACACATAGGAGACCTTTAATAATTATTTGTTGAATGAATAAAAAGAAGAAAAGGGAAGAAGGGAGAGAGAGGGTTAGGAGTTCCAAAAAAGAGAGGGTCTGCAATACAAGAATGTTCCTGGGATAGTGGGCTTGAAGAAGAGAACTTCCAGGCAGTTTTCTTTGAGTGCCTGGGCTTCAAAATTGTATGGTTTGAATCTTCATTTATGGTGTCACACAAAAACATTGGAAATTCAAATTACTTTTCTCTAGGAGAAAAACAGTCTTTTTCTTCTTAGCGTCAGAAATGTATCAATCAGCAACTTGGTTAAAACTCTCTTAGGAAATAATAAATGAAAATGATCTGAGACTTTATCAGTATTCGTCTTATTGTGCACTTAGGAATTTTGATATAATTTTTAACTAATTGAGAAATAAATTGTGTTAACAAGTGTACTGATACACATTGTGAACAATTACTAAGAGGTCACTAGGTGAATTTTGATTGGTTTGGGGTTTTTGTTGTTGTTGTTTCGGTCATGACTTTTTCTTGCTGCCTTCTATTCTTGCTAATATTTCAGTGAGTGTTGTTTATTAATCTTGTTCTCGCCCTACTTGTGGATGCAAACAAGCCATATATGAGTTTTCTCCTGATAGGAAAACAGCATCATCCTGAATGGAACTGTGGTGGTCAGCACAACTCGCCTCCCTAGTTCCTCCAGCGGAGACCAGTTTGGTGGTGGTGACTGGGTGCGCTACAAGCTCTGTATGTGCGCTGACGGAACCCTCTTCAAAGTACAGGTGACGGGCCAGAACATGGGCTGCCAGACCTCAGACAACCCCTGTGGAGACACTCACTAGAAGAACCCGAGAGGGCGTCAGTAGGTTCAGATCGTGACTTGACTTTTTTTTTTTCAGAGTAGGCATGCAAATCATGTTTTTACAGAGTTTGTGATAACTCGTAATTATTTTATCTGCAGAGCACTGCTGTATCTATTATATAGTCTCCATGTTTAAAATAGTCTCAGAGAGCCTAAATTCTAATACATTTCATTAAGTTGCACTGATCTTCAATTTACAGTTCTCTAAAACAATTAAGAGAAGTGAATACAATCAATATTAATCTTTAAAGAAGTGTTTTTAAAATGCCACTTTTCCTTGTCTAAAGGCTAAAGGTCTGAAGCAACTGTTTAGACTCACTGTAAGTAAGCTTTTGGTAACTAATGGGGATAGACCCACTTAAGACGTTTAAAGGTACACCATCAGTAAATGTTACATGCTCTGTCTTTTGGCTTCTAAGAGGAAAGACAGATTTTTTTTTTTTTTTCTTTGCGGTACGCGGGCCTCTCACCGATGCGGCCTCTCCCGCTGCGGAGCACAGGCTCTGGACACGCAGACTCAGCGGCCATGGCTCACGGGCCCAGCCGCTCCGCGGCACGTGGGATCCTTCCGGACCGGGCAGGAACCCACATCCCCTGCATCAGCAGGCGGACTCTCAACCACTGCGCCACCAGGGAAGCCTGGAAAGACAGATTTTTAGTGCATTGACTTTCAGCCGTATTCTCACATGCAAGTGAGGTCGTTAAAGAACTTCGCATATGGGAGTTAGTAAGAAACTATGGTTCCTTAGTTTTGCACTAGGAAGAAAATACTCTAATAGAATGTATACTCATTAAATATTGGTAAATATTGTGCTCGCAGTGTGGTAGAAATTAAAGCACCATCTCAGCTTTAACTGTTAAATGATGATAGCTGTCATGTATCGAGCATCTTACAGTGCTAGGCATTGTCCTAGGCATTGCACATGGAATGTCTCTAATTCACACCACAACTCTATAAGCAGGTGTTGTTATCCCAGTTTACCCATTAGGAAACTGAGGTTCAGAGAAGTTAAGAAACTTGCCTAATGTTACAGAGGAAATAGCAGAGTTGGGATTGGAATTCAGGTCTGACTCAAACCTAGGTGAACCTGTTTCTAAATACTGCATTCTTTTCACTATCTGCGCTGGAGTTTTAATTATTTAAAACTCTGCAAAGATGAACAAAGACTAATTCAGACTTACCTAGGCAGATAAGAAACAAAAAAACAGGTATGCTTACTCTAATTAAAAGGAAATAAATCAATCTCAGTCAAAAAACTGACCAATCACTGTCAGATTTTAAATTTTCTTAAGCCAATTCTAAAATATATTATAGAGAGATCAAATTGGCCTAGTTGTGGGTTACCCCCATTTCCCAACTGGGGTACCTGAATGGGTAAAACGGTTGCCAAGATATGTATACCCTCAGCCCTCGGGGCAGCACAGTGGGACATGGGGAGGCCATGCCCCAGACGAGTCCTGCTGGCCCAGAATGGCTGGTGGATTTACCCCAGCAAGCCAGACAAATATTACCCTTTTTAATATGTGCCGTAGCTTGAAAAAAGTCAGGAAGCACTGGACTAAAGGGTACTAATGCAGGAGATAATATAAGTAATTTTCACGTAAGTATGAGATTGACCTCTGCTCCTAACATCACCACCCGTTATAATGTTTTACAACCCTCAAGCCAGTTGATTTTTAAGGTGTTTTATATTTGACCTGAAAGGAACTCGCTGGTATTATTAAGATACACACGACATCAGGAAGAGAGACCTCAAAGTAGTGTGCTGTAAAATAGGCAGAAGAGATAACCCCATTCTGCATTCAAGTATAACATTCTGTCCTTGCCAGTTTGAATGATATAGATAGGAAAATCGATACAAAAAAAATTTGCATTCAATATTGTCAAAGTTCTCTCTGATAGAAAAACCAAATACTTTAGAGATTATGAGTAGTCATTAAAGTATACTAAAGTAGAGATTGACTTACTACCTACTACTGAGTGAAGTTATTTTTTAAGTGAAGAAAAAAAGAGAGTGAAATTTATGACCTTTGGGTGTTATTTGTTGTAGTGATATTCAGCGCCCATATGAATATATTCAGTATCATTTAATATCTGAATAATGTTCAGAAAAAATCCATTGGAATATTCGTTCAGATGCTCAGTGTATTTGTAAATTTTACATTCATTACTTGTCTGCTCTATTTAGATTTGTTTTGAAAGTTTGTTTAGATAAATATTTTTTACAAAAACCACAGAACACTATGTTACAAAGTATTATTTATTGAATGTAATTCATGAAATAATCTATTTTTACTCCTCTTTGAGAAATACTTGTTTTTGATACATCTCCATTAAGTGCTTTGGACATGAGAGAATATTTTGATGTTTTTACAGAACTGATTGTTAAGGTAACAGGTATAGTAATTTAGGACACTTCACAGGTAGCGTTTGCTTTTTCATTGAAATGTAGACCTGGGAAATTCCCTGGGAAGCAGAACAAGAACAAACTGTCCATTTTACCTGTGACCTGTTTAGCATAACAGTAAAGCCTCAGCTACTCATTCTCACCATCAGATGCTATTTTTCTATAAACTGAATTGTTAACCTTGCCTCTTCTGCTGTCATTCCTCCCCTCCATCAAGCGCTGATATGACAAGCAACAGACTTGGGGGAGGTAGAGGACAAAGACAGGATCCCCGGAGATGGGGCAGACACATGCTTGTTTAAATAACTACAGTCCTTCAGAGGTGGATTATAATGACATGGGGAACAAATGAAATGAAAGCAAGGTATCTTAGGGGCTCTCTAATGGGCAGGTAGGAAGAATGCAAAAACTATACACAGTAGGGACTGTATGTGTGCTCTGTAATATTTAAAAATATACTTATTTGTATCCTTTTTGCATTGAAAAAACAAATTGTGTGTGATAGTTTTGAATGAAAAGTGGAAGTTCTACGTGATAGTTTTGAATGAAAAGTGGAAGTTCTACCTAGTTTTGGAGTGAGTTTTTTTTAAAGATCATGAGAATGTTACGGTGCTAAACTTGACAAAAAAAAAAAGAGAACATTGAAATGCTGATAATTTTAGTAATCTTTTTTTAAAGCGCTGAGGGGGCAAAGATTACAAATTATGCCATAGAAAAATAAACCTATAAATGTGTCGAGTTACCAATTTGACTTTCAGTTGATTCAGTTTGTAATAACTATTAATGACCTCTGTTTACAATAAAGATTCTGTAAAATTGTTTGCTGTTAATTTTTTAATTGTTAAAATAGTAGCAGGTTTCTACTTACTCATATAAACGTGCTGAATGTAAATACAGCTTGAGAATTGGACGCCGCCAGTATTTATGTAATCTCTCTGGAATCCTGGAGCTCAAAGTTAGAAGTTGTACAGACCCAGTCTGGAAACTCCTACCCTCTGCATTGCAGAAGGCCTCTCTCTGTTGGCTTTTCCCCCAGTATCCCAGGGGAATGTGCACCGCTGTCTGTTGCTGTCACCTCTGCAAGAGGCCAGAGCTTGGAGATGAAAGGGTTGAAGGTTTGCCACAGGGCAGGCTCCAGGGCAGATGGGTGGAGCCTCAAAGGCTCAAGTCTAAAATCCCCACCTGGCTTGATTCAGAGAGAGATCCATTTGAAAACTCCCTAAGGACCAAAGGTATGCCTTAGAAACAGTGTTACTGTTGTGTTCTTTCTACATCTTAGCAAAACTAGCCTCTCCTGCTTTTTTTCTTCTAACTATTGTAACTTCTCTTTCTTTTATATAGGAATGAACTCTTCATTTCCTTTCTACTTTGTTTTTTCTACTGCCTTCTCCCTGTCTCACTGTCTGACACACCCAGTATTTCTGCTTCCTCATACTTCAGCTTGAATATGTCCATTTAAAGATATACATTCCACGTAATTGTCTCCAATATCCTCAGAAAATTTTTCTAGAGTTCTCAGGTGTTCCTAACCTAATACATATAAGTTTGTTTTGTATATATATAATATTTTTTTAAAACTTACAAACGAATACCTTTCACTTTATGCCATAAGATTATCCTTATCTAGCTGTTTTGAACTCAAAACTGTTAGTTACAGATAAATCTCTTCAACTTAGAAAGAATCAGGTCAGTGAAAGTCTTACTTAAGTCCCCTTAAGAAGTTTTTTCCAACCACATGTTTCTCTTCAGTATTGTAGTGTGCCTATGAATGATGAATCTTTTTTTTGTTGCTGACGTTGTTACATTAGCTTGCTGTATAATTACATATGTAATGATTGCAGCTTTGAATATGGTAACAAATATCTTTCTGACTCTACAAATTAATTGAATTTCTGGTATTGCATAAGAGGCACACTTTAAAAATAAATCACTCCTCCGTGCTGTAGGGCACCTTTGCAGTTCATAGCCACGTGTACCCGAACTTAGATGCCCTTCAAAATATGGCAGATTTGACCTTGTATGAAACCAAAGTTTAAAAAGTTACATGGTAAATTGAATTTCTGGTATTGCACAAGAGGCACACTTTAAAAATAAATCTCTCCTCCATGCTGTAGGGCACCTTTGCAGTTCATAGCCACGTGTACCGGAACTTAGATGCCTTTCAACATATGGCAGATTTGACTTTGTATGAAACCAAAGTTTAAAAAGTTACATGGTAAATTTCATCCATTGCATGCATTCATTTATCCAAGCAGAGCATAACCCTATGACAGACTGCAGACTATTAAAAATATAAAACATGGGGGAAAATATATAGATACATAGATGAGATAAATAGATGATACGTAGATAATACAGATATAGCCCTATATATAGATATATAGATAGCATAGTCCTATGACAGACTAAAGACTATTAAAAATATAAAACATGGGGGGAAGTTATATATATATGTATGTATGTATGAAAACATGGCCCTTACCATCTGGGAGCTTATAGTCTTTTGGGCTGTTTAAAACAGACACAATGCAAAGCGATAGCCATATAGGACAGTACTGATATTCTGTCAAACTGAATGTTACTAGCATGCATTCATTCATTCAATAAATATTTACTGAAAGATTTCTGAACAAAATAGAGGCCAAAGCAGGAAGAAGGGTCTTCAGGTCATAGGGTTAGTGATGGGTCTGGAAGGACATATGTAGGATTTGGACTGAGGAGAGGAAAAGGCATTGTGCTTGGAATTGGAGTGAAGTAAAAGCTAATTTTTGCATGAGATCTACATATATACCGAGGTGCACAAGCCCCATCTTGTAGTTGCTCCACATGTACTTTTAAAACTAGTTCATGAACTTAGGTAAATAATAGAAAGCCTGGGATGCCAACCTGAGGGATTTGGACTGTAGGCACTGCAGAGCCCTTTAAGGCTTCTCTGAATGAGGATATGATATGGGAAAACAGTACTATGGGGAAGTAACCCTTTGGAATTTCATTGGATGAAGCAAGAAGGAAAATTGAAAGGCAGTGACAGGAAAACCAGTTAAGCCCATGCTAGTATTGCAGATTAGTGATGAGAACTAGAATGGTGCCATTTGCCATTGGAACAGAACGGAAGGGACAATTTGCTGCAAACCTACGTGCCGAGTAATGTGGTTATTAGTACACACACTGAGTTTTTAATGGAATTTAGTAATTAAATCATTAAATTTAGTAATTAATTTAGTAATTAAATCACAAAAAAGTTATTCATCTACTCTTTTGTTGTTTTTTATTGGAGTATAATTGCTTTACAGTGGTGTGTTCGTTTCTGCTTTATAACAAAGTGAATCAGTTATACATATACATATGTTCCCACATCTCTTCCCTCTTGCGTCTCCCTCCCTCCCACCCTCCCTATCCCACCCCTCCTCATCTACTCTTAAAATTGTTTTTTGTGCATACATTCAGGCATTGTGATTTGTAGATACTTGTTTTAAAGCTTTCAATTGCTTCTCAAGAATCTTTGGTGAGAAAGATACTTGAGTTTCTGTATCTAATTATATCTTCATGGGTCCTAGGGAGAGCATCCTTTTTATAACCGATTTTTTTTTAACATAGGTATCTAAATGGTTTCAAGTGGATTTGAAAAGCCACAAAAGCCGCAAAGACAAAGCTTGTAGCTCTTCTAGTCATTAAAAAATATCGAGTCTCTTTCATGAGTTGAACTTTCCACCGATACAGTTCCACGGTTTGGTGTAACGATATGGCTTGTCACTCATGTGATAAAGCACATGGCTTATTACCGTGCTGTAAAATAAGGATAATAGACTTTGCTCGGTACTGAAGACCAGGAAGGAAGCAGAGAAGTTTTTCATCTTGGTAGGTTTCCCTCATTCCAAAGCAGACTGCAGGGTGAGTAATCCTGGAAAAGCAGACACAGGTGAGGCCCAAGTGAGTACACATTTTCTGACAAATCAGGAGGGGTTCTTTCTTTAAAACTGTGGCATAAATGTAATTTTACACTATAGCTGTTTACCATTTTGGTAGCTACATTTTGTCCTACTGTCTAAGAAATCAAACATCCGTGTAACTTGGCAGTCAAGGCAAGATAACTTTCCTGAATCTTAAATTGAAAATTAAAATTTCTGCTTATTTGCTATTAGTTTTTACATAAGTTATTTTGAATAAGTCAATTTTTCTTTCTCCAGGCATTATGAAAAACCTACGTCTCAGAGTCGTTACCATGGTTATAGGTCTTTATTTTACTGACACAATGACAAACCCATCAAGAAAAAGCAGTATTTTATTCAATTCCGAGTGCCAATGGAACAGATATCTTCTGACAAATTGTTCTTTTGCTGGAAAGCATGAAATACCTGTGGACATATCACAGATAGCAGCCATAGTGGACGTAAGTTCCAGTTTCTTTAGGGTTCTCTTACAAACTCACATGAAAAAAGAAGAATGGAATATAAGACACCTGGACCTCAGTAACAATCTCATATCGAAAATAACCTTAAGCTCTCTTGCACATTTTCGTGCTTTGGAAATATTAAACCTCAGCAACAACGCCATTCACTCCGTGTCATTGGATCTACTCAGTTTCAAGTCCTTGTGGGTGAAACGCCAGAGAGGCAGCTTGAGAAATGGGCTTCCATTTCTAAAGTTGCTCATTCTTCAAAGAAATAAACTCAGTGACATTCCCAAGGGTAAGTACAACTTTAAAAGATGGACTAGACCAAGAAACCATGAGTATGTGGAGAGCTAATGTTTTATGTCAATAAGAATTCCAGGTTTGTTTTCAGTTTCAAGGAAAGAGCTGAAAGTAAAGCAGTTGGATCAGAGCAAATATAATAAAAGGAGTTTCTTAGTGGAATTTTAAGTTATAATATGTGGAATTTAAAGTCAATGTAATTTAATCTCCCATTGCTATAACTTACATTAATCTTATATGGATTTGTCAAGAGATACTAGGAAGTATTTAAGTACTAAATAATAATGTGTGATTTTAAATTACCTACTTTGATTTATGTATTTTTTTTTTACTAATTACAGAAAAGCACTGAGAAATAAGTAGTTCAGATACTTTTAATATGTAACAATGCAAATTAAGTGTTGCCATATTTATAATTTTTATTTTTACAGAATACATTTTACATCTTCTTATCTGGTTTTCCTCCAAATGTAGACTACATATATGCTAATATTATATATAAACTTCCTTATTATCAAATCAAAGTAGGACTCCTTATCAGAACTCCACATACCCTCCTATAAATATAAATTCTCATCCATTCCAACACTTAATAATCTACATTTTGGAGTTCCTTAACTAATCCACCAATGTTTTATTTAGAAAATGTATCAGATTCATAAGCCAGAGCTTCCTTTTTATATTCAGGAGTGCTAGACAGTTTCCTTTCCCCGTCTATTTTCAGTCTTGGTCACTCTTTGCTAAGTACTTACTTTATATAAGATCTTATGCTAAAAAAAGAAAGTGTAAGGATTTTCTCATTTTTCTCCATCTCAAATTATGCATATTTAGTTTTTCTCATTTTCAGTTCTTTCATTTCATGCTTTTATTTTTTTGTTTTTTCATTTATTTTTTGCTCTTTCTCCAGTATCTTGTTTTAAGCATAATTTTGACTATAATAGCCTGGCAGGTGAAGGGACTACTATTTCAGTCACCACAGCAGCAGAATTGTGTGAGAAGGACAGGAGTCTTCTCTCCCTGAACTTTCCCATAAAAGCAGTGTATAGTATTTTCAGTGCAAAGTGTAAACTAATTGCGTTTTATTTTATGATTTTTATCATATTGTTCTTATTACAAAAGGAATGCCTGTTTTTTGTAAAATATTAGGAATTAAAGAAAAATTTAAAGGGAAACATTAAAGTCCCTCATGTAATATGTATTCTTCAAGTTTATTCTTTATGCCTACATATATATTTTTCTTTCAAAATTGGATTTACTGTCCATAATATTTCATAACATAATTTTATATCACAGAATATTTTGAACATCTTTACATAATTAAGCAATCTCATAAATAATATTTTAAATAGTTGAATAATTTTAATATATTATAATCTGTTCAATCAAACAACATTTAGATTATTTCCATTTTGTTTGCTATAACTCTGACGAACATCATTAAAGCTACACATATCCACATGATATAACTGTGTTTTCTAACGAGTATGGTAGATGTGAATCTCAACCCACAAATTCAAGCGTACTAGAGATATAACCTTCTACTGTTTATAACTCAGCACAGTTTCTGATTCTGAGCCCCCATTTTGCTAGCGTCAGTTGTGGTGGGATGTATGGGTACTTACACTTAACATCAGTTTTTCATGGGCTTTCCTTTATCTTTTCCTAGATTTATACCGCAGCTCTAGAATCTTATACCCTGACAAGGCATCAAAGTGTGTGTGTGTGTGTGTGTGTGTGTGTGTGTGTGTGTGGTGTGTGTGTCCCTTACCCCCTCTAGCCAGAGAATGTTTCTTTTCAGTCTTTCAGTTTGTAGAAAATTCTTACGTGCTTTTGTTTCTTCAAAACTCTCTATCTAGATCTAGAAATTCCTTTCCTCTAAAGACTCAGGCCTTTGGAAAACAAAAGCCAAAAAGACTTGTAGTCGCCTCTGCTCGCCTCTGCTTTCTGCCTTGCCATGTGCCTCCCCTGGAACAATTAACACAGAGCTTTTACTTACTGCTTGAACAGAGAGAAAGGACACAAGGAAAAGAGAGACAGGTAAAAGCTTAATATGTCAAGATATTATCCCACCATAACGGTAGATAGAGAAACGCTGACTATATCTCCTTAAGGCAGATGAATTCTCCAGAGCTAACTGGAGGTTAGGATGAATACATTTCATGTAAGGACCAGATATCCCTATAAAATGCAGATGCAGTCCCATCCTCCTTTCCCAAGTTAAACTTCTACCTCCCAGAATATCAGGAAATATGTTAAGCTTGCAAAGGAGGGGATAAAAAGATGTGAAATGAGTAAATCCTTTATCTGAAATTCTAATGGAATTCTAGCAAATGGAGAGATGAATGAAACAGATTGATGATGGAGGTCCACTGTGAGCCCTGAATCTAATTGGATGTAATTCAGAGTTCTTTTCTCCATAGCATTTTGGGGTTTGTTTCCCTGTAATCATCATACACTTTCAGTTCTTATTAGGGACTAGAGTCCCCTCTGGCGTCCTGTCCCATTTTATGATTCTGTGACTATGGCTGGGTAACTCTGACGTTGAAATCCCATTTTCGAGGGAAAAAGCAGGTAAGAGAGGTGCTCCCTGAGGTGCCATCCTATTCCTGACCTTTGTTCTTTTTTGATCCCTTTATCCTACGCCTTTTTAAAGGAAATGTCTAGATAATGTAATATTTACTCAGAAGTGTGAGGATTAAAGGAAAGACGTATCTTAAGAACCTAACTTAACACAGTATTTGACATCATAAACAGTAGCTATTAAAATGTGAAAAGTACTTCATAAACTTCTAAAGTACTTTGCAAATATTAGTTCTTATTACTCTTGGCACAAATTGAGAATAACAGTCTTTTAGAAACAAATGATAAATTTGTTTTTGTCCGAATCTCAAGTTATCTTTTAAAATGTTAAATAATTATTGCAGCAGATGTGACTCCTAGCCCACTATAATTCATAAGCAGAGAATCATTTGTATCTATTTACATAGGTATTTGCACTCATGTAAAGATAATGATTAATTAGAGATTTCTCAGAAAGCAGCAGTCAAGCAATTGGCCTATAGCACCTTTATAAATCATGTTTCACATATCTTAATATGGTGACAGTTTATAGAGCCAGTGAAAAGTTGCTTTGACTGTGGAAAGCCCATTTTTGTGAGGGTGAAAGATCACATTGACTAACCAGCTCAGTGTCAGCTGATTTCCTTTCTTGATGCTGATCATCTGTGATGTTACCAATAAGCTTCATGTTGGGAAAACACCCAGAGGAGGTACTGGCCAATGCAATTCACAAAACAGAAGCCAGCCATGAATTTAACCTTCATGACCATATTCCTCCCATATTCTTGGAGTACAGCATTAATAATGGAAAAATCAGTTTAAAAAAATTGAAAACAAGGGGATTGGTCTCCAGTTAAACTATCCCACTTTCATCAAACAGTATTTCTGGAGTGCCCACAAAGTGCCTGAAAATGTATCAGCACCAACATCTTACTGAGTTTCCAGTTAGGTTGAAAGACCAGATGTGACAGCCTCACATTAACATACTAAATTCCAGAATCCAAGAGATAAATATGTTGTCAATGAGATGAAATAATACCTGATTTTTGAAACTGGTGGAGGAGAAAAAAACATAACCAGCGTATTGTTGAAAAAAAAGTATATTGTACTCTTCATTTGTAGGGAATTAAACCTTTCATCCTGATTACTGTTTGGATTATGGAAATACCAATAACCAATGTTCTCAAAACCAATTCAGGTTCTAAAGTAACAAAATGAATGTATATCATTAAGCTAAGAGGTCAAGGTCTTTGGCTCACCTATATAAATTTGACCACATTAAGGGACTGATTTTATGACTCAAGTATCTTATCCAGGATCATTCCAGACTCCATTCCAATTCCTAATACTCTTTGAACTTGAAGCCATAACCCTTGAATATCATCATTTTATGTTATCAGATTATCACATTTGGGAGACCACTTAAGAAATTCAGCGTCCAAAGGAATGTTTCTAAGATGGTGTAATGTCTGGGCATGCCCTCTGTGGCCTTTTTTTCTCATAGACACTGAGATAATTTCTTGGAAATAATGAAACTGCCTCTGGCGTTCTAAATGCAAAGGCTTATCAAATTCCTGCCTATGTGATCATCAGAAAGCAGTTCAATAAATAATCCCATCTCCACAAAAGCGCCTCCATATGCCTCTCCCAACATTTGACTCTCTCAAAACATAAAACGTACTCTCTGATGTCCAAGCCCCAGCTCTTAATGCGCCTCACAACCTCCTTCACTCACCTGAATACTCCTCAACATTGATTCGCCATGCAAAATATGTAAAAGAACATATTCTCTTATTGAGAAACACAGCCAAGTGTCATAGAAGAGTTTACCCAAATTTTCCAACTCCATCTTGAGAGACCGCCAAACAAAAAGGTCATTTGCAGGACTCCACTAGTTCTCTTAATAACATTGCACCTTAATTCCCTAAAATTGGAAGTAAAAGGAAAATCTTCACATGGGAGGAGTAACTGAACTTCACAGTCTTAATTCCCATGTGCAGAAGTTTCCCTTCTTCTTGGGGATCTTAGCTTGATATTAAGAAGGGAATCAAATAAGAGGATATTCTTATAACTCTCCATGTTCAAAATCCCCCCCATGCTTGGGCATGTTCTGGTCCCACTCTTCCTAGTTACTCTTTTACTTTATCTTTTATACGCCTTGTATTACTCTATTTGCTTGTTTATTGACCTTAAGCAAGTCACTTAACCTATAAAAGCTTCCTGGTCCTTATCTTTAACTGGAGATAGTGATATATACAGGGTTGATGTGAGGGTTAGAGATAGCATTTGTAAAAACTATAACACACAGAGTGATGACATATATAAAACATCTCTCATTGTACCTCGTACATAACAGGTGCTCAAAAAGTGTTAGTTCTCCTTTAGGGCCATTTGATCAGGCTGAGTATCTAATTCTGTTTCCCATCCTAGTCTTTGCTATAATAGTCATCACCTCCTTGATTTCTGGTACAATGAGTAACCGAAGGTGATTTTCATTCTCTTTCTACAACTGTTCAGAGTTTGTATAAAGTTCAGAGTGCTCACCAACAATCTTGCACTACAGTTCATACTTCTGTAGGCCTGTATAATGTTGGAGACCCCTGATTCTCCATGTTCTGAGTGCTCTGGTCTGTCCTCTGGCTCTCTGAACCACACTGACTTGTGAGACCATCACCACTACCAAGATAACTGTCCATCACCCCCCAGAATTTCCTCATGCCTCTCTGCAGTCGAACTTTCCCACCCATCATCTCTCCCCTGCCCAAGTAGCCACTGATCTTTCTGTCACTATCAATTCATTTGCATTTTCTATAATTTTATATAAATGCAATCGTTCAACACATTCTTTTATTTTTGATGTATCTTCTTTCATTCAGTATAATTATTTTGAGATTCATCCATGTCGTTGTATGTATTAAAAGTGCATTCCTTTTTATTTCTGAGTAGAATTTCATCGTGTGGATACTCTCATTTACCTGTCAGCAGACACTTGGGCTGTCTTTTTTGGTATTACAAATAAAACTGCTAGCTAAAGGGATGGAGAAAGATTCGCCACTAGAGAAACACTAATCTAAGGAAAGGTGGAGTGGCCATATTAATTTCAGACAAAGGAGACTTCAGGGATAAAGAAAGCACTACTTAATGATAAAGGGATCAGTTCTTGAAGGGGATATAATAATTCTAATGTGAATACACCTAACAATAGATTGTCAAAATATGTGAGGAAAAACCTGACAGAACTGTACAGAGAAGTGAGCAAATCTGTTAGCAAACCTAACTTGTGTCTGCTGGCCTGATGTGCAACAAAGCCCATCTACTGACACCGGGTTGTGGTGAAGGAAAGCACAGACAGCATTTACCTCAGGGCGCCGAGGAAGGAGAACAGGCAACTCATGCTCACATGGCCTGAACTCCTCGATGGTTTTCAGAGAAGAGTTTTTAAAGACAGGGTGAGGGAGAGGGTCACAGGGTGTGTGATCTGCTCATGCGTAATTCTCTGATTGGTTGATGGCAAAGAAACAGGGTGATGTTTCAGGAATCATCAACCTTCTGGTTCCAACCATGGGGTCTATGTGCTCATGGGGTCAGCATGCAGTTAACTTCCTCCACCTGGTGGGGTCTTAGTATCTGCAAAACAGCTCAAGGCTATGACTCAGGATATTATCTATACCCTTGAGGAGGAACTAAAGGTCTTTTTGACTTTTTTTTATAGCTAAACTATTATTTTTCTTAATTGAAGTATAGTCGATTCACAATGTTGTTCCAATCTCTGCTGTACAGCAAAGGGACTCAGTTATACACTTATATACATTCTTTTCTTATATTCTTTTCCATTATGGTTTATCACAGGATACTGAATATAGTTCCCTGTGCGATACTGTAGGACCTTGTTGTTTATCCATTCTAAACGTAATAGCTTGCATCTACCAACCCCAAACTCCCCCAGTCTGTCCCTCTCCCTCCCCCACTCTCCCTTGGCAACTACGAGTCTGTTTCTGTTTTGTAGATAGGTTCACTTGTGCCATATTTTAGATTCCACATATAAGTGATATCACGTATTTGTCTTTCTCTTTCTGACTTACTTCACTTAGTATGATAATCTCTAGTTGCATCATGTTGCTGCAAATGGCATTATTTCGTTCTTTTTTATGGCTGAGTAGTATTCCATTGTATATATGTACCACATCTTCTTTATCCATTCCTCTGTCAATGGACATTTAGGTTGCTTCCATGTTTTGGCTGTTGTGAACAGTGCTGCTATGAACACAGGGGGGCATGTATCTTTTTGAATTATAGTTTTGTCCGCGTATATTCTCAGGAGTTGGATTGCTGGACCATGTGGTCCTTCTATTTTTATAAACTATTATTATTTTGTCTTGCTTGACTGTTTTCCTTTGTTTCTACATTTTGTCACTTCTGTGATTGAATTTGCTCTTTGGAACTTGGGGAAGCCCTAGGAGGCTAAAGCTTTTCTACAAATGAGAGGCCAGGGACACAAGGGTCTGTCCCTGAGAAGGCCCTGCAAGGTCCAGCTCCATTTCAAATCCTCTGTTACAGTTGGAGATTTCAACACCCCCCTGTCCATTGATAGAGACCAAACTAGACATGGTCTCCCTCTCCACTGAATGCCTGGGGTACTTATTCAATTCAATTAAGTACTAGATATGATAGGGACCATGAGCTCACATCCCTGTACAGGTCAGGCAATTATCATAAAAATGTTGAGACACTTCTTTCATATCAGCTTCTGTGTTGCATTTTTTTCTCAAGACCCATACATTTGCGTATTAAAACACGTAGGAATATTCTTCAGTCCAGAAAGAAATGTATTTTCTCCAGAGCTTATATTCAAAATATTTAACAAGAGGCCTTTAGCCTGGGTTCCCAAGTTGGATGCCTTCTGGCTGTAATGATGAAGCAGAATCCTGCTGGGGGTGGGAGGTGGAAGGGAGAATAGACTGCAGTGCCTAGCACAGCGGGGCAACACACAGTGGCTCAGCAGCAGCTATTTATGAACCAATATGGAAGTATTTCTCACCAGCATATGCCGGCTGAATCTCAGCCTTGGCTCTCTCTCTCTTTTTTTTTTTTTTTTTTTTTTTTTTTTTTGCGGTACGCGGGCCTCTCACTGTTGTGGCCTCTCCTGTTGCAGAGCACAGGCTCCGGACGCGCAGGCTCAGTGGCCATGGCTCACGGGCCCAGCCGCTCCGCGGCATGTGGGATCTTCCCGGACCGGGGCACGAACCCGCGTTCCCTGCATCGGCAGGCGGACTCTCAACCACTGCGCCACCAGGGAAGCCCTCTCTCACTTTTTTAAACATGCAGGCTTCTTGGCCTATCCTTTGTCTTCCTATTTTTGATAGAGACATCATATTCTTCTATAAGTGCATGCCCCATCCGTAGCAGGCAGCCCTCATTCAGCTCCAGCCAAATATCTTGTGCCGGTTGAGACTTATTTTTCAAGAAAAGCTAGCAATGTACATGTTCGTACTGAATCTTTGATGTTGGCTCAACAACTTTTAAATCTCTGTGCAGGTCAAACACCGTGACTTCTAGCCTATTGAATGTATATTATATATTGGGCATTACAAGTGTTCACAAAAGTGTGAATTCTGCCCTGAAAGGACTAATCATCTGATGGAAAGGCTGACGAACAACAATTATTTTACAGTCAATAGTGGGGGTAAAACTGCTTTATATAACTAACAACTTTTTCTTGTGTGTGTGTCTTATCACGCAACCAGACACAAAGTTTCTCCGCTGTCTTTGTCCTCAGCACTAAGTACCATGCTCATAATATTTCGACTTAGTTGTCGTCCTTGTGGTCTCTTGCTTAGTCTGTACAGCTGAAATGAGCAAATGAGAACATAGATGTGCAGCCATTTCATTTAGGTCATCATGTCTCTGCATAATTAGTCTTACAGTAAGTACTGATAGTTTGCAGACAGTAGACAAGGAATAAACCCTTCTGGAATTGAACCAACCTGATCTGCTATGTAGTAGTTTGTTAAAGACGCAGACTATGTGTGAGAACAGAGCAGAAGGAAATGTAAAAATGCAGGGCTTCCACGTGAGACTTATATGGGAACTCAGATTTGGAAGACTGCTACGGCTGGTACATCATTCTCAACCTTTACCTTCAGTGCCAGATGGGCCTCATGGTTACTTCTGGAATCAAGTGAAATACAAAGGCAGAGACCAAAACTCAATTCTGTTATTTTGCCGGAAACTAAAACCTCTAGCTCTAACATATTACCTTTGAAAAATATAAAAAATAGTTATAATATCAACGATAAGTAGCGGATACAGCTACAAAATAGAATGAGGACATCTTAAAAGGGGAAGAATTCATCCATGTAAATAAAGCATCAAAACAACTTTTTCCTCTATAACCATAACAAGGTCATCCAGTTTTACCCATAGTTCAAGTAAGCAAGTATCATATTTACCGTTTCATTCAATCAAGGTTAGATTTTTGATTGATGCTTTTATTATAAAATTAGTACATGTTCATTCAAAGGAAGAATTCAAAAGTCTATAAAATCGAAGCATAGTTTCACCTCCCTCCGCCATCCTACTTCTTTTTTTTTTTTAGAAGTTGTTGGGGGTAGGAGTTTATTAATTAATTTATTTATTTTTGCTGTGTTGGGTCTTCGTTTCTGTGGGAGGGCTTTCTCTAGTTGTGGCAAGCGAGGGCCACTCTTCATCACGGTGCGCGGGCCTCTCACTGCCGCGGCCTCTCTCGTTGCGGAGCACAGGCTCCAGACGCGCAGGCTCAGTAGTTGTGGCTCACGGGCCTAGTTGCTCCGCGGCATGTGAGATCCTCCCAGACCAGGGCTCGAACCCGTGTCCCCTGCATTAGCAGGCAGATTCTCAACCACTGCGCCACCAGGGAAGCCCCACCATCCTACTTCTAAGTGTAGCTACCACTGGTAGCTTAGTTCACCTCCTTCCAGGCCTTCTTCTCTGCTCGCTTGAAACATGTGTGTATGTTTGCATGTGGCCTTTTTTTCCCGAGAACGTTGGAATTATACTCTACTTTCCTGCAACTTAACTTTTCCTTCCTGTTCAGTTATTTCAGGTTGATCTATCCCATTCTCTTTTAAGACAACACAGTATTTTGTAGTATTGATATAGCCATCCTTTGCCCATTTCTCTGTCGTGAGCCATTTAAGTTGTGTCCAGTTTTCCACCATTACAAACAATGCTGCAGTAAGTACCACCAATTTATATTTCAAGTCGCTTTTTAATTTTAACAGGGCTGTGGAAACTGAAGTCATTACAGAGTTTGGATCTGTCATTCAATGGGATAACGCAAATTGGTTTGTCTGATTTTCATAACTGCCTGCAACTAGAAAGCCTCCATTTAAAGAGCAACAAGATATTCAGAATTCATCCAGAAGCCTTCAAGGACCTAAAACAATTACAGGTTAGAAAATAGTGTTTATAATATTTCTAATATGCAGAACTATAGGCAATTCTATTAGAAGAATACTTCCATTGAAGAGTTTCTTCATGCCCAGTAGTACTGGCTACCAATCAAAAAATATAAGTCTATTTTAAGATGCCCCTAAAAGAGCTGAAGTCTCTCTCTTGCCTCAAAAATCCAAGGCCTCAGTAGTGGACATGAATGTGGACATTTTATTTGAACATGTAGGCTCAGCAGCAAGGATTGGTTCATTATTTTTCCTAAATCTAATTAAACCCAACTCCAAGCTTCCACTTACCAGTTGGCAAGAAATTAAATCGGTTACTAGCAAGGCTCCCTCCCTGAACTACAAGGTCAGTCAAAGGTCCCTGGGGTTTTATGCAATTTGGGACTATATGGGCCTAAATGGGCTCTGCACCCCATAGAGCCCAGGACCACATGGGCCTCTGAAGGCCAGTGACCCTGATGCTTCCACACCAAAATTGGGCACAGAATGATACAAATCATAATGATATCAACTCATCTTTGCCTCCCACTTACCACGTGCCACACGCAGTTCTAAACATCAGAGCCAGGTTGGGGGGATCGACGTCATGTTTTGGAGGCATGGTGCCTGTCTCTCGGGCACCTTGCAGTGAATCTCACCGAGGTCCTGACAGCTGGGAGTGTGAGTAACCCCTAGAGCCCTGCTCCAGCTTTGGCAGCTTCAGCCCCGTCTCCTCCTAGCCCCTTCCTCCTCTCTCCTCCTCTATGGGGAGATATTGTAGAATCTCCCCTCAGTGCTCCTTTAGAAACACCAGGACCTAGAGATGGCTTAGGCGAAGCTTGAATCCCCTGTCCCCGTAACCTGCACCACACACCCCCATTCTTTATATAGGCCAGTATCATCCAATAAAGCGTAATGTGGGCCACATACGTAACTTTAGATGTTCTCGGTAACTAGATTTAAGAAGTAAAAATAAGCAGGTGAATTTAATTTTACTAATATATTTTGTAACCCAATATATCCACATATATTATCTTTTACACATGTAGTCAATGTAAAAATTATTAATGAGATATTTTCCATTCTCTTTTTTCATACTAAGTCTTCAAAGCCCTGTGTGTATAGCTGATGCTTGGTATCCAAGGGGATTGGTTCCAGGACCCCCATGGGTACCAAAATCTGTGGATCCTCAAGTCCCTTATGTAAAATGGCATAGTACTTGCGTATAACCTAAACACATCCTCCCATATACTTTAAATCATCTCTAGATTACTTATAATAATACAATGTAAATGCTATGTAAATACAATGTAAGTGCTATGTAAATAGTTGCCCGTGCAGGACAAATTCAAGTTTTGCTTTTTGGAACACTCAGCATTTTTTTTTTTTTTAAACTATTTTCTGTCCATGGTTGGTTGAATCTGAGAATGCAGAAACCACAGATACGGAGGGCAGACTGTATCTTACCCTTACTGCACATCCCAGTTTGGACTAGCCATAGCATAGCTGCAAGACAAATGCCCAACCTCGCCCCTGCCCCTTTCAACCGGAATGGCCCTCCAAGCCCGTCCTCTCTCGGAGACTAGTGATGCAGTGGTGAGGGAGGTCGACTCTGCAGCCAGCTGCCTGAGTTTAAACCTAGGCTCTGCCCCTCGCCAGCCACACGATCTTGGGTAAGTTACCGAATCACTCTGTGCCTCAGTTTTCTCATCTGTAAAAGGGAGGTAAGTTGCTTCCTTCTTCATAGAGTTTTGTGAGAATTAAATGTTTTAATCCATAGACTGTGCTTTGAACAGTAGTTGGAATACAGTAAGCCCTTTATAAATGTAGACTACGTATAGAAATTCTAAAGTGGTTGCGACGCCCTACTCTTTTTTTTTTTTTTTTTTGCGGTACGCGGGCCTCTCACTGTTGTGGCCTCTCCCGTTGCGGAGCACAGGCTCCGGACGCGCAGGCTCAGCGGCCATGGCTCACGGGCCCAGCCGCTCTGCGGCACGTGGGATCCTCCCAGACCGGGGCACGAACCCGTGTCCCCTGCATCGGCAGGCGGACTCTCAACCACTGCGCCACCAGGGAAGCCCAGCTCTACTATTTTAACATACAAATCTGATTGTAAGCTTTCACGACAAGGGCCTGGCCCCTGCTTGCCCCTGCAGCCTCATTTCAAGCCACCCTCCCCTTGCTGACTGCATTCCTGCCTAGTTTTCACCCCAAGCCCTCCCCTATTGCTGATCCTTTTGCCTGGGTCTCCAGATTGAATTAGTTTCCCTTTATACACAGGTATAGTAGACTATGCTTTTTCCGTATTGCACGTATGGAAACTGAAATTATTTCATTCTAGGTATGGTTTAGCCATTAATGCCTATATCCCCATAACCCTTCTACAAGACGGTGAGCTCTCTGAGGACATACCTCATGTCTGTTTTGTTTTCTGATGCTTAACATACGTCCAGTACATACCATGTATTTACAGACACTTGTTGAATAAACAAAGGAACGAACGGCTAGATAATGACCATGGATAGGTGTATTAGTTACCTATTGCTGAGGTCAGCAATCCAGGCAAGGCTTGCCTGGGGCCTCTGCTGAAGGTGTCCCAAGAGGCTGCAGTCAAACCACGGAGGGCAGGTGGGCGACGAGCAGGCCCAGGGGCCGGGAGGCTGTGGGCAGTGGTGCTGTGCCCGGCGCAGCCAGAGAGGCCCCGAGACGCCGAGCAAGACGAGGTACAACGTGTGGCTCCCACCGGCCCGGATCAAGAAGATCGTGTAGACGGATGAAGAGATTGGGAAGGTGGCGGCGGCTGTGCCTGTCATCCTCTGTCGGGCGCTCGAGCTTTTCCTGGAGTCACCGTGGAAGAAAGCCTGCCGGTGACCCAGTCCTGAAACGCCAAGACCGTGACCACATCCCACCGGAAGCAGTGCATTGAGCTGGAGCCGCAGTTTGACTTCTTGAAGGATCTGGTGGCATCCGTGCCTAACATGTAGGGGGATGGGGAAGACAACCACATGGGTGGGAACAAGGGTCCCCGCAGGGGCCGGAAGCCAGGAGGCAGCAGCCGGAAGAATGGTGGGATGCGAAGCAGAGGCAAAGACAAGAAGCTGTCAGGGACAGGCTCACAGCAGGAGGATGTCTGAGGATACAGATACTGACGGGGAAGAAGAGACACCACTGCCCCCATCCCAGGCCAGCCACCTCCCTGCCCACTTCCAGAGCCCCCCTGACACCCTTCATGCCCTTCACCTCGACTCTGCCTCTGCCCCCAGCACCCCACCCCCTGGGACCCTCAGCACCTGAGGCAGAGGATGAAGAGGATTACGACTCCTAGCGCCCTCTGCCCCCCAGGCCACACCCGCTTTTAGCTGGGTTTAGTTGCTTTGGGGGAGACAGAGAAGTTAGAGCTGTTCTTAAGTTTATTACCGGATGAATGGATAAAGAAGATGTGGCACATATATACAATGGAATATTACTCAGCCATAAAAAGAAACGAAATTGAGCTATTTGTAGTGAGGTGGATAGACCTAGAGTCTGTCATACAGAGTGAAGTAAGTCAGAAAGAGAAAGATAAATACCATATGCTAATACATATATATGGAATTTAAGAAAAAAAAATGTCATGAAGAACGTAGGGGTAAGACGGGAATAAAGACACAGACCTACTAGAGAATGGACTTGAGGATATGGGGAGCGGGAAGGGTAAGCTGTGACAAAGTGAGAGAGTGGCATGGACATATATACACTACCAAACATAAGGTAGATAGCTAGTGGGAAGCAGCCGCATAGCACAGGGAGATCAGCTCGGTGCTTTGTGACCATTTAGAGGGGTGGGATAGGGAGGGTGGGAGGGAGGGAGGCACAAGAGGGAAGAGATATGGGAACATATGTATATGTATAGCTGATTCACTTTGTTATAAAGCAGAAACTAACACACCATTGTAAAGCAGTGATACTCCAATAAAGATGTAAAAAAAAAAATAAAAATTTTTAAAAAGTTTATTAATAAAATAATAATAAAAGGGGGGAAAGAAGGCTGCAATCAAGGTGTTGGCCAGGGCTGGAGTCTCACCTGAAGGCCCAGCTGAAGAAGGATCCACTTCCAAGCTCATGTGGTTGTTGGCAGGATTCAGTTCCACGTGGGCTACTGGGCTTCGGGCGCCATTCCTTACTGGCTATCAGCCTAAGCCTGCCCTCAGTTCTGTGCCGTGTGGACCTCCCCACAGGGCAGTTCACAGCATGGCAGCTCGCTTCAGAGCCCGAAGGAGAGAGCCTGCTAGCAAGAACATCACAGTCTTATGGAATGTAATCGTGGAAGGGACATCCATTGCTTTTGCCATGGTCTGTCGGTTAGAAGAGAGGCACAGGTCTTGCCTATACTCAAGGGGAGGAGATGACCCAGATGGTGTGAATATGGGGGCAGGTTATTGGGGACCTGTCTGCCGTCGAAGTTATCAGAGCAGACGAGAAAGTCCACTTAACTTGGCAGTGCTCTCGGTTCACCACAAACAGGCCGTCAGATTGCCTGGGAACCTCATTTAGCATATTGTATACTGATTATATTTGTATGTGCAATTTCCCTATGCCTGTTTTATTTCCTGTGCATTTGCATTGTGCTTTATAAGTCTTCTGCAGCTCACAGGTCATAGATGCTACAGGCAAACTAAAAAACAAGCCCAAGAATGTTCTGAATCATCTGTAATCCTAAATTACCTGAGCCGCCCAGAATCATACAATTTCTCCTTCTCTATTAACCCTTCTGCCTGTTCAGCAATAACTCTAAAAACTTCTTTGGGAACATGATGAGCATATTTGGTACCAGAAAGTCGAATATTAACATGGATGTAGTTGGGTTTTTTTCCAGGAGACGTATTTAATACTTGCATTTTATATTACATGTCTTTCCACGTGGAAATCTTTTCAGAAACCAGATAGATTTCTCAAAGCATAAATTCATCATCATGTGGAGGTAGAATGAAATGTTTCACTGGCATTTCAAATAAGCATTCCTTCTCCTCTGCCATTCTTCTTAGAGCAGTGATCGTTAGCAACATTATATGCTTCTCCCAATCTTTCTATAACGTACACTCCTTTCAAATGACAGTGGATGGCCACTTCTTTAGCCAAATTGGACTATTCTGTTTTAATCTTTTCTCAGAAATGATTCCTCCTGCATCATTTGATTAGCTCTCTGTCCTCTCTTCTGTGTTGCTTTTAGTTTCGTGATTTATAATATAACAGGGGCTAGGATGGAAAAAAAAAATGCAGACATGCACTAAGAAGAAAAGACCCCATAAAACATTAGAATATTTCACCCTTTTGTTGGGGGGGGGGGTACATAGAAAACTATTGATCCTAGTCAAGGCCAGGCCAAAGCAAAGTTTTGTGGGGGTTTCTTTTTCCTTCCTGGTCCCAGTCTCCTACTTCCTATTTTTGACAGCCTTCCCTTGGGAGTCAAGAGTGCTTGGTTACTCAACAGCGCAAAGGTCCCCCTCACTACTGAGTCTTGGTTATGGTGCTGTTTGAGTGTCTGTCTGAGTAAAAGCTCTTCTCAGGAGTTTATATAACCCAAGATACCAGTGCTGCTTTTTCCCTGATGTTTATTAAACAATTGACCTGAATTACATTCAGCCTCCATGGATTTCATCCATGGCCCTCTTTTTTACTTTTCAGCAAGGTTTGCATTTATGATTTTCTCCCAAACCCCATGACCCCACTCTGGTGGCTCATGCTCCGGCCCTCCTCTGTGCATCCCTTCACTCCAGTGCAGTGGGAGCTCAGGCTCCGAGAGGCTGTGTTCTGGAGTGGAAGGCACACAGCTACAGAGCCAGGTCAGATCTCAGCTCTGCCATTCACTCATTCATTCATTCATTCGTTCATTCCACCATTATTTTCTGCGCACCTGGTACCAAGCCTTAGGAGTAGGGATTATATGGGATATACTGTGACCTAGCCCCGTTTCCTCCTCTGTAAAAAGGGGGAAATGACAAAGTTGTTGGGAGGAATAGACATAATGCATGTAAAGCACCCAGGAGGATGCCTGGTACACAGCAACGCTCTGCAAATGGTAGCTAGAGCTACACCTAACTATGCTGTCCTGGCCACATCACACCACTGCCGTATCCAGCTTCACAGATCCTACTCTGTGTTTTTAGAGTCACTGAATCCTTTTTGTTCCCCAGTTTCCCCTTCATTTCTGATGAGACTAGGAAAATTAGTCGTTTTGTTTATACTGAATAGCCATGGATGCAGAGAAATGTACTATTACCTTTAAGATAATACTTGATGCAAAAGAGCTCTCTTTGCCACTTTCAGTCAACCACAGTTCTTCTGGGCTCTCTGTCCTCATCATCCAGTATCTCCTGCCACTTTCAAGATCACAGTGCTTCTAGACATTCGAGACCTGATCTCTAATTCCAGACCTTGATAACACTGGGAGTCTAGGTTATATTGAACAGTACAAATCACAGTTCATAGGAAAGAAGGAAGGGAAAGTGATTGGGCATCTAATACAGGCACCATACTTAAAGTTTTCACATACATTTATCCTCAGAACAACCCTGGGAGGTAGGCTCCTTGAGAGTCAACAATTTGCCAAGTCTCACAGAGTCCTTAGGGACAGAGCAGAGAATTAAACCCAGTATTCTGACTCTGAAATCAGTGCTAAATTCACATGGCTTCCATAGAGATATAGACAGTACCTGTAACTAGTTTATTTTGTCTCCAAATGTCTTTATTCACAGACTGTCCTAAATTTGTTTCTTCTCAAGCAGGTTGTAGACCTCAGCAACAACGCTCTGACCGCCATTCTGCCGATGATGATCGTGGCTCTGGAACTTCCCCACCTGGAGGCTGACTTGGCTGTTAACCAGTGGCAGTGTGACTATAGCGTGGAAGTCTTCCAAAATGTTATTTCTGAATCCTGGAGAAAAAAGTGGAATGCAATTTGCAACAAGTCTGTTGGTAAGTCAGTAGTGCCTCTTCTCTCAGAAATGGTTCCATTTAAACAGAAAAGAGACATGAAAAATTTAGTCTCATTTGAAACAATGACAGTCCCCCCAGAAGCAAGAGTGCTGATCTATGGCATTAATCATCCTTGGGCTGTATCACAGAAAAATCATTGGTACCTAACTGTTCTCCTCAGTTCATGAACGAGTTTCTTCACGTGGTCAGAGAAACCTAGTTCAGCTAGCTCAGAAATCACTGGCTTTGGTCAAAACCAGAAATTTCACAAAGAGAGAATTTTTCCGTAAAGCCCCAAAATGTCATATTTTTATCCCAAATATTAATAAAATAACTGATCAAAGAAAGGACTTCTAAAACTTGAAACATAATTATTTAAAATGCTGGCTAACCCTCTGAAAGTATAATCCTACACATACACAAAACACACATATTTCAAAAGTATATTTTTCTTTGATTTGTTCCCTGCCACTCTCCCAAACTGCTAGAATATGTTACTGCAACTGAATATTTTGGAAAGCTTCCCCCCCACACGCACACTATTAACTATCTTGGCTAATTCTCAAACTCTTAACTGGGGAAAAAAAAAAAAAAGAGTCATTTTTTAAAAAGTGAGTCCTGGCCTCTGTTCTATTCAGGACTGCTATTCAGTAGAGACATGGCCATGCTTACCAGGTTTAGGAGAAACCCATGAAGATTAGAGAGAAGTCTTAATGGTGTCAGCCACACTTGGTTCATCGCCCTGTGAGACCCACACGGGCATTCCGAGTGTGGAGGGCAGAATGTCAGGAGCCAGCAGAGAAACCCGAATATTTTTGCCGTTTGCCAGCACCGAGGAATGGTGAGGAAGTGATATAGCAAACACAGGTGTGGCCAAGGCCGATTTGTGCAGAGGGTTGATGGAATGTTCTCGTAAATGTGCGTAAGAGAAGGCTGTGGAGAAAGGAGGAGCAATGTGGCTGTCCCTACAGACTGGCTTCCTTTCTCCTGTGGGCAGCAGTCAGTCAGGAAGCCTAAGAAACACAGTCTCCCGGGCCTGGGAGCAGCAGACCCGAGCCTGAGAGCCTCACATAAGCGTGCACAGAGCCTGCCACATGCTGTTGGCATCGACAACCGATCAAGCAATCAGTCAGTAAAGCTGCTAATCGTGTAATACCCACTTTAAATCTAGCTAGACGAGGACTGAGGACTCACAGATTATTTCTATTTATTTATTTATGTTTTTTTTTAATTTATGTTTTTTTTTTGCGGTACGCGGGCCTCTCACTTTTGTGGCCTCTCCCGTTGCGGAGCACAGGCTCCGGACGCGCAGGCTCAGCGGCCATGGCTCACGGGCCCAGCCGCTCCGCGGCATGTGGGATCTTCCCGGACCGGGGCACGAACCCTTGTCCCCTGCATCGGCAGGCGGACTCTCAACCACTGCACCACCAGGGAAGCCCACAGATGCTTTTTAAACTACTGGAATCTCATTCCCGTGTCGACTCAGCGTGTGCTTTTACCCCCACTCTCAGGGAAGGAGGAGGCATACTGGTGGACGCCCACAAGGCGCGTGTCCAGAGAGACCCACCTTCCTCGCACTAATCTGAATCATACGAGAAGCCTCGCGACGAGCACAGCTGAGAGGCCCTGGGAAGTGCGCTTTTCCACTCTGCGCAAGAAGGACCCTGCGGGCTCTGACACCAGTGACAGGGAGAGGCGGCTGCCAGGAAGGGTTAGGAGCACCGGGGATGTGCAAGCTGCTGGCAGAAGGGAGGACGCTTCCCAGGACCTGGTCCTGGCCGTCTGTCTGTCAGTGTCCATCACGTTCTTCGTGGCTTTCTGCCTGGGGGCTTTTGCGCGGCCTTATGTGGACAGACTGTGGCAACAGAGATGCCGGAAAAAAAGTCCAGGTTCAGGGAACGTGTATTCAAACCAGGGCTTCTACGATGAGATCAAAGCTGTAGGGAACATGGAGCAGCCAAGGATGGATCTGCGCCAAACTTTCCACGATCCAAACCTCTGTGAGAACCAAGCCCCACCCGCGGCTGTCACTCCTGCGAGAACGCTGGCGCCGAGCAGAAAGGAGGCTGGCGGCGGGCAGGGCGGAGCACGATGCGGGGACCACACCGGGGCAGGAAGCGGGAAGGATAACGCGCTTCCAAATCACGGTGCGGCCCGGCCCGTTCTCCGCGGATGGGCGAATGCTGATGACACCCAACTCATGCCGGCGGGACAGGACAGCATCTACAGGTATGATATTCCTGGAGAAGTAAATTATGACACTGTGGCCGGGGAAGGTTCCCTCGGTGAGCGATCAGTGGGCATCCCTGCCGTGGCTGCCAGGTTACAGACAAGCCCTGGCTCAATCTGTAAGGATTCCAACGAATTAGGCCCACCCATCCCCAGGGAAATGACCACGCCTCTCTCCCAAATGGTGGCTCGTACGAAAGCTCTGAGGACTGGAGAGAAGGAGGGGAGAGGGGGCAGTCCACACTTCCCTTCGGAGTTTTCTAAGGACAATGTGCTAAGCGCACAGCAGCAAAGGCTCGAGGGCGCCGGTGACGAGGAAGAGCCCCTTGCCCACTACGGAGTGGCCACGCTCAGTGACCCAGGAGCCACGGACCCGTCCCCACCCGTCTCCACTCCGGGGTGGGGTCATGACCTGCATGTGACTCCTGCTAGCAAGGAACTAGCACAAAAGGACACGTCTGACGCTCAGTACGAGCTGGACACAGATTCTGACGAAGGGTCTTTATTTACTCTAAGTTCAACAAGTTCAGAAGACTGGAGAAGTGTGGCTGAAGCAGAGGCACATGGTGAGGAGAACTGCAGTGCCAACGAGCCCCTGGGGGATGAGGACTCGGGGGAGAGGAGGGACAATGTCGTGTCATTAGAGAGTCTTGAGGACAGCATCGCCTTCCAGAAGATTCTGGGGCAATGTGAGAATCAGGAACATCATTCTGGAAAAACTCTCACTTCTGATCCAGACTACGGTTTGGACGCGACTCATCCGGAAAGTGGCTCTAACACCAATATATTTGAGGATCCGTTGACCTTGCCCAGGTCACCGGGCAACAGTCCTTGCAGTGATGAGATCCCAGGCATGTCCATTGACGACTATGTCACAGCTCTTCAATCCAAGGCAGCAGAGTGGCAATGCTCGCTTAGAGACTTGGAGTTTTCAAATGTAGATGTTTTACCACAAACGCCAACATGTTCTGCTGAAGTCCCCTCAGATCCTGATGAGAGTGCCTGTGGTGAAGGAGATGCAGGCATTTGTAAATATGAACCTTACGTTCAGGGCGTAGACACAGCTCAAAGCAAGATTCCTTCCAAGATCGCTGTGGGGAAAAACTTAAGACCCTCACGACAAGTTTCTGAAGAGGACAACATGAATGGGCACTGATGAGGGGTTCGTGTGTCCTCGTGAGGACAGTGATTCCAGAAAGGTTATAAGCCAAACACAGTTATTACACTCCTCTGGTGACGAACCAGATCTTCAGTGTGAAAGGGGGTGGGGTGGTGGGAGGGGTATTTTGAAGATGGTGTCAAGAGCCAGGTACCACTATTACAGATGCTTCCAAATGAAACCAGTTCACTAAGAACACGGGAGCACTTCAGTGACAGAGACTGGGTTCAACATTCAGAGCCGAATCAGTGAATTTGATTCTCTAAATTCTTCCCTATGTTTAGTTAATTCTAATATAAAACTACCATTCACAAGACATAGATCATTTAGGTAGGAAAGCACTGAGATATTTGAACATCAAAGGTTCCAATTAATAAATTTTACATTAAAACTTAACAGTGATGATGTTGCAGTTAGGAAAAGATGATTCTAATTTTTATACTCAAATGCAGACCCAGAGAAACCTGATGGTTGTTGGCCGTCTATAAGCATGTTCAAGTCCCTTCAACATTCACATTGAAGAACGGAAACACCACCCTGCTGCTCCCTCAGAATACCACCTTCTTTTCTCCTTTATAGCTAGGCTTCTCCAAGGAATAGTCAGCAACTGTCTGTTGACACACCAGCACACCGTGGTCAGGTTTCAGCTCACCGTTCCTTTAACCCATGCCAGTAGAGGTCACCAACAACCTCCCATGGGACATGCATGGACTCTTCGGTCTCATCAGGTAAAACCTCTGCAGCTTTGGACACTGTCGGCCACTCCCAACTTGACATTCTTTCTCCGTAGTTTTGTGACACAACTCTGTAAAGGTGAGGATCCCAGCAGGACCCAGACGGCAAGAAACAGGGATGACTAGAGAGAGTTTAGTGAAAGAACCATTTGGAAAGAACCGGACAGGATGAAGGGAAATTAGTAAGGGAAGGTGAAGGACCTAAAGGCTAGTAATAAACAGGGGGAAGCCTTTCCCACACTTAGGCCTGAAGAGACAAGGGGAATTGCAGCTACGGGTGCACAGCAGGAGCTGTGGCCTCTTGTAGAGGAACACAGCCACCAGGAATCCATTGTCCAGTAGGAGGAAGCCACGAGAATCACCACCTGAACTCTCTCCTCACCCTCCAGCCTCCCAGGGGCTGACCTCTGCAAGCCAGAGGTATTAGCATACGGTATTTGTTTTTCTCTTTCTGACTTACTTCCCTCTGTATGACAGACTCTAGGTCCAACCACTTCACTACAGATAACTCAGTTTTGTTTCTCTTTATGGCTGAGTAATATTCCATTGTATGTATGTGCTACATCTTCTTTATCCATTCATCTGTCGATGGACACTTAGGTGATGCTTCAGTTTTAATGAAAAGTAATCTGGTGTAGCTCATAAACAAGGAGAATTAGCAAGGCCTTGACCAATTCTGGGTGGAGGATTGTAACCCATTCATTCAATAGCAGATGTACCTAGAAGGAGTGAACCCGTGGGTTCCTGCAATTTTTGCCTAAGATGTGATATAGAAATTAGCAATGTTTTCAAATCAAATGTAAAGTTACAAAATGAACAAAAATGAAAAATAAGACTAGATATTTCCCATAAATTCTTTTTTTTAATAAATGTATTCATTTATTTTTTATTTATTTATTTTTGGCTGTGTTGGGTCTTTGTTGCTGCGCGCGGGCTTTCTCTAGTTGCTGTAAGCAGGGGCTACTCTTCGTTGCCGTGCCCTGGCTTCTCATTGCGGTGGCTTCTCTTTTTGCAGAGCACGGGCTCTAGAGCGCAGGCTCAGTAGTTGTGGTGCACGGGCTTAGTTGCTCCCTGGCATTTGTGATCTTCCTGGACCAGGGCTGGAACCCGTGTCCCTTGCATTGTCAGGAGGATTCTTAACCATTGCACCACCAGGGAAGTCCCTTCCATAAATTCTTTACATTCATGTAAAGTCGTCTTTCTATATACTTAATGCCCTTAATAACTAATGTAAATATTGCAGTCATTTCTTAGATCTCATTGATTTAAAAGCTCGTTTTCCATTCAAATGCAATGTTTTGACTGGTTAAATAGTAGTTACCTGAATACACCTGGGAAAAACCTAGAGTTACATACACATTCATTGACTATTTCTAGATTCACTAATTATTAACATTTGCCATATTTGCTTTTTCTCTCACATGCATGCACACGCACACACACACTAAATACATACATACATATATATACATTCCAGAAACATGGGTGAATAATATCACAGATATCTTCAATCTGCCAAATATTGTTAACGTACAACAGTATTATCTATGATTCCAGACTCTATGGACATCCTTAGGTACCAAAATCACTATAACTATAGTTTTGTTTTGCCTCAGCACCGAATTATTAATGTTGCTCACGTTCAGAATGCCATCCCTCAGCAAGGGGAATAAACTTCTGATGCTGGATGATAAGAAATAATGTTGATAATTATGCAGGAAATAACAAATCCGCTTCCCCTCCTTTTTTTTTTTTTTCCCAGCTTTGTTATTCTCTCCTTTCTAATAGCTGGCGTAGGTAACTGACTGATCTGACTTTGGGAAAGCACTGTTCCAGTTTGGAGCCGTTTCCCGGTGAATAACGGATCAGAGCTGGCCGAGTCCACCATTGATTCCAACCTTGTGCTGTAGAGGAGAAAACTGAAGCACAGATTCGTAAATTGATGTGCCCAAGGTCACCCAGCTAGTCCTTGTTTCCAACCAGAATTCACTTTGGATGTCCCGCACCATTGAGGACAATCCTTATCCTTGCCTCCCCCGCTGGCTGGGTTGCTTGACCGGGGGCTCTGCCACCCAGAAGATTTAGAAAACATTCTTTTCAGGATGTCACAACATCTTCCAGACGCTCCTTCCCAAGAAGACCGGCCGCCTGCTGCAGCAGACGCCACGCCTGTTGTCCTCGCTGCTCCGGGCACGGGGACATGGGGTGGCACCCAGCAGCTGGGTGTAGCCCTGGGCTTTCCACAGTTCCAGCCCCGAACTTCACCTTCCTACGTTCTGCAGATGAGCAGACGAGGGTCAAGGCTTCCTCGTCCCCCCCGTTCCATCGCTCCCTCCGGATCCAGGGGAGCCGTGCGGTTCTCCCTCTCTGGATGGTTCTCCCTCCGGATGGTTCCCTTCTCGCCCCGCTCCTTCCCTCAGGTGGGCTGGGCGCACTCAGCTTTGGGGCAACCGGGACACTCTACAACCCCAAAAGCGGTAAAATCTAAAACAGCCCTAGGTTGCTAAACCGCTCCCCACCCTCCTTTTTGGGTTTTTTTTTAAACTCAAGCAGTTGAGTGTGTTTGTGTGTTCTGGAGTTATTCCTGCTACAGACAGCCGCGACCCGGCTGGCAGAGGCCTTCTGCTCTGAGAGCAGCCTCCCTGCCTGCTGCCAGCCCCAGGCGTGGCTGCCCACGCGGCCTCGCTCCCGGCACGGAGGGACCCGGTGCCGCAGGACATCTTGACGTGAGATCAACTCACCACTCAGCGCCTCGCTTACAGAGGGAGCACGTCCGCCCGCAGAGCTGGCTGGGACTGTGATTTTTTTTTTATTCTCCTTTTTAAAATTGAAGTAAAGTTGATTTACAACGTTGTGCTAATTTCTGCTGTACAGAAAAGTGACTCACTTATACACACACATATATATATTCTTTTCCAATATTCTTTTCCATTGTGGTTTATCCCAGGAGATTGGATATAGTTCCCTGGCTCTACAGTAGGACCTTGTGTAAATAGTTTATGTCCACTAATCCCAAACTCCCCAGTCCATCCCTCTCCCTCCCCAATGCCCCTTGGCAATCACAAGTCTGTTCTCTATGTCTGTGAGTCTGTTTCTGATTTGTAGATAGGTTCACTTGTGCCATATTTTAGATTCCACATATAAGTGATGTCATATGATATTTGTCTTTCTCTTTAATTAGGGCTGCCATGTTTAGCAAATAAAAATACAGAACGCCCAGCTGAGTTTGCCTTTCAAGTATAAAACAAATACTCTCTTCCTATGTAGGTGTGTCTCATGCAATATTTGGGACTTATTTTACTAAAATATTCTTCGTTGTTTAGCTGAAATTCAGATCCAACCGGGTGACCTGTGTTTTACCTGGCAACCCTAGTTTAACATTCAAATAAAAAGGAGCTGAAATACCTTCCACGCAAGGTCCTGAGAGAGTCTGCAACTCCAGCAAGGGTGTGAGACAGTGAACATTACGTTTGCTGCCTCCAAGGCAGTGATCAGATGTCTGGTATGTCCTGCATGAGGCATTTAAGCACACGCCACGCATGCCAGCAAAAGTGTCTCGTCAAAGCCTAGACAATGATTTACAAGCAGTAAAAATGGAAATTCACTCACACCCAAATCCAGGGAGCAGAAAACCTAGAACAAGTCCTGCCCGCTGTTGCCAAGGCTGGGGGGTGGGGGGAAACCGTGATAAAACCAAATAGATGCAAAAGCATTTCCTTGCACAGAAGCAAAGAGTTACTTGTAGGGAGAGTGGGTTATGTAAAAGCTTGCAGTTTCCGTAGGAGAAGCTCCTAAGATCCTTCCGTTCGGTAAATCCTACCAACAGCGGTAGGTCACAGCGCGCACGTAACTCCACCAACTCCCCGACCTCATGGCTTCAAAATGTACCAGCTTTTACTTTGGCTGACTCAGCAGCCTGGGATGAATTACTTTCCGTTAACTCGGTGGCACATTTTTAAACCCCTAAGTATTTATGGCAGGCCGACTTTGGCTCGCTAAATTGTACACGAATAGGCACGGAAACGCGCTTGGATTTACCCCTCCATTCAGCGTAAAGCCTCTCGTGTGCAAAATGCAGTAAGGGCCACCGGGTGAGGATGGGGTGCGGCGTATGAGGGAGGATGGGGGCCGGGGCTGGACCCACAGCGACGCCGTCCTGCCCTCAGACCGCTTAGAATTCAGAGGGCAAGACTCAGGAAGACAAGCTTCCTTCACCAGCAGTACAAACGCCTGCCACGAGGGTGGGAGGGTGACGCATGAGGAAGGAGATGTGGGGATATATGTATATGTATAGCTGATTCACTTTGTTATAAAGCAGAAACTAACACACCATTGTAAAGCAATTATACTCCAATAAAGACGTTAAAAAAAAAAAAATTCGCCTGCCACTACAGGGGACACAGCTTTGAGCGCTGGTCTGGGAAGATCCCACATGCCGCAGAGCAACTAAGCCCCGTGCACCACAACTGCTGAGCCTGCGCTCTAGAGCCCACGAGCCACAACTACTGAAGCCCACGTGCCTGGAGCCCGTGCTGTGCAACAAGAGAAGCCACTGCAATGAGAAGCCTGCGCACTTGAACAAAGAGTTGCCCCCGCTCCTCCGCAACTAGAGAAAGGCCACGCAGCAATGAAGACCCAACGCCACCAAAAATAAATAAATAAATTTATAAAAGAAAATAAAAATAAAGTAGCACATCCCACCCAAAGCATTCTTTATCACATTCATACCTCCTAAAATTATCTATAAAAATATTGTTTATTTAAATACTTCCTTGTGTTATTGCCTATATTCCCAGTAAGAGCAAAAATTGGATTTGTTTTGGTCACTAGAGCATTCCCTGGGCTGGGGACAGTGCCTGGCACAGAGTAAGTGTTCTACAAACATTTTTTTTTAATTGGGGTATGGTTGTTGTGTTAGTTTGTGTTAGTTTCTACTGTACAGTGAAGTGGAGTACCTTATGCTACACAGCAGGTTCTCATTAGTTATCTATTTTATACATATTAGTTAGTGTATATATCAATCCCAATCTCCCAATTCATCCCACCTCCCCTTTCCCCCCTTGGTGTCTCAATAAACATTTTTGATTGAACAAATAAATTTCAACTGAAGCCAGAAAAAGTGATTTTTGACATACTTCTATGAGAAAGGACACACATGTTAGTGATGGGAAGTAGGTCTTAGAATGTTCACTTTGCAGAAATCACTAAAGAAGAATGCAATCTCCTCTAATAATAACTTTTTGTGATCTCTTGGGAAGCATCCTCATGTTCTAAAAATTTTTGTAATTAGATGAACGTTAACTATTCCTGACTTTCAGTCTAACTTTCTCTTCGCTGAAAACGTTTTCATAAAATTTCAATAGATAGAGTGACCAAGTACTATCTCTCTGACAATTTTCACCATTGGAAGAGGGCTGCTTGGACCCAACTCTTCTATGCTTTGGTAAAGGGAAAGCCACTTGTGAGTGTATTTTGAAAGGGCTTGGTAAAGATTCCTGGGATTTCTAGGTCCCCGGTGGTATCTACCCTCGTCTCTTGAGTCTGACATACCTTCCTCGGCCCCTTTCAGTGCTTTAACCAAAGCCCTGAACTTGCCCTGGCTTCCCACCCATACTGGGCCCCCACCTTGATTTCGACATGACCCATGTGCCTAAATGCAGTCATGCCCCAGTAGGAGCCTTTTATTATACATCTCCGTCATTCCCATCAGGGAGGATGTGTTGAATTCCTCCTCAAGGGCCAGGAGCAGGTTTCCATAATCCTCCATGGGTCTCAGCACCTCAGTCTACAAACCCGGGACAGTGAGGACAGCCAGCAACCCAGGGCCTCCCTGCATCTAACTGTGAGATTTTTCATCTGTCTTCTCACTTTGAAAAATCTTTTCAAGGAAGGATGTACAACCCTGGCATAAAAAATTATCTTAAAAACTTTAAAAGTAAGGATAGCTAACAATTCAGCCTCCTCCCACTGCTCTGTTGGAGATTTTATGAAATCACAAATCAGTTTACCTGGAGCCAGGAAGCCAATAAATAGCTGACTGTTTCTAGAAACACTTAGCCACTTGGCTCTGATTCAAGTTGCCTAAAATGAGAAAAGAGGTAAAGGCTCCAAATCAGTACCTCCCCCCCAAATCCTTCACTGGAGCTCACCAGGTGCTCACAGAAAGGCTGGGGACAGGACAGTGACGACGGTTTGGGTCACAGCCGGGAACACTGAGTTTAGGGAGTCACCTCCTTCAGAGCAAGCCCGCTCTTTGTCTTCGAGGAGGCGTCGCCTCATTCCTTGAGCTGCTCCCTGCAGACACAACCCTGAGAAGTGCCCTGGGAAGGGGGCTGAGAGCTTGCATTCCTGGTACACGCAGTAGGAACTTGCAGGCACCCACATGGCCGAGCACCTCTCCCGACAAGGTCAAGAACCAGTCTCAGAGGACCCGGCCCAGAGAGTTCTTCCGTGGAATAGGGAAGATCCCTTTCCTGCCCACCGGGCCTGGGTCACGGACTTACTGTTTGAACGGGAGGATGTGAAATAGCAGAAATGAAAGGTCAGAACCTGCCCCTCTGGCCTTGAAGGATTGTAGGAGGGGATAAGAGACGAAGGAGGAGAAAAGAGAGGTGAGGAGGGAGGGACTTGGGTTACACGAGACCAGGGGACGCTGAGGGCATCAGGTAGGATTCTGGGAGGGGGTTGCCTCAGACACTACCCCCTCCCACCGACCTGGGGCCACCAGAGCCAAACTGCCTCAGCCAGGCCAGGAGGAGGGAGCTGGAAGGTAGCTTTCCAGAGCTGCTCTCTGTACCACTGTGCTGGGGCTCAGACCATGCAATCCCGCAACGACCCAGAAGGGGGTGCACTGGACCTAATTTACGTGCCTCCCCGGATTGCTTTGGCCACGTGCTCCTGGGCCCAGCCATGGGGCTGCTGCCAGCTGTGCTGGACCCTTTCCACCCTCTGCCAAAAGCTAGCAGCACATCCCCACCTGTATGCCTTAGTGTCTTCATCCATGGAATAGGGATAAGAATAGCACCTACCCCATAGGCTGACATAACCACTTTGTGCCTTGGTTTCCTATCTGCAAAATGAAGATAATAATATTATCTATTTCAAGTGACCGATGTAAGAATTAAATGATTCAACATTTATAAAGCGTTTTAACCATGTCTGGCACTAATAAGGACCAAGCAAAAGTTTATTGTTACTGTTATTCTACTTGCAAGTTAGATTTGCTTCATCAAAGTTTCTGTGTGAAACTTAGGAAAGTTTCATTTCACTTAGGAAATGAAAATATTTGTGTCACAGAATCATAGCCTTTTAGAGCTGGAATGAATTTTTTAAAATTAGTCAAGCCCAACACTTTTGTGTTTCAAATGACAAAAGTCAGCTCAGAGTAGCACAGCCAAGGTCGGCCAGCCCTTAACTCAGGGCTGGGACCAGAATGAAGTTCAGAAGTTCAGAGTTCTCTCCCACATGCCACACCGCATCCGTGCTTATCAAACAAAGCACCATGTGCCAGGCACCCTGAGCAAGCCAGAGCCTTTACTGCAACAATCAAGCTTGGGTCCAGAAAGCAACACAGAAGCAGAGAGGAAGAATTTGGAAATCACCCCCAACACCACCACCATCCCACTGTCTTTGGCTTGAGATACCGCTAGAAACCTGATCGCCTAATCCCAGAACCTCCGGAGCTATTGCTGAGTCCCCCTCTGGGCTGCCCCAACCACCGCAGCTTTCAGTGGAATTCTAGGGATTAAACAGGAGAGTTCTTCCGGTTCTTCCCAAATGAGCTGTGTTTATGCTACCTCTTAATTCTCCCTAAGAAGTCTCTTGCCCTGAGGAGAGTTTATGTAACTTTCTGCTAAGGTCAAAGCACTGTTTTCTTCCAGCAGCTGGATACTAATTGGTCATTGATCTTTGAACTATGCTTTTTCAGACTGCTGGGCTGAGAAAAATGAATAACATTTGTCTTTTGGAGTGCTTTCTGCAAAAATCTCTCTCACCCATCCTTTCCTCTCCTTTGTCCCAAACCCTCATTCCAGGTGGACACTTTTTACCCTCTGGGTGATATATCACAATGTGCTCTGGTGCACTGGTGAGGAGGACATCTCTGGGGTGAGATCTCGGTTTGAGCCCTGGCTCTGCTGTTAGTGCCCAGGGAACTGCTTTGGGGGAAGTGGCCTAACTCCTGTAAGCAGACGTGCTAGTGCTGGCTCCAGTGGCGAAGGGGAGCAAATTTTGTGCCTCTCTTCCCAACTGGGGGCTCACCACCACCCCTAGTGTGGGAGGATTCTCAGGTTTAAACTGTGATGGTCGAGCTTCTCCGATGGAAGGTGCTGCCTGCCACTCAGTCTTCACGGATGCTCTCCAGGCCTTTTGCTGCTATTTCTATTTCCTGTTTGGCTTTCAGCTTTCCTCGTCTGTCAGTATCATCCCCTCCGGATGGAAGAAGAGAAAGCAGGTTACGCTGAGATGTGCCCATGAGATGCCAAAAAGCTATTGAGCCTGACTGTGTACGAAAGCTAACTTTTCCCTGAACTAACCAGCCATTTATCTAGTTTGCTGGCTTCAGAAAATCTGCTTTGTGATTTGCTCTGAGCTCTAGCAGAGTGGTGGAAGGAAGATAGACCATTAACTGTCCTTACTTTTATTAGAGTTTGCAAGGTTAATCATGTATGCCAAGGCTCTGCACACTCCCTTGAAAAGAGGGAAGGGAGAGGTGTTTGGCCACTTATTCTTTCCAACTTAACCTTTCTGCCCACATCCTTACCACAGCTTACTTAGCTCTTCCATGATTTTCCAGTTGGCCAGCTGCTCACCATCCCCCCTCCCTGACTCCCCACTAAGCCCATACACCTTATCTAAGCCACTTTGTTTTCCTTAGCTAACTTGTTCCAGATACAAACAAATCTCCTCCCTCCGCAGTTCAGTGCAGCAGAGTTTCATAATTTTTTGAAAGACCTTTATTAAGAACCTAATGGACAAGCTAGTATTGAACTGGTATTCACCAGTGTGATCCTCCTGGTTATAAAGACATTGAAATATTGCAAATGACATGATCTTATATATAGAAATCCCTAAAGACTCCACTAAAAAACAATTAGAAGTGATAAACAAATTCAGCAGAATTGCAGGATTCAAAATCAACATACAAAAAGCAGTAGCATTTGTATACACTAACAGCAAACTATCTGAGAAATAATCTTTTAAAAAATCCCATTTACAATAGCGTCAAAACCAAAAAATATTCAGAAATAAATTGAACCAAGGAGATGAAATATCTATATACCGAAAACTATAAAACATTGATGAAAGAAATTGAAGAAGACACAGGTAAATGGAAATATATCTCATGTTCATGGATTGGAAGAATTAATATTATTATTATTTTTATTTTTTTGTGGTATGCGGGCCTCTCACTGTTGTGGCCTCTCCCGTTGCGGGAGTCAGAGAAGAAAAAGAAATAAAAAGAATACAAATTGGAAAAGAAGAAGTAAAACTGTCACTGTTTGCAGATGACATGATACTATACATAGAGATGCCACCAGAAAACTACTAGAGCTAATCAATGAATTTGGTAAAGTTGTAGGATAAAAAATTAATGCACAGAAATCTCTTGCAATCCTATATACTAATGATGAAAAATCTGAAAGAGAAATTAAAGAAACACTCCCATTTACCATTGCAACAAAAAGAATAAAATACCTAGGAATAAACCTACCTAGGGAGACAAAAGACCTGTATGCAGAAAACTATAAGACACTGATGAAAGAAATTAAAGACGATACAAACAGATGGAGAGATATACCATGTTCTTGGATTGGAAGAATCAATATTGTGAAAATGACTCTACTACCCAAAGCAGTCCCTATCAAATTACCAATGGCATTTTTTACAGAACTAGAACAAAAAGTCTTAAAATTTGTATGGAGACACAAAAGACTCCAAGTACCCAAAGTGGTCTTGTGGGAACAAAACAGAGCTGGAGGAATCAGACTCCCTGACTTCAGACTATACTACAGACCTCAGTAACCAAGACTATATGGTACTGGCACAAAAACAGAAATACAGATCAATGGAACAGGATAGAAAGCCCGGAGATAAACCCACGCACCTGCGGTCAACTAATCTATGGCAAAGGAGGCAAGGATATACAATGGAGAAAAGACAGTCTCTTCAATAAGTGGTGCTGGGAAAACTGGACAGCTACATGTAAAAGAATGAAATTAGAACACTCCCTAACACCATACACAAAAATAAACTCAAAATGGATTAGAGACCTAAATGTAAGACTGGACACTATAAAACTCTTAGAGGAAAACATAGGAAGACACTCTTTGACATAAATCACAGCAAGATCTTTTTTGATCCACCTCCTAGAGTAGTGGAAATAAAACCAAAAATAAACAAATGGGACCTAATGAAACTTAAAAGCTTTTGCACAGCAAAGGAAACTACAAACAAGACGAAAAGACAACCCTCAGAATGGGAGAAAATATTTGCAAATGAATCAACGGACAAAGGATTAATCTCCAAAATATATAAACAGCTTATGCAGCTCAGTATCAAAAAAACATACAACCCAATCAAAAAATGGGCAGAAGACCTAAGTAGACATTTCTCCAAAGAAGACATACAGATGGCCAAGAAGCACATGAAAAGCTGCTCAACATCACTAATTATTAGAGAAATGCAAATCAAAACTACAATGAGGTATCACCTCACACCAGTTAGAATGGGCATCATCAGAAAATCTACAAACAACAAATGTTGGAGGGGGTGTGGAGAAGAGGGAACCCTCTTGCACTGTTGGTGGGAATGTAAATTGATACAGCCACCGTGAAGAACGGTATGGAGGTTCCTTAAAAAACTAAAAATAGAACTACCATATGACCCAGCAATCCCACTACTGGGCATATACCCAGAGAAAACCATAATTCCAAAAGATACTGCACCCCAGTGTTCATTGCAGCACTATTTACAATAGCCAGGACATGGAAGCAACCTAAATGCCCATCGACAGATGAATGGATAAAGAAGATGTGGTACATATATATAATGGAATTTTACTTGGCCATAAAAAGGAATGAAATTGGGTCATTTGTAGAGACGTGGATGGATCTAGAGACTGTCATACAGAGTGAAGTAAGTCAGGACGAGAAAAACAAATATTGTATATTAATGCATATATGTGGAACCTAGAACAATGGTACAGATGAACCGGTTTGCAGGGCAGTAATTGAGACACAGATGTAGAGAGCAAACGTATGGACACTAAAGGGGGAAAGTGGCATGGGGTGTGGTGGTGGGATGAATTGGGAGACTGGGGTTGACATGTATACACTAATATGTATAAAATGGATAACTAATAAGAACCTGCTGTATAAATAAATAAATTAAATTAAATTTAGAAAAAAATTCCAAAGGCATTTTTCACTGAAATAGAAAAGACAATCTTAAAATTTATATGGAACCATGAAAGACCCCAAATAGTCAAATCAATCTTAAACAAAAAGATCAAAACTGGAGGCACCACACTTTCTGATTTCAAAATGTTCCACAAAGCTATAGTAATCAAAACAGTATGGTAATGGCATAACAGCAGATAAATAGACCAGTGGAACAGAATAGAGACTCTAGAAATAAATCCATGCATTTTCAGGCAATTGATCTTTGGCAAAGGTCCAAGAACACACAATAGGAAAGGAATAAACTCTTCAATACACGGTGTTGAGAAAACTGGATAGCCACATACAGAAGAATGAAACTAGACCCTTGTCCCATACCATATAAAAAAATTATCTTAAAATGGATTAAAGACATAAATATAAGACCTGAAACTATAAAACTATTAGAAGAAAACATAGGGGAGAAGCTTCTTGACCTTGGTCTGGACAATTATTTTTTGGATATGACCCCAAAAATCACAGGTAACAAAAACAAAAATAGACAAATGGGACTGAATCAAGCTAAAAAGCTTTTGCATAGCAAAGAAATCAACAGAGTAAATAGACAATCTATGGAACAGGAAAAAATATTTGCAAACTGTACCTCGGCTAAGGAGCTAATATTCAAAATATACAAGGCATCCAAACAACTCAATAGCAAGAAAACAAATAACTCTATTAAAAAATAGGCAAAGGACCTAAAACGTCATAAAGAAGACATATATGAAAAAATACAACATCACTTATCATTAGAAAAATACAAACCAAAACCACAATAAGGTGTCACCTCCATGTGTTAGAATGGCTATTATCAAAAGACAAGTTTTGGGTGTAGAGAAAAGGAACACTTACACACTGTTGATAGGAAAGTAAATTGGTACAGCCATTATGGAAAACAGTATGGAGGTTCTTCAAAAAGTTAAAAATTTAACTATCTGTTGTCGACAGAAAAAAAATGCACAACATGAGTTAATGAGTTAAGTTTATTTGGGGCAAAATGAGAACTATAGCCCAGTAGACAGCATTTCGGATAGCTCTGAGAAACTGCTCCAAAGAGGTAGGGGAGAGGTCAGTATTATATACGATTTTAGTGAAGGGGGTTATATGCAGTCGAGCACACATGTTGGCAGAGGCTTGCTAGTAGTCACGAGGAGCAAAGGTCACCACTAATGATTTTAGTGCTTTTCCAGATATGAGGAGATGCAAGAATTGGGCTCATAAAATCATCTCCTGAAAATATCTAACTATCTGAAGGCCTGTTCTGCCAGATTTTCCCAGAGCAGAGTGCCTCATTGCTGATCTCCACCCTGACCTCCTTTCAGAGTGCATTGAAGGTCGGCTGTACAGCAGTTTGTGACTTAATCCTTGTAGAAGCAGATGCAAATGCCTATTTTTAGTTGGCACTATGATCCAGAAATCCCACTTCTGGGTATATATCCAAAGGAGATGAAATCAGGATCTTGAAGAGATATCTGCATTCCCATGTTCATGGCAGCATTATTCACAATAGCCAAGATATGGCATTAACGAAGTGTCTATGATGGATGAATAAATAAAGCAAATGTAGTGTATATATACAATGGAATATTATTCAGCCTTAAAAAAAAATGAAGGAAATCCTGTCATTTGTGATAACATGGATGAACCTAGAAGACATTATGCTAAGGGAAATACGCAAGGCACAGAAAGACAAATGCTGCATGATCTCACCTATATGTGGAATCTAAAAAAGTCATACTCACTAGCAGAGAGTACTGAGTATGGTGGTTGCCAGGGAGTGGGGTGGGGAAGGAAAAATGAGGTGATGTTGGTAAAATGGTACCAGTTATGCAGGATAAGTAAATTGTGGAGATCTAATGTATAGCATGGTGACTACAGGTAACAATATCATATACTTGAAATTTGGTCAGGCAAAATGTTCTCATCACACACACACACACACACACACACACACACAAATGGTAACTATGTGAAGTGATGGATATGTTGAGTTGATCATGGTTATCATTTCACAATGTATCCATATATCAAAACATCACACTGTATACTGTAAATACTAGTAATTTTTATTTGTCAATTTTACCTTAATAAAGCTGGGAGGGGCGCGTGTAAGATATTGAAACACTGGTATTCATTCAGCAGTTTCCCCAAGCCTCCTGAAACCCTCCAGCAAAGGCAGAGCACCCGGTAAAGCAGCAGGGGGCGCTCCAGATCCCTGCCCCAACACTCAGCCAGCATCCATTTCACTGATGAATGGTTGTCCTTAAAAGAGTTGACTGTTACCACATGCTGAGGGAAATAAATAAGATTACACATTCCAGAGTCAGATTCCTCAACTGAAATTGAGTGGCCAGAGACTGGCAGACTTCCACTGCCTGGGGGACATAGCCAGGCTCCTCCCACAGAGCTGCCCTGTCCCAGGTAAACTCCCTTGTTGGTTGAGGCAAGGGACATTTCACTGCTCCTTCTCTGTTTCTAGCATAGAACCTTGGCTCCCTCCTAGAAGCATGAGGCCTCTTGGCCCAATGATTCCCAAACAGCCACTGAAGATCAGTGCCCAACTGCGATGAAGTTTTACCAGCCTGCTGAGATATGAGTGATGCAAGAGATACACTCACATAGGGTGGGTTTTGTTCTGTTTTGAAGAGGAGAATGATGGTTTCATTTATTTTATTTTACTTTTTATTTTTAATTGTGATATAAAACATAAAATTTTCCATCTTAACACTTTTAAGTGTGCAGTTCAGTAGTGTTAAACATATTCACATTATTGTGCAACACATCTCCAGAATTTTTCCTTGTGCAAAATTGAAACTCTGTTCCTGTTAAACAATAACTCCCATATCCTCCTCTCCCCAGCCCCTGGCAACCACCATTCTACTTTCTGTCTCTGAGTTTGACTACTCTAGGTCCCTAATATAAGTGGAATCATACAGTATTTGTCTTTTTGTGATTGGCTTATTTTACTTAGCATAATATTCTCAAGTTTCATTTATGTTGTAGCATGTGTCAGAATTTCATTCTCTTTTAATATATTATCTGGTATCTATATACCACATTTTGTTCATCTCTTTACCTGTCAATGGACAATTTGGTTGCTTCCACCTTTTGGCTATTGTGAATAGCGCTGCTATGAACATGGGTGTACAAATCTCTTCAAGACCTTGCTTTCAATTCTTATGGGTATTTACCCAGAAGTAGAATAGTTGGATCATATGAAAATTTTAATTTTTTGAGGAACCACTGTATTGTTTTCTATAGCAGCGGCATCATTTTACATTGCCACCAACAGGGAACATGGGTTACAATATCTCCACATTCCCACCAACGCTTGTTATTTTCTTTTCAAGAATGGGTGTGATCATGTAGGGTGTGAAGAGATAAATCTCTTTCATCATCCTTTATTTTAGGATTGTGTCTTCTTTTACTTTTTTAAAGGTTAAAATCACCTTTCTTTCATCAAATGGTGGCAATCATAGATGGTATTTTTTTTAATATCCTTATGTGGAAAAATTAAAAGTTGACATTGCTATGTCAATCCCTGCCATTAAAAGAAAAATTTCAGGTCATAAAATCCAAGTCTAGAAACTGTTGGGCAGGAAACAGCAATAAATGCACTAATACTTGCTTAGGGTAAGAAGAAGATGGGTTTAAAATACAAAAAGAAAATCCATGGATTCTAGCATAGATGCAATAGAGACAGAATAACACCTCCTAGCTGGAAACCAGTCTTACTCACTCTAATCCAGAAGGGGGAGCAGGTCGGATCTGAGTACGCCCTGCCTCCCCTACCCCACTTCCGGGGAGGCTGTGAGTTGAGAATGGATGCAACAGAAACAGGATGATCTGTCCAACCGGCCACTGCTGCTGTTCCTCTTTATTTCATATTCCTCTGTAGTTTCTTTCCCATTTAAATAACTTATGGAAAACTGCACTCTCTATGCGGCTAGTTACTACACTGGAATTTGTTTCAGATCACAAAACTGCACATAACAGGTGCATTTAGAAATGCTGTGCTGCACAGAGCCACCTCGTACATAGCAAAAAGCCTAGAAAAAGTAAACTAATGCACACTGTTCATCTTTTCAAGATCTCAGATATTATCCTATTGTAGACCTAAACCATTTAAATCTGTACCTTGTCATAATTCTTAGCACCAAAGAGAGAGAGAAAGAGAGATGATTGATTGCGTACGGCAGAATTTACAAGGGATAATATCTTACCATCTCTCCAAATGTCTGACCCAGCTAATATAAATGAGATGAAGCCTGATATTAGTGGCTGGTTTTTTAACCAATAAGAACACGTAGGGATGAATTGGTGTGTCCTTTTAAATGTCGTTATCCTGAAAGCTATAAACTTATTTTAATGATTTTTGAAACACATTCTTCTGAATGATTCCCCTGGCAGTAAGTCGCCATGCACTAGGAATGCATGTGATTTCTGGAAATAACTGAAAGTGGTTCAGAGCCACATCTGGTGAAGATGATTGGACTCACGCAGGGAAGTGCTAGTTTCATCAAAAAAGGAGATACGGTTACAAAATAACATAGCTGGTTTATAAACCTTTCTGAAGGCAATTCCAAAAGAAGAATTCCGGAAATGTGTTGGGCAATGAAAGCACTGTTGGTAAGAGTGTGTAGGTGCCCAACGTGACTGCTCTGAAGAGAAACACACAAGTTTAAACACTGCTATGAATATCTGAGGGAAAAACCCGAAAACTTTGCTTTCCAAGGATACTGCCTAACTTACACTCATGGAAGGCCAAACACATGCTGGCGACCCACAGGCCATATCTTGGCCCACACTTCGGTCTTCTTTGGCTTGCAGAGTATTTTTCTTTTTAACTCTGACTATTTAAATTGGGAGATTTAAAATGTTTTATTTTTAATTAAAAAATTTTTTTATTTTATATTGGAGTATAGTTGATTTACAACGTTGTGTTAGTTTCAGGTGTACAGCAAAGTGATTCAGTTATACATATACATGTATCTATTCTTTTTCAGATTCTTTTCCCATGTAGGCTTTTACAGAATACTGAGTGGAGTTCCCTGTGCTATATAGTAGGTCCTCGTTGATGATCTATTTTATATATAATAGTGTGTATCTGTTAATCCCAAACTCCTAATTTATCCATCCCCACCTTTCCCCTTTGGTAACCGTAAGTTTGTTTTCTAAGTGTGTGAGTCTGCCTCTATTCTGTAAATAAGTTCATTTTTAAATATCTGTATCATTTTTGGAATTTTTTTAAAATCTCCATTTCCAAATAATCATGCAAAATCAGCAGAATTGTGTTATCATTACCGGGCATGTTCTGGAGCCCAACTTCTCGAGTCTGAAGCCCAGCTCGGCAACTTTTCTACTTGTTTGGCCTTCAGATTACTTCACCTCTCTGTGCCTCAGGACTCAAAGCAACTCAAGTTATCATCCCCATCCGAAAAACAGGGATATAGTGATAGTAGCTCCTGCATAGGGTTATTGTGAGCTTAAAATGAGAATGAGGTGGATAGACCTAGAGTCTGTCATACAGAGTGAAGTAAGTCAGAAAGAGAAAGACAAATACCGTATGCTAACACCTATATATGGAATTTAAGAAAAAGAAATGTCATGAAGAACCTAGGGGTAAGACAGGAATAAAGACACAGACCTACTAGAGAATGAACTTGAGGATATGGGGAGGGGGAAGGGTAAGCTGTGACAAAGTGAGAGAGTGGCATGGACATATATACACTACCAAAGGTAAAATAGATAGCTAGTGGGAAGCAGCTGCATAGCACAGGGAGATCAGCTCGGTGCTTTGTGACCGCCTGGAGGGGTGGGATAGGGAGGGTGGGAGGGAGGGAGACGCAAGAGGGAGGAGATATGGGGATATATGTATATGTATAACTGATTCACTTTGTTATAAAGCAGAAACTAACACACCATTGTAAAGTAATTATACTCTAATAAAGAAGTAAAAAAAAAAAAATGAGATCATCTATTTGCCTCAGTAAATGTAAGCTATTACCTGGGAACACCACACCCTCTTTTCTGTGGGAGTCGAGGAGTGGCTGCCTGTTCATACGGGCCAAACATACTCCAGTTCACACAGTTCCCATCGGGTCCTCTTCACCCATTTCATTACCTGCCTGGCCCCTGTGGGCACCTGCAGTCTGCAACCTCTGCCTTAGAACCACGGATCTGGCCAAACAGCCACATTTCAAGATAAGAAAGAATGACCTCCCAGTCACGAAGTTAGTGAACAGCAGTGCTGGCCAGCTGTCTGCCCATCCAGGGCCACTTCTGATGTTCCTTAGACCTATAATCTTGGCTCTCACCTAGTACTCCCGTGAATTATAGCAGGGCCACAAAATCACTCAAAAGCCACGCAGACTTGGAGAGTAAATGCGCTTTCTTTCTTTCGTCTGTAACTGATATTCTTCTGGGCTAGCAGGAATGACTTAGATTTGCCAATAAAAAAATATTTCTACCTCTTCCAATCTAAATTGTCTTCTTTCTGAATAAAATTTTAGTCTGTTGAAAAGTAATTGAACTCTCTGTCAGGACTGGTTTGAGCAGCCTCGTTAGAATGACTTTCTCTCTCTGATTTTTGTCTCCTCTCTGTTCTCTTCCTCCTGTCAGTGCCTGGGTATATGAGGGACACGCTCTGTCTTTGGGGCTTTTGGGAGAAAGGGTTCTCAAACTGGGCTTTGCAGAAGGTGTCCCTTGACTGCCCAGTGGCCGCACATCTTATTGTCATTCTCTGGCTGTCCCTTCCTTGGCTTTGTCAAGGTCTGTCCCTCACAGGCCGATCCTCACCCAGGCTCTCACAAACACTGAGGTCGGCCTGACTTGCCTGCGCTTCTAGCCCTAAAGCCCTCCACTGAGGGCCACCCAGCGCAATGTCTATGATCTGCTTTGGGGCGAGATCCCCAGGAAAAACCTTAACCAACCTCTACACTTGCTGCCTGAGCCTGGGGTCCCTAAAAACACGGGTATGCAGGAAAACTTAAAAGCCGGTGTATTATTGGCAGGGAGGGATGGGGTTGGAGAACAATCCGCGGGATATACCAGAGTGAGAGGAAAAGGTCACTGAAGCCAGGGACAGGGAATGTAAATATCAGACAATGCTCACGGAAACATAGCTGGCTGCCCAGGCACATGGACATCTCCAGAGAGGCTGCTTAGATCTTGGAGTCATGAACTAGTCAAGAGGTGGGGTGGGGAGGGGGTGGGTTGAGGGGAAAGGAGGAAAGGCAAGGAATGCATCCGCTGGCTCCTTCCGCTTCCTGCCCCTCCCTGTTCAAAATCTACCTCACAAGCCAAGACTCTCCTGCGCTTCTGCGTTGTGTTCCAGGCCCCTCGGTTCAGCACTCAGGGAAGCCAAATCCCTTGTCAAATCATGCTGCATCTGGACTTGAAAATGGTGGGGCCCTGGCTTCAGCCACAATGGCTCCCATGGGGCCCACATTTCAACAGTTACGGGGTGAGGTCAGTAACAGGTCACTAACAATAACAGGCTTGCTGGAGCTGTGCATTACTGGCGCAGGCTGCCTACCACGAGAAAAGAGCAGCAGAGGGTGGAAAGGGTCCAGCACGGCTGGCAGCAGCCCCATGACTGGGCCCAGGAGTACATGGCCAAAGCAATCCGAGGAGGCACGTAAGTTAGGTCCAGTGCACCCCCTTCTGGGTCGTTGCGGGATTGCCTGGTCTGAGCCACGGCACAGTGGTACAGAGAGCAGCTCTGGAAAGCTACCTTCCAGCTCCCTCCTCCTGGCCTGGCTGAGGCAGTTTGGCTCTGGTGGCCCCAGGTCGGTGGGAGGGGGTAGTGTCTGAGGCAACCCCCTCCCAGAATCCTACCTGATGCCCTCAGCGTCCCCTGGTCTCGTGTAACCCAAGTCCCTCCCTCCTCACCTCTCTTTTCTCCTCCTTCTTCGTCTCTTATCTCCTCCTACAATCCTTCAAGGCCAGAGGGGCAGGTTCTGACCTTTCATTTCCACTATTTCACATCCTCCCGTTCAAACAGTAAGCCCGTGGCCCAGGCCCAGTGGGCAGGAAAGGGATCTTCCCTATTCCACGGAAGAACTCTCTGGGCCGGGTCCTCTGAGACTGGTTCTTGACCTTGTCGGGAGAGGTGCTCGGCCATGTGGGTGCCTGCAAGTTCCTACTGCGTGTACCAGGAATGCAAGCTCTCAGCCCCCTTCCCAGGGCACTTCTCAGGGTTGTGTCTGCAGGGAGCAGCTCAAGGAATGAGGCGACGCCTCCTCGAAGACAAAGAGCAGGCTTGCTCTGAAGGAGGTGACTCCCTAAACTCAGTGTTCCTGGCCGTGACCCAAACCGTCATCACCGTCCTGTCCGCAGCCTTTCTGTGAGCACCTGGTGAGCTCCAGTGAAGAACCTGCAAATCGGTGCAAATTCTGTAGCTCCAAGGAGTTTCATATTTTTATGCTAGTCGCATTCAGCCCTTAGCAATTCATTAAAAATCTTAGTTGGATTCTTCTTACCAACTTGTACTGTATCTAGAAGCATCTGCCCTGGCCAAGCAAGTGCTCACAGCCCATTCCTCCTTGGAGGTGCCTGTCTTTCCTTAGATTTCTTTTTTTCTTTTTTGGCCGCGCTGCCCAGCTTGCGGGATCTTAGTTCTCCGACCAGGGATTGAACCCAGGCCATGTCAGTGCAAGCGTGGAGTCCTAACCACTGGACCACCAGGGAATTCCCTAGATTTCAAGATAGTTGGTTGACCTGCAACCTCAGCTCTCTGATAGGTTCAAGAAAAGGGAATTTGCAGATTTTCTGCCAGGTCATCACGTATTTGATTAAGGCCCAAAACATTAAAGAGAAAGATAGGATAAACCAACTGAATGACATGACTCAGTAGTAAACAGAGAAATTGGAGAACAAACCATCAAACAGCAAGAGAAAACTCTTGCATATTAACTCTTGAATATTAAGCTGTTAAGCACATTCTTGCATTTGCAAAGTTTCACAGTTTGGCTTGAACTGAGCTGGGAATGAATGAGTGATGCAGGTGACTGTTGGTTTTCATTAGGATCCTCTCTGAATTATATAATTCATAACCATGCTCACTTATTATTTAAAAAAAAATTAAATTTAGGTAAGGGACAAGACATTTTATCACTAGGTAATAAGCAAAGCATCCCAGTCGTATGTTCTTGGTTGCTGCTGCAATCTGGGGACGTAACAGGAAAACAACAGAATCCAAATTCTGTTCCACTGAGAACACTGGAATCAGCTCTTCTCCAAGAAACAGAAACTAGAATCTGGGAAGGGCTGGCTCATAGTAAACTTGTCATTCTATGCCTCTTCTTTTTTTTTTCAATAAATTTATTTACTTATTTATTTATTTTTGGCTGCATTGGGTCTTCGTTGCTGCACACGGGTTTTCTCTTGTTGCGGCGAGCGGGGGGCTACTCTTAGTTGCGGTGCGCGCGCTTCTCATTGCGGTGGCATCTCTTGCTGTGGAGCACGGGCGCATGAGCTTCAGTAGTTGTGGTGCACGGGCTTAGTTGCTCCGCGGCACGTGGGATCTTTCTGGACCAGGGATCGAACCCGTGCCCCCTGCATTGGCCGGTGGATTCTTAACCACTGTGCCCCCAGGGAAGTCCTCTATGCCTCTTCTTTTTTTTTTTTTATGCCTCTTCTTAACCTATTTGATGACATTTGAGTTGTTTGTGGCACCAAGTAGGCATCTAAGAGAATCCATACAATTAGTATTCATATAATGAAGTTGCATGAAATGAGCCAGACTGGCAGGTCTCACATATTGAGATCGCTGCCCAGACAAGCAGAAACACCGCAGCAGTTACAATTCACATTGGCTTCAGTCAGACTTTACCCCGGCAAACACTTTGCCATCTGCTGACACCCAACAGTTACCTGGGCTGGAATCAGACTTCCCAGACAGCCCGGCACCCCTAAACAATCTGAGCTGTGTCAGGGTTGACTTATCTTCTCTTAAGTCACTTTCTTTAATCAACTATTTCCAGAAACACATTTCCAGAAAGAAATGAGTCATAAGGACATGATGCATAATATTTTAGCTATTAGTGTATCCTTGGACACTTACTTGCTTAGAACTTAATTTGAAGTAACTAGCTTTCAGTTACTATAAGATAAAGTCAGATCAAGCCAAAATGTGAAACTTTAGAAATGCAGAATGTTTTTAACAGCTTAAAGGAGGAGGGAAAGTGTCAAAATCTGGATTTCTGGTCCCTACATTGGCCCAGTTGCTCATCAGAGAAACAAAAAACAGATTCACAGAATTTCAGGTATCTTCAAATAAAGAGATAAATAAAAACCAAAAAAGCCCAGACCAAAAAACCCAAAAACACTTAAATGGTGTTCCACTGAGGAAAGTCTGATGTTACAAAATGATTCACAGCCTATAATCTCTCTTCTTCCTGAAGAATTAGGGTTTGAACTGGACAGGCGGCTGAGCAGAACAGGGCTTTGTAAAGAGAGGCTTTCTATTGCTTCCAGAAACGGGTAGAGTTACTCACTGTCACAGCCAAGCTCTCCTGAGGTCAGAAGCTTCTAGTGGGTCAGCAGCCTCCCCTAATCGCAAGCCTCCCCCCTCGACTAGGCAGGAAGATGAGTTTTCTATTGTAAAGCTTGCTAAAGCAAGGGCTTTCCACGCAGATGAGTTTCTAACCACAGCCAACAGAGGAAAAAATATATAATATTTTCTTTGGGAGGGAAAAACGTTCTACCAGTGCACACAAAAAATTGTATTCCTTCCATCCCATTACTGAGACGTGTGCAAGAGTAGTTTGTAAAGCTGTTAATTAGCCTGGAGCAGCTACGTGGATAGAAGTTAGGCACAGGGACCCTGTGGCCAGATTGGTGGGTTCAAACCTTGTCTCTTCACCCTGTGGGAATAGTTACACCAGTCTGTGCCTCTGATATTTTCATCCACGTCATGAGAATAATAAGGTTCTAGTGAGGACTAAGAAAGTTATTGCCTGCAAAGTGGGCCTGGACCATAAAAAGAGCTCAGCAGATATTACGTAATTTTGGCAGCAAACTTTTCATGCCTCGATTGCTCATGACCCATGACGACCAGTCAGCAGAGGAGGAGAGTGCCCATAGGATGTTTGTTAACTGAGACTTCTTCGAAGCTCTTGGCCCATAAAGGATTTTCTTAAATCATCTTCTGGTCCTTGAGGTTCCTGGCAGCCCTGTGGCTCTCTTGTGACAGCCTAGGGAATCTATCTGGATGCTTCACATTCCACATACATTGCGCCCACTGCCTTGATTCTTGGGCTATGTTAGGGTTTATATACTCACAGGATGAATTGTTGCTGCCTTTCAGAAAAAGAAGCCAGGATAGGGAATTCCCTGGTGGCGCAGTGGTTAAGAATCCGCCTTCCAATGCAGGGGACACGGTTCAATCCCTGGTCTGGGAAGATACCACACGCCGCGGAGCAACTAAGTCCGTGTGCCACAACTACTGAAGCCCGCGCATCTAGAGCTCGTGCTCTGCAACAAGAAAAGCCACCGCGATGAGAAGCCCACGCACCGCAACGAAGAGTAGCCCCAGCTCACCGCAACTAGAGAAAGCCTGCGCGCAGCAACAAAGACCCAACGCAGCCAAAAATGAATTAATTAATTAAAAAAAAAAAGAAACCAAGACAGTATTTGTATGGCAATGCAAAGATTTTACAGCTTCAGTAAAATGGACAATTTCCTATGCTATTATGTTAATATAAATTATTTTATTGAAGCAGAATATAGATACCTAAAAAGGGCACAAATATTGTGTACATCTCTACGAGTTATTCCAAGTGAAAAAAGACAATCATCCTAAGACAAACAAGTCACTACCAGAACCTTAGAACTTCATCCCCGCCCACCACCTATTCTCTCTCCAAATGACGAGTCCTTCCCTCTTCCTCAGAGGTAACGACTGCCCTGACTTCTAACACTACAAATTAGTTTTTCTGGTTTTGAAGGGAATTACAGAGAGTGAGGTGCACCTTGTTTCTTTCACTTGGTAGTAGAATTGTAATAATCACCAATGCTGTTGCACGTAGGGGTGGTTTGCTCTGAACTTGCATTTCAGTATCATTTGGCACAGGTGCGTGAGCATGTCTGGTGAGTTATACCTGGGGGGGAAATGATGAATCACAGGGATTGTGTATGTTCAAGTTTAATTGATAATGACAAATGATTTCCCATGGCATTTGTACCAAGTTTACTCACACCAGCCATGGATAAGAGTTTCAGTTGTTCCATCTCCTCACTAACCTGGGGATGGTCAGTCATTTTATGTTTCATCGTAGCCACTCCAGGGTTTGAATAAAAGCATCTCACTGGGTTCTAATTTGTATTTCTCAGATGATTAGCTGTATGAATCATCAGATACATAATTAATGAACCTCAGATGCTTGAGTGAAATTTTTTTTAACTCTTGAGATTATTACATGATTTTCCCCTTCATGTTGTAAATATAGTAGATTGCATTGATTGATTTTCAAAAGTAACTTCTCACTCTTGGAATAAACCCAACTTTATACTCTTTATCAAATTTGATTTAATATTTTAAGATTTTGCACATATGCCACAAAAGAAGTTGACCTATAGTATTCTTTCTTGTAAAGTTCTTAGATTACACTGATTATAAAACAAGATTCAAAATGTTAGTGTAATCTCTTCCTCAAATGTTGGGAAGAATTCATTGGTGGGGTTATCCAAGCTTGAAGGTTTGCTTCATTTTTTTTCGTAGGAAGGTTTTTCTGTTGTTGACTTCTTATTAAGAAGAACATACAGGGAAGTGCACAAAAGGATACAGTACTTTTTTTTTTTTTGCGGTATGCGGGCCTTTCACTGTTGTGGCCTCTCCCGCTGTGGAGCACAGGCTCCGGACGCGCAGGCTCAGCGGCCATGGCCCACGGGCCCAGCCGCTCCGCGGCATGTGGGATCTTCCTGGACCCCGGGGCATGAACCCGTGTCCCCTGCATCGGCAGGTGGACCCTCAATCACTGCGCCACCAGGGAAGCCCTCAGTTTTGAATTTTTTTAATCCTAGAATTCTCATTTTGTTGTATTTACAAGATATTCTAATTTCTCTGTTGCGATTTCCTATCCTTTCCCTTATTATGACCACATTTTCTTCTATGTTGAGCTAGTTATAATATCCACTTTAAAATTCTTGTCTACTAATTCTAATATCTGGATCATCTCAGGACCAGTCTCTGCTGATAGTCATCTTTTGAGATTCCGTTATATTTTCTGGGTTCTTCATAAGTAATTTTAGACTGTATCCTGGATATTGTGACTGTTTTGTTGTGGAAACTCTGGGTTCTGTTAAGTTCCTCCATAGAGTGTTAACTTGCTTCCATTCAAATGGCAAACTCTATTGTGTGGCAACTCAAAATTCATTTCAGCAGTTTTATCTTGAGCTGGGCTCCTTGCCAACTGCACTGCACATGCATGGTTCAGGGATTAGGTGAAGATTTGGGCCGAGTTTATACTCAGAATTTGGGCTTTCTCCTTTTGGCTCTGTTTCTGGGATTCCCCTCTTACTTTCTAGGGGCTATGGTTGCCCTGAAATCTTTCCTCTGGTTATTTGAAAGATTGCAGGATTTCTAACAAAGTTTTACTCATCCCACGTGGTACAGACTTTGGCATGCCCTAGACTAAACGCTATAAAAAATGGCATCAACTTCCCTTCAGACTCTGCTTTTGCTTACTCTCCAGTGCCTCTGGTTGTTGTTTGTTTTTAATTTGTCTATAATATTTTACAGTTGCTACCTACAGGTGTGGCTACTTTTTAAGATTTTCTTTGTTTTTTCAGAAGTTTTCCTTGTATGTACTTAAGTCTGGTTCCTTCATATTTGTCCTGCTTGGGTGTTTGTAGGACTCTTTAATTGGGGCTTGTCATCTTTCATTAGTTTTGGGAAATTATTGAACATTATTTCTTTAAATATTGCTTCTGCTTTCTCTCTCCTCTTTTTCTAGGACTCAAATTATGTGTATTTTAGAGCTTTTCACTGTGCCATAAATCTCTTGACTTGTCTCTATATTTTCTACATTTTTTTAAGTTTCTCTGTGCTTTCATCTAGATTTTTTCTGACATCATCTTCTAGTCACTAATTCTGTCTATGTCATGTTTAATCTTCTGTTAAATCCGATCCACTGAGTTGTTAGTTTCATCGAATTAAGTTTTCCAGTTTTAGAATTTCCATTTGATTCTTTTTTAGAGTTTCCGGTTCTCTGCTGAAATGGTCTTATAAATATTCATTTACAGTTATTTAAATTCCATGTCAGATAACCCTAATATCTGAATCTCTGATGGATCTTTTTTCTATGGATTTTTCCCCCTTAAAAAAATCCTTGTCCTTTTTGTAGGCCTGGTTATTTTTTACTGATTGCTAACATTGTGTACAAGAAATTGTAGACATAGCATGAGGTTCTGTATGATATTTTTTTAACTAATAAAAGACAGTTTATTTCAAGTCTTCAGTAGTCTTATGGATATTAAAAAGACATTGAAAAGCAGAACAAAGAGCTGGGGAAATGGGTTATGGACCTGGAACTGTGGGCACAAAGCTGCCCCATCCGTCTCTCAGGCAACTGTACATCCCATACCTGCTTCTTACTGTTGCTCTTTGCTAAACAGCTTTTACTTCTGACTTATTGACATGTAAACAGTGTAAAATGTCAAGCTACCCCAAATCTTCATGATATTATAGATCTCATACTCACCTATTTCCTCCTGACTGATTCAGTAGATCTTAGTTCAAATTCCTGAGGAAAAGAATAGGAAAGACTCAGCCAAGGTGGTGGACTGGTACCTGTCGGGACAGGTTTGTACCCGAGGTCCAGTCACCGTAGCTGGAGAGGTGTGAACTCACATGTTCCAAAAAGGCAGCAAGATCAAGCTTAGAAGTAAGTCTCAACAGAAACCAAAGATACTCATATCTAGTATGAAAACACCAATGTCAGCATCACTAGATTTTGTGTTATTTTCTTCGTCTGTTAGCGTTCCTGAAGATAAATTACATCTCTTTGCTTTCCGTTTTAATTCTCTTTTCATGAGTGAATAGAATTTTACTTCATTTATGTATCACTGTGGATGACGTATTTTTTCCAGAGAAAATTTACTTCTGGTTCTGTCAGGCAGTTAGACTGAGGCAATTAACCTAATCCCATGAGGGACTGAATTGATTTGGAACTGAGCTCTAGTCCTGTGAGTACTGGTCTATTTCTAGCTCATCCTTACTCGTAGACCTCACCATGCCCCCAGCTTCTCAGGGTCCTAACCATAAGTCTGGTTACCAGAGCCCATCCTCCCTGGGACACTCCGAACTCTAGTTTTGTCCCCCTTGTCCCTGTGAAACCCCAAAAAGGTCTTCTGAGCCCCTCAGCCTCTGCTTTCGCTTTCAGAATTGACAACTGTCTGAAATGAAAAAGATGAGCCTCGGATACTAGGCTCATTTCTCTTGGCTTCTTTCTTCCTCTAGATCTTACCTAACAAATGTTCACTTCCTTAGTAGCTTTTCAATCCCTTCAAACAGATTTTTATTATTTTGCCTAACTTTTCTAGTTATTCTTAGCAGGAGGTTGTCCAAAACAACTTAGCCACCGCAGGAAGCCAAACTTCATATGATATCCACATACTTCCCAAGAGTGTTATCATTTTAGAATAAGAATTGGTCTTATTTCCCAGGGTCTTTGGTCCCTCCGTATTAGGAAAGGTCTTAGAGCTAACTTTTACATTAATTGTTGCACCTGATGGTTTTTCTCAAGAGCCTTCTGAAAACATAGGCCAATACGGTACATTCTCTGCTCTTTTCCCATTGTCTCAAAGAGAGACCCCAAGTGCAGGCAGTGTTATCTAGTGTGAACACTTGAATGAATGTGAAATATGGAATATGAATAAGAATGAAGGAATATGGAAGTGTTATCTAGTGTGATATATACGTCCTCCTCTACACAACCACCACTTTTGTTTTTGATGAGGGCTGTGATTTCCTCCACTCTGCCTGCTGTATAGGTAATGACAAAGTGTTAAACTGATGGGACAGTTGAGGTAAGGTGAGAAGTTTTGAGTGGACCTGACCCACCATTATGACATGGATTTTCATGTAAGAGAAGAAACTGTCACTCCCCCACTTGTTCCCTAATAGGGTCCACAATGCATGCTGGCTGGTCTCCCACAATCACAACCACCAGATAATGGGTTCTAGACAATCTGGCTCTTATGCAATGTGTCCTTCCAGCTTCTCATCAAATAGGAGACACATTTTGAAAATGACAGAGGTTATTCAGCTATCATTTGACTTCTCGTATTGAAAAAAACCCCAGAATATGTTTTCCAACCCCTCCACTTTACTAACACCTTGAAAGAGGTACAGTCTCCTGTCTTCTGATGGGCCTGATATTAGGACCACCTGGGTCCATGGAGCTCATCCAGCTAGTCTCATCCAGCTTGGATTTGGGGAGTACAGGATGGGATAATGATGGAGAAGGTCAAGCTTTGCTTCTTCTTTCTATATTTCTTAAATGTGTTGTCATGCTTATGACGATGTCATAGTCCTGGGGTCAGGCCACCAGACCCATTCTTCCGTTTCCTCCCACTGACCGTCAGTTCCATTTCTAGATTGCTCCCCACCAGACTGACTGTCTCCTACCTAGTTAGAGTCTTGGTCTCCTACACTTCCTTCCTCCAGAACATCCTTCAAGATCTCCTAGATGTCAGGCAGGAATCTAGCCCTGGAGATGGCCCACTGGAGCACCACTGGATGAGTCCTCTTTACCTAAGCGGTCCTTAATTGTCCTTCTACCTTAGTATCTCACTCTGTGCCTTGGAAAAATGTGACCTCCTCTGATGTTTGTTCCAAATTAGTAAGGAGTAGTCTGGTATTCCTGGAATTGTAATTCTGAGGCACAGCATGCCCCTTGTCCCACTTTTCCTTTTTAATCCACCAGCTGATCCCCTCCAGTGCCCCCAAATAATCACACAGATGCCATCTTCCAACGTGCCTGCAGCTCAAAAGCCACAGAAAGCCCTGGCTGGATTACAGCACTCCAGGAACTTAGGAAGTTTCTCATGCCTGCCTCAGTCTTTCCCTGCTAACTTCTTACACTTGAGGTCATTCTGCCCCAGTCTTTTGGCCATTCCACAGGAACAGGGATGACCACAGGGCTGGTCTGGATTTGAAGACTGGTAGGAATGGCAACCCAGCTATGGAAACTTCTACTTTGTTTCGCCGTCCCTTCACCTAGAAAACAATGCAAAGTATATGCAAGCCTTCAAGGATGTCAGGGGCCATGGCTTCACTGGGTCTCCCTTATTTCTCAAAAGGCATGTCCAGAGGTGGGTAGTCTCAGCAGTCTGCAAAGAAGACAGGAGCTTCCCAGGTCAGAGGAGCCCAACGTCCAAATCCTGCCGCCTTTTATATCAATTCCAGCTGGGGGCTGGAGCCTGCTGGCCATGCCACCTGGACCTAATGTCCTGGACCCTTCACTTCTTCCTGTGCCACAGTTACAGAGCCTAGTCTTATTTTTACTTTTTATTTCTCTCAGGGCAATGAGGCCTCTTCCTTAATCATCTGTTCTCATTCTCCCCAGAGGCTCTTCCAAACTTTCATCTCTTTCCTTGAAACTCCTACCTCTTCTTTCTCCCTCTCAGCAGAAATCTTTGAGTCAGTCTCTGAGAAAATCAAGGCCGTAAGGCGAGAACTCTTTACTACGTCCTACCCATTTACAAACATCTGCTGTCTCGGGGAAAACTGGTCCCTCTCCTAAACCTCCACCTGTGCTTTGGGGTCCTTCCTCCTTCTTCCTTCAGTCCTTCACTCCATCACCATCTCTTTTCTCCTCTTTATCTTGAAAATACTCCGAATTCGAAACAGGAGGGAAAAGCGGATTGTTCATTGGCCATAGAATGTGTAACTGCTAGAACTCATTTTAAACTTGTCTCTCTTGATCAGTGACAGCCTTGTATCAGGATCCACATAAGATATTGGGATTTATAGGAAACACCTATTTGGTCTTCATCCCAGTTCCTGACACAGAGCTCCTAACATCCTTCGAATTTCTCTAGGTGACTAGAAACTATGGTGTCTTGCTATGTTAATAAGATGGGTTTTAGAAAGCCCCTAGGTAACTTAAGGAGGGGCTGGTTGCCAAGGGAACCAGCCCTGTGATTAGAGGGTTGGAACTTTCAGACTTACCCCCTCATCTTCAGAGAGGGTCTGGAGATGGAGTTCAATCACCAATAGCCAATGATTTAACTAATCAGGCCTATTATTATGAAGCCTCCTTAAAAACCCAAAAGGACAGAGTTCAGAGAGCTTTCAGGTTGATGGACACGTGAAGATTTGGGGACGGTGGTGCTCAGGAAGCATGGAAGCTCCCCGTGCCCCACATACCTTGTCCTAAGCATCTCTTCCATTGGCTGTTCCTGAGTTATATTCTTTTACACTAAACTGGTAATGGAAGTAAGTGTTTCTCTAAGTTCTATGAGCCACTCTAGCAAATTAATCGAACCTGAGAAAGCGGTGTGGGAAATTTAGCAAATTTATAGCCAGTTAACTAGAAGCCCAGGTGATAACCTGGATTTGGGATTAGCATCTGAAGTGCGGGTGCAGTCCTGTGGGACTGAGCCCTTAACCTGTGGGATCGGATGCTGTCTCTGGATAGACAATGTCAGAATTAATTGCTTGGTGCTGTTGGCCAACAGCCACACATCCCACCATGCCTCTGGAAGGCAGCCCCAAACTTCTGAAATCGGTCAGTCGGCAACAGCCTCGCTCCAGTGACTTCAATTCCGTGGCTGACGCTCACCCAATCCCTAAACAACCCCACCTCTGAAAAATTGGCCAAAACTCTCTATAAAGTTAGCAGGAGAGGGGCAACAGTAAGTCCATCAGAGAAACAAGCAGCACACGTAGGGCTTACACGCTTCCATCCGCCTCCTGGCCAACTTTCTCCATACCACGTGGGCACCCCAGCAAATTGCTGGGTGGAGACGTCCACCTGGGCTCAAACCTCAGCTCCCCCACCTTCCAGCTATGTCACTTAGGACAAGTTACTCAGAGACTAACTGATCTCCTGGAAGATCAGTTAGTAGATCTTCAGTGTAGATCAGTGTAGAGCACATTGCCTGGCTGGCCGCCTTATCTTCTGAAAGGAGCTCCACGATGTTATTAAGCCAACAACTGGCCTTCTTCACTGCACCCCTCGAATCCATTACAGCCTGCTGGCAACCAACTCTCAAGACAAAATCCACGTGTCTGCACGTGGTATCAGTGTGCTAAAGTCACGACGGTGACCGCGATGAACCAGAAAGACGAAAAGTCTCATTTTCTCTTGTTCAGGATCCTGCAATGTCATCTCATGTGGCCAGAATTTTAAAAATACTCTGCCTAAAAAGACCCATGGAAGTCTGCTCCCTTATCTCTGAATCTCCACCTCTGGAGCAAGAGATGGTTACAGGTGCCTTCAGCAACCTATTCTTTTATAGTAGCAGGGAGGGTGGGGCTGGGGGGCAGGGGGAGTTCTCAGCAATGCAGCTGCCTAGCTGCAAAGATTTTGACACTCATTGCACAGAAAAACATATGCTGTATGAAAATTATGCCCTTTCTGATGAAGAGGGAAGAGCACAGGATCTCCGCTAGCCTGCATGCCCTCTCTGTAACTGAATGCGGGCAGTCAATGCCTCTGTGGGAGGTTTGACCCAAACACAATACAAGCTCCGGGTCTCAGGTGAACTTGCTGCTCGCCCAGCACTGGCCTCCCATTGCTCCCCACCTCTCCCCACGGAGGTGCCCTCCACTAAGCTGTGCTGTCTGACCCTTCTCACCTCCCAGCACCTCGGCTCCCCACTCCCCTTCCAGAACCTTTGGGGTCTTCCTCTCATGTGTGTCTTCCCCTCTATGAAATGCCTAGCAGCTGGGCCTGGGGAGGGTGCTCCTGGAGAACTGGCCTTCCACCCCCTTCTGCAGGGACCGTGCTGGGGTGTCCTGCATCAACTCCTCCCATCAGGTGGGTGGGCAGGCTTATGGCCAAAGGCTCCAGAGGACAGCAGACGGTTATGCACCCCCTGCCTCCCGTGAGAGGGCAAAGAGAGCATCTCGTGCCTGCTGGAATCCTTGCACTCAACTAGAGCTGGACATCCCCATGGTGAACTCTGGGGATCTGGGAAGCAGATCCTCCACCAGGGACCACCAGGGAACATGCTTTATTGTCTCTTGCTTTAGGCGGCTGCCTCAGTACATTCCATATGCTTTACCATTAAAGGAGATTTCTTCTGTCGGCATCTTTTCATCAATTATATTGCTATCTCTTGGTGACAACCACAAACTCTTCAGTCAACCTCTCTGCCACCTCCATCGCTATCTTTGTGTGCACTGCTGCACCTCCCTAGGGACAGTCCTTGGATGAGTCCCCATCTGTCCCTATAATGCTCAACTCTCCAAAAGGAACTCTCAGCTCCAACTGAGTCAGTGTCTTTCTGGTCTACCATTTATAAGTGGTTGATGCCACTTATGCCCAATTAGCAGAAGACCACCCATCCAGAGGTCCTTCCTAATTCTTCAGTCTGTTGATTTTCTATTTACCCTGGTCCTCTCTCTGCACGCTTATACATTTTAATGCTTATGGTCCCAATTTCACATAGGAATTCTGCCTAAACATACAATTAAAGTTAATAAAGATGATTATATTGAGAATCTGAAAATCAACCTTGATGGAGGAGGAATAAGGTTTGGAAGGATTTACAAGCACTTTAAGACATGCATAATAGGTTGTTAAAAGGTACCTATTATTTTATGCGGTGACTCTGGGAGTACATGCGAAGGATAACCCTTGTCCAAGTCCTACTCTTGAGACGGAACATGTAGGAGCCACGACAGGTTATGAAGCCAAAATAAATAATAAGCAATTAGAGACAAAATGCAGCGGCTTTCAATATACTATTAAAAGTTGGTCCAAAACTCTTTGGTGAGTTAGTTCATTGGTAACGACTACAGCTGCAGCTCTCTTTAATCACCATACATTTATCCTAAGACTTCTAGAGAACAGTAGTTTGAATTTCAGATATTCAAATTTAGGCAATTCTGAGATGTCTCTGCTGGAAAGTGTCAGAGGAAAAACCAAACTTCCTCAGCTTACCTTCTCATGGCCAGGGTTCTTCACAATCCACATTCTTCAGAGTGATTACAAAAGAATTTCCTTCAATGGACTGAATACATTTCTTTGGGAAAAGAGATTTACATTTTAAACGGTGTTTTAAAAAAATTTCCATTTAATTACTAGAGTCACTTTTTTTCAGTTTCCCATTATTATTCTCAGCACATCCTACTTACTCACTCACCATAATTTCTAAGCAAGTACTTCTATACTTGGGATGATTTTTCCTTAAGGCAATCGAAGATAAATGTTAGGAACAAATTCAGGGGGAAAAAAACCAAACTATTTTCTGCTGAATGTGCCAAAAGTGGCGAACGTGCCTTACTTTGGATAATCTTCTGCCCTGCAAGCTTAGCTAAGTAGACAGGGCCAGAAAGCTTGATGTATTATTTCCTCACGTGATAGTTTTTTTTTTCCCTTCTAGCTATAGCAAAGTTCCACAGGCAATTCTTTTCTAAAGGAATCACAAAAGCTTTTCTCTAAGCTTCTGCCTAAAAGCTATTTTTCACATCAGAATTTGGGGATAACATTCAAATGAGTCATTTCAGTATGATGTAACCCACCTTACAGCATCATGGAAAACAGGTCCTGCCTTCCTGTACGTTCAGACATATGAAGAAAGTCCAGAAGTAGCTATTTTCCTCCTCACTTTTATAGCCCTGGAGCCGACTCAATGATCTTCCCTTTTTTTTGGGAAGGGGGCAGGGGGTTATGTGGTTCATCTTTTGGTTCTCTTTCCTCTTTGTTCCATCATTTCAAAAAGCTATCTTTAAAAACACCCTTCCTTTAGAATGACCTCCTTGTAAATTTTTCCCTTATAGGTCTGTCTGCAATGCACTTCAGCTGGGTTTTTCATCTGGAGCAGGCATTAGTGACTTAATCTCTCTACAGTCTACCTTGTTCCAAACACCTTGCTGGAGAACTTTATTTCAATTCCTGTTAATTTTTAGGTGGACCACTAGTATTGCCTGGAGAATACACCTCGTGTTCTTATTTTCTGTTAGTGGATAATTGCCTCATGACTTCCTACTGTTTGCTGTAGCCCAGGTTAAGAATTCCCTGTCTTAAGATTTGTTACCTCCCACTACTTTCCATCAATTTAGGGTCAGAATTTTCCTTTATCTACATCTACCACCCATCCCCAATCTTTGTGGATGTCTGGAAGACCAGAGATTTTCCTGGTCTGACCCATAGCTTTTGGCCCAAGCTATAGTTGAACGAACCAGCTACATCACCAATTAAAAGAGTGAGGACTTCCGGTCACGCCATCACTGTGTCGCGGTGTTTCTTCATCAAGCCGTGTGGCTGACAGTGACTTGGTGCTCTGGCCGGGTGTCAGGCCTAAGGCTCTGAGGTGGGAGAGCCGAGTTCAGGACACTGGACCACCAGAGACCTCCTGGCCCCACATAATATCAATTGGCAACAGCTCTCCCAGAGATCTCCATCTCAACGCTAAGACCCAGCTCCACTCAACGACCAGAGAGCTCCAGTGCTGGACACCCTATGCCAAACAACTAGCAAGACAGTAACACAACCCCACCCATTAGCAGAGAGGCTGCCTAAAATCATAAGTTCACAGACACCCCAAAACACACCACCGGACACGGTCCTGTCCACCAGAAAGCCAAGATCCAGCCTCATCCACCAGACCACAGGCACCAGTCCCCTCCACCAGGAAGCCTACACAACCCACTGAGCCAAGCTTACCCACTGGGGGCAGACACCAAAACAACAGGAATTACAAACCTGCAGCCTGAGAAAAGGAGACCTCAAATGCAGTAAGTTAAACAAAATGAGAAGACATAGAAATATGTGGCAGATGAAGGAGCAAGATGAAAACCCACCAGACCAAACAAACGAAGAGGAAATATGCAGTCTACCTGAAAAAGAATTCAGAGTAATGACAGTAAAGATGATCCAAAATCATGGAAATAGAATGGAGAAAATACAAGAAACGTTTAACAACCACCTAGAAGAACTAAAGAGCAAACAAACAATGATGAACAACACAATAAATGAAATTAAAAATTCTCTAGAAGGCATCAATAGCAGAATAACTGAGGCAGAAGAAAGGATAAGTGACCTGGAAGATAAAATAGTGGAAATAATTACCATACCACAGAGCAGAATAAAGAAAAAAGAATGAAAAGAATTGAGGACAGTCTCAGAGACTTCTGGGACAACATTAAACACACCAACATTCAAATTATATGGGTCCCAGAAGAAGAAGAGAAAAAGAAAGGACTGAGAAAATGTTTGAAGAGATTATAGTTGAAAACTTCCCTAATATGGGAAAGGAAACGCAGCAAGTCCCATACAGGAAAATCCAGAAGAAACATGCCAAGACACATATTAATCAAGTGATCAAAAATTAAACACAAAGAAAAAATATTAAAAACAGCAAGTTGGAAAAGCAACAAATATCATACAAGGGAATTCCCATAAGGTTAACAGCTGATCTTTCAGCAGAAACTCTGCAAGCCAGAAGGGACTGGCAGGACATATTTAAAGTGATGAAAGGGAAAAACCTACAACCAAGATTACTCTACCCAGCAAGGATCTCATTCAGATTTGACAGAGAAATTAAAACCTTTACAGAAAAGCAAAAGCTAAGAGAATTCAGCACCACCAAACCAGCTTTACAACAAATGCTAAAGGAACTTCTCTAGGCAGGAAACACAAGAGAAGGAAAAGACCTACAATAAAAAACCCAAAACAATTAAGAAAATGGTAAAAGGAACATACATAATTACCTTAAATGTAAATGGATTAAATGCTCCAACCAAAAGACATAGACTGGCTGAATGGATACAAAAACAAGACCCACATATATGCTGTCTACAAGACACCCACTTCAGACCTAGGGACACATACAGACTGAAAGTGAGGGGATGGAAAAAGATATTCCATGCAAATGGAAGTCAAAAGAAAGCTGGAGTAGCATTCTCATATCAGACAAAATAGACTTTAAAATAAAGACTATTAAAAGAGACAAAGAAGGACACTACATAATGATCAAGGGATCAATCCAAGAAGAAGATACAACAATTGTAAATATTTATGCACCCAACATAGGAGCACCTCAATACATAAGGCAGATGCTAACAGCCATAAAAGGGGAAATTGAGAGTAACACAATCATAGTGGGGGACTTTAACACCCCACTTTCACCAATGCACAGATCATCCAAAATGAAAATAAATAAGGAAACACAAGCTTTAAATGATACATTAAACAAGATGGACTTAATTGATATTTATAGGACATTCCATCCAAAAACAACAGAATACACTTTCTTTTCAAGTGCTCATGGAACATTCTCCAGGATAGATCATGTCTTGGGTCACAAATCAAGCCTTGGTATATTTAAGAAAACTGAAATCATATCAAGTATCTTTTCCAACCACAACGCTATGAGACTAGGTATCAATTACAGGAAAAAAAAATGTAAAAAATACAAACACATGGAGGCTAAACAATACACTACTTAATAACCAAGAGATCACTGAAGAAATCAAAGAGGAAAACAAAAAATACCTAGAAACAAATGACAATGAAAACACGATGACCGAAAACCTATGGGATGCAGCAAAAGCAGCTCTAAGAGGGAAGTTTATAGCAATACAATCCTACCTCAAGGAACAAGAAACATCTCAAATAAACAGCCTAACCTTACACCTAAAGCAATTAAAGAAACAAGAACAAAAAAACCGCAAAGTTAGCAGAAGGAAAGAAATCATAAAGATCAGATCAGAAATAAATGAAAAAGAAATGAAGGAAACAAGAGCAAAGATCAATAAAACTACAAGCTGGTTATTTGAGAAGATAAACAAAATTGATAAACCATTAGCCAGACTCATCAAAGAAAAAAAGGAAGAAGACTCAAATCAACAGAATTAGAAATGAAAAAGGAAAAGTAATAACTGACACTGCAGAAATACAAAGGATCATGAGAGATTACTACAAGCAACTATATGGCAATAAAATGGACAACCTGGAAGAAATGGACACATTCTCAGAAAAGCACAACCTTCTGAGACTGAACCAGGAAGAAATAGAAAATATAAACAGACCAATCACAAGCACTGTGATTGAAACTGTGATTAAAAATCTCCCAACAAACAAAAGTCCAGGACCAGATGGATTCACAGGCGAATTCTATCAAACATTTAGGGAAGAGCTAACACCTATCCTTCTCCAATTCTTCCAAAATACAGCAGAGGGAGGAACACTCCCAAACACATTCTACGAGGCCACCATCACCCTGATACCAAAACCACACAAAGACGTCACAAAAAAAGAAAACTACAAGCCAGTATCACTGATGAACATAGATGCAAAAATCCTCAAAAAAATACTAGCAAACAGAATCCAGCAGCACATCAAAAGGATCACACACCATGATCAAGTGGGGTTTATCCCAGGAAAGCAAGGATTCTTCATTATACACAAATCAATCAATGTGATACACCATATTAACAAACTGAAGGATAAAAACCATATGGTAATCTCAATAGATGCAGAAAAAGCTTTCAACAAAATTCAACACCCATTTATGATAAAAATTCTCCAGAAAGTAGGCATAGAGGGAACTTACCTCAACATAATAAAGCCATATATGACAAACCCACAGCCAACATCGTTCTCAATGGTGAAAAACTGAAACCATTTCCACTAAGATCAGGAACAAGACAAGGTTACCCACTCTCACCACTATTATTCAACATAGTTTTGGAAGTTTTAGCCACAGCAATCAGAGAAGAAGAAGAAATAAAAGGAATCCAAATCGGAAAAGAAGAAGTAAAACTGTCACTATTTGCAGATGACATGATACTGTACATAGAGAATCCTAAAGATGCTACCAGAAAACTACTAGAGCTAATCAATGAATTTGGTGAAGTAGCAGGATACAAAATTAATGCACAGAATTCTCTTGCATTCCTATACACTAATGATGAAAAATCTGAAAGACAAATTAAGGAAACACTCCCATTTACCACTGCAACAAAAAGATCAAATACCTAGGAATAAACCTACCTAAGGAGACAAAAGATCTGTATGCAGAAAACTATAAGACACTGATGAAAGAAATTAAAGATGATACAAACAGATAGAGAGATATACCATGTTCTTGAATTGGAAGAATCAACATTGTGAAAATGACTATACCACCCAAAGCAATCTACAGAGTCAATGCAATCCCTATCAAACTACCAGTGGCACTTTTCACAGAACTAGAACAAAAAATTTCACAATTTGTATGCAAACACAAAAGACCCCGAATAGCCAAAGCAATGTTGAGAAAAAAAAAAAGAGCTGGAGGAATCAGGCTCCCTGACTTCAGACTATACTACAGAGCTACAGTAATCAAGATAGTATGGTATTGGCACAAAAACAGAAATACAGATCAATGGACCAGGACAGAAAGCCCAGAGATAAACCCATGTACATATGGTCACCTTATCTTTGATAAAGGAGGCAAAAGTATACAATAGAGCAAAGACAGCCTCTTCAATAAGTGGTGCTGGGAAAACTGACAGCTACATGTAAAAGAATGAAATTAGAACACTTCTTAACACCATACACAGAAATAAACTCAAAATGGATTGAAGACCTACATGTAAAGCCAGACACTATCAAACTCTTAGAGGAAAACATAGGCATAACACTCTAGGACATAAATCACAGCAAGATCCTTTTTGACCCACCTCCTAGAGAAAGGGAAATTAAAACAAAAATAAGCAAATGGAAGATAATGAAACTTAAAAGCTTTTGCACATCAAAGGAAACCATAAACAAGACGAAAAGACAACCCTCAGAATGGGAGAAAATATTTGCAAACGAAGCAACTGACAAAGGATTAATCTCCAAAATATACAAGCAGCTCATGCAGCTCAATATCAAAAAAAATACAACCCAATCCAAAAATGGGCAGAAGACCTAAATGGACATTTCTCCAAAGAAGATACACAGATTGCCAACAAACACATGAAAGGATGCTCAACATCACTAATCATTAGAGAAATGCAAATCAAAACTACAATGAGGTATCACCTCACACCAGTCAGAATGGCCATCATCAAAAAATCTACAAACAATAAAGGCTGGAGAGGGTGTGGAGAAAAGGGAACCCTCTTGCACTGTTGGTGGGAATGTCAATTGATACAGCCACTATGGAGAACAGTATGGAGATTCCTTAAAAAACTAAAAGTAGAACTACCATACGACCCAGCAATCCCACTACTGGGCATATACCCTGAGAAAACCATAATTCAAAAAGAGTCATGTACCACAATGTTCACTGCAGCACTATTTACAATAGCCAGGACATGGAAGCAACCTAAGAGTCCATTGACAGATGCATGGATAAAGAAGATGTGGCACATATATACAATGGAATATTACTCAGCCATCAAAAGAAACGAAATTGAGTTACTTGTAGTGAGGTGGATGGACCTAGAGACTGTCATACAGAGTGAAGTAAGTCAGAAAGAGAAAAACAAATACTGTATGCTGACACATATATATGGATTCTAAAAGAAAAATGGTTCTGCAGAACCTAGGGGCAGGACAGGAATAAAGATGACGTAGAGAATCGACTTGAGGACATGGGAAGGGGGAAGGGTAAGCTGAGACGAAGTGAGAGAGAGGCATGGACATATATATACTACCAAATGTAAAATAGCTAGCTAGTGGGAGGCAGCCACACAGCACAGGGAGATCAGCTCGGTGCTCTGTGACCACCTAGAGGGGTGGGGTAGGGAGGGTGGGAGGGAGATGCAAGAGGGAGGAGATATGGGGATACATGTGTATGTATAGCTGATTCACCTTGTTATACAGCAGAAACTAACACAACATTATAAAGCAACTATACTCCAATAAAGATGTTAAAGAAATAAAATGGCCCCCAAGGAAAAAATAAATAAAAGTGTGTACCTGGATCCTGTTTTTTAGGAATCTTGTTCTCTACCTCCTCTCTTGCTTTCAAGTTTCTAAAAATCTTAACATCTGTATCAGTCCTTCCTGGATTCTCTGATCTCTACACGAGGTTTCTTATGTCCTGACAATTCCTGGCCATGTGACTTGCTTCCTTCCTCATCCATTTTCTGGGCATCCACTCTGAGCTGGAGGCCCCGCCACAGGGAAGTAAGATTCTAGTGTAGGACAGTTTTAGAAAGTGGTGACCAATGCTGACACACACTTACAAACTAAGTGGGTGGTAGCCTTGGAGATAGTAAAAATGGTCATTTCTACCTGGCTCCTGGCACATGGTAAGCACTAGGTTATTAGCTCGATGTTTAGAAATACTCCACAGTAGTAAATTTTAAATTTTATTAAAAGAATTTTAGTTTTTTTCCTCTTTGGCTGAGGACTGTTTGTACTGTCTTATTAAAATACTGTATCTGGAACTATTCTAAGTTAAAGGAAACTGAAGATGCATGACCACTAAATGCATTGCTTACCCCTGGATTAAAAATAAAATAATTCTCACGGCCATTCTTGGTACCAAGGGGGAGGTTTTCATCTGGACTGTATATTAGGTAATAGTATTGTATCAGTGTTATATTTCTTGAGTGTGAGCAGTGTATTGTGGTTATAAGAATGCCCTTGTTTCAAAATATGGAGTGTCATAATGTAACTTACTTTAGGATAGTTCAGAAAAAATTCCGTCTCTGTATCTATAGGGAGAAGTACACACATACACACACACACACACACACACACACACACACTCAGAGTGGCACAGAGAATGTGGCAAAATGTGAACAACGGAAAACGTAGGTGATAGGTATATGAGTGTTCATTATGTTATTCTTGCGTTTTTTCCGTAGCTTTGAAATTTTTCCATATAAAAAGTTGGGGAAAAGCAAAAAAGATTAAAAAACGAAATACTTTGAAACTACCGTAAGTGATTTTTAAAGAAAAAGTCAGAGAAGAGAAGAAAAAATTGACAAATCAGTTCTGAAACCAAACACAAATACTTTTTATTTATGGGGTATCGTTTTACATCAATTCCATTAAAACCTAAAACCAGTTTGCTGTACTCAAGTTAGATGGCATAACAGTATTTCAGTTAAGCTGGGAGTCACAGGACTTGCACACGTTTATGAAGGTAATGCAAATACTGACGACACGAAGCATTCACAGTTACAGGTTAGCTGCTGTTCACTAACAGTAACCCCCAAGAGAAATGACTTCATGAAAAAAAGCAACCCACGTTTTGGTCTCATTTACAGACACCCAACCTTTCAGTTGGTCAATGAATTCTATACATTTATTATACAATGTATGAAAGAATAAAAGATAAGGCGTACAGAGGTATTTTAGCAGTTGTAAGAATAAAAACCAAGGGCACAAACTAACTTTTAAAGCTTTCTGTATAAACTTCAAAAGCACTGTTAAGATGGAGACTGAGAGGCAACAGAAGTTTGTTGTTAATCCAGAATCTAGAGGTCTGTCTAGTCAGATTTATAAAAACTTAATTCAGAGGTCATGCTTCAAATAAGCTGCATGTAATGTTATAGAAGGTGTTTATGGCAAATCAAATAAGGAAATTTCCAACCTACCGCAGCAGTAAACATCTAAAAGTTGCATTCTATTATGACAGAGTATTGCAACGTGGAGTTCAAAACATGATGGAAAGAGAAAGGGGGGAAACGTAGGTGAGAAAGAAAAACCAGAAAAAGGCACCCTCATTCACTTGGCATTCACCCATAAACAAGTGCTTATGTAACTGAGGGACATTTTTAAGAAAAAGTGTCTTATTACCCTGGCCCCTCTTCTTCCCCTTAAAAATAACTGCACAGAATCAAGAAAACCAAGGGCAAGCACTCTGCAGTCACAAAGATTTATTTTTCAAGGGAGTTCAAAGATTACTTGGACTTCTCTAAATATGCAAGATTATCCCTTTGGAATACTTATTTCCATATTAGGTACATCATGAAATAGTTTTTACTTGGCTTTTCCAAAACCCCTATCATCAAAATGTCCATTGTGGTTAAAATGTAACATCTTCCCTGTAACAATCCTTTTATTTTAGGATTAACTGTGCTTTAGTGTTTAAAAAAGTCTCCAGTTTCTAACAATACCTTTTAAACCAATTTCATCTATGATTTTATATTTGCTTTAAACAAAACTAGAGTTGATCAAATTTAAGAACTGCTGCCTTTAAGGTGTAATTTTTAAACTTTATTGGATCCTTCTGAAAATGACTCAAGTTTTCAACAGATTGGAACCTGCCTACGGCCAATCGCCACTGGAGTAGCAGGTGCCCGTCAGAACGGAAGCCCTTTCAACGCGTTGGTCTCAGGAGCAGTGCTTGCTCAACATCTTCTATGCTTTGCAGATAGGAATCTGTGCAAACTGGTGCAAACTGGTGTGAATGTGTAAGGTAGAAGGGAGTCTACAACGTCTCAACAAGGAATGGTTAAGTATGCTTAATCACTACAGAGTTTTTCCAACTTCTGGTTTATTTCACAGCAAACCAAACCTTTCTATTCGGTAGAAAAAGGAAGTAATTTCATTCTACCATATCATGATTTTGTATATGCACACACACTGTATATACATACAAAATTCCTGTCTTTGGTGGTTCAGTTAGGGAAAAAAATAATATATGAAAATCTGAACACTGTTGGCAAAGAAACTGTGAAATCATGGTCAAGAGTAGCACTGTCCGTGTGCTTTACTCATTTAATGCCATTTAGAGGTTCACATTTGACCCAAAAGGTTTGGGGGCCAGATTTTGAAATAATCGGAACCTCTTCCAACTGCTGCACGTTCAATCATGGATTTTGCTCACAACTAGGCATTCACTTGTTTAAATGCACCATTAGCTTTCACTTGGTTTAAGTCGTTAGACTTTTGTGTTTTCACAAAACTTTAGGGACTAAATTAGTCATTCAATAGCACCAGATAGTTGAGGGAGAAACATGTTATTTATACATTTCCTTGAGAAGGGTAAGACAAGGGGGAAAAAAAAAGAAGACATAAAGTACAAACCTAAAACTATCGTCCTGTTTACTCTTGTTTCCTCATCCACATAAATAATGGCTATCACCTCTCTGTACACATTACTCAGGTAATGATGAGCGGCCCCTCCAGGAAAGGTCCTACCGTGCAATAGAGATTTTAGCCCAATGCTGGTGGTGTCGTGTCCACTGCCTGCAATGGACATTCTGCCAGTAAAAGCCTAGCGTGAAAGAAACAAAAATGGAAAACAAAACACCTCTCACTTATAGTATAGTTCTTTCCCCCTCAAAACTAGAGAACTAAACACCATGAAAGCTTAACTAAAAATTCAAGCCACAAGTAAAGGTGCTCTGCAGTTATAAACTGCCAGCAAACCACTAGGTTATCGTGGAGGCGGAAAAATAAATTTTACTTAGAACAGCATAGAAAGCATCAGCAGACCAAACACTGACTAGAAGAATGCACAAGAAAAAGAGAAAAAAACACGCTAAAGTTGTTTACAAAAGTTTAAAACCAATGAAAAATAAAAAGATGCAATTTTAATTTGTTCATCTGTACCTATAGGCAAACCACGCTAGCTTTCACATTAGAAAATCAAAACCTATACCCTGCATGGTGGAAATGACTTGTGGCATAGTATGTATCTGTGTGTTCAATTATTCTAACTTCCATCATTTAAAAATGCTAATATTTAAGTACACCAAATTATATTTGGCATATGCCTCTGAAAAGTTATGACTCCCACCTCCTTCCAAAGTTGGCCTCTTAAACAGTAAGGTTAATTCTGGCAACATTTGCATATGGTAACAGTTGTTCTGTCTTGTTTTCTGAAATGCTACATTTGAGACCAAATAAATGTATAATTGGTTCATCTGAAAAAAGGGACTAGAAATATGCCACAAAAATTATTTTACAATACATTTTTGCAGAAATAATCTCTAGGTGAAGCTTCTTCTTTTTATACACATATACAAAATTTAAACAGCAATATACACATAATCACAGTGAGGACGTTGGCAAATTCACCAATCTGTAGTGTAAATACAAACTGCAAAGCAGCCTTCCAAGAGAACAATGCTACACAGCAAGCAGAGCTGGCCCATTCAATAGCAAACACCAACACGTCCCTGCCAAAGGGAGACAGTGCAAGAAAAGCAGCATGCGCTTGGATACAAACAGCAATTTATGGCTAATGGTTGACATAACTGTGGTAACAGTGACTCTCTCGCTGCTATGCATAAAGTCCTAGGACATCTGTTTGTCTTTATACCATTCCACAAACTCGTCCAACAAAACTGGCCCTGAAGAGAGAGAGAGAACAACACGGCTATGAGGCTTCTCACAATGAGGCAGATGAGCAACTGTGCAGGGGCGGGGGGAGGGCAGGGGAACACCTGCCCCGTACTTACATGCTCCATCTTCATCGTAGTTGCTGAGGTCAAGGTTAATTGTTCTGCTAAACTCTAGCACATTGCACCACTGGTCTTTGTTAATAACTTTATATTTTGATTGCTGGTGGAGGGAAAAGTAGTATGAATTACTGACACACACAATTAACAAATGAGATGGTTTCAACTGCTGTAACAATCAACTTAATAAAGTTCACGAAGGTTAACTCTTTCCATCTGAGGTACGCTAAGCACCAATCTAACCACTGGACCACCAGGGAAGGCAGCCCTAATCTAGGAGAAGGGTGAGAGAGAGCAAGAGGGGAGCTTCAGATGACAATTTTCATTACAAAAATATTATGGGGGCTCAACACAAAACAACAAATACATCAAAAAACACAATTTTACATCCCCCAGAAGTGAAATTTCTAAACTGGCAGAAACCCTTTTACGTAAAAGAACGATAATTCCTATCCCACAGAGATGTGGCAAGCATTTAAAGAGATAACTTCTCTAATTCACGTAAAGTACTTTATTTAGTGCTTGGCACACAGTAAGTGCTAAATAAAGAGTTGCTCCCATTAATAGCCCCTGACATGAACGGCATGCTCACTGTCAACTGTTAGCTTACAGCGCACGCAGTGGTGGGCTGACTCAGCAAGACCTCGCTAAGTGCTGCAAGCGGTCTCAGGACCAGGCGGTCTAGCCACTGAAGGGTTACTCCTCTAATAATTCAGAACTTGACTCTGATCATAAAAGAACTCAGAATAGCGATGAACTAGTTTTTCTCTTCCTCCCAGACAAGAAATATGCCACGTGCATATTTTAAAATACAGTATTCCTGTATAAAGATTTAAAAATAAAACCCAGTCCAACAATGTTTAAAAATCCTCGCCACTAAAATCAGGAACACTGGAAAACAAAACAAGTACTTAAAAGCAAAGAGAGCTGCACCAACGGTTTGGAGGATGCAAACACAAGAAAAGCTCAAATGAAAGGATTATTGTGCCCTTTTCAAAGAAAAATGCAAACTAATATAAGAGAGAGAACAAAGCACAGACCACAAGTTTAACTTTCTAAGCAACTAAAAGCAAAACCCAGTCACCGAAACAGTTGATGGTGCCCCTGGAACTGTGCGAAGTCAAATTTGCTGGCGGCAAGGTCTTCAGCTACAGAACCCTTCACACCCGGGCTCAAATTCTGCCCAACTCTCTGAGAACAGGAACCTGTTTCTACTCATTTTCCAAACAAAGCTAACACTTCTTAAGGCTGTCAGAGAAACTGGAACAGATCACCGGTAAATATGGGTTGTCACAAGTACAAGTAAACAAGTACTTCTTATATTAAAAACTAGTTTTTATACCTTTCTTTGGGAGTCCCAGTTAGTAATGCGAAAAGCAATTTTTAGTAATAGTTCTCAAAGAATCCTTTCAGTTGGAAGTTTTTCTGGACCATTACACCAAGTAAGTTGTAAGGAAGATCATTTCAAGAGTGAAGCTGGAGTCAGGGGAAGGCCCAGGATCTTCTCAAAGATGCAACACCCTCATCCTTTCAAGCAGAAAGCATTTTTTAAAGGGGCCTGGGACTGGAGGGCAAGAAGGATGCTCTATATGACATGACAACCCATGTAACTCAAACTTACATCTCAGATTCTTTCAGGTCCTGCAGAGTTATTACACTGCAACAAAGCCAGTTCTTAATAACCAACAGCTCAAAATTTCTATCACTAATACTTAAAGCAAACGAACGACAATGAGAGAGGAAAGTGCTGGATTACTTCTTATACAAATGTGAAGAAAATTTAAACTGCAGGAGATGCTGTCTGAAGGAGTTTGCCACTTAGATTGATCTAGGTCCCCAAGTTACTTGGAGATAAGCATAGATAAGAATACATTACAAACTTAATTTAGTGAGAAGGCAGGTGGCTGTTCTCTAACCTTTGCTTCAGAAAAGTAGAAGTTCACCTAAAGCCACAAAAGAAAGTAAATCTTGTTTTACTCTTTTTATGAAGAGCAGGAAATCTAAACAAAAACTAGCTTTTAAAATGGGGACAAGAGAGGAAAGGACACAGCCGCGCTGTCTCTGATGTGTTTGTACTGGGGAGCGATGCGGCACATGCAATGCACACACGGGCACACTCAGAACGCAGGGAAGTGCTCACTGACAGCAATTACATCACCACAGTTCCTACAGGCAGAAAAGTACAACAAACAGAAAATTACATAAAAGAGTTAAATAAAGTATACTTGGTTGTTCTAAGCAAGCAAACATACATTCCATAAAATAACAATTTAGTACCTCTAAGAATTGGTGAAAAACTGGAAAAAGGGGCCAGATTTTTCCTAATAACAGTCCCAACATGCACTTGGCAGTGTTTATGTCTAGGCTGCGCTGGTCCTTTTCCTGTTTAACAAACAAAAACAAGGATGAGCCAGGTGCCCCCAAATAATAAATCCCAATAATCCAAATTTCTGTTTTACTTCAACAAAAAAATTAGTAAACAGCTCATTTATCATACACTATAAAAACCCTGAATTCAGACTAAGGTGGGGGAGGGGAGGTAGTCAGGACACAGTGGGAAGAGTAAACGGTTTTGTACTATATAATTTTACTGTGAGAAAGAGTCATGTCAACTGATTGATCACCCTAATGCAAAATACATTAGTTACATGGTAACAATCTCTATATGATTATTTCATGCGATAAATAAAAATCTGTAACTTGCTGTTTGACATTTATGATTATTATCAACATCATAATTACTGATCCCAAAGCCCGTAACTTGACTAAATGGAGTTTAAAGGTTTCTAATTCCATGCTTAGGAATCAGGTTTCCTTGATAAAAATCATTTTTCCACCAATTTTTATTTCTTTGGTAAATGTTTTTCTTGTAACCTAAAAATGTTGTTAAATTGAGCTCATAATGAATGCTGGGGCTCTGGAGGGTCTTCCCAAATCAGAGGATGCATTCACTCCCCCACTCTGGGAGAAAGCAGTCTGTCTACCTGTTACAGTCCTTACCTTGGAGTCGCTGGATGTGAAATCTCCTAGCAGAACACCCCTGACTAACAGTCAAGTGAAAGACAACATTGCATAAGGAATCCAGAAAACACATTTACATAAACCTGAATATGGGCAGATTAAGCTCATTTTACTTATACTCGCAATTAAGAATCCTAATTTCTCACTGAGCTTTCTTACAAAGTTCCATTCGGGAACTACAGGTGGGCAGTTTCTATGCAAAAGGACAGAGGACGTGGGACCCTAGGTGGTAACTTTATATATCCAGAGCTAGCCTCCTCGTGGTATCTCAACTTCAAAGAAAGTTTGCAAAAGTACTTTTCTACAAAGGGAAAAGGAAAAGTGCCTGGCTATCCCACATGGGGTGGAATCTAGATGTTCACCAAATTACGGGGTGATGCCGTGACCACCACTGTCAGCCACATATGCAGCTACACACACCTCCTCAAAAAATTGTTACCGCAAGGATTCTAACAGTGAAGTGCTCTTTAGTATACAGAGAATTTCTGGCCGTGACACTGAATTTTAAAGTGACGGACTTAAACAATACAGCAAATGTAAGGGCCTAGCTCAACAGCCAACAAAGTAGATGAAGATTCGGGAAGATGTGTGATGGGTCTGTCTTTTGGTCCTGGTGGTACAGCACAACGACCGTTCACCCACCGAGACCAGGTCAGATGGCTCCGAGTCAGCCTTCCCTGTTCTGGCCACACAACTGAAGTCTGAGGATGGCGGGGGACCCCCACTCCACAGTGCAGTGCCAATAGGGGCCTCCTCTCTACAGCCTGCTCTGCGGTCCCCGGCCACGCATATCATCCTGCTCAGGGCTGCAGTACTCACTCCGTGGAGAGGACGACGGCAGGCAGGAAAGGTGCCCTCGAGGGGGCCCACCTTCTGCCACCAAGCCTCACAGGTCTGTGGCACTGCACGGGCTCTTGCTTCTGCGGTGCACCGTGCAAGGAAACGGAAAGCTTCCTCTCACCGTGTCACGTGGGTGTGGCAGCAACAGCACACCCCACTATGGAGCATCCACAAGGAAAACGAGGGGACTGTTGAAAACACACGCGGCACCTCAGGACCGGGCCCCCAGGTCACCTGCTGAACAACAGCTCCGGCAGCACTGGGCTGAGGGCACGGGCGCTCTGGAAATGCTCTCCCTTGGAGGAGTTCGTAATCCTTCACTCAACCTAAAGTCGCTAGTCTCGCCCTGATAACATACTGTGCCTTCTTCCAACATCATCCATGTCCCCGTCACAATGGACATACACTAAGGTGACAAAAAAAAAAGATACAAAGGACCTGGACAGACTCTTTGAAACAGTGCAATCATCTGACAAACTGATGATCATGAAGGATTTCAATGCATGTGTTTGGCAGCGATGCCAAAACATGGATGAAAGGCATCAGACTCACAGGACTGGAAAGCTGAACAGCACTCACTTACTCCTGCTCTGCAAGGGTGCCAGCCAGCAGCTCGCAATCACTAACACCATCTTCTGCCTAGCAAATAAGAGAGAGATATTATGGATGCACTCTCGATCTCAACAGTGGCATCTCGCTGATAACCAACATTGCCTGTGGGTGGACGTGAGGCTACGTGCAAATGACCATGACTGGGGGCATTCCGAATTCCTGGGGACAGCACAGCTGAGAGACCCCAGAGCAAACAGCTACTGAACAGCGAAATGGAGACATGCCCGGGGGTTCTCTGACAATGATCCTAATGGCATTCTCAAAGGGCTTCCCAATTAAAAGTGAAATGAATCTCCCAGAATTCTATGAAGCAGCCATCAACATTACAAGTATTTAAAAAAAAAAAAAATCACCTTAACAAATTCAAGGAATACAGCAAAGACATCTAGAAACCCCTCGCAGGAAATTCAAATAGTACACTGTCAACACCAACGCTGTGGACTCTGCTCGTGGAGCACCATGGAGCGAGTGGCAGATTTCTGCATCTCCAGGTCAGAATTTAAGCAGAAAGTACCTTGAGACAGGCTGTCCAGAGTCAATAAGCATCCCCAGAAGGCCCACTGAGGTTAAAGGAGAAGAAGTGAAACTTTTCTCCCTGCCTGCCTCTTAACTCAACTTTCATTTTCGAAGATAACAAAATAAAAAGCAATTTTATTTTTCAAATAATAATAGGAACTGAACAGGTTCTATGCACACACCAAAGATGCACTAACCCCATACAATACACAACTAGATTCTGCCTTGTGGTCTTCCTTAAACACAGATTTTAAAATTCAGTTACAGATGAGATCAGTCCTCTTATTTGCAGCTGCAAGACCAAAGGATCCTTCTCTGAATATTCTATGAAGTTATGTTTCGTATATGGAATGCACTACTCAAGCTAAAGACTACTAACACCTAATGTAGAGTAGAGAATAATGAAGTTTTACCAAGTTCTGATTTGACGTTCAAAAATGAAAACAAATATTGCCTTTGTTTATGTTAGACTGTGTCTCCAACACAGGTCTTCCTGCAAGATGTGAAAACTAAGCATTTTTTTTCTTAAATGGCACCAATGACACAAACTGAATCAAAGTAATTAAACAGTTAATTGTCAATATGCAAATATAAATATATTACAAAATTTAATCTTCAAACATCTAGGTATCCAGATATGCTGTATCATCGACCCTTGTGTCAAATGATCTACTTCCAATTTTCACAGTTTTAATAGCTTAAAGACTTGCACTTGAAAAGGGGAATGTTGAATTACTAAAATTATAAAGAAAAAATCTTCAACATTAAAAAAGAAATCCTTAAGATTTTCGAGAGAGACTAGATGAACTTGAGAAACAGTGTATAAATGCCCATGATCACAAACATTTTAAATGGCGACAACCAAGTCATAAATCAGTACATGAAATCAAAAGGTCTTCACTGAAGACCTGTAATATAGGTCACGGAACTCTCATTTGAGACCACAGGATTACAAAATAGAAAGAGAAAATGCAGTCTTCCTTACCACAGTTCAACAAACATAAGGCAAAAATAGCGCTAAAGAACTCAAATCTTAAAGTGGTTGTTTACAAAGCTGAAAATACAGCAAATCAGTTTTTTGAATGAGAGTTTTTTTTTTTAATACACATTAAAAACAAGCAAAAAGGTCATAAAACCCATGAGTGCCCTCCCACTGGGAAAAGTGAAACTAAACCATGATGCTCTCAGAACTTACCCCAGCATAGTTTTCAAATAACAATGTTTGCAAGGCAATTACTTGATTAAGCTCAACTACTGACAATTCCTTTAAAACAAAAGAAAAAGAAAGATCTGCCAACAGGCATAGCCTCTCCACAGTGTTTTGTATGGCATAGATTCTATTACTGTATGCACTACTCTTGGAAGGTAAATTATTATTTGAAACCTAAGTAATGTCAGCGAAGAATAATTCAACAACTATTTCTAATTCTGTGGTTAACTTTTACTGAGAACTTAAACTGAGCCAGAAACTGTTTTAAGTGCCTCATACTTCAAACTCATTTAATACAACAACCGTATTAGGATAGGCATTGTTATAATCCCCAATTTATAAATAAGGAAACTGAGGCAGAGGAATGAAATGACAATCGATAAGAGCTGGGGCTTGAACCAGGAGTCTGATTCCAAGCCTGAGCATTTCATCGTGTACTACCAATCCACCTCCCCGAGAAGGAAGGGGGGAAGACAGCTCTCAATGTTAAGAGACACACAGTCCAATTCGCTTCACAAACAACTGCTGAGCAAATCTGGGCAATAACCGAACAGTAATCTTAAAGGTAAAGCTGACAAGATGTCCAGGGTAACAGACCTCAGATTAGATGACCACATATTCTTCCTACTTCTGTCCTCGCCCAGGCCCACCTTCTGTTTTCCTCATAATTTACAATGAAAGTACAAGGTAGAAGCAGAGAGAAGTACGTACGTGTGTGTGTCTGGTGCGTTGGGGGGTGTGTGGAAAGGGAAATTAGACAAACACATCGGTTAAGAAGTAAGAAACTGACTCAGGTTAGAAGAGAAAATGAATCAAATGGTCAGAGCAGATGTCAGATTAGAGCTAGGCAGAGTTCTCTGATAACAGGGGGTGTTGAACACAAGACCCAGCAAAATTTTCCTTCGCAAATTCTATGAGTAACATCCACAACCATTCCATTAAATGGAAGCAATGTAGACGTTGGCTTTCACCTGTGACCTCTTACACTTTCTTGAAACACCTCCTCAGAAACTAAACAAAAGCACTGGTACCTGGAAAAGTGGGTGCATCAAGGGACAGGCTGTGAGGACTGACTTGTAACAAGAGATTAACTGTCACAGGATCACCTCTCAGGAAGGGGGATTCCCACTGGTACCTTCGGCCTCCACAAAACCCTCCGTTACAACTTCTTCAAGCTTTACTGCAAGGAATGAAAAACAAGGACTTGCCCCTAGAGGAATCTCCCATTCTTCTCTTGCTCACTGCCCTTCCTCTCCTTCACCCTGAAGGCCTCCCTTCTCTCCATCCAGCAATTCTCCACCTCAGTCACGTGGGAGGGCTCCACTCAGCTCCCATCTCCCCAACCCCACCTCCGAGCCCACTGAGGCCTTGCCTCAGTCCTCCCCATCATTCTCGCCTTCCTACACCAAGGCTGTCGGATGCAGCACTGTTGGAAGATCTCCAATAACGGCATCACCGTCAATTCATGGTGTCCACTCTCAGCCAGATGCCAAGATGCGCTGCTGCTATCAGCACTTCACTCAGCCCAACATTCATCCTTCTCAGAACCCCAAGAGGCAACCCTCTGTGGCTTTCAGCACAGTACCCTGTCTCTGCCCCAGAGAATGCAGAAAAAACAAATTTAACTCATATTTAATAACTAGTCCCAGATCAACCAAAAAATTCACTATATTTAGTCTTTTTATCTCATTCTATTTGTCCAATCTTATTCTCACTAGGTCCTTTTAAAGGAGTCAAGGCAAAAACGGCTGTTTTACTTAAGGAATCCATACAACCATATTTGTTTATACAATAAATAAAATCTACATTAGGGGGAAAATGCTAAGCATAAAAGGGTTCAGACAAAATTCCACTTGCAGAAGGAACTGGCCATTTCAGCTCTTGAGTCTCTACCCCACCATCTTCCTGGAACAGGACACCACAGGACGGTGGACAGTTTGAGTCAGGAAGGTGGTGTGGCTCCACGGAGAGGACACGGTCTGCACTCAGGGGCAGAGCCCAGGCCCTCGTGTTGTCCCCTCCTCTCTGGCCCTCAGCCTTGTCGTCTGCATTGTGACAAGACTGGACCAAGTGTCCTCTTGTGGTTTCTTTCAACTCTCAAGTTTCAAGATTCTCTGCCATCCCTAAGACTACACATAAGTTCAAGTCAAAGTAAAATCAGGAGAAAAATAATATAACTTTACAACCAAGTACTATTTTTAATTGCCTACAAGGTTCTAAGGTGAGGGGAAAACAATCACACTCTTAGGATTATAATTTTGGTGGAGAGATGTTAAAAGGGGCATTTTATCACTTTCTGGTACTACAGTTTCTTTCCTGGTAATGTTAAAGGGTAATTCAGAATATTTAACATATGTCATTGTTATTTCCAATAGAGAATACTTAGGATATTAAGACTATAACAGGGATTCTCTGGTGGCGCAGCAGTTGGGAGTCCGCCTGCCAGTGCAGGGGACGCGGGTTCGTGCCCCGGTCCGGGAGGATCCCGCGTGCCGCGGAGCAGCTGGGCCCGTGAGCCATGGCCGCTGAGCCTGCGCGTCCGGAGTCTGTGCTCCGCAGCGGGAGGGGCTGCATCAGTGAGAGGCCCGCGTACCGCAAAACAAACAAACAAACAACAAAAAAAAAACTATAACAAAGTTCAGTTCTTACTAAAAGTTTAATTTTAAAAGATCTGCTGTGTAATTATGCGTTATTACCTCTACGAGTCATTTTTCTAGTAGGAAAAGAAAAGGATTGGAGGGAAGAAGGGGGTGGGGGGTTGAATTCTGCTTCCAACCAAGACAGAGTTAGAGAAACCAGATTCTCACCCCCCGTGCACGTCAAACAACCAGAAAACTGAACAAAATACATGAGACAATGGCTCTCACGCACTGGTCAGTGTGAAGAACAGGAGTGTTGACCCCTGAGAAAAAGGATAAGTCCCCAGTGACAGCAGCATACTGTGCGGGGGTGGCTTCCAGGCCCCAGCACAGGAGGGGGACCCAGCCCCAGCCCAGTGGAACCCCAATCGACTGAGCTGGAAAGGACAGAGTTGGTGGAGTTCAAGGAGGCATATAATTGGTGGGGCAAAATACCAGCATGGGGGGAGCTGCACAGAGAGACCTGGAGACCCGCAGAATGTCTCCCCAGCCGCTGGATGAGGACTTGTCTGTGCACATGTGAGAGGAAACCACCTGAGTCTGGGAAAGAATCACTGCAGAAGAGTACGCAGAAGTTGCCAGAGCTCACATGGGGCTGGGAATAGTTTCTATTTCCACCAGCCACAGTGGAAGAAATCTCCTAATACATAGTGCCTGGGAGAGGATCCTCAGAAGGGTATTACTGTCTTACTAGTGGGGCTAAGTCATCCCTAGACTGAGGCTGCTCTGGTCCAGTCCTTTCAAAGGATCGATCTGATTCCAAGCAACTTAACTATATACCAGAAAAAAATTTAAATCCAACATTATTTAAAGGAATACAACAAACCCCAGCAACCAGCAACATAAAACTCACAATACCCAGCATCCAACAAAAAAAGAAAAAACAACTACTAGGAATGCAAAGAAGCGGTAACATATCGCCCACAACCAAGATAAAAATTTTAACCAAGAGAAAGAGAGATAGAAATGACAGATATGATGGAACCAGAAGACAATGCTGTTAAAACACCTGTTATAAACACATTCTAGATGTTCAAGAAGGTAGAAGAAAATATTACCATGATTAGAGAAATGGATATAAAAAGACACAAATGGAATTTCTAGAGATGAAAAATATAGTATCTGAAATGAAAAATATACTGGGGCTACTAGGATTAGCAGAAGAAAAGATTAGTATTAGAAGATATAGTAATAAATATTATCCAAAGGGAAAACAAAAACAAAAAAATTGAACACAGTATCAGTAGCCTGGGGGACAATATCAAGCATCTAACATAGGTACAACTGTAGTCCCAGAAGGAAGAGAGGGGGAGAACAGAAGAAGTATTTGAAGAAATAACAGCGGAGAAATTTCCTGATTTAATACAAACTATAAGTCCAAAGACCTAAAAAACTCAACAAACCTTAACCAGAATAAACATAAGTAAAATTATGCCAAGGCACACCACAGTCAACTTGCTGAAAAGCAGTGAAAAGAGAATAAAAGCAGTCAGAAAACAAAACAAGACAGTATGCTCAAAGGAATAATGAATGACACCAGACTTATCATCAGAAACTCCACAAGACAGAAGACAATGGAGAACTATCACTAAAGTACTACAAAAATAAATGGTCCATCTAGAATCTTTTATCCAGAGAAGTAGCTTCCAAATTGAAGGCAAAATAAAAGCTTAGAGATTCATCACCAGAAAATCTGTACTATGAGAAATGCTGTAGGAATTTTTTTAGGCAGAAGGTAAATGATACCAGATAGAAATCTGGATCCACACAAAAGGAAGAAAGAGCACACAAGTGGTGTATATGTGGGTAAATATAAAAGATATTTTTGCCTACTTAAAGCAAAAATGATATTAATATATACTATGATCTGAATGTGTCTGCCCCACCACTAATTCCTATGTTGAAACCCTGATCGCCAAGATGATGGTAATAGGAGGTGGGGTCCTCAGCTGCAGAGAGCTCCCTCCTCCCTTCCACCATGTGAGCTTACGGCAGAAAGACACCTATCCTGCTGGCACTGTGATCGTGGACTTTCCAGCCTCCTGAATTATGAGAAATAAATTTCCATTATTTATAAGCTACTGAGTCTCTCGTATTTTGTTACAGCAGCCTGAACAGACTAAAACAATAGATTGTGAGATGTATAATACATGTATAAGTAAAATGTATGACAGCAGCAAAAAGTACAGAAGGGCAAGATGAAAGTGCACTATTGTAAAGGCTCCTGCATTATACATGAAGTGGTATAATATTATCGGAAGATGGACTGTGAAAATTTAAAGATGTATACTGTAAAGCCTAGAGCAATCACAAAAAAAAAATGAAACAGAGACACAGCTAATAAGACAATAGTGGAAAAGAATGATTAAAATGGAATCTAAAAAAAACCCCTCAATTCAAAAGAAGTCATGAAAAGAGGAAAAAAGGAACAAAAACAAATGGGACAGGGCTTCCCTGGTGGCACAGTGGTTGAGAGTCCGCCTGCCGATGCAGGGGACACGGGTTTGTGCCCCGGTCCGGGAAGATCCCACATGCCGTGGAGCGGCTAGGCCTGTGAGCCATGGCCGCTGAGCCTGCATGTCCAGAGCCTGTGCTCCACAACGGGAGAGGCCACAACACTGAGAGGCCCGTGTACCGCAAAAAAAAAAAAGGGACAAAAAGAGAAATGAATAGCAGGTTAGGAGATGTAAACTTTACCATATCAATAAATACATTAAATGTAAATGGTTTAAGCATCTCAAGACATATACTGTCAGACCCAACTATGCATATGCTATATATAAGAAACCCACTTTAAATATAAAGGCACAAATAAGTTTTTAAAGAGGATGGAAGAAGATATATCATACAGACTTTAATAAAAAAAAGCAGAAATGGCTATATTTGTATCAAAGTAGACTTCAGAACAAGGAATATTAACAAGGAATATTATCTTTATCAAGATAAAAAACATTTCATAATGCTAGAGGGTCAATTCTTCAAGAGGACATAATAATACTAAGTCTATCTAAACCTAATGCCTGAGCTTCAAAATACATGAAACAAGAAATGATACAAATGACAGAAGTAATTATAGTCGGAGAGTCCAACATTCCTCCCTCAGTAAATGATAGAACAGTAGGGAGAAATCAATAAGGATACAGAAGACCTCAACAACACTATCAACCAACTTGACCTAACTGACGTTTATAAAACATTTCACCAAACAGCAGCAAAATATTCATTCTTTTCAGGTACACATAAAACATTCATCACAGCAGACCATATTCTGGACCACAGATCAAGCCTCCCTGCATTTTAAGTGGACTGAAACTGTCCAGAGTATGTTCTCTGACCACAGCAGAATTAACGATAGAAAGATTACTTGGAAAGTCCTAATAGTTGGCAAATAACACAAGCAACACACTTCTAAATAACCAATGAGTCCAAAACAACCACAAGGGAAACTGGAAAATATTCTGAACTGAATGCAAATGAATACACAACACCTCGACACTTGTGGGATACAGCTAAACCAAACAAAACAAAGGATTCAATAACAAACTCATCTTAGAGCATATTTTAGCTAAACTGAAATCTATTTGGTAATGATTAAATATGGGTGGTTGTTATTCATCATTACATAAAGGGGTTTAATTTGCTGATATTTACGGATACTCTCCTTAAACGGCAAAGATCTCTGTGGGCTGCTCCCAGGGATATGACGAAAGAAAACACGCACTCCCTTAACCTGTCAGAAAAAATGTGGGCCTGTACCCAAACTCCAAGGCCAAGCTAGAGGGATACGAGGGCCATGTAAGTGAGGGCACATGTTCTCTCCGGGGCAGGATGATTCTGTGTGACAGTGGAGGCACGTGGCTTGGGCCCAGAAGCCCGATGCTGCGGAGAGCAGTCAGGGGAGAGCCTTGGCGGCACAAAAGGCAGGGAGCAGAGAGGTGGGGGCAGGCGGCAGGTTCAGCGAACTGCTCGTTCGATGTCAGCACAACACAGGCGTCTTGTGGGAGAGGAAGCCTGGGACTGGACTACGAGGGCCTGGAGGGAGCCGCAGACGCGACCTGGAGCCAGAACCTGAGTCTGAGTCCTGAACCTACTGCTGAGCAACGAGGCAGCCCTGCTCCAAGTTCCCTGCTCCCCTGTGAAGGAGGACAAAACCAGCCCGTCTGTCCCTCAGCTGCAGGGGGCGCAACCGTACCACCCACACGGTGGGTGAAGCACTACATTCACGCGGAGGCGACGGGTGTAGTGGCTTGGTGAGCTGAAGGTGCCCGAGTGGTCCCAGATGAAGGAAGATGGAGGACACCCTACCGGGGTGAGTGTGGGTGAGAAGGAAGAGAATGTGGACGCAAGGCCACGGCAGCAGTACAGGCGAGGAGCACGGCCTCAACCCCAAGGCTGTGGTGGAAGCACCGAGAAAGAGGCAACAGAAGGGGCCTCGGTGACCAGCAGAGAAGGGGATGGAAAGCCAGGGAGGAGGAAAATGGAACCCGGTTCTAAAGCAGTGGATATGTGGGAAAATTGGACCCTCAAACAAGGAAGTTAGAAAATATTTTCGTGAGAAGGCGTGATGCTTCTAAACAAACTTTTGCCCATACAATAGGACACTGCTGACTTCGGAAGGAAAAAAATCTCATGAAACAAAACATTTAATCCTAAAAACTATGCATCTATTCTAAAAAGCATCTGGCAAACAAATTCTATATACAACTACACAAACGCTGTTTAGTAAAACACTGCAACTGAATTTCACCATGTTACTTCTAACATCTATACATTTTCATGCATGTCCTGATTTTACTTGAAGGCTGCAAAAATTCACAAGTGAGGACATCACAGTGTACTACTAATGTGTTATTATAGATGCGCCGGATGTACAGATGCACCGGATGTACAGATGCACAGATGTAATAATGTGTTATTACAGATGCTCATCAGCAAATAAACCTTTGGCTGAGCTAACAGAGCCAAAGCGAAGAAAAAGTGAAAAGATCAACATGGAGGTAAGAAAAAAGAATTATTTGTCACTGAGTTCTCTGCTTAAAAAAAAAAAAAGATTAAAAAGAAATCATCAATCAAGAAAGCCTAGTCACCTGAACCCACCAGACACACAAACATAACAGAAACCACCATTCTGCAATAAAGTGTAATCGTACATATGGGCCGTGGACAGTGAATGAACACAACGCCAACTTATACCTCAGGATTCGTTACCTTACGGTGACCAGGCTGAAAAATACAGCTTTATGTCACTCCAGTAGAACCACCTATTCACCTACTTGGACTGGCTCACTGCGTGACAAACAAGATGATCACTTTTCAAAATGATGACTAGAAACTATGTTTGAATAACGTCCACTGAAATTAGCTTACGTTTGAAATTCAAACGATTTTCAGATACGATATAGCACCCAAAATGAAACTGGCTTTGATCTGACTAACTTATTCCAGTCAACTCAATGGGTGAAGCTTTGCTGTTTCGTGAGAAGGAAAAGATTTGTCAAGCTTACCTAAGAGACATTTAGAACAGTGTCTATTACGTGCCCATTTACAAGTTACTTCCTAAGCCAATCTCAAGAGCTATTAATAGTCTGTCACTAGAGCTTTTTGCTGACATACTACATTCTTGCCCAGAATCAGTTAGTATAGAAAGGGTACACATAGAGAAATTCTAACTAGCATCCTGGGAGTAGCTTATTCAACTTCCTTGCTGTAGTACGTAAAACAAACCTCAAAAGGGGAGGGAGAGAGAGGGAAACATCTGGATAGGCTCCAGAGAACTCACCCGTGCAAAGTCAAACGCATATCTGTAAATAAGTTTAAAGTTTGTAGAATCATTTAATAATGATCTTAAGTAATCCAAAGTATTTCTGAGTTTTTCTGTTGTATCACATCTAGAAAAACAGAATAAAGGCAAATTATAACCCGAGTTTTTTTTTTTTTAACGTGGGGCAGTAATATAAAACACAATACCAAAAGACAATAAAAACCCTGGAGTTGGAACATGTCCACGATGAGCTATTTTCTTCCTACACTTTTTATTTTAAGAAATTTCAAATGTACAGAAAAACTGAAGGCCTAGTAAATACACACCCACATACCCATCCCCTGGGCTCACCATGAGCACTGTCACATTTGTGCTCACTCTCTCACATACATGCACTTTTTTCTGTACCATTTGAAAGTAAGTTGCCAACATAATGCCACTTTACTCCTAAACACTTCAATGCCATCATCACTCTTAATATCCTAGAAATGTTAACTTTCTGAGCTAATATATGACCCATGCGCAAATTTCCCAATTTTCCCCCAGCTGTTCCTTTTCATCCGGGATCCAATCAAGGCTCGTGCACTGCTTTCAGGTATCTATCTCCTTAGCATCTAGAAGGTGTCCTGCCTTTTTTCTGTCTTTCTTGACAATGTCATTTTTTCAAAGACCAGACTAGTTGTTTTGCAGAATCTCAGTCTGTCAGATAATTTCCCTATGATTATATTTAGATTAAGTACTCATGATAAGAACTCTCCACGTGATGTCCTTCTCAGTATACCCTGTGAGGAGGCTCATAACGTCAGTCTGTCCCATTACTGGTGATATTAAGTTGATTCATTTGGTGAAGGTAGCGTCCACCAGATTCTCCACTTAAATGGTACTCTTCGCCCTTCTGAAATGGTGTGTAATCTGGGGGATGATACCTTGAGACTGACAATCCTGTTCCTCAACAACATTTCACCAGGTGTAACATTTTAGCATCTGTTGATGAGCCCTGCCTGAATCAGTTTTAACATCTGAAGGTACAAAATAGTGATTTTTCTAATTCTATCATGCTTTTACACTTACAGGCTGGAATTGTTCTATAAAGAGTTCTACTCACCATCTTTCTTACTTTCTAGACTTAAGGATTTTTGCCTTTTACTCAGTGTTATAATCTGCTACTGTCTTCATTCTTTTTGATGCATAAATTGTCCGTGTTTGGGCACTGGCCCCTTCAAGCTGGCTCCAGTGTCCTTCTGACATGTCCCCGTCAGTCTCTGAGCACGTACGTCCTCACTTTCTGGCACAAGATATTCTAGTTCACCTTGTACTCTCTCTACCCTAAACGTGAAATCAGCTATTTCTCCAGGGAGCCCCTAGTGATAACCATCTATTTTCACAGGTAAGAGACACACTGTTTAGTTTTCTTAAGTAGACTGATTGGTTATTTTTACAAACTAATTTTCTGTTCATAACATCTAGCCCTTAAAAATGAGAACAAAGAGTCATCATTTTCACTGACAATATTAAAGCTTTTCAATGCTGCATGTGTACCCTTGCGTTTCTCTGTAGAGCTTTTACCTCCTACTAAGTATAGACAATACATATTACAAGTATTATCAATGTAAATATTTTACGTACTTTATAAACTAAAATATGGTTCGTAATAGAGCATACCAATGTATTTTTAGCAATAAATTTGTGAAAGCTTTTTTTTTTTTTTTTGTAGCTATCTACAAAAAACTCCCCAGGATCTACTGAGATGATAAAATAACTAAAAGTCAAAAGCTACAGTAAATATTTCATTTCTATAAGTCTACAACAATTTAGAATGTGCTTTATTTCTTCCTGATGTTTTTGAAAACTAGAAAAGATTAAAATTAGACTATTTTAGATGTCAGAAAACCCTGCTTTAAGGGACTGACATGTAAGCTGAGAGCTGAAAGACAGGTGGAAACTAGATGTTTTTGGAGGCGAGGGCCTTCCACATTAAAGGAACGGTATGTGCAAAGGCCCAGTAGCAGAAGGGAGCATGCTAAGTCCAAAGACTAAAAGAAAACCACTGTGACTAGACTGGGTAGAGTAAGAGGGAAAGTGGTCCAAGATGAAGCTGAAAGGGAGGTAGGGCCAGACCACAAAGGGTTTTTGTGGTCCACAGTGGGTTTTTTTGTTTGTTTGTTTTGGGAGGTTTTTTTCGAATCCTAGAAACAATGGAAGCCACCTCCTATCATGGGAGAGACCGTGATCAGGCTTCCATCTTGAAAAGCCCACTATGGATCTCTGTGGAGAAAGGTTAAGGAAGGAAAAAAAGAGACACTGATTGATAGCCTAGTTATAGAGATTTACTGCCAGAACCCAAATTTAGGTTGCTGGAGGCTAAAAGGATGCACAAGAAAGCAGTAAGCAGAGCCTGTGAGGCAGGAGTGGGAACAGGGCTTACCTTGCACTGGGCACTCAACTGTATGGCTCGATTTTCTTACCAGGTATATAAATAATGAATAATATTTTATTAGTAATAATATGGGGGAGGATCAAAGAGGAGGGAAACCAGCTAACCCCAAAACATCTAAGGCCAAGGTTCCCCTCTTCATTTGGAAAGAAGGTTAAGGATGAAAACCACAGGAAACTGGCCAGATTTGGGCCAGTGGTTTAGTTTAGTTAGTCCTGCCCAATGAAAGGAAGAAGAGCAGTTGTTTGTTTCAACAGATTCTAGAGCAGGAACCACTCATTTAGATGACCACTGCATAGCTAAAAGAAAATAAAGTCGCTACAGGTCAATATGACGTTCTGCAGCGTGCCTGGAAGCAAGTCCAGCCACACTGGCAAAGACGTCCCTATGTCTGCAAGACGCTCAGAGAGCTCACCTGGAGTGTCAAGCATAAAATGCCCAAAGTAAAATTTTCACTTCATGTATCTATTAAGGATGGGTTAGAGACGATACTGTCAATAAAGGGTTTAATCTGCTTTAAAAGGGGTCCTGTCCTGCAGAGACTGTGGACTAACCCCCATCAGGGAGACAGGCCGTTGAGTCACCCTGTCTGAACCGCAGGTTGCCATCTAGTGGCCACTCAACAAGGCCATCTGCAGAGGGGCTCAGTTCAAACAGAGGGCCTGTGAAGAAACAGGCTTGGTCTGAGACTTTTCAGAAAGCAGCCACATCATTCAACACATTTCCCCCTGCTTTTCTGTGTACCACGTATAAGAAAACTTGTGGTAGTCATACAGTGACAGTGCCACACCACTAAGGGGCATCTTTTCCCATGAGAAAATATGCATATACTGTGGAATGAAATCATTGCTTATTTGAACTTTGCTGCTGTAACACAGTCCAAAGCAACAGGAATCAGGATAATAATCCTCAAAGGTTATAAAATCAAAGGTAGCTCTCTCCCATTACCCTGGGACAGCCTTTGCCCCTTCACTTGGTCAGCCCAAAGGTATTTTTCCAGCCCATCATCAGTTCTCTACAAAGTTAGCTACAACTCTAACACACTTTTTTGGGGTTTTGTTTTGTTTAGCTTAAACACTCTATAAGCTTAATTCATCAGAGGTAACCTTAAACCACATGTTGGAACAAGGCAATAAAAAAAACAGTCAATTAAAACAAGAGTTGGGAATTCCCTGGCAGTCCAGCGGTTAGGACTCGGTGCTCTCACTGACAAGTGCACGGGCTCAATCCCTGGCCGGAGAACTAAGATCCCACAAGCCGTGTGGCCAATAAATAAATACATAAATCAATCAATCAAGAGCTGTGCCTTCTCTGAGAACGACTGCGGGAACTTGGGGATAGATGTTCCCTACCAGCTGCTGTCACTGCTTCCAAGAGTCACAAAACATGGCCCTGGAGAGGCCAAGCACACAACTCCAGATGGCATACAGAAGACTGGTTTCTGGGTGCCTGGGGAAAGCCACATTACATCACTTCAACGTTCCTGGTTTTAGGGACATTACCAGGGACACCCAGAAAGTGGCAGACCGATTCAAAACTCTCTGGTTCCAAAACCCATGGGTTTCCTATTGCTAGCATGCGCTCACTGTACAGTTGTAATTTTTTTAGAAGAGGTTTTGTTATATACACTTTAATTCCAGCTTGAGTCCGTAAAACTTCACTGGACAGGTTTAATAAAGCCAAAAATAAGAAAAAAATCCAAATAGAAGACAAAATAGATCATTCAAAAGATGGACTACTTTCCATCTTTAGAGCATATAAAGGATTAGCCTCTGAGTTTTCTTATTTATTGGGTGCAAATACCTTATAAATACAAGTAGCATAAAGAGAAGTGACCTTATTACTTTTGGATATTTTGCCTGAACACTGCTTCCAAGCTCCTGCCTCAAATGGACTTTGTCTTGTTCATGGCTTTTGTTTCCCCAGGACCTAGAATTCTGTGCCTGGCACACCACTGCCACTCAAATATTTGCTGAACAAATGACGAATCTAGGGAGGCAGGAGGGAAAGGGGGAGGAAGCTCTTAAAACTTGAAATTGTACTATTTTTGAACTACAAAGAACCTTAAAGGTTATTGTGAGTAATCATCTTCACCTCACTGATGAGGAAACTAACCTCAGAGTTTCATCTCACAGAAGAAAGCAGATTCCTCAATTCCTTTACAGTGGATCAGGTCTGTTACTATACCGTAAATTGCGAGGGCCAAGTGGCAGCATTCTATGGGAATCCACCTGCCACTACCCGTGTCACACAAAGTGGCGAGCAGAGTTCCCCACAAAGAGCTTGTGGAGCGCCCCCCAGCCCATGAACATACGCGTAGGCCTCTTCCAGGAAACTGTGTATTTCAATTCCCAGGCAATGCAATCCTCAAAACATGGGCAAGGCCTGGCACGGGGTAATATTCTTTTGTAAAGGCGAATGTAAAAACGAATCTAGAGCTGTCCAGAAACGGACACTACACCCTCTTAAGACACATGACACTGTGCCTGAAGAAGTGCTGATGGTGCCTCCTCTAAAGCCATGAATAAAATCTTGCTTTGGCTGTGCATTCATCATTACAAGGATACTTCAAAAGGAGCCGCCATCACGTGCTCTATCCGGAAAGCAACAAAGGGAGGCAGCACGGAGAACAATGCAGGAGTTAGTAGGCTGAAAACTGTAAGGAGGAGTTTCCCTACATGACATACACAATTTTAGGAGATCCCAGAGACTTAAACCTAAAATTCGAGAGCATGCTGAGAGGAAAGCGTACCTGTAAAAGGGTGATCTGGCTTTTACCTAAAACGCACTTGTCATCAGACAATAGTTGTCAGAGGAAGAATGTGACTGAAGAATCAGAAGTCTTAGGTTTTCCTCCCATCCTACCACTTTCTTTCACAAATCACATACCCCTTCTAAGCCTCAGTTTCCCCATCTGTAAAACGTGCAGGGTAAATAAAGCCTGATCTGCCTAGGTAGCCATGAGGCGCGAACGAAAGAACAGTGAACAGGCCTCATAAAACTACTAAAGCACAACAAAAATGAAGCACTGTTACCAATGACAAAGGGACAATGATATTGAAAGTTGACAAATTACGAAATTATTTAAATAAAACCATAAAACCATTTCAATTCCAATTTTAATCCAGTAAAAACTTAAGCCTATCATTCCTAGTTAAAGGAAGAAGAAAAAGAGAAGCCATTCAAGTACTTTAGATCAGTTACTATATTAAGAATTAGCACTTCCTCTTCAAATATCATTTGAAATGTTTCATCATCCACCTCAAGTGTATCTTTCAATGAGTAACAGAGAATGACAATTTGTTTTCTTGAGTGAAACTCTTAGCAAGCACACACACGTAAACACACACGCACAGACACACATGCATGTAAGCACGAAGTAAACACATAAAACCAGTGATTTTTTTCCCCTCAATTCTGGCCCAGGTAACATAAACAGAATCTTTATTATTATTATTTTTTTAATCACTAGAGTAATGAAGTTCTAACTTTGCCCAAAGCTAGTATCAGAATATATCAAATAAAAGATACTGAATATCTTTACTTACAAGTTATACTTCACTCAACTTTTCTCACTAATTATAAACCAGATGATAATACTTTGATTTTAAACCTGCGCTATCCAATACGGTAGCCACTAGACACATGTGGCTACTGGGCACCTGAAATGCAGCTAATGAAGATTGAGATGTACCATAAATGTAAAATATACACCAGATTTTCAAGATTCAATACGAAAAAGAAGGTAAAACAGCTTTTAAAACTATTGGTTACATGTTGGAATGATAATATTTTGGATATTCTGGATTTAAGTACAATATATTAAAATAAATTTTACCTGTTTCTTTTTACTTTTTTAAACGTGGGTATTAGAAAATTTTAAATTATGTACGTGGCTCATATATATGAGAAAAGGATGGCCTATTTCTATTGAGCTGCTCTAGAAGAATACTAAAATAAACAATATATTATATAAAAACTTTAATTTCTAAAATTCATCCGTTATAGCCCTCCTCATCATAGGAAAATGGGGCTTGGTCTTCATACCTATGCACAGGTGAAGCCTGCCCGGATCCCCTGGCGGTCCTCCAGTCACCCAAGCCAGGCTCCACGAGACCCCAGGGGTGAGGTAGGCAGCCAGGGGAGGGCAAGGACACCCACCCCCCACCCTTGCCCCAGGGTAGCCTCAGGACTTACTGTAGAGACGTCATTCCTTTTAACCATTCCTGTAGAGTAAAATAACCCATGTTTTGTGCATCCAATTTCCAAGCTAGGACAAGCATAACTACCTGTTTAAAACAAAAACAAAACAAAGCAGAAAGACCAATCAAATAAGGAGGACAGACCTCAGTAATTAAATACATTAACATCAGCCAAATGCTTCGGTTCACAGTAGTTTAGTCACTGAAATATGAACAAGGTAACTTCAAAAATGAGTTCTAGTTTGGCAAACATCTAAAAGTTTGATAATTCAGTCTGCTGACAAGGGTTTGGAGAAACATGACTTCTTATGCCTGATGGTGGAAGTGTAAAGCCATTAACCTCTCCCAAGGGCAGTTCTGCAGTATGTATCAAAACTGAAACCAGCAGTTCCATCTATGGAAAGTTATCTCATAGATACACCTGCACATATACACAAAGCTGTATAGTCAACAAGACTGACTACAGTACTATTTGTAGTAGCAGAAGACTGAAAACAACCAAACATCTACTAATAAGGGACTACTTAAATACTTCTTTGCTAAACACGTTCCGTACGAAAGAATACTATGTCACCACTGAGACAAATGAAGTGGAGCCATCGGTACAAACACGGAACAGTTTCCAAGATTTATTAAGTGAAAATGAAAAGAGTGAGGTGCAGAACAGAGTGTTAAAAACCCAAACAGTAGGTGGTGGGACACGGACAGTGGATTCGACGTTTGTGAGTTCAACTACATACACTGGGGAAATGATTTTAAAGTAGTCCAACACTCCACTTCGATAGCACTGTGCCTGCAATGAGCGCAGGATGAGCGGACAATCACTCAATCACTTCTCAGTGGGGCGTCATCCTTGCTTTCAGTGCACCTTCTGAAACTGGGCAGACATGAGGAACTGTGACAACTCGGGTTTTTGACACCGCTCGTCACTTTTTCACTCAGCTGCTTTAGAGAAAAGGTGGCACCGAGGCAGTGATGGTGAGTTTAATAAATACCTAAAGGTATAAAAGACAAAATTACATTTCCAAGATGCCTCCAACTGCAAACTCTCCAGGGCTCTTTCTTACACAGGGACAGAGCTGAGGCCACCTGGACTGGGGGATGAGGAGGAAGCTCTCCCATCCTGTCTACCTCAAAGACCCAAGACAAGGTGAGGGGTAACTAAAAAAGAAAGTATGCCACTCCTAAAGAGGTAAAGAAGAGGGACAGGGCCTTCCTAGGACCGTCCTAGGAAGCTTTGCCACTCTGCAAGGCTGGCTATCTCTGGAGAGTCATTCACACAAAAGGGAACCCGAGTACAAAAGAGGAGCTCACATATACACTGCTGAATGGCTTATACGTCCATTTGTTGTAATAAAAAAAAGAAGGCAATGGGAAGGAAATAAATGTTCCTGCATACAGCTGGCCGGGGACTAGCATACTCTGCATTTGGCAGTTAATCTGATTTCTTTACCCAGGACCTAAATGCTTCATTTCATCTAACAGAAGAACTGCCCCAAACCATTAAACTACAATCCATGTGCCCAAATGGGTCAGAGGGTGGTGACGGTGAAAGGAATCCGGGTGACATAACATAAAAAACTGAGGCAAGCCAAGACATGGAAGCAACCTAAATGTCCATCGACAGATGAATGGATAAAGAAGATGCAGTACATATAGATAATGGAATACTACTCAGTCATAAAAAAGAATGAAATAATGCCATTTGCAGCAACATGGATGGACCTGGAGATCATCATACTAAGTGAAGTAAGTCAGACAGAGGAAGACAAATACTATGTGATATCACTTATATATGGAATCTAAAGTATGACACCAATGAACCTATCTATGAAGCAGAAACAGATTCACAGACACAGAGAGCAGACTTACGGCTACCAAAGGGGAAAGGTGGGGGCAGGGAGGGATAAATTAGGAGTTTGGGATTAACATATACACACTACTATATATAAAATAGATCATCAACAAGGACCTACTGTATAGCACAGGGAACTCTACTCAATATTCTGTAATAACCTACATGGGAAAAGAATCTGAAAAAGAATAGATACATGTATGTGTACAACTGAATCACTCTGCTGTACACCTGAAACTAACACCATGTTGTAAATCAACTATACTCCAATATAAAATAAAAATTAAAAAAAAAGAGCATCAACATATTTTTAGGCTGTTATCCCTGAAAATGAATCAAAAAATACAATTTCACACCTGCCTTATATTACTTTTTGTAATAGAACCAAAGTTTTTAAAATCCCAAACAACAACAAAAGGCAAAATAAAAGCATAACACTCCCCACCATAATGAGGCAAGCAGCCACTCAGACATCACTTTAGATGATTTAATTAGGCCCTGAGAGCCAAAGGGCACATGAAGGACTCCAGAACAACAGCACTCAGGAGGTTCAGAAGGTCTGTCCTTTCAACTGCCAATGAGCTCGTCTGTAGACTAAAAATCTCCAGCTTTGTTTAATTTATAACTGGAAGATTAATGCAAAGCTTTCTCTTGGTGCTGACTTTATGGTTTTCTACTTTGGAGATCAGTATCAGTGAGAACCCAGTAAATCTCTAGGACCTATCAATCAAATATCAATTCAATCAGTACTTACACCCATTTTTTTAAAGTCACTAGGTTTTTTAGGTTTTAAAAATCTAGATTACTAGGTAGATAACTAGAACTGATAAGTGAACCAATTTTTCTACATATTATGCACATCACCATAAAACATGATTGTTAAATTGGTCAGAAAATGGTGACTTAAGAGACCAGGGGCCTACTAGGAAGGATTTTCCAAAAAGAAGGCGTTACATGTTCTTCAAACTATTCACACATTAGTGGATTTTCTCCTCATCCCTAAGCTTTTCTTGGAATTCTGACTCTTATGTATCTATTTACATATTTTCTAATTCAAACTTTGTATGTTCTCAAACATTATCTATACTCAATCCTCTATTAGAAGGATTAAAAATTCCACATAAATACTTGTTAAGCTAAAAAAAAAAAAACGGTTACGGTAAAGGAACACACATACAAGTATGCATGTAATGTGGCCTAACAGCCACAGCAGATATTCACAATGGGCACTTCTTTACACAAACAGACCTTTCCCTAGCACAGCGAATAAGGAAGCTAGCTACTTAAAGGATTTTTCTGTTACCTTAGTAAATGGAAGTTGAACTGAATTTTACAAGCCTGCTTAAATTTCATAAGCTATAAATATCAGGCAAGGTGAGGGTTTTAAATACTTTAAAGTGCTCACTCATCAATGCAGACAAGCCTCTAAAAAACTATTTTTGTGCTGGTTGTTCAAACAATTTCTGAAATTGGGAAGTATCCACAATTGATGGCTTATCAGAATTTACTTTACAACATTTTTCCTTTTTAATGATGAATAAAATAATAAAAATTCTATTAGTGGCATCTTAGGCTTGAAGTACAGGAATCAATACTTTGGAATAACAGTCTGAACTCGGTCGTTCAATCTTCTATGTGATTCAACATTTCAAGACTATTTCTACTGCTACAGAAATAGAAAACTAAAGACTCATAATTGCCAAAAAACGATAATAACAGTAGCTATTTTTTACTGAGTACTGGTATTTGGGGCTGAGGAACTTTGAAGAGCTGGGCCTCCCTGTTTTCTCGGTTAGAATCGGTGTCAGCACTCCTCCCACCCGACAGGCCTTTCTGGCCCTGAGAGTAGATGCCCACCTGATCCCTCTCACACTGGCGGCCTGAGGCCTCCCAGCCTCCCCACCATTGGGCCCTGCTACCCACCCCTCTGATCACATGCCGATTACTGCCCCCTGGGTGGAACCTCTGGATCTCCTCTCAGGCCCAGCTCACTCTCGCCGCTTTTATACTACTGTCCAGAAAACACTGCCAACCTTGGCCCAGCCCCTGTCAGAAAACTTCCTTCTTAAAGTCCATGAAATGTTTTTGTCTGTCTATGACCAGGCTATGGACTAGATCAGGCAAAATACTACTGACCCACCTGTCCCCAAACCTCTGTACCAAACTCAATAATTTATCAAGACACCTGAACTAGATTACATTAAAATAAAAATACAAGACTAAAATACATGTAGTAAGTTAAAGACAGTCCAAAGGCTCTTTAGAAAATTTACAGTGTTACTGGGGGTGGGGGAGTGGGGAGACAAAAAAAAATTTTTTTTAATTAATTAGTTTGTTTGTTTGTTTTTATTTTTGGCTGCGTTGGGTCTTCACTGCTGCGCACCGCCTTTCTCTAGTTGTGGTGAGCGGGGGCTACTCTTTGTTGCGGTGCGTGGGCTCCTCTTGCTGCGGAGCACAGGCTCTAGGCACACGGGCTTCAGTAGTTGTGGCTTGCGGGCTCAGTAGTTGTGGCTCACGGGCTCTAGAGCGCAGGCTCAGTAGTTGTGGCGTGTGGGCTTAGTTGCTCCGTGGCATGTGGGATCTTCCCGGGCCAGGGGTCGAACCCGTGTCCCCTGCATTGGCAGGCAGATTCTTAACCACTGCGTCACCATGGAAGCCCAACAAAATTTTTTTAAAGAAAAAAGTGTGACGTCTCGAGGAGCATGATATGCATGGGTACCAGATATCTCACCAACAGTCTGAATGAAAGGGATGATCCCTTGAGAGCTCTTCCAGAGCATAAATTCATTTAGGATATAAGAGGTATTTGTTAAATTGGAGGCTGTTGTAATATTAAGCTGCATAGTTAATGAGTCAGAGCATTTGTATGTTTCATTTTGCAGTAAGACAAATGTGAGAATAGGAAAAAATATTCAAAAATAACATGATGATAAGACTTATGCAAAAATAATGAAGCATATAAAAAAACTTCTAATTAAATGTTTTAAAGGAAATACTTAGGGGCTTTACAATAAAAAGCAATCACTTTCTGAGCTAAATTCAACTGGAAGTGAAGGAGCTGTGAAAAAGCCTTTTTAATTATAACCTATTCAAAACCCTTATGAATAATTAATTATTCAAAGTCCTGGACAAATTCTACATTAGGCTGGAACAACTACTACGGAGGGGGACAAAGATACACAAAGCCCTCAGTCCCCCAGTCCCCAGTTATCCGTCATGGTAGGCACACATGCCCACACCACTTTTTAAACATCTAGTTTAATTACTTTATTACTATACCTTTTAGAGACAAGAAATTAAATGAGAGAATTAAATGACTGACTGTAGTTACACCATACCAATTGCAAAAAAACTTTTGCTTACAAACCAATTTAGAATTGGAACTTATTTCTTAGATTGCCTCATAAAAACTAATGCACCCTTACTTCTTCACTGTTGCTTTATTTGCCAAGAGACAAAATCAGATCAACTGATCTACCCAAATTAGTAAGTTAGACTTACATTTTCTGGTTCAACACCAATGTCTTCACAAAATTTCTCCATGCCTTCGGGACCTACAACATCATCAGTACCTGTGATAAAATGCAATTTATAGAAATTAAATCTAACCATGTACATACACTGTTACTACTATAGTAGCAGTATACTGTTAAAATACTTATTATTAAAGTAAACTTAGATCAAATAACACTTAAAGACCATAAATCCTTTCTGAAGGAAGAAATCACCAAGAATATATTGAAAATGTTCTAGAATTTCAGTTCTATCTTTAAAGGATTCTGTTCTGCACATTTAAGTCAGTTTACGGCCAAGTCCTTCAACCTGTGGCTAGATGGACACATAATTTATGTCTAAAGATAAGGCTACAGGCATTCAATTCCTGTTCTTTAAAGTAGCTTAAATCTCTATTCTTATTTTGGTAATAATTTCAACACATACAATAATTTTTGGAAACACAGCAAAGAACCACCTAATATTCTTTATAAAATTAACTGGGAGATAACATAATTGTTTCTTTTACACAGAAAAAAAAAGCAAGCAGTCTTTTTGTTCTAGACAAGGCAACCCCTTCCTTCACATTCCACGTTATCTCTGTTTCTTCCTGAAAGAACTGTCCACATGTCCCAGCTCTACTGTAGCCCCCATTCATTCTTCAACCACTGCAATCTGGTTTTTGCTCATCTCCCTCCACTGCAACTCTTCTTGCCAAGGTCATCAATAAACTCCTAATCGCCACATCCAGTAGACACAGGCAATCTTTATTTTATGTGGCTTCTCTGTGTAGCTGAGATTATCCTCCTGTAGCATCTCAACGGGGGCACCACCAGAAATAGAAACTGAGGCATCATCCTGGAGTCCCCCCTTCTCCTACATTCTCCAGAGCCAATCAGTTACCAAGTGCGCTGCCAATTTTACTTTCCAAATATTTCTTAACTGCACTGACCTGTTCAGATGTCATTCTCTCACTTAGATGACCACAGCAGTCCCCTCAGGATCTCCCTAATTCCAGAGCCTCATCCCCCTCGGACCCATCCCTTACAAAGCCACCTGGAGGGTCCACACCTCAAACACAAACTCCTTCGATTTTAAGTTCCCTACTACCTACGGATAAAGTCCAAAGTCTCTGGCATATCAAATAAGGTTCTCTATGATCTAGTGCGTCCCTTCCTCTTCAGCCTCATAGCTTTCCACCTTCATATCAAGTTTCTTGGAAATAAAAGAATCAAATAGATATTGCTGAATGAACAAAAATTAAGATCCAGAAACACCTACCCATTGTTTGCTATGCACACACATCCTGACACATACCCAACGCAGTACTAACTCTTTGTGGCCTCAGCCCATCTCCCTCTCCCCTCCCCCCATCTTCCCATGCCAGCTTCTTCAATCTTTAAGACAGGAACCATACAGGCAGTCCTCCCAATCTCCCCACCCCCAGCAGCACAGGCTGGATCAGGCAGTCTTGTGTGACTCCGTGCAATGCTAGGAATGCTTTTCTCACATTTGCATTAAGTCCCAACTCATCTACCTTTCCTTCTAAATTCCTCAAGTGTAAGAACTATTTATTCTTTTAAAAAAAAAATTATTTATTTGGCTGCGTTGGGTCTGAGTTGTGGCACACGGGATCTTTTACTTGCGGCATGCGGGATCTTTAGTTGCGGCATGCGGGATCTAGTTCCCTGACCAGGGATCGAACCTGGGCCCCCCTGCACTGGGAGCACAGAGTCTTAGCCACTGGACCACACAAGAATCACTCTACAATCTTCCATAGCCTTCAGATCTAGCAAGCTGCCAAGACCAGCAGGATCCACCATCTGAAAATGTCTCAGTTTCTTTCAAATATTATCTACTGGGCACACCCTGGAGCGATGCACTGTAGAAGTGGCTAAAGAGGAGTAATCCATGGTCCTTGCCCTCCAGGAAGGGAGACAAAGCATAAGAGTAATTTCAATACAGTAATAACTAGATCACAATAAAAGTGTAAGGTGGTTGTTCTCAACAAAGGATGACCATTAAAATCACCTTGGACAGTCTTGTGTCACTTTTCTGCTTCTAATCCTTGGCTCCCCTTGAAGTCCAAACTCAGGCTTTTCCACATAATCTAGCCAGAGCAAATACTTTTTCTGCATGTGTTGTTTTCCTTTTAATCAGAAATGTGCTACTTTGTTACAAAGAGTTTTATTTCACATATTCAAATCTGTTACTTTTCTGGGACTTTCTTTTTTCTCCTTTTATTTTACATGTTTTTCTATGAATTCTTAATTTTTTTATCTTGATTATGGAGGGAAAATCAAAGTTTACTTAGTTTTTTGGGCAACATTAATACATGAACATGATATAAAATTTCATTTAAAAGTAAAACTGTCCCTATGAAACTACCACTGGCATTTTTCACAGAACTAGAACAAAAAATTTCACAATTTGTATGGAAACACAAAAGACCCCGAATAGCCAAAGCAATCTTGAGAACGAAAAATGGAACTGGAGGAATCAGGCTTCCTGACTTCAGACTATACTACAAAGCTACAGTAATCAAGACAGTATGGTACTGGCACAAAAACAGAAATACAGATCAATGGAACAGGATAGAAAGCCCAGAGATAAACCCACGCACATACGGTCACCTTATCTTTGACAAAGGAGGCAGAAATGTACAGTGGAGAAAGGACAGCCTCTTCAATAAGTGGTGCTGGGAAAACTGGACAGCTACATGTAAAAGTATGAGATTAGATCACTCCCTAACACCATACACAAAAATAAGCTCAAAATGGATTAAAGACCTAAATGTAAGGCCAGAAACTATCCAACTCTTAGAGGAAAACATAGGCAGAACACTCTATGACATAAATCACAGCAAGGTTCTTTTTGACCCACCTCCTAGAGAAATGGAAATAAAAACAAAAGTAAACAAATGGGACCTAATGAAACTTAAAAGCTTTTGCGCAGCAAAGGAAACCATAAAGAAGACCAAAAGACAACCCTCAGAATGGGAGAAAATATTTGCAAATGAAGCAACTGACAAAGGATTAATCTCCAAAATTTATAAGCAGCTCATGCAGCTTAATAACAAAAAAACAAACAACCCAATCCAAAAATGGGCAGAAGACCTAAATAGACATTTCTCCAAAGAAGATATACAGAGTGCCAACAAACACATGAAAGAATGCTCAACATCACTAATCATTAGAGAAATGCAAATCAAAACTACAATGAGATATCATCTCACACCAGTCAGAATGGCCATCATCAAAAAATCTAGAAACAATAAATGCTGGAGAGGGTGTGGAGAAAAGGGAACCCTCTTACACTGTTGGTGGGAATGTAAATTGATACAGCCACTGTGGAGAACAGTATGGAGGTTCCTTAAAAAGCTACAAATAGAACTACCATATGACCCAGCAATCCCACTACTGGGCATATACCCTGAGAAAACCAAAATTCAAAAAGACTCATGTACCAAAATGTTCATTGCAGCTCTATTTACAATAGTCCAGAGATGGAAACAACCTAAGTGTCCATTATCGGATGAATGGATAAAGAAGATGTGGCACATATATACAATGGAATATTACTCAGCCATAAAAAGAGACGAAATTGAGCTATTTGTAATGAGGTAGATAGACCTAGAGTCTGTCATACAGAGTGAAGTAAGTCAGAAGGAGAGAGACAAATACCGTATGCTGACACATATATATGGAATTTAAGGGAAAAAAATGTCATGAAAAACCTAGGGGTGAAACAGGAATAAAGACACAGACTTACTAGAGAGTGGACTTAGGGCTATGGGGAGGGGGAAGGGTAAACGGTGACAAAGCGATAAAGAGGCATGGACATATATACACTACCAAACGTGGGGTAGATGGCTGGTGGGAAGCAGCCGCATAGCACAGGGAGATCAGCTCGGTGCTTTGTGACCGCCTGGAGGGGTGGGATAGGGAGGGTGGGAGGGAGGGAGACGCAAGCAGGAAGAGATATGGGAATATATGTATATGTATAACTGATTCATTTTGTTGTGAAGCTGAAACTAACATACCATTGTGAAGCAATTATACTCCAATAAAGATGTTAAAAAAAAAAAAAAAGTGAAAAGACAACCCACACAACGGGAGAAAATATTTGCAAATCATATATCTGGACTAGTATATATCATATATTATACATGGACTAGTATCCAAAATAAAGAACTCTTACAACACAATTAAAAAAAAAAAAAAAAAGTAATACTGAAAATAAAAATGTTAAAAAAGCAGAAGTTTCCTCCTAACTTCTCTCTACTCCCCAGAGACGACCACTTATTAAAGAATTTCTGGGACTTCCCTGGTGGTCCAGTGGTAAAGAATCCGCTTTCCAATGCAGGGGACACGGGTTCGATCCCTGGTCAGGGAACTGAAATCCCACATGCCGCGGAGCAACTAAGCCAGCACGCCACAACTACCGAGCCCACACGCCTCAACCAGACAGCCCACGTGCCGCAAACTACAGAGTCCATAAATAAATAAAAGAATTTCTTTAAGAACCCTTCCCCAAATAAGCCATTTTATAAATTCTACCTGCAGAATATATATACATATTTATTTAGTTTTTCAGGCAATTCTCTTTGGCTTTCCAGGTACACAACAATTCAATCATTTCACCTTCAACGAATGATCATTTTTGCCTCCTCCTTTCCTGTATTCATGCCCCTTCTTTCTTTCTCTTACCTAACAGCATTAGTTAATAACTCCCAAAACAATGGCAAATAAGAAGAGTGAGAGTGGGCATCTTTATCTCATTCCTGACTCAAATGAAAATACAGTTAGCATTTTATCACTTGGGTTTGAGTGTGCACAGCCCCGCATGTGGGCACTCATGTGTATATTACACACAAATGATATATGAAGACATTCACCCGATGAAATGTTCAAATAAAGAAGCCCAAGAAAATAGAGTAAAAAGAGAAAGCCTGCCTTCTTCCTTTCCTTACAAGACAGGCATGTATCCTCCCAGACCTTTTTGCTGTGTTTTTATGTATGTACAAATATACGGTGAAATGTACCCCTGAATTTGTTTATCTATACACTTGGGTTCATACTGTACCTACAAATTCTACACCTTGCTTTTTTCACCAACTGTGTCTGATAATTTTCCTGTGAGAGCACCTAGCTGACATACTTTACATTACCCCCCTGTAGGTGACTGTGTGTGTGTGTATACCATGTTTCATGGTTCTTTTCCTCATTCCACTACTGTAAAGTATTTAGGCTGTGACATTAAAGAGTAATTATTCTCATATGGAAGTATCCATCTATTACTATTTTGCTAAGAGGTTTGGTTGTAGGAACAGATGACTCTTTGGTATCTACTGATGGAACTCATTGGCAGTTGGTTGCACAGAGCTGAGAAAAAAGAAAGGTACTTATAATCTTAAAAAAATTTTTGTCTTTGGCTTCTATTCTTCGTGATTTAAAAAAGCTCTTTTACTGCAACCTATTCTTGAGCCTGGCAAGTCACCTGCCCTTCCTCTGCCTGTGCACAGGGCCCTGGGGTCTCCCAGCTGGCTGTCCCACTCACACCCCCTCCAACCTGGCCTCCTCTCCCTGTCAGTGCTCATTACAATGACAATGCTTCTCATTTGTTTGTCTGTTTGCCACACCAGAAAATTAAGCTCTGAGTACAGTGCTTCTGTCATCCACACACCAGAGCCTGGCACGTAGCAGGCCCGCAAAGGTTGGCTGAGGTACACTGGGCAGTGGTAAACATTAAGTTAGCCATGCTTTTTTCTTTTTTCCACATTTTATGCAATGCCATTGTCAGGTTACTTATATACACATACATGCACCTGTGCATTTGAAAAGAGCAAGGTTTTAACAATATGATCTGCAACGGCATGACTCATGTTACTTTAATATTTTATCCTAAAAATATTAAATATAGCTTATCAGTCAACATTACTTAAAGGCTACCCATAATCTGATATCTACAACAACTTTCCCTTTTTTCTCATTATCATTCCCTTGTACACATTTAGATCTATTTGTAATCACACTGTTCATTGGGATTATGGGTATATTTACACTAGATGTGTCATTTTACCTGTAGAACTGAACAATCTTAATCTAATAAGTAGGCCACTGGTTAACACAAAGTGGATTAAAAGTGGGTTTGAGGGAGATGGTTTAAAAGCTATAGAACGCCCTGGTGAAAGATACTAGAGATACATTTACAAGGCGGATGTACTGACAATAATCTAGAAAAAAGTGGTCCTCCCACTTTCACTGCCATTTTAAGCAGGGGCCCCTAACTAAATATACTTTATACTAAGTAAACCCTTTCATGAGAGCCCAAGATGCTCATGGCAGAGTTTCCATAATCACACCATGCTGCATCTCTGGGGCAAACGGGGCCACACTGTCTCCTTTGCCAAGAAACCTTGTCAGCAAAACTTTTGTCTCCTTTGTCACTTAGCACCTACTCCTGGTCCCAAATCTCACTTTGGTAAACCAAGAAACAATTCTGCTATAGAACCTAATCGAAAGTAGAGATGAAGGGCCTACAGTCAGGATTTGTAGAACTTTTATGACCTACATGTGTGAGCTTCAGTGTGACTCTGAAATGCTGGTACTTGTGTATCTGGTCTCATCTCTTACTCTTAGATATATTTCAGAAAGTGGAAGTTATTAGACAAATCATTTATGTAAAACTGGTTATTTTAATGAAAAGAAATGGGATTCCAGTTTCAGACGGAGGTCTAAATAAGACACTCCCCCAATCTTACCCCCAGCAATCCTTTCTAAAGTCACAGAGGACTCAAGTACCAAAGTACAAAAGGGAGTAAGCCTATAACCACAGAGAACAGGACAAGAGCCCCAGTGGAGAGCATTTCATTTATTAAATCTCTGAGAATCAGAAACTGAGTTGACAGGGATTTAAAAAGGTGAGAGGCTGCAGCACAGGATGTGCAAAAGAGGGCTGGGACTAACTGGCCAGGCAGGATCTGGGAGGAGCTGGGCTCAGGCTAAAGGAGTGCAGAGGACAGGGCAAGCGTGGAACTGAGGACTCTGGGAAGAACTAAGGTCCATCTGTGTAGCACAACTGCAGCACCAAGGCCCCTACCACCCTCCACTGCACTCCGGATTCAGTGCAGGGAGTCAACCAAAAGCAGATGGCTCTCTCCGAGGGAACAGGAGCACAGTGAGGGGGGACAGGCCCTCACTCTAGCACAGGGGGCCCACGGCCTCACTGTCTGCTCCCACAGACTTGCCCAGAGCACAACCTTCCAGGGACTTCTCGCCATGCATTTTTCTTGAATAATACTTATCTTCAGTTTTTATTCATGTAGTTGGGATATTAAAAAATGAGGACTTCCCTGGTGGCGCAGTGGTTAAGAATCCGCCTGTCAATGCAGGAGACACAGGTTCGAGTCCTGGTCCGGGAAGATCCCACATGTCGCGGAGCAACTAAGCCCGTGCATCACGACTACTGAGCCTGCGCTCTACAGCCCGCATGCCACAGCTACTGAAGCCTGCACACCTAGAGCCAGTGCTCCACAACAAAGAGAAGCCACCACAATGAGAAGCCTGCGCACCGCAAGGAAGAGTAGCCCCCCGCTCACCGCAGCTAGAGAAAAGCCCACGCCCAGCAACGAAGACCCAATGCAGTCAAAAATAAATTAATTAATTTTAAAAAAAAGAAAGCAGGTGCCAGTTGTTCTCAATTTCAAGCTATTTTCCCTGATAAAATACAAAAAAAGCAAAAACTAAAAGGGGGGGCATTAATAAAAATAGGGGTAGCCACACCCACATAAACTTCTCGCAGTGATGAAATCCCAAGGAACCACCTGGCAGGGGCCTCAAGGAACCTAAAGAATGTGGCTTAATCTTTATCCCAAATGTCACCTTTCTGAGCCAGAGAAAAGCAAACAAGTAGGAAAACTGTACCTTGCTTCCTTTTAAAAGAAAACAGAAGTGTGGCTTTTACTATGGAAAAATTCATATTTGCTTATAAAGGAAGACACAAAGAATATCAAAATAGCTGTGCTATGGTGGTGGGATTAAGTATACTTTTTCTGTTTAAACTTTCCTTTTTATAATATATTTCATAACAATAAATGTGAACCAATATGAGAAAGCAAGAGATCTTCATAATCAAAGTGATATGAACATGAGAAAACGTTCCATCATTCAGACCCAAGTACTGAACACCTGGAAACGTGCTAACCACTTTCACAAAACGTCTTCAAGAGATTCATGTTCTCAAGACCTAAAAACAGATAAATTCTAATACTACAGAAGTGTCTGTACCATGTGTCTGTGCCCTGCAAACAAAATCCAGCTCAAACTAGTTCAAATAATGAAAGAGAATTCACTAGAAGGATATTGGGGTAGCTCACAAAAATCCAAAAAACTACAGGAATCAGGATCGCATCCTTTCAAGTCTACCACCAGAAGAGAAAGATGCTCTTCTCGCAGCTTCAGTCTGAAAACCCTAGGAAATTTTATCTGATTGTCCTGACCTGGGTTACCTGGCAGCCCCTGGAACAATCTCTGTGGCCAAAGGGGCAAGATTTTTATCAGAAAAAGGGTAAGGTAGGGGTAGGAGGAAAACACTGGCCCCAGGAGGAATCCTCATTTTGATACCCAATAAAAGGGTATCAAAACCAGCTATGGGGCTTCCCTGGTGGCACAGTGGTTGGGAGACTGCCTGCCGATGCAGGGGACGCGGGTTCGTGCCCGGGTCCGGGAGGATCCCACATGCCGCGGAGCGGCTGCGCCCGTGAGCCATGGCCGCTGAGCCTGCGTGTCCGGAGCCTGTTGCTCCGCGGCAGGAGAGGCCACAACAGTGAGAGGCCCGCATGCCACAAAAAAGAAAAACAGTTATGAACAATGTCCTTCCTTTAAGAGTTCAACGAAGGCTATTAAGCTAAGTAAGCTAAGAGATGCATAGCAGCTTGTCATATGGAAAAGTGGAGAAAAACACTCCAGGCAAAGGGATGGCACTGAGTTAGTTGTCTTTTATCCTGTAGGTAGCAGGGATTTTTAAGTGGGGGGCAAGGGTGCAGCAGATTGTTAGGAAATGACATGTATGATCTGTTCCGTTTATTTATTTTTTTTTTCAAATAATACAACAGGAAACACATAGAACCTGACTGGGAGTAGAGACTGATGTCAAGAAAACTAGTTTGAAGGTCACTGGAAATGTCAAGTTGATAAGTTATGATAGGGCCAGAAATATGGTGGGGAAGAGGAAAGGTAAAAGAGCCTTCAGTTCAAACTTGTCTGAAAATTTTTCTTTCCCCCTTTTTTACACATACACAGCCACAAAAACAAACAAACCCTTTATTTCAGTATTACATTATCCAACCAATTATAATAAGTTGCAAAAATGGGATTGGATTTAAGACATTTTAAATGACAAAACAAACACTGTCTGCCAAATGATCTTTCAAACTAGAGACACAATATAAGAAATTCCATCGCGCTACATAAAGGTTCAAAGCAGCAAAGCTTATTTTAACTTGGATGCATAAACCAAATAGTCACCCATTACCAGCATTCTCAAGAGGTTTCCTAGCAATCCAAAGTATTTCTCCCAAGTACATTTCATCTTTTCAGTTCCCTTCTAGTGTTCTGAATTCTTTGGCTTAGCTGCTGGCTATAAATAGGACATTTGGTCATTTGTTTCAACAGTGTTCCCTCCCGAAAACAGGGAGACGGACGGACACACACACACACACACACACACACACACACACACACACACCGAAATTCGAAAAGTACTCCTTTTTAATTCTTTAATCTCCTCTAAGGCACTCCTTATTTTTATGAGGCTCAGTCTTAGATGATATAAATGATTACCTACCTGCATATTCATAGAACCATTCTAAGCACCTCTTACTTGAAAAGGCTTCTTCTTCAGTCTTTATTCTAGTTGTATCATATTTTCTATACATGCTAGAAATCAAGAAAGGGGTTTTAAGTTATTTAAAGTAAAGATACTGAGTTTTTTTAAGTAGCAAATAGTTTTTATTCTTTTACCCAACCAAACATCTATTCAGTCAGTATTTCATGTATATTTAAAATATTTCACTTCTTGCATTTGGAAGCTTCAGCTGTTATAACTATAGTTTTAAACACAGTCACACCCAGTATAAAATTAAATGGTAAGCACTTAATACAGGTTTTTCTCTGATGAACAAATAATCAGTAAAAACTGAAGAGAACAAGTATTTAATATACTCCTTTCTACCTCTCTAGCCAGAACTAACTACAGAACACTAGTGATACAGCAAGAAATGTGGACGGTGTTTCTTCAACTGGTGGCCCTAGGACTCGCTCATGTCTCTGCATCAAGTTCTCCTGACTCCCGTGCCGTACGAGTCAGGTTGGGCGACACATGGTCTAAGGAAGAACCTGGCAGTATTAGACACCTCCAAGGAACTTGTCAAGCAAATAAAAAGAAACATCAAATTATGTCCAAGCCTCCAGGAAAAGAACCTCAGGAAAACGAAGTACAGAGAGTCCTTGGCTTCTGCCCTTCTCCTATCATGCCCTAGCATTGTGGAGACAGACACATAAGCTGGAGAACTGAGTCAGCAAGCACAGCAGCCTCCTCCTGCCAACACTGTGACCCTTGGCAGGGACTCCTTATTTCATGATGACACGGGGCTGAGAACCAAGACAGGCCCTACTTGGGGAGGGGAGAAGCAGCAGTACTTTTAAAATAGTGATTTTGATAGAAAAATTATGAGTATTTATATATAAATTGTCTAAATAGTTATATAAACATTTATGAATACAGTTTTTATTTACATAGCATATAATATAAAATCATGTATAATTCTTTTTAAAAGAGCATTTATTCATGATCAAGACTTTCACCAGAATATCTGTATATACCGCTGATCAGAGATTCTGGGTTTCAATACCCAGAAAACGCTCAAAACATGGTTATAAAGTATTAAGATACTGAAACCGCAAACCACCACTTTTGTATTTCTTCTATAAAAAGTAGCCATCCCACCTGGAAACAAAGGTGGATACTGTCCAGGGGTTCAAACAGATTTGCTCCAACCCTGGGCCTGGACATCCTATCTCAGCTCAAAGTCTGTAACTAGTCAATATCCTGGAGACCTCTATATGACACTGTAATGACTGAATCACTTAAAAATACTCTACCTAAAAAAGGACAATGGAATAACATCACCAAAAAAAAAAAGATACCAATACATGCTATTACATGGATGAACCTCAAAAAAATTATGCTAAGTGAAAGAAGCAAGGCACAAAAAGACCATTGACGTGAACTGTTCAGAAAAGGCAAATCGTAGGGACAGAAAGTGAATCTGTGGTTTCCTGGGGCTGGGAATAAGCACAGGGATGGACTGTGAATGGGCGTCAAGGCTCCAACTGGGGTGATGGGAATCTTCTAACATTGGTTTGCAGTGATGGCTGCACAGCTCCAACAACTCCGTAATGATCACTGAACTGTACACTTAAAATCGTATACATTGTGGTATGTAAATGAAGTTGTTTTTCAAAAAAGACCAAGAATGAAACTCGGATAACGTTACAGCTCCCCATCCCCTAGGTGACCGATGAAATGCTATTCATGAGAGTAACTCGCACCCTTCTGCAACTCAATTACCAGTTTTTAAACTGGCTTCAGGGCTTCCCTGGTGGTGCAGTGGTTAAGAATCCGCCACGGGTTCGAGCCCTGGTCCGGGAAGATCCCACATGCCGCGGAGCAACTAAGCCCGTGCACCACAGCTTCTGAGCCTGCGATCTAGAGCCCGCGGGCCACAACTACTGAGCCCGCGTGCCACAGCTACTGAAGCCCGCCCGCCTAGAGCCCGTGCTCCACAACAAGAGAAGCCACCGCAATGAGAAGCCCATGCACCACAACGAAGAGTAGCCCCCACTCGCTGCAACTAGAGAAAAGCCCGCGCAGCAACGAAGACCAAACGCAGCCAAAAATAAATAAATAAATTTATTTTTTAAAAAAAGAAAGAAGCAGAAAAATCTCATCTAATTCCCTTGATTTATCGATGTGGCAATTCAGGCCACATAAGTGAAGTGAAGTGACCTACAGAGCCAGAATGGAGGCAGATGGGAAAAGGCAGAAAAGATTAAAACTATGATGTTTATTCATTGTTTTTTTTTAAAAAAAAAGAGAGAGAGAGAAAGAACCAAGAGATGTCTAATAAAATCTGGTTGAAATAGTAAAGATGCCTAAAATAAGCAAGTTTAATGGACCTTGGGAGTTACCAAAATTAACAGTTCACTTGTCTGAAAGAGAAGTGGTTTCAACAGTCTTGTTTTTCATGGTTTCTAACAAATGCTCACTCTTTTGAGAAGAAATGTCAGCTCAGCTAATATTCCAGGCAGGCTTAGAGCACTTGGTGCAGGCAGTTCTCTCCAGCCACGCAACCCAGGTCCTGGCAAAGGCAGCTACAGGATTCCTGTGGTTGTAGGTAGTGAGTGAGACCCCCTTAAAGAAGAGAAAAGTACCAATCCTGAGGTCCTCAACAGGCACAGAGGGCAAGCTCTTAAAAGCAAAGAAAGAAACACGACACCAGTTCTGGTGGATCAATGGACTGAGATAAAATTTGAATTTCTATGAACTCAGGTTACCTAACTTGTTTTTGTTTCATGAGCCCACACGTTAAGTAAGTATCACAAAAAATTACACTTTGAAGTTTTCCTGGCAGAACCAAAACAATATTCTGGTTGGCATTTGTACGCTTAGAAGACCCACACTGGGCTTGGGTAGAAAGGTGCCTCTTCAACACATATGCCACCAATGTGGTTCCACTGTCTCTGTGACGTACCTATCGTGTCTACTTTTCTTGGCAGATAAATCATCTCCAGAGGCAGGTCTTCTCTTTTTCCTCGGCGGCATCACTTTACTAAAGCAGTCCGAAGAACTGCAAGACCGCAGACTTCCTACAAAACAGAGTGAAGAGCACAAAAGTAAGGAATGCCACATTGAAACCCTTCCAAAGAATATCAGCGCTAAACGAAGAGCTTTCACAACTTACACCGCAAAGGGTTTAGATGTTCTCTGTAAACATGAAAAAATGAAAAGTGAAAAACTGGTTTTCAGTTCTTCTTTGAGAAAATGTTAGAGTCAAGAAATAAACCTAGCAATGACACAAATTAGTTAATAGTCCCCCCAAAACACACACCAGAAATGAAGTTATCATAACTTCAGTTTACTCTCCAAAAATACTAATATAAATCATCTAAGCTTCCAGCTCCCTTTACACGTCAATGTTCCTTCAGAAGGAATTGCACTGCTATCTCATTTCTGTACTTCATTAGGCAAGGCCAGCTCGACTGGTGACCTTGGGTCTAAAATACATACAAGTACATCAGTCCAAACACTCTTAAGCTTCAAGGAATATCTGATTAAAAAAAAAACAAAACAAAACAGAATTTGGATTTTTGGGGCAAAAGCCTGACATGATCTTGAACAAAACTTCCATAAATATTTTTAATTTGTTTCTGCCACTTTCAGTCAGGGTTTTTGGAAGCATTAACTTTCATTTGGTAAAAGATATTAAAATGTAACAACAACATGGAACACCTATGGAAACCTTATGGTGAGCCAGGCCCTGCTCTTAACACTTACATGTACGACACCTCACTTAACCTCACAACAAGCTTACGAAAAAAGAATAATCATTACTGCTTATGCAGATAAGAAAACGGAGGCAGAGAGGGGTCAGGTAAGGGGCAAAATTGGAATTCAAACCCAGATAAGTCTCACTTCAGACTGCCTTAAACCATTATAAATTACTAGACAATTATAACATAATTAAAATACCCATCTTGGCACAAGTACTATCAGAGATATTATGTCATTTGGTTCCCACAATAACCCTGAACGACAGGCAGGGCAGAGTTAATTATCTCTACTGACTGATGGTAAAAAGTAAGGCTTAGGCATTCAAGAGACTTTCCAAGGTCTCAGAAGTGCTAAGTGGTGAAATCTGGACTGCACGTCCTCCTCCTTGCACTGGTGCCGTGGTGGGAGGGCCCAGGGCCCTCAGTGAGCCTCTGGGACAAGGCAGCACCGGGTGATAGGGTCTGAGTGTTCTGCATTCAGTGGATGAGCTCCAGCTCCTCACCTAGTCATGTGGCTCAGTCAGTGACCTATTCTGGGTCTCTGGTTCATCATCTGAAGAATGAGAACTGTGAGATCTACCTCTCCAGAGTTTTATGAGGGAAAAATATCCATTCAACACGTGCTCACGTGGCCAAGTGTTGCGAGTAGACAGATGTTGGGATCTGAGTGCCACCAGGGAGGTGCGCGCTCAGGCTGGACCTCCACGTTGACCCAATCCTCACAACCACCCCATTCTTACGAATGAGGAAACTCAGGCAGAGAGATGAAGCAGCAGCTGGAAGGCAGGCAGGTGAAGTCGAGGATGGAACCCAAGCAGCTCGGCGACGAGGCCAAGCTCCCCACCACCACTCACTGCCGCCTCCACGCAGCCTCAGCAGCAGAGACTGAGAAGCTGGGGACTAAGGCCAGAGCCCAGGGAGTGTGGATATTCGGGGGCTGGGAAAAGAGGGTGAAGACCTGGGTGGGGAGAAAACCTGGGCGAGTGTACACTCCAGGAAGCCAAAGCAGGAGGAGTGCACAGGGCAGTGGCAGCAGTCAGATGCAGAAGCAAGAGGCTGGGGACAGGGCTGCAACAGGCTGGGGAAGGACGTGAGCGGAGGGTGTGATCTCAGTGAATGTGGACAGTTCTCTCTAGAAAGCTGTTCAGAAGGCAGGGACAGAGTTGTCAGTAGCTAACAGTCCCAACCTGGTAAGCGCAACGGTCGGGACTGGAACCTCAATCTCAGGACATACTCAGGCTTCCACCACCACGCTAAGTTCCCAGGCGATGCGCTTCAGGAACAGAATAGCCAAAACCACCTCTTCTGCCACAAAACAGGACAACAGCACGAACGAGGCGTGGGCCCAGCACCGGGTACTGGACCCTGCCTGCTCCTTCAGCCAGAGGCAGCGCCTACCAGGCTGAAAAGACAACGATCCTCAACCACCCTTCCCAGAGCCCAACAACGGAGGGAGTAGGAGGTTCTTCAGAGACACAAGGCACGCCCATATCTCTCTCCCCACAACAGCAGCAAAATCAGGAAGAGAAAGAGCCAGACAACGTGCTGCCCACCACACACGCCCCGCTCGTCCTCCTGGTGAAACGGCAGTCCTGTTTACGCTGAAGCGCGCAGAAAGGTCTGAAGAGGTGCATGGAGACCCAAGCTTTTGCAGACTGCCAACGGTCAAGATTTATTCTTGTCCGTTAATGCCTCAGGGTGGAGCTTGCAGAATGAAAAAGTGGGTCCCGCCTTGCCGGAAAGCCTGCCACGCTGCTCAGAAACAGAGTCTGCCTTCAACTTCGAGGCTTGCTTCTCCCACCTTGGACGTGCACGTCTGAAGGAAAGACACTGTCTCCTGGTACTGGTCACGGTCGGGTTCTGAGCATCTGTTCCGGGAGGAACCTCTCCCTCCCACCAGCGTTTGCAGAACACAGAGGAAATGCACTCATCTCCTCAGCGCGTGGGAAGATGAACACCATTTAAAATAATGTCTTCACCAATATTCACCAATAAAGATAAATCCACCGGCTCCTCTACTATTTGCCTCTTCATAGAAACACTGGCATAATGTCTTGCTTTCACGGATTCCTACTTGACAAGAGTATCATGTTTCTGGTAAACATACAAACATCATAAAGTAACTTTTTCAACTTAATTTTTTTTCTTACTGTTGAAGTTCCACAAATCGTTTCTCCTGGTGTAAAACTTACTCATATTTTAGCCCCAAAGCATCCCAAATTTGGCGTTTTATTCTTTCACTTATTCCCATGGCGTTCGTTCAGACCTCTCTGCTCCAATCATCGGCATAAGCGAGTGACTGTTAGGGGCCACCCTTCACAATGAAACGGCATCTGTTCGTCCCCGGTGCCCATTACAGCCCAGGCACCCACTGGCTCACTGAGCCTCTCGCCACCCACCCCCACCTCACAGGAAGGACGAGTCCAACTCGCACGACGCAGCACAGCTCCACAGGTAGAACCCTGGAACCCATGATGACAGTGAAAAGTTCCAGGCTATCTCAAAAGCAATTTTTTTTTTTTTTTTTTTTTGCGGTACGCGGGCCTCTCCCTGTTGTGGCCTCTCCCGTTGCGGAGCACAGGCTCCGGACGCGCAGGCTCAGCGGCCATGGCTCACGGGCCCAGCCGCTCCGTGGCATATGGGATCTTCCCGGACCGAGGCACGAACCCATATCCCCTACATCGGCAGGCGGACTCTCAACCACTGTGCCACCAGGGAAGCCCAAAAGCAATTTTTTAACGCTGAGGAAAACAAGTTTACCTAAAATAATCTGCCAACATGAACCAAGTCAACAAAAATACACGAAGAGCACACAACTCACGGCTCGGTGGCCCCGAAGCTGCTCCCCCAACCCCGCATGGCTCCAGGGATCCTACCTGAGCAAGAGCAACAACTCAGGTTTTTAGGTTCATGCACAAAAGTACACCTTGGTTTGCAGGGTTCTGATTTGTTCACCTGTGCAGACACAGCAGCTAATATATCATCTTAGTACAGTAGTAATACAGTATATACAGTACTGAGAGTCCCACAGTAGACTCGCAAATATTTGTTGAATAAATGTGTTCCTAAAACAAGCGTAAATCAAATTCTGCTTAGAGATCAGTATGTTTCCAGAAATTTGAAACATCTACGAATAGATAATATACCACCATTTCAGATTTTCTTTCCCATTTGTCAGTTAAGAAAAGCACTTGATTCTAAGTTTCCTGGCAGGTCGGATTTTTTTTAAACACAAATATTCTAGAATGTCTGCTTCTTAAAATAACTCTGTGATGTCTTTTTATAATAAAAACACTTACACCTAAATGAATGTTTTACAAATTTGTATTTACTCATATCATTAAATTTAGACTTTACTGCTTTAGAACTTGTATCACTTTATCTACCTTAATTAAACTTTATTTTTAGAGTAAAAAGAAAATTCAGTAAGCAAATACTGTAAACAACAATGTTATGGAACGTTTATGTTTCAAAGAAGCTTTAGCTATTTTAACCTGTTACAAGTATGTACTTAGGTATAAACGATCTGACGTTACAGGTAGAGGCAAAATATTAAGGCTGAAGTTTTAAATTAGTAACTACAAATCACTTTCAAATTTATCTTCATAAATCTGAGGTATTATTACCACCCCAATTCTACAGATAAGACAACGGGCCAATAAGTGGAGCACCTGAAAGTTCCTATTCAATAAATAGTTAACAAATTAAAGCGACTTAACCCATAAACTGATTTGAAATCATCAGAGCTGCAAGTTTTCAATATTTGCCAATCACCCAAGAAAAAACAGTGATGAAAAAGATTTTAAGGATCCATCTTAAATCTCATTAGAAACGTCTGGCAGGTACTTATGAAAGAGAAAAAGCCTTTTTATTATAATAATAAAGAAGTAGGAAGAGGAAGAGATGAATAATCTCAACTAGGAATCCCAAACTATGGTTCAGGCTCCTTCACATTATCGTGATAGATATTCTGGTGTTCAGTCTATAATATTTCTACATTGTGACAGTGACTCCGAAATTGCCTCTCCCATCGTTAGAAGCTCTTTCTTGAAGCTGAAGTGTTTAAATGATCCTTAGGAAGGCAATAAAAATTGTTTCTATTTTTTAACCAAAGGTTATGATTTGAGTTCAGGGTCATTTCTTTTTGGTTCAGTTTTTAAGAGGAACAAATAAATTATTCTATTAACTGACCATATTTTCAAATAAATCAGGAGGTCAATGAATATAGCTATTCTTCTTACATTAAACAACTAGAAATACCGCCAACATTTTTAACATATCTATTCCAATATTTGGTCCCATAAAAAATCAATTTTTAAAGAGCAATTTAAGTTCACCTGGATCAAACCAAAGGTCTTTTAATGCCTATGCAGCTGGCTGTTTTGATAATAATTTAACTAACCATGTTATTCTTAATAAATGGTATCTAAATCACTGCTCCACTGTTCTGTTCTGTTTTTTTTTTTTTAATTTAATCTTCCTGCTGTGGGCCTCAAGTGAAAAAAGGTCCTGTTCAGGATTCATTTTTTGTAAGACATATTAAATTGTGTGCCCAGTTTCTAGTCATCCTCAAAGAGGTTTATACAATTAGAGAATTTTTCTGACTTTTCCGAACTTAGTATAAATGCATGTTCCAATACAAAAATCTCACTAATTTTCATTATAATGAGTTTGTTGTATCATATAGCCTTGACTCACTTAATAACATTTTACACGTTCATTCTGCCATTTCAATACTTTTCATATAGCCATTTCACCTCACTTTTCACTGAATAATGTCACAAAGGTATAGTAATTTAAGTTGGTAAATAGGATGCATTTTAAGACATCTTACCAGTACCTAAATATTTTATTTCATTTTCTTGAACAGAGCATTGAACTACTTGCTTGCTTCAGTAAAACTAGTAGTGTCCAAATGCGCAATTTTTATCCTACTATTTAAGACCAAAAAATTTCCTTTCCTTTCTCTCTAAACAATACTGACTTTTGACATCTACCATCCTCCATCATTTTTTTTGGGTCCTCTCTGGTTTTTTAAATTCACTCCCAGTATTTTGTGCTGCTTCGCCAATTTTAACATACACACTCTCTCTCCTTTTTTTTTTTTCTTTCTTCTTTTTCTGGTGGAAGACTGAAAGCACCAAAGGAAAGTGTTAAAGGAAACAGAGCAGGAAGATACAGTCCTCTTTTGCACTTAGTTTGGCTCTTCCATATACAGTTGTTATAGAAATGGCTCAGACTACTGATGGGCCAAGAAATTCAAGGAGGCACTACAAAGAGGCACTATAGTGATTAACTTTCTCAGGTTTCCAAACACTACGGATTTTATGTTACTTAATTTTTAAAGTATACTCTGTCAGGTATGGTAATCACAAGTGATGCTATAACCAGATGGGGAAATGGACCACTCTGAGAAATTACTAATGTTAACTGACATTGACTGGCACGTATGAGGTACGAGGAACTGCACCAGCAAGTCATATACCAAATATCAGGCACATCCACTGTCCCCAAGGGCGAAAGAGGAGGCATGAGGCCAAACACACTCTCCACTTTCGTTTTCCTTAATTATAGCTTATAGTTATTAAATTGCCACATTCAGGTTAAATATTTAAATGTGAAATTACCACAGTAACAATACTCATTCAAATCCAAAGTTCAACTTTAACTACAGAATGTACAAGACTCAGCACTTAGATGTTTTATTACCTTAGCCAAGGGAAAGACAATTTAAAGGCTTTACAAACACAAAATTCAGTTTTAAAAAATCAAAACTACACTAACTCTTAAGTTTAAAAAATCTCTGATGTCTACCAATATATTGTTCCAGAACAGTAGAGAGAAATGTGTTTTTTTTTTAACTTTTAAAACTGGCCCTGAAAATTAGCTAAAAGTTAAACACACTTAAATGTGTATCAATAGAAACATATTATGATATATCCATGAAACAGAAAATCATGCAGTCATTGAAAAATAAAGCTTTATAAATGTGCTGCAATGAAAAGATCTCCAAGATATACTGAGTGACAAAAACAAGAGGCACATACAAAGGTATACTTGCATTTGGGGAAAAACATATATCATCGTCATTTGGGAAACAAATACAAGAATATAAGAGTTATCTCTGGAGAGTCAAGGGTGTAGTACTAGTGGGCATGGGAGCTAGGGCTCATAAAATGGGCCAGCAACCTTCGCTTCTTTACACCTTTCTGACATTTCTTTTAAAACCATGTGCATACACTGCTTCTAAAATTAAGGAGCTATAATCAATCAATAAATAAAATTATTAAGCAAACTGTTTTTGACTGCCTTGAGTTGACCTATATTTACTAAAACAGAAAGATCAGGTGAAGGGACCCTCCGTGGCCTGGCCTTCTAGAATACATTCCCCCTTCTCTCATTCCTTCCTCTGGAAGAAGGAATGTCTGATCTAACTGGTGATTGGGGCAGGGAGGAACTGAGCAGAGGGGCCCAGCCCCTTCTGAACTCCCTTTCAGATCAACCTGCCAGCAGAAGCTGATACCCTTCCACCATAAGTGGTGGGTTAGAGAGGGGCCGGGAGAAGTGCTGTGCTTAACTAGCTGTGGCAGTGATTGCGTGTAAGGCTATCTAATTAAGTTGAAATACTGAAAAGCCTCTGCATTTTTGTTGCTCTTCTAAGCTGTGCTTTCCAACACAACTGTTACTTCAATCTCCATCTTGTGCCTAATTTTCAATTGATCCTGAACCAATCTGGAGGGGAAGGGCGGGGAGAGTTCTAAATCCCAACAACCTCAAAGATACACCATTAAGTTAAAAAATTAAATGAAAAAAGAACGATGCTATATAGTATGTAGAGTATGAGCTCATCAATGATAAATTAAAAAAAACACTACTATAAAAATATATGCAGGTACAAAAATGTCTGAAAGAACAAACATTAAGCGGCAAACTGGGGGAAGGCTGGACTGGGAGACGTGAAGGAGGATTGTGGCTTTTTACTTCCTTTGCTTCTGTGCTATTCATAATTCTCTAACAATCATGTATTACTGTGATAATTTTCAAAAACTTTAAAATATATTTTAATCATTTTTGCTGGAAGTTTTCGTAACTACAGATCAAGTGCAAGTTTCTGAACTTTATGATCATTACAGTTTAGAGAAGTGGTTCTCAAGGTGTGGTCTCCAGACCAGCTGCATCAGCATCATCTGGGAGCTGGTTAGAAATGCAAACTCTAGGGCCCCACCCCGAACCTACAGAATCAAAAACTCTGGGGGTGGAGCCCAGCAATCCATTGGAACTACCCCCCACCTCCGTGATTATAATGCCAGCTACAGTTTGAGAACCACAGGGCTAGAGAACTGTTTACGATTATCAACTTTCAGTTTTCCCATTCATAAATCCTCAAGACCTATACAACACATACACACACAAGCCCCTACCAACCTATCAACTCATTTTACATCTCAAGTCAACAAATATTTATGCAATACCTTCCAAACTGCACAACTGTAGCAACTTTTTAGTATAAACTAAACACTTCAGTAGAGAAATGATTATTTTGAAACCACTGGGGAGACTCCCCAGCCCCTTTAAAGGAACTGAAGTACTCTGTAAGCCAGAGCCCTAGAACAGATATCCTCCAGGGAAGGAGCTGTGAGATGGCTACCTCCATACACCCTGAAGAACAATCCTCAACCAAGTAACAACTTGCTAATGGAATGCATTATAACTTTATATTAGGAAGTTTATTTAAAATTAAGTAGTGTTAGCATTTATAGATACCTGTTTGGTGATCGTCTTGGCCAACGTCTTCTGTTAGATTCTGCAAGAAATATGTTCATCATTACCAAGAAATCACATACCATACAGCAAGCTTTAAAATTCAATATTTTCATAAACAGCTGATATCTTAATATCCATAATCTAAATTTTATCAAATCCACTTAAAACTACTACTTTAAACGGCTGGTAGTTTTGTCTTTAAAAGATTGACTTACTAGCTTATTAAGGGTGTGGTAGATCTTATGAATATTTGCCAGTGTTGAGAGATGAGAGTTCAGCTGAAAGTCTTTAAAAGAAAAGGGGAAAATTCAGTGTCATTTACTTCTCATATTGCAAAAAGACTATTAAAAAAGAAAGCTCAGAAGTGAAGATAAACAAATGTTTTGATACAACTGAATTCTATCTCCATTAATTTGATACTTATTAAATAAGATACAACATGCAACTACCAACCTATCTGCTAGAAATAAAGTCTGACAATTAAATTCCCAACCACATGTTAAAATAAAGTTCATGACATTTTCATGTGAATTGTAAGGTAAAACAAAAATACTTCAGTAGTTATAATAGCCTATCAGCAATAAACTTGAGCTTAAAAGAAAAATATCAATAATGCTAGCAAATTAAACAAGTCACAAAAATAGAAGACAGATCTCAAATGAAACTTGTTCACTTTCTCTTTCTCTTCCCCAGAATTACTAGCACAATATCAAGCTCCTGGCAAGAAAATAATAGGAAAGCATCTCAACCATTCGGCATTTCTTACAATATACTTATTTTGTTGGCTCTTATATAACATAGAGCAGAAATGGAATCTAAGCCCCTCCCCTTCCTAATTTAACAAACACAGACAGATCAAAGGACTATCCTGCAAGCTCCCAGTCTGAAAGGCCAGGGCTCTGGGATGTATAGTCTATAGTTAGCTGCATGGCAACAGTAAAATGTGCCACAGAACCAGAAACACAGAGGCAGAACTCACACTCACAGAGAAACATGGCCAAATCAAAGACTGTCTCCACATGCCATCTCTAATAACTGCACAATGAATCACACACACAAGACGAATTAAGTTGCTCCATCATACAATCCTGCACAACATAAAACTTTAAGTTAAACTGTTAGGCTTTTGAATCTCCAATTTCAAATGTTTTTTATAAAGTTAAGTATGCTTGCCTACATATTAGGCTATGCAAATATGGGTTAAAAGTCTCTGAATAATTTCATATTTGAACAAGCAATAGAAGTATTTTCATAAAGTATCAAGATTTACAGTAGTTCCTTTTCTTTACTATCATAAAGACTAGTAAAGGTTAGTCTGAAAATAACCTTGAAAAGATACTGTAACTTTCCAAGTTATGCCGTTCGGATAAAAAAGAAAATAATCTCCCTTCACTGGAATTTTATGTGGGACACATATCAGATGCAAAGCGCGGACACTACAGCACGAATTGTCTCTGCTGGGGCTGGACTCTCTGGGCTGCTGCTCCGAATCTGGAAAGCAAGCAGACTTGTCAGCATTTAGAAAGCTTCACTTTCTTTTCTAAATTGTGCCAGGAATCCAGGTCTAGGCTGGCCTGGAGGGCAGAGGGGCCAGCAGGCAGCGGAGACCCTAACATGCACACGCCGCTGCCGGGAGCAGCGGGCTGCACGTGTACATGCGCACATGCACGGCTCTGGCACATGCACGCCGCAGGCACAGCCACCGAGAATGGTCCAAAGAATCAGAGTTGTTGGCTGAGAGGCAACCAGAGCAGGGCCTCAAATATAGACGTGTTAACTATTTTGCATTATTAATTATTTGGCATCTGAATGGTTTAGCCATATTTAAGGTAAATGATGACATAATGTACACAGACCTTGATTTTCCATCTTAATTAGTACGACTGCACAGAAAAGGATTAAAAATCATTTGGGGTATCCGAGTGTCTACATGTGTGTGTATTTATTTACTTATGCTTCTATTTCATAAAGCTGTGTAGGGGGCTCTAAAACTAGAAGCAACAGCCTCCTCCTGACCTGCAAAGGCTTTGGGGAGCTTATTCTTACACTGCCCCCCTCCCCTGGCACCTACGACCAAGCCATAAACCCCCTTTTTGTACTCTCTCAATTTAAAATTTGGAAGACAAATGATATACTACATTAACATCCTGAAATATTAATTAAGCTCCTGGGCCCCCCAAAAAAACAAAACCAGAAAACTTAAGGGTCTAGATTCTCTCTCACTGAGGCCACACAGGAGGGGTTTGCCAAAGATCATTGCAGCAATGAGGTCTCCAGAACTCATGCCATACCACCCTGATGTTAATTCAACTGTCAAGATTCACACAGGAGAATCTAAACAAAACTGCTAAATCCTTCTATATACATGCGCGCGCGCGCGCATACACACACACACACACGGTTTCTGCCAAAACACCACTCACTGAGCTTTACAACCTGACTCTGGAGTCTAACAGTCAATTTGAATCTCAGGCCTACCAGTTATTTAACCTAAATTTCAACGTCCTCAGTTGTGAAGTGAGATTACAATGCCTAGATGTGGCAGACAGCCAATGTAATGCCTGGATCACAGTGAGTGCCGAATAAAAGACATCAATTATCACACTATTCGATCATACCATTTTCCACACCACACAGCTATCTACAATGGTTTCTACTTTCTGTCGGTCCAAGTCAAGCCCCACATCAAAGATCTCAAAGTTGGAGCTCCCTCTGTGACTGAGGCATGTGGCCTGATACATCTCTACTGTGTATGATGGCATTTCTATCTATATTCATATACCACCAACTGACGTTCATAATGATGGTGGAAAAAAATATACAAAAGCATATAAGATCAGGTTCTATACATGAAGCTTCACTTTACAGATAACACAAGCAACAAGGTTCATTTCACAAGTCACATAATATATGTCAGCAATTCTCTATTTCCATATCCGGCGTCTACTACCATAACCACCTTATCATCGCTTCACCAAAAAGAAAGGGAAAAAGAAAAGGAACAGCAGCATGAACAGAATAGTTCTTCTTTAGTTTCACCAAGGTAAGAAGCTGGGGAGTAGACACAAATTCAGGAAAAAAAGACCAAAATGGCATTAAAAGATAAACCCACAAAGGTTAACACATTGAATTTACGGTTCATCTGTTCAGTGCTCAGGGCAAGTAAGAGACCTTGAAATCTAAAATAGATTTCACATCCTTTAGGAATAGATGTTAAGGATAAAGATCAAATGCTTTACAGAGAACATATTTAGGAAAGTACTAACTCATTCATAAAATCTCCTTCTGCTCATATTTTAATTCCAAAGTATAAATGCTTGGTTAAGTAAACTTTAGTCCATGATCAAAAGGCCCTCCACAGTAGTCACTGGGTTTGACTCTCCTGTCTGACATGCGAACCCTACATTCTGTATTAAAAGCGACAAATGGCTCTGCAGAAAGGCATAGCCTGCTTGATAAATGGTCTGCCTAAATTATCTTCTGGGCATTCTTAAAAATGATCAACAAATGCTGACTGGGCATAAAGTTTTCCGGGGGGGTTTTTTTTTGGTTGGTTTGTTTGGGTTTTTACATAATTACCATTTGCTGTGACCTACATAATGGAAGAAAGTGAACGTCAATGAGAGTCAAAATTCACTTCCCCCAAACTACTCTTGGTATAGAATCCCACAACATAGGCAGAGACATAAATATTAGGAATAAAACAATTATTGGTAAGTTCAGACAATGACCATCAACCAAAAGAATCAAATTTCAGAATTAACAGTCCTAAGAGGAGTTTACTTCCATAAGAGGGTCAGAAACAATTTAAATACATAAAAATCCAAACCTTTCTTTTATGACATAAATAGTCACTTGTTAAATATAGCTGGGAGGTGATCTTAATTACAACAGCAATGAAAAGCAATAATACACATAGGAATAAACTTAAACATGCAACAACCGAATGAAGAAACAATGAAAGTTTCCTGAAAGACAAAAATGCAGAGATATTATATTCCTGGAATGGAAAGACCCAGTATTATAAGGCGATCACTTCACCCTTTACTAAAGTATTAATTAAATGCAGTCAAATTCCTATTCTCCCTGCCTCCCACTTCCCTACCCCAAAAAAGAGGTGGGGGAAAAGGAAGGGAGTCAGGCAAGCTTGGCAGATTGATTCTAAAGTTCATCTGAAAAGAACAAACGTGCTTGACTTGCCAAGAAATTGTTGAAAAAGAAGAATGAGGAAGAACTTGCCCTATCAGACAATACATAATATAAAGCAGAGGTTGGTAAATTCTCTGCAGAGGGCCAAATCTTAAAATATTTTAGGCTTTGTGGGCCATCCAACCTCTGTTATAACTACCCTGCCATTGTAGCTCAAAAGCAGCCATAAACAATACACAAGCAAATGAGTGTGGCTGTATTCCAATAAACCTTTATTTATAAAACTTTATTTATAAAAACTTGGTGGTGGGCCTGACTGGGGCCATGGGCTGTAGTTTGCCAATGCCTGGTATAGAGGTAATTATAATTATAATACAAATCAACGGAAGAGCGCTAATAAACATATGTCTGTATGTTTGTAAGTATGCATAAACACATATAATTAATATGATTAACTGGCATTTCAAATCAATGTAATACTCTGGTTTCTCTTCAGATCGAATAAATCTTTTGCCTTTTTTTTTTCCAAACCAATGGGCAAGAGATAATTATTTAGCAAACTGAGGGGCAACCAACTACCATGTGGAACAAATTAAAATTAATTTCAACCTCACCCAAAGCATGGAAGGGGAAGGCATCCAAAGCAAAAGAAAAGTCCTCCGTATCATGGACTCAGGGCTCTCTCTGCACATTCCGCCTCTACCCATGTACCCAATCTCGTCTCTTACTCATCTTCCCCTTGCTCACTCTTCTCAGTTGCAGTGAGCTTCCTGCTATTCTGTGAACACTCCAAACATGCTCCTACCTCAGGGCCTTTGCACGTGCTATTCTCGTTGCATTGAGCACTCTTTCCTCTAATAATAACATGGCTTGCTCTCACACTTAATCAGGTTGCCACTAAAATATCACCTTCTTACAGAACCTTGCCAGACCCAACAAACAGGACCCCTTCTTCACTATCACTTTACCATGCTTTACTTCTCTTTATGGCATTAGTACCTCGTCATATATGTCATATTTGTGTGTCATCTTCCTCTTGCATTAGAATGTAAGCTTCACAAAGGCCAGAACTTGCTTGCTCTTGTCCACTGCTGTATCCCTCGTACCTAAAGCAATACCTGGGAAACATCAGGTGCTCAATAAATACTCAAGGAATAAATGAATGCAGGTACAGAGGCATCAAGACTTAAATTCAATATGTTCAGGGTATTTCAGTGCATTCACACCATTAGATCTTCATATGTGAGAAGCAGCATGGTATCAGGAGACTCAAAAGGCAGGCAAGGTCAGAAAAAGGCAGCTCTGAATCCTGCTTGAGAGTTTAATCTCCTAAGGACTTGTATTTCCAATTGGACCATCAGAGGGTATGCAAATGTAACAGATAAACATGGCACATTCAAGCAGCATCAGTCCTACTCAAAGGTAATCCATGTACAAGTGTTTCACATGAAAACAAAAAAATGACTATGGCACAAAATTTGAAAGAAATTTCACCAGACCAAGTTACGCTCCCAGAACCCAGAGAGTCCTTAATTCTGCCATAGCAGAACGCTGGCGGAGGAGTCTGAGAAGCACTGCTGTGAGCCTGGGTGCCGTGAAAGTGTTTTAATCAGTTTTTTAGATAAATTTCCCTACGGCGGGTGTGTGGCCTGGATTTAGAGCGGCCTTTCATGAAGACTGCTGGAAGTGGCTGAGGTGGGAAATGATTAGGGTCTTAAGGTAGACTGTGGCAGCAAAAGTGGAGGGAAGACATCCCGAGTACAACCGGATTGCAGGACATCCACATTCAACTCACACAAATTCAACTCAATTGCTTGGCAAAATGAAGAGGGAGAGAGAAGAAAAGTCAATTGTCCCAGTAACTGCCCTCAAGGCCTCTACTTAATGAGTGGGAGCTGGGCAACAGGAATCTGAAGGTCACTGGGTCGGCTCAGTTTCCACGTGGATCTCACAACCTTGTATGAGTCAAGTATTTAAAGAAATGTATTCTTCATAAAACACAGTCCCTAAACATAAGCCAGCTGCTGCGACTGTGCTCAACTGAAGAGCCTGCGACCTGTCCTAACGCTAGAGGAAAGAACTGCTGTGTTGGAGACAACCTCTGAGGAGGGGCACCTTCTGAAAGTATTTCCAGTGATATTTTTAATACAGGTGATTTTCACCTTACATGTGGACTTTAGAACTAACCTCTACACAAAATGTGATGGTACTGGGAGGAAAACCAACAAGATTGTTTTTAGGGGCTGAGAGGGAAGCTCAACATTTCATGTCCTTTTGTCCAAGTCTCAAAAATTCTCCTTGAGCCACGAAAATTAGCCCAAGCAGGGTCAGGTAACTAGTTGTGGCCAAGCTGGGGATAATTCACATCTTCTAATTCCCAATCCAAAGCCCCTTCCTCTATTCTAGCTTATTTCTGATGGGAGCAAGTGTCCATGTATCTTCACACTCCATCTGGGGTAAAAAGCATTTCCCACCCAAGGTTGTTAATAAGCAAGCACACAAAGTTAGAGAACTTTAATATTAAATAAAAAGATACTAAAGCTGGTAAAATCTAAAACAACCTACCAACTTCTTTTTTTCCTTTTTGGAGAAAAGATGGTGCAGAAAAGATACACAACGCCTATATTATTTCTATTAAGTACACCTCTTTCCTCTTGTCCCTAAAGATTCACAGAAGTATTTTATTATTAGCTAAACTCCAGGTGGCCAATCAGTGAGCAATGCTGTCGGGTATAAAAATTTTTAATAAGCCCTATGCACAGATATGTACTAATAAATACATTCTGATGACAATGAAAATGAAGAACTAAATCAGTGGTGGCTTTTGGGGTGCGGGTGGGGGACTGAGGGACTGCTGAGTTTGGGCTTTATGATGGCGAGACTGGAGCACGTTTAAAATGCTGAGATTCGATTTGCTTAGTACCCTGGAAGGTTACAGAAGCCAGTGTAAAGAGGGGGTCAGCTTACAAGTCAGGGAGGATCTATACACGAGCTCAAGCATACAGAGTATAAGTCATTTTACAAGACAAGTACAAAATGCAATTTTAAGTAAAAAAGGTCATTAGAAATGAGTTTTATCTCAAAATAACTTGACAGACAAAATCTACCATAAAATGAACTCTACTTTTGACGCTGTAAAAAGTAGTATTTTCAACTGGGATTACAGACACCACTTTACACTTCTGCATACCAACTGATCGTCATTTAGCCATGTGAGATGGCACAAGTACACATCTCACTCGTTAAAACAAACATATTCACATGTGAGGCCAAATTATTAAAACAAAAAGATCCGAAACGAGTTTTCCACAGCTAGGAAAAAACCAAAAGCCAGGCTGTGGGTCAGCTTCATACCACACGCCTGTCTAACTTGTCAGAAGTAGGAATTTCTTGGTCTATAAAATGGATGGTAATAGTGCTTGCCTCCTAAGGACGCTGTGAGGATCAAACTAACCCGTGCCGCAAGGTGCCCAGCACGGTGCCTGGCACACGGCAGGCGCCACCTGAGCGGCAGCTCCGCGGCACTCTGCTTCACTTGCACAGCGAGCGGGGTGGCCTGTGCTCTCCGCCCAGGGCAGGGCCCGAGGGGGGCAGCCGCAGCTTTGGAGTCCTCTGACCCCCAGCCCAAACCAAACCCCAAGCACCCAGGAAGCTCCTGAGCATTAATCCAGTCGCTGCACATCAGAGTCACCTGGGCAGTGCGAATACCTGCCAGGGCCCGGGCCCCAATCCAGACCAACTAAATAAAAACAGGAGTGGGGTTGTCAAAGGCTTCTCAAGCAGTCCAGGTGCCTCTACCGTGCAACCAGAGAGGAGAGTTCCGTCCCCACCCTCGCCTCGACCCCCAGCCTGCCGCAGCCAATCCATACCCACATCACAATCTCAGCACGGGCCAGAGGGGAGTTCAACTCATTCACCGCAAGCCCTGCAGCGAGAAAAAAAGATCAAGATCCAGGCTTTTCACGGTCGAAAAGCTAGGTGAAAACCAAATGAAGCAAAGTAGCAGTGAGGAAGGTGTTAATATCATTCTCCTCATCAATAAATATTTGCTATTTATAAGGCACAAAGCCAAAAAGGTGAGCATGGAAAGGGGAAAACTGACAAGGAAAGGGAGCAGGTCATCACAGGTGACTCGGCGCTTTCACGGAACACAAGATCTGAAGTTAAAACCAACCAAGCACACCACTGCTGCTGGCTTTTTCCTCCTAACTCTCACAGGACCTGTAGAAGCGGCTGGGAGAGAAGCCACCCGCCCAAGACAGGCGGCGTGCCACCTAACACCCGTCATCCACTGCACAGCCTGTGCCTGCTGGTGGTGTCATCTCAACGGAGTCGGCCACTCCAGGACAGCCGGTCTGGCTGCTCTCCCACCGTAACAAGGTACACAGGGCCCTAGATTCACTCTCTTCACCCTACCCTACCCACGGAAGAAGAGAGATCCGTCCACTCCATCGCTCAGAGTAAAAATCACCCTCTCACCTCACTAATGTCAGAAGAGGCCAGATTTACGGTAAAGAGTGCAGCTCTGGCCTCGGAAAGCCCTGGGTTAGAGTCCCTGCTCTGCGGCGTCCTAGCTGAGGGCCCTGCCTATAACCCAACCTCACTAGACCAGAACAGCAGGCCCCTCCTCACAAGGGCTTGTGAGGACTCCTGAGACGGTGCATGCCAAGCACTCAGCACAGTGCTGGCCCATACTGTGCACTAATGAAGGTTTATTATTTTAATCCCTATTATTATTCAACATAGAAGAGACTAAGACAGACTGAACCCAGAAGATCAAAGAGTAAAGACGGGGCAGAAGGGATGACAAGAGGACAGGTCTTTAAAACTCTCACTTCAATAGCCAGTTGCCTGGACTTGAATGTACAACACTCCTTCTCAGTTTCCTGTTTAATTAAGAAGAGTAATCTGCGGTCTAATAATTTTGGGAATGGAATCTGTACAAAGAGATCTTAAAGGGGAAAAAGACTTAAACTCACCCTCAACTACAGGAAAAGGAAAGAGAATCATTTCAAAGATGTTACGCAAAAACTACATTAGTAGCTCTACTGAAAGAAGCTTTCTGGCTTTTCTGCAATCTTGTTAGGTATCTCCTATATATAAAAATTATGTGTTTAAAAAGTGCTTAATACAAACGTCTGTTTAAAATAAAATCTAAGACTAAAAATGACTATTTCATTAGTGAGTAACGAAAAAGTATGGAAATACTCTTCTTTGCCACAATCAGTTGCCCAGCGAGAATCCATTTTTAAACGCCCACTGTCACTGTGAGATGGCAGAAATGAGGGGAAGAAGAGCAGTGGGAAGGGAGGAATTCATCCTACACCTTATTCTGTTGGGACCCATTCCAAGAAGAAAAGAACCAACTGCAAAACAAAGATAACAGTGACAAAATATGGAATTCCAATATACCTGCCAGGTTACCACAGGATTAAATGAAAAGCACAGATAAAACAGTGAGTATTATTTCATAGGCAGTGGAGGGAACCTAAACCCCGGAGTCAGAATGCCTGAGTTAGAATCTCAGTTCACCACCTATCAGCTGTGTGACCTTGAGAAGGCTAGTTAACCTTTCTGTATCTCAGCTTCCTCATCTGGAAAGTGGGGATGATAACAGTACCTACGTAACGTACTTCAGAGCGCTGTGGTGAGGATCACATGAGTTAAGGCAGGCACGGCAGCTGGAGCAGCCCAAGAATAATCACTGCATATAAACACGTGTCACTCCCTCCCCTCCCCATCCCACTTTGTTCCTCTTCTCTCCCCACGCCCCACCTCCTCTAACTTCTCTCTCTCCCCTCACTTCCTTTCCACTCATAAGCCCTCCCTGGTGCCTCTTTTCAGCCCTTCCCCCATGGCTCCTGACCATCCCTCCACCTCGCCTCCCTTCGCTCTGGCCTATCCAAAACCCATGCTATTGCCAGGCTGTTCCCTCTGCTTGGAAAGCACCCTCCCACCTCACCCCTCAGGCACACACCCATCTTTTTCTTCACATAATAAAACTTCAAAAGCTAAACCCACATGACAATAGCTAACCCTTCCCTGAAGTATAATTTTAATGACTCCCTATTTGTTCCCAAAGCACCCTGGGCATCCAAATAACCTTGCCCTGCCCCATACTTCAACTGTGCAGGACCTCTCTGCATCCACCACTAAGCCTGCTGGAAGGAAGCTCCTTAAACACGAGGACCAGGCTCAGTCATGCTGTTACAGCAGCACCCAGCAGCAAGAAAAAAGGTTTGGTGAGTGACTAAGTGAGGGAACGCTTCACTTGCTTCTTTTCTTTCTTATAACCTGTTTTCCTCTCAAGGGTCTCCTTTTAAAGCCTAATGAAGGAATTGTCATTACACAGTAATCATTAGAAAAGGGCCAAGCGTTTCTCTAAATACTTTGTGTTCTATCTAATTTAATGCTCAGGATCACTTCTGATCTTGCCTCCTACTTCTTTCTCTCTGCCCAGTCCCCAACTCTACTCCTAGCACACCAGCCTCTTTGCTGTTCCTCATTTACAGCCTTGCTCCCCTCCTCAGTCTCTGAATTTGTGTCCCCTCTCCCTGGAATGCCCCCTCACCTCCACCAGCGCTTGCCCGACAACCCTCTTAGTGAGGCCTTCCCTGACTGAGCCTCGTACAACTACAACGTCCCTGCTCTTGCTCCTCTGCCCCCTGCACACACAGGGGCACCTGTGCACTGCCCTTCCCTGCTTGAGTTTTCTCAAATGAACCGCTCACCATCTGACATACTACATGATTTACCTGCTTGTTATCTGCATCTTCCCCCACACTGGAAGGGGAACTTCATGACAGATGAAGAAGACGGCCTGGTACGTAGTAGGTGTTCAATAAACACTGTTGACTGAACAACTCCATACCATACAGGAGGTATTCTTTATGCATGAGGAATCTGAAGCTTATACAGAGTAGTTGAGTAATTTACCCACGGTCACACAACTAACAGAGGCAGAACCTAGAACCAGGGCCCACGCTTAACTACTATGCTTTCCTGCTTCTCAGCCTGACCCAGATAACAACTAAAAGAAATCGTGGTATCCAAGGAGCAAATCCTAGCATTGTATGCCTTTGGCCCACAGAGAAGCAAGAAAAGCCATCCACCAGAAAATCTTTCAAGGGAACAAGTCATCTAATTCAAGCCCATTCTATGTGGTAAAGTATTAATTACCAGATTTATAATTTATATAGCACTGATAGTTTTTCTTTGGATTTAACAGTTCAGTAAAAAGACAGAGAGAGATTATTACACCTTTTTATACTGTACTATCCCCATGAACAGCAAAATGACAAATCATCAACTAACACAGAGGAGGCCTAAGATGATATATATTAAAAGCCAAATATTGTGGTGGGGGACTTCCCTGGCGGTCCAGGGGTTGAGACTTCACCTTCCAATGCAGGGGGTGCGGGTTCGATCCCTGGTTGGGGAGCTAAGATCCCACATGCCTCTGTGGCCAAAAAACCAAAACATAAAACAGAAGCAATACTGTAACAAATTCCATAAAGACTTTAAAAAAAAAATGGTCCACATCAAAAAAATCTTTAAAAAAACTGTGGTGGGAGGTAGAGAAGTACAGACTGCAAGGGGATACAAGGGAACTTTAAGGAGATAGGAAACCATTCTATATCTTAATTATAGTAGTGGTTACACACACACGTATTTATCAAATGGGTACAATTTTATAGAATGTAAATTATACTCAATAAAGTCAATTAAAAAGCAATTAAGACTGTCAGATATAATTTTGGATAAACAAAATAAATATTCTACCAATATTATTTCCATACCTAATATTCTCAAGAATTTTGGGGAGGGGGTGGGGGGACAAAGATGGAATCAGGCAAAGACAGCAGTAAGACCTCCATAGAGTGCGATTGGTGGGGTGACTGATGCGTGCCTCAGAGTCCTGCCTGACCACTGGCAAAGGCAGCTCCGACTGACACTGCCTGTGTCCCCCTTTAGCCTTTTGGGTCACCTCGAGCCAGTACTCTTGGACTCTGAACAGAGACCAACCAGGGTGGAAAGGCAGACCACTGCTCTTCTCCACAAGGGCCTCGGCCAAGTACCAACCCAAGACGGGTCTGGATGTTGGATTTGTCCGAATTCTTAGTTGTGCGCATCAGAAACCAACTAGCTATATGAACAGTGGTTTTTTTTTTTTAAAGGTTATTGGGTAGTTCACAGAATCTCTAGGAAAACCAGAGGACCAAGCACATCAGCTGTACAACCAAAATAATGCCTAAGGGCATACTGCACCATTGACACAGCCTGGACCTGCCTGGACTGCAGCTCCCACGGCCTCTAGAAACAGCGGTCACCACTGTCCATCCTCTTTAAATGGCCCCCAGGCACTTCCAATTTCTTCCCATGTCTTGCCTTCAGCTTCAGATTCACACCCTGGTGTGGGTGTATCTGGGCAGCTCTGCCTTTGATGGTAAGAATTCCCCAACCAGAGGAAGAGCCTGGGCCCCGAAGACTGGCAAAGGCCATCATGGACATAGATGGATGACACACCATCTCTGCAAGTACTACTGATACAGCCAGCAAGTAATGAAAGGTTTTCAAAAAATATTCACAAGGAAAATATCTTTAAAGATGGAACTAAAAAAAATCATACCCAGAGGTAATGTTATTTGGGGAGGGTGGGGATCTTCTTCTGCATCATTTAGTGTTTTACTCAATATATTAATTAGTAGTTTCAAAAACTACAAGCCTACCTTCCTAGATGGAAAATAACTCATTAACGGCATCTTCTGATTAAAAGAAAAACAATTAAAATCTAAAGCAGCAGTTACTTTGTCTACTAGAATACTGAACATGATAGAAAAAAGATCCTTAGATCTGAAACAGTCATGCAACAATTGCTAAAATATATGATTCTATTTAAAATTTCAATACTTTTTCTATTTAAAACATAAGCCACAAATTATAGCCTCTTTTATAGCCACAAATATTTTTAAATGTACATTCTGCTTAACAGAATAACCCTCAAGAGGTACTTCTCCTAACTTGAATCTCAGAATAAGAAAAAAGAATAAGCTGTGGAAAGCTATTAACTCTAATTTAAGCTGACCACTTACGAAGAGATGTTAGCATTAACATCAGAGGCTCAGAAACTTCACCTCCAACTAACATAGTTCACTTTCTAAAGAAAGCAAGCCTTTAGTGAGCCTCAATGTATTGTTAACATTAAGAAATAAGCCCTTTGGACCAGAATCTGGTCATAAAACAAGAAGAGGGGAAAAACAGACACATCCAGGCCGTCCAAGCCCTGCCCAAGCCTTCCCCACCTCGGCGGCCTGTTACACACCAGGTCAGAAGCAGACGCGCGTACTCTCACACGCACGCTCTCGGCCCCTCAGCATATCACCAGCACTCCGCTCCCTCTCTGAGAACTGCTCCATGCCACAGACATTCTTCAAAACTGGTATCTGCATGTATTTAAACATATATATTACTTAAATTGGTTTGCACAGGACAACTTTGTCAAAAAAGGGCATAGAATGAATAAGCATAAGTTTGTATGCCTGGAAGATAAATCTAAAGACAATGAAAGACACCTCGGAAGCATGCAGGATAGCAGGAGGAAACATTAAAATTTTCCAGATAGTTCACCAACTGCTCAAGAGTTGACCATTTAAGTTCAATTCATTACATATCTGAGGTCCTAAGCGAGGCATTCTGAAGAACCATAAAGTGGTTACTAAGTAAGACACAGTCCCAGATCTCAGGGGGCTTATCATCTAATTGGGGAGGGGACAAATAAGTGAACAAGCAGCTACTGTTAAATAAGATAAAACTGAGAACAGAAGTAAACAGTCTTTGGAGATTCAATGGAAGGAGAGAGCCTTCAAGAGAGGGAACAAGGAACACAAAACTCCCACTGAAGTAGCACTGAAGGCAGTGGGGAGGGAGCAGTGCTGGGGGAATTCAAAACTGAGCTTAAACTACAGAACAGGTTCAACCCCAGCTTCTGAGGAGTCTTATTTCAGTAAGCAACTAGGAGCCTCTGAGGTTTTGGAGTAGGGGGATAGTAAGGACAAAGATATTCAACTGGTGATGGAGAGGATAAAAAGGAGGCTGAGCCTGGCAAAAGGATTACTGGTTATTACAACATAAGAAAGAATGGATCAGACCTAGGGCAATGGCAATAGGTATGGAAAAGAAAGGACAGGCATGGGAAGAGATACAGCCTCTCTCTCGCTACTGACCAGGGAAAGAGGATGAGAAATGTCTAAGCTTCCAGCTTGGGTTATTAAATGAACTGCAGTTTCATTAACCAAATGAATAAAATTAATTGGTCTTGTTTTCCTCTTTATTTTGGCTACTAGGAAGCTCAGAACCAAATATATGGCCCATTTCTAACATACGGCAAGCATTTATGTGTAGCCTGTAAATCTGTATTTTTCTCTCGACAGAATTTTATCTATATTTAGTAAGTCACCTCTATTTTAGAATGAAACAGAAAATAAATCAACAGATTAAAAAAACTGAGTCTAAGCCAGAGACAACTGGACAAAGTAGCTGATTCAGGGAAATAACTGCAGGCTACTAACCCAGAGCATTCTCCTCACCCTTCTTCCACCCTAGCAAAGTCCACATCCCACAACAGAAGCTGAAAATGCCAGACTTTCACTTTCTCCACCTCCCTCACAACTAGCAGTGGCATGAGGTCAATTCTACCCAGTGAGACTAAAGAGGAAGTCACCAAGGTGAGAAAAAGACTCCACTCTGTTAAGAGGGAACTGTAAGGAAGTATGTTCCTTCCCTCCTTTTCTTACATAGGCATGATGTCTGGTGCTGCAGCAACCATATTGCACACATGAGGCAATGAGCCTGAGGCTCTTGATAAACCAAATACTAAGAGAGGAAAAAAGTATACAAAGAGCCTAGATTCTTAAGACATCATTAGGACTCTGCACCAGCCTTAGAACCATCTATCACTAAACTTCTTGCTAACAATAATAAGTTCTACTACTTAAGCCATGTTTGATTGAATATTGTTATTTGCCAAAGGCATCCTAACTGATACAACAAAAGTCATCATGAGGTCAGTTTCTGAAACCATGATTTTTACACTGCTAAGCAAGACTGTTATTATCAAGATGAGAAAAATGCAAGCATATATTATTGTCAGGAAGCAAGCAATAAGCTAATAAGAGCTTCTGGGAGCAGTTAAAGATGAAAAGAGAAAAGGATATAATGATAAATAATATTTGAAAAAAATGTGATCAAGTGTTAATAGGGGTAATTCTTGGAGGCAAGAACTGAGGAAGAAAAGAGTACAAGTACAGAAATCCTCTGAAGTGGAGAAAATGAAGGGCTTTCTTTCCTGGCAACGTTATTGACAAGATAACCTGAAAATTCTTACCAGTACAGATCCTCCTCCACTTACCTTGAGTAAGACCACTGCAAACTGAAAATATCCTAGGTCGAAAATGCATTTAATATGCCTAACCTACAGATAACCGCTTAGCCTACCCTATCTTAAACATGACCAGAACCCTTATTACCTTAGCATATACTTGGGTAAAATCATCTCACGCAAAGCCTATTTTATAATAAAATGTTGAATATCTCAGGTAATTTATTGAAAACTGTATTGAAAGTGAAAAACAGGAGGGTTGTCTGGGTACAAAATGGTAATAAGCGTATTGTGTCTGACTGGGAGCTGCTGTGTCTGACGGGATGCCGCCTGCTGCCCAGCATCAAGAGAGTTATCATACATCACCAGTCTGGGAAAAGATCAAAATCCAAAATTCGAGGTACAGCTTTTATCAAATGCATATTGCTTTAGCACCAGTGTAAAGTCGAACCATCATTAAGTTGGAACCATCTGTTTAAAACAGTCAAAAAATTTTGTTCATAAGAAAACACAGAACCTCCCCAAAGGCCAAAAATCAAAGAGGAACCTAAAAACCAGAGCAGAAAGTATAAGGTGATTATGTACAGGAACCCAGGGTTTGGGGGCTGGGGGAGAGGGAGTGTTGTGTGTGTATAGGGCACCTGCCCTTTGGGATGAAATTGAAAAAAAAGAAAAGGGAAAAAAATGACTAGCCTAATATTTTCTTTAAAAACACCATCTTGTACAGCTCTTGTTTTCAACCTCACACACTTCACCCTTTACAAGAGCAAATTCCAGTGATACATGCACATTAAAACAAACAAACAAACATGACCATGTTACATATCACAAAGGATTTCCTGGGTATTTCACCATAAGCTTAAGTAAAATATAAAATAGATATAAATCTTTTCCTGATAAAATCACACAAGTACTCAAGTTCAGTTCATTTGTAACCATACCAGTTTCCAAATCTTTGGACTTCTTGGTAAAATTTTTATCATTAGGGTCATCATAATACTCTTCTAGTGACCATGCTACCAACAGTTTCAAAATACCCTATACAACACATAAAAATACTCTGTCATCTCTGAGTTAATCATTACAGGTTTTGGAGTCATCGCATATAAATGGTAAAGAAAACTTGGCAAAGGATGTGATGTTTGGAGAGTCTACAGTCTAAATGGATGGTTTCTAATATTAAAGAACAGAAACGAAAAAACATGGAAACCTCTTAAGGTCCTGCACTGAGTTTACCTTCCTCTAGTCTCATTTGCTTCCCATGCTTCTTTGAAAACTGAAGACATCAAATATACCCTTCCCTCATCTTCACATTTTCACGCTGGCTTAAATGAATGGGACCATGTCCACCCTCAATTCCATTAAGCCGTCTCCAACAGTCATTCATTTCAAGCCCATCCTTTTTCCAAAAGTCCCCTTCTCCTTTGGCAATCCAAACAGCCCAAGAACTACAAACACATAATTTATACTATCTTCAAAAGGTTTACATGTGTCTCCACTGCATTCCCAGATTTGTCTAAGATGGAACATTTTAACCTAGTGTTTATATACTAGGATGGCACAAATATACACCATCCTAAACGCTGCTTTAGATTGTGTTGCATCTTGAACGTTTTTCCACAACCTATGGACTAGATGGTTCAAAACCAAGCATTTATTCTATAAGTAAGGCCACCAAACGCAGAGGGAAATAGTCAACTCGGGGATCAAGAACCTAAGTGCGAAAGGACTGCGTCTGGCTTGGTTCTCTCCCCCAGCCGCTGACACAGGGAGAAGGTCCCAAGGGACAGGAGCACCGCCCTACAACGCGCTCGAGTCCGCGGGGAATAAAGCACGAGTTAGCAGAGCTGGGAAGCTCTGAGGGGCGCGCTGCATTCTGGGACTCGTTTCCACAGTTACCCACGTGCACCCAACCCAACCGCGGCCCGGACTACAAGTCCCAGAATGCCGCAGGACTGCTTTTCCCCTTTCCGCGGGACTGCCTTTCGCCTCACACCCGGCGACTGGAGCCAGACCCTAAGGGAAACCCCTAAAGCGCCTTCTCCGCAAGGCTGGGAGAGGTCGCGCCCCGCGGGCGCTGCGCGGGGCCTGTAGTCCGACCCTCCCGACAGGGAATTGGGTCCCGAGGCACCAGCCTCCACACCTGACGACCAGAAATTAGACAACTGCGTCACAGACTGCCAAATCCACGGACCGCCAGGGACCACCCTCCGCCCCACGCTCCTGGCCTCCAGGGCCGACCCCTCCGTCTCCCGCCACGGAAAACCCGCAGCCCGCTCCCCTGCCCCGCCTCCCACTCCCGCAGCCAGAGCCCGCGCCAGCGCTGACCTCGCTTCCCGCCGCTCGGGGGAAACCGCGGCCAGCGCCAACCTCTGGGCACCTCCCCCGCCCCCTCCACCTCAGCCCCGCCCCCTCCTTTCCAAGCACCCCAAACCTCAGAGCTCCCCCTCAAGGAACCCGGCCCTAATCCGGGGGAAGATACACCTCCCCCAAACGCGTAGTCTGACACCTTCCCCCCAGCCCCACGCGGACCGAATCTGGACAAGACAGTTTTACCCCTGCCCCGGCCCCTCCCAACCTCCCTTCCCTCCCAACCAGCTCTTCACCCCCACTGCACCTCCTCTACCCCTACCTCCAACCCGTCACCCCAAACCCTCCCCACCTTCTTCCTCTCCACTCCCAATTACCCTACCTTCCCAACACCTGCTCCATCCTATTACCCCGACGTCTGCCTCCTCTCACCACTCCCAGTTACCCCTCCACGCTTCCTAAGGCCCTACCGCCCGCCGGACTCCCCAACTATCCCATCACACCCCAATCCCTCCCACCATTCGCTTTCCCATTACATCAGCCCTCATCTCCTCGCCCGCCCTCCTGCCCCGCACGGCCGCTGCCCCCAATCCCCCACCCCATTGTTCCCCCCCCACCCCCGCCATCCAGCCCTTCTTCCCATTGTCCCCGCCCCCGCGCTCCCCTAGCACTCACCCGCCTTTCTCACGGAGCCGCCCGCACCGCTCGGCCCCTAGGAGAAATCCTCACCCCTGCGCCCCGCTCGCTCGCTCTCTCTCTCTCCTCCGCCGCCGGTGCCAACCCCCAGCCCTGCTCGCTAGCGCCCGCCGCCGCCTCCACCTCCATTCACCCGGGACACTCTGGTCCCGGCCCTTCATCGCACGTCCCGCCCCCCCTTCCCCCAACACTGAAATGGAGCCAGTCCCCACCCCCCTCACCTCCGCCCTCCCCCGGCAGGCCGGCCCCTTCCCCCCACGCCCGCCCCCGCCCCGCGCCGCCCGCAGCGTCACCGCCCGCCCTGGCCCCGGGAGGGGAAGGGGTGGCTCCCGGGCAGGGTCTCCCGGTGCGTTTTGGGACTGGAGGCGCAGAGCGGGGACTGTGGGAGATGAGCAGAGAGTGTTGGCAGCCGCCCGCTCCCGGCCGGCTAGCTCTCTGTTACTCACTGACAGCGGCGGCATCCGAGTGCATTTTCGGGTAGCTCACACCGCGCTCGCCGCCCAGGCTCCCGCGCTCGCCTCGCGGTCCCCCCACCGGCTCGCCGCACCTCGGCTGGGAGCTGAGGACCCGCCGCCAGGCACTCCCGACCCGCCCACCTCTCCTCCTCCAGTGGCTGAACTTTGACTGAACGACCGCCCCTCCTCATCTCTCATTTGGCAAAGGGAGTGCGGAGAGCGCCGGTCTGGAGCTGGCAAAGAGGCCCCGCCCCCCTAGGTCCAATGCGATTGGTTCCGGCGCCTCGTTCCCTAACGCCCCTGGCGGAGGCCACGTTCTGGGAGAGCAGGTTGGACCCGACCAGTGTCACTCAGCCCCGGGGGTCCGAAAGCGCGTGTAGGGGCGAGGCTGGGGAATTGGTCCACCTTGACCCTGAGGCCCCGCCCTGGGCGGGCGGGATTGGTGGAGCTGTAGACCAACCGAGAAAGATGGGTTGGCGTCTGAAACAAAGCACGCGAAGTGTTTCCCGAAGAACCGAACAGGGGAAGAGCAGTTGGGGCGGCTTGCATCCCGCTGCACAGAGTAGGGGAATCAGCTCTTCCCTCGCGCCTGGCGCGACGCGTCGGAGTCTCCTGCTTGTCTCCACGCCTCCGAGCGGCTCTCTGAAGGAGCCCAGTCCGCGCCGAACTTGGACTGGGACTTCTCTTGCTAGCCGTTTCGTACAGCTAGAAACTGGATAAAGCATCGCCGCGTCTTCATTTCCAGCAAACTCTCTGGTGAGGAACAAATTCTTTCTTGTACAACAGCCCATCCTCTCCTCGTTTTCGAAATGCACTTTTCCGGAGACAGCACATTTCTTCCTCCTTCATCACAAATGGGCTGTTCTAAAGGCTTCAAATGCTGCGTTGTCGGTGATACACAATGTGCGCTCCCCCAGACAGCGTGCAGGAAACCCAGGGCCACCCTCTGAGCTTCGGGCTCAGTCTGGCACGTCGGCGAGTTCAGGGGCCAAGTAACCAGCCCTCAAAGGACAATTAGCGTAAGCGCATAAGTCAGTAACGCCAAGAAACTGTCCAGAAAACAAAACTGGCTGTTATTTGGCAGAGGAAGGCGTTAATTTAGGTGACTTCTGACCATTTGAGTTTCCTAAGTCAAGAATTCGCACCATTTTCATGAGTTCCGACCAGTTTTTCTTAAGGCTTTCAAACCAACTCATCACACTCAACCATATTATTGTAGCGGAATGATATTTTGAGATATTAACGGAGGACTGTCCCCCTCCTATCCCAGCCACAACACACAAACACCGCTTCTCTATATGCAGAAGCCCTGCGCCATCCTGCAGCGGGGCCAATCCACCCTCCTGCCTCAGAGGATGGATGACACTAAGAACGACCAGTAACAAAACAGTCGTTTTTGTTTTAGACTTATACAGCCAAGGCTTTTGACTTGCAGGGTTCTGAAATTTAAGTTTCAAATCAGGGCATAAATATTACGGCTAAAAGCAACATATTTGAAAGAACAAGATGAAACCAGTTCCTCTGTCCCACACCACTCCCCTTGTAATATACTCCATCCCTCTTAATCCCTAATGTCTCATTAATAAGTTACATCCTTATAATTTTATATCTATCATGTTTCTGTCATTCAAACACTTATGGATCACTTCATCAAATCATAGATTCTCAGAATTGAACCTGATTTATCCACTTCAGGTTTAGTTCAGACAAGACAAAAATCTCATCTCATCATTGGTGACCTTTAACCTGACAGAGCGTCAGCTGGGCCCTGCAGAGGTGGGTAGGTGCCTCTGGACTCTGAAATACTTGCCTGTTTCAATGATATTGCAGTAGGTGCAGTATGCTGAAGGGTGGATCATTCACAGAATCAGAAGATACTTTACATCATGACACTAGGATGTCCGGCACCTTACCGAAGGCTAGGAATAGGAACTAAAATGTTAAATCATGTCTTAAACATCTGTGAAAAAGATGGCACTTTTGACAACATCTATCTGCATGTCCAGATCAGCAATGAGTCTGCAATTGACTTCTACAGAAAGTTTGGCTTTGAGATTATTGAGACAAAGAAGAACTACTATAAGAGGATAGAGCTCGCTGATGCTCATGTGCTGCAGAAAAACCTCAAAGTCCCTTCCAGCCAGAACACAGATACGCAAAAGATAGACAACTGAACAAATTACAGATGAACTTTCTTGCACTTGCTTGTCGCCAAATAAAAGAGAGGCCCATTGATTCCCCCCTCCACCCCTTTCTTTTGAAAAAAACAAATTAGATCTTTTGGGGCAGATCTAATTGTCAGCATGTCTGTCCTTAGTCTGAGCAGAAAAACTGCTCCTGCATTCTTTACCCCATTTGTGTTTTCAACCTATTCTACATCTAGGAAACATTTATAGTTTATACAAGTTTATGATATTTTGCATATGTAATATTTGTATGGCTTTTTACGGCTTATCATGGTACTTCAAGGGCTGAGACACATTATTTTGCACAGAAATGGACTTGTTTCTTGAGACCTCTACATTAAAATAAGGCCACAATTAATTTTAGGTAGTCATTTGCTATATTGATTTATTTGCAGCAAACTGTATAATAATGTATATAATGGTTAATCTACATGAGGTACCTGCCAGCTGTTTTGCCCCAGCACCCAACACTCCTCTGGCCCATGTGGTCCATAAAAATGTATAGAATATACAACTTTTGTTATTTTCCAGCATCACTTTCAGGGTCAGTATGATTATTTTCAAAGAAAAAAACCGATGTAGAAAGTAATTTACTCAGATCTTTCTAGTGAGTTGGCTATAGCCTGAGGATTGAGAGGCAAAGCTCATAGTCTGCTAAGCCTCCCTGCCCCACATGTGTTATGAGTAATAAAACAGGTATAATTAAATGACTGCATAATATTCTGCAAATATTACCCTGCCATTTTAATAATCTATAAGATTATAAACCTTTGAGGGTAGGAAGCTTGTTGTATTTATCTTTATGTCCCTAGCACCTAGTACAGTGCTTTCAAATAGTAGGCACTAGTTAACTCTTCCTCAAAGTGAACTGAATGTTGACTGTAAGGTGTAATTTTAAATCTTGAAGGAACTTTGGAGATTATCAAATCCAACTTCCTCATTTTAGGAATATGAAACTTGAGGTCCAAAAGAGTTAAACATGTAGTCGAAGTCACTCAGCTAGTTAATAGCAAAGCATTAATTAAACTCAAGTATCCCAACTCCTAGACCAGGTCTTTCCCCTGTACCGCACTGTCCAATTAGCAAGGCTTCAAATTCCAAAGGTGGGGAAACAACTCTCCCTTTCCATTTGAAAGTTATTATATCAATCTACTTCAAATTCTGTACTTCAGAGCTGGAATATTGCCTTCTTTTTTATGAAGTTCAGTACGGAATTTTTTTAATATATAATACATTTCTATTTTTTCTCATTGGTAGCATTCCCAAATCACTCGATCCCTGTGGGGATGTCTACTGAGATAATGATGTTACGCTTCTGTGCACTTATATTCATATCCTTGGAGAAAAAAGTTAATAATTGTCTTGGGACTGTGGTGGGTAGAGATATTTGGGAATGCAGTCTCTATGCCATTTTGCTTCACCCAGTTGCTGCTTTAAGGTAATATTAAAGCAAGTTACTTTGTGTCAACCGATACCTAATTTAATTGGAATCTTTCCATATTATGTGTTGCCCAACATTAATTTTAATCATGTATTTTTAAATACCTTAAGCCTACATTGAAATTTGATATGGAAGAGTCTAGTGAGAAAGAATAGCAGTGCTCTTTAATAAAATTTTAGAACTTTTCCCCAAATTCCACAAATTCCATTATAGCTTGCTTTTCCTGCATGTATTAGGGTTGGGGTTACAGAATGGAGAATGGCACAGTCCTTAAGACTGAAATAAAGTTGGGCCTGCTCAGACAAATAGATAAATGTGCCCCGTGGAGATGTGAAGAGAATGAGAAAACAAACTGCAGGAAGGAATTAATTCAGCCTCAGATTACAGTGAGAGAGTGTGTAGAACTCCACTAGTTACAAAAAGTCCAGCTAAGTGGGTTTCCAGGATATGGGGGGTGGGGGGAGGAGTAAATATATCCATAGAGATCAGGATGCTTTATTTCTCCAAACTCATAACCAACTGACAATTTGCTGACCCAAAGGATGACGGCTTTTTTTAATGTTTCCAGTGTGATAAGCTCTACTCTTACAGTGCTTTGCTTGTTAATTATTCCACCTAACTTCACAACACCCCCAATGGAGTACTAATATTATCCTCAAATTACAGATAAGTTAACTGAGGCTTAGAGAACTTCAATAACTTGCCACTCACCTAGTAAGTAATAGTGCCCCCTAAGTAGCCAAACTCCCTGTGTTATATAGTGTCCTCATGCTGGGCTTCAGTTCTCACTCTTCGTAATCAGGTTAATATATGCCCTACATACGTGAGAGATTTATTTATAAGGATATAATAATATGGATATGAATGTGCTTTTAAAAGAGTGTGTGAAACCTGGCCTTTTTCTGGAGTTGAATATCTAGCCACTCAAGCTGTCTTTGTAGATATATATTATGAAAAATATGAGTCAGAAAGATTATTTCCAGGTTACTTCACCTTTCTTATCTATTTTATCCTTTTGATCTTATTTCAGAAGCAGCTGTCTACTTCATGGTATATTATTATTGAGGTTATTTATCCAGAGTATCTAATGAGGTCCTACTAAATGTAATAAATATATATCAGTGAGAGGGGGCAGCCTCTTCAGCCTACTGGAATTAACCTTTTAACCACTGAGGCCTGTGTTATTGGGAACCAGTTTCAGCTCTTAATTTAATTACATATGTCACTATAACATATGTTGCTTTTCACATATATACATAGAACAGTTTTGCAAATAGCCACTTGCCAGATGCTACTAGGGTAATAAAAATGTTGGTTTCATTTCTCAACACCTGCATATAGTCAGGTTCCAATTATCAGGTTAAAGGAAAAAGCATAGAAGTAGACATTTTCCTCATTGTTACCAAAAAGGACAATCTCTGCTCTTACACTAGAGGTCAGAACACTGACTATTAAACAAGTAACAGTCACTACTGGTTACTTCATAAAATTGATATGCTTCTGTCATGTGGGCTTATAATGCACATTCAAGAGACTTCCATTTTTTTCATCTGCCTCCACTGGGGCTCTAATGTGTGTCCCAGTATAAAAAAGCCTTAACAGATGGAACTTTCTGGAACCACCTCTACACCGAACATTTTTTAGCCTTGGAGCACTTTTGCCATTTTTTTCTGAAGCAGAATTTAGGCTTTCTGGAGCTAGATGGCCTGGATTAAAATCGTATTGGTTCCTCATCAACAAAATAGTGAAAATAGTAGGACCTACTTCATAGGAATGTTGTGAGGATTAAATGAATGAGTAAATACAAGTAAAGCTCTTAAAAGTGCCTGGCACATAGTAATGCTCAATAAATGATAGCTGGGCTTCCCTGGTGGCGCAGTGGTTGAGAGTCCGCCTGCCGATGCAGGGGACGCGGGTTCGTGCCCCAGTCCGGAAGGATCCCACATGCCGCAGAGCGGCTAGGCCCGTGAGCCATGGCCGCTGAGCCTGTGCGTCCGGAGCCTGTGCTCCACAACGGGAGAGGCCCCAACAGTGAGAGGCCCATACACCGCAAAAAAATAAAAAATAAAAAAAATAAAAAATAAAATAAATGATAGCTGCTGTGGTCTGTGTGACACTCTCTGGGACTCAGCACATTCTGGAATATACTCTTCCCCCTCGCAGTCAGCTTGTCATCCCAAATCTGTCTTTTCCTCTGAGCTAGTCCCTGACTCCGCAGTCACTATGTTCTGTTAGCTGGGCTTCTTTCCTCCCTTCTAGAGTTTACGGTGAACACTGAATTAGCATACAAGAGCGTCCTTCACTAGGACATGCCACCAGTGTGAAATTAGTCTAGTTTGGAACCGACATGTGAGACTTTATACATTAAAAAAAAAAATGAGTACCCAATATCAATGCCCGCCATTCAACCTCTTTAAAAACTTGCTTAATGAAAGTTGATACTGGAAGTTCAAATGGATATAGGAAATTCCTGCGACTATAGAAAGATGGTATCCCAGACAAGTAAACAGGTCGTAATAAATTACAGGGGATTCTACCTGAATAGACACATATTGTGTTCCCATAATGAATAATTTCTCTTCCTTGTACTTTGATGTAATACATTTCCCTGAAAGCCACAGTTACTGGTATAAAAGATTTTAAATCTGCTATACTGGGCCAGCCTGAATTAAGTCTCAAGCCTCACCTACACTTAAACCCTAGAACCGGCATTAAACTTGTCTGGGCCTCAGTTCCTTCATCTATAAAAAAATGGGAGTAATACCTTCAAGGGATAAATGAGATAAAATATATAAAAGCATTTATAAAAGTAGGAGGGGAGCAGGAATGACTGCTTGAGCACCAATTATGTGATGGCATCACATTTTTCTGTGTGAACCTAATGCGATCTTGTGAGATGCAGTAGGCTAATTTTTATGCTTGGGACTATTTCGGGTAAAAATGAGTCTGTATGTTTAAATACCTAGAAGATCCTAGTTTCTTCCTTTATGAAGCAGCCATCTTAGGGATCTCTCAGAAAAGCTAAGAATTTTTCAGTTACACTGAGATTTGATATCAGTGTTTAAATTTCAATTTCATTTAGCAATGAATTTTTTTTTTTTTTGCCTCTCCTAGATGTAGAGAAAATTTCATTTATTTTTGAAACTATTTCTAACCTTCAAGATTTCTTGACACATGACTATTAGGGTAGCATTAATAAGCCTTTTTTTTTTTTTTAACTAATCTTTTCTCCAGCACAGCTATAAGATGCCTAAACCGACACCTCTCTTTTTTATCCAGGGCCTTTTATTTTATGGAAATCACACCTGTCTAGGGATTTAACAGAATATTTGAATTAAAATGTATTCATTCATTACCACATGTTCTTCTCTGAATTGGGTGTTTCCACCTTAACCGCATTGAGCTAATCAAGTCCTAATGATGTCACATTAAATTCAATCTCAGAAGGTATAATTTTCCAATAGAATCTAAACAATCCATGACCTTTAGAGTGACTTTCATAAGTACAGCATTGCTTCAGTTACCCCAGCTAGCAGGGCACAGACAGAAGGAAAAACCATTTTACTCCAGCATCGGCTCCTGTGTGTTGTTGAAATGAGGCTCTTCATTTCTCCTCGCCTTTTCTAGCCTGCTTCCATGAATACAGTATCTTTAACATCCCTCTCAGGGCAGTACAGGAGGCCCCATCCATCTCCAGACGTCGTGGCTGCCGAGCATCTCATTATGGCAAAGGGAAGCATTCTGGGAGAGTGGGTGGAGCGGCAGACAGCAATAGGAAATGGGGGAGGGAAGAGGGGCACGCGCGCTGCGGAAATATATGCCCACTTCCTTGGTGATGACAGCATGCTGTGGAAGTATGAACTTCCTGTTTTAGAAAGGAAGATGATGTAGGATGTCGAAAACCCATGACTAAGCCGATTCCAGGCCCTACAACCTAGTTACACCTGCCTCAGCTACCCCATACCTCCCAACAGTCGCGCCTGAACCCCAGTTGAAGCTACCCCCGAGCCACGTTGGTGGGAGGAAAGCAGTGAATCCAAGCATTTAAGGAAAACATCTATGGTTCCAAAACAGAAACAGAAAAGCATTTGGAGACACACGTGCGCGCACACACAACACACACACACACCACTAACTTACAGAATTGAAAACTGTTTTCTTCCCACTAAGCTGAATGCTTACGTTTTACTTTATTCCTCTGCCTCAGCCAAAATAGGTCAAAGCAAATGCCTTTAACATTTGGGGAATCACAGACTCCCTTTAAGAATCATTGAAAATGATGACTTGTCTGTCAAAGGCCAGAAACCTACCAACGCCCACCCTATCACCCCCTAAATTACGAATTCCTAGATTAGAAATTCGTTTTAGTTTACGAGTTTAAACTTTTTAAAATCAAGGCACCTTAGGGACTAGTCCGTGGCTATCAGTAATTTTGTTAGTGAGAGACTAGTTCCACTCTTAGCTTTCCTCGAGGCAGGCTGACTTGGGAGCCTGCGCTCAAATAATGGGAGGTTTGTGAGGGCAGTGGAGGGGGAGGGGAGCAGTTTCAGGTGGGGACGGGGGAGGCTTGGCTCTGGAGGGCAGCATTTTCAAGGCAATGTGGAGGTATCAGACATAGAGCAAAAGACGAGCAGTGTTCTCTGGAGAGGAGATGCCAAAAATAAACTTCCTTTCTTTCCAGATTTTGCTCACCTCCAGTTCCAAACTGGTTGCAGTCAAAACTGCTCTTTCTGCAGCCAGCCACACCCAGACCCTGGGCCCTACCCTGCCCACAATCGTCCAGTGCCTTGTCTCTCCTTTAATTGTTTCTTCCCCTCCTCCCGGACCCCAGGCCCTCATCAGCCCCTGCTGAGCTCTAGGCCTCCCAGCCACCCTGCCTCCCCACACCCCCGCCCCGCACGGTCTGGTGGGTTTACCCTGAAAGTCCAGCCTCGAGCCCTTGCAACGGCTTCCATTTTATTCTCCATCCCTCCATCCTCACAATCACTTTTTCTGGCTTCCAAGCTCCATCACCACAACCTTAGTCTGTTCTAAACCTCCATTCAAAGTTTATAACTTCAGCTTTGGGAAACATTTCAAACCCACAGACAATTTTGGGGGGACTATAAATATTGGCAAACCCTTAAGTACCACTCACTTGGCACCAGGTACTGTTCTAGCACCTGTATGAACTCATTTAACCCTCCCAACAATGCCACAAGGTAGAAACTTGTGTTAAACTCATTTTACAGATGAGGGCACAGAGGCACAAGTAGGGAAAGTAACTTGCCCAAGCTAGTGAGAGGCAGGACCAGGAGACTTAAACCCTCGCAGACTGACTTCGTATCTGTATTTTCAGTCACTGCTGTATTACATCTTCGTAGAGCATTTTACAGAGGGCTGCTTACCCACCCATTCCCCTCCCCCGACACACACTCCAGGGCCTCTAATGTGGAAGCTGGACCGATTTTTCTGGTACCAGTAGGCAGTCACATCTTGCACAGTTCTAGGGGTCCAGGCAATGTCCTGTGTTCTCTCTGTCCATCATTAGTAGTAACATGAAACACAGTTTCCCCAGTTCCAGGGTATGGAATTTTATTCTCGTACTTGTGAAACAGATCCAAGGGTGCGGCAACAGGACTATGTGTTGGGGTGTGTGAGAGCAGGGCCCAAATTAGCAGAGTGTTGTTAAAGGATTGCCACTGAACCCAGCTCCAAACTGTGCCACTTGTCCCCCCTCTTGCCATATCCCCTTGGAAGCCTTCTCTCCCTCTTGCAGCCCCGCTCCCACGTTCCCAGAGCTTCCATTGTGGTGCCTGGTGGATGGCCCTCTTGGACAGACTGCTCCCACTTTCAGGACAAGGCCCATTCTTAGGGAGTGAAGGCAAACCTCGCTGTTCCCCAATAGGAACAAGATTGACAAAGATTGAAGTGAGCTTAAACAGTATCCTTAAGGAAAACCAGAGGGGTTGCTTGAAAAACTAGAAGGGGAACAGACAGGCACCGAGAGGTTATTGTACTTAATGATCATGGGAAGGGTTTAGGGCTAGTTGTGTATGTAAGAGCCTCATGCATTTTAAGCTTCATGAAAGGGGGACACTTCTTTCCTTCCTGCCCCCCTGAGTCCCCTCTCCCACTATTGGAGCAAAGCTATCCTCCACCCCCAACCAGCACACGTACAAAGCACAGTTATTCTTTGAACTACTGGGGGTGGGATCGGTTGGGGGCACCAAAAATTTGCATATAACTTTTGACTCCCCCAAAACTTAGTTGCTAATAGCCTACTGTTGACTGGAAGCCTTACTGATAAACAGTTGGCTAACATATATTGCATATTATATGTAACATATACTGTATTCTTACAATAAAGTAAGCTAGAGAAAGGAAAATGTTATTTAGAAAATCATAAGGACAAGAAAATACATTTACAGTACTGTATTTATCTATACTATAAGTTTACACCATCTGTTTACGAGTCGTCTGTCAGCACCTACATCAATATTGTCATATAATACAAAACACTGTAGATGTTATGTGTATTACTAACACTAGGCATCAAAAATGAAGAGATAATGTGAAAAAGAAGTTTGTATATATTTACAGGTATAATGATTCATGCATGGATAATGAAGAAGCAGCATTATGATTGCTTTATGGTAGCCTAGTGTAATTGATACGATGGCTTCCCAGTAGCCTAGCCTATGCACTAATGAATGAATCATTGTAAAATTTTTATGGCATATGGTGTCATATTCATAACACAGTGCTGGAAACATTGTTACATGTTTTTTAAAAACCACTTACCTGTGATGATAGGCTGATACATAGTGTCTCCAATTATGAGAGACAGAAGCATACTGTACAATAATGTAATTCTTTGAGAGCAGAGTTATAAAACAGTAAGAAAACTAACACATTATGAATTTTATACTATCACTCACTTCGTGCCTGTGTAAGGATAGGCTGTCCACTTCAATACAAGTCTTGCACACAATATTCTACATGTATATTTTTGTATATCTATTGAAAACCACATAAAAATGGACCCGTGTAGTTCAAACCATGTTGTTCAAGGGTCAACTGTATACATCGACCCCACGGTGATCAGCCTAATTCATACACGTGAGAAATGCTTGTACTCAGGACCTATTTTGATGATCAAAACTTACCTGTTCGGGGCTTCCCTGGTGGCGCAGTGATTGAGAGTCCGCCTGCCGATGCAGGGGACACGGGTTCGTGCCCCGGTCTGGGAAGATCCCACATGCCGCGGAGCGGCTGGGCCCGTGGGCCCGTGGGCCATGGCCGCTGAGCCTGCGCGTCCGGAGCCTGTGCTCCGCAACGCGAGAGGCCACAATAGCTGGAGGCCACAACAGGGAGAGGCCCGCGTACCGCCAAAAAAAAAAACCTTACCTGTTCAATGTCTCATTCCCTCAGATACTTGTGGATGACCGGCTTGCTGTTCTTGGATAAGCTAATTCAGGAGAAAATATAGTTGAGATAACATGGTACCCCTTACAAAGATATTTACTCTTAAAAAAAAAAAAAGACTTCTAGCAAACAAATGGCTCAACACCAGTCCCTAACAGACTTCTCCCAGCCAGCCTCTCACCCTGAAAAACCTCCCCTCCTCCCTGTCTCTCCATATACAACTCCCCTGCCCTTCCCACTCAGCATAAAGCTCACCTCCATTAAGCCTTCCTTGACTGAGGCTGCCCACAGTCATGTTTTTTTCCACTTGACACACGCAGCACTAGAACAGAATCTGGCAGGAGGAGACAGAACCAAAACCAGAAGCAGAACAAAAGGAAGAGAACATTGGGCCAGATGATCTCAGAGATGAGCCCAGCTCATTCCCTCGTTTCACAGGTGAGGAAACAAAGACAGAAGTGACCAGCCCACGGCAAGTCAATGGCAGTATGGGGGCCATCAGAGTTGTTTCTGCCCAGCCTTCCCCTCTTTCGCCAGGAAGAGTCTCCTCTTCTTTTGGGGTACTGCTCACCCTACCATTCACCAAAAAGAACTTTGATAGGAATTGCCAGTCAGGGTGCCTACCACTCCCAGTGGACATACGATCTCAAATGGGCCACTTAGCATCCTTCCCTGGAATTTTAAAAATCAGAATTAAAAAGAAGCAGCCTTCTCTGTCTGTGGGCTTATAAGCTGCCCTCAGCCATGGCTCCCCCCTCATTAAAAAAGCCAGTCTCAGAGGAATAAACACACACTCATTTGTTTGCTCATTCATTTATTCATGAAACAAACTATTTAGTAAGGGCTTTCCATGTGCAAGACACTTCTGGGCCCTAGGAATAACATGTTGGGCAAAAACAGGCCCAACTGCTGTCCTTGTGGGGCTTACAAGTGTGCAGGGGAGACATTCCTTAAATAAACATGCAAACAAAGTAAAACTCCCATTTTGACAAGTAGTGAGAAAAGGTAGTCTTCTGAGAATATACAATAGACTACAGGGTTTTTTTGTGAGCACCACATCACTTTATTTCTTTGGTTTTCCAACTTCTCTCTCTTCGACAATGCAAATTCAGTCTCTCGCCTGCCACTGTGTGGTCCCTCACTGAGACGGGCACAGGCTCTGAGGAGAGGCTCAACAGAAAGACTAGGGTCTCCAAGAGCCATTCAGGCTAGCTGAGAACTGCAGGGTCCACAGCTGATAAGCCAGTGCGTACACTGCGCAAAGCAGCACAGCCAAGGGGACAAGTGGGCTGAAATCCCATCTAGAGTCTTCTCACCAAGCCATGAGGCCTGGTGTGAAGCTGTATGTGCCCAGAGGAAGGGGGACCCTATTCTTCACACCCTGACGCTGTCCATGCAAAAGGGTCACCTTTTTCTAATTTGCCCCAAAGGCTTGAAGAGACCAGCCAGGTCTCTGGGTGAGATTCAGTCAGGGAGCTGAGTCAGGGGAGGGGAGGCTTTCCTGAGGAAGTGACTGGACACAAGAATAATGAGTAGCTGATAAACTAAGTGGGAGGGAAGAGCTCTCCAGACATAGCCAGTGCAGTGACCTTGTCTTGATGGCTATCTAGTCCCAATTGCTTCTGAAGCCTGGCAGATCCCCTCCCTTCCAGGGGATTGGTTTCATGACAATACATTCCCTCTTTGTAATTCAAATTAGGTTTCTATCACTTGCAACCAGGAGAGTCCTGGCTCAGAGCTAAGCTGATCCAGCTCTCCTTCCTCCCAAGTCCAGTGGGCCTCCCCACTCTGCCAGGCCCCACCCTCCTGTGTGAGAAACCTCTGCTCTGTATGGCCGCCTTACCTTCAGAACAGGAGCTTTGTCTTTGATGATCTAGCGCTGTCTCCAGCATGTAACAGAACCTCAGTAAACATTTCATCTGCTGGTGATCGTTGTGTCCACTGGGACTGGAAGAAGCGGCGAAGTATTAGAGGGCAGAGTAGATTTCTGTACTTTTCGCATCACCCACCAAGTTCCTCCATGGTTTCTGCTGGCCCTGAGCATACACAGTCTCCAGTTTATACTTACGTTACTAGATGGCTCTGATTTGTCTAGAATTTGGCTGTAGGTAGCCAGCGGGATTGATTTCACAAGGAAGAATCAACGGCTTTTATTCTGTCTCTGCGTGCTACATGCCAGTGGGCCACCTTTAAGATGAAGCACAGTCCAGATCTGAAAGTCTATAGCCGAATGTTAAAGATGGTTTTCACTCTGTGCTTAATATTTGCTAGGACCCTGTCTAGAGGTGTCGGGAAACTTGAAATCCTCCATGGTTTTATCAGCCGGGAACAGTCTGCTTTCCCACTTGGTCTTTGTATTATCCCTAAATTAAGGGCAATCACTTCTTGGTGCATATCCTTCCCTTCCAACTCCAGGATCTGAACAATTTCAGCTTCATGCTACATCTCACGCTGCTGCTGCTATTAGTTATGTTTTTTTTTTTAAATAAAAAGCTGGTATTTGAGGCTTTGTGAGACTCATGTCCCCTTTTAATAAGTCAAATTCTAATGGCTTGAGCTGCACTCTGTTCTATGGAGGTTGCTGAATGAGCCAACGTTGGGAATAAGAATCATGGAATTATCTTGCTTTTTCGTCACTCTGTCTCAAGATCCAAGGGTTGAGGAACGGCAAGGTTGGTGTGGCTGAGGAGACTTCATATATGTCACGTTAGCTGGTGTCCCTCGTGCTTTTTTTTCACACCTCTGAACCAGTTTTTGGTATGCAGGAATCAGGAATACATCATCCTATTCTCGAATCTGGACCCTTGGTCTAAAAAAGCAATTTTCAATCTTTTTTTTTTTTTTGCCATGATATTCCTGAAAAATATGTTCCCATGAGCAACTTGTTCCCACAAACTTATTAAGATTAGGAGCGAGGCAATATATACCACAGATTTATATGTATTCACATGGTCCTAACTAGGTCTTCCACTCAAGAAAGCACATCAGAACACAAGGGAGTGAAACTTATGTTAGTATAAAGATAACTGTTAGTCAATTCAACTAATCTTTTTAAAAAACAATACAGCCTACAGAATGGAGAGAGATTTTTGAATCACACATCTGATAAGAGCTTGGTATCCAGAGTATATTTTTAAAAACTCTTATAACTCAACAACAAAAAAGCAATCAACCAAATTTTAAAATGGGCAAAGAATTTGAATAGATGTTTTTCCAAATAAGATATACAAATGACCAACAAGTGCATGAAGAGATGCTCCACATCATTCGTCATTAGGGAAATGCAAATCAAAGCCACCATGATATATCACTTTATATCCACTAGGATGGCTGTAGCAAAAAATAAATAAATAAAAACTGTGGGTGATGATGTGGGGAAATTGGAACCCTCACCTTTTTCTGGTGGAGGTGTAAAATGGTTCAGCCATGGCAGGAAATAGTTTGGCAGTTCCTCAAAAGTCTAAACATAGAATTATCACGTGAACCAACAATTCCACTCCTACGCATATACCTAAAATAAGCAGATATACTTGTACACAAACAGCAGCACTATTCACGGTAGCAAAAAGGTGGAAACAACAACCCAGATGTCCATGGACAGATGAATGAATAAACAAACCGGGGTATATGCATACAGTGGAATATTCTTAGCCATTAAAAGGAATGAAGTACTGATACCTGCTACCACATGGATGAATCTTGGACACGTTATGCTAAGTGAAAGAAGCCAGACACAAAAAGGCCACATATTGCATGATTCCATTTATGCAAAACACCCAGAACAGGTAAATCTATAGAGACAGAGTAGATCTGCATTTGCCAGGAGCTGGAGAGGGGTGGGGCGGGGGTGGGTGGAGGGATTGGGGAATAACTGCTTAACGGATACATGGTTTTACTGTTGGGTGATGAAAATGTTTCAGAACTAGAGAGAGGCGGTGGTTGCACAACACTGTGAATGAACTGAATGCCGCTGAATCGTTCACTCTAAAATGTTTAATTTAATGTTATGTTAATTTCACCTCAATGAAAAGCATAATAAAGCATTCTAATTTAGGCATTTTATTATCAATAAGAAATAACCTAGTAACACAGCTTTGTCAAGACACTGTAATCTGACATGCTCTACCATGACAATATCGCTTCTATTTCTGTTTTCTTTAATTCTCAACCAAGTGTTCACCATTGTGTATCACATAAAAATCCATAGATTTTGGTGGGAAGGAGGGAGACGCAAGAGGGAAGAGACATGGCGATATACGTATATGCATAGCTGATGCACTTTGTTATGAAGCAGAAACTAACACACCTTTGTAAAGCAATTATACTCCAATAAAGATGTTAAAAAAGAAAATAGAAAAAATAAAAAGGAGTTGAAAGAGGTTAGCTCTTGGTAACAAAAATGTGTAGTAAATAAATCAAAGGATTGTTATTCATTAAAAAAATGCATAGATTTTTAGGTAGGTATGTACTTATACAGTTCATTGTGCTTCCTTTTCTATCAGCTGGCTTATTTTGAAGGGGACATAACTCTTGATTTCTTTAGTTCAATTATCAATCCTGTTTAACCAAGTCTCAAAGATACCTATACGGTCTTATTTCCTTCCACATGTTAACATCTCAAGCTCACTTTATTTATCACCATGCCACTATGTTAGTGTTTCCCAAAAGTGAAATCTGTGGACCATTTGCATCAGAATCACCTAGCCCCAAATCCAGACCTACTTAATCACACTATCTGGGGGGTGACCCCAGGAATCTGCATTTTTATTAAGCACCACTGCCAGATGCTTTTGTGTGTAGATACTTGGACCATTAGTTTTGTTCTCGATTTACCTTTAATAACTAATTTACTAATTCATTCAAACAAACATTTACTGAGTGCCCACGAGGGCACTATGCGAGATACTACAGTGAGAAAAGAAATGGAAACCACAGTTTGCAAAAAAACAAAAAACAACCTGCGTTGTGATTTGCAAAATAGATTAACTATGCCAGAATATCGTGTGTAACATAAACTATCTAACTTCAAATTATTTTAACACCTGCTTATTCGGACCCATATATCCCAATATAAGACCACAGTAACAATAACTCCACATGGACTTATGTGTTCCACAGACCACGGACAGTTCTAGCAACTTTCCAGATTTACAAATTTTGTCAATCCCTGACCTAAACCACCCTATGACTAATTCCAGCCCTCCAAACTCTACAAGTACCCTTCCCTAACTTCCCCCTTTGGACACCCTACCGAGACTCCAGAAAAGGTTGTTTTCCTTGCTCTGCAATTGCAGTAGACTCAGCTTGTATAAGCAGCAAGTTTCCCTGGTGCACTTTCTGTGGGACTTCAACAGCAGGTACAGATATAAAAGTTATTTTGCTCTATGAATGACTGTTTACCTACCTTACTGTTATTTTGCATTCTGTTGTATGTGACGCTATTCCTAGAATCTAAGTGTATAATGTTTCTGACATTTTCCTCTTTTTCTTTTTTTTAAATTTATTGAGGTTTGTTTTGTGGCCTAGCATGTGATCTATCCTGGAGAATATTTCATGTGCATTTGTAAAGAATGTGTATTCTACTCTTTGGGGATGGAAAGTTCTGTAGGTATTAAGTCCATCTGATCTAATGTGTCATTTAAGGCCAGTGTTTCTTTATTGATTTTCTGTCTGGATGATCTATCCATTGATGTAAGTGGGGTATTAAAGTCCCCTACTATTATTGTATTACTGTCAGTTTCTCCCTTCGTGCCTGTTAATATTTTCTTTAGATATTTAGGTGCTTCTGTGTTAGGTGTGTATATGTTTATGAGTGTTACACCCTCTTCTTGGGTTGACCCCTTTATCATTATTGCAGTGCCCTTCTTTGTCTTTTGTTATAGACTTTGTTTTAAAATCAATTTTATCTGATGTGAGTATTGCTACCTCGGCTTTCTTTTAGTTTCTGTTTGTGTGGAATATCTTTCCATCCCTTCACTTTCAATCTCTCTGTGTCTTTCACTCTGAAGTGAGTCTCTTGTAGGCCATGTATAGATGAGTCTTGTTTTTTTAATCCATTCAGCCACTCTGTCTTTTGATTGGGGCGTTCAGTACATTTACATTTAAAGTGATTACTGATAGGTACATACTTAATGCCATTTTGTTACTTGCTTTCTGTTTGTTTCCGTGGTTCTTTTCTGTTCTTTTCTTCTTTTGGTCTCTTCCCTTGTAGTTTGATGATTTTCTTTAGTGTTATGTTTAGGTTCCTCTTTTGCTTTTTGTGTATCTATTGTAGGTTTTTGGTTTATTGTTACCATGAGATAGATAGATGGATAGGTAGGTAGATAGATAAATTTGTTTTAAGATGATAGTTGTTTAAGACATTCTAAAAGCTCTATATTTTTCATCTCCCCCCACCCCATTTTACATTTTTGATGTCATATTTTACATCTTTTTGTGTCTCTCTTAACTATTTATCGTAACTATAGTTGATTTTACAACTTTTAACCTTGATAGTAGCTTTTAAGTTGTTGATCCACTGCCTTTACTATAAATTTGCCTTTACCAGTGAGATTTTTTTTTCCTTCATATATTTTCTTATTTCTTGTTATGGCCTTTCCTTTTTCACTTAAAGATGGCCCTTTAACATTTCTTATAAGGTCAGTTTAGTGGTGATGGACTGTTTTCTTGTTTGCTGGCCTAGGAAACTCTTTATCTCTCCTTCAGTTCTGAATGATAACCTTGTTGGGTAGAGTATCCTTGGTTGTAGATTTTTTCCTTTCAGCACTTTAAATATATCATGCTACTCCCTTCTGGCCTACAAAAGTTTCTGCTGAAAAAATCTTATGGGAGTTCCCTTGTATGTGACTCTTTGCTTTTCTCTTGCTTTCTTAAAATTTTCTCTTTAACTTGTGCCATTTTAATTATGATATGTCCTGATGTGGACCTCTTTGTCCTCAATTTGTTTGGGACTCTCTGTGCTTTCTGGACCTGAATATCTGCTTCTTTCCACAGGTTTGGGAATTTTTTAGCCATTATTTAATCAGATACATTTTCTGCCACCCTCTTTCTTTCTTCTCCTTCTGGGACCCCTATAATGCGAATGTTAGTGTGCTTGATGTTGTCCTAGAGGTCCCTTAAACTATCCTTGTTTTTTTAAATTCTTTTTTCTCTTCTGATTGGGTGATTTCCACTATTCTGTGTTATGCATTCTTCTATATCACCTAGTCTGCTGTTGATTCCCTCTAGTGCATTTTTCATTTCGGTTATTGTATTCTTCAGCTCTGATTGGTTCTTTTTTCTATTTTGTAATTCTTTGTTGACGTTATCACTGTGTTCCTCTATTCGTCTCTGGAGTTTGTTGAGCATTTTTATGACTGTTGCTTTGAACTCTTTATCAGGTAAATTACTCATTTTCCATTTCATTAGGGTTTTTTCCTGTGGTTTCATCTTGTTCTTTCATTTGGAACGTATTCCTCTGTCTTCTCATTTGGTTTGACTTTCTGTGTTTGTCTCTATGAATTAGGCAAAACAGTTACCTCTCCCAGTCTTAAAGGCATGTCCTTGTGTAGGAACGTCCCTTTGCAGATTGAATGTGCCAGTGGCTTTGATGGGAGGGCTGGACCTCAAGTGGGCACAGGACAAGGCTTCTCCTGGGGCATGTTGGGGGTCACCACCTTGGTGGGTGGGGCTGTAGCCAGAGCCTGGTGCTGACAGGGACTTCTCCTGGGGCCCACTGAGGGCTGCTCTATACCTTGGCAACAGTATAGGGGCAGTTATTTCAAGATTCAAGGTGCTGAAGCAACAACTCACAATCCCACAGTCTTAAGCCATTTGAAACCTCTCTGGATCCTGCGGCAACAAGGGCTGTGGTTTCTGAAATGGTGCCCGTGTGTCTCTTGATATTGATTTCGCCTCCTTCATCCTGTTCAGGATTTGGAGGATATGTTCAGTCAGAAGATTCCACCTTTTCTCAGCCTTGGACATTTTTCTTTCTATTATTTCTTTGATTATTTCTTCCCCTCTAGTTGGTTCTTTCCTCTGCCACCTTCAACACATACTTTCCTCATCACAGTCCAAGACGGCTGCTTTAACTTTCACCTCCCATTCCAGCCACAGAAAGGAGAAGAGGCATGCCCTCCCTTTAAGGACACTGCCTGGAAGTCTCACACACTAATTCCTCTTATATCCTATTGCCAGAAACTTAGGCCCATGATTATTCATAGCTGCAAGAGACGTTGGGAAATGTAGCCATTTCTTCCTCAATGTCCATGTGCCCAGCTAAAATGTGGAGGTTCTTACAGAGCACAGAGGAAAAGAAGTATCAGGAGACAACTAGCAGACCCTGCCACAAGGGCGTGTCTCCACTGTGATCTGTATCACCAGGAAATCTGTTACTGATAAAGTACTCAAAATTACTAATGACTTATTTCTAAAACCGGAGTAGATTCAAGATCATCTCTGTATTAACACTTTTTCTCTCTCCCTCATATTTTGATAAGTTTTCTTGAGAGGTACTGTTAAATTCCACAGTAGGGAATTGAGTAAAACACAGTCTTATCAATGCCTCGGTCTGCTGTGAATTACTGCTGCTAATAGTTGTGGCATGTTTTAGTCTTTCCCAACCTTTGTGGTTTTGTCAAATGTGAATATATTAATGAGAAAGTGTCATGCATTTATCTTAATGGCAATCATCTTGGCTTTCATGAAGGGAAAAAGGTTAAGAAATATTACACCAAATGAGCTCTAAAGTGCTAATCAGCTCTAAAACCTCTGCGATTCAGGGCATATAAAATCTACTGTGCGTGGACCCCTTGCAATAGAATCACGTGGGAAGCTTGTTAACAATACAGATTCTTAGGCCTGCCTCAAACCGATAGAATAAAAATCTCTGGGGATGAGGCCCAGAAATGTGCCAATTGCACAAGCTCTCCAGGTGATTCTTATGAACACAAAAGGTTCGGCACATTTCCCGGGTCTTGCAGAGAAAACCTTTGGCTAATACTTTTCATCATCTCCCACAAACTAACCCAGCTGTGTCTGGCTGCCAGGCTGAAGCATGCACAGCTTGAGTCGGAGGCTACTTGCTCTAGAGGATAATCAGTAATGGGTTTTACTAGCTGTTCCTCACAACAGCATGATGTTGAACTGCTACGGTCTGTAGCTGACACTGCTGACACTGACACTGCTATTCTTTGCAGCTTGGAATGTCAATGGAAAATTACACACAACTCTCGGAAAGGGTAACTATGTTGAATAAACTCATTTACTGCCCTCTCCATCTGTCTGTATTGGCACGGTGTCACAAAGTGTAATATACAAGCTTATAGTCTGTAGACCGTAAGAGATTTTTTTTTTTAGCTTCCATACATATGCTGATGTGTTTGGGGACTAATAGATCTACCAGAGCAGGAAGAAGAACTTACACTGCTGATGCTGTGGCATCCACAGCTATATGGGAAAAGAGGAACGAAGCATCTATTTTGTGCTCAAGGTTCACTACATGCTTCTGGTATACACGAGCTTACTTAGCTCTCCTCAACAGTCCTGTGAGATAAAACATCTCATTTTCCAGAGTGATTAAGTAACCTGTTTAAATTCACCTAGAAAGTACAATAAGAGGCTAAATGATACCTCCCCCCCGATCCCAGGGTTAATTAGCAAAATAGAAAAAAAGGGAAGCGTATGTTCTTGAGTCAGCAGGTTTCCATCACTGCATCATCTTCCAGCATTTTTATTTGAGCATCCCATCAGTAAAAACGTCTGAGTGCATCTCCCATGTGTATTTATTTATAAACATATACACTAAAAACCAGTTTGCTCTTCAAAGTCTCCTGGTTATCAGAACCACCTAGAGAGCTTTTTCAAGCACAGCCCATGGGGTCCCAACCCCAGAGCAGCAGAGATTCAGTAGGTTTGAGCTGGGACCCAAGGATTTCTATTTCTGACAGGTTTCCAGGTGACAGCGATGCTGCCTGTGCTGGACCTCACTTTCAATAGCATTGCTATAAACATATCCCCCAAATCAAGATTTAAAACACTAGAATACTATGGAATAAAATAGTAATTCTAATTAATATTTTTCCTGCACCCCAGGAGCGAAAGATCCCATTTTGCAAACCACGGCACTCATCTGAGCCACAGTGGCTTTCCTTGACAGAGAGGCAAGCTTGGTGGTACTTCATAAATCACAGAAATTTCCCAAGCCTCAGACATTGTGGATAAAGGATATAATAAAGGCACACATCAGATGGGCACAGCTCATGGTCCCACTAATATTCCCAGGTAGTGCTCAAGCACTCTGCCTTTCATTTTCAGCTAACTCTACTCCTATCATCTTTCCTCTGCTTTAATTTTTTTTTTCCTTTGTGATAACAGCCACCATTGCTTTTAGGTAATGCAATCTAGCTCTCCTGTTGTTCCTTTTATGGAAATTCTAGCCACTGCAAGTACATGTGGTACTTGATATCCACAAAGCAAAAATGTTCCGAGTGAAGGATGCTTTGATTGAACTTTAATTTTGCTGTTACTTTGAAGTCCTGGGCTACGGGTATGCAATACGCTGTTCAGCAGGGTTACATTCAGGTGTACTTGGAAGGGAATTTTTCCCTGCTTACATCTGATGTAGATTTCCAAAGTGCTTTTGTAGATTTCTTTAGTGCTTTTGCTGTCTGGTAAAAAATAGGGCAGGTTTCTTTTCAGTAAATAAAACGAATTCCAGCACTTTGGAAGAGGAGAGAGGAGGTATTTGCAAAGACTTGGTGCACAAATTTAAATCTAAAGGATCCTATAGCAGTAGGCTATAGTAGCCATAGCAATAGGCTATAATTATAAATAAAATATTACATAATTAATAATATAAAATAATATTGGATAATATAACAATAGGCTCTGCTATAATAAGAAAAAAAGGAGAGGGTTAGTATAGCCATTGCTTCACTGAGAGAGGAAAAGAAGCATCTTTTGACATTTTAAGATAAAGCAAAGTGAAAGCATAGCTTATTAGTAAAGACAAAGTGCCTTCTACCAGAGAGAACCCCAGGATTTCCTGTGACCAAATCTGAGCAATAGAGCAAATGTCATGTACTGGGCGGTGCTTTTCAAAAAAGCCATTTATACTGTACAGGAAAACTGCTGTGAAGCATGCTCTGGCTTTTGTTAAGCAATGTCTCGATTTAAAGCCAGATTCCAGAGGGCTGATTTTTTTTTTTTTTTTTTTTTTTTTTTTTTTTTTGCGGTACGCGGGCCTCTCACTGTTGTGGCCTCTCCCGTTGCAGAGCACAGGCTCCGGACGCGCAGGCTCAGCGGCCATGGCTCACGGGCCCAGCTGCTCCGCGGCATGTGGGATCTTCCCGAACCGGGGCACGAACCCGTGTCCCCTGCATTGGCAGGCGGACTCTCAACCACTGCACCACCAGGGAAGCCCCAGGGGACTGATTCTTAATGGTCAATGAAGTAGCTCATACTTATTTCCTTGTCCCCCAGCTATTTGTTTCCTAATTTCCCACCCACATTAATCTCAGATAAATGGTGCTTCTTGCATGAGTGAAGCCCCTTGCTTGCTGAGAACTCAAGGTAATGGAACCAGCAGCCAATGCTAAGGGCAGCATCTGGCGCTACTAAATAGAATTATCCCGACCCCCATTTCTTACAGAAAAACTTCCACCTTTTCCCTCTTGGCCCTTGCCTCATTCCTGCCTCGGGAAGAAAACAGGTCAAATGGGAAAAAAGAGCCACTGGGCACAGGTACCATCAGAAACACAGACACTTAAGGGCTTTTCTGAGCCCTCAAATGCCCTGAATTCCCCCAATAAATTTTAAAAGCTAAGAAGCCAGAAGAAGAGGGAGGGGGGAGGGGGAGGGGGAGGGGGAGGGGGAGGGGGAGGGGAGGGGAGGGGGAGGGGGAGGGGAGGGGAGGAGAGGGGAGGGGAGGGGAGGAGAGGGGAGGGGAGGGGAGGAGAGGGGAGGGGAGGGGGAGGGGAGGGGGAGGGGAGGGGAGAGGAGGGGGAGGGGAGGGGGAGGGGAGGGGAGGGGAGGGGGGAGGGGAGGGGGAGGGGAGGGGGAGGGGAAGGGGAGGGGAGGAGGAGGAGAAGAAGCACTGTTGCATATTATGTTCTTCAGAAGATGTTTATTTGAGCCCAGCAAGGTCTCCAGCAATGTAGGTATACTGGCCTCGGAATCAGCAGTCCTGGGCAGTGTCCCACCTTTCCCACCTACTAGATATGCCCTTCTGGGCAAGTCAACTCAATTAGCCTGAGTATTAGTTTCCTCATCTAGAAAATGCAAAGAACACCTCCTGAAATCTAGCTGTGGCAGACTAAAGATGGTCACATACGTTTCGATACCTGTCCTATTGAGAGGTGGGGACCTGGTCCCCTGTCCTTGAATTGAGCAACTACTTTGATGGATAGGATACGGCAGAAGTGACTGTTCCATCTGAGCCTATGTCTTAGTCTTCTGGACGCTTCCATATTCTGACTGTTCCATCTGAGCCTATGTCTTAGTCTTCTGGAAGCTTCCATATTCTAACTCCTGGAATACTCACTTGGGAGCCCTGAGCCACCATATACAAAGTCTAGCTACCCAACAGCATAGAGAAGACAGCTAAGGGACTCAGATGAGTCCTCCTCTCCAGCCTTCCTCATCAAGACACAGTCACATGGGTAAAGCCAGCTAGGACCCTCTGGTCCACCCAGCCACCATCCACATGCCAGCAAGTGACCCAGGCAATGCCACATGGAACAGAAGGATTGCCCCGCCGAGTGCTGCCCAAATTTCTAGCCCACTGTAAAAAATTAATAAACAAACCTCAATTAAATAAAGTCAGGAGACCAGAAGGGAGAGCTGTCACACCCCGTGATGATAGCAGAGCCCAACAGGAAGAAGAAAGACTCCTCTTCTTTCCTGGCAAGGACTCAGCCTTGGACTCTTTGTTTACTGTAGCCCTCCCAAGTTCCTTTTCTCTGCTATACAAGTGGTCTCCTTCCCGTGCCTTATTGGGACTTGCACGTGGCTTGTCGTGGTCACAGACACCAAACTGCAATCCTCTGCTTATCCAGAATAAACCCATCTTTGCTGGAGAAATATCTGGCAGTCTATTTGTTTTAGGTCAACACCACAAAATCATGAGACATGTTTATTATACAATAATAGATAATCAGGACATCAGCTAAAAAAGATGACTATGATGATCAAAAAGAAATTGTAAATGCAAAAGGACTTGCAGACTACAAAGCAACATGTTTTGTCAATATTAAAGAACAGATAGTCTCTGAACACAGGTGTTTACAATGATTAATTTTTGTGACATTTGCCATTACTGTTTAGGGATGCAAAGTCACTTGCCATCAGGAATCTGTGATAGAAATGAACAGAAATACATTCAACTTCTAGTTCTTTACTGTGATGGGCTCCAGGGCTTTGTGAGTAAGGGATATTAATGTTATCTCCAGCTGGGAAAGAGTATGTCATCAGGTTTGAAGTTATTTATTTCATTAAGGAATTTGGGGAAATGATTTCTTTTCCTATGACTCTATTCACCTGAGAGTATTTTGAAGCAGTAATCTCAGTTAACCAGAATATTCAAAGAACATGGTACTCTAATTACCTGAAAATTTCATCAGTGCTTCTTGTTGATCTTTCTAAAATGCTATAATAACTTTGTTTAAGTATGTTGTTCTGGAAATCCAAACTCCTGAAAAAATTGTGAAAAGTTAATTTATTAAAAAGTTAGTTTATAAGTTGAGTGTTTGAAACTTAGAATGCATTTTCCCATTGAAATAATGCTATAAATGATAAGATTCCAAGACTCAGAGCTAACAGAATTCCAAATGTGCTACAATACTGCATAATTATACATTTTAAGGTTTAAAACAATTCCTACAACAATTCCATGCTGTGAACCTTTTTTTTGTAAAGCCGCAGAAGATATACTCAACCTGATCAAACCCTTTTCAGTCAGATCTAGGGAGCTCCCCAGGACATCAGAGCCCAGTAGGATGGCAGTCTTACAAGGGCAGAGGCTGCGTCCCTGTTCTCTGTGTGTGTCCAGGTCTCAGCACAGTGCTTAGTCCTCAATTGCTTGCTGTCATCCCCGAAGCAGCACAGCACAGTGACTAAGACGTGCTTCAAGTCAGAAGAGACCTGGCTTTGATTCTGCCCTGCTTCTTGCTAGTGGCAACTGTGGGCAAAGCTTAGCATCTCTGAGCCTCAGTTCTTCAACAATAAAATAAGAATCAAGAGTACCTACCACATGGAGCTCCTACAAAACTTCAGTGGAACATTTTATGTAAAGACATGGTATCATGCCTGATACACAGTTAGGGCTCAAAACGTGGCAGCAATCGTTATTACGGTTACTGAACCCAGACTTATTCCATGTGTGGCTCCCAGAGCATCTACTGCCCAATTCGGCAGTTCTGGGGTGTGCGGGGGCGGGGAGGAGGATGTACAAAGAGAATTTGTGACAATTTGTATTTCTTCTTACCCCCAAGATATTGGAGATAAATTAAGCTTTACTTATATTTAACATATGGATTAATAGTACTACATGTATGTCAGTTATAAGTAAATATGTTGACAGTGCATGCTCATTTTTTTTTTTTTTTTTACTGTTAGGGCTGCGTACATCAAAACATTTGGAGAGCATTGACCTAATTCTTCAAATAAGTCACTGGATCTGAAGCGGGGCAGGTAAGTCACTGGATCTGAAGCGGGGCAAATAAGTCATTGGATCTGAAGCGGGGCAGATAAGTCACTGGACCTGAAGCCGGGCAGAGGTGGACATTTGCCTCAAAGAAGAAGCCCAGCCGTGAGCAGAGGGAGCTGAATGTCCTTGATGACAAGAAAGATCTTGAGTCTCTATCTTCCAGCCTCCAGCGAAGACAAAGGGCCTGCCTCCTTAACGAAGGGAATGACCTTGGAGGAGTAGGAGAGGGAGGGAGAGGAAGAGAGGAAGGGAAGAACTCTAACAGCCAACCAGCCAGCCGGGCAAAGCATAAGTGACAAAGTTAGCCAGCGAGTGGGCTTGGGGTCCCTTTGGTCCGAGCATCTCACAAAATGGGAGGAAGCAGAGTTTCCACGGAGATGCTGACAGCAGGGTGAACAAAGTGAAGGGAAGAAATGAGGTCAAAAAGGTGGTTCGGAAAGCAATCTCCTCCACCGGAGATAAGGGCCCTCTACTGGTGCCGTGGGGAAGGGGGAAAGGAAGGAGAAGCAGAAGTAGAGGGTCAGCGTCTGTCCCTATAGGGTGGTGAGTGAGTCCAGGGCTGGGGCACCATCTGTGATTAGAGACGTGTGTAAGACAGACAGACATAACTCAATTTGGAGCATCAGTTTTTATGGTGTAGAAGCATGACTGTATCAGATCCTCATGATATACCCTGGAAATGTTTCCCACCCACCCACCCTGCCAAATTTTATGAGGCAATACTGTAGGGAATGTAGAATTCTGGACCAGGGAGTCAAGAAAACTGTGTTCTTGTTTCAGCTTTTCTGTTATTCAGCTACGTCCTTGTGTAGGCACCTAGCTTCTGAATTCATTTTGTCATCTGCAGAACAAGAGAGCTAATTTACATGATCTCTAGATTCCCTTCCAGCCCTGTGATTATGAATTTCAGGATTCTGAAAGGGGCATATTCTCTGAGGAATTGCCTCTTATGCCTACACATTGAGGGCAGAGAAAAGCTATAGTTTATTAAGGGTGTCTGGTTATTTGCATTATCAATCAATGCTTGACTAGGTGGTTCCCATTCTAGAGTCTTCTTTAATGTCTTTACTCTGAAATTACTTGACTATGTTTCTGCTCCTATGAGCTGCTCACATAATGAAGGCAGCTCATGGCATTAACTCAGAGCTTCTTGGTACGGATTAAAGTGATCTAACTAAGAGAGAAAGTGGGAGAGAGATTGTATTATTAGCTCATAAGAAGCTATGGCTAAAATAATCAGATGCTTCCCAAATACACTGAAATCAAAATAACTACTGACCAAACTGTATAAAATAAGATAAATTCACCACTCCACAATACAGCAGATCAGCACTCTCCTTTTTTCTTGTCTCTTCCATTGTCCCCAGAATCCATATAATCATTTTTAAAGTGTACTAGTATTCAAACAACAAATGAGAAATGAATGGAAATCAAGAGGACACATCTCTGAATTGTCAGATTCCACTAAGTAGAAAATTGGTTGGAGAGCAAGCAGGGAAGAAAGGAGAGCCTGGTCTCCAGAATGGAGGAGACAGTGGCTGTTAAGAATATGTCCACTATAAGAAAAGGGAACCCTCTTGCACTGTTGGTGGGAATGTAAATTGATACAGCCACTGTGGAGAACAGTATGGAGATTCCTTAAAAAACTACAAATAGAACTACCATATAACCCAGCAATCCCACTACTGGGCATATACCCTAAGAAAACCATAATTCAAAAAGAGTCATGCACCAAAATGTTCATTGCAGCTCTATTTACAATAGCCCGGAGATGGAAACAACCTAAGTGTCCATCATCAAATGAATGGATAAAGAAGATGTGGCACATATATACAATGGAATATTACTCAGCCATAAAAAGAAACGAAATTGAGCTATTTGTAATGAGGTGGATAGACCTAGAGTCTGTCATACAGAGTGAAGTAAGTCAGAAAGAGAAAGACAAATACCGTATGCTAACACATATATATGGAATTTAAGGGAAAAAATGTCATGAAGAACCTAGGAGTAAGACAGGAATAAAGACACAGACCTACTAGAGAATGGACTTGAGGATATGGGGAGGGGGAACAGTAAGCTGTGACAAAGCGAGAGAGAGGCATGGACATATATACACTACCAAACATAAGGTAGATAGCTAGTGGGAAGCAGCTGCATAGCACAGGGAGATCAGCTCAGTGCTTTGTGACCGCCTGGAGGGGTGGGATGGAGGGGGAGACGCAAGAGGGAAGAGATATGGGTACATATGTATATGTATAACTGATTCACTTTGTTATAAAGCAGAAACTAACACACCATTGTAAAGCAATTATACTCCAATAAAGATGTAAAAATAAATAAATAAATAAAATAAAACTCAAAAAAAAAAAAAAGAATATGTCCACTATAAAGTAGGGGGAGAGATTTGGATGTTTCCATTTCCCCCATGGGACTCTGCCTTCTTCAATCTACAGACCACCCCCACCCCAGGTTGAGACTCAGTGGATGATCAGATCTGTTCTCTTGGTCAGTTCATGATGCTATAACAAATTACTATGGACTGAGTGGCTTAAACAACAAACGTTTCTCACAGTTCTGGAGACTGGGAAGTACAAGATGAAGGTGCCAGCAGATCCAGTGTCTGGTGAAAGCCCTCTTCCTGATTTGCAGATGGCCTTTTTCTCCTTGTATCCTCACATGGTGGATGCCAGAGAGAGAGAAAGCTCTTTTGTCTCTTCTTATACGGGCACTAATCCCATTCATGGGGGCTCCACCTGCAGGACCTAATTACCTCTTAAAGACTCCACCTCCTAATACCATTACATCAGGGGTTAGGATTTCAACATATGAATTTGAGGGAGACAAAAACATTCAATCCATAATACCTGTCCCACTAAGGGTGTATTCAAGAAATAAGTGTATTCTCATCTTAAATTTAAAAGGAATCTGGGGGGAAAGAAAAGCATATTTGATATCTTGCTTGCTAGCTCAGTTTTTAAAAGAAAAAAAAAATCTAAGTGGAAAACTGCCAGAAATGTTAGAAAATGTTTAAAAAGATACTCTTTGAGAGTTTCTGTTATTGCAAAAAAACAAATTAAAAAAAAAAGAAACTTTTATATAGTGTTTTACTCTGCTAGGCAGCAGTGCAAACATAAGGAATCTGCATACATTACTTCTCTACAAAGTAAGCTGGAATTGAAGAGGAATTAGGTCTATAGATTTCCTCAGAAACCTTAAAAGGAGAGCTAAGAACATACTGTATTTTGCTGGGTTGACAGATTATACCAGTTTACCAATCATTTCAAGTGCAGCCACATTATCAGTCTCCAAAGCAGTCTCGTTGATTCCCAGGATGGCAACCTTCCCTCCTAGCAATTTACAGCAGGCTGATATCAGCCTCCTACTCCAAGGCAAGTCTTCTCAGAAGGGCCCAGCAATCAGAGAAACTGTGGTCAGCCACACCCTCACCCCACCCAAAACATCAGGGCCTTTATTTTACTCCAGGATTCGGCAACAGCAAGCATCTGCAAGGCTGGGCTGGTTAGAGGTGCTCTGAGTTCCTGGACTTGAATTGGAATAATCATCATCCAGTTAAAGGGGATTACATAATACCAGGGCTCTGTGAACTTTCTGTTAAAACTAGTGAAAGGTGTATACTTTGACTTGAACAAAGCACACTACTGTATGAAGGTATAAAGGGATTATTAAATATGTGTTTATTTATATGGAGAACAAGGATAGTGTCTTTGCAAATATTAAACAGATGCATTTGAATTTTCCCCTTACCCCTATTCCTTGGGACCTATTCCCTAGCCCTGTTCCACCTGTGGACCAGAGTGTCTTCTGACCTATCCTCCAGTTCGTCAGTTATTTGTCTATTCTGATGTTAAAGCAGTTCACTGAATTCTTAATTTCAATTATAGTATTTTTGAGAGTTCTAGAATTTTTCTTTTTTTTTTCCAAATCTGCTGTGTCACTTTGTATAGTTTTACAAAAGTGTAATTTTCCTGCTGGAACGTTCCAGTTTGGCTTTTAGGCCCTTGAACACAGCAAGCATAGCTGTTTTATAGTCTATATCTGATAACTCCCATACCTAAAGCCTCAGTAAGTCTGTTTCCCTTGTCTGTTGTTTCTGCTGATTGTGGTTTATGGGTGTCTTATCTCCTTGTGTGCTCTGTCATCTTTGATTGTGGACTGGACTTTGTATATGAAAGAATTATTTACAAAAATGATTTGAGATCTGTTATCTTCCTCATAAGAGGATTGTTAATTGTATTTTATTTTATGTTATTTACTTATTTTGCCAGGTGTCTAGGGACACGAGCCATCCAGAATCACCTTCATTTCAGTTCAGGGCTTGAGATTTTAGGGACAACTAAAATCAGGGCTTCTCAAACTTTAATGTCCACACATACCACCTGTGGATCTTGTTAAAGTGAAGATTCTGATTTAGTAGAATTTGGGCAAGCCTTGAGACTCCACAATTTAAAAAGAAAACCCAGGGCTTCCCTGGTGGCGCAGTGGTTGGGAGTCCACCTGCTGATGCAGGGGACGCGGGTTCGTGCCCCGATCCGGGAGGATCCCGCATGCCGCGGAGCGGCTGGGCCCGTGAGCCATGGCCGCTGGGCCTGCACGTCTGGAGCCTGTGTTCCACGGCGGGAGGGGCCACGGCAGTGAGAGGCCTTCATACCACAAAAAAAAATTTTTTAAATAAAAAAAAAGAAAAAGAAAACCCAGGTGATGTCAGCGTGATGGTTAATTTTAAGTGTTGACTGGCCACAAGGTACCCAGATTACATAATTTCTGGATGTGCCTATGAGGGTTTTCTGGATGAGATTAGCATTTGAATCCGTGGACTCAGTAAAGTAGATGGCCCTCCCCAGTATGCGTGGTCATCATACAATCCGTTGAGGGCCTAAATAGAACAAAATGTGGAGGAAGGAGGAATTCACCGTTTTTTTCCTGCCTGATTGCTTGAGCTGGGACATTGACCTTTTCCTGCACTCAGCACTCCTGGTTCTAGTGCCTTCAGACCCAGTCTGGAATCTACAACATTGGCTTCCCTGGTTCAGGCCTTGGGACTTGGACTGAATTACACCACCAACTTTGCTGGGTCTCAAGCTTACAGACAGCAGATTGCAGGACTTCTCAGCCTCCATAATTGCATGAGCCAATTTCATATAATACATCTCTTCCTATATACATATATCCTACTGGTTCTGTTTCTCTGGGGAAGCCGGACTAATCCAGTGCCGATGGTCCATGGGCCACACTTGAAGAAACAGGACTTAGATGATCTGAAGCAGGCTTGCAGTTCTTCTCAATGCTAGTTTTTTCCAGTTCATCCTAATGTGTGTGTTTTCCACTTGATCTATGCTTCCAGTAATTCTAAAAGTTTACCTGTAGATTCTGATGGGTTTTTCTCACAAAAACAATCATGTAGTCTGAAATAATGACAATTTTATTTTTCTTTTTAAATTCTTATACCCTTTATTTGTCTTTCTAGCCTTATTGCACTGGCTAGGACCTCTGGTATCAAAAACAGTGATCATAGCAGGCATTCATGCCTCATGTCCCATCTCAAGAAGACAGCATTCAATAATTCACTGTTGTTCTGGTCACTGTAAGATTTTGTACATACACTTCATTGGATCAAGAAACTTTTCTTCTACTTCGCTAAGAGGTTATTTTTTTTAAATAATAAATGGGTATTTAAGTTTTATCAAATGCTTTTTTGTATATGTCTTTACATTTATACATTGTTGTGGTACTTCTGGTTTTATATTCTGAATTATATTGGTTTATTTTCACATGTTAAACTAACCTTGAATTCCTGGAATAAACCTAACTTGTCATAATATATTATCTTTCTATACAATGCTGGATTTGATTTACCAATATTTTGCTTAGGAATTTTATATCTATGTACATGATCAAGATTGGCCTATGATTTTCCATTTAACATTCTTTTCAGTTTTGATAACATATAAAGCCTGTCTCTACAGAGAAACAGAACCAATAGGAGATGGATATATATATATATATATATATATATATATATATACACACATACATACATGTGGATATATATGGATACAGAGATATATATGTACATATATATCCATCTCCTATTGGTTCTATATATACAGCCGATAGATATATAGATGTGTATATATCCATATATGTGTGTGCATATATATCTATATATAGATACATATCTCCTATTGGTTCTATTTCTCTTGATGTCATATTTTCATTAATATTTAGTTCAAAATATTTTCTAATTTTTATGTTGATCTCTTCTTTGACTCACGGACTACTTAGAAATTTATTATCCAATTCCAATATTTAGGGATTTCTCATTATCTTTTTGTTATTTAAGCTTAGTTTCATTGTCACTAGAGAATATACTCTGTATTAATTCAATAATTGACGTTTGTTAAATCTTGCTTTTTGCTCCAGCATATGGTCAGTTTTGGTAAATGTCCCATGTACACTTGAATGAGTAATTTGAAGTTACTTGGGACACTCATTGTTCTATACATGTCAGTTAGGTTAAGTTCATTGTGTTGTTTAAACTTTCTGCTTGCTCTGTCATTTACTGAGAGAGGTGTATCGAAATCTCCACCTCAGATAAGCCATGTGAGATGGAAAGTAAGGTCCTGAGCGCTTGATGAACAAGCGAGAGACTGAGAAAAAGAGCTAGTGTCTACTTTTCATTAGAAATGAACAGAAATTTGGGGGAGCTGTGGGAAACCAGAGAAGATGAGAGGGAGATTCCTAAACTTCATGATGTAGAAGAGACAAAAGATTTGTAAAACAAGGGAATATCTAATTCTACTTGAAGAGGTTTTGAGTTTTTATAACTTAAACCCTTCTGTCTTTCCAAATCTTATGCTACCACTAAAACACATGGTGAGAGTAGTTTTGCTTTACTTGGTTTGTTTTGAGGAACTCAAGGAAAGAACAGAGTCCTCCGTTGGCTTGGCACAGTCAGAAGCAGCCCTTGCCTCTGTGTATGTGCCTCCCCAGAACTCTGGGAAATTCTGAGCACCTGCTGAGTGCCAGGCACTGCTAGGTGCATTAAGTGCATCCTCTCCTTGTACTGCAGCATAATCAAAGGGTTAGAAATGCAAGCGCAAGACCATTTATGAACTGAACTATGACAGTAGAAGGAGATGTGTGTGAGGGGTGATCACAAAAATGTCACTTGCCCCTTAACTTCCCACAACTGACAGAAGTTTGGGAGAGGACACTGTCTTCTGGAGGGAGTGGTATGAGGGTTCTGTCCATCTTATCCAGAGCTAAAAGGTAAAGTGACCCCAGTTGTCATCTGGATTACATGACCTTGCAGTATTGTTGTTAGGAGATAATGTTGGTAAAGCACTTGGCTCAATAGAGAGTCAACAGTCAATAGTTACCATTCAAGATGTCTCTGTATCTTTTTGTTTCCCAAACTTGGTGATGAGGAACCAGAGAAAAGGGCAGTGTCTTTTTCACTTAAGTGATACCTCCTATCACCATCACGTGCCCAGTGCCGTACTATGGATATAATAGATGCTAAGTAAATATGTTTGTTGTTGCCAGGTTCCCAGAGTTCCCTAAATGTGAATAGTTTCAAGGGCTGTGTTAGTTATCTACTGATGCAGAGCAAATTACCCAAATACAGATGGTCCCCGACTTACCATGTCTCCACTTAGGATTTTTTGACTTTACAATGATTCAAAAGCAATATGCATTCAGTAGAAACCACACTTGGAATTTTGGGTTTTGATCTTTTCCCAGGCTAGTGATATGCAGTACAAATACTCTCTTGAGATGCTGGGCAGGGCAGTAAGCCACAGCTCCCAGTCAACCACACGATCACAGGGTAACCCACACTTACAACCACTCTGTACCCAGATGACCATTCTGTTTTTCACTTTCAGTACAGTATTCCGTAAATTACATGAGATTTTCAGCACTCTTTATAAAATAAGCTTTGTGTTAGATGATTTTGCACAACTGTAGCTAATGTAAGTGTTCTGAGCACCTTTAAGGTAGGCTAGGCTAGGCTAAGCTATGATGTTTGGTAGGTTAGATGTATTAAACGCATTTTCAACTTACAATATTTTCAATTTACATGGGTTTTTCAGGACATAACTCCATCATAAGTTGAGGAAGATTTGAACACAGATGGCTTAAAACAACAGCTATTATCTGTTAAGGATTTAGGAGCAGCTAAGCCAGGTGGTTGGACTTGGGTCTCTCATGAGTGGCAGTCAAGATGTGAGCTAGGGCTGAAGTACAATCTGAAGCTTGGCTGAGGCTGGAGGTTCCGCATCTAAGGTAGCTCACTCCCGTGGCTGTTGGCAAGAGGCCTCAGTCCCTCCCCACCTTTCCACAGGGCGGCTCATGATGTGGCACCTGGCTTCTCTCAGATCCAAGAGGATGAGACTGAGGCAGAAGAAGCCACAATCTTTTAAAACCCAAGCTTAGAAGTCACATGCCCTCTCTTTCACATTATTCTCTTCATCAAAAGTGAGTCACTAAGTCTAGCCCACACTCAGAAAGAGGCCAGTCAGGCCCCACCTTTCTTTTTTTTTTTGCGGTACGCGGGCCTCTCACTGTTGTGGCCTCTCCCATTGCGGAGCACAGGCTTCGGACGCGCAGGCTCAGCGGCCATGGCTCACAGGCCCAGCCGCTCCGCGGCATGTGGGATCTTCCCGGACCAGGGCACGAACCCGCGTCCCCTGCATCGGCAGGCGGACTCTCAACCACTGCGCCACCAGGGAAGCCCCAGGCCCCACCTTTTGAAGGAAGTGCCAAATCACTTGTGGACATATTTAAAACCACCAAAGTATGACATCGTGTTTTGCAGATGGTGATGTGCTCAACACGTTTTTATTAAATAGATCCCAGGAACCTCCTTAGATTGTGACATAAAACCTTTGGAAATTCTCTTAGAATTTTTATCTCTGCCCCAAGAGATCAAACAACATTCAGGGCCCTTCTAGCTCGAAGATGTAATGTGTGGCCCCCTGAACAACATTCAAGCCACTATTCCTCGCAGAGATAATGCTTTTGGGCTGAATTCTCCCCATCACCTACCTGCTTGGTTCTAGGAAGAATTCTCTCTGTGGGACCCCTCTGTGTGCAGAGGTATGTTCCCTGACAACTGGTCGCCTGACTGACTGGAGACATCAACAGAGCGTGTCCTGTACAGCCAGGGAGTGATGCAAACCCAGAGAAGAGACACGATGCTTTCATAGCTCAGGGAAGGATGGCAATGGGCGTGCTGCAGCTGCTGAGTCAACAACAGTTATATGTACACATTATTCTTCTAACAATTAGACTTAATCTTGAAACATTTTTTCCCCTGCTTTGTTCCAAGAGGGATGTAAGGCTGCTTGATTTCTGTAAGTGATCCTTCCAGCTTGTCAAAAAATCCATTTCCTATTTTTAAGCATGGGCTTCCCTGGTGGCGCAGTGGTTGAGAGTCCGCCTGCCGACGCCGGGGTCACGGGTTCGTGCCCCGGTCCGGGAAGATCCCACATGCCGCGGAGCGGCTGGGCCCGTGAGCCATGGCCGCTGAGCCTGCGCGTCCGGAGCCTGTGCTCCGCAATGGGAGAGGCCACAACAGTGAAAGGCCCGCGTACCCCCCCCAAAAAAAAAAAAAAAAAGGTAAGACATTTTTGTTATTTTCTGTCTCATAGTAAAACTTTCTTAGGTTACCCCACATTCTATTTTTTATCAAATATTTAAGAAAAACAATTTGGAGAAATGCTGTACTTAGCAATATATGTTATAAATTGATAGAATTTCCCACTGCATTCTAAAAATACTGTTGCTGCTATTGCAGCTACTGGCTCTGGAGGATTTACCATGCAGTATTTTAAGAACTTTGTGTGTCATTCAAACCTTGAAAAAACTTAGGAGTCAGGCACTACTATTTTTCCCATTTTGCAGATGAGATTTGAAGCTTAGAGAGGTTAAGCAACTTGCTCACAGTTGCGCAGCTGTTCACTGGCAAAAAGTGAAGGTCTGAACTGGGCAGCTTTTCCCCAGAGCCTATGCTCTTCATAGCCACGTTGCAGTTACAAAGTGCAAGATCAAATACAGTGACTGAAGCCAATCAAGACTTGGCTATAGCTCTCCTTACGTTTGCTGCCTACACTTTGATACAGTTTTTTCTTGTAGGGAGAGACAAGGAAGAAAAAGAGAATGGATAAATGTCATTTCCCCCCCAAACAAAATGACATCTGAGAAGTTTCTATAGCTACTAGCTGGTAAAAGGAGTAGAAATGTCAAATAATACTAACAAGGTATATGACATGTTCTGGGTCTGGTTTCAGGCAGACATTTCCTCTCCTTATCCAGTCATGGGAAGAAAAAAGAGCAACTACTCCAAATCACATGTCTTGCTGCAAACAGATTTCTCAGATAACCTCTCTTTAAAACTAAACAACACCCAACATATTTCAGAGGGTAGAGTATCTGTAATGGAAATAAATAATCCACTCTCTGTAGTCTCAATTCTTACTGCACATCAGAATAACCTGAAAAGATTATTTTTTAACCCAAAGCCCATGTATCACCAAGAGGTTCTGATGCATTGGTCTGGGGTGGGACCCAGGCAGAGGGAGTTTTTAAAAGCTCTCCGGGTGAGTCTAAGTGCAGCCAGCACTGAGAATCACAGCAACCCAATGATGCTAACAGGCTTCCTTCCCACCTGTTGGCTCTGTCACTGACCAGCCACGTAACCCTGATGAAGTTATGTTCCTCGGCCTAAGCTTCCTTACCTCTAAAATGGGGATAACAAGAGGACTAATCCAATGTGGATTAATCGAGACAACACATGACACATCTAGAACAGGGTCTAGGACACAAAAACACTTTAATATTAGCTATTATGATGGTGATGGTGCCATTGATCTTTTTTGCCTGAGGTTGGGACTTCAACACGTTTCTCTATCCCAGAAAGCAGGGATAGTAACTTCAACCCAAGTAGGATGTCATAATCTTTACCAGGAGCTCCCTTAACATGAATAAACCTCTAGAACCGAATCTAATTTGTAGCTCATTGTGAGGTAATATTTAGGTCCCTAGAGGGGATGGGCAATCTCATAGCTGTAGTTCACAACATAAAGGAACTCACTCACCTGGGACTGAAGTGAATTTTCTCGGGAACTTCCCTGGGGTCTGTGACCACTTTCTGGTTGTCTCTAGAATTAATGGGATCATCAGGGATCCTAAATTTGGCCATCTGAATTTCAGAGTCACTCAGCTCAGCATGGGAGATTCTTGCATAACCCAATCTGTGGCAGAAACAAATGGTTTGTAAAGATATTATTATCATACAGAAATCTGATGAGATCTAGTATTATAGATAACACCTTCATTATTAAGCCAATTTCCCATTTCTAACTCTACTCTGTATATCACTAGAATTAACCTGATATATTACTCTAAATATTTATCACAATATTGCTTTTATGATATAAATGAATAAGGAATATGCACATAGGTTTAATTAACTAAACATACTTGGCAAACGTACTCCACTTTATTACACTAATGAATACTCTGTCTGTACAATCGCCTCTCACACAATTGTTTTGCTTCAATAGCAGGAATACTTCAGAATGACAGGAGCACAGGCCTAAATTCTTTCTTACCTTAAAAAGTCCAAATACCTCGTGCACATTTTCATTCACATTGGAACATCTAAAATAAAAGATTTTTAATGCCTGAAAAATTGCACAATTTTCATGTCTGAAAAAATTGTACATCGTGTTTTTGCTTACATCTTTTGGTTCTCCAGGAAATTCAAAGCATTTTGTAGATGTTATCTATCTGGATAGTTATCGAGAAGCTCACATGGAAAAATGGGAGAATCATAAGCAGCCAAGAATTCATTTTATTTTATTTATACTTTGCCTCTTAAAAAATGTCAGCTTCAGTCATTCACTTATTTAAAAAACAAATACATAGCCAGTCCCTATTACATGCAGGCATTGTTCAGGTACCGGGGATAAACAGTGAACAAAACGAAGGTCTTGCCCTCATAGAGCTTTCATCCTAGTTGGGGAGAACGAATTAAATATGTATATATGTATGGTGACCAGTACCCAAGTACTATGGGGGAACAAGCGGAGTACAGAGGACAGGGCATGCTAGGTGGCAGAGGCTGTTATTTTATAGTGGATGGTCAGAGCATAACTCTCTGACAAAGTGACATTTGAGCAAAAAGTTGAATGAAGTGAGAGAGCAAACCATACAGGTATTGGAGGAAGGGCGTTCTAGGGAACGGGAACAGCAAATGCAAAGGTCCTGGGGTAGAATGCGCTTGGCTTTTCTGAGAACCAACTCCACAATGACTGGAGTGGAGTGCATAGGGGAAACCTGAGTTTGCACGGGGGTGGGGGCAGCAGATGATGCAAAGCCTTCCTGACAGACTTGAGATTTTCTTCTGAGAATGAAATGGTAATCCAAGGAGTTTTGTGCAGAGTTGCAGTGGCTACTGTGTAGAGAACAGACTCCAGGGAAAGGGTCAAAGCAGAGAGAACAGTTAGGAGGCCACTGCAACAATTTAGGTAAAAGACGATGGGGGCTTGGGCCACAGTGGCAGTAGGAGGAACACTTAAAACCTGTAACTCCATACAAAATAGAGACAGAAACCCAGAGCTGGAACCAGCGGAGGCAGCAAATCTGCCCACCACAGCAGGTAAGAGAAGAGCTATGATGGCATCAGATGTGGGTCTGAGTTGTCTGACAGGTTAATGCATTTGTCTAAGCTCAGGTCCCAAATCTGTGCAGTTCCCTGTAATTCTATGTCACTGCCTCTAGTAAATCTAGGTTATTTATTTCCCAAATCTCTAAGATCAAACTTCTAACCCATTTCATAGACACAGCCTTCAAAAAGTCCTTGACGATAAGGAACCTGACAATCCAAATCTTCTACTAAAACAGGGACTCTCTCCTTGTTGTCCAGTAAATATTTATCAAGTGCCTACTGAGAGCAGGGCATTGAATTAGATGATCAAGGTTAAAGTTTATAGAATTGGTTTTGTGGACAGAAACTGAATAACAGTAGTCCTAACTTCATTAATTTTGGTATTTTCAAAATTACCTTCATGTCTGTTACAGACTAAACATCTGTGTTCCCTCCCCCCAAATTCATATGTTGTAGCCCTAACCCCTCTGCCCCAGTGTAGCCATATTTGGAGACAGAGCCTCTAAGAAAGTAATTAAGTTAAATGAGTTCATAAGGGTGGGTCCCTGATCCAATAGGATTAGTGTCCTTAAAGAACAGATATCACAGAGCATGCATGCTCTTTCCCTCTGTCTCCAGAACCATGAGAAAATTAGTTTCTGTTGTTAAAGCCACCCAGTCTATGGTATTTTGTTATGGCAGCCTAAGCAGACTATTATACCATCTCTGACAGTCATAGTTACTATATGTATGTGTGTATATATATATATATCTCCAAATATTTCTAAATATACACATATATTTGCCATCCCACTCTCCTAAGGAGAGACAAAGAAGGTCTTGGGCCACAAATGTACAAACAGAGCCCAGTGATCAACTATTATGGACACTGGTACTATAAATACCCCTGTCCCTTGGCAACTAACAATTTTTACATCTTGAATATATACCTTTTTCAGTCTATATCATAAACTGTCTTCTAGAAATTCTAATAACCCCATTAAAGCAACCACTTTAATATGAATTTAAATAGAAGCAGTGTTTTCAATCTGAGATATCATATACTTTACAAAACTAGCATGCTCCCTCCCACCTTAATGTTTTGGGAACACCAAAATAATAGTCAAGCTATCTGTCCTGCAGCCATATGGGCATGTGCTGGGTCTTTAGAGTTTCTGAGTTATTAGTGTAACCAGAATGAGCTTAGCATCTCAGGGGCCTCCCTGGCCACCTCAGTAAGCATATGAACCAATGAAATTATCCAGGAACCAGTTTACTAAGTAATATCCAAAGTCCTTCATAAGAGTCCACAAGACCTGCTCCATTCCCTCACTGCCCATACACTCCCCACTTACCTCCTTTACCTCCATCTCCATATACACACTCCTGCCCCACGAATACCACTTTTCTTCAAAAACATCAGCCCTCCTGCCTTTGGGCTTTTGCACTAGCTGGTCCCTCTACCTGGAAAGGTCTTCTCCCAGACAGCCACATGGGCCACTCCTTCAAATCTTAGCTCTAATGTCAATTTCTCATTAAGACCTACCCAAGCCCCTATTTACAACTGTATCCCATCTCCATATTCTGGATGTTCCTTATCCTGCTCAAGTTTTCCTCGCTATAGTTATCACCTCCTAAAATAAGACACAATGGAATTATTGACTCCATCATTCCAATCATTGTCTATCTTCCCTCAGCCAGTTGAGGGATGCTTCTCTGAATGTTCACTGCTATACCCCTGGTGGCTGACATACATTATGCTCCATCAATACTTGTTGAATGGCAAATGGGGTAAAGAACAGTAGAACCTAATGGTTTGCTTTCACCAGACTGTGACTCATAAGTGAACAAGGCATATCTCCAAAGGGAGAGAAGTTGACCCTGTGATTCTATATCATCTCCAGAAGGCAACCATTTCTTTCATCAATGCAGATCACAGATCTTAGAACAGAAGATTACCTAAGGGGTGATCAGTTCCACACCAGCTCCCCTCTTCAGGCAGGCAATGCCAAGATGTCTCTGGGTGATGAACTGCTCTGTATGGAGGAGGAAGTAAGGCCCAGAGAGGTCCCCCCTAGAAGGCCCCACTGTCCCACAGTTCCCAGCACTGCCCCAAGGAGGGTAGTTAGAGTTCTCAGGTCAAACAGCTCCAAACAGATTCTGTACTAACGGAATTTCAGGATGAGTTTCAGGGATGGTCGCCAGCATGTTGCATCCACTAAAGAACCCTGTAAGTGGAGGGGCCTGTGAATCCATCACTGTCAACAAGATCTGTCCCTCCTTACCTCTCTCACATCACCTCCCATCTCACTCTACTCCAGCCGTGCTGGCCTCCTCACTGTTATCAAAATATACCAAGCATGCCCTCCTAAAACTCTTGCACTTCCTCTTCCCTCTGCCTGAATGCTCTTCTCAGGATGTATGCAGGCGGACTCCCCCTCATTCAGGCTGCTGCCTGAACAGCACCCCATCAGAACAGCGACACTGCCCACCCTCGGTACTCCCCGTCCTTCTTACCTGGCTTTATTCATCCTTCTTATCACATTTATCACCACCTGGCATAGTCTATTCCTTACGTGCTTACTTTCTGTCTCTTTCCACTGGAGTGGAAGCTCCATGAGTCAAGGATTTTATTTTGTTCCTGTTATATCCCCAATGCCTAGAACAATGTCAATCATGTAATAGGTATTTAATAAATACTTGCTGAATAAATGATTGATTGATTAGTCCCTTTTTTGATATTAAACTGCTCTCTGCTCTGTTTAAAGCAACACTGCCTTCAAAACAGATTTACACAGCTACGTGTTTGAATTCTGAGATCTTTCAGCTATAGTATTTTTGAATTTTTACATATATATGGATAATATTAATTTTTTGATATGGGATGATAGGGGGTGATATTTTTTTAAAATATAATGTACATTGAGAGCTCATCACAATATAGTAGTGGCTCCAAAAAGGTAGTTACCTTACCCAAGATTACATGTTTAGAAGCTGGCAAAGCTGGAATTCAAGCCCATGGTCCATGCTGTTTCCACCATGGCATACAGTCAAAAATGGTGCCATTCCTGGGCTTCCCTGGTGGCGCAGTGGTTGAGAGTCCGCCTGCCAATGCAGGGGACACGGGTTCGTGCCCCAGTCCGGGAAGATCCCACATGCCGCGGAGCGGCTGGGCCCGTGAGCCATGGCCGCTGAGCCTGCGCGTCCGGAGCCTGTGCTCCGCAACGGGAGAGGCCACAGCAGTGACAGGCCCGCGTACCGCAAAAAAAAAAAAAAAAAATGGTGCCATTGCTAACATGTACTGACAGTTACATAATGATCAGGCTTAATAACTCACACAGTATCTTCTTTGTATAATTAAACTTAATTTGCTTAACCATTTACTCCTTCTTAACTCATTAGGCTATACATTGAAAAAAAAATGTTAAACTGGGTAACTAGTCAAATCAATGTCTATGAAAAGTAACACAATTAACTAATTGCTTCCAGAAAGTTTTTCCTTCCAGGATAGACCCAAAAGATCACAATAACAGTAGATTAAGAAAAACAACAATTCAAAAAAAAAAGGAAAAGAAAAAAAAACAAAAAACACCTATGCTTACTTGATCAGCCCTCGATACATAATATATTCACACCATCTGTCTTGATCTGTGCTGTCAATGTCCTAATAATGAAGAGAGAAGAGAATGTTTAAAGCATTAAAAACGGTGCTGTATTCTGAATTGCCAAGAAAATGCGTGAGCTACAGTAATAAATATGCCTTTCTTTTGTGCATGCTATTTTCTCTGCCTAATTCCTACTGATTTTTTAAGGTCAAAATCATTTATTCGTTCTATAGATATTTTTGGAGCACCTACCATATGCCCATCTAGCCCCAGTATGAGATGCTGGGAGTAAAACATGAAGGTGATCTAGAGAGAGAGTTAGGCAGCAATCACAACACGGTACTGGCTCCGCACAGTTTTCCAAGTCTCTCATCCCAAGCAGAACTGACTGCATGCTCATCGGTCATCCTGTGTAGTCCTTTATGCGCACCAGCTACACCACTCTGTATAGTTAATTGTTTAGATGTCTCCACTCTCCCCTTCCTGAGCAGAAAGACTCAATCACCTAGGCTCCCTGGTTCCCAGCATGAAGGCTGGCATTTGTCAGGAGCTCAGTCTGTTTGTTAAATTGAGTCACTGGCAACACACGTTTCAGAAGTAATCATGAGTCTATTTGACGTTGAAAGCTTGAGACTAGCGTTACTTTTCATCAGAAAATCAGAACATAAACATTTTTTTTCTATAATGTGTTGGCAAAATTCTAAATATGGAGCTTTTATACTAAAGAAATATTCATGTTCTTCTTTTAAAAAATATACCTGACTTTTGACTATGTTGACTAAATTTGACTATTAAAATTTAATTTAAAAAATATTTTTAGGGCTTCCCTGGTGGCGCAGTGGTTGAGAGTCCACCTGCCGATGCAGGGGACACGAGTTTGTGCCCCGGGAGGATCCCACACGCCGCGGAATGGCTGGGCCCATGAGCCATGGCCGCTGAGCCTGCACATCCGGAGCCTGTGCTCTGCAACAGGAGAGGCCACAACAGTGAGAGGCCCACGTACCACACACAAAAAAAAAGAATCCACTGCAAATCTTTTTTTTTTTTAACATCTTTATTGGAGTAAAATTGCTTTACAATGGTGTGCTACTTTCTGCTTTATAACCAAGTGAATCAGCTGTACATATACATATATCCTCATATCTCCTCCCTCTTGCATCTCCCTCCCACCCTCCCTATCCCACCCCTCCAGGTGGTCACAAAGCACCGAGCTGATCTCCCTGTGCTATGTGGCTGCTTCCCACTAGCTACCTATTTTACATTTGGTAGTATGTATAAGTCCATGCCACTCTCTCACTTCGTCCCAGCTTATCCTTCCCCCTCCCCATGTCCTCAAGTCCATTCTCTACATCTGCGTCTTTATTCCTGCCCTGCCCCTAGGTTCTTCAGAACCTTTTTTTTTTTTTTTAGATTCCATATATATGTGTTAGCATACGGTATTTGTTTTTCTCTTTCTGACTTACTTCACTCTGTATGACAGACTCTAGGTCCATCCACCTCACTACAAGTAAATCAACTTCCTTTCTTTTTATGGCTGAGTAATATTCCATTGTATATATGTGCCACATCTTCTTTATCCATTCATCTGTCGATGGACACTCAGGTTGCTTCCATGTCCTGGCTATTGTGAAGAGAGCTGCAATGAACATTTTGGTACATGACTCTTTTTGAATTATGGTTTTCTCAGGGTATATGCCCAGTAGTGGGATTGCTGGGTCATATGGTAGTTCTATTTTTAGTTTTTTAAGGAACCTTCATACTGTTCCCCATAGTGGCTGTATCCATTTACATTCCCACCAACGGTACAACAGGGTTCCCTTTTCTCCACACTCCCTCCAGCATTTATTGTTTGTAGGTTTTTTGATGATGGCCATTCTGACTGGTGTGAGGTGATATCTCATTGTACTTCTGATTTGCATTTCTCTAATGATTCGTGATGTTGAGCATTCTTTCATGTGTTTCTTGGCAATCTGTATACCTTCATTGGAGAAATGTCTATTTAGGTCTTCTGCCCATTTTTGGACTGGGCTGTTTTTTTTGATATTGAGCTGCATGAGCTGCTTGTAAATTTTGGAGATTAATCCTTTGTCAGTTGCTTCATTTGCAAATATTTTCTCCCATTCTGAGGGTTGTCTTTTGGTCTTGTTTATGGTTTCCTTTGCTGTGCAAAAGCTTTTAAGTTTCATTAGGTCCCATTTGTTTATTTTTATCTCCATTTCTCTAGGAGGTGGGTCAAAAAGGATCTTGCTGTGATTTATGTCATAGAGTCTTCTGCCTATGTTTTCCTCTAAGAGTTTTACAGTGTCTGTCCACTGCCAATCTTGACACAACTTTTGACTGTGACAGTGGAACCCAACAGAGTATTAAATAAAAATCAAATAGAATTCCTCTTACACACACACACACACACAAATTCTCTCTTATTAGGATACAATCAATTTTTTCTTAAATTTGCCAAATATCATCTTGTATAGTAGTCTTCTATACTTTATAGACCATATACTTACACATTTATCTAATGTGATTTGATACATACAGCCAGACATACATAATACAAACATGTAGCTACCACCTATTAAGTGCCTCCTACATGCAAGGCTTAGGGCTTTTCAGGCATTACTTTATTTTCATCCTCACAACAACCGTATGATACAATAGGTATTACTATCCCCTCTTTATAGATGTGGACATTGAGGCCCAGAAAGGTTAAATAACTTGCCTCAAGGTCACAAAGCTGGTAAATGTGGCACCAGGTAGGCTAGTGATGAGAGACTACATGGAGAGAGAGGTCCAGCCAACAACCAGCACCGAGGCCCCAGACCAGTGAGTGGGGGACATGTCAGACCTCCCCAGCCACAGCCACCAGCTGACTCCACGAATGAACGCAGGCAAGAACAGAAAACCACTCGGTAGACCCCCACAGTCATGAGGATATTGGACCATTGTTCTTTTTAAGCCACTAAGGTTTGTAGCTTACACAGTGATGCACTAATAAATAACTAATGCAACCCCTGTGATTCCACTCTCCAGATTTTCCTCTTACTCTTCTGACTTCTCCTTAATCTCTCTTCTGAGATAATCTCCCTCCTCTTCCCTCACCCATCACCCCCATGATAGCCACACTAAATGTGACTCTATCAGGAGTTTTCTTTGGTCTTCCTCTTGCAATCTCTAACTCCATAAGCAATATCATCCCCTTCCATGGTTTTAATGATCACCTAGATGGTGGCAACCCCTTAATCTGTATCTCTAGTCCTGACAGCCCTTCTCAGTTCCAGATCCATATGTCCAGCTGCCTAATGGACAGCTCCACTAGTATCCCACAGATGCCTCAACTCAGCCTAAGGCTGAACTCATCTTCTTTGCAAAACTCTTCTTCCTTATGTATTCTCTATAATAATAAGGGTCACCATCATAAACCCTCTGACCAAAGCCAAAATTAGGAGTCCATCTTGACCTCACTTCTGCCTTATCCACCAGGGCAGAGATTAACTCATCTCCCTAATATCTGCCTTGCCCCTCTTCCAAAGTTGTAGGATTTTTAGCTAGGTATAAGGGTATCAAGATTAAATATTGCATCTCTCAACTTCCCATACAGTGAGGTATGGCCAATGACTAAATTCCAGTCAATGAAATGTAGGTAGAAGAGGTCAGTTTCCTGGAATTTGCCTTAGAGATAAGTTGCACATGCTCTTGGGCCCCTCTGTATCCCTTCCTCCCTCTTGCTAACTAGAACAAGGATGCTGCCGTCTCGGACCATGAGGCAAACTTGGGAGTGGAAGCCTTGTAATGTGGAGCCACAAGATAGAAGGAGCACACTCCTGATACCACAAAGTGCCGTACTAGTGGTGAATCACCTGCCCAGACTTTTACATAAAGAGCTATACTTCTCTTATTTAAGCCACTGTCGTTTTGTGTTTTCTGTCACATACAGAATACCCTCATCATACAACGTTCTCTCTCACCTGTCTTTCCAAGCACTTGATAAAATGGTTAAGATTTTTTGTTTGCAGATATTATCTCAAGACAATGAAGTAAAAAAAAAAAGACATGTAAAGGACCAAGAAATCTACATAGGGCTTAACTAAATATAATAATTGTATTTCTCATTATAAACGAATGCATTTAACCTTCTAGTGTATATATGTCTCAAGGATTTGATTTGTCTGTCAGTTTCCCAGAGTATGATTATATCTGGATACACTGAGAAATTCAACCGTTTTGGACCTGGACAGGTAAGGACAAATTCAGTGTCATTTAGTGAGGCCCTGATCAGCCAGCCTCTCTGTATGCCATTTTATCTTTTACTCTCATCATGATTAACTTGTACAATGTGGCAGATTGTATTTTCTAAACACGGCTACAATAATCCACTTTCCATATGGCATTCTTATAATGTGACTTTGATACTCCTCTCATCAAGAGATGGGGTTTATGTTTCTTCCACTTGAATGTGAGCAGGCTTGTGATGACGGCAGAAATCACGTTATATGACTTACAAGTCTAGGTCATACAAGGCAATACAACTTCTTCCTGGTTCTCTTAGGACACTCACCCTTAGAACCCAGCCATCACGCAGGAAAGAAGCCTAAGCAGCCCACGGAGAGGAAGCAGGACCCTGAGCCCGAAGCCCCAGCTGAGCTCCTAGTCAACAGCCCCACCAACTTGCCACTTATGTGTCATCTGCAAAGTGGCTCCTCCGGTCCCCAGGTGAGCCGCCTAGCTGTGTGGAGCAGAGATGAGCTATCCCCACGAAGTCCTGTCCAAACTGCAGATTTATGAGCAAAGAGATGAATGCTACTTAAAGCCAGTATGTTTTTTGGTAGTTTTCCATGCAGCAGTAGATAATCAGGATACATATTACAATGTTGGGTTAGGTTTTTCAAAACATGAAGAAGAAACATTTTATTTAAGAAATCAGAAATCCTATTAAGATTGTGTTACCTTCACATTGCCACGTTCAATGAGCTGTAGATAATCTCTGGAACCAGGTGCTGAAGTGATATATCCCAGAAATATCACTTGCTCAGAGCTATTTTTCAGTAGTTTTGAAACAGCAATAGCTTGAAGTTTCCTATCGAGGTCATCTCTGAAAAAATGCAAAAATATACCTCTTTACTGTATTTGCAAAACAATTTTTTTAAAATATTAGGTACCTAACTAAGTTCCCAAAGAATATCTTCAAACACTGCACAAACCCAGAATAATTCCTACTGGGACACACTGACTTAATGTTATGCAAATGAGCAAGACAGCTATAGTGCTTCAACTGAGCAGGCTGACAGACTTGACCAAGAACAACATGACCTTTCCCCACAAATCATTTGGAGTCCAGTGGATAGAAATATCTAAAAACAGCAATTGCTCAACTTTTCATCAGAAGAAATTATAACAATAATCTAAGACCTGGTCATCAGTATTACAGCTAAAGATTAGTAGTTCAAAAAGAAAAAAAAGGAAGGAGTACCGGTAAGAGGGAGAATCCTAACATTCACAGAACACATCAGGTTTGTTAACCTACTCAGCTCCTTCAACTGAACAGTTTCTGAAAGCCTCCCTGGCTCTCCTGGTCAAATACTGGCTAAGTGTGCTGCTTTTATCATGTTAAGCACTGTAAGTGTGTAACTGAGACAATCAGGCAGGTACATCAAGGCTCTGAGGGGTTTATAGTCAGTCTGTCTGGGGAAAAATAGGGACATCATATCTGCATGATCCAGCAAGAAAAACTGAAACCACTCTAGGTGTTTCAAACAAAGTGAATTTAATACAAGGGATTGGCTACTAGGTGATAGGAAGCCAAACAGGAATCAGTGAAGCAACTAGAGTTTAGTAGCAGTGAGAAACCTCTACCACCTCTAGGGCTAGAGGGACAACAGGAAGAGGTGATATTCCCAGAGTCCACAAGCCAGTCCTAAATGGTGGGAAATGGTACTATGGAGGAAGCTACTCAGAAGGATCCAGGGCCATTGAAGGAGGAGTTGGAGCCACAGAAGAGACTTAGCTGCTGCCAGAGACAACAGAGAAGGAAGAGAGAGCGAATGAGAAGTACTCTGTCTCCTCCCCTCCTCCAGCCCTCCAGCCTTGCATTAGTGCGTCCCATTGGCTAAACCTACCCAGAAGCCAGAAGACAACAGACTCTGGGAAATGTGGTTTCCTGCAATCTGTAGCTGGAAGGGAGCTGAACCGGGAATGGATCCAAAGGCAAATAGGCAGCAGACCAACACAGGCACTTATGGAGTAAGACAGCTAATAAATGACTGTTAAGAAAAATCAATGACAAAAGAAGATAGAGGGAGATCACCAAGAGCTGAGAAGACTGGAGAAACCTCATTGAGGTAGGATCAGAAGACAGGACTAAGCTTATCCATTCTTACGTATAGACATCTGAGCGCTATTAAAAGATGTCTCAAGAAACAGAAGAGTGAAAAGGATGACCATTTGCTAAACATCTTTGCCTAGATCCATTCCCAGCCCTTCTCTATGCCCTGGAGGCTGGTCTCTGCAAATTTCATCTCCTGGGCTTCCTTGTCTACTAATTTCCAGTGAGGTTTGGGTAGGAAGAGAGAGAAATTGGAGTATTTCTTCGAGCTGCATTCCTCATGCCTGGTGGCCCCTCTTCTGGTTCCAGATCAAACGGGGCTCTGGGAACACTGTTTCCTCTACCTGTCCCTTCAGCCCTAAGGATGGTACTGGTTCCCCACCATTACTAGTGTCTGAGTACCTCAGCTTCTCTTATCTGTTCCTCTGACCCTTCCAACATCGTGGTAAGTAGTCCCTTCATTAAGTCTGCAGTGAATTCTATTCCTTCTGACACACAACTGGGATTCAAATCCAATCTAGAGAATGTCAAAGTCACTGCACCACAGATAGAGCTTTCATTCAAATAGGTTTTAGCAATATATTATTGGAAAATAATCTGTGAATTTGGCTTTATATTTTCTCAGGAGATAAATTTTATCCAGTGATAATAATAAAAATAAAACCTATATGTATGTATGGGTATAAAGAAAGGAGGGGGAGGAATTAGGAGACAGGGAGAAAGAGAGAGATTGAACACGTTTTATGTTCTTATCTGTTGATATTTGATCAGCCCAATAGCCCTATGATGTGGTTTAGAAAAAATAATTTTATCTGATTTTCAGAGACAAGGGAACTGGAGCTCACTGAGTTTATCTTATAACAGAACCAAAACTGTAACTACAGACTACAGGTTCTGTGCTCTTTCTTCTTTGTACATTTATGCATGTTTTAAGAAACAAACACGGTAATTAACTGGTGGCTCAGTTAATTACCTAAAATAATACCAATTTTAGATATGGTGTATACCTAAGTAACTTCTAAGGAATGCTGCTATTTTCTGTTTATTGGTTGTAAAGAGATATTTGTGGCATCAGTAATTTTAGAAATCCCGTTGAATCAGCTAACAACATGCATAAGCATTCTGTCATTCATTCCTAATATGATTTTATGTTTATATGCCATAATCACTAGAAAATGAAATCACTAAATATTTTTTCAGAGTAAGAATTTTTTATCTAGTATTATAAAAACAAAGGCAAGCAAAAATATGTAGTGACGGCTTCACAAGTTATTTGAAGCATGAACTTTCTCATGTCACTTGTTGGGAGTGGACAGGGCTTCTAAAGAGTGAGACAAGAGCTAAGGCTCTAAGGGAAAAGGCTGCACCTGGCATTGTGCTTGGGACACAATAGATGCTTGATTCGTGTTTGATGAATGACTTTTTTTTAAAGCTACTCAATGCGCTTCACACTTAGAGGTGTCTGATTTGCTTTAATAATAATGGCCAGTATTAATTGAGCAGTTACACATACTTTGCATGAGATAATATATCTTATTTAATTCCCTCAAGAATCCTATAAGTAGGATTATCGCTCCTGATTTGCAGATGGGAAAACTGAGGCTCAAGATAGTTAAATAATTTGGTGAAGGATACACCTTGACTTAGGATTCAAACCAGATTGTCTGATTCCAGGTCCTGGAGTTTCACGCTCTTAGCCATTAAACTATACTGCTTCCCTTCTCTTCCCTTACAGTCACATCTCCTCGACAGGTGCTAGCTATTATCATTACTGTTGTGGTTGTCATCATTATTATTAAATCAAGTGAGGAAGGTAATAAGCAAAGGGTAGGTTGTTAGCTACAGGGCTTTAAATATGTGGTTAATAGAAAGTTAGGAAAGGTAATCCTTCCCTCCTCTTTTCCAAACAATTTGAGGACTATCTTTTAGTCTTCTCTTCCCTCACAAGTCTCTTCTTCACATTTTAGAGATCAGAGGGAGTTAAAGGGGGCAGGGGAAAAAAAGCAAAGGAAAACAGGATGGAGTATACTCAACTGTTTCTTAGGTTGAGACCTTGCAACCTTTAAACACAAAAGTGCCTATTTTTTAAAAGGTAAACCCAATTCAAGTGCAATTTAAGCTCAGCAGAATGATTTCTGAATGTCTATACTTGCAACCTGAAAATTGCTGGGAGAAACAGAAAGCGTTTCTTCAAACATCTTTTTACAGAGATGTGGACTGTCTATACCATCCGTCCTCCAAACACCCTTCCCACTTCTAAGAAGACCAGCAAGAGTCTGATTAGCAAACAGTTCACATTAATTACATTTGAATGGTTGGGTTATATTCCTTATGCTCTGACTTATTTCAGAAAACAGTCAAGTACGCTTTCACAGATCCATGTAATACTGCGAGAAAAAGGGAAGTAATAGGAAAATATGGGTAGCAGACATACTCATTTTGCTTATGTGAAACTTACAGTACAACAATGTTGGGTTCTGTCATACTGTAAGTTTCACCTAAACAAAACGAATATGTCTGCTACCCGTATTTTGTTTGTTGTTTTTCTAATGTTCTGTATGTCACTGTAAAGCTCTGTGGCTCTTGTATCATTAATGTGGACAGGGCCCATATGCTGTATTTTATAACGCTAAGCACTTTGCATTTGTGTTTTCAATTACTATTAGAGAATGTTTAGTATGGTAGAGTATAAATTATATACTTTTATCTTTGCTTTAACAACATATTGCTGGCATTATTCGTGATTTATTCAGTACTAAGTCACTGGTTGTGAATGTTATTCTTTGGGGATAAAATTCATTCCCCATTCTTCATGTCTCCTTGGAGGGGAACCGACTCAGAAAATCATCTCTGGCCTCTCTCCCTCTCACCCTTTACTTCTTGGGAGGATTTTTATAATTAATTAAGTTTGTAAGAATAAACTGGGCATGCTTGTCTCAAACACTTCCTCATTCTTCTCCCGGAATCTGCCGGTTTGCAGAAAGGGTGTTCCCTTGTGTTATCTTCTCCACTAAGGGGAGATTTTGACAGGGCAGATTCTGCCCCTGCCAGGTAGGCCAGCTGCTTTGGGGGAGCCAGCATCATGTATTGTTGGGCGAATGTACTAGCAGGTCCATGTGGACACACTTAAGCCACGTTGTCCAAATACGTTTATCAGAATCAAAAGAGCTATTTTGATCTTCCTGCCAGATTCCTCTGCCTATCTCTCAGTTGATTGAAAACATGAGGGAAAAAGAAACGTTATTTAGTACTCTCAAATCCCAGCAGTACTTCCAACTGGAATAATCCTGTAGGAAAAGGGAATTTCATCTTTCCGTAGTCTGGTTTACCATGTGGTTTCAAGCACTTGCAGGCTCTGAGTTGGTTCTACTTAATTCCTAGCTGTGTGACCCAGGTTGGACAAGTCTTCTAACCTTCAGTCTAGTTTATTTATCTGTAAAATGGAGCTATAATAGTAATAACGTTATACGAAATGAAGATTAAATACAATAATGCAGTTAGCACAGCACCTGCTCAGTAACTGCTGGCTAACATGGCCATCATGCTGCCTTGTGCCATCCTTAAGGACTGCCTGAATCTCAAAGGTTTCTATGCCTGATTTTTTTTTCCTTTTTCTTTTTCTTTTTTTTTTTGGGCCACACAGCTTGTGGGATCTCAGTTCCTGGACCAGGGATTGAACCCGGGCCCCGGCAGTGAAAGCCCAGAGTTCTAACCACTAGGCCACCAGGGAACTCCCTCTATGCCTGATTTTTAAAACCAGCAACACAGAGAAAAATACTTTGAGAAAAAAAAAAATGAAGAAGAAAGTGCAATCTCGCCCTCTGGTGACGGAAGAAGGTGATGCTCTGATTTCACAATGCGGTATCTTGACAAAACCATAATCCTGTATTCCAATGGAAAGAAACACGTGCGTCACTATTGGTCCCACCATATCATGCAAACGGGACTAAGAATATGTGTTCAAGAGGGATGTGCACACTTCAAGCATCCCACTGAGGGGCACTGAGAGCACTAATGTGGCGGAGAGGTATGGGGCAGTCTGCCGGACTGTTCATTGCATCTGGGCTATTCAGCACGTCTCACTGTGTCACCAAGAACAACACTATCAACTCTGTTTAATAAGTGGTATGGAGGGCTTCCCTGGTGGCGCAGTGGTTGAGGGTCTGCCTGCCAATGCAGGGGACATGGGTTCGAGCCCTGGTCTGGGAGGATCCCACATGCCGTGGAGCAACTGGGCCTGTGAGCCACAATTACTGAGCCTGCACGTCTGGAGCCTGTGCTCCGCAACAAGAGAGGCCGTGATAGTGAGAGGACCACGCACCGTGATGAACAGCGGCCCCCGCTTGCCTCAACCAGAGAAAGCCCTCGCACAGAAATGAAGACCCAGCACAGCAAAAATAAATTAATTAATTAATAAAAAAATAATAAGTGCTATGGAAACATGAAAAGGGCAGAATTAGGATACACAAACTCCATTTTACTAGCACTGTTACTCTGGCAACTTATCAGCATAAACAATTCTAATATTAATCAACGCAATTGAGAATGTATGACCTTGCCAGCCAGGACACAGTGCAACAATTTACAAAATTAGAAATTACAAATGGTCCGATAAAGATAGGAAAACCCGTTCCGCCTCACTCTAAGTCAAAGAACTACATATGGAAAGGATGATCAGAGCTCAGACCTCAGGCTGGGCGCACTGTTTGGCCTCCTCCCGAAGCTCCTCTGACAGAACCATGCCCACAGTGATGATCCCTGAATGCACAGGCCCAGCCTGTGCTGTCCCACTCGGCCCTCCAGGCTGCACACAAGCACCTATGGACGTCACTTGACCGTGCAGGGGCATCTTCAGTTTAGCACAATCCTGATGCTCACCTGGTCATTCCTGTCCCATTAAAGGGCATCATCTCCTATCAGGGACTCAGGTAAAACACGCTGGTGCTATCCTTGTCACTTCCAGCCCCGATATCTAAACCATCAGGAAGTCCTGTCAGCCCTGCTCCAAGATAGCTCCTGAGTTTGACCCCTTCTCTCCATCTCCACGCCTCCCACTGTCATTTCTCACCTGTGCTAATGCCTCTACCTCATCACCTGTCTCCCTGCTCCCACTCCTGCCCCTGACAATCTGTTTTTCTAGGAACAGCCGGAATGATCTTTCAAAAATGTAAATCAGATCAGATTGCTCCCGTGTTTACAATCCTCCAGTGGTTTCCTATCAAAACTGAATTAAAGGGCTTCCGTGGTGGCGCGGTGGTTAAGAATCCGCCAAGAATCCTGCCAATGCAGGGGACATGGGTTCGAGCCCTGGTCCGGGAAGATCCCATGTGCTGTGGAGCAACTAAGCCGGTGCGCCACAACTACTGAGCCTGCGCTCTAGAGCCTGTGAGCCACAACTAGAGCCCGTGAGCCACAACTACTGAAGCCCACGTGCCTAGAGCCCGTGCTCTGCAGCAAGAGAAGCCACTGCAATGAGAAGCCCACGCACCACAACGAAGAGTAGCCCCAGCTCACCCCAACTAGAGAAAAGCCCGCGTGCAGCCACAAGGACCTGACACAGCCATAAATAAATAAAATTAAATAAATAAATGTATTTTTTAAAAAAACTGAATTAAATCAGTGCTAAGCATGGCTTATGGGACCCTGTAAGATCAGGGGCCCACCTTTGACCTCCTTTCTTACTAGTTCCCCCTCAAACCCTGTGCTCCGGCACACCAAGACTGACCTGGCCTCAAGTCTTTACACTGGCTCCTCCCACAGTGGGTCCTGGGTCCTCTCCATCATGAGGGCGGCAGAGAGACCTTCCTGACCACGCTACCTACAGCAGCATCCCCTGCTGCCCTGCCCACCCAGCCGCTCTCCTTTTCTACACAGCACTTACCATCGTCTTAAATTATTTATTTGTGTGTCCATGATTATTTTCCGTCTCTTCACACTATAATGTAACTCCATGAGGACAGCGTCCAGGACAGACACGTTTAGTGCTCAGCTCCTACACTAAATGGTTTATAAGAGTGAAGAATTGAAAGTATCCAGCAAAAGGGAAGCCATTAAAACGGGATGGAATATGCATATCTTCAGCACCTCCTCATCCTCCAAGAAGCATCACTGGGACATATTCATAGGACTAAGGTATAACAATATCAACTTTCCACTCCAAGCCCATGCTGCCTAGTCTTTCAGGGATATGTTTGGGATTAATTCCGAAGGGACACTCACCCCCAAGTGTGATCCCTTGCGCTTGGACCAAAGTCGGTATAGAAACCCAGCTTCTCCCCTAACCACATGGTCAGGTCATTGTTCCCAATATAGAGCTTAGAAGCATTGCTCTCCAAAATTGTTATGAGATCTGCACCTGTTCAGAAAAAAAAAATGCACATGGTGATTAACCATAGCAATGTAAAAACAATTAGCAAAACTTGATTCTTTAATCCCCTGCCTTTACTCGTAAATCAAAAACCAGAGTAATTCCTAATGAGTTACTAAAGTGAACTGTTTCAAATCTGAGCTGTAAAATTTTTTTTACCATATTTTGAATGTAATTAAAACATGGGACGCCTTGAGGAAAAGTAGGAAAGGATAAAAACATAACTTTCGTAAATTTTCAAATATTAACATCATTCTCCAAATTTCAAATAAGCTTAATACCTTTTTCAAATATCCAATTTATGTTCAGAAACAATAGAGTATACAGTAGTGTTTTATTCCTGGGCAAACACCTCCATCGTATTGACACAGAAGTAAGTTTATTCAGATACCCTGGTCAGATGTGCCCCAGAGGCCTGTAATCAGGACTAAAGGACTAAGGGCCAGAGAAATTTCTTAATGGCTTTAGAATCATACAGACCCTCAGCTATTTCTCAGGAGACATGCTTATCATTAGGAATAACGAGAACAGTTTAGCCCTTTAAGTCTCTTGCTCCATTCTCCATGTAGTTGATCTAAGAACAAAACACCCACATATTTTAAAGGATGTTTCATCCAAAGATGAGTACCCCAGGGCACGGAAACAAATAAAATTGGCCCTCAGGCTCTAGAAAGCAATTTGCTTTGCAAATGAGTATCACTCCAACCCATTCTGCCTTTTCATCTGACAATTTTCTGGTCCCCAACAGTGGGTTCCCAAGTGACAGGAGCCACTAGCAGGGGCATTTCCAAGAGCAAAGGCAAGACAAGATTCTCCTGCAGATACCCAGTAGGAGACTTTGTTCAGAATCAACTGAATTAATTGCTCTCAAGCAAACACAGATGTGGTTACAGAAGCTTAATCCTCCTGTAGCCGCCCACCAAAGTAAAGCCCTTTTAAGAGATTAGTTTGTGACCCAGCAAACCCTCCTCCTATTACTTATGATCTTGCTCAAAATAAACGTAACAGTAGGAGTTTCTCAAAACCTGGAAATAATTTCAGTAAGACTTACCTGTTTGACTGAGCAGTTGAGCTGATCTTTCTAAATTAGACCATCCTTCACTGTCAAAGCCAAACCTGAAAGGCCAGATGGCGGCAAAGACCTCTGTGGCTGGTGCCTGAGGAATTGTTTTAATGATAATTTAGGATGAATGAACAATGGCAGTTTCAGTGATCCACTCTTCTCCACCTCTCTCCACCAAAATTCATATTTCAGCAAAGGATATTTTTTAGGCATCTGCCCACAGCTAATGCATAATAATAAGGAGATATTTGCTAGTAGGTATTTTATAATCTGTGAATTTCTAGCTTAGGCTTGGAAGTTAGGAAGAATGTTTAGAAAGTGATATTTCTGATAAGCACTGTTTATAAAAGCAAAAAATTAGAAACAACCTGGCTGTTGTTTCAATAGGAAAAATAGGAAAATGAATAAAAAAACGATCATACATAAAATGGAATACTACACAGCCCTAATAAATGAATTAGGGCTACATATTTCCATATGGATGAATCTCACCAGGATTATTTTAAATAAAAAATTAAGTTGCAGGGCTTCCCTGGTGGTGCAAGTGGTTGAGAGTCCGCCTGCCGATGCAGGGGACACGGGTTCGTGCCCCGGTCTGGGAAGATCCCACATGCCAAGGAGCGGCTGGGCCCGTGAGCCATGGCCACTGAGCCTGCACGTCCAGAGCTTGTGCTCCGCGACGGGAGGGGCCACAACAGTGAGAGGCCCACATACCACACAAAAAAAATTAAGTTACAAAATATATATGTCAGATGTTATTTAGATAAAGTTAAAAACACGGAAAAATACAATATTGTATAGAGGTGAGTCATGTGTAATAACAATATAAAGAAATGCATGAATATGATAACAAGCATATGCAGGAAGGGGTTACCCTTATATCAGAGAATGAGACCACAGAGGGATACACAGTGTCCTTTACCATATTTACAGAGTGGTCTGCCAACTCTGCGTTATACGTGGTGTTGCTCCCCACTGTGCTGGCAGGGCCAAGGTTCAGGAGCACAGCACCCTCTGAAGAGTCCTCTTTTGAGCCCATGGGTCCAGTCAGAGAATGCAGTGCCCAACACTAACCATCTATTTCAAATTAATACCAACGGATCAACAACAGGGATCCTGTGAAAGAGTATGGCCACATTAGACCAACTCTATCACCACAACTGAAAAAAACAACTCAAAGTGGAACACACAAGTTCAAGCTAAGAGAAGGGTAAGCACCACCTCTTTGCATAGGAGGGCCACCACTTAACCTAAACAGCTCATTGTGCTACAGCAGTGAGGTGTGAATCGCATCTCTATGCAAGAAATATTACTCAGTTTACTGAATGTCCTATAAAGAGAACAGAACCATCAAGAGAGACTTTGAGAGGCATGATTATATTCATCAAGTTATAGCTTTTCACGTAACTACATACCTATGATTAACTCTGGCTCTCATCACTCCAAAACCTGTTATTCCCACATCAGTAAATGCCACCACCCTCCATTCCAGTTGCTCAAGCCAAAACATAGAAGTCATCCTTGATTCTTTCCTTCTTCTCATTCAGTGTCATCTAATGCATCAGCAACTTCTATCAGCTTTACTTTCAAAATATATTCTAAGTCTATCCACTCCTCTCCAACTCCAGGGCCACGGCTCCCATCCAAACTTCCAGGGTCTCTCTCCTGGACAACTGAAAAAGCCTCATAACTTATCTCCCTGCTTCTACTCTACAATCCATTCTTCACAGAGCAGCCAAGTTAATATACATCATATTTCTTCCTGCTCCTGCGTGAAGTATTCTGGTGGCTTCCACTGCAAGAAAAATAAAGTCAGAACTCCTTTCTGTGCTCTGTAGGCCATATATCATATAAAATTCTATACCAAAACTTTTAATGACTTACCCCTCTTCCCAATTTCTTCTCATAGGTTTTATGCCGTAGTCCTAATCCCAGCAACTTCACACTGACAAGCAGCCACAAAACTAAACAGAAACTGAAATAATTGTTTAGAAGAAACTAAGTTTCTTTTTTTAAAATATAACTTTATGAAAATATTGAATTTATTGGCCAAGATTGTATGTAAAGGGGCAATGTCTAGTTCCTGGGTTAATTTTCATGTGTGACATGCATATATAACCCATACTTTAAACTCAGGTTTCAAAGAAGCTTCCCTAAAAATGTTCCAAGAACCATGAACTAAAATAAAAATAAATCACAAATATATACAAGAAATAATATACAAGAAAGCAAGTCTCCATGAGCAGGAACCACAGCAAAAACACCCTGCTGAATCAAACCCAAAATACTTCAGATATTAAAAATTTTAGAATCGAATATAAAATAAGCATGCTTAACATGTTTAGAAAAATAAAAGAGGATATTCAATGGGATAACTAAGAAATATGAGATTAAATTAATGGGCAAGAAAATTTGTAAAGAAATTAGACTTCTAGAAATAAAATTATATGATAATTATAACAATTAAAATTAGAAACTCAATGGACAAGATAAAAAGCAGATTAGACAAAACTTAATGGAGAATTAGTACAAGGGGCAGCTTAAAAACAAAGGTAGAGAATATGAAAGAGGTTAAGGGACATGAAGAAGAGAATAAGAAGATCCAACACATATCTAACTGGAGTCAAAAAAGGAGAGAAGGGAAAGAGGTAATATTTGCAGAAATAATGCTGAGAATTTTCCAGAATTGATAAAAAAAAGTGACTCTTCAGATTCAAAAAGCCCAAACACTCGCAAGTAAGGGAGGGGCTGGATCCACATCCAGATGTATTACAGTAAAACTCAGAACACCAAAACAAAGAAAAATCTCAAATGCTGCCAGAGAGGAAAGCCACTGTATCTTCAAAAGAGCAAAGATTACACTGATGGCTGACTTCTCAAAAGCAAAAAATGGAAGTCAGACGATAGGGGAATACTATCTTTAATGTTCTGAGAAAAAAATAACCAACTACTGAAAAAAAGAAATCGAAGGTATAATTTCCAACCTAGAAACAGGAGTGGAGAGGAGAAGGATAAGAAAAAAGGAAAAAGAAACTCAGTCAATGCAAAAGCAAGAAGAAAAAAGAGGAAAAATACACCTACAGAAAGTAGAAAAAGCAAAGTAAGAGTATGGAAATAAATCATAACACAAGGGAAATCACGACAAAAATAAATTACATTTCAAGTTAAAAGACAAAGATTGACATTCTAGTAAAAGCAAACAATGGAGACAGTAAGGAGGTCAGTGGTTGCCAGGGTCTGGAGGAAGGAGGGAAGGATGAATTGGTTGAGCACATTACCATGTTTACGACAGTGAAACTATTCTGTATGATACTGTATAGTGGATAAATGTCATTATACATTTGTCAAAACCCACAGAACACATATAAAAAAAGAGTGAACTCTAATTAAACTGTGGACTTTAGTGAATAATAATGTATCAATATTGGCTCATCAATTGTAACAAATGCACCACAATAATGCAAGATGTTAATAATGGTGGAAACTGAGGTGGGAGTGTGAGCCGATATATGGGAACTCCACGCTTTCTGCTCAATTTGTCTGTAAACCTAAAACTGCTCTGAAAAATAAAATCTATTAATTTTTTTTAAAAAAGCAGACAGGCGGGCTTCCCTGGTGGCGCAGTGGTTGAGGGTCCGCCTGCCGATGCGGGGGACACGGCTTCGTGCCCCGGTCCGGGAGGATCCCACGTGCCGCGGAGCGGCTGGGCCCGTGGGCCATGGCCACTGGGCCTGCACGTCCGGAGCCTGTGCTCCGCGGCGGGGGAGGCCACAGCAGTGAGAGGCCCGCGTACCGCAAAAAAAAAAAGGACAAAACAAACAAAAAAAAAAGCGGACAGTCATTGCCATTGGCAGGGGGAGGGAGGGATGAACAGGCAGAGCACAGAGGATTTTTAAGGCAGTGACACTATGCCATATGATATTACAATGGTGGATATATATCATTATACATTCATCAAAGACTACAGAATGTACAACATCAAGAATGAGTCCTGGGCTTCCCTGGTTGCACAGTGGTTGGGAGTCCGCTTGCCGATGCAGGGGACGCGGGGTTCGTGCCCTGGTCCGGGAAGATCCCACATGCCGTAGAGCAGCTAGGCCCATGAGCCATGGCCGCTGAGCCTGCACGTCCGGAGCCTGTGCTCCGCAACGGGAGAGGCCACAACAGTGAGAGGCCCGCGTACCGCAAAAAAAAAAGAATGAGTCCTAATGTAAACAAAGGGCTTTGGGTGATAGTCCTGTTTCGTTGTAGGTTCATCAGTTGTGGTAGGGCATGTCACTAGCAGGGAAGGCTGTGTATAAGTGGGCTCAGAGGGTCCTACGGGAAATCTCTGTACTTTCTGCTCAATTCTGCTGTGAACCAAAAATGGGCCCAAAAAATAAAGCTTGTTTTGGAAAATCATACAAAGCTATCTAAACAACTTTGTGAATAAGTTGTTTCAAGTGCCTCAATTTGATGAATGAATTAAATAATTTAATAATAATAGTAATAATAAAGACAAAGATTATCAGGACTAAAAACAAACAAACAAAAGCCGCCAGATCCTGATTTCAAGGGACAGACCTAAAGTATAAGAATACATACAAAAAAAAACAAAAAAACACCTAAATTTAAATTTTTCCCCTAAATTTTAATATAACTTTTTCAAATTATGATGGAACATATATGAAAGTGTTTATATAATGATCTTACTGCTTCATGACATTTCCTTTAGAAATATATTAAAATTTTATTTAGCTTCTTAATTGTTTTTTAGCTCTTTACACCTTAAGATTCTGTCTTCTCCAGTAAAGCATCAGGTCATTGACGGTAGAGACCAGATTTTATATATCTTTGTATTCTACATAATGCTATGGATTATGCAGTATGTTGTATCCTAATACATTATCTGCAAATGTTACACATTCAATAAACATTTTTATTTAATCTAGTATATTTTGAGATGAGTCAGACTGAATAGCAAACTAATTTCATGCCTGAGTTTCCAGCTCATCAATATTCCAAACATTAACATATTAAATCTTCCAAAAAAGAACAAGAAATGAAATAAATCGTCTCAACTATTACAACAAAATATTTTGGAAATCCTACCTGTTAAATCTACATTAGAAGTGAAACAAAACTAATACAGAGTATTTATGGTTGAAAAAACACAATATCAGAGATTTGCTTTAAAGTATTTTACCAAAAAATGTAAGATAGGTATTAACAACATTAGCAAATGTTAATAATTGTTGGAACTGGTTTAAGGGTACATGAGAGTTCATCATACTCTTTAATCTCATATGTCTGAAAATTTATGTTTCATAATAAAATGCTTTTTTTTAAACATCTTTATTGGAGTATAATTGCTTTACAGTGTTGTATTAGTTTCTGCTGAATAACGAAGTGAATCAGCTATCTGCATATGTATATCCCCATATCCCCTCCCTCTTGCGTCTCCCTCCCCCCCTGTCTATCCCACCCCTCTAGGTGGTCACAAAGCACCAAGCTGATCTCCCTGTGCTATGCAGCTGCTTCCCACTAGCTATCTATTTTACATTTGGTAGTGTATATATGTCAATGCCACTCTCTCTTCGTCCCAGCTTACACTTCCCCACTCCATGTCCTCAAGTCCATTCTGTACATCTGTGTCTTTATTCCTGTTCTGCCCTTAGGTTCATCAGAACCTTTTTTTTTTTTTTTTTTAGATTCCATATATATGTGTTAGCATACAGTATTTGTTTTTCTCTTTCTCACTTACTTCACTCTTTATGACAGACTCTAGGTCCATCCACCTCACTACAAATAACTCAATTTCGCTTCTTTTACTTACATTCCCACCAACAGTGCAAGAGGGTTCCCTTTTCTCCACACCCTCTCCAGCATTTATTGTCTGTAGATTTTTTGATGATGGCCATTCTGACTGGTGTGAGGTGATATCTCATTGTAGTTTTGCTTTGCTTTTCTCTAATGATTTGTGATGTTGAGCATCTTTTCATGTGTTTGTTGGAGAAATGTCTATTTAGGTCTTCTGCCCATTTTTGGATTGGGTTGTTTGGTTGTTTGCTATTGAGCTGCATGAGCTGCTTGTATATTTTGGAGCTTAATCCTTTGTCAGTTGCTTCATTTGCAAATATTTTCTCCCATTCTGAAGGTTGTCTTTTCATCTTTTTTATGACTTCCTTTGCTGTGCAAAAGCTTTTAAGTTTCATTAGGTCCCATTTGTTTATTTTTGTTTTCATTTCCATTTCTCTAGGAGGTGGGTCAAAAAGGATCTTGCTGTGATTTATGGCATAGAGTATTCTGCCTATGTTTTCCTCTAAGCGTTTTATAGTGTCTGGCCTTACATTTAGGTCTGTAAGCCATTTTGAGTTTATTTTTGTGTATGGTGTTAGGGAGTGTTCTAATTTCATTCCTTTACATGTAGCTGTCCAGTTTTCCCAGCACCACTTATTGAAGAGGCTGTCTTTTCTCCATTGTATACTCTTGCCTCCTTTATCAAAGATAAGGTGTCCATATGTGCGTGGGTTTATCTCTGAGCTTTCTATCCTGTTCCATTGATCTATATTTTTGTGTGTGTGCCAGTACTATACTGTCTTTATTTTTTTTAGAGTTTTATTTGGTTTTGTTTTCAAATTTTATTTATTTGTTTTTGGCTGCACTGGGTCTTTGTTGCTGTGTGTGGGTTTTCTCTAGTTGCGAAGCTGGGGCTACTCTTTGTTGCGGTGCACAGGTTTCTCATCGCGGTGGCTTCTCGTTGCAGAGCACGGGCTCTAGGCGCGCGGGTGTCAGTAGTTGTGGCATGCAGGCTTAGTAGTTGTGGCTCGCAGGCTCTAGAGTGCAGGCTCAGTAGTTGTGGCGCACGGGCTTAGTTGCTCCACGCCATGTGGGATCTTCCCAGACCAGGGCTCGAACCCGTGTCTCCTGCATTGGCAGGCGGATTCTTAACCACTGCGTCACCAGGGAAGTCCCCATACTGTCTTGATTACTGTAGCTTTGTAGTATAGTCTGAAGTCCAGGAACCTCAACATAATTAAGGCCATATATGATAATAAAATGCTTTTAAAAAGGAAGCAAAACTATACTCACCAAGTTTCATGTATTTTCCACTCTCTCTGAAAAGCATTTTAGGACTGTTTTTTGTTTGAAGATGAAAATCAAGGCTTTTCTTGGGACCAAATAGCATATTCAGTCCAATAATTAGCATGACTGTCACTGTTAAAAAAAAGAAAGATGAATATATTACATTCTAATCCAAAAATCCTTCTAATGGTAAATTCCAGGAGCCTCGATTTCATTTAAATGGACATATCCTGAAAAATCAGTTATTGAGTTATCTCAGTACCTAATTAATTACTCCAGTGTTACTTTTGATAATTAGGATGATCATAAGAAATCAGGTAGGGTTCTAGAAATTATACTTTACATTAAAAAAAAACCGTACTTTTTCTGATGAGGGGTTTCTTTGAATTTCCTGAGTGTTTCCTAGTTGTTAGGTTGGTAATAGTGTCGGTCACTGACTGTTGGTCATGCAGGGAAGGGTGGGGAGAAGAGAAAGCAGCCTTCTGGACTGCCTTAGGGACTCAGTCTTCTCCACTGAAGGGACCACAGGCACCGAGTTGAGGAGCACAAGAGGAGGATTTGTAGGTTCTTAATACGGCAGTGTTTGTGGCAACAGTTCTGGCCTGGATTGTGGGTCCACACAGAGGATGCATGCTGGAACTCACACTGGGCCAAGAAAGATGAGCTTAACTGGGGTGCATTCCAATGTAGCTTACACGTGAAGTCTACATACTTCTAACGTTGTATATAATGAGAATGGAAACAGAGGTATGGTTGAACAATATATAAATTAGAGAATGTCAAGTAAAAGTTATGCTTAGGTGGAAGGCTAAAAAAAAAGAGCTATGTGCAATTTCCAGGTAATAGCAGGAGAAACCTAGACAATACATTTATATCTAGTTTCTGATCTAATACAGATTCTTTTCAATCATTATTCAAAGCTACTCTGAACATTACTAACGTTCCTTAGTTTTTGTGGCCTTATCGACATAATGTCGCTCTTACTAAAAAGAATTCTTAGTTGTTTGAAGCTGGAATAAAGCACGATTTCTGCAATTCCATTAAGTAGTGAGAAGGAACTAAAAACACCCTTCATTCATAACATTCTAAAGAAAGAAATATATGCTTAGAATGGCTCTTACTTTCATTCGTTTGCTCCACATGGCAGACCCCCAAACAAGCTGGAGTAGGAAAAAAGCAGGGCATTGGATAGGAAGATAGAGCAGGAGAGAGTACACACACACCTGAAAGAAATCAGAAGAAATACAAAGTTCGCAAAGCCGAGATTATCACAGAGGAAATGCAGCGATGTATGTCTCTGATCAGCTGACAGCCTGGATGTCCCACCAGAAATAGCAAATCCTCAAAAGTTTTTAAAAATATCTCACATAATTGAAAAATACCTCTTCCATATCAGCCTGTCCTGACAGATGTCTAGCTCATAGAGGAGAGAAGTTTATGTGAAAATGTACAGGGTGATTGGATATATTCCAAGGGCACAAGGGGGAACTGCAGATGAACGTAAGTAGAAGCCCAGACTTATGTGCAGCACTTACCCCAGCTGTAACCCCCTAAGAATTTGTCTAATCTGATGTGTGGTATCTCCCCCACTACACGGAAGCTCCAGGTGGGTAGGACCCTATGTCTCTTAAATCCCCTACACCTGGCACTGCGCCTGGACCATAGTAGGTGCACAATAATTTTTTAATGAGTAAGTGAACGAATGGAAAAATGTCTGAGCAAACAAGAACTGAATCCCCTATTAACATGTTTTGTCTCCTCAGTTTTTCAAAGATTTTATCCTGGAGGCTTTGGACATGTTTTACTTAAACTAAAACGACAGGCAATATTTGATCTGTGTCTGCTTGGTACACATCAGGAATTTCACTATTGCCAGAAGACAATTTCTGAAATATTAAACTGAACTAAGTGTATGCTATTTGAATTTTGGTACATAAGTTCATAACCACTGAAATGGAAGATATGTACTCTATGATTTGAGAATTTACCATTTACACTAAGATTCACATATGAAAAAATCTTTTGGTAAAAAGAGGGTAAATAAAAACCATACATAAAATTCAAGGGAACCAAAAAAAATCACACTTCCTATATATATTTACAAGCCTACCACCAAAATAGCAATGTGAGCACCATGATCATATTTTCTCCTTACGTATCATATAATATGGGGTTACGGGGACCTTTTTATAACTTATTATGGATTAAACTTGTTTTTTTCACAGCTATTCACTTCCAAGGCCTTTGCAGTAATAAATATTACTGAAACTCATTAATGAATTAAGAAATTTCTTTTTAAATAGTAATTTAGACATTCCTCCAGGGTTTTTTTTAACCAAGAGGGTCTATTTCAATAAGGAAAGCAAGATCATCCTATTTATCTTAATCAGTCATGTAAAGTGCTAAATCCTAGTCGGTCCTGAAGGGGATTTTTGAGTAGTTACTTGAATCCAAGCCTTTCACATGTACTCACCCAAAAGCACATCAGATCTTTCTCTAGCGTACACACCGCCTGGGACAAATTTAAAAGCTGTGCACCGTGCACAGAAAAATATTTCTAGAAGATAAAATATCACGGCAGTGGTCATGGCTTTCCCAGGGCCTGACCCTGAGTTGATAAGGTGTCCAAGCACTTGAGGCCACATGGACGCCGTGAAGAGGGCGAGCACACAGCCAGAGAGAGCGGCTGCCCACGTGGGCAGGTAAAGGAGACCCCCAGCCGAGGTCGCTCCTGTTTGTGAGAGAGAGAAAGAAAAACAATCAGACAGGACAGTAGTAATAGTCTCTCCCATTTTCTTAAAAAAAAAAAAAAAAGGAATAATAAACTTATATAGGATGACCGATTTATAGCTATTTAGAGCCAGAAGGGACCTTAGGGCCATTCTGGTTCAGTTTCTAGACTGGTGAGAAACTAAGGTCTTGGCAAGGTTAACATGCTTTGCTCAAGGTCATGCAGCTAGTTACTTGCACAACTGGAGGTGGAATGTGGGTCCAGTAAATCTCAGTCCAGTGCTATTTCTTCAGGAAGAACAGCAGGAGAGAAGAAGGCATTTTTAGTTTATTTGTGTTAAGATCTTCATAGCAAACACTGGAAAAAAAAAAAAAAGGAAATTACCTGTAATACCAACATTTGTTAATTTAATTTAACCAGCCAGATCTAGGACATTAGGAAACATGGAGAGTCATGTTTGTAGAACATTTTTGTTAAGAAACTTTCTAAAGGAGTTTAAATGCTGCCCCTCGTCCCACAATATATAAGTTGACTTTACCAACCCCATAGCCCCCCCCAAAGAAGCTGTGACTGAGACTGCATTTGTAGACTCACTACTTTACAGTTCTGCAGGCAGTTCATTCATTCACACAACAGCCTCGGAGGCGCTGGGGGCTGTGCAATCTGCCTGGTCCACAGCAGGCACTTAGTAAATGTCTGCTAATTCGTTGAGCCAAATCTGAGGGAATATAACATTTCTCCATAGTCCTATGAAATCCGCTGTGAGACAGCAGCACAGCAGGGGCTTACAGCACCCCATTTTGGAGCCATCAATATAACAGCTTTGCAGAGAATATGACATCCTCTAGACATTGGACGTTTCAGTCAATGTTGTATAACAGTGAGCCACCCTTCAAGTATGTCTACAGCAGCCTCCTCACTGCTTGCGGCAAGAGCCCCGGGAAGAGGATCCAGCCAGCTTCTTAGTGCCCCGTGGCGCTCACCCATCAGTAAGTTCTACTTGCACCATCACAGGACAATGCCACGTGACTGCCTATTCCTCCCCACTTCAAAAACAACCCACAGATTTTAACTCCATAGTTAGACCTTCAAAATCTTAGATCCAACAACAATTATTTTAACGACAAAAGTTTTTTTTCATTTTGAAATGAACAAACATAATGCCTATTCACTGCAGAAATTTAAAAAATACAGAACTGTGAACAAGCAGTTAAGGATCGCCTAGGACTGAGATGAGATGATCCCAGCTAATACTCCTATGTATTTCCCCTATGTCTTTTTCTGTGTATATGAAGAAGTATTTTTACATAAATGGAATCATACCACATATTGAGGATTATATTCTGCTTTTTGTGGGACATTATATCAAGAACATGTTTTTCGTGTTATTAATGTTTTTCTTCTAAAACATGTTTATGTACGTACACTCTTGCACTGGATAAATACACACAAAAATAAGCAACCATTTTCCTATTCTTGGCCATTTAGGAAGCTTCTGACACTGTGAGGAACATCTTTCTTTGTCAATTAATCTCTTATTACACCTCTGATTATTTCCTTAAAATAATTCTTAAAAAGATTCTTAGACGTACAACTACTATGTCAAGAGGCAAAAGCATTTTAAAGAGTCAATACTTGTGGTCAACTGCCTTCCCGGGAGGTTATACCAGTTCTCACTTCCTCCAGAAACCCTGCCAGAAGCCCAAAAGGTGAGCCTTTGAACCCTGCCCAAAGCATTTCTTTTTAAAAATCTTTACCAAATTAATGATTAAGTCATAGCATATTTTGATTTTCATTTATTTGATTATTAGGGAGAGGGAATTTTTCCTGTTTACCAGCTTATAATGCCTATTTTTCAAAAGAATGAGTCCTAGTTTGATATTTTAATCTAAAGATATCAAAATGACTTTGTTGTGTCTGTCTTACTACAAAGAATTATCTGAAGGGAAAGAAAACATCTCTTCAAATTTCCCTCGACTGTTACCACTTTCATTTTTAATTTAGTTTCTATTTTTAAACAGGCTACATATTTTTAAATCCACTAAAACTGTACTTTTACTTTTTTAATTTATTTTATTTATTTATTTTTGGCTGCGTTGGGTCTTCGTTGCTGCACACGGGCTTTCTCTAGTTGCCACGAGCGGTGGCTACTCTTCGGTGAGGTGCACGGGCTTCTCATCGCGGTGGCTTCTCTTGTTGTGGGGCACAGGCTGTAGGCGCGTGGGCTTCAGTAGTTGTGGTGTGTGGGCTCAGTAGTTGTGGCTCGCAGGATCTAGAGCACAGGCTCAGTAGTTGTGGTGCACAGGCTTAGTTGCTCCGTGGCATGTGGGATCTTCCCCGACCAGGGCTCGAACCCACGTCCCCTGCATCGGCAGGTGGATTCTTAACCACTGCGCCACCAGGGAAGCCCCTAAAATTGTCCTTTTAAATAGACTATAAATTCAATCCAAACTCTGAAAGGTAAAAAAGAGTCCCTCTGTCCCCTGTCACCTATTAGTTCCCCTAGCGAAGGCCAACAATGTTAGCATTTTCTTCTGCATCCTCCCAGAGATAGTCTGTGCACAGGAAGAAAAAGGCATGTGTGTGCATTTCCCTTTTGAACACCGGTGGTAGCATATGATACACCGTTACTTTACCTTTTTCTCTTAACTATACAGCTTAACTATTTTTTGTTTGAGACTGAGTCCTCCCAAATAATCCCCCCCAGATCTTTACAACATCTAAGACACCAAGCAGAATTCATGGTAATTGAATATTCCAATGATATTTATAGTAACTAACACGTTCACTTTAAACAGATCAAGTTTCTTATACAATAAAACTGTAAGCACACTGTATAGCACACTGGGGTCCTACCAGTGCATTGAGTACATTTATGTCTTTTTAAATAGAACTTTGATTTTACTAATTTAATCGCCATCAAGATCTAAAGTTCCTGTATCTTTGCATTTGGGAAATTCTATTGGTCACTTCCATAATTAATTTCATACTGGGACCCAGTTGGGACTTTAACTGTACAATGAAAAAATATGATTTCTTTATCTGCATTCTGCTTTATGAGGTGTTTTCCAGAGACGAATCACAGTGAAAAGTGGGCACCATCTCTAGATAATTGTGAGCTCCTACTTAATTCAGGTGAGGAGACCATCAGAGAGGGAGATGGAGCTCACTAATTACGGCCCTGCTTTCCTCTCTACTGCAAACAGCCCATTAGAAGCCCGGACTCTGCTTGCCCCGAGGGCCTTTTATTTCACACTTCAGAGAGACAGTCAAACTAAATTAGGTTTAACTCTGGAGGCTACGTTTACTTATCTGGGGAAATAAGCATGAGCATAAAACAACAAGTTCACAGCTTTTCTGTTCTTTAAGTTTATGTTTCTGTGGACCTCAGTGTTCCCATGTTTGAAATGAAGCTGCTAATTACCTGCCCAATAAGCCTTCTGCTCCTATTCCGTAAGAAAAGACATGATATAAATGCTGCGCAACTTTCAATGTATTTCATGTTCATTTTCCTAATTGCATAGAGATTAAGAAGCTATATATGCTCACTGCACACTCCACATTTACAAAGTTACCTGGCCATTTTTGTGCGGAATCTCAGGAGGCATTTCTCTGATGAGAAGAAAGGTTCCTCCTACATTATATTCACACAAGCATCCCCATATGGAATGTCTACCCGAAAATACACAAGCAAGTAAAAACAGCTCAACATGACCGCAACCGTTTGCTCACACAGCTCCAGGAGGATGACGACCTGGTTAACCTTAGGAATTACGCAGCCTATTTGGATGACATACACGTCTTCATGCAAGGATGATGGCACTGAGGGTGCACAGAAACGTACCTACGAGGTTATTTAACCCTCATCTTCCATTACCGTTACGTGTAGTCTCAGAAACCCACGCCCAGCCTCTAGTACAAAACTCTGAACACCTGCTTAATTAAAATGTATAAGGACATCTCACAGAAACCGAACATAGTATTTGCCCTGTCACAGAGCGGGAATTTTTTTATTTAACGCTAAAACTGACTCTCACCATTCGTGCCTTTTAAGGGGAAAGGAGCAGAGTGGCATAATTCAGTTTCAGTCACAGTAATGAAATGGTCATAATCATAAAAATAAGTAAATTGCTCCAGAAATGATAGTCTCCATTGATATTCTATATTCCTGAAGGGTGTGAATGGGCAGAGAGGGTCCAAGCCTTTGAATAAGCAAACATGGACCCCAAGGCTGGGTAGAGGAGGGCCAAAACTGTTACACACAAAAGAGAAAGGGAAAGTGAGCTTCATTATCGAGTCCCAAAGGAAGGTATTCCTGAAAACAGAGAAGCGCTTGGAGAGGGGAAGAGGTCTGGCAAAGTGGCAATGTCTGACCCTCCATCTCCACAGACTGTCAGTAAAACTGTTCCTGACATCTGTGCCTGGATAAGTCATTTAGGAGGCAGGGGAGAGTATATCAGCACAGTCAGGGGATAAGACAGCTAAGGAGGAGAGGGAAAGTGAAGGAGGAGAAAGCAGGGACCTGGAACCAGTAGTCACTGGTAACCGTGGTGATATCTGGGTTTTAGTGGCTGCACTTGGTGAGACTATCCCACCGGGCAACAGCACATGTTGTATGGTCATCTCCTTCCACTCCAGGGGCACATGGAGTAAATTGGACAACTGCAAGTAAATTGGACAACGAAGCATTTCTGTAGGGAAACCACACACCTGTCATCCACCAGGTTAAACTGGAACCAGGAAACCATGAACAAGGCGAAAGCATCAATCCACTCGCCAAGCCCAGCAGAACTGCACCTCTGTAAAAAAAAATGATACGTTATAGGACATCTGACATTGTTACTACTCCATTGTCCCAAATATAAAACAGATATGTATCTACTACCTCTAGGCACATCCAAGAGATAATATGAGTGTGAAACAACCAGTGAGATAATGAAAGCCCACTGGGAACCAATATTATATACATTCAGAACATTGACATAAAAGCACCTCTGACTTGAGATAAACGATATCTGCAGTCTTTCACGGTCAGTGTAAACACAGTAATTGAGTTTTCTCAGACTATTAAATTATAGTTCATACTGGCCACGTGACATTTTAAATGACTCTGCCAAAGATAAAAAGAAAAAGACACTGGGAATAGTTTCTATTTAGTGTGCCTCTTTTCACTCTTTTCTCAACCTCAGTACTGCTTTTATCAATAGTCTCTGCCTGGGCTTCCCTGGTGGCGCAGTGGTTGAGAGTCCGCCTGCCGATGCAGGGGACACGGGTTCATGCCCCGGTCCGGGAAGATCCCACATGCCGCAGAGCGGCTGGGCCCGTGAGCCATGGCCGCTGAGCCTGCGCGTCCGGAGCCTGTGCTCCGCGACGGAGAGGCCACAACAATGAGAGGCCCGCGTACAGCAAAAAAAAAAAAAAAAAGTCTCTGCCTTCCTGGGACTGATGTGAGTTTGGTAAATAATTAATAGTTGTGTGTTTTTAAAAACAACCACAAACTATTTCATTCTGTTGCTACTTTGGCAAAAACTTGGAGGAGGAGAAAAAAAAAGAATTTAAACTTTAGGGGAAAATCCAGCAGCAATAAAAGCTACAACATGGCACTCAGTAAAATAGCTGTAATATAAATAAACTAAAAAACATAATACTTACTACATACCAGGCACTGTTTGAAGATTTTTACATATATTAGCTCATCTAACACTCACAAGTCTGTGGTAAATGCGATAATTATCCCCATTTTGCAGAGGAGGACACTGCGGGAAAGAGCACTAAGAAACCTGCCACAGATTGTACACAGTCGCCCACGTAGGACTAAGAATCCAAAAAAGGCCCTCCAGCTCTGGAGTGAGGCTCTCAGCCGCTCTCCTGCCTATCCCCACCTTCTAAGGTTAAGGGTGGTCCTGGGTCTACAGAAGAGAGAAAAGGCTGGCGAGGACACTGTGGATCACTGTCTATCCCCAAGTCAACCACAAATGTTTATGAGGACCTACTGTGTGCCAGGCTCTGTTCTAGGGGCTTGGGATGCGTCAGTGAACAAAGATCCCTTTCCTTCATGCGCTCACATTCCAGTGGCGGAGAGGGCCAGACAATAAACACAGTTAGAAAATAGCACAGGATATTAGAAGGTAGAAGACACTAAAGAGGGAGAGTTTGGGGGTCAGGAGTGCTGGGGTGGGCTAATGGGAAGCTGGAACATGTGGCTAAGAAAGTGTCCTGCTCCCTCATCCTCCCAGGCTCTGTGGTCTGCACTGATCCTCTGGTTTCCCAAAGTCCCCTCAGCACCATCTGTGCCTCTCTCTCAGCTTCCTCCCATCTCCCACATCTTCAGCCCATCAAAATAGATTTATGACCCATCCCCTTAAGTAGAAACTAGAGAATTTTAGAGAGCAATTCCTACTATGACGGTCATAGGTGATGATGATCTAATGCAACACTTCTCAGACAGGGTTCTGAGAAACACCAATTTTATGATGTGTTGATAGGTGTTCTAACAAAGGAATTCCATGTTCGAGTAAGTTGGAGAAACTCCCGAGTGACTCTGTGATGCTAATGTGCCTTGTGAATCACAAAGGAAGATGAAGTACAGTGTTTCCAAAACCTACTTGATCTAAACGAGGTTTGGGTTTTGCTTGTTTTTTCTCTCAGATTACCCATTAACATCTCAAGAAACCAGTGTTCCACACAACACGATTTGGGAAATGCTGGTCTCAGGCGGTGCATCTCCATCTTCAATGTGTCACTCCAGCACACAAAATCATAAAATGAAAACCCTCATTTTAAAGGTGAGTAAAACAAGGCCAGGGACGTTAGGTGACTGGTCCAAAGTTGAATGGTGAATTGCTGTCGGCCAACCAGGACTCCAACCCTCAAGACTGGCCTCGGATTCCTGGTCCAGTTCTCCTGTCGCTCTTCCTCACATCTTATGCTTGTTTTCATGGGAGCTTTGGAAATGAAGCTTTAACACATAAGAATAAACTCCTTCCCTCCCCCTCTCTTCTGTGCCTTTCTTCCTTCTCTCTCCTCCTCCCAAATATGCCAGAGCATCCAAGATCAAAAAGATATAGACTCTGGATGAGATCACATATGTACACTTCCTAGCTCAGGGCCGGACACAGAGGAACTCATAAGTATTAGTTCCTTTTCCCATTCCCGGCCCTCAAAGAGTTTAGCGTCTAGAAAGGATGAAGGACATAAAATAACTGTAGTATAAACAATTTGTAATACAGAATAATAATAAGAGATGTACAAGGGGGTGGGGGTGGGATGGGCATTCAAGGTAGTTTGTGGGATAATCAGAGAAGACTTCACAGAGGAGATGCATGACCTGGGTTTTGAAGGGTGAGTGAGAGCTTGCCGAGACATCAAGGCAGAGAAGGTAGCCCAGACACAGGGAAGAGCACGTACATACACATGGGGGGCTGGGACAATCTGGCACGTCTAGGGAACTGAAAGTGATTTCAGCCCAGGTGAAGCCTGGGGATAAGGCAGGGAGCATCTTTAAAACATTAAGTGAGGCTGAGGGTGCAGATCCTGTCTCATATGACCTGGTTTGGGGGAGAAAAACTGCTGAAAGGTTTTAAGCAAAAGAGTGATGGGGTCAGGTGTACATTTTAGAGATCTCACTCTCAGTGTGGAGATGGCCACACTGCACAGAGGCCATTAGAAGACCAGAGCAGTAGCCTGATGAAAGATGGGAGGATCCACTAAGGAGATATGGTGGGGGATGGCGAGGGAGGGATAGGTGCTTTAAGAGAAGTAGTAGAATCGACTGGACTTAATACCAAGTGAGATGCAGAAAATGAGGAAGACACACAATTCGAAGATGATTCCTGGTTTCCAGCTTAGACGGTAGAGGGACAGACAGAGTAAACTAAGGCCCAGAGGAGGAAGGACATGTCTGGGTAGTGAAAACTACTGAGCCAGACTTGGACACACTGCATGTGAGACAACTGTGGGATGTGCCCAGACATCCTCTGGGGAAAGAGCCAGTGTGTCTCCATATGTGGGAATTTCAGCGCTTTAGGAGAAAACAGATATCTGCGGCAGATGTTTTAAGGGTTCCTCCCATCTTTTTATGTGAAAGGCTGGACCTGACCATGGGAGAAAAGAGGTGTCAGGAAGAGTAGAGAGAGGGTCAGTGAGGACCAAGCACAGGAACCAGCACTTAAGCTCAAGACTGCTAACTCCTTGGGAGCCCCATGGCTGGAACAAGTCCCAAAGTACAGAGGATGCAGAGCTCCCCCAGGCTTCCCTCCTTTGCAGAGATTAAAGCTCTCTGCCTTGCTGCCAACCCGCTCTCTCATCAAGGCCCTCTTGTCTCGTCCTACCCAGTGTCCAAACTGTAATAGGGGGATCTGGAGGAAATGCCATGCTTTCCCTGCCACTGAGAATGCTCTTCTTGGCAGGAATTCCTCAGCGTGCCCACGCAGGAGCTCCCAGGACCTCTCACTTAGCCGTGCACAATCCTTAGTCCTCCCTCATCTACCTCCCAGCAATCCTTCAGCACTAGGGCAAATACCCCTCCAGCTCCGTCATCTCCAGAGTGGATCCAGTACTGTCCTACTGCAGTAACGTCCTGCAATGTTTCTGACATCTAGGGAAAGAGGAATACGAAACATCGGGCTGGTGCAGGTCTACCTGCTCAAACAGAGGAGGAATTTCTTCAACAATACTAGCCAATTGCTGGATTGCTTCCACACCCAAACTCACCCAAATGGGTTAGGATCTGGCCCTGGATGGGGATGCCCACTCACTGCCCATCTGGAAACAAGAGAGACTTCTCCAAAAATCCAGTGGGTAAGGAACATGAGACTGCCAAAGGCAGCCCCCTGCCAACAACCAGTTCGGTCTAGAAGCCATCACCCTGGCTGCCTCCTCAGACTTCTTCCCCTCAGGTCTACAGCAGGCACCATCTAGAATGAAAAATGGAAAAGGATCCGTTACATGGAAATTTACCCTCTGTATTTAACAGAATGGTACCTGGCCTCAAGGAGCTGACTTCAGAAGAGGAGATGAGACCCAGTCCAAAGCAGAATGTGCTGGGAGGTAGTCAGTGGGAGGGGTTATTTCAGGCAGGCTAGATCGGGAACGATTTAGGGAGAACCCATCATTTTGGAATTTGACAACTGAAAATGCAGAAATTTATTTACTTCATTAAAGTGAAATTAAGAGTATGAGCTAAAATATATGTACGAAAAGTGAAAGGTGTGTTCAGGGAACAAATGCAGTCCACCTTGAGTGGAACACTTTCAGAATACCAGGCTGCTTCTCCCCAGAAGAACAGGGCTCTCATCTAACCCTCTGTGTCCCCGGAGTGATAACAGGGCATCGCCTGAGCAGTTACCATGGGCCAGGCCCTATGCCCAGCCCTTTACATGAACTCATTTAATTTTCACAACCACTTTACGAGGTAGGCTCTATTACTAATCCCATTTCACAAATTAAAAAACTGAGGTTCAGGGAAAACAAGTAACTTGCCCAAGATCATACAGCTGGTAAAGAGAACTTAGGCAGCACCTGTGCACTTCACTATACTATACTTCCCGGGACTGTTTAACCACGAGGTCTCAGTGTGTTGCATTAATGACTTCACATACAGAAATGTAACTACTGGAGAAAATGCTGGCAGGAGAATTTCTTTGTAGGAACAGAGAACCTGCTGGGTAGATGCTTCATGACACTGAGAAGCCCTCTCCAGGATAGAAAGAAAACTTCGGGTCTGCCTGTGAGGATGACAGGCCGATTTCACAAAGAGGAAGAAAGCCATTCTGCCAATAAAGGAGTGAGGGGAAGGAGAAGCAGAGCTGAAAGCTACAGGGATGAGGGAGAGAAGATGTGAAGACGGAAGGAGGCCAGGGCCTGGAGGCTAGGAGACAGTCTTTGGAGAAGAGAGAAGCCTAAGCTGAATTTGCTGATTAACACTGCTTCATACTATGGTGGGTGACCCTCCCCCAAGACCCAGCAAATCTTCAACAAAGCAACCCCCAAAAATGCCTGGGATGATCAGACATCCTGGGGAAGCTGGTGGGGAGTCAAGTTTTGTAAATGGGGCACAGTGCAAAAACAGGAAGGGACCAACAACTGGGTCACATAAATTTAAAACAGAGGTGAGAAAGAAGAAAACTCCAGTCGGGAAATGTAAGCGATACCCTGAATATCCTTATCAGGCTGTACCTGTGAAATCTGCTGCCTGAGTTTCTACTTCATGTTAGCGATTTATGAAATAGAAGACATATACTAGGGCACTAGACCGAGTTCTAAATGTTCTAATTAATATCAATGTCCCTCGACCAATTTACGTGCATGATGTTCCCTTGTTCTCACTAACCCCACTTCATGCCAAAATTGGGGCCAAGGGGGAATTATACAAGCCCTTTGTTCATGGTGAGCCAAACCCTCTAAACTTCCATTAACCTGTGAGATTTCTCCTTGTATTTACAAAAGAACAGCGACTCACTGAGAGTTACACACAAAGCCAGGAGCAAGTTATGTAGAATCTAGTAACACTTGTCCCTTCTTTTCAGAAGAGTCTCGAGTTAGCATGTGAAGCGAATGTCCAAGTTTGTTTGTCAGCTCCAGACAGGTGATCTGAAAGGTGGTATGAATATGTAGGATTTCCTTTCTTTTTAAATTTCATATTTGGAGCTTAAATATCTTCAGAGTTGGGCCCGGGGCGGGGCGGGAACAAAAGCAAAAAACAACCAAACCGAAAAAAAACCACACAAACCCATGCAGTTCCCACCGTCCTCGTCCTGGAAAGTCCTGTCCAGAGGGAAAGAGGAGGTAGACAGAGCTGAAAGCCAGCAGGGAGTATGAGGCCTGGGTCTACTCTCGCACTCCACGCTGAGACAAGCCAGAGACGCATTGCTATCGTCACCCTCTATGCTGGCGAGGAAAAGGTGCCTTCTGCTTAGATAACAGTCCACTACCTGCGCTGGCTACTCTTGCAGAGGGAGAAAAAGTAGAAGTGGAGATAGAGTGCAGAAAGACTAGTTTTATCTTTCCAAGATGTGTTACATTCAGATAAGAAAGAGAAAATCCCTAAATAAACTGGGCCTACACTTACCTGTGTAAATGCGATCGAGTGTGGCGACGGTTCTTAATGTCAGTATCACTCTGTTGGACATCTGGTAAGTCCAGACTGGGTTCAGTGAAGTGTACCAAATGTGGAGAACAACAAGAAGAATCTGTCCTAAAATGAATCCCCAGATTCCGAAGTACCTGTAAGTACAGAAGTATTTTTAACAACTTTTTTTTTTTGCGGTACGCGGGCCTCTCACTGTTGTGGCCTCTCCCATTGCGGAACGCAGGCTCCGGACGTGCAGGCTCAGCGGCCATGGCTCACGGGCCCAGCCGCTCCGCGGCATGTGGGATCTTCCCGGACCGGGGCACGAACCCGTGTCCCCTGCATCGGCAGGCGGACTCTCAACCGCTGCACCACCAGGGAAGCCCTTTAACAACTTTTTATGTGGTTTCAACGTACTATGTCCATTGTGAATTTCACAGTGTCATAGAAGGAGTATATGAGGTAGTCTTGTTGGTAATCTACATGACTTAGCCTCGTTGGCACATGACTTAGCCTTTGTATAGCCGTTACCTAGGCAACTTGTTATAATGCCTCCATTCTCACAACGTTATTGAGACTGATGGCAAATATTCACATCCCGATTTTGTGAAAAGTGAGACTTCTACAAGGCCTTATGCAAGGTAAAGACTATATCTTGCAGCTCCTAGTCCCAACCTTCCCTTTGGTAATTGACCACATTTGTTTGTCTGTAGGCACAAGATATGAACCATACCTTTGCAAACCACTTCCTGTCCACCATGCCACGGCTTGCACTACCAGTGAGGAAGACAGACCGAGCACGAGAACCACGAGCTGAAGTTTGGCATTTGGAGCCTGGAAGGAGGCTATGCTGCCTGCAAATGAAGGAGAACTAAACATTTCTGGCAATCATGCATTGGTATTCAATGATCTGCATTTGATAACTGCTGTGTCTGATACCATGGTTACACTCGGGAAGGTAGAATTAATATATAATTATCTGAGTGCATAAATCTTTTTGAAAATTTTTATTGAGATATCATTCGTACCATAAATTCACTCTGCTGAAGTGTATGATTCAATGGTTCTTAATACATTCACAAAGTTGTGCAACTCTTACCACCATCTAATTCCAGAACATTTTCATCACCCCAGGAAGAAACCTGTGCCCATTAGCAGCCCCTCCCTTTCCTCCTCTTCCCCCCAACCCCGACCCCCAGCCCCCCGCAATCACTTCTCTACTTCCTATCTGTATGGATTTTTCCTATTCTGGACATTTCATATAAATGAAATCATAAAATACGCAGCCTTCTGTGACTGGTTTTTTTCACTTAGCATAATGTTTTCGAGGTTCATCCACATTGATGGGCCTAGAGACTATCATACTAAGTGAAGTAAGCCAAACGGAGAAAGACAAATATATGATACCACTTACATGTGGAATCTTACAAAAAAAAAAAAAAAAGATACAAATGAACTTATTTGCAAAAGAGAAAGAGATTCACAGACATAGAAAACAAACTTACGGTTACCGATGGGAAAAGTAAGCGAGGGGGACAATTAGGAGGTTGGAATTAACAAATACACATTACTATATTTAAAATAGATAACCAACAAGGACCTACTGTATAGCACAGGGAACTATTCTCAGTATTTTGTAATAACCTATAGGGAAAAAGAATCTGAAAAATATATTATATACAAAACTGAATCACTGTATACCTGAAACTAACATGACATTGTAAACCAATTAAACTTCAATAAAATCTTTTTTAGGGGCTTCCCTGGTGGCGCAGTTGTTGACAGTCCGCCTGCCGATGCAGGGGACGTGGGTTTGTACCCCGGTCAAGGAAGATCCCACATGCCGCGAAGCGGCTGGGCCCGTGAGCCATGGCCGCTGAGCCTGCACGTCTGGAGCCTGTGCTCCGCAATGGGAGAGGCCACAACAGTGAGAGGCCCGCGTACCGCAAAAAAAAAAATTTTTTTTAATCTTTTTAAAAAAAGGTCCATGCATGTAGTACCATGTATCAGTGCTTCATTCCTTTTTATGGCTAAATAATATCCCATGGCATGGATATACTGCCTTTTGTTCATCCATTCATCAGTTCATGGGCATCTGGGTTGTTTCTACATTTTGGCTACTATGAATAATGATGTTAGGAACATTTGTGTACCAGGTCTTATGTGAACATATGTTTCCATTTTTCTTGGGTCTATACCAAGGAGTGGAGGTGTTGGGTCATATGACAACTATGTTTAACATCTTGAGGAACTGCCAAGCTGTTTTCCAAATCAGCTGCACCATTTTACATTTCCACCAGCAGTGTGTGAGGGTTTCAATTTCTTCATATCCTTGTCAACACTTATTGTCTATGATTTTGAACGTAGCCATTTTAGTGGGTCAAGATATTTAAGGTCAGAAATAACCTAAATCACTGGTAGTATGAACTAGTTTAATAGTTAACTACATAGTAATCAACTTAAAATATCTGAGGTGTCAGCGATGAGATAGCACAGAACACTCAGATCTTCTTTGTAGTTATGTAAGAATGCCTTAGGACTCTGTAAAAACAAAGTTGTTTCGTTTCCTTAAGAAGCATCTGAAAAGGGAGTTTTAAGGCAAATCATGGCTTACTTCAGCCTCTCTTTAGCATCAACAAAGCTCAATGGCTACCTGGAAGAGCATCTGACAAAAACTGGTTTCTTTCATGTGTTTGTTGGCAGTCTGTATATCTTCTTTGGAGAAATGTCTATTTAGGTCTTCTGCCCATTTTTGGATTGGGTTGTTTGTTTTTTTGTTACTGAGCTGCATGAGCTGCTTGTAAATTAATCCTTTGTCAGTTGCTTCATTTGCAAATATTTTCTCCCATTCTGAGGGTTGTCTTTTGGTCTTGTTTATGGTTTCCTTTGCTGTGCAAAAGCTTTGAAGTTTCATTAGTTCCCATTTGTTTATTTTTGTTTTTATTTCCATTTCTGTAGGAGGTGGGTCAAAAAGGATCTTGCTGTGATTTATGTCATAGAGTGTTCTGCCTATGTTTTCCTCTAAGAGTTTTACAGTGTCTGGCCTTACATTTAGGTCTTTAATCCATTTTGAGCTTATTAGGGAAATGCAAATCAAAACTACAATGAGATATCATCTCACACCAGTCAGAATGGCCATCATCAAAAAATCTAGAAACAATAAATGCTGGAGAGGGTGTGGAGAAAAAGGAACACTCCTGCACTGCTGGTAGGAATGTGAATTGGTACAGCCGCTATGGAGAACAGTATGGAGGTTCCTTAAAAAACTACAAATAGAACTACCATATGACCCAGCAATCCCACTATTGGGCATATACCCTGAGAAAACCATAATTCAAAAAGAGTCATGTACCAAAATGTTCATTGCAGCTCTATTTACAATAGCCCGGAGATGGAAACAACCTAAGTGCCCATCATCGGATGAATGGATAAAGAAGATGTGGCACATATATACAATGGAATATTACTCAGCCATAAAAAGAAACGAAATTGAGCTATTTGTAATGAGGTGGATAGACCTAGAGTCTGTCATACAGAGTGAAGTAAGTCAGAAAGAGAAAGACAAATACTGTATGCTAACACATATATATGGAATTTAAGAAAAAAAAAATGTCATGAAGAACCTAGGGGTAAGACAGGAATAAAGACACAGACCTACTGGAGAATGGACTTGAGGATACGGGGAGGGGGAAGGGTGAGCTGTGACAAAGCGAGAGAGAGGCATGGACATATATACACTACCAAACGTAAAATAGATAGCTAGTGGGAAGCGGCCGCATAGCACAGGGAGATCAGCTCGGTGCTTTGTGACCGCCTGGAGGGGTGGGATAGGGAGGGTGGGAGGCAGGGAGACGCAAGAGGGAAGAGATATGGGAACATATGTATATGTATAACTGATTCACTTTGTTATAAAGCAGAAACTAACACACCATTGTAAAGCAATTATACCCCAATAAAGGTGTTAAAAAAAAAAAAAACTGGTTTCTTCATCCTCAACTCTGAGTCACTTTCCTACCCACTCCCCTTTCTCAAATACAATTCTACCTCTACTCAAGGTGATGGGTTTTCAGGGAAGAAGCAGATGAAAGGGGAGCAACAAGAAGCATCTCAAATCTCATACCCCCCGTCGAAGTTATTTCCTATTACATTATAGCCTCCAGAAGTTCCTGGGCCAGAACTGGACTCAAAAATACAAAACTGTCCCAGTAACTGTTCGGTGGGTGGCTTTGTAGGTAAAGCTGCCACAGGCAGCATTGAGCAAAGGCAGCGAAAAAGGGCCACTGAGCAGATCCCTCTCATAAAGCCAACCAAGGAGTGTGATGAGGCCATCGTCATTCATAGAAGGATTCTGTAAGCCAAGGCCAGCTTAACTCAGTTACTATATATACTCAAAAAGAAGAAAGTCTCATTTCTATTATTTCTAGAGCTGAAAATTTCATGGTTATTTCATTCCTATAGACATCATCTTTTAAAAGGATGCATTTTCCAGTGGTCTTGACCACAGCTATTTCTGAGCTCTAGACCTCTGTGGGTAACCACATAACTCACTACACTCACTAACCACGTTCTGCCTTCTTCAGGGACTGATGCACAGAAAAATAGAAGGCAATTCCCTAGTGATTCCTGTCACTGTTTCTGAAAAAAAGTCAAGTGACTGTTCCTAGACAGAAGATATACACAGCTTGGCTCAAGAACAAATGCCACTTGGAAAACTCAGAGAAACCAACTGTATTATAGCAGAAGGGCAAGACTGGCAGACTTTTCAGCTACAGATTCCACCGGACTGGAGTCTGGTGTTTTTGTTTTTTAAAACCTTTTCTCCATGACCTCACCTTACTTTTTTTTACTACCAGTACTTCTCCAAGGTCTCTCAATATTTATTAATGTTAATAACCTCAAGTGTCTGTGATAGTAAGTGTACATTTTCTAATTGCTGGGTTTTGGCGATGTGACGTACTGAAATTCAGAATTCGAAAACTACAAAAGGTATACAGTGCAAAGTTTCCCTTTCATACCTGTGTCTAGGTACCAAATTTTTCACCTTGGAAGCAACTAAAATGGTATCAGGTTTTTAAAAAATACTTCTAGACCTATTTAATGCATGTCCAATTAACTATTAAATATATTTTCATCTAACCTATTTTACACAAATGCTAGTATTCTGCACATACTGTTTAGCGCTTCTTTTTTCCCACTTAACAACGTATTTTGAAGAACATTCCATTTCCTTACAGAAATGTTCTCATTCTTTAATATAGCTGCATAGTATTCTATAGTACTCCAAGTTTTAGAACCATAACTTATTTAACCTAACCGATCCCATACAAATGACATATAGGTTGTTTCTAACATTATTATTATAAACATTGCTGCAATGATTAAATAACCTTTTAATTTTATCATTTTACACATATGTGAGTTTATCTATAGGATATACTCCCAGAAGGGGGATTGCTGAGTGAAAGATACATATTTGTCCTTTTGATAAACAATGCTAACTGATCCTTTGCAGAAGTTGTGACACTTTACGGCTCTGCCAGCAATGCGTAAGTGCCTGCTTTCCCACGCTTACAACAGTGTTGTCAGAGTTTGTTCTTTGCCAACCTGATATGTGAGACTGTCTATGCATATATGTGTGTGTGTATGATTTGTATTCTATACATTTTAGTATCTTTTTAAGAACCAGTTATATTTCCTTTCCAGTAAACTGATCATATCCTTTGCTTTCTCTTCTGTTGAACTATTGGTCCCTTTTTATTATTGATTTGTAAGAACTCCATATATTAATGAAATTAGCCCTCTGACTGGAAGAGCTGCAACAGCTGTCCTAACCTGTTGATTGCCTTTGCTTAACACGGTGTTCATCATGCATAATTTTCATATTTTTAGGCAGTATCATTTAACAACTTTTTAATGGCTTCAGAGTTTCATGTCATAGTTGGAAAAAAGAACAAAAATATGTTCAAGAGTTAATCTGTTCTCCAAGGTATCTTTCCCCTCTTCATCTCAGTGATCCTTAAGCTCTTCCAAACTGACGGAAAAGTTAAACACGTAAATATGCTGACTCTTGGTCTAGACTTCCAATTCTACTAAAACTCTTCAAGGTAGTAGTAAGAGACAGAGAAATCTTTTATTTTTTATTTAATCATTTAGCATTCAAAGAACAGTCTACATATTTTCACTTCATTTCATTTTTAGCTAAAAATAAAAAAACCAAAAAACTTAAGGAATCACTTTTAAATCTTACCAACGGTAATTATCCACAGCAGGGCTACCATCCACTTCTTGTTAACCAGTTTCCAGACAGGAGGAATTGTGAGGAATAATGGAGAAAGAAATGCTATGGCAAAAGCTTCAAGCCCAGTGAGTTCTAGTGTTTGCAGGGGAAAGTAATAGATCATCGGTCCCAGGCCATCGCAGAGAGACCAAGAAACATATCCTAGGGAAAACAAAAGTTTTTAAGAGAGAAAGAAAGTATAACTTTCTCATTGTTTCAAACAGTAGCCCTTCCCTCCACTAAAACTCCTCCAGCCGGCCGCCCTCCTTCATGACCCTGGCCTTAACTGGGTTCCAGTAACAGAATTCCTCCCCTTTCCTGTCAGGCCCAGAATGAGAATGGCTCAACATCCCTTGCTTGTCCCTTTAACCTCGTTCATACCTCCCGTAGGTAGGTAGTCCCTTTATTAAAGGCTCTTCATTTGGACCATCTAGGTTAAATCTGGTTTCCTGTCAAGACCCTGATTGATAAAATTTCCTTAACTAAATCGACCCTTCTTTAATGAGAAATATCGTGAAAATCAAAAAGAGTAACAAACGGCAGAACTCCTTCCTCCCACTCCAGACTACAGCCAAAGGCACGTTAGTTAGGAAATAATCATTTTCTTGTGAGCAAACTATTTTAAACCTAACCCTTAGGAGACAGTGTAGAGTAGTGGAAAACGCAGATTTGACATTACTTTCACAGCTGCCAACTACTGACTGCAATCTTCTACAATGATGATAATTAACCAATGGGCAGTTACCATGCACTAGGCTCTGTGCTAAGTATTCACCCTGATATTCTCTCTTCTTCTGCATCCTATGAAATTGACACTATTTCTACTCCCCTCTTACAAATGCAAAATCAAACAACAAAAACTCCTTAGACTCAGAAAGTTAAGTAATTGCCTAAGGTCACAAAAGTGGCAAATGGCAGAGTGAACTTAAAAGCAAGCGGTCTGGTTCCAAACCATCCTTAACCACCGAAAGCAGTACTTTTAACCACCTCGCAGTTATTAAGATTAAAAAAGATTAAGTACACACAGTACCTAGCACCCTAGGTACTCACTGAATGTAATTCGCTTTACATCGCGTACTTGTGAGCTACAGACTGGGCCAAAAAATGAGCCCCGCCCCCCCCAGCCCGAGCATTACCAGCTCCCAGAAAATCAAGTTCTTAGGAAGGCACCCCTCCCCTTCATCGTGAACAGCGAGATGCTAGCAATCTCCTGAACGTTTGTCTGGGAATTCTGATTTCAACCATACAACTCCGACAATATTACAACAATAATTGTTCTTGGGACTTTTTGCAAAGCTGCTAAGTGAGCACATGGGACTCGAGTTCGACGTTTTCCGCCAAATACTCAAATGTGCAGCCACTACCCAAGGCCACTTATGAGGGGTCAACCCAGGCGGTAGCCACCGCGCTGAGTGCTCACCTACAGCTACAGGGGGAAACGGGTGCCCCTTTCCGTTTGAAAGGTAAAGTTCGGTGCTGAAATTTATTCAGTTAAACTTAAAGATCACGGGTGAGGGGACTCGGGGTTGGTACCAGCTTCGTGGTTCAAGGCCGACAGGTGAAGAAGTCGGGCCCCTTGGGCGCAACACCAGGGTGGCGTGGGAGCTCGCTCTCTCTCTCAATTCCTCCAGCAGCAGAAGTTGCCAGGGGACGATAAGCATCTCTATTCCGGGCACCAAGCGCGCGTTCCTCCCTCCGGGAGCTCAGCCAACCCGGCGGAGCACCGCGGCTCCGGGCAGGGCCGGGGGAGCGGACCGGCGAATGCGCGGCGGGCGGCCTCGGCTTACCCAGAAGGCTCTCCAGGAGCACTTCTCTCCACAGCGAGGGCATGGCCGAGGCCCGGAGCGGCGCCGCCGAGGGAAGCCGCGCGGCCCGCACACCCGCCGCACTGCGCCGGCCGCCGAGCTCTCCGGGGTCGGCGTCCACGCCTCAGGCTCCCGTTAAGTCTGCCGCCGGCCGCCCAGCCGCCCGCCCACCCGCAAGCCGCGCCCACGCGAGGGTGGGGCCCGCTGCCCCCGCCCCGTCCCATCCAGCGCCGCCCTCCCGGCCCCACCGCCTCTGCGCGGCCCGCGGTCCCGCGCCACCGCCTCCGCCGACGCCACCGCGCAGCGAGCGGGACCCGGGGGCCTCCGACCTGCCGCCCAGAAGAAACCAGGTGGCCGGGCTCGCCGGCAGAGCGGCCCCGGCGATGGCGCGCTGCGAGCGCCCAAGAGGACTGCATCATTGCAACTCTGCACCCGTGGTGCCCTTTAAACGAGGCCCAGGGGCGCGTTGCGAGGGAAAGGCTTAGACGCAGGTGGGGAGCCTGAGCTGCCAGGGGCTCTAGCGCCTCCGGCGAGCAGGTGCGAACAGGACCTTGGCGTTCCTAAGGCCTGGGCGACGCTCTCGGGCGAGCGGGCACCTGCGATGGCCAGGTGTGCGCTTCTCCTTCTCAGCTTTGGTAGTAAACAAATCGCATTCTGGGAAGGCGGTTGAAAAATTCTAGAGATTACAGAATTTTCTATGGCTTTTAGAGACGTCGCAACACTTGCCCAGGGGAGAGAAAACCAGTGATGGCAGTGGAAGTTCTGCCTTCCTCCACTTTATGGATAATGATCTTTGAGAGTGCCCGTCCCTGAGGAGAAAGGGAGAGACGTTCTAACAATGGAGCGAGTGAACTAGGCCAGTTCTCATTCAAATATTACCACACCCCAGGATGTTTTGAGTTTTTTAGAACCTTCTCAAACAATTTATTTTAATTCGCTTTAATTTTTTTGGAACAGTTTGTCATTTACCACTTTCGGAAGGTTTGCTCTGAAATTAAACAATGATGGATTGTCTAAAAGTGTAAAACAGTTAAGAGCAGTTTTGAGCAGAGTTCCAAATCGCTTAATTACTTACTAGTACTCATTGTCACCAGATAGAGATCAATTGAATAGAATTGAGAGTCCTGGAATAAACCCTCTCATTTAGGTGCAAATGATTTTCAACAGCTTGCCAAAACAATTACATGAGGGAAGGGGTGGTCTTCTCAACAAATGGATTTAGAACAATTGAAATTCCACAGGAAAAAGGGTAAATCGGACACCCCCCCAATCTCATACCATATACAAAAATTAACTCAAAATGGATCAAAGACTTAAATGTAAGAGATGAAACTATAAAAATCTTAAAACATAGGAGTAACTCTTCATGATCTTTAGTTAGACTATGGATTCTTAGATACAACAGCAAAAGCACAAATGACAAAAGAAGTAATAAATAAATTGGACTTCATCAAAACTAAAAGCTTTTGTGCTTCAAAGGACACAGTCCAAGAAAGTGAAAAGACAATGCACAGGATGGGAGAAAATATTTTATAATGATACATCTGGTAAGGAACTGGTATCTGGAATATATATTTTTAAAAATTACAACTCAGGGACTTCCCTGGTGGCACAGTGGTTAAGAATCTGCCTGCCAATGCAGGGGACACGTGTTCGAGCCCTGGTCCAAGAAGATCCCACATGCCGTGGAGCAACAAAGCCTGTGCACCACAACTACTGAGCCTGTGCTCTAGAGCCTGTGGACCACAACTACTGAAGCCCACACGCCTAGAGCCTGTGCTCCTCAACAAGAGAGGCCACCGCAATGAGAAGCCCGCGCACCTCAACAAAGTGTAGCCCCCACTCACCACAACTAGAGAAAGCCCGTGCACGGCAACAAAGACCCAATGCAGCCAAAAATTAATAAATAAAAATTATTTTAAAAAATAAATAAAATAAAATAATAACTCAGTAATACTCACTTTAAAGATGAACAAAGGATTTGATAGGCCTTTTTCCAAAGAACATCTACAAGTAGCCAATAAGCAAAGTATATTCAGGAAAATATATTCAATATCATTTCATTAGGGAAATACAAATCAAAACCACAATGAGATACTACTTCACACTCACTAAGATGGCTATAATCAAAAAAGTCAGATAGGGCTTCCCTGGTGGCGCAGTGGTTGAGAGTCCGCCTGCTGATGCAGGGGACACGGGTTCGTGCCCCAGTCCAGGAAGATCCCACATGCCGCGGAGCGGCTGGGCCCGTGAGCCATGGCCACTAAGCCTGCGCGTCTGGAGCCTGTGCTCCGCAACGGGAGAGGCAACAACAGTGAGAGGCCCGCGTACCACAAAAAAAAAAACAAAAAAAAAAAACATTACAAGTTGTAGATTTGCCATCTGTACCTATAAAATAGTTAACAAGGAATTTTCCTTGTATCTATCTGAAGTCAATTTAACTCAGGGTCCTGTAAAAGTGGTGACCAAGACTGTTCATGTCATCCCCACAGAAGACAACCAAGCTGTGTTCCTGCAGCAGCAGAGCAGGGAGTGCCTGTTCTCAGAGACAAAAACAATCGCTGTGGCCTGGTCCACTAGGGTTTCCCAAAGAGTTGAAAGGGAATCAATCCAGAGTAAAGAAGATATGCTTGAGTGAACATTTTCAATACAGTAAAAATAGAATAAGAAAGTCTTGAGAAACATTGAGTTCGTGTTCTAACGTAAGCATTAGGTTCTTTTTCATTTAGACTTGTACTCTTAGCACAAGTTAAAAACACAAGGGCCTACTTAGAAGACAGGCCTGGAAAATCAAGGATGATTCAGCAGTTTTTTGGATGTACATATTTTTATTTATTCATTCTCACACTTTCTAGGAGCCCTCCGTGTGGGAAGCTGAGTGCGCAGAGATGATCAAGACATAGTCCCAGCAAGGAGGAGCTCTTGGCCCACGGGTGGAGTCTGAAGTGCTCAAGTAATCTCAACCCAGCATGAAAAGTGCTACATGAAGGCCTGAACTGGGGGCGCTTGGGGCCCCTGCAGGAGGGAGTTGGCCTGGGTGCCCTGAGAGACAGGGATGTTATGGTCTATTTACTCACGGCTACTGTGGTGCTTGTTTATCTGCCTACGCCTCCACTTTCCCACCTGTAAAGTGAAGCTAATTATAGTAAGGAATGATTGCATCTGTGCACTAGCTGGCCGGACTTGAAAGAAACACAGATCATACTCCTGCTGGTGAGTTAACTCCCTTGGAAGACTGTGACCCAATATGTAAATTTCTGGAAGGAGTTGCCTAAATACAAAATTTCCATTAGTGTTATCAGATTTTTTTATTCGTTTATTCATCCCGTAAACATTGATTTAACTTCTAGCCGCCATGCTTTTTTAACTGGAATACACAGCAGGGGTGAGCGGCGGTGGATCAGAGGATATATAGGCTCAGAAATTCAACATGGCAGATCTTTTCAAAGCATTAAGTTTACCTAGTATAAGCAGTTCATAACATTTTCATGTTAAAACAAACAGGGGTATGTTACAGACAGGATTGTAAAATGCATACAAAGTTTTAGGATAAAGCTTTGGGGGCTCATGGTAGACTTCTTTGATTTATGTCTTCCAGAATTCAGGGGGAATATGTTCCTTCTCTTCTGCCATTAACTGAACATCGGTTGTTAAATAAGTATCTTAGAAGATACAAAACATACATCCCTCCAAAAGTATATAATCTGAACTGAAACAAGACACATGAACAAATGAATCAAGTAGATATCCATACGTGTGTCTTTTTTGAGAAGTATGAGAAATTGCTTCTGTGTCTGTGAAGTCATTATATGTTAGATTCCAGCCATGACAGAACTGTGAGAAACCAATTCAGGGTCCCCACTAGAGAAAACTGGAGAAAAAAATAAAATTCTGCAGGTAGCTCACTAAGGAAACAGATTCAGAAACAGCAAAGGATGGGTCTTTCTTACACAGAGCAAAAGCTCACATCTGCTAAGATGACCAAGGCAGGTGGGCTTGGGAGGATGCAGAAGATTACAAAGGGCAGGAATTGGGGGAAGGCCATTCCAGGTAAGTGCAGTGACATCTAGAAAAGGAACAAAGTCAGGAAAAGTGAAGTTGTATTTGGGGTTCAGGGAGTAATCATTTGGTCTAAAACAGAAATTTCCCCAAACATACCAGCGCGGCCTAATGAAGGGACCTTGAAACCAAGGACAAAGAATGTGAAATGTACCTGCCACTTAGGACACGCTCAAGTGAACCTTACTGACTTAACACAAACAGGACGAGGCGTGTGTGATGATGTACTCTACAGCGTCCTGGCAAGTTAAAACGAGTTCAGCACCGGAGTCTGCTTGAAATGTTTCCAGTTTGCTCCCTCCTCCTCTTTCCTCACCTCCCTGTCTATTCTCTCCCATTCCAATAGGCAAACAGAAAACATTCTGCAGTACTACCCACTCCATTATATGCAATTAAGTCAGGAGTATTCCTGTGGGATGACTCTCCAAAGGTGGAATAATTTATGCGGGTAGATAAATTGGGAAAGTGTTGGGATCGCCCAGTTTTGGGTGTGTATTAATTTTTGTATTAATTTGGGTGTGTAATACAATACGCAAGTTTGTATTAATTTTTACATCTTCATAGTTGCTAGATGTCCTGGGAAGGAACCGCTTCTTGATTAGCTTAGTTCCCGTGTCTTGGCACATAGTGTAAGATCTGAGGGAGTCAGCCACAGGCAGGCCTAGAAAACCACAGGCCTCACCCCACCAGGCTGAGCTTTTACTGGGTGGTCAATTGCAGGACATGACACATGCTTTCTGCAGCGATCCCAGAGAGAAAAGGAGGAGGACCTGAGGGTTGTATGCCAACAACTCCTTCCCAAACCACCAGCATCTCCTGGGGGGTAATTGGAGTAAGGTGGCATGAGAGGACAGGTGTGTTATCCTAAAACGTGTCCCTAGAGGCCAAGACGTCTGTGCCATATGTGGCATTACTAACCATGTGTGCACTGGGTGGTCTATGTGATGGGCACCTTGCTAAGGCCAACTTGAAACAAGAGGCCCACTGAGCAAAGATGTCCGTTCCAGCTGGTCCTGTGTCCAGTGGTGGAAACTGCAGCGTAACGTGTGTCCTGGAAAAAATCAGTTGATCAGTCCCTCTTACTTATGAGATAGATGCATTGTCCAGGAGACATTGGAGGAGGGCAGAGGGTGTATCAGAAGGAATTCTGGCACTGTTCCTCCTGGAGATCCCTAGGATGTAAAGTAGGTTGCCAGGGAGGGATGGAAGGAATTCTCATAAGGAGCTCAGGGCCTCCTGGGAGAGAATGAATCTGGGACCCAATACTTTGGGCCTCAATACCTGTTTTCAGACTTGCAAACTGGCTGGTCAGATGGAAATAGCATCGATCTTTCCAAGAGACAATAAAATTTGAGAATACAAAGCAGATTATAGCAACAAGACTTTTATTTTTTATTTAAATTATTTTTAAAACTACTTTTTCCCTAGAAGGTGGCACATTTTCAACAATAAGTCTAACGACCGAATGATGCTCTACCTAGAAATATATACATACAATATTAATTTGACAATATTAAATCAGTGGTAATCACTATAGAACTGGGCTGTAAGTAAATTGTATACTATAACAGAAGAATGTGGGATTCTAAGCCAATTAATAATATATAATATATATAATAATACAGAGAGAGCAAACGCTTAGCTCATTTATTAAAACCAAAGTTTTCAAGCCTAATAGCACACAAGAAATAATCACACTAATTACAAGTAATTATTACAAGTTCTTTTTTTTTTTTTTTTTTAAAAGGTCTGGGCTCGGGCTTCCCTGGTGGTGCAGTGGTTGAGAGTCCGCCTGCCGATGCAGGGGACATGGGTTCGTGCCCTGGTCCGGGAAGATCCCACATGCCGCGGAGCGGCTGGGCCCGTGAGCCATGGCCGCTGGGCCTGCGCGTCCGGAGCCTGTGCTCCGCAGCGGGAGAGGCCACAACAGTGAGAGGCCCGCGTACCGCAAAAAAAAAAAAAAAAAAAAAAGTCTGGGCTCGAGGTGGCTTGTGGCTCCTTCCTGTGCTGCATCTCTCTTTCACTCAGCCCCTTGGTGCCGGCAGGATGGTCAAGTGTCGCGGTTTCCGTACTGTCAGGAAGCTCTGTAGCCACCGAAAAGACCAGAAGTGGCATGATAAACAGTACAAGAAAGCCCATTTTGACACAGCCCTGAAGCCCAACCCTTTTGGACGCGCTTCTCATGCCAAGGGAATTGCACTTGAAAACGTAATGGTTGAAGCCAAACAGCCAAGTTCTACCATCAGGAAGTCATGGTTCAGCTCATCAAGAATGGCAAAAAAAATCACAGCCTTTGTACCCAATGATGGTTGCTTGAATTTTATTGAGGAAAATGATGAAGTTTCAGTTGCTGGATTTGGTCACAAAGGTCATGCTGTTGTTGACATTCCTAGAGTCCACTTTAAGGTTGTCAAAGTAGCCGACATCTCTCTTTTGGCCCTATACAAAGGCAAGAAGGAAAGACCAAGATCATAGATTTTGATGGTGGAAGCACAATAGTAATAAATTTTCATATGCCAGAAAGTAATAAATAAAATAACAAAAAAGGTCTGGGGCTTCCCTGGTGGTGCAGTGGTTGAGCGTCCGCCTGCCAATGCAGGGGATGCGGGTTCATGCCCCAGTCCAGGAAGATCCCACATGCCGCGGAGCGGCTGGGCCCGTGAGCCATGGCCGCTGAGCCTGTGCGTCCGGAGCCTGTGCTCCACAACGGGAGAGGCCACAACAGTGAGAGGCCCGCGTACAGCAAAAAAAAAAAAAAAGGTCTGATTTGCCTTCTTCATGCAATCAACCTAGTGTCTGTTCCATATGTATATCAAGTTCATGGAGTTTTAGAATTAAAAGGGATCTTAGAAACCGAAGGGATCCAGTTATTTAGTTAGGCAGCTACCCCAGTTCTCTCATTTTACAAATGAGTAAGTGACATACCCAAGGTCAAGTTATTGCACGGACAAAACTAGACCAGTCTCTTGATTTCTAGTTCATGCCTTAAAATGTACACTTTCAAGTATGCAGTGTTCTATAAATATCAATTAGGACAAGTTTATTCACAATGTTGTTCCAGTTTACTATATCCTTACTGACTGTCTAGTTGCTCTATCAATTACCGAGAGAGGTGAAATCATCAAATATAATTGTGGATCTACTTTTTTTAATGTACATTTAAAAATATTTCCTAATTCTGAATTTTCTCTCTTTTAGACGGACTTTCCATCAACCTGATCTAAATTAAAACACTTTTCTGCATGGACAGGAACAGCAGAAAGGAATCAATAAGTAATACAGAGTTGTCCCCAAACTCTGGCACCTCCTGGAAACATAAGGGATTACAGTGAGATGTGGAAGAGTCCCCATGGAGTTAAGGACCCCTGCGAGGGGTCCCAGCACTGTGCTCACGTGATCATCCATTTACACAAAATTTTCAAAAGTAAGATGTTTTAACCACAGTTGGTTTAGATAGCTGTCCCTTTCCACTCCAACTTCTTGTCTATCACATTTCCCTCATATCGAAGGCATTAGAGTGACTGCAGGCAGTTATGGTTCCTGCTGAGGAGAAATTGGGGAGGGTGGGGAATGTATCAGCTGCAGTTTTGAAAGTTGTTTTGCAAAGTTTCAGTAAAACAAATGAGAAGCGACAAACATCATTTGATTTGTCATTTATTTTATTAAAGAACTGAAAGAAAACATTTTTTTCCAACGTTATTGAGGTACAATTGACCAAGCTGTATAAATTTAAGGTGTACGACATGGTGATGTAATATACATATCTACTGTGAAATGATTATCACAATAAAGTTTGCTAACACACCCATCACCTCACATAGTTACCATTTTGAAAGAAAATTCGGATTAAAAAATTAGTGGAATATGAAACAAAAGTGGTTACTATGAAGAATGAAACCAAGAGAAATTAGACTGACATTGAAAAGCAAATTGTGACCAAAAAATTTCAGATCATACCAAAAGCAGTAAATTCATCAAGAGGAAGAGACAAATTTCAAATAGAAGTAATAAATTGGTTTTTGGATTGTTTGATGATCCCATTAAGGGAGGGAAGCGAAAATACCTTTAATTGGAACAATATTTAGATATCATGCCAATTTGACATGAAGTGCTGCCATCTAAAAAAAAAAAATAACAGAAATCATACCACTACAAGGGGGACATAGAGATAAACTGGTTAATAAGTGCTATCAGTTTCAAAGAGTATTCAAGATTACATATTATACAAGAAAGTTAGAAAATGTCCTGAAATCTCACACATGGATCATAGAAATTTCCCCAAATTTGACCACCAGCCTAAAATGCATACAACACTACAAATGGATTGTGAAGTTGAGAGAAATTCTTCTCAACTATCAACAGTAAAAAAATTTGATGAACCATGATCAAGGAAAATCTGAATTATCTTTCTATTCCCACCATAGAAAATATTACAAAATCGTTTTTTTTTTACTAACAGACAAAGAATTTTTTAATGCAGGGAAAAAGATTGTCAGGGAGGTGTGTGAGAGAGCTAGTTAATAAAAAATATTTTAGTTTTCTGGATTACGTGGTGTTTGTAGTAGTTGTCAGCATTTTGAAATTTGTAACCTGTTATTTCTTTTCTCATTGAAAAACAGATATTCTCTTCCATATCTGATTTTGTGTTTCTAATTTTTTATTCTTTCATCTTAAAGAGGGTCCCCCAAACTGAATAAGTTACAGGTCACACAAAACCAGGACTTGGCCAGGATGTAAGTTAAAGTAGCAATGTATTTTCTTAATTAGAAGAAATTGGGCTATCTTTTTGCAGCCTTTGGGGAGCACAAAATCAGAAGCTGACCGGTGTGGTCATGGAGCTGTGGGTTGTCCTGGGCCTTGACCAGCAGGGGACAGTGAAGTAGAGCAATTCCAAATAATAGACTGCATTGCCATCAAAGCTAACAACAAAATAAAAGGTTATTTTTGCATACTGCCTGGGGCCAGAGGTTTTACTTTGATGCTTTGGAATATTTTAGAGGACAAATGTTTTAAGAAAGATGTGAAGCATAAACATAGCTTCCCTATACAGTTAAAATAAATCAAAAGAGCCAGATAATTAATTGCATGTAGACACCCCTCCATCCCCAGTATTATAATTATTTATTTGGTTATACTGTTATGAGCACTGTGCTTCAGAATTTTACTACACCAAAATGAGTTTCTCCTAAAGAGTGTCTTCTTCCTTATTACCTTGCAGGAGAGTCCATTGTTTTTCTACTTAAGAACTGCCTCTTCTAATCTTGAAAAAGCAAATATTAATTTGCAGGTCTGTTTCATGCAAAATTAAAAGAATTTCATGTTGGTGAAGAACAGACAAAGCAATCATAGCAGTAACACGGGCTGGTGGCAGGTGGAAAGGTCATGGTTAGTTAAACCCCAGGGTCCTTTCCAACACTGATGCCCAAGATCCTTGGCGTAACTATTCACAATAACAGCTAATACCTCCATGGGGCTGACTCTATGCCAGGCATTATACCAAGTTCTTCATATTGTCTTATTAACTCAGGTAATGCTCACAACAATCCATCACTATTGTAGCACTATTACTACTCTTGTTTTCAGATGAGGAAACTGGGCCACAGAGAGGTTAAACCACTGACTAAGGTTGCACAGCAAATGACAGAGGTGGGCTTTGAGTCTCAGCAGCCTGGCTCAGAATTGAGGCACTTGGCCACCTGCTACAGCCTTTTGCTACAAGTCCAGGCCTATCTTTCTCCCTCCCGAAGAGAACATCATTATAAAGCGATCAGTAGGACATACCCCAAGAACAGCAATGTTGCAATACTCCGGTCTTTTAAAAGTGGTAGAAAGGATGCTGCTACTAAGTCGGATTCTCCGCTCCATGTTAGGAAAGCTGCATTGCCCACGAGTGGAAGAGAGAGCACTGTGCTTCACCCACTTTTCTCCTCTGGTGACTGACGAAGGCAGATGCCACTTCACAAACTTCCCACAGGACCACACTAAGATTTCTCTCTACTCTGTACTCCCCTCAAGTTATACAGTCTCTCGTCTCATTGCTGTGAAACTCTGAAAGAATCGACTGTACTGTCTTTTCCTAATCATTCACTCACTCTTCACTCCTCACCCTGGCTTCTGCCCCATCCGTTCTCTGGCAGGTGATCTCAGTGAGGTCACTGAAAACCTTCAATCAGCCAACTCCACCTCCCCCCAGACTCTTCCCTTGGCCTCCATAAGCCTTCTCTGGGTCTCCTGGTACCTCTCTGCCTTCCTTCCTTAGCCTCCATTGCTGACTTCCCCTCCTCTGCCTTGCCCCTCTCCTCTCTTCTCTTCTCCTTCTACACCTCTCCTTGGCTCTCCCATCATCTGGCCCTGTCTCTTAGAGACCAGTGGTTTCCAACACTTTCTTGTTCCAGCCAGTCTCCTTTGTGCTCATCTCATATTTCCTGCCGTCCATTATACATCTTTCGTTGGATGGCTCTACTCAAAATGTCCAAAATATTATCTTCTGCCCACCAACTGCATTCCTTTTCTTATTTACCCTGTTTTAGTTAATGACATCATCCAAACCGAAACTGGATATCCCAGCACCATCGTGCATCCCTTCCCGTCCCTCAGATCCGTCTGGTCAGTGAATAGTGGTGACATGTTTCCAGGCCTCTTTCCCCTGGGTCTCCATTTCCACGGCCCCTGTTCAGTCTCAGATCTACTCATCCTCATCAGCTCTGTACAATAGCGTTTCTTAACTTGTCTATCAGTCTACTTTCATAGCCACTGTCCCCATTCCCACCCCCTAACTTCCACTCTATCACACTTACTTTGTTCCTAAAATAAAGACTGATGACATTATTCTCATACCTTAAGATCTTTGGTGGCTTCCCACTAGGAACAGCATATGTTCCTTAGAATGTCATTTAGGGATGGCTGCAGTCCAGTCCCAACTTGTGTGTCTAAGTTCCCCTCAGGCTACAATGCCCACTCTGCTCCCTCACTACACACCCTAGACTTTAGCCACCCATCTGGACAGGGCAAAGAACAGAAGTTTGTTAGGCAGACAGCCTGTGGGTCAATAAGTAAATCTCCCAACTTCTAGCTATGTGACTTTAGAAATATGATCTCATCTCTCTGACGCTCAGTGTCTTTATCTCCAAAATGGCTCTAATGATCCTTTTTCAACAAAGATGCCTGGGCACTAAACAAACATTTAGAGAGTGTCTACTATGTACCTAAGGTTGAGCTGAGAACTCAATAAATATTAGTTCCTTTTCTCTACACCTGCTTCTTCCTCACCTTTGTTAATGCAGTTCTTTCTACCTAAGCAGACCTTTCCCACCCCCTCCCCGAATCCTTCAAGGCCAGGTTGTGACGTTAGTGAAGGTTCAAGGGAAGGCCCGGCTTGCCTCCCTTGGGGGACTTGGACCAGTTATTTACAGTGTATTTTGTTAGCTTTCTAATGGATTCTTTCCTCCTCCAGACTAGGAGCTCTTTGAAAGTAGGAATGGTATCTTATGTATCTTTGCATCTTATGCATCTAAATATATACATAAATACATTCAAGAGGAAAAACTTAGTGTTATCTATTGTTATCAAGATGTTATAACTCTTAGCATGATTTTCTGGATATTAATTACAGATATACCCTGTGTTGAAATGTCCCAGACATTTTCAAATTGCCTTTCATATTGTGCTGAATAACTTTTTTGCTTTGGTACAATAAAACCCTGTGAATTTGACATATGAAGTGTTTGAGAAAATACACGTAAATGAACCATGTTTGGATTTTCTAATATTTATATTAAGAAATGGTATTAGTTAGCTAGGAAACAGCCTTTTAATGTTTGTGTATTATTTTGAATAAATCGTTTTGAATTAATGATGTTTAACTATGCTTGTCTCTGTTATTATTATACACCTTTCTGTTACTTGCTTTGTTTTGTTTTTGCTGTCTCCCCACTCCCCACTAGAATGTAAATGTTCAAAAAGGCAGGAATCTTGTCTATCTTGTTCACTGCTATGTCCCCGGAGTCTAAAACAGTGTTTAGTAACATTTGTTGCTAGATGATGAATAAATGAATGTATGCTATACTTTAATTTTTAATAGAAAGTAAATTATTAAAATGTAAAATATGTGCACCAATATATTTAAGATACTGGTTGAATTATAATCTAGACGGTTCAATATTCATAGATATCTACATACGTATGACCCACAAACACCTCAAGATCTCATGTCTTGTGTCTATTTGAGTTTCCAACCCACATCCTACAGACAGACCCTTTTCCACACTCCTTTGGACCCAAATTCTACCCCCATTCCTTTCATGTTTTGAAGACATTCTTGCTTTTTTCCTTACTTGGAAGTTTGAGACATCTGATGTGAGCTTCTGAACTTCCTTCTTCTTTTTTTTTTTTTTTTTTGCGGTACGTGGGCCTCTCACTGTTGTGGCCTCTCCCGTTGCGGAGCACAGGCTCCGGACGCACAGGCTCAGCGGCCATGGCTCACGGGCCCAGCCGCTCCGCGGCATGTGGGATCTTCCCGGACCGGGGCACGAACCCGTGTCCCCTGCATCGGCAGGCGGACTCTCAACCACCGCGCCACCAGGGACGCCCCCTTCTTGTTTATTTCAAACTTAACTCCTCATTAACTTGACTCATGGTTCCCTTTGCATGCCTCACACCACTTCACCTCTGCACATTTCCTCTTTTCCTAGAATTCTCTTTCCAGCTCTACAGGCCTGACTCCTACTTCTCCTTCACTGCCTTCCACAGAAACCATTTTCTCCATGAAGCCTACTTAGGTCTCTCCAGCCAGAATTAACCCCTACCTCACCTGACCTTTCTCAGCACTTTATGTGTCTCTCTTTTAAGACATCCTAACAAAAATAAGGGCTGCTTTGTGCAAAGCACTGCAGGTGTTCTGGAACCAGAACGTGGGTCCAACCCATGAAGGAGTGTAGTCCAGTGGATGACTATGAAGCAGAATTATCAAGAACGTCTTAGGTCCCTTCTTAGAATACAAGCTACCTAAAGCAGGTCTTTGGTTTTCCCACCTTCATAGGCCGCAGAGCATCCCCTATGGTGCCATGCACTGAGTAAATGTGTGTTTTAGGTTAAGAAAATGCTGCAAAATACTGCTTGCCTGCTCTTCATACAACATTGTCCGGAAAGGAAGTCCTCTACCATCATTCCCAGAATAAGGTAAGTTTCCTTATGATCAGTCAGCAGATACAGATGAGAAAGCTAAAAAAAGAGGTTGTTCCTTCTTGTTTCTTTAAATTAGCCTGGAAGAAATGGAGACTGGAGCAGAAAAGGGGAAAGAGGTGAAGGACATCATAGTTAAGATGTGCTAAAATCAGGAGAACCCAGAGCAGGCAGACAATTATTTTTCATAAGAGAGAGAGAGAGGGAGAGAGGGAGAGAGAGAGAGAGAGAGAGAGAGAGAGAGAGGGAGGGAGGAGAGAATATAAATGAGAGAAAGAGGAGTGGGGAAAGAAAAGGAGAGGAGGGGAGAGAAGAGGAGACACCTTTCTGTTAGAAGCTAACTAGAAGTTTCGTTGTGTTTTAAATAAGGAAGATAAGTGGATTTTTAATGCTTTCTTAATATATGCTACAGTGTGGATGAACCTTGAAAACATTATACTAAGTGAAAGAAGCTGGTCATAAAAGGCCACGTATTATATGATTCTATTTATATGAAGAGTCCAGAACAGGTAAATCTATAGAGACAGAATGTAGATTTGTGATTGCCAGGGGCTGGTGTGGGGGAGGGAGGAAATGGGAGTGACCACTAATGGGTTATGGGGTCTTTTTCTGGGGTGATGTAAATGTTGTGGAATGAATGTTGATGGTTGGACTGTTTTGTGACTATACTACAAAAAACTCTAATTGTACATTTTAAGAAGGAGAGGCTATTTCTTTTTTATTGAAGTATAGTGGATTTCCCATATTGTGTTTCAGGTATACAGCAAAATGATTCAGTTATACATATATATGTATATATCTATATTCTTTTTTGGGATTCTTTTCCATTATATTTTATTACAAGATATTGAATATAGCTCCCTGTGCTAGACAGTAGGTCCTGTTGTTTATCTATTTTATATATAGTAATATGCATCTGTTAATCCCATATTCTCAACTTATCCCTCCTCTGCCTTTTCCCCTTTGTTAACCATAAGTTTGCTTTCTATGTCTTTGAGCCTGTTTCTGTTTTGTGAATAAGTTCATTTGTATCATTTTTTAAGATTCCATATATAAGTGATATCATATAATATTTGTCTTTCTTTATCTGACTTACTACACTTAGTATGATAATCTCTAGGTCCATCCATGTTGCTGCAAATGACAAGATTTCATTCTTTTTTATGGCTGAGTGAGATATATATATATATATATACCACATCATCTTTATTCATTCATCTGTTGATGGACACTTAGTTTGCTTCCATGTCATGGCTATTGTAAATAGTACTGCTGTGAACACTGGGGTGCATGTATCTTTTTAAATTAGAACTTTTGTCTTTTCCAGATATATGCCCAGGAGTGGGACTGCAGGATCATATGGTAGCTCTATTTTCAGTTTTTTGAGAAACCTCCATACTGTTCGTCACAGTGGCTTTATGAATTTACATTCCCACCAGCAGTGTAGGAGGGTTCCCTTTTCTCCACACCCTCGCCAGCACTTATTATTTGTACTTTTTTTTTTATAAATTTATTTATTTTTGGCTGCGTTGGGTCTTCGTTGCTGCGCAGGCTCTCTCTAGTTGCGGTGAGCAGGGGCCACCCCTCACGGTGGTGCACAAGCCTCTCATTGCGGTGGCCTCTCATTGTGGTGGCTTCTCTTGTTGTGGAGCACGGGCTCTGGGCACGCGGGCTTCAGTAGCTGTGGCACACGGGCTTAGGTGCTCCGCAGCATGCGGGAATCCTCCCAGACCAGGGCTCGAACCCGTGTCCCCTGCATTGGCAGGCAGATTCTTAACCACTGCGCCACCAGGGAAGCCCCTATTTGTACATTTTTTTTGACGATGGCCATAAAGAGACTGTTTCTAACAACTTTGTTATCTGTCCAAACAACTGGGTACAACCTAAGAGTCCAACATTAGGAATGATTAAATCATGGTACATTCCTCCAAATGGAAAAAATCTTTTTTGAGGAAATATAGAGTAACGTGGGATAATGCTCATGAAACTATCATAGATGGCCAAAGAAGATACAAAACAGTTTACAAAGTATGATCCCAACTTTATCAAATATATGCATGGGTAAGTGGAGAAAAGTCTAGAAGGAAATGCTCAAAATATTTACAGAAGTAGAATTACAGGCTTAGCAAGCTTTTGTATATGATTTTTTAGAAATCCCTTTAAGTTGAATAGAGCTTTTCATGCACAGTAAAGTAAAAAGGTTAAAGGTTAAAAATGTAAATGTTGGATGGGCTCAGTACTACACACCTGTTATGCCACAGGTCACAAATACTGGTCATGATCTAGCTGACTGCAAAGACGGTCAATCCAATGGCTATTGACCAGTCCTCTGCCTCTGATCTCTTGTGCCTCTGGTCTAGAGTTTCCCAAACTTCAGTCATTCACATGCTATCTTCAGGATTTGCTTATCCACCTATTCTATTATTTAATTTTCTCTTTAAATTAACTCACTTTTTCTTCCTAAATAAATGTATTTTAAGAGAAAAATTTATATTATACAGCAGTTCTTGAATTCACAGTTGAATATAATGATTAACATTTTTAAATGTACCCATGTACCTAGGGATTATATATGAAACATTTAAGGGACAATGAATGAGCAGCAATGCTCTGTTGGTTCTTACTACTTGAGTGCCAGCCCTGCACAGCCCACCTAAAATCATCCTGTGTATCCCCAGTAGTACCCAGCCATACATGAGCCCCAGAACACGTCCTGCTCTTTCACATTTCCGTTGCTTTGCTTGTACTCTTCCATTCCTTGCAGCTACAGGGCCCTTCCACAGCCATCTAACTCCACCTGTCAAAATCCTACAGAGCTCAAATGCTTTCTCCTCCACGAGGTCATCCCACATCCTTCTGGATCACAATTAGCCTCTCCCCCCTCCTCCCTCCCATAGCCTTTTGCCTCTACAGGGTATTAAAGTGTATCACAGTTATTTTCATGCCTGACTTCACTCCCTTACAACCTGAGGATGTTTCCAAAAGCGATCCTGCCTGACCAAACTCCCCTCCCTTGTCCCATGTCTAGTCCGATGTCCAGCCCAATCCCTTGCATCATTTAATAATGTCTCTTGAACTCAACTTAATATGCAAACTGTCCCCTACCTATTCCACAATATCTCAGGTTTTAAAAAATGCAAATTAGCCCTAGGACATACATTTATTGACTTGTCATTTGCCCAGAGATACCTGTATTGGAATGTCTTCCAAAACTTTGCACCTGCTTTGCCGGCCACCCCATTGTGTTGTTCCACTGGATTGCATTTTGGGGCCTGGATGGAATGTTTCAAAAGACAAGGAAAGTGTAGGGAATTGAAGGATCCATCAATCTTCTCTGCCAACAAGTTGCAACTAGCACTCCATGTAAAAGATGCCAAGAGGGAGAGTCCCTTGTGAGTCAACCATGGTGCCCATGAAAACAAGAGAAAAACATTTCCAGATGTTTGGCTACCAGGAAACGGCACCGTCATTCTCTCTTAATTTCTGATATAGCTGGAAAGGCCATAAAGCACTTTGAAAATTTATTTCTTGGGCTTTCAGCCACGTTAAACTTTTACCCTTTGTATTTTCCCTTCCCAGTTAAAAACTATGAAACCCAGCTCTAATTAGGCCTCCATAAAGGGACATGACATTTATTCAGAACTTCTTAAATGTGCACCTGCCTCAGAGTGGAAAAAATTCCAAAATCAACATAAGCAAATCCACCATCCTTCTTAGTGTCAAACACTTTAAAGAGAAGTTCCAGATGGGAAACTGAATTTCAATTAATTCCCCTTAAGATTCTTTTGCTTTGGTTCTTACTGCCACCATCAACCTCAGTAGCTGTCGCGGTCTGCTCCTTTAAGGACCTGGTTTATGCTTATGCAAAATATGTTTCCTTACTCCTTAGCACAGTTAGGATAGAATTTTCAAGAAGACTTTACAAAGTGCCAAAGGGCATATGAGGGAAGTAAATACAAAAAACATAAGAAACAGTCTTGTTCAGTGGTTTGCAAACGGGCTTCCCTAGGGGACATCCAGCAATGTCTGCAGACATTTTTTATTGTCACAATTGTAGAGATGCTATTGGCATCTCGTGAGTAGAGCATTCCATTGCTCCCTGCCACAGTACCTACTAACCCTCCTACAATGCTCAGGGCAGCCCCTTGCGGCAAAGAATTATCTGGGCCAAAACGTCAATAGTGATGAAATTGAGAATCCCTGGTAACCGGTTAAGAGCCAGGAGAAAGAAGAAATCCCAGCCTTTTGGAGTCAGAGTGTAGCTATCTCAGATGGCAATTAGAATAAGATAGGGCTAAGACTCAGAAAGTGGCCATATATGAAGGGTGTCATGTAAAGACTTTGTCACAATCTCTTCCCAGTCATCTTGACACCTCTGTGGTCAAGTCCAAGAGAAAGAAAGATCACCGTTCTCTTACTCACCTATGCTTTTCCCACCCAATTCTGCAATAGAGGCCTTTTACCTAGTTGATGACACAATGAACTCTCTTATCCTTCAGGTCTGACCTCACTCTGTGTACGTGACTGTGGCTTTACCCTGATATCCAACAGCATAAACACACATCACACAAAACAATCACCATAGCATTCATACAACACCGATGCTCCCTGCATGGCCCAAGCAAGTCACTCGGGTACAAGTAGCATCCACCATTGGCAGTTCTAGCAGCTGGCCCAAATATTGGCATGGATAGGAAGTCATCCCTCCAACAAGTGCTGGCGCCAGGCTCTATGCTAAGTGCCGGAGACAGCACACTGAACAAGATGGAGATGGAAAAATGAATCGATAAGTTGGCAATTATAGTGAACTGTGTGCTGGGCACAATGCTGTCTGCTTTATGTACACAATTTCAAATGATTATAACCATCATGCCATGAGTTGGGGACTTCAAAGTTGAGAAAATAGGATCGGAGAGGTCAGATAACTTTTCCGTGCTTTTCTTCAATTGTGGAAGCAAGATTCAAATCCAAGTCTGTTTGAAGCCACACGCCAAGTTCCTAACTCCTTCAGGGGTGTACATCAAGAGGTATTTTTAGAGCCCAAGCCCCTTACTCTCTTCTGCCCCCTGTCTGGTTAGCACAAATTTTACATCCCTTCAGTGGCAACGGCAGAAAGGAAAGTGAGAGTGGGAGAGGGATGCTGACTCTTGCTTCTCCTGGCTCCTCCTATAAATGCATTTGTTCATTCACACTAAGTGTTTTTTGCACCTGCGGTTGTATCCAGAGGGTGAGATGGAAGGCCTTCTCCCACATGTACCCACACCTGCTATCTTGCCACCACAGCAGAATAATGCTGGGAGAACCAGAAGATAAGAAATGAAAATGTCTTTAAGTGGTGACCAGACCCAGACAAGAGAAGGCACTAATATATCAGACAAGAGGAGAAAATGACAGGATATAGATCTTAATTATTCCCACAACAAAAAAGAAATGGTAATGCTGTGACACGGTAGAGAGGTTAGCCAGTGCTACCAGTGGTAATCACATTGCAATATGTAAGTGTATCAAATCAACACTTTGTATACCTTAAACTTACACAATGTTATATGCAAATTATATCTCAACTTTAAAAATAGAGTATAGAATAGAAATAGCCAGAAAACAAATTTATTAAATGTAACCCAAGATAGGGTTTCAAACCTCCATCTTCAAAAATGATCCAACATTTGTGATACATGGAGCCCAAAGGTCTGTACCCTGATCAAAATCCCAACCATGTCATAGTCAGGAGTGGTTAATCCTGTCATATGGACCCACCCAAGATGGTACAATTGTTTTCCTGTATTTGGGAAAATGCCTTTCAACACTGGAAAAGATTAGAATTGAATAGAGATGAAGAAGCAAATCAAAGCCATATAACTCATAATTTTATATTCACCTTTGGAATCAGTTTTGTAATAATCAAGGTTATTTAAAGGGCTAGAGAACATGGCAGATTAGAAAATCTGGTGGCTTATTCTGTGAACTCAGTTTGAAAGGTATAATTGGTTTTTGACTTCTAATTTTAAGTTGAAAAACAAAAGAAACCTTGAAGAAATATTTAACCAGCATTGTAATATTTAAGAGAACAAAAAGATAACTATATTTATAAATTTAATTTACTTAATACATGAGAGTTATCTAAGTACTTAGAAAGGTTTTGCTTTTTGGGTCATAAATTTGCCTTGTTGGGCACTTGAAACACTTAAGAAAATTAAATATATTAAATGTACAAATGCAATTTAAAATATTTAAGGGAATTTAATTAAGTTTATAAGTGTGACCAATGTGCAGGGGATTTAATCTATTCAAATTGAGTTAATCTACCGTTAATCTGAGAACAAAGATGACTCTTCTTGTTTTAGTAGGTTTATTAAAAAGTCTAACAAGATTTCTAAATTTAATATAAAGGCTTAAGAATACTAAGTTTTAATTTTTATAATTTAAATGTTTGTAATTTCAGGTGCTTCCCTGGTGGCACAGTGGTTAAGAATCCACCTTCTAAAGCAAGGGACACGGATTCGAGCCCTGGTCCGGGAAGATCCCACCTGCCGCGAAGCAACTAAGCCCGTGCGCCACAACTACTGAGTCCGTGCACCACAACTACTGAAGCCCATGTGCCTAGAGCCCGAGCTCGTCAAAAAGAGAAGCCACCACAACGAGAAGCCCGCGCACCGCAACGAAGAGTAGCCCCCGCTCGCCGGAACTAGAGAAAGCCCACGTGCAGCAACGAAGACCAAACGCAGCCATAAATAAATAAATTTATTTTAAAAATAAAATAAAATAAATGTTTGTAATTTCAAATAGAAAAGAAAAAGTCTTTTCTAGACAAAAAAAAAAAAAATAGAGACCCCCCCCCTCCTTGAGCATTAAAAAATTCAGGTGACAGATCATAATGACTAGAAGTCCCCAAACTTTTTCAAGGACTCTGGAAGGATGGGTGGCAGTTGATGTTGTCTATTGTAAACACACATTTGCTTCGACATCTTATATATTAGTGTTAAAAGTAAAATTTGCACCCCATTCCACAATACATTTTTAATATGAAAATATTTTCAGGGGCCTCCGCATGTAGACCTGTATGTCAGCCAGTGTCACCTGAAGGAGTTAACATAATTCCATCCCCAAAAGATGATGTATGGAATGTTGTACAGATTTATTATGGTTATAGTTTCCACTATGACTTTTGTAATATCCAAATAGCTCAAGAACACCATTACCACTTTCAAACCCCTAGATTTCTTCAAATATTTTCCCTAAAACCTCCCAGAAAAGGTGACATTCCTAGAAGATACACCATGCTCATCCTATAGTTTTATACACTTCCTGGCATTCTGCTATGTTCCTCCAGGGGGACAAGTACCCTCACTGGAGAAGCGGGAGCTAAGTCCACCAGCCTGGCTCTGATGGAGAGCATCACTCATATGCTCTCCAAAGACCCACCCCTTCCTCGCTTCATTTTGGGACATATCGGAACACGCCCTGGCAGGTAGTCTCTAGCCAGCCACCTACCGCTCTCATCCCTCTCTCTCCAACCCAGGATTTCTATTGTCAGAAAGCTGTCCCTTTCAGGCTCCTTAGACCTTGGATCTTTTCTTAGGGCAAAGGGGGAGTTGATAATAAGTCAGCCCTCTCCCACCATTCCCATCTCCAGCCACTGTCTTGAATCCTTCAAATGAGATCAGACTTCCCTGGCCGTATTGGAAATCACCTGTGCTGGTTATTAAGGTACTGCTTCTTAGCTCCAAACCCACCCTTTCACAACCTGCTCTGTGATGCTGTGGTTGGACTCTGCACACAGTCTTTTCCTTCTGCCTGTTTGCTCCCCTACTGGGTTCTGCCAACAGGGGGTATTAAAGAGACTGTGAGCCTAGCAGTGGCCGTTTGCCCCAGCAGCAGTAGCTGTTCCAGACTCCAGCTTTTTCAACGTGCCCAGAACCTGCCTCATTTTACCTCTTCAGTGGTGCCAGCACCACTTGGGCTTCTTCCTCAGAGACCTGCATCCCAGCTCCAAGAGGTCCCTCCTCTGAATTTCTAGATTTCGCTAATCCCAACCTCTTCTTTTCTTCCCACGGTTCTGAGTGGTCAGTACTTCCTGTAGTTATTATCTGTTTACACCAGTGTTCCCTTTTGCCCCTTCAGCCCTCCAACACCTATTCTGTACATTATATTTCCTCTGTTGTAATAGCCAATGTGGCTTCTCTTTTGCTGGCTGGATCCTGACTAACTCCACTCTCTGTTGTCCACCCTTGTTGCCCCCATTAACAGAGTCTCGACACAGCCCTACAATGTGCAAGGAAGAGGAATTCCAGGCTCAGAGTGCACCCTGAGTCTCTGCTCACCTGGGTTCCACGGTGTGCTGGCACTGGGCAGGCAAGCCAGTGAGTAGCTTGGTGCTCTATTGTTTGTTTCAAAGTCAGAGGAAGTACTTTCTATATATCTTTAAGGTACACAAGAAATTTTTCATTCAAAAATCTATATATTCAATTTGGAAGGATCACTATGAAGAATCTTGTAAAAGTCCTAGAGTTCATATTGTAATAATGATTCAGTCCTGTGTATGTTATGTTTATACCTGAATTGGGCCTTCCCACCCCAAGAACTCCCATGAGGGAGGCATGGGGGGCATATCATCTCCATTTAACTGGGAAGAACTTAAGGGGATATTCCCTTTCTTGCCATGCTCTCACCTAGAACAACTAGTCGCAGAACCGAGTCTATTTCTTCTCTGTTCTGTCTCCAGGATATGCTTAATGCAATAATTTTTGTATTAATTTTCTGTTACTGCATAACAAACACCACAAATTCAGTGGCTTAAAAGAATATCCATTTATCAACTCACTGTTCTGTAGGTTTAAATGTCTCACATGATGAGGCTAGGCTCCCTGATCTTAAAGGGTTCATGTAGTGGCTTCCCTGGTGGTACAGTTGTTGAGAGTCCGCCTGCCGATGCTGGGGACGCCGGTTCGTGCCCCGGTCTGGGAAGATCCCACATGCCGTGGAGTGGCTGGCCCCGTGAGCCATGGCCGCTGGGCCTGCACGTCCAGAGCCTGTGCTCTGCGACGGGAGAGGCCACGGCAGTGAGGGGCCCCCGTACGGGAAAAAAAAAAAAAAAAAGAGTTCATGTAGTTAGGTCAGGCCCACCTAGACAATTTCTCTACCTTAAGGTCCACTGTGCCATATAATGTAATCTAATCACTAGAGCAAAATCCACCAATTTACAATCCTGAGATTATGCAGGGCATGTACACCAGGGGCAGGAAGCCTTGGCCACTTCTTAGAATTGTACCTAACACAAGATTTTTTTTGTTTTTTCCATAGTGTTATCTGCAGACCCCTGCATCGGAATAACTTAAAATACTCATTAAAAATGAAGAATCTCCGGCTTCCCTGGTGGCGCAATGGTTGAAAGTCCGCCTGCCGATGCAGGGGACGCGGGTTCATGCCCCAGTCTGGGAAGATCCCACATGCCGCGGAGCGGCTGCGCCCGTGAGCCATGGCCGCTGAGCCTGCGCGTCCGGAGCCTGTGCTCCGCAACGGGAGAGGCCACAACAGTGAGAGGCCCGCGTACCGCAAAAATAAATAAATAAATAAATGAAGAATCTCTGATCACAGCACAGACCTCTGACTGGGGGGATTGGATCCAGGAATATGCACTTTACTTCTCAGATGACTCTGATGCTCACTCAATTTGGAGAATTCAAAAATTTGAGATTACCATTTTATCATCAGTCTAGGTTAGAACACAACACCTGCTAGGGAAGTGAGAGCTACGTGTACTCTAGTGGGTGGTGTGATGCGCCACCCAAATGCCCCCCATTAGGACCTAGGCACCTATTTTCCCAGCCACTGAATGCTGGTTCCTGACAACTCCCAGCTGAGTCCCTCTCCAGGAATTGCCTTTTTTGAAGGGGGCTGCCTGGCCCAGGTCCTCTCCTTGAGCAGCCCATTTCCAATGACTTGTTCATGGGGGGCACAAAGACCCACCCCTTCCTCGCTTCATTTTGGGACATATCGGAAGGGCCAGCCCAACTTCAGCTCTCCCCCTGAGGTCAGCTGAGGCCTCTGTTGTAACTGCAGTTCAACCTCGACTCCCCTACCCTGCTTCCTTCACTCCACCACAGGCGTTCTTTTTTCTTTTTTTTTTACATCTTTATTAGAGTATAATTGCTTTACAATGGTGTGTTAGTTTCTGCTCTACAACAAAGTGAATCAGTTATACATATACAGACCACAGGCGTTCTGAGAACACTCCGCAAGCAACTCCTGCCCCCAAATCTCCATCTCAGTCTGTTTCTGGGAAGCTGGACCAAGGTAGTCTTACATATAGTATGTTGGAGATCTGTAGCTCTATTTCAAATCTTATCCCCAGTCTGTCCATTTCTCTCCTTCTCCACTGCTACTGCTCTCGGCCAAGCCACCACTTCTGTCCTGGTCATCTCTGTCTGCTGTCACCACCGCGCCTCTTCCCCCTCACCCCGTCACATTCCACACTCTACACAGCAACCCCAGAGAATTATAACCACCCCTGATCCTTTGTTTGCTGTCTATTTCTTCCATTAGAATGTAAGCTTGAGGAGGGCAGGGTCTGTTTTTTTGTGGTTGTAATTGTTCACCACTATATCCCTGCCATAAAGCAGATATCAATAAATGCTTGTAAAATCAATTAATGGACGAAAGCACCGAACTCCCACTGATGCCAGAAGTCAGCACAAGATACCCACATACAACAAATTAAGATTAGAAAATGGACTTTGTGCTTTTCTTTCCAGAATTAATGATATGAAGTCCACACTGTTGTTGTTGTTTTTTAATTTATTTATTTTTGGCTGCGTTGGGTCTTCCTTGCTGAGTGCGTGCTTTCTCTAGTTGCAGAGAGCGGGGGCTACTCTTTGTTGTGGTGCGCGGGCTTCTCATTGCGGTGGCTTCTCTTGTTGCGGAGCACAGGCTCTAGGCACGCGGGCTTCAGTAGTTGTGGCTCACGGGCTCAGCAGTTGTGGCTCGCGGGCTCTAGAGCACAGGCTCAGTAGTTGTGGCACACGGGTTTAGTTGCTCCGCGGCATGTGGGAACTTCCCGGATTAGGGCTTGAACCCTTGTCCCCTGCATTGGCAGGCGGATTCTTAACCACTGTGCCACCAGGGAAGCCCGACACAGTTGCTTTCATATAAAGATTTTCTTCTGGAAAATTTCTTTAAGCCTATGGGATTTTAGGTTACATTTGGAAAAAGTGAGAGAAAGGAAGAAAAGTTGACCTCTGAGTCACTTTGGATCCTAGAATCCAATTGTCATATCTTTTCCTTTATATAATAGCTGTATTCCAGAAAAATAAGTTATAATATTAATATCAGAAGAGTAAATCTTATTGTCTCAATGACTGACAAAATTCGTGGTATATTTCCTGGGTGCGGGGGCGGGAATTATTTCTTGATAGATCCAAGAGAAAACTCTTTAGGAAACACACGAGCCTCCTTTGGCATAATTCTATAAGTTTTAACATAGGTACAGTAGTGGCTTTATTTAAAATGGAAGATATCTGTATAATGTAACTTGCCAAGTGAACCTGAGAAATGATAAACTCTCACATCATTTTTACAGATAGCTTCCTTTCTGAAAACATACTAATCTTAACTGCAGTAATTAGAGAAGAACGGGTCACACACTTATCACACACGATTCAGGAAAGGACAGTTTTGTGATACAAGTGCAACTTTGGAATGACTAATATTAAGGAAAAAAATGTCCTGTGGGTAATCAGAATGATTCACATGATTTATAAGTCATCATTTGCCAGCCTTGGCTTCCTCAGTAGGGAAAATTTTTGAGAATTTAAATATGTAAAAACTTATGCCAAAAAGTATAAGACATCACTGTCAACTTAAAAGCAAAATTTTGAGATGATGAAAAAAAAAAAAAGCCCATTCCTGGACCAGGGCAGACCTATCTCACATACAGAGAATGAAATCCTGCTCTGCAGTAGGAAGCTAAGAACTGCAAGCCCATCAAGAGTGTTACTGAGCAACCATTGTACACAGGCGTTACACCAAGTTACAAAGTCATCAATAACAGAAACACACATCTTGGTGTCACATGGACCTAGTTATTCCTGCCTAGGTGCCAACACTGGATTGAGAGCTCTTAAAATTTATTAGAACCAGTAGCCAAGGAAGAAATATAAAACATTTTCAGAGAACTGCCTATATAAATTGGCTTTAACCCCAAGCAGTCATACTGCCCATATTTTCACACTTCCAAAGAACAATGAATTCCAGGACAATACAGATTGCTCCAGAATATAAAAGAAGAACTACCCAATTTATTTTATGAAGCTAACATAATGGATAGCAAACCCTGACATGACCAGCTCAAAAAAAGGAAAAATATGAAAACAGCGTTTCTCCCTGAGAGCCTTTTGGTATAACTTAGCCAAATTAAGTATGTATGTACCCTCTGGCTCAGAAATTAACTTCTGAGAATATATCCTGGGGACTTTCCCACCCAGGACCATGAGGGGAATGTACTTGGCGGTCACTGCAGTATAGAGATGGCGTTGGAGGGTGGGCGTGCATTGCTGGGAGAGTGAACTGGTAAAACGTGCAGATGTACCATGGAGTATTTTGCAGCAGGTAGACGCAATAATATAGAGTTGAACGTACTTATAGCAGCATGGGTTGATCATAAAAACATGGTGCCCGGTGAAAATTGCAGGAAACAGAATAATACAATATCATGGAAATGAAAAATACACTACACAAAGCAACAATATATATTTTCAAAAACATTCAAATAGAAATAAGTGTACACGTTAAAAGCATTGCTTGTTGGGGACAACAGGACTGGGTTATAAGATAAGGAGAATACATAAATACAGGGTCACGTTCTGATTTCCAGAGGCCCTTGGTCCTTTTGCATTCGTGGATCATTTCGAGACAAAATATATTAAAGGGAATTCCCTGGTGGTCACTGGTTAGGACGCAGGCTTTCACTGCCATAGGCCCAGGTTCAATCCCTGGTTGAGGAACTAAAATTCCACAAGCCCCGTGGCACAGCCAAATATATATATATTATAGTTGTGTATATATACACATATAATATATACTATATATAGTATATATTTAAAATCATATTTTACAACTGTTTTACAATAAAGGTGAATATATTAATATTATGTACCAAAAAATCTTCTTTGACCTGAAAGCACATGTTTACTTCTGATTTAAAAGAAATTATTTTGTGACCCCTAAAAGTACTGTGAGCCCTAAAGCACCATGCTTACCCCAATGATCATGGGCTCTGGATAAATGTAAGAGTGAACGAGAGCAGGGCCTGGCATGAACCAGGAACAATCACGTGCTACAGACCGAGTTATGATTCACTCCGTCCTCTGCAACTGAGGTCCAGAAACCCTTCCCCAAAAAGCAGTTCCTTAGGTGTGCTGGAGAACTCTGCTGCCCTGGGATATTAAGGCTTAAAGAGAAAAGGAAGGTTCCCAAAAGAATGCCCCATTTGGGAAATGCTGAGTCAAACAAAGTTCAGCAGATTTTCTTCTCATATGATCCATCAGAATCTTTACTATATACTGTAATGTAAATTGTGACTCTCCAAGGAGGTGGGCAGGAGAGTTGGTTTGTGGAATTTTCCAAAGCAATTTGACAATAGAATCCTTCTGTTCTGTTGCTGGAAGTGCTGAGAGCTGAGAACTTCCCAGTCAGCTGGGCTCACGTCTGTCCCTGTCCCTGGTCAGGCAGGTGGCTTTGCCCACAGCAGTCTGAGCCCAGACCCCAGTCTGCCCTGGCCTGTCTGTCGTGGCCGCACCAGCAGAGCTAGGCTGCCACTAGCAGGCAGGGGAGGGGTGTGGCTTCTTCAGCTTCCAGGTTGCAAGGACAATCCCTGGGGAGTGCTGTGGCCGGGTGTGGCACAAGGGCTAAGCTGTGACATAGCTTGATTTGTGACTTCTGAAGATTTGGACATATGGTACGCAGGCTTTTGTTTGTCTATTGCCTTGAGGCCCTCGAATATTAGAGGCAGTCTGGCCTGATGGTTCTTTTAAAAGGGTGATGCTGGGCTCCCCTGGTGGCGCAGTGGTTGAGAGTCCGCCTGCCGATGCAGGGGACGCGGGTTCGTGCCCCGGTCCGGGAAGATCTCACATGCCGCGGAGCGGCTGGGCCCGTTGAGCCATGGCCGCTGAGCCTGCGCGTCCGGAGCCTGTGCTCCGCGGCGGGGGAGGCCACAGCAGTGAGAGGCCCGCGTACCGCAAAAAAAAAAAAAAAAGGGTGCTGCTACTATGCCATGTCAAAGCCCCACCTTGCCTAATCAAAATCACAGTCATTCAGATTCCCAAGACCGCTTTCCCGGGTGCCAGTTAGCCCCAAGATGCCTGGACAGGCCAGGGTTGGGTATCCACTGCCTCTCAGACTCAGAATCATCACAGTGTGAGTTCTGGGTCCTCCACCCCAGAAATTCCTTTCTTCTCTGTCCCAGCCCAAGACCCTGCTTTCAGGGAAACACACACACACACACACACACACACACACACACACACACGACATACACACACAGATACACACAGACACATACACACAAAGACATACATACACACAGAGAGACACATACACATACACACACAGATTCTGTACACACATACACACACAGGCACACACACAGACATGCACACACAGAGACACAGCCAGGTTAGAGTTTTGAACCCAATCTTCAGGAAAACCCTAGGTCTTGTTGAGTTATGACGTTCTAAAGTCTCCAGCAGGGAATCAGACTCTCCCTGAATACTCTAACCGCAGGCACTGTGCTGATTATTCTCCACGTGCCCCTCAGATCTGTCCTCTGCCCTTTTCTGCTGTGCCCTGTGTCCCAGCAGGCTGACTCCTAGAGCCTCCCCCACTGGGCTTCCCGGTCCAGCCAGTCCTGCAGCTTTAGGAGGGTTGCACACGAGGGACGTGAGGGCGCGCAAATATCAGCCCCGCTATGGAGGGCTCCCTGGGGTGTGGTTTTCACAGTAAGCACATTAATACCCACACTCAGAAAAGTACAGCATTAAGGAAAAAAAAAAAGAAAAGTACTGCATTGAGGAATGTTTCTCTAACAACATGACTTCAGGGAAGACTGGACCCCTACGCATGCCCATTTAGGAAGCGTTGATGAAGAGATGGAATTATCTAAATGGAGCTTGGAACAGCTCAGCCTGGTTGGGTTCTTGATATTTCATACACGGTTTGGGGACTGAATAACCCAGATTCTGGGAAATGTACTAACATCAGGCCATGGTATGACTGTGCTGTTGGGGCATGAGAGCCACGCCGTTCTCTCCTGTATCATGGTTGCCCATGAGGGAAAGAGCATTTCTAATTCTCAATCTTTCGGCAATAGATTCATTGTCTAAGGCAAGTAGACCACAGACAGAAGTGAGGAAGAAACTCCCTTTTCTTTCTAGGGATGGGAGAGAGTTGGCACAAACCCTGAAGCATTTAGAACTTTCCAGTAGGAAGTGAGCTGTCCCAGCCTGGTAAAGGGAGACCTGGGGTTAAGTGGGGGCTTAGACTTTTTAGAGAAGCTGAGTGTTGATCTGGTCTTTCTCTGCAGGTATTGTACCTCCCTTTCATTACTATCAAATCTTCAGGAAACTATCCTTAAAACAGAGGTATAGGGAATGAAGAGACAGAAGTGTAGGCCGTGCCCCTCCAGCCATGCATAGTGGTGGGAAAAGCATCAGTTAGCAGTGGAAGACTGCCTCGGCCAACAGGGAAGAACCCCCTTAAGGTCAGCCACAGACGAGGCCACAGCAGCAGAAACAGATGGGAAGACATGAAGTACACCCTGGGAATGGCTCAGAAATCAGTAAGGCGTAGCCTGAGAGGTACTAATTTCCAGTAATAATAATTTGAGTTACAGGTAGGATAGATCAATTCAGATAACTGAAAGAGATACTAATTACACCTAATTTTGAGTTTCTCATTCACTTTTAGGACTTGAACTTCAAAAACATCACCATAAATCATATATGGTGGTCTTTCATCCAATGTTCGTATCATGCAGTTCTAAAATAGATGGGTGGGCACTTAAAACTTCTGCCCCTAAACTTGAAAAATGGGACCTTATACTCCCCAAAGCCAACTTGTCTTGAAGCTATAAAAAGGAAACAATCCTTTCCAAAGTTATCTACCTAAATCTCTCACGCTCCTGAGACACTAAAGTAATCCAATGGGATTATACAGTATTTGATCGATGATGTTTGCTCGTAATGCTCCTCTCAAAGTGCATTCAGGCCTCCTGCTAATAACAGTCATGAATCATATCACCAGGCGGAAGACTGGGCAAGGGGTAATTATATCAGGTAATAAAAGTGAGAAACAGCCAGCCATTAGAACTGGGAAGCTTTTTTTTTGTTTTTTTTTTCAGTACGTGGGCCTCTCATTGTTGTGGCCTCTCCCGTTGCGGAGCACAGGCTCCGGACGCGCAGGCTCAGCGGCCATGGCTCACGGGCCTAGCTGCTCCGCGGCATGTGGGATCTTCCCGGACCCGGGCACGAACCTGCGTCCCCTGCATCGGCAGGCAGACTCTCAACCACTGCGCCACCAGAGAAGCCCTGGGAAGCTATTTTTGTACGAAGTATGAAACATAGGATGTGTGTAACGTATTCAGGCTGGAGTCATCTATGTATTAGCAGCACAAGTAGGTAAATTTGATCCCAAAGTCAATGTCTCCACTACATGAAGCCAAGGAGAACTTAATGCTCAAAGTCAGCTCTGGTGTGGGACGGGGCCCAGGGGCAAAACACACCATACACAGCAATTGTCTGGGTGTCCCCATGGGGCAAGTTACTTAGCCTCTCTGGGATTCAGTTCCAACTGCAATAGAAAGAACTGGAATAAATACTCTCTAAGTTCCTTTCTAGCTCCAAACTTCTCTTTAAAATGGATACAGAATTCATTCAGTTCTTGGGAGCCAAAGAAACAAACCCAGAAGTTGTTGCAGGCTCTGACGTAAGCAAAGCTTATGATTGGCGGTTCTGATAGTTGATGTTCATCAGAGCTTGCTGGACATAGATCTGGAAATTCAGATCCTGTGGTTCCAAAGTGGGCACCAGGGGGTGGAATATTTCACAAGTTTCTGGGATGATCCAAATATGCTCTGCAATTTGAGAACTACTTGTTCTGCTAAATCATCAGGCCTGATGACTAGTTATTGGAAGGAGCTGAAAAGAGAAACATTTATTGAAAACTTGTTCTATGCCAATACTGAGTATATGTTATCTCATTTAATCATCATAAGTCTTTGGTTCAGAAGAAAAAAGGGAAATTTTTCCTTAAGAGGAAAATCAATCCCAGTTGCAAGTAAGGCAATGAAGAATTCCAGATAATTCCTATAAATTAATATCCCTGTTGACTCTTGCCCAGTTAAATAACTAAGCTCATCGTATGCATTTCTTTGTATATTTGCTTTTTCCTTTTGAAGTAGGGCGATAAAAGGAGAAATAAATTTCATAAATTCAACATAATTACATAAATATAGTATATCAACTTTATTATGAAGTTAATTAAAACAGCAAAAAAAATCAACAATAATTAAGACCCCCCTTGGGTAAATAAACTTGTCAAGCCACAATTTAATTGTACATTTCATTTCCTGTAATTCAGCCAAGACTCCAAAGATTTACTCAGCTGCAAGAGAAAATTAAGAGCTCTTATATCTCACACTTCATACATAAACTCTCTCTTTAATGATGTTTGTGTTTTTCCCCTTTCATGTGCCAACTGCAGGGGAAGACTAATAAAAAGTTTAAAATTCCAGGTTGCTAGGACACAAAATCCATTTATTCTGAAACACAGATCTCTATTCCTGCTCATGCTGGGAGAAATGATCATTATTAAGAAATCTTTAGAAATACAGTCAGTTCTCAAAGTGCTTTTCCCAGAATTTTTATCCAAAGAGCACCGCTCTAGAAAAGCGCCACATTCTTTATTCTTATTAACCTGGGATGGTGGTCCGACAGACAGTCCTACGAGTCAGCATTTGGTAAGGCATGTACAACCTATTGGCAGTTCAACCACTAGAGGAGATACATTTATAGATAATTTGAAACTCCAGAGTGAAAAATAGAATTTGACCCTTGCAGACAGACCTGTGTTTGTTAGTAGCGGAAGTAATTAGAATCACTGTCCTGGGACCACATTACTACGTTTCTTCTTCTAGTCCTGACACTTCTTGACTGTATTAGCTGGTACCCGACTGCTGGAAGGAGCTGGATCGTGAGGGCTTTCATCCCTGGCTGTGCAGGTTACCTTGGAGACACTACCCTGGACCAAACACCTCTACTCTGTGGAAGTGTAACTTCACTCCGATGACAGGGGTGGACCCAAAACACAGACTTGGCCAATCTTAGTATCCATTTCCCTGGACATAACGAGTGATCCAGGAGCGTGGGCAATGACCCAAGTAGGGCCAGAGACCTTTTCTGAGTCTGACATATAGATAACGGGAAAGAGAAGTTTTAAGTTGGGAAGATGTGACATTTAGGTTGCCAGTAGCCATCTTCTCTACCAGGACCCTGTGGAGAAAGCCTGTCTGCAAAATGAGGTCAGAGATGGAGAAATGGATGGAGAGAATCAGATGATTCCAGTGGTGCCCAGTCCTGGGAACAGGGACTGGTGCATGCAGCTCCTCCTCTGGTCCTATGAGATACCCCAGGAACAGTCCAGTTATATGACAGTTTATCCTCTTTTGCCTTTTTTTTCTCTTTTGCTTTTTAAGCCAGCTGGATTGCTTTTACATCCCCTAGAACTGACAGAGCTTCAATAAACACTCTTGGTTACCTTTCCCAAGAACTGAGAACTCCACTGGTTTTCAGCTATGTCTTCTTGCCCTGGTTTAGCTCACAACGTCCGCCAGTGAACTCCTTGAACTTGAACCACATTGTCAGGCATACATCCATCTCCTGTATCGTGCAAAAATAAATCACCCTGAAGAAACAATAGCACTGTATTTAGGGAAACGGATTAAATATACACAGGATAGCAATGCCATGCACACACCACACATAGTGACGATTTATTGTCTCTGGGCAGAGGTGGCTAAATCCCAGATATGGGATGACAAATGAGGGGCCTGTGTGGTGTCAGCTGCTTCTATTTCAGTTTGGAATCTGTCCTCATGGAATTTCAGCGTGATTATCTGGTTTCACTCTTAGGATGGCACATTTTGTATATGCTTTTATGGAATGTGTGCTGACTACTGACTTTCCATATGTATTTATACCAGGGTTTCTCAACGGCGGCTCTATAGACCTTTTGGACTGGATGATTCTCTGGGGGGGATGTTGGGCGCTGTTTGGGAGTTTAAGAGCTTTCCTCTGCAGTGTAGGTGGTTAGCTGGCCTCCACACACTAGACACCAGAAGCACCTGTCTTCATCTGTGGCAATCGAAACTGTGTTCAGGCATTGTCAAGTATTCTCTGGGGGACAAAATTGCCTCCAGCTGAGAACCACTGGTTTCGACAGCTCACCAGCTTTGGATGTTTGGTCTTTGCAAGATACTGTTGTTTTCCATCACTATCCTCAAAAAACACATGTTAGTTTACCATCTATATATCTTTATAGACTCCCAAATAATTGAGAACATTGCACTAGCAACTGCTGAATTTGGGCCATTATTTCAGGTAAGTTTCTGTAATTCATTTACACACACACACACACACACACACAGGCACTGGCATCTTTCTGAACCTTCACTCTCTTGGGTCCTCTGATTGGATTAATCCATATTTCATGATTGCCTCAGTCACAGCAACTGTTGCCTATAACAAAGACTTCAATCAAGGTCTGATTCCAGTGCCTGATTTTTTTCCAAAACTGATTCTGCCTGCTCCCGTATTTATTCCTGCAAAGCCCAGCACTGAAGCCAGCTCTCCATGTGAGCTCATTCTCTATTAAGGTTGCCAGATTGAGCAAATGAAAATGCAGGACACCTAGTTCAAATTGAATTAATAGAAGTATGTCCCAAATATTGCTACATATCCCACAATGCACAAGACAGCCCTGACCACAAAGAATTATACAGTCTATATATTGCATGCGATGTACCTACTCTGCCTTGAATCCTGTTATTTTCACTAGTTTTTCCTCACCTACTGCTTAGGACCACAAGGATATTCCCTTATCCAGAGTTGCCCGTGTGGGTAGGGTGCTTGTCAGATTCTGGGTTACTCAGTGTTTCAACCAGGGTCCAACCAGGAAACCAGAAACAAACTGGAATTTTAATGTAGGGAATTGGTTACACAGATGATGTAAGAGGCTTGGTTTAAAAAAATGATGTAACTCACAGATTAGCAAAAACATAAAGTTTATACCCATCCCTAGGCTGGAGGGACAAAAGGAGGAGGTAGAGTTACCAGAACCCATGGCTTAGGGTCATTGCAGAAGTTGGAACTTGAAAACGGGCTGATCCAGCAGAAGCAGATAAGGAGAGATACAGTCCCTGTGTTCACCCAAGGAGAAAAGCAGAGGGAGAAACACCCTGGCTCCTCCCACCAACCAATTTCCTACCAGCGCTTCCCACTGGCCAAACCCAGCCAAAAACCAGCTACCGAGGGACCTGGGAACTCCAACTGGTCTGAAGCAGTTCAAGTCCACTGACACCAATCCTCAGAGACCCATCTTCTCTTGTCAAGGCTGGGCTGTCTCCCTCTCTCTTTTTTTTTTTAATAACATTGCTTCCTTCCTTCCTTCCTTCCTTTATTTATTTATTTATATTTTTGTCTTCGTTGCTGTGTGCAGGCTTTCTCTAATTGCGGTGAGCGGGGGCTACTCTGCTCTGCGGTGCACAGGCTTCTCATTGCAGTCGCTTCTCTTGTTGCAGAGCACAGGCTCTAGGGCACCCAGTCTTCCGCAGTTGTGGCACGTGGGCTCAGTAGTTGTGGCTCACAGGCTCTAGAGCACAGGCTCAGTAATTGTGGCGCACGGGCTTAGTTGCTCGGCGGCATGTGGGATCTTCCTGGACCAGGGATTGAACCCATGTCCCCTGCATTGGCAGGCGGATTCTTAACCGCTGTACCACCAGGGAAATCCCTGGGCCGTCTCTTGTAGCTACGTGGAACCCAGGAGAGGTTGAATGTTTCCATTGTTGGGATTCAGGTGAAGTCTTGGTAGCCACTGCCTCACTCACCAGTGCCTACTCCAAATCTATTACTGAGAAATTTTGAACTGTTGGTTTTTTTTTTAATCCTGATTGTGTGCATCAGTTTTCCTGGGATGAGTCACACTTTCACTGTCTTAAGTCCTATTCTCTCCCGTTCTGCTCTTCCTGTTTGTGCACACCCCACCTCCTTGGAGACGGTGTGACCACGTGACTTGCATTAGCCAATGAAATGTCAGCAGAAGCAATACGCGTTGCTTCTAGCTGAAGCTTTACGAGCAGGCACATAATTTACCACTTTTCTGTTTTCTGCTTTAGGGACCATGAAAGCCTTTGTCAAAATGGAATATTGGTCTGGGTATTAGGTTCCTGTTGCTTCTATAACAAATTACCACATATTAAGTGCCTTAAAACAAATTTATCATCTTATAATTATGGAGGTCAGTGTCCAAAATCAGTCTCACTGGGCTAAAGTTAGGGTGTCGACAGGGCTGGTTCGTTCTGGAGGCTTCAGGGGAGAATCGATTTCCTTGCCTTTTAAAAAATGTCTAAGACTGCCTGCACTCTTTGGCTTGTGACCCTCCCTCACATCACTCCAAGCTCCTCCTTCCCTGGTCACATCTCCTACTACTGCCTGCCTCCCTCTTAAAAGGACCCTTGTGATTACATTAGACCCGCCTGGATAATCCAAGATCATCTCCCCAGTCTCAAAATCCTTAACTTAATCACATCAGCAAAGCACCTTTTGCTATGTAAGGTAATATATTTACACAGTCTAGGTTTTAGGGCATGGACATCTTTGGGGGCCCTTGTTCTGTCTACCACAGTCCCTGAGACATTTCAGCGAGCAGAGCCCCACCTGCCAAGCTGCATTAGACACGCAATAGGAGTGAAAAATAAACTTTTATGGCGTTGAGTCACTAAGATTCAGGGGGGTGTTACTGATGCACAATTTAGTCTGCATTTATACCCTGTTTCTTTTCTGTCGCCTGTCTATATTTTGAAAAATTTTAAAATAACTTAAAGTATTAAATATTACTATTTTCTGCATAAAGTACACTTTAAAAATAGTGTACCATAAACAATCTATGAGCAACCGAGGGGGGGGGTTTGGTTGTTCCTGAGCAAAAGTAACTTTAGATCCGTAAACCAGACCTAAAAATAAATATTGCATATATTCAACACCCTAACAAGATTCTTTCCTGAATCTGAAAAATCTTCACAGATTCCCTTTGCTCCCAAAAGCTAACAGGGTAGCGATGTTAATTTACTTAGATGTTGAACCAGGTGATAGTTAAGAGAGAAAATGAGCAACTCATTGACAGATTATTAAACCTAGTCCTGTTCTTCCTAGAAGTTAGGGGTGGGAAGGTGGGGTCCTGACAATTAAAATGAAAACATTCGTGTGAATACCTAAAGTATGATCCTTACTTTAACTCCTGTAATTATGTCATAGGTCATAAAAAGTAGAGTGGTAAGCATCTTACCATTCTGAAGAGCAGAATCAAGGCTGCCCCCCACCACGCCTCTTCTTTATAAGTCAGATGGACAGGTGGACATGTCAGTTTCAGTCCAAATCAGTGGTCTGCAGCTTTCCACTGTCACATCCCTCTAATCAGTAAAACATTTTTAGTATATGCTTCCAATATGTATACCTGCCCAGGTGTTACGAGCATTATAACAAATGTACAAAAAAGAAAATAAAAAGATGATATCAAGATGAAATAACTATTTTTAAATGCCTTGCTAATCATATGGCATTCTACTACATTAGTTAATATTTCAAGACACTACAAGCCCTTACGTAGAGGTTCCTCATTAATGATAGTAGACATGAATCAATAGATTGTAAATTCAAATTTCAAACCATCTTCTTGATAATTTTGAATATTTTTGTTAGAGTTTTCTTCAGATCTGATTTGATCCTCATTTTTACCTTTTCATGTGACTAGGAAGGAGTTCGTTCTAGGAGTAAAAGGGTCTGCTTTGTCATTTTTGTTGTTTGTTTGCTCGTTGTTCATTTGTTCATGTTCTTGTTGACACTTCAGTCCATGGTTCCTTTGCAGGAAATCTTTTTAAGTCATGTGTCTATTTTATGAGAGTTAATTGAACTAAAACTAGTGAATATTATCTAAAAACAGTTGTGATAATACACCTGGGCATACATAAATATGTCATACTGTGCCGAAAGCAAATAAAAGAGTGAGAAAACCTCCACCAACTCCTCTGTGTTCTGGAAAAGGCCACTCTTTCCTCAGGGTGGCTCCATGTGTGTGATCCCACCATGACACAAGACCATCTGACCTTGGGATCAAGTGAGGGCACCGTGTCAATTCGTGTAGTTATTATTATACCACTTCTGGGAGGCATGCTCCATACTTTGTGAACTCTAATATAAATAACGAAAATGCAGGTTTCTAGAAAGACTTTTACAAGAGCCATGAATTTAGGTATGTAGCAGAAGGTCCATAATCCATTCAATTAGCTATTATAAAACACGTTACAAAGATACTGAAGCCCAGAGAGGCTGGATGCCTTTCCCCTAATTCCACAGAGGGTTCTTGGCAATTAGGACCAGAAACCAGATCCTCTGAGCCTCAGGCCGACTTGCTTCCCATTACACCATGAGATTATGAATGAGTAAATTTAGCAATTTCATGACTGAACTAAGTCGTTCTGGCCTCTCTTCAGCATCTTGCTGTGTGATGAAGGAGAAAGACTCAAGCCAAGAATGAGGAGAAGAAACCAGGAGGTAACAGCCCTGGAGATGGGAGAAGATTTTCAGTTTTCTGCAAGATACAAGGGCAGATCATTTATTTTTCTGTTGTCTCTCTAGCCCCCAGTTTCTGTTTGTCTCACTGACAAAGATCTCTATATTGTTTAAGATTCTCCTGAAAAGAGTTCTTTCGTGCCTACCCTATCAGATATTTGAGGACATGATATACAGTGTCACATTGATTATACTGATATGCATTCATTATATTCAAGGACAGCCAGCCAGAAAGGTGTCTGGTGTGGCAATTTATAAGGAATGATACGATATCCCTGAAAATGTAATAAGATGAAGTTAATTATGTTTCCCTCCTGTACCAGTAAAGTTCAATCAGAGAAGTAAGACCACTATGAGTATTACGGGGTAGATTATTGATTATGGAGTTAGACCTTACACAATTTGGGGAGGATCTGAGGAAGAACGGGTCCAAAAAGTACCAGAGAAATGTACCTGGTGCAGGTGGACAAGTTGGATGCTAAGTGGAAATCAATGGCGGGAGAGACTGGTAGAGAGGTCTCTGGAAGGCTGTTGGCCCTTTGTGGCTTCTACCTCTGTTAGGTCACAGCAAAACATTTCCTGGCAGGTCTGGGATCACTGCTGGTCAGTAGGGCCAGCATTGGGGAAGAAGAGCTGGACTTGGAGTGGGAAAACCAAGAGCAAAGCGGAACCCACCAGCACCTCAGTGACTGCCCCTAACCACCTCTACCAACCTTCAGATGGTTGCTGCTTCATTCCTGATTCTTAAATAGCACACTTCTCTTGTGGCTACCTTATGCTGCCTCTGAGGATGTGGGGCTGGCTCCACAAGGCTGTTGCTTTGTGTGTGGGACGTGCTGGTTTGGAGCCAGACCTGAATCACTGAGGATGTGGAGGTGAGGCAGCTAGGTGCCCCCTGCAGCTTTTCTTCTCAGCATTTGCCTAGAGCCTCCAGAAAGGAATGCAGCTCTGCTGACACCTTTTTTAGCCTAGTGCTATGGTCTGAATATTTGTGTCCACCCCTCCCCCCAAACTTCATATGCTGAGATCCTAACCCACAAGGCAATTGGTGGGTCCTTTGAGAAGTGTTTAGGTCAAAAGGTTGGAGCCCACATGAATGGGATTAGTGCCCTTATAAAAGAAACCCCACAGAGCTCCCTAGCCCCTTTCACCCCATGACAATACAAGGAGAAATCTACAACCCAGAAGAGGGCCCTCACCCCCATTATGCTGGTATTTTCTTTTGTTTTGTTTTGTTTTGCGTTATGCGGGCCTCTTACTGTTGTGGCCTCTCCCGTTGCGGAGCACAGGCTCCGGACGCGCAGGCTCAGTGGCCATGGCTCACGGGCCCAGCTGCTCCGCGGCACGTGGGATCTTCCCGGACCGGGGCACACACCCGTGTCCCCTGCATCGGCAGGCAGACTCTCAACCACTGTGCCACCAGGGAAGCCCCATGCTGGTATTTTGATCTCAGACTTGCAGCCTCCACAACTGTGACAAATAAATTTTTGTTGTTTATAAGCTACACAGTCTGTGGTTCTTGTAATAGCAGCACGAAGGGACTGAGAACTATCTCCCCTGGCAGCCCACTGCCAATGACTCACTGATTTCGGGGTACAAAAGGCCGGCCCTCTGGTCTCAAGTGGGGGACACACTCTGAAGTGCATTTCATGCTCCAGAGCACCCCATGAGCCAGTCTGCACCAGCTGAGACCTCATCCTTGCTTAACTCCTTCATCTGCTCTCTTCTGGTTTTCTCTCTCCCTTTTTCCTGCGAGCACATCCTTGATAAACCATAGGCACCTGAATTCCTGTCTTAGGCTCTTTTTCTAAGGAGTCCCAATCCACGACCCCTCTCTATTGCATTCTCCTCTTCAGTTACATGGCCCTCTTGCAGTTCTTAGAACCCTGGGCATTGGTTCATGATAAACCTTCCAAAGTTTTATTAACCCCATTTTACAGATGAGGAAACTGAGGTACATAGAGGTTAAGGTCATATGGCTTATAAGTGATAGAGCCCTGACCCCAGGCTGTTTGACTCCAGACACTGTACCACTATACTGCATCTATTTACATTATTTAATTATTTCCTTTATTTGCTTGTTTACTTTGGTTATTGTGTCTCCTCCCACTAAAATACAAGTTCCTTGAGGATATGAATTTTTGTGCATTCAGTCCACTGCTGTATCCCCTGCTGTACCTAAAGAAGTCCAGGCATTATACCAGGCCCTCAAATATTTATTAAACTACATAGTTTCTGTGACTTCAAGCTGTTCTTCTTTCTGGATTCAGGGGGGAAACAAATTGTAATAAGGGTAGATCAATTACTCAAATTTCAGCCAACAGCCACATCATGTAATAAATGCTTTGTCCTTCCCATCCTGGTTCAGCTCTGTAATAAGTTGGATGCAATATATTTAAGGCACATGGTGATTGTTTAAATATTTGGCTTCCATTTTAGAACCGTGGGTGCCATGCAGCTGTGTAATTGTTGGCTGAGATGATCTCTGGCATACCAAAGGCCAGAATCCGCAGTGATGATGTTGAGACTCTACCAGAGACATTCAAGGCTGGGAGAAGACCTGCATGCATCTAAGTGGAAAGTTCATGGCCAAAGTCATCTGTGATTACAATCTAGTGCTGCTCATTGAGACTTCAGGGAACCCCCAAAATAGCATGTCATCCCAGTTCCGAACTACTTTAGGAATAGACCCCAAAAATAAGACACAAGGAAATCAAAATATCGTGTTTGCTACTAAGAGAGCAGATATTGCAGAATGTGGCTTGGACTTAAGAACCAAATGTTTTCCTAACGCTAGACCCCAGAACTAGACAAATTTACCCACGGTGACTACAGAGCTCCCCAGGTAGGGCCTTGGTCCTATTAACTGATAGCATGAAGGAACAGAGCAGGACACACATTCTCTGCAGGGACACCAGCTCCCAAGAGGATTCCAGGGGAAGGGCTAGCGACCCTGTCCTGATTCTCCTTCTAAACTCACCTGCTGTATCTAGACAAATCACTGTATCTCCCCAAGAAGAGTGAGTGATAGTGCAGAGAGATGCCAGGAGTGTTGCATGATGGATACCCCTTCAATGAAAGGAAACATTAAAAGTGGGGAATAATATTATACTTGCCACGGTACTGCCCCATGAGCAACTGGATGACTCTTGAAGGAACTTCAATTATATTTTTGCTTTATCAATTTGGTGTTACAGAATATGTAATCATTAGCCTCTTACAGCTATCATTTTGCTTCATAGTTACCATAGCTAAAACCAGATTTAAATCATAGAATTTTGCAGCCAAAAGTAAAACTTCAAAGATCATCTGGTCTACTGCACTCCTTTTTACAGATAATGAAACTGAGGTCCAGAATGTGGGATATTTTGTCCTATTACAAAAATGTATGCAGGTCATTCAGAGCCAGAAGTCGGACCCCCTGTTCTCTTTCTTCTCAGTCCAAAGCCTTTATCCAATGGCCTGTGTTTCAGCTTGTCATCAAATTGTCCCTAGTGCCAAGAAGGAGAGGAAAGAGAAAACCTCCACCAATAATAAGACACAAAAACATAATATACAAGTCTATTTCACAGTCAAGATTATGAGGTGGCAGTAAGAAGATGAGCTGTTCAAGGAGAAGACAGCAATCAGTTTCACTAAATGATGTAAGGTGAGGGCCTCATCAGCTCTCACTGTTCCTTTCATGACACCCCACACTGAAATTTCCCATCTATCCCTGTCCATGGTGCTGTGTTTACCTAAGACTGTTCAGGAAGACTTCGCGTTTTACTTCCATAAAATTCAAGAGAACTAGGTAGTTTTTTAATATGAATATAAACTCCTGTATTCTAATGATGTCTGTTTTAAATTATTTATGCACAGCTCAAACCTCCTGGGCATTGTTGTTTAAAAGTCCAACATTACTATGAATCATATAAGCTTTTTCTCAACAAATGGTAAAAGAAATGAGTGCTATCTCAGAGACCTGGAGGAGAGGGAAGTGTTATTTCAAGATTCTTCCTTTAATATAATATGTATATTAATATATATTAAGGCTGTAAACAGGATTCAAATATAAAAATCATAAATCATAGTGTGTGAAAATAGAAATAAAGAATGTATTAATCATTATAAGTATATAGTATAGTAATAATGATGATTTTAAAATTTTATATATTCATGATTACTGCTGAAGGCATCCAATTATTCGTCTATCCCAATGCTTTTCCATATGAAAAGCTTGTGCTGTATTTTAAATTATAGAAAGTTTAGATGGGTACAGAAACTAGCTATGGGGAAATGTCACTGTTTTAAAATTTCTTATTGAGACTACTTGCCAGTGTAACATAACAAGCAGCAACCTTGAACCATGAGCTATGGGTTAGATGTGCATATGGGCCGTGATGTTCAGAGATCCAGGTGCTTCTCTATGCACTTTGGGCTCCGCAAGTAGGTCAGGCTACTGCAGAGGTTGTTATATTTTGCAGCACAGAGGCAATCTGGTTGCTAAGGGGGTAAAAGCCTTACCTGATGGACTACAGTCTCTCCCAGCAAATTCAGGTCACTGTATTATGGAAGTGCACTGTGGTGTCTTTTTTTGTTGGATCACATGAAAATTGTTGCAACCAGATATCTGTAACAGAGAAAAATAGTCCACTGGCCAGGCAATCATGCATTGTAAAGGGTATTTCCCCAGGCTCATAAAGTTTGTCCAGCATGGAGGATGATTTGCAAAGATATAGAGGAACTTGTGTGTGCATGTGTGTGTTGGTTAGTTGGTTTATATTTTAAGGAAGTAGCTACTTCAAGGAGACTTTTTTTATTTTGGTTTTTGTTTGTTTGTTTTTCTGGAAGAGTTTAGCTTTATTCCAGACTTCCACTCTTTGTAGACTTAAGGTGAGTTTTGGGACCTTTTTCCATCAGCAAAAACAAATTATCTTATAGGGCTAAACTTATAAAAACCAGGCTAGAATGCTACCTAACCTTGGAAGAAGTAGTTATCAATTCTAACTGCTAGACTCAACTGTGTTCCCAATTCTCACAGCAGGGATTTTGATGTTTTATTCGCCTCAGTATCCCCAGAAATGAGAACTGGGCGTGATGTAAGCACTCAATAAATATTGGTTGGATGAAGAATAAGTCATTGATTCTAAATTTCAATCCTGCCTTTATCACCGCTGCCAATGTGATCTTGGGCCAGTTTTTAACCTGTCAGCATATCAGTTACCTCAAGGGAGACAGAGGCATGAAAGAACCCTGAGTGTTGTGAGAAGTCTCTTTACGTGAGACTTCTCATGTAAAGTACCTTAACAAAGTATTTGTCATTCAATGTGAGGTCATTTAAAAATTATTTATATGTATATTTAAATAAAGTTTTGCTTTTATGAAATTATGATGTGGTAACATCATAACATTGTTCTCACTTCTGAGACTGTCAGTTTGATAGTGCAGACCTTACAAGATGAATGATTTCCCTAATTTTTCGTAACTGTAAACTTTAACCTAGCCATTTAGAATTTTCTCTGATACATGCTCATTTAATCTTGAGATTTCAGTTTACTCCAGAATCTAAGACAAATGTGCTGTTGTGACACATCGCAGTGTCTAAAGTTCAAAAGCTCTCTGTGTTTATATTAGAAGAAAGATACAGAAAAGAAGTTATTAAGCTATACTAAAGATCAAAATTGACATGAAACACTGAAAACTAAAGCCATTTAGAGTGTTTATTGAGGGACAGCATTTACCTAAACTGAAAACCTGAAACTATAGTTACCAAATTATAGTGACTGTCTTTCTATTCTGTTAATGACAAGGATCAACAGATCCTAGGATCCTAAATCATCATGTGTCAGATTTGCTTAAAGGGATATATTTATAAAGGCATCTTATATTGTGTGATAGTCAGGTATAGATACATATAGATAGATACACTGATAGATGATAGATAGATTAGATATGGTAGATAGATAGATAGATAATCTCCTACTGGTTCTATTTCTCTGGAGAAATCTATGTATCTACCTTCCTATCTATCTATCTATCTATCTATGTATCTAAAGAGATTATGAGGAATTGGCTCATGTGATTATCAAAGTAGAGAAGACCCAGGATCTGCCACATGCAGGCTGGAGACACAGGAAAGCTGGATCAAGGGCCTGAGAAGCAGAGGAGCTAATGGTGTAAATTTCAAGCCAAGGGCCAGAGAGAAAGATGAGTCCCAGCTCAGTCAGTGAGTCAGGGAAAAACAAAGCAAATTACTCCCTCCTCCCCCTTTTTGTTCTGTTCAGGCCCTCAACAGATTGGATGATGCCCACCCACACTGGGGAGGACAGTTTACTGAGTCCACTGATTCAAATGCTAATCTCATCCAGAAATGTCGTGGATCACACTCAGAAATGTTTAGTTTGGGCATCCAGGGCTAGTCAAGTTGACACATAAAATTAATCATCACATTTTGTTTTCACTAATTTTTTTTATGGAAAAGATGAATTCTAGTTCTAACATTCCTAATAAAGAAGTTAAATATTCCTATTAGAAGACTCCAGGTCTAGTAGTAGCTTCACTTACCTATTATTTAATTACACTTAAAACTTTGGGTTTTTTTAATTAAAGAATCAGAACAATTTTTTTTATTGGAGTATATTTGCTTTACAATATTGTGTTAGCTTATACTGTACCGCAAAGTGAATCAGCTATATGTATACATATATCCCCTCTTTTTTGGATTTCCTTCTCTTTTAGGTCACCACGGAGCATGGAGTAGAGTTCCCTGTGCTATACAGTAGGTTCTCATTAGTTATCTATTTTACACATAGTAACAGTAGTGTATATATGTCAATCCTAATCTCCCAATTCATCCCACCCCACCCCTTCCCCCCTTGGTATCCATACGTTTGTTCTCTACGTCTTTGTCTCTATTTCTGCTTTGTAAATAAGATCATCTATACCAATTTTTTCAGATTCCACATATATGTGTTAGCATATGGTATTTGTCTCTTTCTGACTTACTTCACTCTGTATGACAGTCTCCAGGTCCATCCATGTCTCTACAAATGACCCAATTTCATTCCTTTTTATGGCTGAGTAATATTCCATTGTATATATGTACCACATCTTCTTTATCCATTCCTCTGTTTATGGGCATTTAGGTTGCTTCCATGTCCTGGCTACTGTAAATAGGGCTGCAATGAACGTTGGGGTGAATGTGTCTTTTTGAATTATGGTTTTCTCTAGGTATATGCCCAGTAGTGAGATTGCGGGGTCATATGGTAATTCTATTTTTAGTTTTTTAAGGAAGCTCCATACTGTTCTCCATAGTGGCTGTATCAATTTACATGCCCACCAACAGTGCAAGAGGGTTCCCTTTTCTCCACACCCTCTCCAGCCTTTATTGTTTGTAGATTTTTTGATGATGGCCATTCTGACTGGTGTGAGGTGATACCTCATTGTAGCTTTGATTTGCATTTCTCTAATGATTCGTGATGTTGAGCATTCTTTCATGTGTTTGCTGGCAATCTGTTTATCTTCTTTGGAGAAAAGTCTATTTAGGTCTTCTGCCCATTTTTGGATCGGGTTGTTTGTTTTTTTTGATATTGAGCTGCATGAGCTGTTTGTGTATTTTGGAGATTAATCCTTTGTCAGTTAATTCACTTGCAAATATTTTCTCCCATTCTGAGGGTTGTCTTTTTGTCTTGTTTATGGTTTCCTTTGCTGTGCAAAAAACCTTTGGAGTTTTAATAGGATACTAACCCGGAAGCCCCATTATAACCAACGAGAAAAAATGTTTTTAGGCCTCACCACTGTTCCCCAGCCCCTAAAACACTGGTTGGAACATTCAATGTACTGTAAGGAAGAACTCAAAGATGGGTCCCTAGGAATATGGGACTCCCACGGCTACTAATAACATACCAGAAAATCCAAGAAGCTGTGCTGATTATATCAGTTTTTGCCAACCCAGCATCTTCTAGGATCATGCTCCTTAAAACTCCTTAAAACAAAAACAATAACAAGAATAATAAGGGCTAACACTTATTTAGCAATTACTTTGTGCCAGGAACTGTTTTAATGAGCTTATGTATATTAACTCATTTAACCTCATAATTACCCTATGCAGTAGGTTCACTAATACTATACCTATATTACAGCTGGGGAAACAGGCACAGAGAGAAGCACCCAAGATTACACAGTTACTAAATGGCAAAACATACCCCAGATTCCATGCACTTTCCCTACCTAGGTACACATGTACCGTATCTGTACTCATGTAGTAAAGCAGACTTTCAAGTTAATTGGGTCAAGTAAGGAGGATCTAATGTGAGATATAATTCAGTTCTTCCAGATTTTATTCTTTTATACTCACATTATTCCTTTTTATGCTGGACTTCATGACATTTCACCCCTAAATTCTTCAGTATACAACTCACAAATATAAGGACATCCTATGTAACTAAAATAAATATTTATTATGCCCAACAAGCCACAATATTAATCATCTTAATGAGTTTTAATATCATTTATGATCCAAGCCATATTCCAATTTCCATAATTGTTCCCTCAATTGATTCCGTAGCTGTTCAAAACTGTTCAAACTAAAACAAACAAACAAACAAAAACTGTTCAAACTAAGACCTATTCTAGGACCACATGTTGCACTGGTGGTTGTGTCCTTTAAATTTCTTTTCCTCTATAACATCCTCTAGTTTTTTTTTTTTTTTTAGTTGTGGCATGCCGGATCCAGTTTCCTGACCAGGGATCAAACCCAGGTCCCCTGCACTGGGAACGCAGAGTCTTAACCACTGGACCACCAGGGAAGTCCCCAGCCTCTGTTTTTATGGTGTTGATTTGCTGAGAGCCCAAGACAGTTGTCCACTGGAATGTCTCACCTTTCAAGATTTGCCTGAATGCTTTTTCGTAGTGTTTAGCCTGTTCCTACTTTTCCATTTATTTTCTGTCTTTTAGATACTCTTCTGATACTTAGAAGGGCAAGAAAATAAATCAAGTCTGTAGGCTGTTAGAGGAACCTAGAAAGGAAGTCTCTGAAGACTGAAGAGGGGAATGAGAAGGCACTAAGGACTGAAGGAACATGTTCGGATTATCTCTAGACTTAATCCATTTGAGTAATTCCTGGATGAACGACTACAAGTAACCGAGAGTACAAGAGCCTAAACAACTTTCATTCTGAACAAAGACTAGAAATTGTAGGTACAAGGCAGCTTTGTGAAATGGAGGCCAATATACAAAATAGGATTTTTGTTTTTTGCCTAACAAGCTTTATCATATTAGGTGGGGCTTTGTGATACAAATTCTGACTCCAATCTTTCCTGGGTCAAAATGTAAAGCAGCCAGGTTAGTTTCCTGGGCAACCAACAATGTAAGACTGGTGAGTTGTAAACTCAACTTGTTGCTAACTTGCAGTCACGAAAGTCTTTTGAATCTTTGTTCAAAGACAACTCATTTGAATGTGCTTTAAATGCTCAGGAAATTGCCCTGGAAAACCTTTATTCAAGGTAGGTAAACAAAAAGGGCTGTTTCCATAGTATTATTAAAATAGACTGGATCCATTTCAAGATGCTTCCTGCATTGATCCACTCACCAAATATTCTCAGGCCTACTTTGGCCAGAACCATAGACACATTACAGGACACATTCATTCATTATAGTGAATTTTAGCTCATTTCACCAGGGTTCAAAAAGAGACAAGTTCTTGTGTCTCCAAATAGATGCATTTGTTCAGAGTCTATCCACTCAGGAAAATTCAATCTCGTGAATTTGATGGGGGCAGAATGGGGAGGTAACCGTTCTCCTAGAGTCAAGAGAGAGGTTCTGGGGCTCCGGCACAGTCCAGAGCATTTTAGAAGGCCCTCTGATCCCCTCTGGCCACTGTCGAGATGTTCAATGTCAAAATCCACATGGTCCCTTGAAAGTGGTGGTCCCAACCCAACACCAGAACTTTTGAAGGCAGGTAAACTAAATGTTTAGTGAACCTCATTTCTCAGGGCACACTGGAGCTCTTTGAGGTCCTTCCACAGACCAGAGCTACGGGAGGGAGAGAAGTGCTGGTCTCTGCCACTCCAGGTCCTGCACACCCCTGTTCCCTCTCCAGTCTCTCAAAAAGCTCAAGATCTTCCCTCTAGGATCAGTCTACTTCTTCCTCCCCCAGCTGGGGCTTTTTTCCTGCAACAAAATTCTATGGAGGAGTGATGTTCCGGATCCCTGTTTCATGCTTTATTTATTTATTTATTTTTATTTTTATTGCGGTACGCAGGCCTCTCACTGTTGTGGCCTCTCCCGTTGCGGAGCACAGGCTCCGGACGCGCAGGCTCAGCGGCCATGGCTTACGGGCCCAGCCGCTCCGCGGCATGTGGGATCTTCTCGGACCGACCGGGGCACGAACCCATGTCCCCTGCATCGGCAGGCGGACTCTCAACCACTGCACCACCAGGGAAGCCCTCGTGCTTTATTTATGATCTCCCCCTTTATACCTCTGATTCAAAAGACATCAACGATCCTGGAGGTAAGGCCACCCTCGAGGAGTTTCTCACAATGGGGCAGTCCTGCTATTTGTTCAGGCTGCTGAATGAGTATGAAACAGAAATTAATCTCTCGAGGTGGTTTTTTAGCCACAGACATGAAGGTGAGAAAGACAGTCCCTGCCTCCAGGTATCTCAAATAAAGAGGTCATTAAAATATAGCACACAGGAGAGATCCCTGTACCAGAGGCTAAGGAGGGTTTTTCTGGAGGATATCAACACTTAAACTGCATGCCCCACTTATGTACCAGGCACTGTTCCAAGCCATTATTTATATAACTATAGACTATAGACGTACAGTGGGGCTATCACTGGAACTCAGACAATCTGGCTCCGGAGTCCATGCCCTAAATTCCTAGGCTCTACAACACCAAGAGTGAACTGTAATGAACTCTGGTATGATAATGATGTGTCAACATGGGTTCATCAGTTATAGCCAATGCACCATTCTGCTGGGAGAGGTTGAGAACAGGGAAGCTGTGCATGAGCAGGGGCGGGGCGATATGGGAAATCTCTGTACCTTCCTCTCCATTTTGCTGTGAACCTAAAACTGCTCTAAAAAGGAAAGTCTATTTTTTTTTTAAACAGAATTATGCCCTGCAAGGAGCAAAATCTATTCTTGTATTTACACCCTGTTGTGAGTATTTTTTCACCATAAAATCAAATTGCTTTTCTCCTACCCCGACTCTAGCTAGGTGGGGAGGCTCTTCTAGGGAGAGGCTTGGATCAGACACCAGTTCACAAAGATGACAACGCACCCTTGGAGTGAGGTCAAAATACTTGCCCCGAGATATTACTGGCCACTGCCTGCTCACCTATTCTCTCTGCTACACCAGGAGCCTTCTGGGTTTTGCCTTCAAAAGGCTTTGCATGTTACAGGCTATGGGAAGCAGCTCCGGAATATGAAAGTACTAAATTAACTTTCAGGATGTCTCTCATGGGCATTCATGAGAGAAATAAAGGAGAGGCCTGTCTCAGGAACACTGGAGACACAACCAAATTGATGTACACTCATCTTCATATTTCAGATTTTCCCTATTTGGGCCAAAATTATGATCCTTGGGGCTGACTTTGCCTCTTGCTGAGTCTGGCAGTCTCAGCATCAAATCTAGACGCAGCCAAAGCAGCCAGGGCTCTTGGTCGATGGCCCAAAAGCTCAAGCTGAGAGCCTGGCAACACGCTTCTCCTGACAGCGGCGCCAGTTCCCAGAGGAAAGCAGGACCCAGGCTCAGTCTTTGCGTGACGCCTCCTGTAAACCCGACTGCTCGGCTTTTGCGAGACTTGACATTATTTATTCCTCAGAGAGGGAATGAGTGACTCACGAGATCTTGTGATTCATAGAACTAGGCGGCTGGCAAGTGGAGAGCTGGAGGGTGAGGGCTGCTCTGGCCACCCCGAGGTCACCCAAGATGCCCACACACACACCAGGTCAGAGCCCCTTTCACCCAGCAGGGAACAGGTGGCTGCGAGGGAGCCCAGAGCCCCTGTGGTGCTGATTGAGATTCCCACAGCGTTTTGTTTTTAATGCATCCCCTGCCCTGCTCTCCCTACTACGGCCTGCTCTTCAGCCAGCCACACTGCCGGCTGCTCCAAACTGTTTGTCTGGGTCCCTCTCCCTCCCTTGCTGCCTAAGCTTCTCTACCTGTCTCTTCTTTTGCATCCGTTTATGTGTCTTTTCTGCCCACTGAAGCTACTGGAGACATACATATTATAGAAGTTAAGAGCATGAGTCTGGAGCCAGGCCACTAAGGTCTGAATCCTGACTGTGCCTGTTCCCAGCTACGACCTTGGCCATGATACTTAACTTCTCTGGGCCTCATTTTTCTTACTTGTAAAGTTGGAATAATAATACCTATTTCCCAGGTTGTTTAAAAGGCCCTGCAATCATTTGGGGAAGGAAGGAGGGAAAAAAGGAGAAAAAGAGACTGTGAGTCTTGGACTTCCCTGGTGGCACAGTGGCTAAGCATCTGCCTGCCAATGCAGGGGGCATGGGTTTGAGCCCTGATCCAGGAAGATCCCACATGCTGCAGAGCAACTAAGCCGGTGCACCACAACTACTGAGCCTGCGCTCTAGAGCCCACGAGCCACAACTACTGAGCCCGTGTGCTACATCTACTGAAGCCCATGCGCCTAAAGCCTGTGCTCCGCAACAAAGATAAGCCACTGCAATGAGAAGCCCGCACATTACAACGAAGAGTAGCCCCCGCTCGCCGCGACTAGAGAAAGCCCACGTGCAGCAATGAAGACCCAACACAGCCAAAAATAAATAAACTTATAAAAAAAAAAGAGAGTGACTGTGAGTCCCTTGAAATAAAGCACCAGCTATAATTCATTTTTTATTCTGTGCCTCGTTACATTCAATTATTCACTCTTGAGGTCATACAATGTTCTAGTTACTGGGCAAGATCAGTCCCTGTCCTCAAGGAGCTCACAGTCAAGACGGGTGACCATGAATGACATCAGTGCTTGTAACACAGCATGATGGCAGCTCAGGGACAGTTCTGAAACGCATGGCTCTAGAGCCTGGGTTCAAATTCTGGTCCTGTCACTTCCTGACTAAGTTACTAGCATCTCCCTCATGGGACTGCTGTGGGGATGAAGTTAAAAGGTGAAGAGAGACCAGAAGAGCACCTGGCACATAGTGTTTAATACATGTTCGTTATAAATGTTAAGCTTTTATACATATATATGCATAACAGATACATACATACGCACACATACATATGCATAATAGGTATCCACTGCAAAGTGCCATGGGAGCCCAGGAGGTGGGAAAGCAAACTTGAGTCTGGCCAAGCTGCCGAGAGGAAGTGATCCCTAGGCCCAGTCTTTAAGAATGAGTAACACCCTCAACAAAGCAAAAAGACAACCTACTGAATGGGAGAAAATATTTGCAAATGATATGACTGATAAGGGGTTAATATGCAACATATATAAACAGGTCATACAACTCAACGTCAGAAAAACAAATAACCTGATTTAAAAATGGGCAGAAGGGCTTTCCTGGTGGTGCAGTGGTTGAGAGTCCGCCTGCCGATTCAGGGTACACGGGTTCATGCCCCGGTCCGGGAAGATCCCACATGCCGCGGAGCGGCTGGGCCCGTGAGTCATGGTCGCTGAGCCTGCGCGTCCGGAGCCTGTGCTCCGCAACGGGAGAGGCCACAACAGTGAGAGGCCCGCGTACCGCAAAAAAAAAAAAAAAAATGGGCAGAAGACCCGAATAGACATTTTTCCAAACAGGACATGCAGATGGGCAACAGGCACTTGAAAAGGTGCTCAGCATCGTTAATCATCAGAGAAATGCAAATTAAAAACCACAATGAGATATCACCTCACACCTGTCAGAATGGCTGTCATCAAAAAGAACACAAATAGCAAATGTTGGCGAGGATGTGGAGAAAAGGAAACCCTCATACACTGTTGGTGGGAATGTAAAGTGGTGCAGCCACTGTAAGAAACAGTATGGAGGTTTCTCAAAAAACTAAAAATAGAACTACCATAGGACCCAGCAATTCCACTCCTGGGTTTATATCCAAAAAAACCCAAAACACTAATTTGAAAAGATACACGTACCCCAATGTTCATAGCAGCACTGTTTACAATTGCCAAGATACGGAAGCAACTTAAGCAACCATCAATATGAATGGGTAAAGAAGATGTAGTACATATACAATGGAATACTACTCAGCCATAAAAAAGAATAAAATTCTGCCATTTGCAACATGGATGGACTTGGAGGACATTATGCTAAGTGAAATAAGTCAGACAGAGAGAGACAAATACTGTATGATATCACTTATTTGTGGAATCTAAAAAATACGACACACTAGTGAATGTAACCAAAAAAGAAACAGATTCACAGATATAGAGAACAAACTAGTTGCTACCAGTGGGGAGAGGGAAGGGGGGAGGGGATTAAGAGGTACAAACTATTATGTATAAAATAAGCTACAAGTATACATTGTACAACACAGGGAATATAGCCAATATTTTATAATAACTATCAATGGAGTATAAACTTTAAAAATTGTGAATCACTATTTTGTACACCTGTAAGATATAATATTGTACCTCAACTATACTTCCATCAAAAAAAAAAAAAAAGAATGAGTGAGAGAGGGGTGGAGAAGCTGAAGCTCTAGCACATGCAAAAGCATGAGAAGGGAAAACTTCAGTCACTCTGTAGGGCTAGAGGGCCAAAGATCGATGTGCTGAAGAGACAGGCAGGAGCTGAACCCTGCGGGGCCCTGCTGATGAATTGGGATCTTTCCTGAGGATAGTGTGGGGCTATGGAAATTTTTCAAGCTGCAGCCAGCCACGAACGTTTTGGCACTTTCTAAATCAGCCACATTTTTCATAGCATTAGCCAGCGACCATCAACTTTGTGATCATGATCCTGAGGCAGCTGAAGTACTGCCTAAGAAAGGCTCTGCTCGCGACATTGTAAATGAACTGTATTTCAATAAAAAATTTTTTTAAAAAATAAAATTAAACAATAAGAAAGGCTCTGTTCAGTGTTATCTACTTCTAGGGCCAAGGATATTTTATTTTATCCTCATTCTTTGGGAAGTGATCAATCTTTTGTTGGAGGGACCCCTGTCTTTTCTCTTTTGTCTCTGAAAGTGCCTAGAACAATACATGGGCACCTCAGATTTGTCCAACCAGTAGCAAGTGATGAACTCACATAATACACATTGCATATTGGTAACTTCTAGTTATTTAACACCATTAACAAAAACATTCTGGTGGAAGGTAGAAATGAGGGTGGGGACATAGACTTTATTGTATCAAGATGTTAAAAGGACAATCGCCCGTAGCATGTTTGTCAGAAGATAAACTTCGGTGTAACGGAGAGCTGTTCATTTTTATAACAAAACCAATCATAAAGCTCTTCTTTTTAGACCATGAAGTGGCAGAGGGTTATTTCTGACTTCCGGTAATACAAAGTAAATTTAGCAATGGAACTGTATCCCCTTTCATTTGGAGGGGCAAGTGGGAGTGAAAAGAAAGCGGTGAATCACATGGAGGAACGTGGTCTGGGGGATGTACTGGGGGGAACACAGATTCTGCCCAAAACAACAGTATCTCGACAGGCAGCCTTTGGACCCAGGCTCACTGATTCATTCGTTCTTTCAGCAGCTCTTTACTGGGCCCCTCCAAATATGAGATGCTAAGTATACAATGGTGGGCAAAACAGACACCGTCTTTTTCTGTACTTCATGAAAATGACATTGAGGCAGGCGGAACAGGTTTTAAAGGAATAAGCACACTAAGAGGTATATAACAACAACTCATGATAAGAGCTATGAACGAGGAGAAGGAAGACCCACTTTAGGCTGGGTTGGGGCTGGGGAAGGTCCTCCTGAGGAAGAGTCAGAGAAGGATAAGTAGGAAAAAGCCAGGACAAGACTGATGGGGAAAGGAGTCCAGACAGGGGGAGGCTCCATGCCAGGTCTCAGGTGGGAAGAGCTGGGTGAACTCAAGGAACAGAAGGAAGGCAAGGTGGATGGCAGAGGGGCCAGCAAGGGGGCTGAGGCCGGAGGAGTAGAGACCAAAATTAGGCCAGGAAGAAAAGATGAGAAATGATGAGGGCCTTCCAGTGATCCACACTTCTCTCTTCCAACTCAGCACACTCCAGGAGTCCCAGTGGCATGTCAGGGAGCAATCGCAGCTGAGGTTGGGGTGAGTGATACAGGTAGTAAAAGCACCCAGCAGCTCCCCCTATGTGTAGAGGTTGGGAGTGGCAGGAACGGGGAGGACATGGACAAGGAACAACGGAAAGAGAACGCTTGGGAGCCATGTTGACCACGCTTTGACTCCAAGCTCCCAGTGTGGTCTTGCACAACCCAGTTGCCTAGTCCATAAAATGCAGGTAACAGCACTCACCCTGAAGAGCTGTAGGAAGGATTGCATAAGGATGGGCAAAATGGGTGAAGGGGGTCAAAGGGGCAAAATTCCAATTATAAAATAAGTTAAGTCACAGGGATGTAATGCACAGCACGGCAACTATAGTTACTAATACTATATTTCATATTTGAAAGTTGCTAAGAAAGTAGATTTTAAAAGTGCTCACCCTGGGCTTCCCTGATGGCACAGTGGTTGAGAGTCTGCCTGCCGATGCAGGGGACACGGGTTCGTGCCCCGGTCCGGGAAGATTCCACATGCCGCGGAGCGGCTGGGCCTGTGAGCCATGGCCGCTGAGCCTGCGCGTCCGGGGCCTGTGCTCCGCAACGGGAGAAGCCGCCAACAGTGAGAGGCCTGCATACCGAAAATAAAAACTAGAAAGTCCTCATCCCAAGGCTGGGGGGCTGACTTTTTTTGATAACTACATATAGTGAAAGATGTGAACTAGACATATTGTGTGATCATTTTGCAATGTATACAAATATCGAATTGTTATGTATACAAATATCGAATATAATGTTATATGTCAATTACACCTCAAAAAAAGAAAAGACAGGCTGCAGGATGTAGCCTCCTGGCCCAGGGAGGGTGTTCAATAAATAGCTGTCGCTGTTTTTGTTGGGAAGAAAGGAGTTATTTGAAAGGCAAAAGAATCTACCAGGTGTCAGGACAAGACCTGGAGGTGAGGTGGGAGATTCTAGCAACAGCCGGGTTTCAGCTTGGGCACTTGGGCATAGGTGTGAGGCCACCATCAGAGACAGCAGGATGGGGGATGGGGTGCACTTGCTGAGTGACTCACGTGAGGAAGCGAGGGGCGGTGCGCCGCTGGGGCCGGAGCAAAAGGAAGAAAGAGGCAGAGGGAAGCTCACCGAGCACAGGCGAGGTCCTGGGAGCGAGCGCGGTAAGGGGACCACGGGCCCCGGCGTGGTCGCCAGGGACGGGCGCGGGCGCCGGGGAGGCGGGAGCATCCGGGCTACAGCGGCGGCCGCGCGGGGAGGCGAGCTCTGCTGGGCGGGCGCCTGAGACGCGGCCTCCGAGGCGATCCTCAGCCCCGCGTATGAGCCCGCCGGGGGGGGGGGGTGGGGGGGGTGGGGGGGGGCGGGGCGGTGACAGCGGAAGGGATGGCGAGAGGGGATGGCCTCCTCTGTCCGCATTACTTCTGGGGTCCTCAGGACGGAGGTACTTGGCCTAGCATCGCCTCTTCCAACCGCTCCTCGCTGGCCCGGGCTCCAGCCGCGACCCTGGGATGGCGGCGGATTCCTGCAGGCTGATCCCGGCCCCCCCCCTCAAAAAAATATCCCCGCCGGCGCTCCCCTACCAGAAAGTGCAGTGACCCCCCCCCTGTGCCTGTGGGTCCGATCACACGCCCCCACCCCCATCCTGCTGAGCGCCTCCCTCCCACTGCCCACCTGTCAGCACTCCTGCCGCCGCCAACAACGGAGGAAGCAGAAGGACCCCAAACCAGACCTGGGCATGGGGTGAGGGCTGCACCCGGAAGGCGAGACCCTGAGAAGGCCTGCTTAGATGTGGACCAGTGACTAATTGGGTGTGAGGGGACTTGACCACCAAAGCTGTGTTGTGGTATCTTTGCTTCCAGATTTGAGGCAATGGCCTAACTAAGCAAAGATAATCTAATTTGGCCTTAGGTCAGCAAACACTTCCTGGAGGTCCTCAAGAAGTAGAGAGCCCAGGGCTCTGACAGCTGCCCTTTACTGCTCACACACTCACTGTGTGCTTGTGCTGAGCTAATGCTTATGGACCTCATCCCTCTTCTTTGCAACAGCCCATCAAGGTCCATCACCTGCACTTAGCAGGTGAGAAAGCTGAGGCACAGGCACTTTAAGTCACTTGCCCCAAAGCAAGGGCTAGCAAAGAGTAGAGTCAGGATCTGAAAGCAGGTCTTTCTACCCTAGGGCATCACGCTGCCTCTACAGTAACATTAGGTGCTGAAAGTGAAACTTGGTACAAGAACGGGTCCCCTTGGCTTGTATTTCTGCCAGCTTAGTAGGAAACAGAACTGTGTATGATGAGAGGTTCATTTTGCATGGAAATCAGTGGTTGTCATGGAGTGCGGATCTGCAGAGTGCATTGGCCATTGGCGGGGCAGGTGGTGCGGTAGCGCGTGGTCCACCTGGACTATGCCCATTGTTGCGAAATCACTTTTCTCAGCCATGTGACACCAATGATTCACAATCCTCCTTCAGAAACTCCCTCTCCTTTGTATCAGCTATTCTTTCTCAGTCATCTCCTTGGCTGGTTTTTTTTTTTTTTTTCCTCTTGTTGGTATTCCCTTGGCCTCAGTGTTCACATTCTCCAGTACTCGTTTTAGACAATTTTATTGATGTTTCCTACTTTACCTATCATCTCAATGATGGCAACTCCCAAATTGATCTTTCTAGCCTACCCCTAATCTGTTAACTCCAGACCCAAATCCTCAAATATTCTAATCCCTACTGGCTAATTGCAATGTATGCCCAGAAGGCACCCAAATCCAATATTTCCAGATACAAATTTATCATCTCTAGCCTTCCCACAAGGGTCTTGGTTCAGGTCTCTTCACATCCTTGCCTGGGGTACTATAGCACCTTCCAAATTGGTCTTCCTGCCCTCTTTTTTTTTTTTTTTTTTTTTAGCATCTTTATTGGAGTATAATTGCTTTACAATGGTGTGTTAGTTTCCGCGTTATAGCAAAGTGAATCAGCTATACATATACATATATCCCCATATCTCTTCCCTCCTGCATCTCCCTCCCTCCCACCCTCCCTATCCCACCCTTCTACCTGGTCACAAAGCACTGAGCTGACCTCCCTGTGCTATGTGGCTGCTTCCCACTAGCTATCTATTTTACATTTGGTAGTGTATATATGTCCATGCCACTCTCTCACTTCATCCCAGTTTACCCTTCCCCCTCCCTGTGTCCTGAAGTCCATTCTCTACCTCTGCATCTTTATTCCTGTCCTGACCCTAGGTTCTTCAGAACCTTTTTTTTTTTTAGAGTCCATATACATGTGTTAGCATACGGTATTTGTTTTTCTCTTTCTGACTTACTTCACTCTGTATGACAAACTATATCCATCCACCTAACTACAAATAACTCAATTTTGTTTCTTTTTATGGCTGAGTAATATTCCATTGTATATATGTGCCACATCTTCTTTATCCATTCATCTGTCGATGGACACTTAGGTTGCTTCCATGTCCTGGCTATCGTGAAGAGAGCTGCAATGAATATTGTGGTACGTGACTCTTTTTGAATTATGGTTTTCTCAGGGTATATGCCCAGTAGTGGGATTGCTGGGTCGTATGGTAGTTCTATTTTTAGTTTTTTAAGGAACCTTCTTACTGTTCTCCATAGTGGCTGTATCAATTTACATTCCCACCAACAGTGCAAGAGGGTTCACTTTTCTCCACATCCTCTCCACCATTTATTGTTTGTAGATGTTTTCATGATGGCCATTCTGACTGGTGTGAGGTGATACCTCATTGTACTTTTGATTTGCATTTCTCTAGTGATTAGTGATGTTGAGCATTCTTTCATGTGTTTGTTAGCAATCTGTATATCTTCTTTGGAGAAATGTCTATTTAGGTCTTCTGCCCATTTTTGGATTGGGTTGTTTTTTTTGATACCCAGGTGCATGAGCTGTTTGTATATTTTGAAGTTTAATCCTTTGTCAGTTGCTTCGCTTGCAAATATTTTCTCCCATTCTGTGGGTTGTCTTTTCGTCTTGTTTATGGTTTCCTTTGCTGTGAAAAAGCTTTTAAGTTCCATTAGGTCCCATTTGTTTATTTTTGTTTTTATTTCCATTTCTCTAGGAGGTGGGTCAAAAAGGATCTTGCTGTGACTTATGTCATGGAGTGTTCTGCCTATGTTTTCCTCTAAGTTTTATAGTGTCTGGCCTTACATTTAGGTCTTTAATCCATTCTGAGTTCACTTTTGTGTATGGTGTTAGGGAGTGTTCTAATTTCATTCTTTTGCATGTAGCTGTCCAGTTATCCCAGCACCACTTATTGAAGAGGCTGTCTTTTCTCCATTGTATACTCTTGCCTCCTTTATCAAAGATAAGGTGACCATATGTGCGTGGGTTTATCTCTGGGCTTTCTATCCTGTTCCATTGATCTATATTTCTGTTTTTGTGCTAGTACCATACTGTCTTGATTACTGTAGCTTTGTAGTATAGTCTGAAGTCCAGGAGGCTGATTCCTCCAGCTCCGTTTTTCTTTCTCAAGATTGCTTTGGCTATTCGGGTGTCTTTTGTGTTTCCGTACAAATTGTGAAATTTTTTGTTCTAGTTCTGTGAAAAATGCCAGTGGTAGTTTGATAGGGATTGCATTGAATCTGTAGATTGCTTTAGGTAGTATAGTCATTTTCACAATGTTGATTCTTCCAATCCAAGAACATGGTATATCTCTTCATCTGTTTGTATCATCTTTAATTTCTTTCATCAGTGTCTTATAGTTTTCTGCATACAGGTCTTTTGTCTCCTTAGGTAGGTTTATTCCTAGGTATTTTATTCTTTTTGTTGCAGTGGTAAATGGGAGTGTTTCCTTAATTTCTCTTTCAGATTTTTCATCATTAGCGTATAGGAATGCAAGAGATTTCTGTGCATTAATTTTGTATCCTGTACTTTACCAGATTCATTGATTAGCTCTAGAAGTTTTCTGGTAGCATCTTTAGGATTCTCTATGTATACCATCATGTCATTGGCAAACAGTGACAGCTTTACTTCTTCTTTTCCGATTAGGATTCCTTTTATTTCTTTTTCTTCTCTGATTGCTGTGGCTAAAACTTCCAAAACTGTGTTAAATAATAGTGGTGAGAGTGGGCAAACTTGTCTTGTTCCTGATCTTAGTGGAAATGATTTCAGTTTTTCACATTGAGAATGATGTTGGCTGTGGGTTTGTCATATATGGCCTTTATTATGTTGAGGTAATTTCCCTCCATGCCTGTTTTCTGGTTTGTTTTTTTTAAAATCATAAATGGGTGTTGAATTTTGTCAAAAGCTTTTTCTGCATCTGTTGAGATGATCATATGGTTTTTCTCCTTCAATTTGTTAATATGGTTTATCACATTGATAGATTTGCGTATATTGAAGAATCCTTGCATTCCTGGAATCAACCCCACTTGATCATGGTGTATGCTCCTTTTAATGTGCTGTTGGATTCTGTTTGCTAGTATTTTGTTGAGGATTTTCACATCTATGTTCATCAGTGATATTGGCCTGTAGTTTTCTTTCTTTGTGACCTCTTTGTCTGGTTTTGGTATCAGGGTGATGGTGACCTCATAGAATGAGTTTAGGAGTGTTCCTCTCTCTGCTGTATTTTGGAAGAGTTTGAGAAGGATCAGTGTTAGCTCTTCTCTAAATGTTTGATAGAATTCACCTGTGAAGCCATCTGGTCCTGGGCTTTTGTTTGTTGGAAGATTTTTAATCAAAATCTCAATTTCAGTGCTTGTGATTGGTCTGTTTATATTTTCTATTTCTTCCTGGTTCAGTCTCGGAAGGTTGTGCTTTTCTAAGACTGTGTCCATTTCTTCTGGGTTGTCTATTTTATTGGCATAGAGTTGCTTGTAGTAATCTCTCATGATCCTTTGTATTTCTGCAGTGTCAGTTGTTACTTCTTTTTCATTTCTATATCTATTGATTTGAGTCTTCTCCCTTTTTTTCTTGATGAGTCTGGCTAATGGTTTATCAACTTTGTTTATCTTCTCAAAGAACCATCTTGTAGTTTTATTGATCTTTGCTCTTGTTTCCTTCATTTCTTTTTCATTTATTTCTGATCTGATCTTTATGATTTCTTTCCTTCTGTTAACTTTGGGGTTTTTTTGTTCTTCTTTCTCTAATTGCTTTAGGTGTAATGTTAGGTTGTTTATTTGAGATGTTTCTTGTTTCTTGAGGTAGGATTGTATTGCTATAAACTTCCCTCTTAGAACTGCTCTTGCTGCATCCCGTAGGTTTTGGATCATCATGTTTTCATTGTCATTTGTTTCTAGGTATTTTTTTATTTCCTTTTTGATTTCTTCAGTGATCTCTTGTTTATTAAGTAGTGTATTGTTCAGCCTCCATGTGTTTGTATTTTTTACAGATTTTTTCCTGTAATTGATATCTAGTCTCATAGCCTTGTGGTCGGAAAAGGTACTTCATATGATTTCAGTTTTCTTATATTTACCAAGGCTTGATTTGTGACCCAAGATATACTCTGTCCTGGAGAATGTTGCATGAGCACTTGAGAAGAAAGTGTATTCTGTTGTGTTTGAATGGAATGTCCTATAAATATCAATTAAGTCCATCTTGTTTAATGTATCATTTAAAGCTTGTGTTTCCTTATTTATTTTCATTTTGGATGATCTGTCCATTGGTGAGAGTGGGGTGTTAAAGTCCCCAACTATGATTGTGTTACTCTCAATTTCCCCTTTTATGGCTGTTAGCATTTGCCTTATATATTGAGGTGCTCCTATGTGGGGTGCATAAATATTTACAATTGTTATATCTTCTTCTTGGATTAATCCCTTGATCATTATGTAGTGTCCTTCTTTGTCTCTTGTAATAGTTTTTATTTTAAAGTCTATTTTGTCTGATATGAGGATTGCTACTCAGCTTTCTTTTGATTTCCATTTGCATGGAATATCTTTTTCCATCCCCTCACTTTCAGTCTGTATGTGTCCCTAGGTCTGAAGTGGGTCTCTCGTAGACACCATAAATATGGCTCTTGTTTTTGTATCCATTCAACCAGTCTATGTCTTTTGGTTGGAGCATTTAATCCATTTACATTTAAGGTAGTTATCAATATGTATGTTCCTATTAGCATTTTCTTAATTGTTTTGGGTTTGTTACTGTAGGTCTTTTACTTGTCTTGTGTTTCCTGCCTAGAGAAGTTCCTTTAGCATTTGTTGTAGAGCTGGTTTGGTGGTGCTGAATTCTCTTAGCTTTTGCTTGTCTGTAAAGGTTTTAATTTCTCCATTGAATCTGAATGAGATCTTTGCTGGGTAGAGTAATCTTGGCTGTAGGTTTTTCCCTTTCATCACTTTAAATATGTCCTGCCACTCCCTTCTGGCTTGTAGAGTTTCTGCTGAAACACCAGCTGTTAACTTTATGGGGATTCCCTTGTATGTTATTTGTTGTTTTTCCCTTGCTGCTTTTAATATTTTTTCTTTGTATTTAATTTTTGATAGTTTGATTAATCTGTGTCTTGGCGTGTTTCTCCTTGGATGTATCCTGTATGGGACTCTCTGTGCTTCCTGGACTTGATTGACTATTTTGGGAAGTTTTCAACTATAACCTCTTCAAGAATTTCTCAGTCCCTTTCTTTTTCTCTTCTTTTTCTGGGACCCCTATAATTCGAATGTTGTTGCATTTAATGGTATCCCAGAGGTCTCTGAGACTGTCCTCAATTCATTTCATTCTTTTTTCGTTATTCTGCTCTGCAGTAGTTATTTCCACTATTTCATCTTCCAGCTCACTATCCGTTTTCTGCCTCAGTTATTCTGCTATTGATTCCTTCTAGAGAATTTTTAATTTCATTTATCGTGTTGTTCATCATTGTTTGGTTGCTCTTTAGTTCTTCTGGGTCCTTGTTAAATGTTTCTTATATTTTCTCCATTCTATTTCCAAGATTTTGGATCATCTTTACTATCACTACACTGAATTCTTTTTCAGGTAGAATGCCTATTTCCTCTTCATTTGTTTGTCCTCATGGGTTTTTACCTTGCTCCTTCATCTGCTGTGTGTTTCTCTGTCTTCTCATTTTGCTTAACTTACTGTGTTTGGGGTCTCTGTTTTGCAGGCTGCAGGTTCGTAGTTCCTGTTTTTTGTGTCTGCCCACAGTGGGTAAGTTTGGTTCAGTGCGTTGTGTAGGCTTGCTGGTGGAGGGGACTGGTGCCTGTGTTCTGGTGGATGAGGCTGGATCTTGTCTTTCTGGTGGGCCAGACCATGTCTGGTGGTGTGTTTTGGGGTGTCTGTGGCCTTATTATGATTTTAGGCAGCGACTCTTCTAATGGGTGGGGTTGTGTTCCTGTCTTGCTAGTTGTTTGGCATAGGGCGTCCAGCACTGTAGTTTGCTGGTTGTTGCGTGGAGCTGGGTCAGCTTTGAGATGGAGATCTCTCGGAGAGCTTTCGCCGTTTGATATTATGTGCAGCCTGGAGGTCTCTGGTGGACCAATGTCCCGAACTCAGCTCTCCCACCTCAGAGGCACAGGCCTGACACCCAGCCAGAGCACCGGTCAGCCACATGGCTCAGAAGAAAAGGGAGAAAGAAAGAAAGATTGAAAGAGAGAAAGAAAGAAAGAAAGAATAAAATAATGTTATTAAAATAAAAAATAAAGAAAATTATTAAAAATTAAAAAGTAATTAAAAAGAAGAAAGAAGAGAGCAACCAAACCAAAGTGCAAATCCACCAACAATAACAAGCGTATACTATAAAAACAACAACAAACAAAAAAACGGACAGACAGAACCCTAGGACAAATGGTAAAAGCAAATCTATACAGACAAAATCACACAAAGAAGCATACACATACACACAAAAAGAGAAAAAGGAAAAAATATATATATTAAAAAAAAAGAGAGCAGCGAAATCAATAAACAAATCTTCCAGTGATAATGAACTCTAAATACTAAACTAAGATAAACATAAAATCAGAGACAAATTAGATGCAAAAAGCAAACCCCAAGTCTACAGTTGCCCCCAAAGTCCACCTCCTCAATTTAGGATGATTCATTGTCTATTCAGGTATTCCAGAGGTGCAGGGTACATCAGGTTGATTGTGGAGATTTAATCCACTGCTGCTGAGGCTGCTGGGAGAGATTTCCCTTTCTCTTCTTTGTTCGCAAAGCTCCTGGGGTTCAGCTTTGGATTTGGCCCCGCCTCTGCATGCAGGTCGCCTGAGGGCATCTGTTCTTGGCTCAGACAGGATGGGGTTAAAGTAGCAGCTGATTAGGGGGCTCTGGCTCACTCAGGCTGGGGGGGAGGGAGGGGTACGGAATGCAGGGTGAGCCTGTGGTAGCAGAGGCCGGCGTGCTGTTCCCGTAGCCCCACAGACCCTCTTGAAAGCTCAAGAATCTTGGTCTTTGGTGTCTTCAGACCTGACCAGAGAGAACAAGCCTTTCTTCCTTAGCACCGTGTGCATGCCTCTAGGGAAGCCCTTTGCATGTTGTGTAACTGCTGACTTGTCTGTCTTCCCCTGTGAGTTCCTTTAGCACTGATTTTGTCTTATCCTTTGTATCCCTTGGCCTGGCACATAATAGACAGTAAATATTTGTGTAGCTAATGACCTTGTAATGAATTGAAATTTTTTGATGACAGTTTATAGTTCATAAAACATTTCACAGTGCCTCAGGTGACATCTCACTCCACTCTTCCTCTGATCTGTCACCATTAGTCAGTTAATGTGTGTGTGTTGGTAGAGGAGGAGCATTAGAAAGTGAGTTTGCAGGTGGCTGGAGATGAAGGTGAACGACAAAATGAAAATAAGGTCGCCAAATAGGGGAGTTGATCCTAAGGGTGTTTTTACGGTTGACATAAATGTTCAGTCACGGCATGGTGACTCTCTTCTACTTTCCTTAGACATCGGGTCAAATGAGGAAGCTGAGCCCACTCAACTAGAAGAGAAGCAAAGACAAAGTCATCATGGTTTCAGTGTCTACGCATGAACACCAAGATAAAGGTCCCCATTTGCCACCACCAAGCAAGCAGGTATATTTCTAATTTGAAAGTCTGCCATTTAAAGAGGAACATCATACAGGACTTCCCTTAAACCTCATCCTTGATCAGTCATCTTAGTTTTTTCTGTCTGGCGCTTTGTAGGATGGGTTCAGGGAAAATAGAACGGGGAAGGAAAGTGTATTTTTGGCTGCCTTGAAAAGGAGCCTTTTCAATTATTTACAAAATCCTTTCTTTACTCTTCCCTGTGTAGAATTCAGCTTAACTAACTCTTCCATAGGTTGTCAGTGACTGAAGAGGTTTCCTTTACCAGAACAAAACTCTTAATTGAATCTCACAGAATGCTACAGGATGCATGTTTTTTCATTTCTGTTATCAAGGCTAATCATACTAAGGCTATGCTGCTGACAGGTGTTCTTGTTTGGGATGGCAGAGTCCTTAACTACTAAATTAGGCATCAGATTGAGAACCCCAGTGTTAACAGGGACACAGTTTTTCAGCTTCTTGAGAATGAATACTGTTTGTTTCGGGGACACATAAGTGAAGAAAAGAGAAAGTATTGTGATGGGATAGTAGAGTTCATGTTCTCTGGAGTCAACCTTTTCAAGCTAAAAATGCGTTATGGAGGAGATGATATTTAAGGAGCAAAGTTTAGGAGAGGCAAATAGACAAATGATATCACATCATAAGGAATTTAGACACCCAAGTTGCCTTTGTGAAATGGAGATCCATAAAACATTTATGGTTCTACCGAAAAGGATCACCAGAGCTCCCTGGGGACACTGCAGCAGCTTCAGTCTTGACTGCAGGACTCACAGCAGTTGTGATAGTTGGGGTCCCTGCCCATGGATGTGTGTATGTGTGTGTGTTTCGCGGGAGGAGAGGGAGGGAGGTGTTGCTTATTTCTGCCGCAGCCACAGGCAGAACCAAGAAGAAGTATTTGCACTGGGATGAGGAAGAGTGCTTGCTGAGCTAACGTAAGTGGTGACCAGATTCTTCCCTGGTCACTGTGACTCACCCTGACCACCACTAACGTGTGCTGTGCTATGGGGAGTTGTAGAGGAAGAAGAGGGAGGTTGCCTGCTTGGGCTGTTTGTAGAGCTCTGAAGGCACAGGTGCCACAGGATCCTTGCATGTCACCATCATGCACGTAAAATGCTTGGCACAGTGCCTGGCCTGTGTGTGAGTGCTCAGGGAATAGTGATCACCATTCACATTGACATCTACTACAAACAAAGAGTCAAAAAAGAACATTTGCAAAATCAGCAAGGTGAACTTCAAAAGCCATGGAACTGCACCTCAACAAGAAAAACACTAAAACTCCAAGAGATGAATGGCAGAGGACCTACATAAGTAATTCACAAACAAAGAAATAGCAGTGTGACTTAAGGAAAAAATTAAATAAAATTTGTTTCTAAGAAACAAATGAACCACCCACAGAATGGGAAAAATTATTTACAAATCATATATCTGAAAAGGGTCTAGTATCCAGAATATATAAAAAGTTCTTACAACTCAATAACAAAAAGACAGCCCAATTGAAAAATGAGCAAAGGGCTTGAATAGGTGTTTCTCCGAAGAAGATATATAAATAGCCAATATTCAGATGAAAAGATGCTCAATGTCATTAGTCATTAAGGAAATACAAATCAAAACCACCATTTCACAATCACTAGCATGACCACAGTCAAAAACAGAAAGAATTCAGTTTATTTAGTTTAAATAAATTGAATAATTTATATTAAAAACATTTAAAGTGCTAATTTAAAAAAAAGAAACAAAACACGTGGGTTCAGTCCCTGGTCAGGGAACTAAGATCCTGTAAGCCGGATGGCGGAGGCAAAAAAAAGAAACAAAACAGAAAATAACAAATGTTGACAAGGATGTGGAAAAATTGGAAATCTCCTACATTGTTGGTGGGATTAGAAAATGGTGCAGCTCCTGTGCAAAACTCAAAAAGTTAAACGTAGAGTTGCAGTATGGCCCAGCAGAGCTGAAAACAAAAACTTGTGCAGGAATGTTCACAGCAGCATTATTCACAATAGCCAATGGTGGAAACAATCCAAATGTCCATCAGTGGATGAATGGAGAAACAAAATGTGTTATATTCATACAATGGAATATTATTGAGCCATAAAAAGAAATGAAATACAGATACATGTTACCACGTGGGTGAATCTTGAAAACATTATGCAAAGGAAAAGAAGCCAGCCACGAAAGGTCACATGCTGTATGATATTGTTTGTACCAAATACCCAGAATAGGCAAATCCAGAAGGCAGATTAGTGGTTGCTAGGCAGTTGGAGAGAGGAGGGAATGAGGACAGACTCCTTACTGGGTATGGAATTTCCTTTTGGGGTGATGAAAAAGCTCTGGAACTAGATAGCGGTGATGGCTGCACACATTGTAGATACACTGAATGCGGTGAACTGTATACTTTAAAATGGTTAAACGCAACATTGTAAAACAACTATGTTCCAATATAAAATGAAAAAAAAATAAAGTGTATGAGAGGATGAAAAAAATGTATAAAATGGTAACTATTATGTTATGTGTATTTTACCACAATAAAAAATTAATGAGTCACTGAACAAGAAAAGATTACAACAGAGGTCTAGTTGCAGGGATTGCCTCAACAGAGAAGGACAGTCTGGCTGAAGACTACATAGAGATGCTCAAACACATTAGTTATCAGACAATAAAATATTGCTTTATACCTATTAGACTGTTAAATTTTAGAAAACTGGATAATGCCAAGTGTTACAACATCCTTTCTTTACTCTAACCTGCTTGGAATCCAGCTTAACTAGCTCTTATGCGGTTCTTAGGCATATAGAGGAATGTTCACACGCTGCTGATGGGAGTGGATGCTGGTGTAGCCATTGGGGAGAGCACTCTCGCAAGACTTTGTTCAACTGGAATATGCATGCCCTGTATTTTACTTCTAGATACATATCTGAAAAGCGTTCTCATGTGGGTCTGTAAGGGGACACTTGGAGATGGGGACTCAGAAGCGTCCTGGAGAATCATGCCGCAGTTAGAAACAGTGGACTAGATAAATATAGCAACATGGATAGATCTTAAAAGTGTAGAACTGAGTTGAAAACATTTTTAGTAATAAAACTAAATGTATAAAACAATGCCATTTGCATTAAATACTGCAGGCACCCCAAACAATGAACATTTTGCAAGCATATATACAAACAAAAGATCCACATTAAACACCCAGAATGGCGGTGATGGGCAGAGAACGAGGATGGAGAATGTGGGTGAGAGTAAGTGAATAACCACATACCTACAAAAGGGGAGGATAATAAAAGATGGGAGTTAGTCCAGATCGTAGCACATCAACATGATAAAAAAAAGTACTGTAGAACTCATAAAAATAATGTCAACCATATCAATAGTTCCCCCAGATATTATGTGCAGACCATTTATAAATGTGTTTAAAAAAAACTGTTAAGATAAAAAGTAAAGTATGTAGAAAAATAAAAAGCAGTCTGCTGATGCTTTTTAGACTATAGTTTCTCACGGTCTAAAAATGCTTATAGAAGTATAAATAGGTAAATTGGAATACAGATCTATAAATAGATAACTTGTAATACTGCTCTGAGTGAGATCCCAGATGTGTAAATATTATGCTGTAGGGGAAGTCTCTCTCTTCACCCAGCAGGAGATCTTGAACTGGGTCTTAAGAAGACCAGGTAGGCAAAGGGAGTGAGTGTCATTGCAGGGACAGGGACTGCATAGACAGAGACTGGACGTAAGAAAGAAAATGTGACCTCAGCAGTAGTGCATTCTGACCAGGTATCTGCTTCATGCTCACTAGTCACTGAATCACTCTGCTTCTCCACCTGTGATTCTTTTCTTGGTTAAGTCCATCCATCGTTCACAGCTGGAAAGCACTGGCTGAAACTGGCCATTGCACAGTGCTGGCAGCGGGAAAGAACGCACGCTGTGTGACCAGAGTGAAAAGACCTCCTTGCCCTCCTCTAGGGAAGACAGAGCAGATGCTCTTCTGATGATTTCAGTCAAGTCATCACGTAACTTTCCTTGCAGAGTCTGTTGTTTTGTCCAAAATCAAAACTGCACATCCACAAATCAGAGATTTCAAAGATTATCCGGGAATGTCAAGAAGAAAGTTTCTGGAAGAGAGGTAATTGCATCCCTCTTAATCTTTGTTAATACTGTTTTTGCTGCAATAAACTGCCTAATATCGTATTAGAATTATGGTATTGATTTATTTTTGAGCAGGGACTTTGCATAATTCCCTGAAGACACTGATACCTGAGGCTGCTTGGAATTTAAGTCCATATTGAGACCCTTTTAAGGTCAGGGATAATATCTGATTTAGGAGCTGTTTACCCCCCTTAGCAAAAAGTGATGCACACCTAACACTTTCTTTCATGTGACCGAGAATGTGTACCAAGAGTGTTATTTAGAATTTCTTGAAAGAGTAGACTTTCCACAATTCCACTGAACTCTAACCTTCATCAAGTTCAGGTTCATTGCTCCCTCCCAGAGCCAAGCACACTGCTTCACATATAAAAAGTACCTATTAAATATTCGTGGAATGAATGAAAAGTGGCAGCATTCTGTTAATACTTCCCTTACAATGTCTTGAAGTAACCTTTTCTGCCAAGTCTCTTCCTCTTTCTGGGCCTGCTTTATATGAGACAAGGGTGTGAACTGAGGTTGTGCATTAAAGTCCCGTTTAATTTTAAAAATTCGTGACTTGTCACTTGAAAATGTCATAATAGAGCCTATAGATATAGTCCCAATATTGCTGGCATAGGGATAATTTTACTTTGAAATACTCATTTTGATTTCTTAAATCATTCAAATCCAGTATCAGTTGTTTTTGGAAGTAACACTCCTTAGAAGTTGATGTTCACTGTTCATTACTTCTTATTGATTGTGCTGCTAGAAATTTTCTGACAACTTATGAGTGAGTAATTTATTTAAGCCCTAGTAGTTTAACATTTCAGTATGACCCATTTGCCTACCATCAGGTAGATAGCTCTGAGTGGAAAAATTCGTTGCTATTTGATTTGTCTTGGTTACTAGGAAGAGCTAGCAACCAAGACAAATCAAATAGCAACCGATTTTTTTTTATCACTTCTCTGTGCTTTGGGAAGAAGTCATTTGACACATTTTGACAGAACTAGAAACTTCCTTTTCTGGACTCACTTGCCTGTTTAGAGATAAAAATCATCTCTAAACATGGCCCACGTTTACCTCGAATGTAGTAATCTTCAGAAAATAAACGTATCCAAATTGTGTGACAAAATGTCATAAAAGACAAAAGCAGGGAACTATAGTAGATAGGGTGTGCAGTTTATCGTCCTCTTTTTTTAACTTTCATGCAGGATTGAAAATTTCAAAATATATAGCGAATGGAAACTCCCAAATTCCCCAGCTCAGCGCACACACATGAAGATGCCTGTGTTGTATGTAGTGATCCGAATCCGGTGCATGGTGGGTCTCAGAGACGGAGTGGCAGGGGATCTAGGTTTTGTCACATTAATGCTGTGCATTAGGTTGAGTGCCTGGGGCAGACCCCAAGAAAATTCTCCATGCGGTGCTTAATATGTGTCAAATTAGTAAAATAAAAAATGACTAAAATCTCACTGCCAAAGCAGGAAGAGAAAACACTCAGAGTAATTCTCCCTCATTCTTCTAGGTGAGGGGCCAAGTTTTAAAATACCAATATTGAAGGGCGTTTCTGTTTTACAGCTCTGCCTTTTTCTCTTGTAAGCATGCTTGTCACCCAAGGACTGGTCCACCATGGTAAGATTCAGTATTTGGTACATAGTTTAACTTAAGAGAATCCAGTTTTCTGGGGTCCTCCTGGCGGGTTTTGGTACTTGGCATTTATTTTTTGGTGAAGAATTTATTTGTGCGGGCTTTTGCCTGTTTCTAGCCTACGTCCCCAGCTCTCCCTCCCATGGATGTCCTATTTCCCGGAATGAGTGACCATGACAAAGAGAAATTAAATTTGCAGTTGGAATTAAGGTCATTAATCCAGATGGGCCCAATATAATCAGAAGGGTCCTTGAAAGTGAGAGTGGATCAGAAGACAGAACCAGAGAGATGGCAGCATGAGAAAGACTCAGCTCAACATTCCTGAGTTTGAAGATGGAGGAAGGGGCCATGAGTCAAGCAATGAGTGGCCTCCAGAAGCTGGAAAGGAAGAAACCTTAGAGCCTTCAGAAGGGCTTGCAGCTCTGTTGATGCCTTGACGTAGCCCTGTACTATGGTCTGAATATTTGTATTCCCCCGTCCACCCCAAATTCACAGATTGGAATTCTAAAGCCCAAGGTGATGCTATTAGGAGGTGGGGCCTTTGCAGGTGATTAGGGCGTGAGGGTGGAGAGCTCATGAAGGCGGTTAGTGCTTTTACAAAAGAGACCCCACAGAGGGCCCTGCCCCTTCCACCACGTGAGGATACAATGAGAAGTCGACCATGCCAGCATTCTGATCTTGGACTTCCAGCATCCGGAACAGTGAGAAATAAATGTCTGCTGTTTTATAAGCCACCCAATCTGTGGTATTTTGTTATAGCAGCTCGAATGGACTAAAACACCCAGTGAGACCCATTTTGAGCTGCTGACCTCCAGAACTGTAACGTATTAAATTTGTGTGGGTTTTTTGGGGGGTTTTTTTGGCCGCGCTACATGAGGTCTTAGTTCCCTGACCAGGGATCAAACCCGTGCCCCCTGTAGTGGAAGCGTAGAGTCTTAACTACTGGTCTGCCAGGGAAGTCCCAAATCTGTGTTGTTTTAAACCACTGAGTTTGTAGTAATTTGTTACGGCAGCCCCAGGAAACTATTGCAGTGCCTGTCTCTGTACCAGAGTTCCTGTGTCTCCTAGGGCCTTGGTATATGGTTAGACAGATACTTCCCTGCACAAGGGTGCTCCAGGGAAGAAGTAAATGGGGCTGAAATTCACCCAAGCTCTGAACACCAAGCCATTTGTCCTGGAGAGAGGCTGCATCTGCCTCAGGAGGGGCACCCGTGTACAGCAGATCATGAGGACTGACGGCCGCCCTGCGTCACCCACATGACCTCTCCGTGCCTCTTAGCACTGTCCATTGTTCCCCTCTATTCCTTGTTCCTTGCCCTCTTCTTTCTCCCCGACTCTATCCAGCCAGAGAACCTATAAGCATTGCTTAGTCCCCAGACAGCAAGAAGGCACCTGACCCTGTGGAAGCCCATTATACTGAACACTGCTGATTACTAGGATTTTAGAGAGTACTTGTACCCAGCAAACATGAGGGAAGATGTTTAGCTCTTTTGGGGTCTGAAAGACCACATGTCATATATCTAGAAGAATCTCATTTCGGTCAGTATTATTGTTGTCTTTAAAGTTGATTTATTAAATATGATTTCATTTTTATAACTTGAAGATGGTCTTTTTGTGGAAATATATTAGTCAGTGATAAGCCTTTTTCAGAACATTTTTGACACAGAAAAACAAATATGGCCATGACATCTATGTATAGGGATTATGTTTTATGAATATTAAACTACTTGCTCAAAATCTACCATCTCTTACATCTGTACAAAAATATATATTTAAAATTATTTTATTTTCTCTTTTTAAAAAATATTTATTTATTTTTGGCTGCATTGGGTCTTGGTTGCTGCACGCGGGCTTTCTCTAGTTGCAGAGAGCAGGGGCTACTCTTCGCTGCTGTGCACGGGCTTCTCATTGTGGTGGCTTCTCTTGTTGCAGAGCACGGCCTCTAGGCACGCAGGCTCAGTAGTTGTGGCACACGGGCTCAGTAGTTGTGGTTCATGGGCTCTAGAGCGCAGGCTCAGTAACTGTGGTGCACAGTCCTAGTTGCTCCGCAGCATGTGGGATCTTCCTGGACCAGGGCTCAAACCCGTGTCCCCTGCATTGGCAGGCGGATTCTTAACCACTGCACCACCAGGGAAGCCCTGTACAAATATATTTTTCCAGGTTGTGTATTACTTTTCTACAAATTTCCACAAACACAGTGGCTGAAAACAATACAAATTTATTAGCTTGCAGTCTTGAAGGGCGGAAGTCCAAAATGGGTCTTTCTGAGCAGAAATCAAAGTGTCAGCAGGGCTGCATTCCTTTCTGGGGGCTCTAGGGCTTCCTTTCCTTTTCTAGCTTCTGGAACCCACCCACATTCCTTGGCACATGGTCCCTTCCTCTGTCTGCAGAGCCAGCAGCGTGGAGCCAAGTTCCCATACTGCCGTCTGTCTGGTTCTGTCTCTGAATCCTTTTTCCACATTCAGGGGTCATCGTGATTACATTGGGCCCAGCTAAATAATCCAGGATAATCTCTCTATTTTAAAGTCATCCGATTAGCCACCTTAATTCCATTTTCCACCCTAATTCCGTTTTGTTGTGTAAGATAATATATTCACAGTTTCTAGGGATTGGGATGGGAACATCTGTAGGAACATCCATTATTCTGCCCACCATAGGTGGAAATGCTTTCATTTTAAAATTGTGATTATAAGCAACTATACTCCAATAAAAATTAATTTAAAAAAATCTTAAAAACAACAAACAAAAATAAATAAATAAAATTGTGATTATATATACTCTGAATCTCTAAATTGAAACTCTGTGTTGACTTACTTTAAAAGGGGAGGGGGCAACGACTAATTGCTTAGAACTAAGTTGTTATCTCCACCTTGCCTTGATATCTTTAAATACATCATGAATTGTCTGTTTCACGTTCTTTTTCTATACATTAAAGCCATTACTTGTTACTTGCCAAAAATGACTACTATTTGAGAGTTAAATTCAATCAAGATTTGAATTATCTCTTTTAAGATCATCTCTTTAGATTAAAATCTGTGTATATCTTAAACCCTGAAGACTTCTTATACTTTATAAATTTAAATAAGTTATAAAATGAAATAATAATGCATTTATACATTACTTCTTAGGTTATTTAGCAGCTAATCCAAGATTTGGATCATTGCCTAAAGTTGCACGTAAGTCATAAAAGGAAAAAAAAAAGTTTCATTTTTTGAGCTTCCCTGGTGGCGCAGTGATTGAGAGTCCGCCTGCCGATGCAGGGGACACGGGTTCGTGCACCGGTCCGGGAGGATCCCACATGGCGCGGAGCGGCTGGGCCCGTGAGCCATGGCCGCTGAGCCTGTGCCTCCGGAGCCTGTGCTCCGCAACGGGAGAGGCCAAAAAAAGTTTCATTTTTTAAAAAGAAGGTGTTTATAGCAACTGGAGATAGGAATGTCCAGGTTAACCAAATTGCCTGTATTGACTGTCTGAAAAAACCAGTCTCCATTTCTTGCCACCTTGCAGTTTTTAGTTCGTTTGATACTTTCTGATGGGAAGCTGAGCAGTAGGGACTTCACCTTAGTCCTCTAAAGCATGAACTAGGAGGGCCTGGCAGGATAACAAGAGGACATCAACAGCAGAGTCTGAATGATAGCTCCATGAGAGATTTTAATTTTCTTCTTTTGGCCAGTCTTTTCCAAATATTTTCTGTAACGGACATAACAAATGAATAGTTTTTTTAAATCAGGGCTTTCTAATAGTACATTTACCATAAACGTAGGGTTTCACCTTCTTATACTGGTTATCCATAGACCTTTTACGTACACAGAGGACGTATTCCGGTTTACGACCTGAAACCTCATTCCCAGCAAGAATAGCAGGTTGAAAATGTCTTCCATGATTCTGCCTCGTGACCTTCCTCCCTGACATGCAAGATGGACTGCAGCTCCCCATACTCCGATCCATAAAGAAAATTAAGGGGCTCTCCTACCCCGTGATTTGGAGGCTACCTAGAGCCACAACCCAAGTCCCATCTCTCCCTCCCCATGGCTTCAGAGCTTTGTTTGCCAGTTGGGCCTCCCTCTGGCTGCCCCTGTCTGGGCATCACCCTTGCTTGCTCTATCCCAGCCCTTCTACCTCCAGTTCAAAACTGAGGAGATCAAAAGTCTCCAGTTCCCAATACTGCTCTTTAATAGGGAACTTCATTCCCAGAGATTTTGTTCATTGATTCATCAGGGTACTTTTGATATAAGAATTATTGCTGTTAATAAAGTTCGAGAAGACCATTAATGGAGGAGATTCCAAACCTTTAAATTATTTATCTTTCCTAACCTGCTCTTACAGTTGCTGGTATCTTGGGATTTGGCCTTGGAAAGGCATCATACATAAGAGTATGCCAGAGTAAATTCCATTCCTTTGAAGGTCAGCTGCGTGGGGCTGGTTTTGGTCCAGGGCATAACAGGTTTGTACTCTGCTTTTTTGGGGTTTTTTAAATAAATATATTTATTTATTTTGGGCTGCGTTGGGTCTTCGTTGCTGCGCGCAGGCTTTCTCTAGTTGCGGCGAGTGGGGGCTACTCTTCGTTGCAGTGTGCGGGCTTCTCATTGCGGTAGCTTCTCTTGTTGCGGAGCACGGGCTGTAGGCACACGAGCTCAGTAGTTGTGGCTCGTGGGCTCTAGAGCACAGGCTCAGTAGTTGTGGCACATGGGCTCAGTAGTCGTGGCGCACGGGCTTAGTTGCTCTGCGGCATGTGGGATCTTCCCGGACTAGGGCTTGAACCTGTGTCCCCTGCATTGGCAGGTGGATTCTTAACCACTGCACCGCCAGGGAAGCCCTGTACTCTGTTTGATTAAGGGATTATAATAAAGATAATTATTAAAAAGTAAATGAAAGATCATTCACCATTTACAATATTAAAATAGTTTTTAACATTCATATGTTGAAAAAAACACAAAGTTTGAGTTGTTGCTATTCAAATTCAATAATAATTATGATTTATCTGGGTTACCTATTTCATTTGCTCACCAAACATTTAGTAAGTACCTACTATGTTCAAAGCATTGTACAAGTCTCTAAAGAATGCCTTGATCAGCAGACACAGCTTCTACCGTCACGGGGTTACGCAAATTTAACCAGGGCTCTTGACTGCAGGACTTCTCAGAGCCTTTACTATATTAATATAAATCATGATTCTCATTAGGGGATACAAGCAGTAGGACTGTGGAGTAAGTGGCATTACCTCTGCCGTTAAGAGTCGCTGGGATCAAAGGGGGTTCTAACTGCTAACTTACTAAGCTGCGTGACCTTGGACAAGTTTCTTAAACTCTCAAATCTTCAGTTTTCTCATTTGTATAATATGGTGATCAGAATTTTTTTCATGGGATGGTGTAAGGAATAGAAATGATTGTTCATGACACTCAGTGAGAGCTCAGTAAATAATAGCTATTTCTACCATGGTATTATAAGACTAGCGTTGGGGACACATTTCTCTAAAGAGCCCTTACTTGTCACAGTGGATTCTGTTTGAGATGCAGCACAACATGGTGAAAACAACATTGGACAGGAAAATCATTAATGGCCTTTTTGTGGAAGAAATTTGGGGAGTCTGAAACCAAGAAACAGCTCTGATAATTCCTGAAAAATATTAGGCTTGAGAACTTTAGCATAGAAAATACCTCTAAATAATCTAAAATATAATACAAATGAATTTATTTACAAAACAGAAACAGACTTACAGACATAGAAAACAAATTTATGGTAACCAAAGGGGAAAGGGGGCGGGGATAAATTGAGAGTTTGGGATTCACAGATACACACTACTATATATAAAATAGATAAACAACAAGGTCTTACTGTATAGCACAGGGAACTATATTCAATATCCTGTAATAAATCATAATGGAAAAGAATATGAAAAAGAATATATATAAACGTATGTATACATATAACTGAATCACTTTGCTGTACTCCAGAAACTAACACAACATTGTAAATTAGCTATACATCAATTAAAACTTTTTAAAAAATCTCTAAATAATATTGTGTTCAGACTAGAGCTTCCAGTGTCAAAGTACAAACCAACATTTTTGCTTCTATTTTAGGCACTGCCTGCTTACCTGTGAGGAATGCAAAACAAAGCATGGATTAAATAAGGAGGGAAGTTCACAGCCTTCGACTTCCTAAACTGTGGGTTTTCAAGTTTCCAAAAACATCTGAATTTGTACACCTTTAAAATGTCAAATGTACTTTAAAATAATTTACTTATAGTAGAACAGAAACATTGTGATTCTCTCACTCTATTGAAATGCTTTCGCCGGTTGATTCTCCATTGAATTGAGCATTCCATGTTTTTCTGTTGTTTAAGAACATGTTGGGAGCATTCATACACCAAAAGAAATTCTGTTGCACTCTTACTTGCTTACAGCTAAATAAAAGAATTTAGAGTCTTCTCTGATTCACCCCATCCATTCTTTCACTCTGCTTTTGTTCAGGGTTTTAAGATCCCTGATGGAGGATAGGAATGAATGTTGAGGAGCTTGAGAATCATGCCCCAGTGTGTATGTGTGGAGGTAGAAATACAGGGCAAGAAAGACTGTGACTATGGGAAGTGCTTTCTAAAATGTAGGGGCCAAGATTTTTTAATGAAAAATGTTTCATTTTAAAGAGTCACAATATGAATCAACTGTTCTTTTTTTTTTTTTTTTTTTTTTTTTGGCTGTGTTGGGTCTTCATTTCTGTGCGAGGGCTTTCTCTAGTTGTGGCAAGCGGCGGCGGGGGGGCACTTTTCATCGCAGTGCGCGGGCCTCTCACTATCGTGGCCTCTCTTTTCGTGGAGCACAGGCTCCAGACGCGCAGGCTCAGTAGTTGTGGCTCACGGGCCCAGCCGCTCTGCGGCATGTGGGATCTTCCCAGACCAGGGCTCGAACCCGTGTCCCCTGCATTAGCAGGCAGATTCTCAACCACTGCGCCGCCAGGGAAGCCCCCTCAACTGTCCTTTTGATGACCTCGGTGACTTTATGTCTCCTCGGTATGGTGAAGTTTTAGAAGAGCCCATTGTTTTAGGTTCCTTGCTTAGCTAATGGATATATGCTTATGGTCAGCTCTCAAGAACTGCGTTCTTTTGTATTCTGCTGGTGGCCTAAAAGAATAAACACAACTTCCCAAAATGTCCCTCAGGAACAGTTTACGTAATTCTGGGAGGACTCACTGGAAGAATTAATTCAGAGAATGATAAACTTCAGGGCTTTAAGGGAGCTCAGAGGCTGCCAATCCAACCCCAAGAGTTGCATTCCTCTTCTCCTGCCAGGTTTTTTGCATGAAAACAAACTCTTCCACTGGGGACCTTTTGTCTTTATGACAGATTGTCTGAGCCCTACATGAAAACTTCTCTTGCATCTTTGCATTTTCTCAGGAAAATACTTTATATATGTGTCACCATTTATATACTGGGGGTGTGTGTGTACTCGTTTGCATTTTACTTACATCTTGAAACCTGTACCAAGGAGGTAAAAAGGGAAACCTCATTGAAAGTCAATGCTTGATATATATTTTATTTTCTGTATCAAAAATATTTGGAAGTTTTTATTTTTACATGAACATTATGTGTATGAAATGGAGTAATTTTGACCAAGTCTCTTTTTATGTTACATATCCTGGTGTTTTCCCGTCGATAAAGTTCTATTTCTGTAAATCAGAACGCAGAGCCAATATCCTAGCATCTTGGATGCAGTTTAACTTCTGGCTCCAACGACTAGCAATTGGTGACTCTGTGTTATCTCAGCTATTGCAGACATTCAGAATTGGGCACTTTTATTTCCTGCGTTCCAGAAGATGATTTCCCAGGGATCAGAACATTTTCACATTGATAAGCACAGCAAGTCAGTGTTAAAACCCTTCTTGGGGTAGTGGGGAAAGATGAATCTATTATTGTTAAAAGGGAACATTGTTTTTAACTGCTGACATCTTCATAGTCATTCTGACTCCAATTGGGTTTATGGTTTGGGCTCTCTGATTTTCCTAAGTGGATAAGCTTTTATTAAAGCAGTTTATCTCAGTGATCGTAGTGCGAAAGAAAATCAGTCAAGGAAAAAAACCTGGAAGGTCACCCAAGAAGTCTTGACTATTTTGCTGCATTGTCTGTTGTATATATTAGGAAGCAGGTATCTGAGGGAGAATGTCTGTTTTTCCAGGAAGACATGTTAAAGGAGCAGCATCTATTTGTCTGTTAGCATTTAGCAGTTACCAGCACCCATCCCCAAGGTGGTCATAAGTTTATAAAAGCAGTACTTCCACGATAAAAAAAAAAAAAAAACCTTGGCAAAGAACAAGAAAAAATTGTAGATAAACTTGCATAAAAGAAAGAACTGATGAGACTACATGGTAAATATTGGATGTCTAACCAACTTCACTGGCAAAACTCCTTATTCCTTGTTGGACTGATGTTCAAGAATGAAGAAAATGGAAAATATTCTATTATTTTACATTTGGTTAATGGAATTTAAAGTGTAACATTTGGCTACTTTATCCCTGGATGTACCTATAAGAAGAGACAAACTCGATATCTAAAATAAGCCTTGTCCTGCATTTGTACTTTACCTAGACAACATTGTAAAATGTTCTTAACAGTGAAGAATGGCACTAATAAGAGTAAGGATGAGCCTTATCCAACCAGAAAACAACATCGAAGTGGTTTATTTTAATTCCATGTGACACTCCAGTGATGCCAGAAGTGTGTTTCTGTCTTGGGTTCCTTATGAACGGATGACTAGAAAGGATTCTGTCAAGATATTTTAAATTCTGAGACATTGCTCAAACGTTCCCCCCACTGTTAGCTAAGGTGACCATTTGTTTCTAAATTTTGCGTCTCTGTGATCCTGGAGTTCAAAAGTTATTGCTGGAGTTACGCTATATTCTGCATGAAATACACAGTTCACAATTTAAAAAAATAGTAGCAAAGTCCTTTTATGTCTGATTCATTTACCAAAATAGATCAGAATTTCCAATATATGTTATATATTACCTATGTGTAACTATATATAATGATGTATATGATGCTAATATATATATATTTTTTTACATCTTTATTGGAGTATAATTGCTTTACGATGGTGTGTTAGTTTCTGCTTTATAACAAAATGAATCAGTTATACATATGTTCCCATATCTCTTCCCTCTTACTATGCTAATATATTTTTAAAATCGTCATTTAAGCAAAGACATTCTCTTCCCATACTGTCAGAATAATTTTTCTATTTTCTGTTAACATTATGACAGTAATAATATTTATATTGAATGACTTGATTAAGTAATGAAAATGTCATTGTAGGTAATTTTCTTGATATTCAAATAATGCAATTTGTTAATCAACAGAAAAAATTTCCACTGTGGAACTCTGCACCCAAATTTCAACTACAGAATTTGATTTCATAGACATTTAAAGTTGGTAGAGATTTCAGTGATTAACCCAGAGGCTACAAAGTCCAGGACCAGACGGTGTAACTGAGTGAAGCCGCACCAGTGGCATATTAAACACCAGTGTATTCCTCACTTCCACACACACCAATACGTGGGCCCACTGTTGTCAAATCTTCCAATTTTTCAAAACAAACAAGTGCAGGTTTTTGTGTGAAATGTCCTGGTTTAAATGTTCAACAATTGAGTGCCCACTCTGTGCCAGGCCCTGTCCTAGGTCCTGGGAATGTAACAGTGAACACAACCAACAAAATTCCATCTCCCTGGAGCTTATATTCTCATCACCAGGTTGTGGCATGAGAGCCAACCCAACCTCTGTGGAAATCGCCTAACTGTGGAAATCGCCTTTGTTGTCTGGGCAGGTGAGTTTCGGGACCAACATGTGTACTTCCAGGGGAAGGCCCCCTGCTGCTTCACGTGCAACCCACTACACTGCCCAGAAGCTAACCTCTTCAGAAAGGTCTGGGGGAGCCCAGGGTTCCCTCCCTCCCCATCTGGACTGGGAGCTCCTCCAAGACAGGAAGTATATCTTTTTTTTTTTTTAAATTTATCTCTCAATCTTCAGCCCCAGGAGCGTTCATGGCCAGATATAGGCACTTTGTAAATATCTGTCAACCTAAACCTGTAATTTCCTGTAACTACAAAACAGAATTTAGTCTTCTTTCACATAATAGCTTTTAAATATTGCAAGGCATGTTTCTTTCAGAATTCTGGCTAAAGAGCCCCAGTTTTTTCAACCACTGGAGTGAGTTTCCAGCCCTATCACATCCTGGTCTTGGGACACCCTTTGGTTTGTGTGTCCTCACACACAGCAACACCCCAGAAATGGATTGACCAGTTCAGAGAGCAGGATTAAACAGGCTTATTGTTTCAGGCAGCTAAACTGAAAACAAGAGTGGTTCTGTGTCCAGCCCTGTGCTCAAATTCAGGCTCCACTACTTACTGGCCACCTGACATTCAGTCAGTTATTTATCTGCCCTGGGCCTCAATTTCCTCATCCATAAAATGGAAATAGACTTACCTGACAGGTTGTGCATGAGAAGTAAACGAGCTAATACCTATAAAGTGCTTAGAACAGTGCGTGGCTCAGAGTAACCGTTCAATGTGTAACTGAGCAGGACTCTATGGGGCCTTCCCAGGAAAGACTTCTTCATGTCCTCCACCTGCCTCTTGTTTGTAGAAAAATTTTAGCCTCCTAGGCCTTCCCTGAGTTACAAAGAATACATTTAATCAGAGAAGTGAGAAAATGCAGAAACAAAGGAAAACGGTCAAGCAAGACAAAATAATAGTTGTACCATTAAAGTCAAGGAACTTTAGTTCCTCCTCAAGGGCTGTAGACAGTATTCTGAGCCACGTCCTTTGAGCTGTTTTGCAGATACTAAGGCCCCACCAGGTGGAAGGAGTTAACTGCGTGCTGACCACAAGCACGTAGATCCCAGATGGGTTGGAAGCAGAAGGTTGATGATGTGGACTCCCGATTACCTCACCACCAATCAGGCTGAGTAAGATCTCCGCCTGTCCACGCCATGATGGTTCCAACTGCTTCTGACACAGATGCCAAAGGACCACACAGGGGTAGAAAAGAGGTGGCGCCCCAGTTCCAGGAAGACCCTGCCTATTTCCAGAAAAGCACTGCATATGCCTCCCCTCATTAACCTTGCCCTTAAAATCTTACCTCAATCGTCCCCTGGGTAAGAAGTTGATTTATGACATAAGTTCCCAAGTCTCTATTCTCTGGCCATTGAATAAAGCTTTGATCTCAGCTTCGACCTCATTTTTGGCTGCATGAACCCCAACAGAAAAAGAACCTTCCCCACTGAGGCAGGGGCCTGGGCTGGGCTAGGGCCCAAGTGCAGTCCATACAACCTAATTTGGTAACAAATGGATATTAGCTATGATGACTACTACTGCTGTAGTCCAAATGTCTGCAATTGTGTCACACTTTTGGCCCCTGCTAGGCTTTTTCACATGACCTACCTTAAGTCAGTTCCCCCTCTTTCATGCTTATGCATCTGGTTGTTCTGAACTTTAGTATAACTCATTATACACTTACCACCTTTCGATTTCTTGATGCTATTTTCAGGCCCAACTATCTGTACTTTTCAGTCCAAGATTTGTGATTCAACAGTTGAGTATTGTGTCACCTGCACTGAAAACTATTGTTTAGCCCTTTGGTTTCTTAATGTATAGTGTTCATGGTTAAGTGTGCAAACAATCTTTGTTGCCTGAAGGACTGTCTTGAAGAATTTATGACAAAATATAAACCTTAGTCGTTTGGTTTATTAGAGAGATTCTCTCATCTCTAGATGTGGGTGGGGCAAGAATGAGGGTGGAAATGGGAAGGTGACAAAAGAGGAGGGACCTGGGAGGTAGAAGTTAAGGATGGTGGGGAAACATATCAAAAAGGAAGCTCCCTGAACAAGGTTTTGAGAATCAGGGCTGTCACCAAAGACCTTATGATTTGGAAGCCCAGAAATGGCTTCATTCAATAATTCCACAAATATTTTTCAGGACCTACAATATGCAAGGCAACGTGTTAGAAGAAATAGGGATACATACATACATACATACATAAGGTAGTCCCTGCTTTCAAAGAGGTAAGTGCTGGAGGTAAGATATGTAAATAAATAGATACAATACAATGTAATGTAATGCAATGTCTGTGTGAGATAGATACAAGCTAAATGCCTTTAGAATTTAGGGGCAGCATGTTACTTCTGTTGCCCTTGTAGATTGTATTACTGGCCCAATTCTTTACCTCTCCTTATATGCATGGTTTTTGTCGTGTAATTTTGCATTTCTTTCCTACTGTGAGTGGGGCACACTTACCTATCTCTTGGCCTTGGGCTTGTCCATATGACTTGCTTTAGGCAAAATGAGGCAGAAAAGGTGTGCCGGTTCCAAATTTAGGCCTAAAGAGACCTCTGTTTCCACTTAGGTCTTTATCATGACCATTACATGCCTGATACTAGTTGCAGAGGCAATAGCCTGCGGACTGATCCATCAGTTCCACAGTTGACTAAAATCTTCTCTCTATAATAAATCCCTTGCTCTTTATCATTCAGAGCAACTCTACTTTTCTATCAAACTCTAATACAGAAACTGGGTGGCTGGAAGTGGGGAGTTGCCCTAACAAAAACCTAAAACATGTGGCATTGGTTTGGGGAACAAGTGGCAGATGGATACTGGCAGGACCCTGAGAAGGTTGTTAGTGAAAACCTGAAAGGCCTGGATGAGGGTGTTAAAGAAGCCTGAAGAGCTTCCAAGGAGGCTGTCAAGGAGGGATTAGAGGAAAGAAAGGAAAACATCATTGGAAGCTAAGAGACCTTGATTGTGCAGTAGAGTTCAGCAAAACTGTCACCTGTGGTAAAATGGAAAATAAAAAATGTACCTTATAAACTTGATCCAGCTATGATTTCTGGGCAGTGCTGAGGGTACCACCTGGCTTTTTCTAGTTGTCTAAAGTAAAATGAGAGAGGAGAAACATACCATAAGGAACAAATTACTCCATTCTCAAATGTGATTTGGAGAAAATATAAAGCCTCAGAAGTCTTTTAAGCCAGGAAAGGGTTCTCATATTCAGAAATGGCTTTCAGGCAAATATCAAATCCAGAGCCGGGCCCTAAGATTTGTTTCAGACCTGAGAAAGATGACAGTGCCTCAGGACATTTCAGATGCAAATGGTCTTTACAAGTCTTGAAGGCCTGACTTTGTAGACCCTGCCCAAGGCTTTCAGGAATCTTAGGGATGTTGTTCATTAGCCTCACAGGGAGTCCAACATAGAAGAGACTGTTTCCAATAGATTTATGGAGGGCTTTTGTGTAATTGAATGGACGTAACAACTCCATAGGTTTAAAAACTTCTATCAGCTTGGATAGGGATAGTAGAAAGAGACCTTGGGATCTCTAATTCCTATGGGCAGGAGGCAGGCTGAGAACACTACTCAGTGGCAAACATGTGATTTGTGGGAAAGGATGAATCAGGACAGGACAAAGAGCCATGGAGAATAAACCCTGGGGGTTATGCCTAAATCCTAGTCAAAGCAACAAGTTAATAAACTTAACTGTTAATAGATAACTGACTGGTGTATGCCTCTCATTCTCCCCACCCTCCTTTTAAAATGGGGAAGTCTAGAGAAGCGATGTTATTCCTAATAGGAATTTGGGGCAAAGAGGGAAGATTATTTCTAAGTTCGTAAGTCTTCAGACTGAGAGGAATGGTACGAAAGGATCTTTACCCAAGTACCTCATCTATACCTGGACCTGATTAGATGATGAGCTCCTAGACTTTCAGCTGTCATAATGGAGGACCTGGGAAAAGTATGAGTTTATTTTTCATGTGGGAATGGTATGAATTACTGTGGTCAAATGGGCGACTGAAATGATAGCTCAGCATCTTCCATCCCATGTGTTCTTTTAAAAATGTGACTAGGTGGGGAGTCTACGCTCCCACCCTCTGGCAGGCTTATGAAAAAATGATACCACGTGACTTCTGATGGAAGGTCATAAACAACAGGCAACAGCTTTTGACATGCTTGCTGGACTCACACTAGAGCCCTAAGTGGTCATGTAAACAGTCTAATGGCCCTGAGCACGGAGCCCATACTCACCCAAGGAGAGACACAACGAGGTCCTGAAACTAAAAGCCCTGGCCAGCCCCAGCCTAGCTCCCTGCTGTTTCCACTCCATCCAACATCTGACTGCAAACCTAAGAGACCCAGCGTGAAATCACTCAGCTGAATCCTTCCTTAATTCCTGATGCATAGAAAAACGGAGAAAATAAATGATTGTTGTTTTAGGCCACAAAGTTTGGGGATGATTTGCAGCAGTAACTAACTGAAACACTATGTTTCTGGTAGAAATGTAATACGAGTAAGTATAATTTAGATGAGACCACAATTTCATTTTCCATTCACCTGAACCAGAAATATTAGGTTAATAATGAAGAAAGTACACCAAACTTTTATTCCCCTGGAATTTGCAAATTTTTCAAACATTGCTTTTTTAAGGCATTGAGCTATTCACTGTATTCTGCTTTACCTGAGTCACATTCATCATATCATCATTAAATATTCAGATGACGATTTCCTATCCCTACAAAACACCATTTACTTATAATTGTACTTAAATAAGACTGCAAACAATAAAACCATAAAATCAATGAAGATGCATGTTCCTTTATATTTTATTTACCATAAAGAGAATACAGCAAACACTGGAGTAAGGCTTTTTAATAATTTCTGATGTAAAGTTTAACACTTAAAATTATGTTTGCTCGCCCCCCCCATTCAACATGCAGATTTCATTTATTTCCAGATACAGTGATTCTAGAGCATTACACTCTCTGTTTTATAACAGAGCATCCTTGCCCTGTTAATACAATTTCACAAACTGTGTACAATCATGGTATACTACCATCATTCAAAGAGTTCCCCCAAATGAATACATTCACACAATATGAACACTAAAATGTAAGTTTTTAAGACATCATCTTCATAAGCCAAACCACAAAAACCCAGGTTCTAGTTTTAAATGTGTTTATGAAGACTGCTGCTAAGCTCAAAGCATGCAGATGTTCATGACCACCTAGATGAAGCTGGATATTGAAACTCCTTCAGTAGGTCCAATGATGCAATTTTTCACTCATCCCAAGTATCTCCATATTTGTTTACTTTGACTAGGAAAAAAGCACAAATAATTGATGATTCCAAATAGTAATAAGTAAAAGGCACTATTTTATGTTTGCTATTATTATGATTTAAAGTTATGTTTCTCTCTGATTTGAAAAAATGCACATGAGAGTCAAACTGTAATTATAAAAGGGGGCTGGCTAGACTTTTGTGAACTGGAGGTTAGACATAAATTCTAATGCACTGTATCAAGACCTTTACATAAGTATTAGATCTGCATAACAACCTTATAAAGAAAACACAATCCCCATTCTAAGGAAAACAGATTAGTAACTTGCCCAAGGTACAAGCTTAATCAAACAGGTAGAACCGAAGTTTGGACACAGTTATGTTTAGGTCCAAAGCCTGGGTGCCTTTACAACTTTACCGCCTAAGTGAGTGTGGTATACATTATAGCACATACAAAAAAGTTACCAGCAAATGAAAAGTAACAACAATGATAAACATTTGAATGTTGTTCTTCACAAAAATATAGTAATAGAAATGGTCAGATTTGATTAATTTAATCTCTCCTAGGAGCTGAAATACCAGTACAAGAAGGAAATGCTCTCCAATATTCTTCTATTTTATAAGAAATTATATTTTCAAACATGTTTTTCTGTCTTTTCTACTCTTACTTTTAGCTTCTCTTCTACATAGCCTTCACCTGTGAATTATACCTCTTCAGAAGTATTCATAACAATGTGAAGAAGCAGTTATCAAAATATAACTAGGGACCCCTTCCCCAAGACTCTTTCAGTAAGTCTATGAAGTCAAAAGTATTTCGTTATTATACCAAGACGTTATATAAACTTTCCCCTCATATTCTGCCTTTTCCCCTTGCTTTCCTTCCCTCATGTGTATAAGGCAGAGCTTCTGGCAGAATTCTCATGAAGCTACATGATGTGTAGTGACATCACTGCTCTGACAGCTAATTGAAAATGTGCTTAGGTATTTAAAATTTCTGCCATAATTTCTAATTAGGTAAATACCAATAAATATAATCCACATAAACTGAAAACTTTTAAGTGACACTTTCTGACATAGTGAATCTACATTGTACTGTCAAATTTGTCTAGATTCTAAAACAGAACATCCTAGAAAAATCACAAAGTGTTTCATAACTGTTTTTTCTTTAAATTATATAAAGTGCCAAAAAAAAAATCAACTTTCTTTTTACAAAGAAAAAAATTCTTTCACTTTACTGTGTCACGTAACAGAACTTTAAGACTGTTCACAGCCAAAACCACAAATGTCCAAATTCAACGAATGCCACACATCTACAATATTCCCTTTTCTTAGTCTTGACATACAATAGAAATGGTTACAAAAATGAGAAAACTAACTGCCTGCCCTCATGGAGCTTACAGTCTAAATCCTCAAATTAATTAGCAGAACAGAGTACTGGTAAGTCTTTACATATTACAGAGTAATGACCACTGAATGCATAAGGTTTACATTAATTTTTTTTTTTTTTCTTGCGGTACGCGGGCCTCTCACTGTTGTGGCCTCTCCCGCTGCGGAGCACAGGCTCTGGACGCGCAGGCCCAGCGGCCATGGCCCACGGGCCCAGCCGCTCCGCGGCATGTGGGATCTTCCCGGACTGGGGCACGAACCCGTGTCCCCTGCATCGGCAGGCGGACTCTCAACCACTGCGCCACCAGGGAAGCCCTACATTAAATTTTTTATGACAAACATTAACAAATATCATTGATTACAAATCTATTTTAAAGGTGTAAAAAACAACAATAACATGACAGAGGTGGATCACTGTTATAAAACAGATTTCTAAATGAAACAACTACTAACAATCAGAAATAAAACTGGCTCTAAAGGAACGATCATAATAAAAAATACTAAGGATTTTTATTTATTTTTGCATCCTCTGTGGCATACTGTCTCAAGAAGGTACCAGGGACCTATTCCCTCCTTTGATTTTTAAAGTAGTAAATAGAAAACCTTTAAACAATGACACATCTTCTAAAATTCCTCAAGAAAGACATCATAAAATTCTATATTGAAACAGCTTCAAACCCCTATTCAAAAATGACCTCTTCTGTTAGCGGTACGTTTTTGGTATCAGAAAATTTACTTTGGGTAATGCACAGCTGTTCAAAAAGGACTTAAAAGAAACTGTCATTTAAAAAATCTGTATATATTAATTAATTATAGAGTAAAAGTACTGTTAAAAAAAGTCAAACTCATTTTTTGGAAATGCCCTAAAAGCTGGTTTGTAAGGCATATAACTCTATCTTGACTTCACAGATATGATATAAGAAAATCATTTCATTACTCAATCAGGACTCTGTGGTTCTGCCACAAGTGGCATTACAGCCACTAGGTCACCAGGTCTGGTTTTATGCAATAGATGCATCATTTGAAAAATGATATCAGTTCCCAGGGTGGCTTCTCATAAGGGAAAATAGTCAAATGTTTGTATAATTTCTACACTGTATTACAAAACTAGTCTTACCGTCTTAAGTTATACTACTATTTGGACTTCATTATTTTCTAACACAAAATGGCCTTTGGAACACTTGAAAAAAGGAAGACCTAATAACTGGTAAGTAGCTATTCTCTAAAAAAAAAAAATGTTATTTTGGTTAATTGCTTGAGGCATTAAATCACACGTTAGTATAATTAAAGTTTTTAACTAATGCTGCAGTTTCCAATCCTAAAGCGTAAAGTGATTCAGACTAGACTATCATACCTTCTTTTTTTGGCATTCTTTCCTGCATAGGCCTGACTGAGGGGTCAGTCTTATGTGTTAAAGTAACTTCATATGACTCTCTGTTCTTATTCCTTAATTCCTCATATGTTATATTTTTTCTTTTAGGACTTTCTTCAATGTTGGGATCAGGTCCTAAAACAACAAACAGTTAATAAATGGTGATAAAAGGATGGAATAAATCCAAAAGCAGCTAAATTTTACAAATATGCTCCTTACTTACAAAAAAAATAAAGTAAAACAAAGGATCAAATTATTACCAGCATTCCAAAGGTACTGTATTTTCCCCAAGGTAATTATAAAACTGAAATCTATTTCCTCTTATACTTTGAAGCTGTTATTTCTAAAATTTAAAATATAAAAAAAATTTAAAACTAACCATGGCCAGAAGAAGAATGGATATAATATAAACCAGCACAATTCACTCATTAAAATGCCAGTGTTCTAAACTGGGAAGTTATTCATACAGCTTATATAAGTAAAGAGAAATACTTTCTACTAGTGACAACTGAACAAAACTTGACATAGTATAGATTTTATTTAGTAATATTTCCATAGCTAAATGTTCCTGTGTCCAGAGTCCATATATGCAAACAACTCCAGTTATTAAAAAGATATTTACCTTACCCTCTTTATATTTAAATAAAAACACTTGAAAATAGCTATTGAAAATATTACATAGCCTTTAATCAGAGTATACATCATTTTCATATTCAGGTCTAATGGATGCAATACTGAGGCAGAAAAAAGTGGCAACTTTTACCTGGAGAACCAGCATTTATTCTTTCTCTCTCCCAAAGAAAATCAAAGTATGATTATGTATTATCAAAGAGCCAAACACTGATATAAAAATAAGGAAATGGTTATTCTTAATACTGGTTGACAGGACCAAATATTGAACATAGTTTATAAAATAGACAGTCAGCAAGGAAGGCCATATAAACATTTTTAAAGAAATTAACTAATGCTAACATAACATTCAGTGAACTACTTAACTTACAAAATCTAACAGACCACTCCAAAAGTAATATTTTTCAGAGGTTTTTAATGAGACAGAAATTGTGCCTATAATTTTAATAATATAACCATATGAATTTTTTGTAAGTGGTACTATTGTGCAACTCAATGGTAAGATCCCAGTGAATAATCACAATTTTCAAAGCAACATAACTATACACTGAATGCATTCAACTACAATCTTTTACTACAAAATACACTTGCACTGATACAAAGCAGAGAGGATTTAAATTTCTAATTAGTTCTAATATTATAGAGCATGGTTGAAAACCATATTTTTCTTGCTAAAAAAGAAAAGTATTAAAACTGTATACCGGGTTTAAAAGCACTTTGCATTTCATTAGTAATAAGTAATTATTTAACTCATTTCCCTTCACCATAAATGATATTTTTTAAATTCTGAAGGGAACAGTATATACTAGATTAGTAGTGAGGAATTCTAGGTTCTCATTCCCACTCTGCCGACATTTAATGAATGTCCTTGGGCAAATCACTAAACTTCTTTGAGTCTTCATTTTCTCAATTGTGAAATATGGAAGTTTGAACTAGATGATCTATCACTAAAGTTCCTTCCAGGTCTAATACTTTTCCTTACCAAAAAGAAAAATATTTCATTGTTCTGAAATTCTGTGACAAATAATGAAAACATAAATTAGATAGAAGATTAGGGAGAATTTTTTCCACTTATAAAAGCCAAATGAAAATATCTTGCATTGTGTAGGGAGCATGATTTACTGTAAAGAGCTGGAAGGAACAGGAAAATGTAAAAAAGTGTTGATTTAAATCTAACTGTAACACACTACCTACAGTCTCATAGCAACTATGAAAGAATGCTTTCTGCTTTGAAAGATTAATAACTCTTTCAATTCCTGGTAAGAGAAAGCAGAGGACAAACAGGACAAACAAAAAACGAGGATGTCCTGGTTAAGGGAGGACTGCAGCTGGGGCAAAGCAAAGGAGGCCACTGTGGGCCCATGTGGGGAACTAAGAGCGGCAATCTTGAGTTAAACAAGGGGGGGTCAGAGTAGCAGAGCATGGATGGATGGATGGCTGCAGTGAAGGACTTAAAATATATTAGAATTTGGGCCTTGCTGTAGTCTGTGGGCAGATACCAAAGGCCTTTTTGTCTGTTTTCATTTGGCAAAGAAATTATGTAATGTGGAATGAAATTTTCTAATGGAAATGCAAGGAAGGATGCAAGACATAGCAAGTAAAGAGTTGGTGCCTGGCTAGAATAGAAGTAGAATGGATTTGAACTTGGGAGACTGGGGAAACGGGAGATGCAGTGAGGGACAAGGACAGCTGACTCTGGAGATAAAATAATGTCTTTAACCATTCTTCCTAAGCTGCCTACCTCCTTCCCTTTCTGACTAATCAGATGTCTTTGTTTCCAACCATTCAGGAAAAAAAAAAAGTTAGTTGAGGATTAAGAGACTATCAACAACTTTCATCCACTTAAGAATCTCTAATTTTCTTAACTTCCATTCTCTCCTGTCTCTTCAGTTAATACCCCCCTCACCAACCTGGACTCTTGCTCTAAAAGCAGCACTGTCCAATACAATTTTCTATAATGATGAGAATATTCTATATCTATATCTGCACAGTCCAACACAGTAGCCATTAGCACATACAGCTACTGAGCAATTGAAATGCTGCCAAAGCAACTGAGGAACTGATGAATTTTCAATTTGATTTGATTTTAATTAAACAGCCTCTTATAGCTAATGGCTACTTTATACCCTGACCTACCTAGAACACTTTCCACATCATTTGGAACCTTATTTGACCTATAACCAATGCCTCTCTTTCCACTATATCCCCTCCCTCCTTTTAACCTACATATAGAATCAAATCTCTCCTGTCTTCAACAAAAGAAACGAAGACCCAAATGTTCCTTTAACCTTGTTTATTGCCCATAGTTACTGGCTGATTGTACTTATTTCAAAGCACACATTTCAAATACTCTATGAGGTCGACAATCCCTTCTCCAAACCCTCAGGGTCAGAAATACTTCAAAATTCAGAGTTTCTCAGATTTTAGAAAAACATTACCATATATATCCCTTATTACTTAATGTCCATTGAAGTAGCAATGAATAAGCAAACACAGTATTTCTACAACAAAATCTAGAAAAAAATTGTACTAAGATAAATAAACATTATCAATAGAGTTATATCAGTTTAGGTCAGGGCTTAAAATGAGTTCAGGTCAGTTTTTTTTTTTTTTTTTTTAATTTTTATTTATTTATTTTTGCAGTACGCGGGCCTCTCACTGTTGTGGCCTCTCCCGTTGCGGAGCACAGGCTCCGGACGCGCAGGCCCAGCGGCCATGGCTCACGGGCCCAGCTGCTCCGCGGCATGTGGGATCCTCCCAGATTGGGGCACGAACCCGTGTCCCCCGCATCGGCAGGCGGACTCCCATCCACTGCGCCACCAGGGAAGCCCTCAGGTCAGATTTTTATCACTAATTTAATTATTTAAAAACCTGGTTTTTTAAAAAGCATTTTGGATTTTAGGTAAGGAACTGTAAACTTGTGTTTTCTGTTTTTAATTCATCTTTCACTGCAAATTAGACTGAAGAAAGCAAGCAAGGAAGGAAGCAAGAAAGCAAGCAAGCTAGCAAACATTTGTTGAGAGCCTACTACTTTGCAGGCATTACTTCTGATTTCTGTATTTCATCTCACTCCCAAAGTTCTTTAAGGGTATTATCATCTCCATTCAAGAGATTAAGAAACGGCAGGGATCACAAATTACAAGTTACTTGCCTAGAGTTACAATAGCTAGCAAATGTCAGTAATTCATATCCAGGCCTTAATCCAAAGGTTTCACTTAACAGTATGTGATCTTCAAAACTAGTATTTACACAAACTTCACAAAGCACTTTCACATGGATTTTCTCACTTGACAACAGTTCTGTAAAGCAGGTAATTATTATTTTTCTCATATTACAAAGAAGCTAAAGTGGCCTTTAAGACCACACTACCAAGTGTAACATTTTTAAAGCCTCTCTGTGGCACAGTTTATCATTTCTTCTTTGCTATTTCACTAAACACGGTTAGTATTTTCAATTAATGGAACATATTAATAATTTATTCTTATATTTCTATATGTTCTAGCAGACAAAGAGTTTCTCAGGGCCAAGAACTAGGTCTTATTCATCTTTATTTCCATACCTAGCAGAGTGCCTGATACCTATTAGACCTCAAAAAATGTTGAGTGAAGGGAGAATGAATTCAAATGAACAACAGAGCAAACAAACATGCTGAGTTTAGGCTGATGGTGGAACATATAGGTGATATCCAGCAGAAAAGGTCGTCAAATAAAGTTTATACATACGTTGGACCATAAAATGCTGAAATTCATTTCAAGAGAAGTTTCTACCTTGGGCAATATGATCAGTAATACCAGTGGGAGTAGATTCATTCATAGAAGCACTGAATGGAATTGGCTCATAACGAGGAAGCACCTCTCTTTCTATGTTGTCTGCTTCTGGGGATGTCACAAAAGATGAATGACCACTCACATTTGAGTCATATTTTGGCTTCTGAGAATAGTACCTGTAAAAGAAAATCATACTGTATAAAAAACACGGGTTATTGTCTATACCTTATTTAAAGAAGTGTGTTAAGGTATGAGAACTAGTCATTTTCTAAAGGAATCATATAATTTTAACATAGTTATTTAAAACAGTAAAATAAAGTCTGTTTCTGCCACAAAAACATTAAAAATATCTTCTGATCCACTTAAACAACTTAAAAATTGTCACTCTTACTATAGAGAAGAGAAGATATATATCCAATTTTCTAATTATTAGGCTTTAGACATCATTGTAATGTGTTTAAAGTTCTTGGAAAGAAAAAGTACTTCAGATCAGAAAATATGTCCATTTCCCACATTAATTGGGAAGTTACTTCCACAGGTAGCAGTCCATATAAACACTATTTTGCTGAAGTAGATGTAAGTAATACTAGCTTTCATGGGACTTATGCTGCTTGCCATTTATGATAGGACAATCTACCAAATCTACTTAACCACCTTATTATTTATTTACCTACCTATCAAGACAGACAGATTCATTTATCTATACTTACACAATTTCCCTACAATTGTAAACAACAGAAGGATTACAAAGCTGAAATCTGTTAAGAGATGGGATTGATAATATTTGGGAATTCAAAAAAAAAGTCAAATATAGTAACCAAACGTGTTTGACAAATTAAAATCTCTCATTCTGGGACATGAACTCGCAGTAGAATGCAACTCTATACTTAAAACAAAAGTAAACAAATCTTGTTCTACTTTTGAAAACAAAATTAGCTTCAGCTTGCAGCAAAATGACAAGTTTCAAATGTTCCTTCAGTTAGGCCATGTTTCATGCCCTCAATTACGGCAATATCTAGTTATAATTTTTTATCTAAAATGAAAAACCTTTAATAAGATCTGAATGGCCTACCCAGTTGGTGAAGATCGTCGTGTCTGTCCTGATCGTAAAGCCTCTCCAAGAGGGGAATTCTCAAGATTCTTGAACTTCTCTTGGCAAGTTTTCACATAGGAAAGTTTTCCAGCAAAGTATCCCATGATGCAAGCAACTTTTAGTAAAAATAAACAAAAAGTGTAACTCAATATGCCTCTTTAGACAAAAACCTTTTCTAAAAGAACATTTTAAAAAATGTGGTTCTTGGGCTTCCCTAGTGGTGCAGTGGTTGACAATCTGCCTGCCAATGCAGGGGCCACGGGTTCGAGCCCTGGTCTGGGAGGATCCCACATGCCATAGAGCAACTAGGCCCGTGCACCACACTACTGAGCCTGCGCGTCTGGAGCCCGTGCGCCACAACTACTGAGCCTGCGTGTCTGGAGCCTGTGCTCTGCAACAAGAGAGGCCATGATAGTAAGAGGCCCGTGCACCACGATGAAGAGTGGCCCCCACTTGCCGCAACTAGAGAAAGCCCTCGCACAGAAACGAAGACCCAACACAGCCAAAAATAAATAAATAAATAAATAAATAAATTTTAAAAATATATGGTTCTAAATATGTCTTTGGTGTGGAAAAACTGGGATTTCCTGAAATAATGGAAAAAGTACCATATTAAATCACATTCAGAGTTCACAAAAAGATTCGGTAGATATAATTCACTTTCACAAAATAAAATAAGTTAAAATAAAGCTGCTGTAAGATAAATTCTACTTTACTAATTACTTTATTAATACAGATTGGAAAAATGTGGTAACAGTATAATGGAATGAAGAATCAAAACAATACAGTTCTAGCCTGGTCACAAGGATTTAGGCCATTTCATTCCTTATAAAATGGGAATCACACCATTTGCCCAGCTAATTTCATAAGATTATTTTTTAAATCAGGTGCAACAAATGCCTTAAAATAATATATTATGAAGTGTACCTAAATATGGCTATTGTTGCATCTTTATTTAATAGAGACTACCCTGGAAAGATTCATAGAAAGTCTCAGGTACTCTTTTTCAGGGCAATTTAGTATCTCTTCTATCAACCATATTATAAAATGTAAAGAAGCTATGCTTATAAATGTAAGTTATGTTTATTTACTGATTGTAAATTAAAGAGGTTTTTAAAAATTATACTTTATTTTAAAATACACTTTATTTTTATTTTTATTTTTTTAAATACACTTTATTTTGATTAATCAGAATAGCTGGACAACTTTCCTTCCTCACAGACCAAGAGTACTTTCAAATTTTATATCTTTAATTATATAATTTAAATTATTATATCTTTAATATAATAAAGATATAATTATTTAACAAAATAATTTAAAATAGTTCTATTGCATTATAAAAAGAGAAAAAAAGCCTCTTTCAAGTAGCTCATGATTTTTAATTCTAACAATAAAATGCCCAAGTAGTCCATTTGATGAAAAGCTTAAACAAAATGATTTGTTATACTCCAATAAAGATGTAAAAAAAAAAAATACATTACAAATAAAAGAATACTTGATATCAAAAAAAAATGATTTGTCAAAACAAATAACCAAATAACTGTTATTAGTAACACAAAACATTTGATAAAAGCTAGTTATTTTACTTAGGTAGAAAAGCTAAGAGAACTAGTATTGTTCATACTTACATATAAGTTTAGGGATGGAACCATATTTGGGATGACTTGAAAGGATTCCTAAAGATAAAACAGTAAATATTTCTGAGTAACACTGTTCCATTTACATAATTAAGATGTTTTATCTTTTACTGAGGTAAAAGAAAAGCTTTATGCCAAGTTTATGCTAAGAGTATATAAGAGAATGGCACAGAAATTATGGTTAAAAAATACAAAGAAACTACTTCTGCTAGTCATTATCTGGTCTTTCATAATGTGAGACAAAAGTAGCAATAAGTTTAGCAGTGCAGTATAAAGTAAGATGTATCTATTTCTCAGCAGCTTTGAGCGACCCACAAAGATACAAGGAAAGATCAGTGCAGATGATCTTTAAACATCTGATAACATTAGCTCTTTCCATAACACCAAAGAAGTCTGAAGCTATTTAAAAGAGAATTCAACATCAAGAGAAATATGAAGAAATCAAAAGACTAATCTATTAGAATAGGTGAATTTAGCAAGATCACTTGATACAAGGTTAATATACAAAATAAAGTAAAAACAAAAATGAACAAAAAAACAGAAAAAAAAAAAACAAGAGGGACCGCAAAAAAACAGAAAAAAAAAAAAAAAACAAAAATGAAAAAATCCGCTATATACCGGGAACAAACAAAACCCCCAATATTTTAAAAACTACAATTTATTATAGCACCAAAAAACATCAAAGCCCCAGGAACAAATCTAATGAAAAACATGAAAGATCTTGAAAACTACAAAATTTACTGAGAGAAATGAAAGCCAAGTAAATGGAGAAACACACCATGTTCATGAACTGAAAGATTAAATATTGTAAAGATGGTAATTCTCCACAAACTCACCTATAAATTCAATACAATCCCAATTAAAATCAAAGAAAGTGTTTCCCCAAATTGAAAAGCTTATTATAAAATTCATGTGGAAACACAAAGGGTCAAGAAAAACCAAGGCAATATTGAAGAACATAACGGAGAACTGACTACCACCAGATACCAATATCTATGATAAAACTATAGTAATTAAGGCAGTGTGTTGTAAGTACAAGAACAGATAAACTAATCAAAATCAGAAGAGTCTAGAAACAGACCCACACACACAGTCACTTGATTTATGACAGAGGTAACACTGCACTGCAGTGAACAAAAATTAGTCTTCAAAATATAGTGCTGGGTCAACCACATATCTGTATGAGGGAAATATGTATCAAAACTAGAAACTACACTATCAATCAACATACAAAAGGATGGATAAACTGCTATGACATATTCACACAGCAGAAAACTGTATGCAATGAGAATATATAATTTACAACTACATGCAACAATGTGGATGAATCCAGTGATGTGCTGGTAAACCAGCTCTCCAAATAAAAGGCCCTGATTTGTAATGTTAGTCGATTTCTGTGATGAAATACCTGCCCCATGACCAATTTCAAGCTAGCAATGGTTTAAAAATTCGCTTGCCAAGTTCCTGAAATTTTAATAATCAGCTCTCTGGAGCTGGTACAAGCCAGTTTTAGCATACTACTGGATGAATCTCACCATGTTGAAAGAAGGTACACAAAAGATTGTCATCATGTATATATAATTTTATGATTTAATTTTATATAAAAATAGACAACAGATTTATGCTGTTAGCCTCAGTTCCTTCATTGTATAAATGAACGGAGATGATGAGAAGAAAAGGGAGGATGGTAACAATATCTACATTTATACAAAAAAGTCGTTCCTTTATTCTGTCACCAAATAGCTACAGACCACTTACAACACACAGGCACTACACCCTAGGAAGCAGGAATATAACAGTAAACAAGACACTCTCTTTACCCTCAGAGTTTACAGTCTAGAGAGTGAATGAAGACAAAAAGAATATGGTGTGATGGTTGCTATTCATCCACTCAAATACAGACATAAGTCGAAGATATTGCAGGTTGAGTCCCAGAACCACTGCAATAAAGCAAATATTACAATACAGCAATCACATAAATTTTTGGGTTTCCCAGTGCATATAAAATTTATGTTTACACTGTACTATTTAATGTGCAATAGCACTGTCTCTAAAACAATGTACATACCTTAATTAAAAAATACTTTGTTTATAAACGCTAACCATCATCTAAGCCTTCAACAAGCTGTAATCTTTTTGCAATAGTAACATCAAAGGTCACTGATTACAGATCACCATGACAAATATAATGAAAAAGTTTGAAATGTTGCAAGATTTACCAAAATGTGACACAGAGACACAGAAGTGAACAGATGCTCTTGGAAAAATGGTGTCGATAAGACTTGCTCAATGAAAGTTGTCACAAACCTTCAATTTGTAAAAAAATACAGTATCTGTGAAGCTCAATAAAATGAGGTATTCCTGTATGTGAGTGTCTACTAGGTGCACTATGCCCTGTCAGGTGCCAGAGACAGCCCATATTCTAAAGGGAAGTAGCAAGGATGGAGGCAAATACATTTATTGAAACTAATGTAATACTCTTGGCAACAAATGATTGCATTAACTACAACGGGAGTGCAGATGGAGACAGTTTACAGAAATATTTAAGAGCTATACTAGAGAATGGACATTCGTTGGACAAAGCAGGTAAAGGATAGAAATGAAAAATAATGTCTCAGTTTCCTGGATGGAGAGTATTGCCATTCAGACATAGGGAAAATGGAGGAATTAATTTATGGAGAAGTGAATTCAGTTTGGGATTGAACTTGAGTTCAATCTGAGGAGCCTGTAGGAGGGCCATCCATGTGGAGATATGCAGAATATGATTCTGGAGCAGATTATCTAGGTTAGAGATAATGATGGGGATTTAGAGCAATAAATGGTCACCGAAGCCCATATTATTGCTGGATACTAAATAGACTAAAAACTCAAAGGCAAAGTAAAACTCTGAAGAACAACACAAGTGAAGGAAGAAAACCCAGACTACAATGTAAGTACCAAGAGGTCGTGGGTTTTTGTCTTTTAGTGCTATATACCAAAAACAGTGTATAGTGCTTATCAGACACTCAAAAAACATATGAAAAAAATGGAGAAGTTGCCTGAGACAGGAGAAAAACCAGAAGAATGTGCTGTAATGGAAGCCATGGGAAGAGAACATTTTAAGGATTGGTTAAAATTGTATAATGGTCAAGAACAAAAACTATCCATTGACTTTAAGCAACAAAGAGGTTGTACTGGTAAGAGTTTTAGTACATGTCAGACTACATGCACAATCTATGACACAGACTGCAGTGGGCTGAAAGAAATAAAAAGTGAAGTGCTCAGGACTTCCCTGGTGGCACAGTGGTTAAGAATCTGCCTGCCAATGCAGGGGACGTGGGTTCAATCCCTAGTCCGGGAAGATCCCACATGCCTCGGAGCAACTAAGGCCATGTGTCACACTGAGCCTGCACTCTAGAGCCCGCAAGCCCTAGAGCCCGTGCTCCGCAACGAGAAGCCACTGCAATGAGAAGCCCGTGCACCGCAATGAAGAGTAGCCCCCGCTCGCCGCAACTAGAGAAAGCCCGCACGCAGCAACGAAGACCCAACACAGCCAAAAATAAATAAATAAAATAAATAAAATTTTTTTAAAAAGTGAAGTGCTCATTCATGAAGTCTGGCTTCAAATGCAGGAGCAACTGTAAAGGGATATAAAAGAAAATTTTTCTTTTTTATGTTGTCAAGTTAGAAATGACCTGAGCATGTTTAAATGTTTTGACAGAAAAGGAATGAGTAGAGTGGGAATAGCTAAGACTATGTAGAGTATGACCCTGTGGATAAAATCATACACAAAATGTTAGGCGTTTTGATTAAATGCAAATTGTTTTGGTGGATTCTGAACTCCTTTTCTAAAGTCTCTCTCAATTTTATTTTTTTTTTGAGATTGACTTCTTAATTAAAACACCTCACCCCCCAAAACACAAGAACCCAGTACAGTTTCAACAATACTGAAAGCCCTTAATTCTGGGAGATAGTTACATGAGTGACATATGACTCAATATTCTTTTCTGTGTTTTTACTCAAAGTATCAACACCCCAACAACAAAACAACCCTAATAAAAATATAAAGGTAACATGTGACACGCTGTATAGAAAATGTTATTCCACACATCAGGTTAAGTCATTTTCAACAGTTTATCCCTCCCAAAAAATGGATTATAAATTCCACTGAAAGGCTCCAGGCTCAGCCACTATGAACAATTACAGAGAAAGATGTTTATCACTGTTGTTGTTCATGGCATGACTTTTGCAAATGAAATCAGAGGCAGAGATCACCATTGATGTCAAGTCAAATAATCACCAGATGGTGACTAGGAGTCCAAGAGGATTTTGGCTGTTGACAGAATAATCTGTCACCTCAGTACTAGGTCCTGATATTTTCAGGAGGATTCATGTGAAGCAGTTATACTCCAATAAAGATGTACTCAAAAAAAAAAAAAAAAAAGGTGTGTGTGTAACTAGAAAAAGGGAATTTCTCTGGATTGGTTATGTGTATAACTAGCTACATGTAGGAGCAAGGCATTCCCAAACTAGGGAAAAAACCCAGCAATGGTATGATTTTATTGTTGAAGATATAAGATCTAAGTGAGTAGGTACAATCTGACCCTTCCAATTTTTACTGCTTCTGCCTTACCTTCAAGCTGTCCAAAGTCTCCTACTCTATGTAATCCCCAAAGTTCCAAAATTTTCTCTTCTTTGTAACCTTTTCAAAATTACCATTTCTCCTGGTTCTACCTTAGCTATACGTTTTCATTCCTCCCTGCGTGACTCTGCCACTCTAGCCATGTCAGTCTCCTGACTGCCCACCCAAATAGTCATGCTTATTCTTCTGATAACCAGGTCCCTCCTTCCTGAGATATTTTTCCATCTCTTTTAATCTAAATCCTGCCCATCTTCAAAACCCACTTCTTTCAAGAAATTTTCCTTCATTACAGTACCTCTGCAGAGATCTTCTTTGAAAACCTACAGCTCTTGGAGTCTCTACCGCAAAACTTAGAAGCTTATTAAATATTTAAATTATATTCTCCATTTGCTTCAACATTGCATTCACAATGTTTCCTCACATGAATCACTAGCAGCTCTTAATTTCTTTTGTATAATCCACCCCCGCCCCCAGGTCTAGCTCCAATCATTAATGACTGACAAGACTAAGATAAATAAAATGGGCAGTACAATAACAGACACTATAATTTCTCCAGTCCTAAGTTTTTCCTTAAAAGTAATGTGACTAGGGACTCCCCTGGTGGCACAGTGGTTAAGAATCCGCCTGCCAATGCAGGGGACACAGGTTCGAGCCCTGGTCCGGGAAGATCCCACATGCTGTAGAGCAACTAAGCCTGTGTGCCACAACTACTGAACCCGCGCTCTAGAGCCCGTGAGCCACACTACTGAAGCCCACGTGCCACAACTACTAAGCCCGCACGTCTAGAGCCCATGTTCTGCAACAAAAGAAGCCACAGCAACGAGAGGCCCGTGCACCACAACGAAGAGTAGCCCCCGCTCGCCGCAGCTAGAGAAAGCCGCATGCAGCAACGAAGACCCGACGCAGTCAAAAAAATTTAAAAAAAAAAAAGTAATCTTTTTTTTAAAAGAAAAGAACTTTTTTTAAACAGAAGTAATAAAATGTCTGTTTCACACTATAGAAACAATTCTAGTCTATAAAACAAGCTAGTCCTAAAAGACAAGTAAGAGTATATTACAAATAAGAGTATATATCTTGATTTGTTTGCCTTTTTAAAATTCCTGTCATGGTAGCACATTGTAATGAGGTTCTTTGGGAATTCTCCAAACAAAAACAAAATTTTACCTCAAAAAATCCTTCTATTTCCCTCCAAAACTACTTTTTCTCAACTAGTTGTGTCAATACTACTCTCTAAGTACTTCATACTGCTAATATGAAAAGGCTAAAACTTCCTATCTTAGTAACATTTTAGGAGGAGCTAGTTAATTTAAAGAACAGTTTTCTAGAATATATAAAGGCCATCCTAAGGTAGCCATCCTTTTCTGGAATACCTTCTAATTCCCATAAATTTGTAACTTATTTATTACAAAATAAATGTAATGAATATTTCTACTGCTTAGACTACTAAATTTAAAGATATAGAGACTGATACATTTAATACCCAAACTCAACTTCACTATTTAAACCAATAGAATTTTGGACAAGGACAGACCCTCACTCCCCCCATTATTATAAGACAAAGCTGGTTGAGGGAGCTACGGAACTCCTAGTCTTTAAACTGGTACACAAGAATCAGCTGGAGCTCTAACTCAAAGACTCTGATTCAATAGGTCGGAGATGGGGCCCATGAATCTGCATTTCTTATAAGCTCCTAGGTGATAAGTTGTATGGATGGTCTACCTAGACCAGGTTTGTCTCTCTGCCTTCCTGTAAACTACCACTGGCTTTTAGTTACTTTCTTGCTTATAGTGTTAATGTTGCTACAGTGCTACAGTTAATGGACATCAAATCCTCAAATTTGATATGTGAGTCTGGGTTCATGGAGACAACTCTTCTGATGTTGTAGTAATTTTTTAGTGATAATTTTTAATATGATACATTACCATATGTCCTTTATCTAAAGATCAGGAAAATAACACATAAAAACACGATGGTATCCAAAGTGCTAAACAAAATCAAAGTTTAAAATATTTACCTTTACTAATCAATCCTTGAGTAATCAACATACTTGTTGCAGCCAAAGGTACAGCTATAAGGGGAAAAAAAGTTTGTCAACACCAACAAAAGGAAAAGATTTTGTCTGAGTTCATTAGGATAGATAAATGTATATCAGTAAAACCAGTTACGAAGTTATGTTGCAAAATTAAGATCTTTAAGAGATTTCTCCACTTTTCAAAGCTGTACTGTATATACTCAGGGAAATATAAAACATATTTTAAATTTAAGAAAATATGACAAATTATTAAACAGTATAATTTAAGAGCCACCCAGATTTAGGATCTAAAAAAGCCATTCACTAATACCATCAATTAAAACAACATAGAAATAGTGACCAAAAGTTACTTCCGGAGTTAACAGGGGAAAGAATTAATGATGAGGGAAGCAAGAGGCATATTACAAACTGCTCAATTCCATGTACCATGCTAAGTGCTTTTGGTACATTATCATTAATTTTTACCACATTTCTATAAAATGGGTATTATTATTATTATTATTACTATTATTACAGATAAGGAAACTGAAGCTTAGAGATGTTAAGTAATTTGCTCAAGGCCACACAGCCACTTCAATGACAGATTCCAGATTCCAAAGAATTATGTCTGATACTAGATCTCAAGTTTTATTACACTGAGTGAACCGATACACAAGACATATTATTTGCCCAAAATCATATGGTGATTGGGGCAAGAATTAGAAAGCATATATTTTAAATACTAATGCTCTTTCTCCTAAACCAGTGAAATCTGTGAAACTAAATGAAAATATGACATATATATGCATATTAACCCAGAGTGAAAAATCCAAAGCTCTCATCATAATCTCAAAGGGGCCCATAATTTAAGAAATCAGTCTTCTACACCCACAGTGCCCAACAGAATTTTCTTTGACGATGAGTGCAGTCTATATCTGTGTTTTCCAGTCAGATAGTGTGCAGGAAAGATTTAACGTAACAGCTCTAAAACTGCTTTCCTTACAAAGGCCTGCTTTCAAGGTTGGTCCTTAGCTTATATTTGGGAGCTTAACTGGTAAACTGATATAAATCTTTACCTGAATGATAAGTGGCTCACTCTGTCCAAACTGCTTGTACAAGTACAGTTCATACTGAACACTTCCTTTCCTTCTGGAAGTCTGGAATTTTGTTACCTGCTAGGCCGAGGGTGCCCATGTGGCGAGACCCCGATAAAAACCGTGGGTGCCAAGTCTCTAATGAGAATCCTTGGTAGGTAACACTTCACATGTGTTACTACAACATGCAACTGGAGAAATTTAGCACGTTCTTTCTGTATGACACCACTGGGAGAGGACTCTTAGAAGCTTGTGCCTGGTCTCCTCTGGATTTCACCCACACTCCTTTCCCTTTGCTGATTTTCCTTTGTATCCCTTCTGTTGTAAATTGTATTAAACTGAAATAGCTACATGTGGCTGCCACACTGGAGAGTGCAGTTTCAGACTAGGGGTTGGGAAATGCTCTGTAAAGAGCCACGTGGTAAATATTTTAGGTTTTGTCGGCCACACAGTCTTTGTCCCAACTACTCATTTTAAAGCAAAAGCACTGAGACAATCCATAAACAAATGAACACAGCTGTGTTCCAATAAAACTTTACTTATGGATGCAAAAATAGGAATTTCACATGTAATGAAATCTTCTTTTGACTTTTTTCAATATTTAAAAATGTAAAAACCATTCTTAGCTCATAGCCATACACAAACAGATTTGGCCCTTGGGCCATAGTTTGCTCATCCCTGGTCTAGACTGTACGTGGGCAATTTAAGAACCAAAATCATTAAGCATTTGAATTATTAATATTCACGATTAAAATCCATAACTCGAGAACAGGGCATTAGCTTTGCCATCAGACACAATTCGCAGAAACCCTAAGGTTTAAATCCCTGCTCTATTACATACTAACAGATTTTACCTTTGCTAGAAGAATGATCTAATGTAAGTTGGTTAAAATGCCTTCATATACCATTAATTAAGGTTTTTCAAAGGATAATCTTTTAAAATTATAGCATCAGTACAATTTGCAATCATTTTTCTCCTTCAGCCTGGTTCAAGGACTGCAACATGAAGAACTGAAGAATCATATAAAGGTAAAAGGCAATGAGTTCGTTGGCCATCTCTACAATGGACAATATTTTCCCCATTTCACTTCTTAGGTCAAGATGGCACAATGCAAAGAGTAATAGTCTGGTTAAGGAGATTCAAGTACTAGTTCTGCCATTCACCACTATGTCTTTGCATAAATCTCTTAACTTCATGTTATAAAGGGTAATGGATTAGAACTAAGGTCTCTTTCCAACTCATATATTCTGTCACAGAAAAAGAGAATGGCAAAATTCAAAGAGACTTCAGAGATTATCTAGTCTTCATCCTAATCAGAGTAAACTGATATCCAGAAAAAACAAGTCACTTGCTCAAAGCAACACAGATGGTTAGTTTGTGGTAGAGCTTAGATCAAAATCCAAGTCTTCTAACTCCCAAGTCAGTGGCCTTTTCCACTGTACAATGACTCCCATTCCAGAGTCTATTAAATAATGTTTCTTTAGGCAAATCAATAACACTGCTGACCAAATGCTACTTTATATTATGACCATGGCTCCACTCATATCCAATACAAGGACCCCTAAAATTCCTTTAACTCTTCTCTTACACTAGCAAAATGCTTCTCTAAACTCATAATTGTTTTCAATTGAAACTTTTACTCCATTGATCACAAAAGCACTAACATCCATTTAATAGCTTAACACTTATAATAAGTTAAATTGAATTAATTAATCCCATGAGATAGGTTAATATTATCCCCATTTAACAGATAAGGAAACTGAGGCATACAGACATCAAGAACTTCTCCAAAATCTCACAGCTAATATGTGATGGAGCTATAATTTGAATCCAGAGAGTCAGGCCTCAGAGTCTATGCCCTTATAAGTCACTACACTGTCTCATTCGGAAACCAGTAGCACACATGTATGAAATATTCACAAAATAAAAGATGCATGAAACAAATATGAATTCATACACCTTCTCAGCAATTCCAGAGGTGGAGAACTACTGTTACATACAATACACATTAAACTAAGCCTTTTATGTAGATTCTTTCATTATCTTTATGTTTGGGCAGATACAACTAGTTGTACTCCTTTTCATCCTTCTAACCCATTCTGCACACTGCTAACTAATGTTCCTTTAAAAATTTACATATCATCCCCTTGGCCTAAGAACCTACAATATATAATGAATCAAACTTTTAACTCCTTGCTATTATGTTTATTTTCTACCCCCGACAAAAGAGCTCTGCTCCAATCCGTTCAGCCTCAAGGCTCTAGTAGAGATCAACTTATTGTAGACTCTGCCTTTGCTAACTATCCCTTTCATCTAAATGCTCCTCCACCATTCTTCATTTGCCTGAAGTCCTATTAGTTAAGTCTCATTTGTTTAACAAAGGCTTTTTTTTAGCTAAATCGATTCCAATTAATTGATCTCTTTTTAAAATTCCTATTGCTGTATGCACTTAATCTTCCTCAGTGTTTCATGAGTTAGCTTTGTCTCAACTACATCATAAAACTACTTTAGGACGAAGACTTCCAAGCACAGTACCTTACACACTGTATGCATAAATACCAGGCTGACACACTGTATGCATAAATACCAGTACCTTACACACTATATGCATAAATACTAGTACCTTACACACTATATGCATAAATACCAGGTGACTGATCCTTGTCACCCTCTCCATCCTGCTTTTTTGTTAGAATTACCTTCTTACCTGAAAGGACTGCAGTGACCTCATGAAGCAACAACAGGGTTCTATTCAAAAGGAAAATTATGTTTTGTGTTGCTTTCAACATCTTTGTATTTAAAAAATAAAATCCTCATGTATATGGTCTCTAGTTAGAAATCAAGAGCTGGTAGTGTAATACCATTTCACAACGATAAAACAGAAACTAACCAGTTTTTATCGTATAATGGTTAAAAGTTTAAGAGTTAAAATAATAAGCCTGTTTCAGACAGACCTGGCTTCAAGTCCAGACACCACTGCTTACCAGCTGTGGAACACTAGATAACTCCTTTAACATCTCTAAACCTCAATTTCTTCATCTGTAAAGTAAGGGTAATAGTAATAAACCTTATTGGGTTATTTTTATATAACCCATGTACACTCAGTAAATGCTATTACTATTACCAACAAAAATACTTCAGGGTCTTGGAAACAGTTCTAGAAATTATTACTTTAAGATGCACACAATTCTGATCATTTCATGATATATGCAAATGTCAAACCACTACATAGTACACTTGAAACTAACATATTATCATGTATCAACTACAATTCAATTTAAAAATTTTAAACAAAGAAATAAAACGTGTTCAACTCTATTTCCTTAATCAAACCCTTTTACCAATAATCACACTAATGCCAAAAGTCTGCCCATTTTTTCTATGTGAAATCATTATAATTTCAGGTACTAAAGGTCAAATTTTGTTGATTAGAAAATTTAACTTACATCTGAACCAGAAGCTTTCATCACTGCATTCTGCAAAGACTCTTCTTTCTTCCTCTGTTGGAATGTAATCAGCCCCTATGTCTTTTCACCAAGGAAAATTGGCAAACATTAGAACACCCATGGAAAAACTAAGTCTAAAAATACCATAGTCTAAACATTAACAAAGTATACCATTTTTTTTACTGAAGAAATGGAATAAGTGGCTTGTAAACTTTTAACAAATTTTGACTTCAAACATAAAATTAGTGCTACTGTTCTACTGGCTATGTAGTCCGGACTGCCTACAAAATGAGCTGGGTCCAGTGCAAAATCAAAATTTGGGACCCTCTGTTCAAATTATTAAGAATTTAAAGATGCCACAGTAGATCATTAATGGGTCCCTGTATAACTGCACAGGTCACACACCCTTGAAGCCAGCCCCGTGGCTACTGTTATTCAAGGCAGTGAAAATTTCTCTACACGAAAAGTGCTTCTAATTGTAAATACTTAATTGATAGTTACGGGGAATTGGTCTTGGAACTTCTGCATTCGGCTCTCCAAAATCAGCCCTTCCATTCATCTTTCCTGCATGGAAAACATTTCTTGTTAAGTATTAGAAACGACTGAGATTGGCCAAAGTAAATCAAGGTATAGCATCGTAAAATTACTAGTCTACGTGACAACCAATCAACAAATATTTACTAAGTACTTCTACATCTGAAGTACCTAAAAAGCTGCCTAAATAAAAAAGTCACAAACCTATTAACTATTTTAGAACTAGTCACTAGGTCCTGTAACTGAAAAAGAAAAGATGTCTTGTAAGTATTTATCAACTGATTATATCAAGTTAAGATAAAAGGTTATCAATTTTTTAAAAAGACATATATTTCTTCTGGAGGCTGGTTTATTTCACATTATCCTATATTTGGATTCTCTCAGAAATATACGCCCAATGATTAGGATAATTCTCCAAAAAGAGGAAGAAAAATCCCAAGTCTTTTCTGGGCTTCCATTTTTAGAAATGCAATTATCATCAGGAAACCCCCTCTACAAAGCAGTACTACAAAAAAATGAAATAACAAAGACGTCATATCGTTCTCCCTGCGGTGGGAAGCTAACAGCACATTCTGTAGCCTCTAAACTTTCCTCCCTCCCCAAACAGACACCTATAAAAATATACAAGATATAAAAAATGCATAGCATTTCAAGAACATACACTTTATTTATCATTATTTTTAACCCATGCGTCCGACCTTAAGAGACCAATAGATTAGATAGCTACGCATTTTACAGAATGTTCACACAGGATCGTGTTTACTCCCATCTTAAAAACAATGTAAATGAAAACAGGAAACGTCATACGCGATGAGAATAGCAACTGCGGCCCCTCCACAATTCACTTACTCAATAACTCATCACTGAGGGCCTACATGCCAATCCCTTCGCTAAGAAACAAGATCAGAAAGGGCAAATGAATTCATGGATGGATGGAGACTGCTTAATAAACTACTTATACCCTAGAACAAACGTAAAAGAAAACAATGGAAACCTCTTACTTCTCCCAACAGAGAGACTGCTAGGGTTGACAAGACCCCTTCACACAACATCATTTTAATCTCCTAATCCCAAAGAAAAAAACCGCATTAAGAGACCGTCGATTCCTGCACCCCATCCCCCGCCCACCGCGTCTCCCACCTGCAACACCTACGCACATCCGTCACCATGAATTTCTCCCATCCACACCCCCTAGACACGCTCCCTCACCAACCCTGGTCACAGGCACCCAGGAGCCCGAGACCCAAAGGATCGCGATCGGCCCACCCTAGCAGGAGGGAAAATGGCGGAAGGTGCAGGGGAGCGGCTGCCCGCGCAGAGGTGGTGAGTGGGTAGGTGGGGGGCGGAACGGGGCTTTCTGCGTCACCTCACCCACCTCCCGACGACAGCGGCGGGCCACAGCGCGGCGAGCCCGGACGACCAGGGGCCGAAGGCCCAGAGGAGACCCGAGAGGGGTCGGTAGGGGGAGGGAAGGGGGTGCAGGAAACGCGCAGGACCACAGCGGAGTTGGGGGTGGGGAGCGGTCAACAACGCGACCGCCTAGAACTCACCCAGATACGGGCTCAAAATGACCGCGACCCGGAAGCACTGGCGACCTACGGAAGGAAATGACGTCAAGACCTCCTTGCGGAGTCTAAAGGCGAACAGCTTCGGAATATCTGCGTAGAGCTGCGTTAATCTTCGCCGTCCTCTTCGGTTTGTTCCTCCACCCTCCCCCCCTCCCGGCGGCGCTCGCGAGCTGCACTGCGGCTACGCGTTCGCCCACTGCGGACCCGAGCCCCCCCGCCCCCGTCCCCGTCCCCCATACCCTTCCTGCACCGGGGAGGCTTGGCTTTAGGCAGTTGGGACGGGCTGCCTTGATCTTCCAGTGACCGGCTGGCAGCCCCCTTTAACCGCTTGTTGAGAGCGACTTTTCTTAGCTTTCTCTGCTTTTAGGCTTTACGTAGTTCATTTATTTGAGTCTCTAGGCTAAGTAGTAGCGAGTAATTATTAAACATGCGCACTTGGCTGGCTGGCTGACTTTTGAGCCTAGCTTCTTCCTAGTTCTAGAAACCTCAGGCATGGTACGTTATCGCTCTCTCTGAGCCTCAGGTTTTTCTCATCTGGAAAATGGAAATACGACCTACCTCATAGGTTTGTTAGGATTAAAGCAACACACCTAAACTAGGCTTTAGCGCTCAATGTTCTCTATTAATGAAAGTGTTTGTATTTGAGTGCGGGGCTGCGGGCTTCTGTTGGTCAGACCGTGCTGTCGCACTCAGCCACCATTCATTCATTCTACAAATATTTGTTGAGTGCCTGCTGTGAGCCAGATACTGAAAGTTATTGGTCATTCAACAGTGAACAGTCGGCCCTATCCCTTTGTTTGATTAACTCCGAAAAACCTCTCCGATATCTTTACCTCTTACTGAGCCCCACTGTCACCAGCCTCATTGCATCTTTTTCACTGCCTCAAATTTATTCTCCCACAGACATATTTCAGAGAGACAGCCTATGGTGATGGATCTGAAACACAAATCCAATCCTGTGGTTGCTTCCTTAGCGCCTTTTGATAGCTCCCATCATGCACAGAATATCAGGCCCTTTCATGGCTTGGCCTCTGTCCTCTTGAGCCTCACTTTCTTCTATTTTAGTGTTCACTGTAGAAACGCAGCCTGCAGCCCTTTGTACTCACAGTTCCCTGTGTGCTGTTGCTCCTGGCATAACCATCCTTCCTGCCTTGTCAATGCTATTGATATTTCGAATCCTGTTTTTCCATTACCTCCTTTGTGAAGCCTTCCCTAAAACACACCCTAAGAATTAATTACTCCTTCTTCTTACTACCTCTTTACTTTGTACATACTTCTATCAAGGCAGTGTTGTTCTGCCACTGTATTGCGATCTTTGTGCTTACTTCTGTCTCTATCACAGAGCTCCTTTCAGACGGAGACCTTGGCTTATAAATCGTTATAATCCCAAATAAGATCATCAATATTAATAATTAATATTCATTTTGCTCCTGGGACATGATAAGCTGGTTCTGGGCTCAGGGCCTTCGCAATGGCTGTTCCTGCTTCTGTAACACTGTTCCTCCAAATGGTCACATGATTTCTTGTCTGTCGTTGCACCAGGTGTCACCACATCTGAGGCCTTCCCTGATCACCCAATTAAAATAGCTCCCCAGTCACTCTCCATGTTACTCCATTTATTATTTTCATAGAATTTATGCTCTAAAACAATTATTTGTCTAATCTCTCTCTCTCTCTCTCTCTTTTTCTCTTTCTCCCCACTCACTAAAATGAAAGATCCATAACAGTAGGAGCCTGTCTGGCATCAAAATGATTGGCACACAGTATGAAATCAATAAATGTTTCTTAAATGAATTTGAGTACATTTTTTATAAAAGAAGAAACAAAAATAGGAAAATTAGAAGACATAGTGAGCTTTATGCTGAAGCAAAATATCCTCTTTGCTTTCTGACTAGATTGTAAGGGTACAGAATCCAATTTTGTCATATTCTTTATACTTACTAAGCCAGGCCTAACACTTGGCACATGGTAGAAATTGATGAGTATATTTTCTGTTGCCCACATATTTCTCAGCAATCAAGTTAACTGAAAAATTGGATTTCATTTGAAGAAAGTGTATGGTTCTGTGGGGAAAAAATAAGATTCTAAACATTTCAAGGTAAACTGGAATTTTCTGGCAGTTAGAGATTATTGAGTCCATTGGTAATTTGGGCAATGCGGCAATCAAAGAATTCAAACATAAATTGGGTAAGATCCAAAGCCTTACTGGAAGTTGGTTCACCTTTGACTTTTTTTTTAAATTGAAGTATAGTTGATTTATAATATTGCATCAGTTTCAGGTGTACAGCAAAGTGATTCACATATTCATATAGATGATATATGTATTTTCAGATTATTTTCCATTATGGCGTTGACTGAAAAACATGCACAACCTCAGAGTTGAGAATTATATTTTATTCAGCAGAGTTCCTGAGGACATCAAGCCCAGGAGGCAGCCTCTCAGGTAACTCTGAGGGACTGCTCCAAAGGGGTAAGGGAGGAGCCCGCATATATAGGAGTTTTTGCAACAAAAACCAGGTAGTTGGAACACCAAAAGTTACTGTTAATTAAAGAACACCAGACATCTCAGGTTAATGAATTTAGTGCTTTTCTATGTATGGGAAGATGCAAGAGTCATTGAAATCATTCCTTTGATATGCACCTTAGTTATCTAGGGTCAGTATCCTATTCTTTCCCATCCTGTGTCCTGTCAGTGTTCACTGTTGGGGGCGGCTGGCATTGGGCAGCCCTTTTGTCTCCATCCTGAGTTCCTTCAGGCTCATGGTGGTGGGCTGTGGTAGTGGCTGATGGCTTGATGGCCGCAGCATCCTTTGTTTGTTGATATGGCAGGCAACATTTTTTATCCACAATAGGTTATTACAAGATACTGAATATAGTGCCCTGTGCTATACAATGAATCCTTGTTTATCTATTTTATGTATAGTAGTTTGTATCTGTTAATCCCATACTCCTAATTTATCCCTCCCCCTTCTGTTTAGCCTTTGGTAACCATAAGCTTGTTTTCTATGTCTGTGAGTTTGTTTAGTATACAGATTTATTTGTAGTATTTTTTAGATTCCACATATAAGTGATACTATATAATATTTGTCTTTCTCTCTCTGACTTACTTCACTAAGTCTAATATTCTCTAGGTCCATACATGTTGCTGCAAATGACACTATTTTATTTTTTATGTCTGGGTAATATTCCATTGTACGTATATATACCACATTTTCTTAAGCCAGTCGTCTGTTAATGGGCACTTGGGTTGTTTCCATGTCTTGGTTATTGTATATAGTGTTGCCATGAACGTCAGGGTGCATGTAGCTTTTTGAATTAGAGTTTTCATCTTTTCTAGATATGTACCCAATGGCAGGATTGCTGGATCATATAGTAGATCTATTTTTAGTTTTTTAAGGAATCTCCACACTGTTCTCCATAGTAGCTGCACCAATTTAAATTCCCACCAATAGTGTAGGAGGGTTCCCTTTTCTCCATACCCTCTCCAGCATTTGCTATTTGTAGACTTTTTGATGATACCCATTCTGACTGGTATGATACCTCATTGTGGTTTTGATTTGCATTTCTCTAATAATTAGCAATGTTGAGCATCTTTTTATGTGCCTGTTGGCCATCTGTGTGTCTTTGGAGAGATGTCTATTTAGGCCTTCTGCCCATTTTTTGATTGGGTTATTTGTTTTTTTGATACTGAGTTGTATGGGCTGTTTGTATATTTTGGATGTTAATCCCTTGTCAGTCGCATTGTTTGCAAATATTTTCTCCCAGTCCGTAGTTTGTCTTTTCATTTTGTTGATGATTTTCTTTACTGTGCAAAAGCTTATAAGTTTGATTAGGTCCCATTTGTTTATTTTTGCTTTTATTTCTTTTGCCTTAGGAGACTAAGAAAATATTGCTATAATTTATGTCCGAGAACGTTTTGCCTATGTTCTCTTCTAGGACTTACATGGTTTCATGTCTTATATTTAGGTCTTTAAACCATTTTGAGTTTATTTTGTTTGTTTGTTTGTTTATTTATTTATTCACTTATTTATTTTTTTATTTTGGCTGCATCGGATCTTCGTTGCTGTGCAAGGGCTTTCTCTAGTTGTGCTGAGCGGGGGCTACTCTTCATTGCGGTGCATGGGCTTCTCGTTGAGGTGGCTTCTCTTGTTGTAGAGCACGGGCTCTAGGCACGCGGGCTTCAGTAGTTGTGGCTCACGGGCTGTACAGCATAGGCTCAGTAGTTGTGGCACATAGGCTTAGTTGCTCTGCGGCACGTGGGATCTTTCCAGACCAGGGCTTGAACCCATGTCCCCTGCGTTGGCAGGCGGATTCTTAACCACTGCACCATGAGGGAAACCCTCAGGTTTATTTTTGTGTATGGTATGAGAAAGTGTTCTAATTTGATTGATTTTCATGTAGTTGTCCAGCTTTCCCAGCACCACTTGTTGAAGAGACTGTCTTTTCTCTATTGTATAGTCTTTCCTCCTTTGTTGTAGATTAATTGGTGTGTGGGTTTATTTCTGAGTTCTCTATCCTTTTCCATTGATCTATATGTCTGTTTTTGTGCCAATACCATGCTGTCTTGATTACTCTAACTTTGTAGTATAGTCTGAAGTCTGGACAGGTTATACCTCCAGCTTTGTTCTTTTTCCTTAGGATTGTTTTGGCAATTCTGAATCTTTTGTGGTTCCATATGAATTTTAAGATTATTTGTTCTAGTTCTGTGAAAAATGTCATGGATATTTTGATAGGGATTGCATGAAATCTGTAGATTAGTTTGGGTAATATGGCCATTTTGACAATATTAATTCTTCCAATACAAGTGCATTGGATATCTTTCAATTTTGTTTTGAATCATCTTTAAGTTTCTTTATCAATGTTTTATATCTTTCAGTGTATAGGTCTTTCACCTCCTTGGTTAAGTTTATTCCTAGGTATTTTATTATTTTTTAAATACAATTTAAATGGGATTTTTAAAAACTTTCTGATATTTCATTGTTAGTATAAAGAAATGCAACAGATTTATGTATGTTAATCTTGTATCCTGCTACCTTGCTGAATTTATTTATTAGTTCTAGTAGTTTTTCTGTGGAACCTTAGGGTTCTTCATATAGAGTATCATGTTATCTGCAAATAATGCCAGTTTTACCTCTTCTCTTCCAATTTGGATACCTTTTATTTCTTTTTCTTGTCTGACTGCTGTGGCTAGGATTGCCAATACTATGTTGAATAGAAGTGGTGAGAGAGGGCATCCTTGTCTTGTTTCTGAATTTAGCAGGAAGGCTTTTAGCTTTTCACCAGTGAGTATTATGTTGCCTGTGGGATTGTTGTAAATGGCTTTTATTATGTTGTCCCTTTATACCCAGTTTGGTGAGAGTTTGTATCATGAGTGGATGTTAAATGCTGTCAAATGCCTTTTCTGTATGTACTGAGATGATCATGTGGTTTTTGTCTTTCCTTTTGTTAATGTGGTATATCACATTGATTGATTTACGTATGTTGAATCATCCTTGTGATCCTGGGATGAATCAGACTGGATCTTGGTGTACGGTCCTTTTTATGTATTGTTGGATTCAGTTTGCTGATATTTTGTTGAGGAGTTTTACATCTATTCATCAGAGATATTGGCTATAATTTCCTTTTTTTTGTAGTGTCTTTGTCTGGTTTTTGTATCTGGGTGATGGTGGGTTCATAGAATGAATTTGGGAGTGTTCCCTCCTTTTCAATTTTTTGGAATAGTTTGAGAAGGATAGGTATAAGTTATTCTTTGTATGTTTGGTAGAATTACCCAATGAAGCCATCCAGTCCTGGACTTTTGTTTGCAGGGAGTTTTTTGTTTGTTTGTTTCTCTTTCTTTTTGTTTTTGTTTTATTACAGATTCTATTTTACTTCTAGTGATTGGTCTGTTCAAATTATTTGTTTCCTATTTACTCAGTTTTGGCAGACTGTATGTTTTCAGAAACATATCCATTTCTTCTAAGTTCTCCAATTTGCTGACATATAACTGTTCACAGTATTTTTTTTTCTTTTTTCTTTTTTCTTATTTATTTATTTATTTAGGTATTTCTGTGTTATCAGTTGTTATTTCTCCTCTTTCATCTCTTATTTTGTTTATTTGGGTCCTCTCTCTTTCCTTCCTGGTGAGCCTGGCTAGAGGTTTGTTGACTTTGTTTATCTTTTCAAGGAACCAGCTCTTGGTTTTATTGAGCTTTCCTATTATTATTATTTTTATTTTTGATCTTCCATTATTTTTTTCCCCTCTGATCTTTATTATTCCCTTCCTTCTGCTGACTTTCAGCTTTGTTTGTTCTTTTTCTAATTCTTTTAGGTTGTGGGTTAGGTTTTTTATTTGAGATTTTTCTTGTTTCCAAGGAAGGCCTGTATCGCTATGAACTTTCCTCTTAGACTTGCATTTGCTGCATCCCATAGATTTTGTAAGGTTGTGTTTTCATTTTTGTTTGTCTCAAGGTATTCTCTGACTTTTTTCTTTGATTTCATCATTGAGCTCTTGGTTTTTTAGTAGCATGTTGTTTAGTCTCCACGTGTTTGTTATTTTCCCATTTTTCTTTCTATGGTTCATTTCTAGTTTCATACAGTTATGGTCAGAAAAGATGCTTGAAATAATTTCTATCCTCTTAAATTTTTTTTTAACATCTTAATTGGAGTATACTTGCTTTACAATGTTGTGTTGGTTTCTCCTGTATAACAAAGTGAATCAGCTATACGTATACATATATTCCCATATCCCTCCCTCTTTCATCTCCCTCCCACCCTTCCTATCCCACCCCTCTAGGTGGTCACAACACACCGAGCTGATCTCCCTGTGCTATGTGGCTGCTTCCCACCAGCTATCTATTTTATGTTTGGTAGTGTATATATGTCCATGCAACTCCCTCACTTCGTCCCATCTTACACTTCACCCTCCCCGTGTCCTCAAGTCCATTCTCTACATCTGTGTCTTTATTCCTGTCCTGCCCCTATGTTCATCAGAACCATTTTAATTTTTTTTTAGATTCCATATATATGTGTTAGCATATGGTATTTGTTTTTCTCTTTCTGACTTCACTCTGTATGACAGACTCTAGGTCCATCCACCTCACTACAAATAACTCATTTTCGTTTCTTTTTATGGCTGAGTAGTATTCCATTGTATATATGTGTCATATCTTCTTTATCCATTCATCTGCCGATGGACACTTAGGTTGCTTCCATGTCCTGGCTATTGTAAATAGTGCTGCAGTAAACATTGTGGTACATGACTCTTTTTTTTTTTTTTTTGTAGTACATGGGCCTCTCCCTGCTGTGGCCTCTCCCGCTGCGGAGCACAGGCTCTGGACGCACAGGCTTAGTGGCCATGGCTCACAGGCCTAGCCGCTCCGCGGCATAGGGGATCTTCCCGGACCGGGGCACAAACCCGTGTCCCCTGCATCGGCAGGCGGACTCTCAACCACTGCGCCACCAGGGAAGCCCATGACTCTTTTTGAATTATGGTTTTCTCAGGGTATATGCCCAGTAGTGGGATTGCTGGGTCATATGGTAGTTCTATTTTTAGTTTTTTAAGGAATCTCCATACTGTTCTCCATAGTGGCTGTATCAATTTACATTCCCACCAACAGTGCAAGAGGTTCCCTCCTTTTTTCCACACCCTCTCTAGCATTTATTGTTTGTAGATTTTTTGATGATGGCCATTCTGACTGGTGTGAGGTAGCACTTGAGAAGAAAGTGTATTCTGTTTTTGGATGGAATGTCCTATAAATATCAATTAAGTCCATCTTGTTTAATGTGTCATTTAAAGCTTGTGTTTCCTTATTTATTTTTATTTTGGTTGATCTGTCCATTGGTGAAAGTGGGATGTTGAAGTCCCCTACTATTATTGTGTTACTGTTAATTTCCCCTTTTATGGCTGTTAGCATTTGCCTTATGTATTGAGGTGCTCCTATGTTGGGTGCATAAATATTAACAATTGTTATATCTTCTTCTTGGATTGATCCCTTGATCATTATGTAGTGTCCTTCTTTGTCTCTTGTAATAGTCTTTATTTTAAAGTCTATTTTGTCTGATATAAGAATTGCTGCTCCAGCTTTCTTTTGATTTCCGTTTGCATGGAATATCTTTTTCCATTCCCTTACTTTCAGTCTGTATGTGTCCCTAGGTGTGAAGTGGGTCTCTTGTATACAGCATATATATGGGTCTTGTTTTTGTATCCATTCAGCCAGTCTGTGTCTTTTGGTTGGAGCATTTAATCCATTTTCATTTAAGGTAATTATCGATATGTATGTTCCTATTAGCATTTTCTTAATTGCTTCGGGTTTGTTATTGTAAGTCTTTTCCTTCTCTTGTGTTTCCTGCCTAGAGAAGTTCCTTTAGCATTTGTTGTAATGCTGGTTTGGTGGTGCTGAACTCTCTCAGCTTTTGCTTGTCTGTAAAGGTTTTAATTTCTCCATCAAATCTGAATGAGATCCTTGCTGGATAGAGTAATCTTGGTTGTAGGTTTCTCTCCATCATCACTTTAAATATGTCCTGCCACTCCCTTCTGGCTTGTAGAGTTTCTGCTGAAAGATCATCTGTTAACCTTATGGGGATTCCCTTGTGTGTTATTTGTTGTTTTTCCCTTGCTGCTTTTAATATTTTTTCTTCTATTTAATTTTTGATAGTTTGATTAATCTGTGTCTTGGCATGTTTCTCCTTGGATTTATCCTGTATGGGGCTCTCTGTGCTTCTGGGACTTGATTGACTACTTCCTTTCCCATATTAGGGAAGTTTTCAACTGTAATCTCTTCAAATATTTTCTCAGTCCCTTTCTTTTTCTCTTCTTCTTCTGGAACCCCTATAATTCGAATGTTGTTTCATTTAATGTTGTCCCAGAGGTCTCTGAGACTGTCCTCAATTCTTTTTTCTTTATTCTGTTCTGTGGTAGTTATTTCCACTATTTCATCTTCCAGGTCACTTATCAGTTCTTCTGCCTCAGTTATTCTGCTATTGATATCTTCTAGAGAATTTTTAATTTCATTTATTGTGCTGTTCATCATGTTTGTTTGCTCTTTAGTTCTTCTAGTTCCTTGTTAAACATTTCTTATATTTTCTCCATTCTATTTCCAGGATTTTGGATCATCTTTACCATCATTACTCTGAATTCTTTTTCAGGTGGAATGCCTATTTCCTTTTCATTTGTTTGCTCTGGTGGGTTTTTACCTTGCTCCTTCATCTGCTGCGTACTTCTCTGTCTTCTCATTTTGCTTAACTTACTGTGTTTGTTGTCTCTGTTTCGCAGGCTGCAGGTTCGTAGTTCCCATTGTTTTTGGTGTCTGCACCCAGTGGGTAAGGTTGGTTCAGGGGCTTGTGTGGGCTTCCTGGTAGAGGGGACTGGTGCCCGTATTCTGGTGGGTGGGGCTGAATCTTGTCTTTCTGGTGGGCAGGGCCGTATTCGGTGTTGCGTTTTGGGGTGTCTGTGAACTTAGTATGATTTTAGGCAGCCTCTCTGCTAATGGGTGAGGTTGTGTTCCTGTCTTGCTAGTTGTTTGGCATGGAGTGTCCAGCACTGTAGCTTGCTGGTCGTTGAGTGGAGCTGGGTCTTAGCATTGAAACAGAGATTTCTGGGAGAGCTCTTGCTGATTGATAGATATTACATGGGGCCGGGAGGTCTCTGGTAGTCTAATGTCCTGAACGTGGGTCTCCCATCTCAGAGACTCAGGCCTGACACCAGGCCAGAGCTCTAAGACCCTGTCAGCCACACAGTTTTGTCTGATATCTTCAGCAGAAAGGGTATAGCCCAACAAAGGAAACTTTTTGCTTCCTTTGTAGGAACTTAGGTGACATGGGAAAACCCTATGCCTGTTCAAAAGTGTGGGGCTCCCCTCTCCTCATCTCTGAGATGAGCTGCTGGCTGGGCTTTTTCAGCAAAGAAATGCCAGTGAACCTCATCCAGTCCGCCCCACTAAAGATAAGGGAGGATCCTCTTAAATTTTTTGAGGCTTGTTTTGTGACCTAGTATGTTTTCTATCCTAGAGAATGTTCCATGTGCTCTTGAAAAGAATGTGTATTTGGATGTAGTGTCCTATAGATATCAATTTCAACTGATCTATTGTGTCATTTAGGACCTCTGTTGCCTTATTGGTTTTCTGTCTGCATGATCTGTCCATTGATGTCAGTGGGGTGTTAAAGTCTCCTACTATTATTGTATTCTTGTCAACTTCTCTCTTTATATCTGTTAGTATTTGATTTATATATTTAAGTGTTCCTATATTGGGTGCTTATATGTTAATGAGTATAATACCCTCATCTTGTATTGATCCCTTTATCATTATATAATATCCTTCTTTGTCTTTCTTTATGGCCTTTGTTTTAAAGTCTATTTTGTCTGATATGAGTACTGCTACCCTCGCTTTCTTTTCATTTCCATTTGCATGAAATATCTTTTTCCATCCTCTCACTTTCAATATGTTTGTGTCTTTCACCCTGAAGTGATCTCTTATAGGCAGTATATTGTAGATTGTTTTTTTCTTTTATCCAATCTGCCACTCTTTTTTTTTTATCAGAGCATATATTTCATTGACACTTAAAGTAATTATTGATAGGTATGTACTCATTGCCATTTAAACCTTGCTTTCCAGTTGTTTTTGTAGTTATTTGTTCATCTCTTCTTTTTGTATTTCCTTTTGTGGTTTGATGATTTTCTTTTGTAGTATGCTTGAGATTCTTTGTTTTTTGTGAATCTGTTGTATGTTTTTGATTTGTGATTACCATGGAGTTCAAGTATACTGATGCATTACTATATCTACTTGCTTTAAACTGATAGTCATACAAGTTCAAACACATTCTAAAAGATCTAAATTTTTATACTCCCCTCCCCCATCTTGTGATTTTGCTTACCTATTTTACATCTTCATGCTTATCCTTTTGCTGTTAATTTTAGTTATAATCGCCTTTACAAATATTCTTTTTGGTTTTTAGTCTAGGTACTGGCTAATTTAAGTGATCTTCAATCCTTTTTTATATTTGCCTTTCCTATTGTGGTTTTCCCTTTCTAATGGATTCTTACTTATTTTCCATTTAGAGAAGACCCTTCAATACTTCTTTTAGGGTAGGGTTAGTACTGCTGAATTATTTTAGTTTTTGCTTGTCTGAGAAATCCTTTATCTCTCCTTTTATTCTCAGTGATAATCTTTCTGGGTAAAACATCTTAGGTTGCAGGTTTTCCCCTTTTAGGACTTTAAATGTATCATGCCACTCCCTCTGGCCTGTGAAGTTTCTGCAGAGGAATCAGCCAATATCCTTATGGGGGTTGCCTTGTAACTAACTCTTTGTTTTTCTCTTGCTGACTCTAGAGTCCTCTTTTTTTTTTTTAAGAGTCCTCTCTTTAACTTTTGTCATTTAATTATGGTATGTCTTGGTGTGGGTCTGTTTGGGTTCATCTTATTTGGGACCCTCTATGCATCCTGTAACTGGATATCTGTTTCCTTCTTTAGGTTTGGGAAATTTTCATCCGTAATTTCTTCAAATACATTTTTGCTCCCCTTTTCTCTCTCTTCTTTTTCTGGAACCCCTATTATGTATAGGTCGGCACACTTTATATTATACCATAGATCTCACATGTTGCTTTCTTTTTTTTTTAATTTGTCTTTTTGTATGCTGTACTGATTGGGTGGTTTCCATTATTCTGTCTTCCAGATCACTTATTCATATTTCTGTGTCACTTAGTCAGCTATTCATTGTTTCTAGAATTGTTTGAGAATGGAAACAGGTACTTGGGAGGTTGTTGTCTCTATGGTCAAAACCCAGTTTACTTCCTGAGCCTCAGGAGTAAAGTCTAAATTTATCCACATATAGGGTCCACTATAGTTTTCAGACTCTAATCAAGCACTTCTTGAAGACTCTCCAAAAAGCAGCCTTCCAGGGGGATGTGAATTCACTGGCAGATTTGGCAGCTTGCTCCAAATAAGCATAGTTTTAGGCAAATGAAGTTTCAAGACTTATCCCCAGTTCTTCCTTGCAAACACATCACCATTCCTCAGTCTCTTCTATGTAGAACTCTTGCATCTGCTACTGTATACATTTCTTCAGGGGCTGGGTGGAAGGCAGAAATCTTGGAATCCTACCATGCATATGAACTTAGGCTTGGCCATATTTTCCTGGGGCATATTTTGTGTTTGGTTGCCCTCTAACAGCAGAAGAGATGAAGAGAAGCATCAATAAAATCAGGGGCCAATGTTTCTGTATTAACATGAACCTAAGAAGAAAGAGTCAGTTAATATTGCTGAGATCCTAAATCATATAAAATTGTAAGAAAGCCCCTAGTACAGGGCCCAACATTTAGTTTACATGCAATGAATATGAATTTCTTTTTGCTTTCCTTGAAGAGTTGAAGTACTGGAAAGGAACTTAAAAAAAAAAAAGAGACAGAGAGGGCTAAGTATATACGTGATGTATTAATTTCTGACTAACAGTCACAAATAATTGTCCAAATTTCTAATTAAAATAAGTTTATTATTTTTTAATTTATTTATTTTTTGCTGCGTTGGGTCTTCATTGTTGTGTGCAGGCTTTCTCTAGTTGTGGCGAGTGGGGGCTACTCTTCGTTGCGGTGCTCAGGCTTCTCATTGCGATGGCTTCTCGTTGTGGAGCACAGGCTCTAGGTGCGTGGGCTTCAGTAGTTGCAGCACGTGGGCTCAGTAGTTGTGTCTCATGGGCTCTAGAGCGCAGGCTCAGTAGTTGTGGCGCACGGGCTTGGTTGCCCTGCAGCATGTGGGATCTTCCCGGACCAGGGCTCAAACCTGTGTCCCCTGAATTGGCAGGGGGAATTCTTAACCACTGCGCCACCAGGGAAGCCCAAGAAGTTTATTTTTAAGGGCAATATGGGGCTTCCAATGGTGAAGTAGTCTAGTGCTAACCAATGCTGTTTGGTAGCTTATAAATTCCTATTATATCATTTCTTTATTCTTTCATCTTTACCTCCAGTATCATGAGTGTTGTGTTCAAATATGAATCTACCTTTTGTGTTTTTTTTTGGTTGCGTTGGGTCTTCGTTGCTGTGCATGGGCCTTCTCTAGTTGCGGCGGGTGGGGGCTACTCTTCGTCGTGGTGTGTGGGCTTCTCATTGCGGTGGCTTCTCTTGTTGCAGAGCACGGGCTCTAGGCACACGGGCTTCAGTAGTTGTGGCACACAGGCTCAGTAGTTGTGGCTCACGGGCTCTAGAGCGCAGGCTCAGTAGTTGTGGCGCACGGGCTTAGTTGCTCCACGGCATGTGGGATCTTCCTGGACCAGGGCTTGAACCCATGTCCCCTGCACTGGCAGGCAGATTCTTAACCACTGCGCCACCAGGGAAGTCCTGAATCTACTTTGTTGTAACTATGCAGAGTCAACTCTTTGTGAAAGGTTAGAGAAGAAGAATTTTTTCCACATCTAGGTGATTCTTTCTTTTACTGAGAATCTTTTCATTACAATGAATATTTATAAACAAAGACTTTCTGAATAGTCATCCCTGCTTTTCTTTTTGTTATGACCCTTTCATTTGTAGGCAGAAGCAGGGGAGGGGGTTGGGAGGGGCAGTCCTCCACAGGGGGTGACCCTTGCTGTAGTGCTCCTCATGCTATCAATCAACTAGAGAATCATCTGTCCTACTTTAGACTTCAGAAGCCATCTTGCACATCTGCTGTGACTTTTCTAATGTCACTTATAGAACCCACTCAAAGCTGTTAGATGAATTAGGGGAACCAGAATGCAGCTGCATGTAGCTGACTTTGAATTTTTGCAGCTGGCTTCTATATGGCAATCTCAGTTTTGAAGTTATTTTTTTATGAAATTAGAACCACAAAGTGAATAATTCATTTTATAATAATAACTCCTAAGAGAGTGAACCTTAAACTTCTTTTAAAGTTGAAAAAATATATATTTTAACAACTCCCACAAAATGTTTAATATTCAAGCCAACTGTAAATATTTAAATAATGGTTCATGAGTTTCTTTTAAGAAAAAGTATTACTTGAAAAAAAAATGCTTTTAAAACTTTGACTCAAGAGTCAAGGTGTTTCTGATATGGAAGCAAGTTTGAGGTCTAGAAATCTAAAGTATTACCAGCTTCAGGACAGTTTCCCTATTTCACCTTTAAATAGACCAAAAATGTAAGTATTTACTTATTCATCTATGCAGGAAATGAGAACTTTCACATTCTTATGATGTTAAAACACAGAATTTTGCAAGCTTACTGGCCCAGAATATTAAACCATAGGAAATTAGTCATGGCTGCATGCTTATATACTCTGAAAATTTTGTTCAATGATTTTCTCAGTCTTAGTTCCTGTAGCATTTTCAAATTCCTTTTTGATAACACTTACACCACCACAATTATTTGTTTACCTGTTTGACTCAAAAGACTAATTCTTGCAAGAAAAGGGACTTTACCCCTCCATGTTTGTATCAGCAGTATCATTCATACTAGGCTCTTTTTTATTATTTATTTATTTTTTAGGCTCTTTTTAAAATTGTTAAATGAAAAGTCATTTATGTATGTAATAGAATATGTGTTCTGGTATTTCTTGAAAGGAACTTTAAGAGATGCAATGAGAAGCCAGAGGCTCCCATCACAACATCTGCCAGCCTACCTGCATCTGTGCCCATATAGTTTGTCTTTCCTCCTGTTACTGTGGATCTTCTGCCTGTGTTCCTATCCAAGACCCGCCCTACACTTGTAAGGTAGATCCCATCCTCTCCAATCTACTCAAGGTCATCCCTTCAGCAGTTCTATTCACTCTCTCCCACATCACTGATTTCCTTTCACTGTTGGAAAATTCCCATCAGCTAATACACAATCTATAATTCTCACACCTTTAACAACACCCCCCCCCCAAATTTCTCTTGAGCTCACTTCCTATTCTTTTCTTTTGCTCTTTTATGGAAAAGCTCCTTGAAAGAATTTTCTATACTTCCCCTCTCCATTTCCTCTTCTCCCAGTCCTCTTGGACCTACTTCAAGCATGTTTTTTCCCTTACTCTTCCACTGTAAATGCCCTTGTAAAAGTCCCCATGACCTCCATGTTACTAAACTGATTTTTCAATTCTCAATTCTTGTATTACTTGACCTATTCTGAGAGAAGCATTTGACACAGTTGATCACTCCTTATTTAAACATTTTCTTCACTTGATTCCAAATGTCCCACTTTTCCATTCTTTTTTTAAATCTTACTGGTCATTCTTTCTCAGTATCTTTTGCTAGTTCCTCCTCATCTCTCTGACTTCTAAATTTTGGGTACACTTAGATTCAGACTTTGGACATCTCTGTGGTCACTTTCTTGGTAATCTCATACATTTTGAGGTTTAAATAACATCTGTTCTCTGATAACTCCCAAATTTAAGTTTTCCAGTACAGACCCCTCTCTCTGGAACTCCAGACTCATATATCTGTCTATACATATATGTTTAATAGACATCTCAAACTTTGCATATCCCAGACCAAATTTCTGATTTCCAGCTCCACAACAGAAAAAAATTAACCTCTTATTTAATTTTCTCCATCTCACTTAAAGGCAATTCCTCTTTCTAATTTATTGGGCTAAAATCCTCGGAGGCATCCTGTCCTTGACTCCCTTTTTGTCTCACACCCTACATACCTCACTTGGTAAATCCTATTGGCTCTATCTTCAAGTCACATCTCCATAATCTGAATCCTTCTCACTAGACCCACGACCACTACCCTGGTCCACATCATCATCATCTCTTGCCCAAATAATTGCTCAAGTCCACTAACTGCTCTCTCTACCTTGCCTCAGTTTACTCTTAACATATAAATCACACTGATCTTGTTAAAATCCAGGTCAGATATTCACTCCTCTTCTTAGAACCCTCCAATTGCTTCCTGGCTTTCTCCAGGAAATGACAAAATCCTTATGATGGCTCACAAGACCCTGCAATCTTCCTCTGCCTCCTTTCTGACCTCATTTTCTTTTTTTTTTGGCCACACCATGTGGCTTGTGGGATCTCAATTCCCTGAACAGGGACTGAACCCGGGCCATGGCAGTGACAGCCCAGAATCCTAACCACTAGGCAATCAGGGAACTCCCACTGACCTCATGTTCTACTGCTCTTCCCCTTCTAACTACAATACAGCAACACTGCTCTTGCATTTTCTCAAACAGGCCAAGCAGGCACCCATCTTGTTCCCTTCTCTGGGTGGGGTATCTGACTGCCCTAGGATATCAACCTCTCATCTACTTCAGATCTTTGCTGAGCTGTCATCTTCTCAATGAGCCTTTCTTGATCATCCTGTTTAAAAATTGCAGCACTTTTTCTTCTCTCCCATCCTCAACCCTTGCCCGTCACTAGCATTTCCCATTCCCTGTCCTACTCCCTGACTTTTTTTCCCCTCTCATGGCACTTACTGCCACCTGACCTATGTTTTACTTATGCCTTTTCTGTTTCTAGGTAAGCACTATGTGGGCAAGATTTTAATTTTTTCACTGATGTATCCCTCATGCCTAGAAAAGGGCCTGTTACTTATTTAGGTGCTCAACTAATATTTGTTAAAAGACAGAATGAATAAAAGATTTATAGTCATTAATGAGTATATACGATATGCCAGGGACTGGATAAAGAGCACAAACGTTAAAAAAAACAAGATCAAACACAAACATATCCTCTGCTGCTAAAAAGCTAAGTTCATCAGTGGCGATAATAATAATGGTTGATATTTGTCAAGCACTTACTTTGTGCCAGGCACTGTTCTAAGAATTTTCCATGTCACATCATTTAAATCTCAAAACAAAGTAAGAGATGACTACTATTAAAATAATAGTTTTACAAATGAGGGGACTGAAGCACAGAAATTAAGTAGGTCAGTGTCATAGAGCTGTAACCAGTGATACCAGGATTCAGATCTTTACACTCTGACTCTGGAATCCATATGCTTAACTACTTAAGTGTGCAGTTTATAATGCAATAAAATTACTACTGTAATTAAGGGGATCCTAGGGCATCATAGGGAAACATAGTAGGGCAAGGTTTTTGGAAGAGGTAATTTTGAGAGACAAATGAGTTAGCTGAAGGAAGGAAAAGGGAATGGGTGCTCAAGGAGGAGAGTGCAGCATATACACCAACAGGTGAGAGAGTGGGGTGCTTTGGGCATCCAAAAAATAATGATATTAGTTATAGCTAGAGAAGAAGTAGTAGAGAGAAAGTGCTAAGAAGAGTAATAGACAGAGACCATACCATGCAGGGCCTCATATGTCATAGAAAGGATTTTCCATTTTTTCTTGAAGGCAATAGGGAAGGCATAGATGGATTTGATACATGGGAATGAAAATAACATCAGATTTGAATTTCAGAAAAATCACTATCAGCTGTGTAGGTAACATTAAATTAAAGGCAAGGAGAGCAGCTACATTAATTAAAGCTGTTCGTTTGTTTTTTTTATGTTGGGGGTAGGAGTTTATTTATTTATTTATTTTTGCTGTGTTGGGTCTTCGTTTCTGTGCGAGGGCTTTCTCTAGTTGTGGCAAGCGGGGGCCACTCTTCATTGCGGTGCGCGGGCCTCTCACTATCACGGCCTCTCTTGTTGCAGAGCACAGGCTCCAGACGCGCAGGCTCAGTAGTTGTGGCTCATGGGCCTAGTTGTGGCTCATGGGCCTAGTTGCTCCGCGGCATGTGGGATCTTCCCAGACCAGGGCTCGAACCCATGTCCCCAGCATTAGCAGGCAGATTCTCAACCACTGCGCCACCAGGGAAGCCCAATTAAAGCTGTTTTAATCGAAAAAAGAAAAGATGAAAGCCTGAACTAATAAGGTTGAAGTGCTAACAAAACAGGAGAACAGAATTCAGGAATAATAAGAATGTGTGATCAAAAGGACATTGTTACGAAGGAAGTAGGACAGTTAAAGAGGAAGAGGACAAGAGTGACTCCCAGGTTTCTGGCTTTGGGCACAGTGTTGGATGCTGGAGCCACTGACTGACATAGAGGAGAATAGTACTGGAGGGAGAAATTTTGATGGAGGGATGAGTTTTGGAAATACTGATTTTACAATGTCTACAGGATACCCAAGTGGAAGGTTGTAGTGGGCAGTTAGATATATCGGTCTGGAGCTCAGAAAAAAATCTGGGCTAGAGTCATCAGGTCATCAGTGGGGTTGATGTTATAGCAGTGGATGAGTGAGATGAATGCTGGGCAACACCAGCATGTAAAGTAATGATTCCCAGTCTCAGGACTTTGAACATCAGATCACCTCGGGAGGATTTAAAAATACAGATTTTCTGGAGCCCCTCCCCAAAACTACCAAATCAGAATCTTCAGAGATGAGACAGGGGGATCTATAGATTTTTTAAAGCTCCCAGTTGATTCTGCTGGGGCTAGCCTGCAGCATGCCAAAGAAGCAACTAGGAGCCAGTGATTTAAATGATGGATAAAAGAGTCCAAGAAGTAGTAATATTACTTGAAAGAAGAGGCAAGAATAGGTAATTACTACTAATAATAGCTAACATTTTTTGTGCACTTACTATGAGTCAGGCACTGTTCTAAACACGCTAGTGCAATATCATATGAAATCCTCAAAACAACCCTGTAGGTTGTAGGTACTATTATTATCCTTGCTTTACAGTGAGGGATTTGAGGCACAGGGAAGTTGAATAAGTTATTCAAGATCACATAACTAGTAAATGATAGAGGCAGGATTTGAATCTAGCCAATGCTGTAAATCAGTGCCTCTCAAATTTTAAAGTGCTTACGAACCCACAGAATGGTAGAAAATATTTGCAAATGAAGCGACCTACAAGGGATTAATCTATAAAATATACAAACAGCTCATGCAGCTCAATATCAAAAAAACAAACAACTCAGTCAAAAAAATGGGCAGAAGATCTAAATAGACATTTCTCCAAAGAAGACATACAGATGGCCAAGAGGCACATGAAAAGATGCTCAACATTACTAATTATTAGAGAAATGCAAATCAAAACTACAATGAGTTATCATCTCACACTGGTTAAAATAGCCATCATTAACAAATCTACAAACAATAAATGCTGGAGAGGGTGTGGAGAAAAGGGAACCCTCCTACATTGTTGGTGGGAATGTAAATTGGTACAGCCGCTATGGAGAACAGTGAGGAGAGTCCTTAAAAAACTAAAAATAGATCTACCATATGATCCAGCAATCCCACTGCTGGGCATATATCCAGAGAAAACCATAATTCAAAAGGGTACATGCACCCCAATGTTCCTTGCAGCACTATTTACAGTAGGCAGGACGTGGAAGCAACCTAAAGGTCCATCGACTGAGGAATGGATAAGTAAGACATGGTACACACACACACACACACACACACACACACACACACACACACACACTGGAATATTACTCAGCCATAAAAAAGAATGAAATAATGTCATTTGTAGCAACAGGGATGGACCTAGAGATTGTCGTACTGAGTGAAGTAAGTCAGACAGAGAAAGACAAATATATGATATCACATATATGTGGAATTTAAAGAGATGGTACAAATGAACCTATTTACAAAACAGAAGTTTAGTCACAGATGTAGAAAACAAACTTGTGGTTATGGGAGGGGTGGGGTGGGATAAATTGGGTATTGGGATTGACATATACACACTACTATATATATAATAGATAATTAATAAGAACCTACTGAATAGCACAGGGAACTCTATTCGATACTCTGTAATGACCTATATGGGAATAGAATCTTTAAAAAAGTGGATATATTTGTATGCATACCTGACTTTGCTGTACAGCAGAAACTAACACAACATTGTAAATCAACTATACTCCAATTAAAAAAAATTTTTTAAGTGCTTACAAATCACCTGGAGATTTATTTAAAAAGCAGATTCTGACTGAATTGAGTCTGAGGTGGGAACTGAGATTCTGCATGTGTAACAAACTCTCAGGTGAAGCCAACGCTGCTGATCTTAAGATTGCCTTTGAATATAAGGGTCCACCACACCACTGGTTCTCAACTTGGTTGCATATTAGAATCATCTAGTCAGATTTGTAAAAGTAATGAGGCCCAGGTCCCACATGCAAAGATTTAAATCTTTGGGTGTGGGATCTGGGCATGGAAGAAACTGGGGGTGGGGATGGAACATTAAAAGTGACTGAAATTAATTTTAAAAATGGGGGTGAGGTGGGGTGGAGTGGAGGGAGTGATGATGATACTGGGCCATCTACCAAAGAGTGAAATTAGTCAAATCGATCTAATTCTGTGTATCTGTGGTATAATAAAAAAAAAGCCATAATTTGAAATGATTTTTTAAAACATACTCTAAATCTAATGAAAAAGTAGAGTCTTTCTAAGTAAAGATAAAGAAAATTATAAAGGCAGTTTAGGGAAAGGTTGAAATCCAACAAAGTAAAAAAGTCCATTCCCCAAGTTGACAAAGAAAATGTTCTAAATGAAAGCAATAAAAATTGATTACTTTCTTTCAAATGTTTTCCCAAATTTAAAATGACAAATGCTAAAGCCAGACATGAAACTGTGAATGAATAAAATGTGCATGGTTCTAATTTTAGAGGACAGGGACATTGTCTTTTCTAGAGATCATTAATTTATAAAACCAGCATAAAATGCATATATCCACATACCCATGTAATAAAAAAATTGCTCACCACTTAAATTTAAATGATATAATTTCTTCTAAATAACTGCAAACTAAACATGCATGGATATACAGACAAATTTGAATAAGAGAGAAAGGGAGATTTCTGATAACTCTTATATGTCTTTTTTCAGATCTATCTGAAATAAGTCAGAGTATTAGCCATAAAAGGATTCAAATTGTTCCTGTCTGTATAGTGCATGTATTAGCTAACCATTATTGTGTAACAAATTATTCTTAAGTTTAGCAGCTTAAAACAATATACATTTATTGTCTCAACTTTTGTGGTTCAGGAATTTGGGGGTGGGTTTGCTGTGTGGTTCTGGCCCAGGGTCTCTCATAAGGCTTTGGTCAAGATGTAGTCTGGGTTTACAGTCATCTGAAGGCTTCACTTGGGGCTGGGTCTCCATTTCCAAGAGAGCTCACTCTCAGGGTTGCTGGCAAGGACCTCAGTTCCTCTCCGTAGGGCTACTTGAGTGTCCTGGTGATCAGGCAGTTCATCCTGCAGAGCAAGTGTTCCAAGAAAGAGGAGGAAGCTGCAATGCCTTTCATGATCTAGTATACGAAGTCATCACCACTACTTCCTCCATATGTATTTGTTAGAAGCAAATAAGTCTAGTAAAGAAGCACTAAGTCTAGTCTACACCCAAGGCGAGAGGAAACTGAACTCTACCTTTTTAAGGGAGGAGTATCCAAGGTTTTATGAACAAATTTTAAATCCACCAAGTCCCTGTTGTGTAAAATTATAGTTTGATATCAGGGTTGTCTTGCAAGTGGATGATTATGTGTATTCCTGGAAAAAGCTGTCTACCTTCCACATTTCCAGTGTCTTGCTTCCCATTCTACTCCTCAAACTACTTCCTCAAACTACTGTCTTTTACCCCCCAATTTCCCCTTTACTGGGTTGAGGTCAACCCTAATGACCTCATGTTAACTTGATTACCTCTGTAAAGACACTATTTCCAAATAAGGTCACATTCTGAGGTACTGGGGCTTAGAACTTCCACATATTTTGGAGGGTGCAGAAATCAATCCATAACACATGGTGTGTTTATTTCCATGTGAAGTATTGCCAAATTAATAAGAAGGCTGTGATGTATTGTGTAACAAATATGAAATCAGTTGAGTGCTAAAGACACTTAAAACTTTTTTAAAAAATCAGACAATGTAAGTGTAAAATATTTGATGAGAATAGCTGAACTGCTCATCAATAGATTAGTTATGGAACAAATTGTGATCCAATTGCCAAGTTGAAAAATAAACCATCACCCACTGTGAGACAGATCTATATATACTATAGCAAGCACCTGCCCAGCCTCCTCTGTTCCTCCTTTTGGTAGCAGGCCCCTGATTTTCTCTGTGAAACCAAGTGTTGCTCATTTTCAGTTAGTGTGGTGAAGCTGAGGTTGATTCTACCCCTCAATTCTAGCTATGGACCCATGACACAAACTGTGCTGATGATTGTCCATTCTGGGAAAGTATTGGGAAAGAGACACACTCCTTCAACCAGTCTTGCTGAGCTGCTGGTGCCTGCCTGGGAAGGAACCATTGCAGAGGAAGGCAGAGACCAGAGTGGAAGAGAGAGGTTTCTTGTTGCTGTCTTTAGAGGACTTAGACCCAACTGCACATGAGGTATAGATCTACCTCTGGACTTTGCAAATACATATGCAAAAAAGAAATCCCTTTTTAATCTAGTTTGGTTTGAATTGGTGTCTAATTCTTGCTGCAGAAAGAGTCCTGATAAATACATGGACCGACATGGAAAGATGTCCATGAAATTCTTCAAAGACAAAAAAGCGAGGGGCAGGGCTTCCCTGGTGGCGCAGTGGTTGAGAGTCCGCCTGCTGATGCAGGGGACGCGGGTTCGTGCCCTGGTTAGGGAGGATTCCACATGCCATGGAGCGGCTGGGCCCGTGAGCCATGGCTTCTGGGCCTGCGCGTCCGGAGCCTGTGCTCCGCAACGGGAGGGGCCGCAGCGGTGAGAGGCCCGCGTACGGCAAAAAAAAAAAAAATAAAAAAAGCAAGGGGCAAAACACATATAGGATGATTCCAATTTTTTTTTTGTTTTTTGGTCAAAAAGTTAAATAAAATTAAAATAAGAAAAACAATCCTGCAAAAATATATACAAAACTGTTAGGAGCAATTATCTCAAAAAGGAAAAAAAGAGAGGTAGAGGTAGAATTTCTCTTTGGAGAAGAGTGCACAGAGGACTTTTACTTTCTTTTTTAAAAATATTTTATTTATTTATTTATTTGGCTGCATCGGGTCTTAGTTGCAGCAAGTGGAATGTTTTAGTTGCGGCATGCGAACTGTTAGTTGCAGCATGTGGGATATTGTTCCCTGACCAGGGATCGAACCCAGGCCCCCTGCATTGGGAGTGTGGAGTCTTAGCCACTGGACAACAGGGAAGTCCTGATTTTCTTTATGATATATTTCCTTATTTTAAAAAAGTTTTAGATATTAAGCTTACATGTGAATATCATTTAAAAAAAGAGAATGTTTTGTGAGAAATTGGAAATAAGTATCCCACGATAGGGGACTAATTAAATAAATCATGGCTCATTCAAACAACAAAGATTATTAAAAATCATGTTTCTAATTAGTCTATAATAATACAGTAAAATGGCCACTATTTTACAAGTGAAGAAAGTGGCACGCACCGTAGGATTGCAGAGTTGTAAAAAATAATGGAGTGCTTCACAGTAGAGACTTCAGCATCAGGCAGCCACCTATTTATGTAACTTTCAGCAAGTTAATCTCTCTGAACTGATTTTTCCTCTGTGAAAGGTAGAAGAGGCTCATAGTACCTGCCTCACAAAGTTGTTGTGAAGAATAAATTAGACAATTCATATAAAGCCTCTGGCATACACACACACTCCATAAGGTTATACATATGCATTAGGAAAAGATTAAAAAAAATCAAAATTTTAATAGTTGTTTTTGAGTGGTGAGGTTACTGATAAATTTTATATTCTTTTATATACTTTTTTTAAAATTAATTAATTTATTTTTGGCTGCTTTCGCTCTTTGTTGCTGCACACAGACTTCCTCTAGTTGCTGCGAGTGGGGGCCACTCTTTGCGGTGTGTGAGCTTCTCAGGGCGGTGGCTTCTCTTGTTGAGGAGCATGGGCTCTAGGGCACGTGGGTTTCAGTAGTTGTGGCACTCGGGCTCAGTAGTTGTGGCTCGTGGGCTCTAGAGTGCAGGCTCAGTAGTTTTGGCGCAAGGGCTTAGCTGCTCCACAGCATGTGAGATCTTCCTGGACCAGGGATGGAACCCGTGTCCCCTGTACTGGCAGGCGGATTTTTAACCACTGTGCCACTAAGGAAGTCCCTCTTTTATATACTTTCTATATTTTAAAAATTATAATAATAAAAAATGACATTAGTGTCTCTCGTTTCCTGTAAAATCCAATAATGATAGAAGAAATTATTGACGACAATATTCAACATCTCTGAAAGATTTAGCATGGTTTCCCATTTAGGAGGTAAGTTTATAACTACACTACCAGATTTGTCTCCAGATAAAAATGTATGGGAAAGGGGAAATCCTGGGAAAGTTCTCCGTCAAAAGGGAACATTTGAAGGAAGTAATAATAATACCTTGTATTTGTGTAGTACTTTTTACTTTATAAAGAACTTTTACAAATAGTATTGAATCCTCAGAAAAGCTCATATAGGTATTGTTATTTCCACTTTACAAACAAGAAATTGAGGCTCAAAGAGATTAAATGACAAAAATAACAAAATTTGCAAATAACAGAGCTGGGACTTGAATTCAGCTCTTTTAGGTTAAAAAAAAAAATAAGGACGACGAAGAAAAAAGGACATAGCATTGGTGCTGTTTCAGAATCTGGAGAATCTTTTCCTAGAAGTTGCCCATGATAAAAATATTAGATATTTTTTCCTGTGATTCATTCTGAAACATCTTTTTGCCTCTTAGGGAAATTCCACAAAATTATTTTCATCTGTTAAGAGTATTTTGTTTTTGCTGTTGTTTAGTTTTTATTGGACAAAACTTTTCAGTGTGGATGATTTCTTGTGTAGTTCTTACAAAAATAATTGAATTTCCGGAGAAATTTGAATAAGGCAAGTAGCTCTAGAGATTTTTAGTGTGTATGTATTTGTGTTGGAGTAGAGGTGAAGGGGAAGGTTGAGGTAAAATGAGGAACTCTTATTGAGCAAAACTGAATAAAATATTTACAATCTAAACATTAATGAACATAAGTTGAGACACTGAAAGGTAATCTATATGGTGTTTCTATATGGAGAAGAAAATGACACATGTATTTGTAAAAATAGGTAGGAGCTTTAAATTAATCTGGGCAGAAATAGGGTGTTTGTCCTAAGGGCAGGGAAAGAAGCCTGCCACTCATACAAAGACCAGCAAAGGCCATTAAAGGGAATTTTAGGAAGGGAGTAACATTGTCAGAATGGCAACAGAGGAAGTTGATTTTGGCAGCAGCTTTGGGAAAGGACTTGAGGGGGAAAAAATCTGGAGAAGAAGCATTTCTCAAGGGAAGTAGTGACTGTACAATATATACAGGTGAAGTCGTAAAAATGGAAATGTTTAGGCATACAAGAGTTATCTGTTTTAAACTTTTATGGAAACTTTCCAGTTCAGGTCCTTTTAATCACATCTTGTTTTTCATCTCTCTCCCCCCTATACTTTTAAATTTAGCTTTCATTAAGACCTACTCGAAATCATTGTAACAACAGTGTATTTTAAATTTGACTTTCTGCTCTGACCATCTGCACCTTGTGTTGCGTCCCAACAAGATTCACGCATGTTGAATCAGTTGTCAAGCCCAACCATCTGGGCATTCCAGACTCCAGTAGTAAGCATTAACACCTTGGACTTGAAATTTTAAAACAAAACACCTATTGTTTCAAACATCATTCTGTGTCATGAATTTATGTTAAGAGGTGTAGGGGTATGGGTGTTTAGGTTATTACTCAGGCTCTTTTAATAGCGTTTAGCTTGTTGAGATATGAGTTTCAATTCTTTGAACTCAAGTCCTCCTACTATTCATCCAGAATAGTTCATTGTTGTATAAACACCTGTAGGTTTTGTTTTCTCTTTTATTTTATTTTTCCAAAAGTGTTGCTAATTTCTGTAGCACTAAGCTGCTTTGTATTTTTAAACTATATCCAGACAAAAGGTGAATGTTAATAAGTTTGAAGTATACTGGGAAGTAAGATTATAACTGTCAAAAAGAAAATTACATACTTTAAACAGTTATTCATTTCATATATGCTAATTTTTTAATCATGGAATTTAAGGAGTTTAATGAACGTCAGTTATGAACCTTTCTAAAAATTTTATTTATTTATTTATTTTTGGCTGCGTTGGTCTTCACTGCTGCGAGTAGGCTTTCTCTAGTTGCGGCGAGCGGGGGCTACTCTTCCTTGTGGTGCGTGGACTTCTCATTGCAGTGGCTTCTCTTGTTGCAGAGCACAGGCTGTAGGTGCACAGGCTTCAGTAGTTGCAGCACACGCGGGCTAGGTAGTTGTGGCTTGCGGGCTCTAGAGCGCAGGCTCAGTAGTTTAGTTGTGGCACACGGGCTTAGTTGCTCCGTGGCATGTGGGATCTTTCCGGACCAGGGCTTGAACCCGTGTCTTCTGCATTGGCAGGCAAATTCTTAACCACTGCACCACCAGGGAAGTCCCGACACTTTTTTTCTTAGTGACTTGATTTAAGTCCTTTGGGACAGAGCCATTCCGTCTCATCAATTTTCATTGGTGTAATCTAGGAAAGGCCAATGCCATTCCTAGATGGATGCTTTTTCATCTCATTACTGGAGGATTCATAGACAAGCAGGCTACAGTAGAGCTGATTAAGCCATTGACTGATGTGCCTGGGAGCCAAACCATATGCCTTTCGGCACTGAAGGAAGGAATTTTCTAAGGGAATGTGTTCTTGGTGGCTTTATAGAATATATCTTTTGAAAGACTCAGAGGATTCAAGCAAGGCCATGAGAATTCATTTGACCTTGGCAAAATCAGTCCTCTCCCTACTGTCATACTACCTTCAGCAGGATTGAAGGGAAGGCCACACATCCTGCAAGGCTGCCACTTCGCAATTATCATGATACCACCAGTCTCTCTCCTAAAAACTGCCAAGAAATCAGGCCCAAAGCACAGGCTACAGTGAAGATTGATACCCACCTTCTCTTAAGTCACCATCAGAATTAAGCTCAAATGCCTTATATATTTCAGCAGGCCAAACAGAATTTTAAGCTCCTGGGTCATTCCTTATCATTCATAGAGTTTAATACATCCCCTGATCTGAATCAGTCACTCTCTCCTCCCCAACCAGACCTACCCTTCCACTGTGTGCCTTGGAATTTATAATACCTCTTTCTTTAACTGAAACTTGGCTTTGAAGACATTATATCCACTTCAGCTCTCTCAAGTGGTAGCTGAGTTTTCTCCTACACCCCACTTACAGAGGAGCTAGAGGTGATGTCCTTGATTCTCAATGCTACTTTTAGGTATTGTTCTTTCTCCTTAAACAACAACAAACTCAGTTTCTTTGAAGTACAAGCTATCAGACCACTATCTCTCTTTATTGAGCTGTCTACCAGCCTCTTGCTAACTTTTCCTTATTCAGTAAAGATTTTAGATTCTGGTCTTCAGTCTTCTCTCCACCACTACTCTACACTCCTCTGCTGGGTAACTTTGGCATTCACAAAAATTATCCATGTAAACACCCTAGCCTCTGAGTTCCTTAATCTTCTCACTTCCAATATTATTTTCCTTCACTACATTTCAGCAAAACACTATCATGGTCACATGCCTTGGAGAACTTCTTACCGCATCACTGTATTACTTCTCAAAATCTTGATTTCCAGCGTTCCATACTCTTCTGATCAATCATCTCTTAACTTTCTATCTCTACCATCACAACTATCCTCAATCAACCCTTTTGGAGCAGCCAGCTAGTGACCTACCACTTCTTCACTGTCTATTTTTCCTCTTGTGTAACTGTCTTTTCCTTTTTTGTGGCTTACTGTAACAAATCACTCCATTGCGTACACCACAACTGCCACGCCCCTCTCACCTTCCATCTTACTCACTAGAAAAACCCAACCCTATATTAAACAGAATTCTTTATCTACTTCACATCAGCACTGAGCAGTTAAACATGGGGCTCGAGAAGAGTGTGCAACCATGTTGACTGCTCTTACTTCAAAAAAATTTTTAAAGTTTAAATTTCAAGTCAGCCTTACCCTTCTCAACAGTCTTGCTACATTTCCCTGGTCATTTCCACTCTCCTAGGTAATTATTTCACAGCTTTCCCTCTACCTTCAAACATCAAACATCACCCCACCCCACCTCTCAGTCTTAGATAATGACCACTCTTCTGATTTGACTGAGAAAATAGAAGAAATTGGAAGAAAACCACCTCAGTTTTTTCTTCACTAAATCTGTCAGCCTGCGAGCATCTATACCTAAGTACTTTGCCTTCCCTTCTGTTATCCTGCATAACCATCAGTGCTCCCATTTGAAGCCAGCATTTCCACGTATACACCTACACCTAATCCTGTGCTTCTGACCCATCAACAATTTCAATCCAGCAATAACCCCTCCCTCTCTTGCATCCACAATTTTTCCTTCTCTTCTTGATCATTCCCATCAACATACAAGCAGGATATAAATTCTCCCTAGTGTCTTTGTCCCTCTCAACTAATATCATATTTTCCTACTCCCTTTTATTGAAATAGTCCATTATGAACGGATTATTATTAATGTCTCCACATTGTCACCTCATATTGTCAACTCACTCCATTTCTGGCATTTACACTTGTCAAGATCAAATAATAACCTCCATCTTGCCAAATCCAGGAGTCATGTCTCAGTTGCCATCTTGCTTGGCCTCTTAGTGGCATTTGAATTGGTGATCATTCCATCCTTAAACATGTCTTCACTTGGCTTCCACATCAGATCTCTTTCCTGCCTCTCCTGCTTCATTGACCACTGCTTCCAAGACTGTTAAATGTTGGAGCACATCAGGGCTCAGTCATTGGCCTTTATTTATTTATGCTTATTGATGCTCATTTTCTAGATGCTTTAGTCCCATGGCTTTAAATACCATCTATACACTGAAGCCTCCCAATTTATCTCTCCAGTCCTAACCCTGAGCCCAGACTCATGTCCCAGCTTCTACTTGATAACTCCCCTTGTATGACTTGGACGGCTACTTGGTATCTCCAACTCCAACTCTTATTTCTTTCCCCAAACCTGTTCCTTTCCCTGTGTTCCCCTTCTGAGTAAGTATCTGGCACTCACCCATCATGCCATTGATCTGAGGGTCATCCTGGACTCCTTTCTAAATTCCCTCATATTTGGAGTGGCTTCAAGATGGCAGAAGAGTAAGACATGGACATGACCTTCTTCCCCACAAATACATCAGAAATACATCTACATGTGGAACAACTCCTGTAGAACACCTACTGAACGCTGGCAGAAGACCTCAGACTTCTCAAAAGCCATGTGGCTGACAGGGTCTTGGTGCTCCGGCCAGGTGTCAGGCATGAGCCTCTGAGGTGGGAGAACCGAGTTAGGGACATTGGACTACCAGACACCTCCTGGCCCCATGTAATATCAAATGGCAAAAGCTCTCCCAGAGATCTCCATCTCAATGCTAAGACCCAGCTCCACTCAACGACCAGCATGCTACAGTGCTGGACACCCTATGCGAAACAATTAGCAAGACAGGAACACAACCCCACCCATTAGCAGAGAGGCTGCTTAAAATCATAATAAGTTCACAGACACCCCAAAACACACCACCAGACGCGGTCCTGCCCACAAGAAAGACAAGATCCAGCCTCATCCACCAAAACACAGGCACCAGTCCCCTCCACCAGGAAGCCTACACAATGCACAGAACCAGCTGTACCCACTGGGAACAGACACCAAAAGCAACGGGAACTATGAACATGCAGCCTGCGAAACGGAGACCCCAAACACAGTAAGTTAAGCAAGACAGAGAAATACACAGCAGATGAAGGAGCAAGGTAAAAACCCACCAGACCAAACAAATGAAGAGGAAATAGGCATTCTACCTGAAAAAGAATTCAGTGTAATGATAGTAAAGATGATCCAAAATCCTGGAAATAGAATGGAGAAAATACAAGAAACATTTAACAAGGACCTAGAAGAACTAAAGAGCAAACAAACAATGATGAACAGCACAATAAATAAATTAAAAATTCTCTAGAAGGAATCAATAGCAGAATAACTGAGGCAGAAGAATGGATAAGTGACCTGGAAGATAAAATAGTGGAAATAATTACCACAGAGCAGAATAAAGAAAAAAGAATGAAAAGAATTGAGGACAGTCTCAGAGACCTCTGGGACAACATTAAACGCACCAACATTTGAATTATAGGGGCCTCAGAAGAAGAAGAGGGAAAAAAAGGGACTGAGAAAATATTTGAAGAGATTATTTTTGAAAACTTCCCTGATATGGGTAAGGAAATAGTCAATCAAGTCCAGGAATTGCAGAGAGTCCCATAAAGGATAAATCCAAGGAGAAACATGCCAAGACACATATTAATCAAACTATCAAAACTTAAATACAAAGAAAAAATATTAAAAGCAGCAAGGGAAAAGCAACAATTAACACACAAGGGAATCCCCATAAAGTTAACAGCTGGTGTTTCAGCAGAAACTCTACAAGCCAGAAGGGAGTGGCAGGACATATTGAAAGTGATGAAAGGGAAAAACCTACAACCAAGATTACTCTACCCAGCAAAGATCTCATTCAGATTCAATGGAGAAATTAAAACCTTTACAAACAAGCAAAAGCTAAGAGAATTCAGCACCACCAAACCAGCTCTACAACAAATGCTAAAGGAACTTCTCTAGGCAGGAAACACAAGAGAAGGAAAAGACTTAAAATAACAAACCCAAAACAATTAAGAAAATAGTAAGAGGAACATACACATCGATAACTACCTTAAATGTAAATGGATTAAATGCTCCAACCAAAAGACACAGACTGGCTGAATGGATACAAAAACAAGACCCATATATATGCTGTATACAAGAGACCCACTTCACACCTAGGGAAACATACAGATTGAAAGTGAGGGAATGGAAAAAGATATTCCATGCAAATGGAAATCAAAAGAAAGCTGGAGTAGCAATTCTTATGTCAGACAAAATAGACTTTAAAATAAAGACTATTACAAGAGACAAAGAAGGACACTACATAATGATCAAGGGATCAATCCAAGAAGAAGATATAACAATTGTTAATATTTATGCACCCAACATAGGAGCACCTCAATACATAAGGCAAATGCTAACAGCCATAAAAGGGGAAATCGACAGTAACACAATCATGGGGACTTTAACACCCCACTTTCACCAATGGACAGATCAACCAAAATAAAAATAAATAAGGAAACACAAGCATTAAATGATACATTAAAAAAGATGGACTTAATATTTATAGGACATTCCATCCAAAAACAACAGAATACACTTTCTTCTCAAGTGCTCATGCAACATTCTCCAGGATAGATCATATCTTGGGTTACAAATCAAGCCTTGGTATATTTAAGAAAATTGAAATTATATGAAGTAACTTTTCCAACCACAATGCTATGAGACTAGGTATCAATTACAGGAAAAAAAATCTGTAAAAAATACAAACACATGGAAGCTAAACAATACACTACTAAATAACCAAGAGATCACTGAAGAAATCAAACAGGAAATCAAAAAATACCTAGAAACAAATGACAATGAAAACACAACAAACCAAAACCTATGGGATGCAGCAAGAGCAGTTCTAAGAGGGAAGTTTATAGCAATACAATCCTACCTCAAGGAACAAGAAACGTCTCAAATAAACAGCCTAACCTTACACCTAAAGCAATTAGAGAAAGAAAAAGAAGAAAACTCCAAAGTTAGCAGAGGAAAGAAATCATAAAGATCTGATCAGAAATAAATGAAAAAGAAATGAAGGAAACAAGAGCAAAGATCAATAAAACTACAAGCTGCTTCTTTGAGAAGATAAACAAAATTGATAAACCATTAGCTAGACTCATCAAGAAAAAAAGGGAGAAGACTCAAATCAATAGATTTAGAAATGCAAAAGGAGAAGTAACAACTGACACTGCAGAAATACAAAGGATCATGAGAGATTACTACAAGCAACTATATGGCAATAAAATGGACAACCTGGAAGAAATGGACAAATTCTTAGAAAAGCACAACCTTCCGAGACTGAACCAGGAAGAAATAGAAAATATAAACAGACCAATCACAGACACTGAAATTGAAACTGTGATTAAAAATATTCCAACAAAAAAAGCCCAGGACCAGATGGCTTCACAGGTGAATTCTATTGAACATTTAGAGAAGAGCTAACACCTATTCTTCTCAAACTTTTCCAAAATATAGCAGAGAGAGGACCACTCCCAAACTCATTGTACGAGGCCACCATCACCCTGTTACCAAAACCAGGCAACAATGCCACAAAAAAAGAAAACTACAGGCCATTATCACTGATGAACATAGATGCAAAAATCCTCAAAGAAATACTAGCAAACAGAATCCAACAGCACATTAAAAGGATCATACACCATGATCAAGTGGGGTTTATTCCAGGAATGCGGCCATTCTTCAATATATGCAAATCAATCAACGTGATACACCATATTAACAAATTGAAGGAGAAAAACCATATGATCATCTCAATAGATGCAGAAAAAGCTTTTAACAAAATTCAACACCGATTTATGATAAAAACCCTCCAGAAAGTAGGCATAGAGGGAACTTACCTCAACATAATAAAGGCCATATATGACAAACCCACAGCCAACATCGTTCTCAATGGTGAAAAACTGAAACCATTTCCACTAAGATCAGGAGCAAGACAAGTTTGCCCACTCTCACCACTATTATTCAACATAGTTTTGGAAGTTTTAGCCACAGCAATCAGAGAAGAAGAAGAAATAAAAGGAATCCAAATTGGAAAAGAAGAATTAAAGCTGTCACTGTTTGCAGATGACTTGATACTATACATAGAGAATCCTAAAGATGCTACCAGAAAACTACTAGAGCTAATCAATGAATTTGGTAAAGTTGCAGGATACAAAATTAATGCACAGAAATCTCTTGCATTCCTATACACTAATGATGAAAAATCTGAAAGAGAAGTTGAGGAAACACTCCCATTTACCACTGCAACAAAAAGAATAAAATACCTAGTAATAAACCTACCTACAGAGATAAAAAACCTGTGTGCAGAAAACTATAAGACACTGATGAAAGAAATTAAATATGATACGAACAGATGAAGAGATATACCATGTTCTTGTATTGGAAGAATCAACATTGTGAAAATGACTCTACTACCCAAAGTAATCTACAGATTCATTGCAATCCCTATCAAACTACCAATGGCATTTTCCACAGAACTAGAACAAAAAATTTCACAATTTTTATGGAAACACAAAAGACCCTTAATAGCCAAAGGAAACTTGAGAAAGAAAAACTGAGCTGGAAGAATCAGGCTCCCTGACTTCAGACTATACTACAAAGCTACAGTAATCAAGACAGTATTATACTGGTACAAAAACAGAAATATAGATCAATGGAACAGAATAGAAAGCCCAGAGGTAAACCCACGCACATATGGTCATCTTATCTTTGATAAAGGAGGCAAGAATATACAATGGAAAAAAGACAGCCTCTTCAGTAAGTGGTACTGGGAAAACTGGACAGCTACATGTAAAAGAATGAAATTAGAACACTCCCTAACACCATACACAAAAGTGAACTCAGAATGGATTAAAGACCTAAATGTAAGGCCAGACACTATAAAACTTAGAGGAAAACATAGGCAGAACACTCCATGACATAAATCACAGCAAGATCCTTTTTGACCCACCTCCTAGAGAAATGGAAATTAAAACAAAAATAAACAATTGGGACCTAATGAAACTTAAAAGCTTTTGCACAGCAAAGGAAACCATGCACAAGATGAAAAGACAACCCTCAGAATGGGAGAAATATTTGCTAGCGAAGCAACTGACAAAGGATCAATCTCCAAAATACACAAGCAGTTCATGCAAGTCAATATCAAAAACACAAACAGCCCAATCGAAAAATGGGCAGAAGACCTAAATAGACATTTCTCCAGTGAAGATATATAGATTGCCAACAAACACATGAAAGGATGCTTAACATCACTAATCATTAGAGAAATGCAAATCAAAACCACAATGAGGTATCACCTCACACCAGTCAGAATGGCCATCATCAAAAAATCTACAAACAATAAATGCTGGAGAGGGTGTGGAGGAAAGAGAACCCTCTTGCTCTGTTGGTGGGAATGTAAATTGATACAGCCACTATGGAGAACAGTATGGAAGTTCCTCAAAAAACTAAAAATAGAACTACCATATGACCCAGCAATCCCACTACTGGGTATATACCCTGGGAAAACCATAATTCAAAAAGAGTCATGTACCATAATATTCATTGCAGCTCTATTTACAATAGCCAGGATATGGAAGCGACTTGAGTGTCCATCAACAGATGAATGGATAAAGAAGATGTGGCACATATATACAATGGAATATTACTTAGCCATAAAAAGAAACGAAATTGAGTTATTTGTAGTGAGGTGGATGGACCTAGAGACTGTCATACAGAGTGAAGTAAGTCAGAAAGAGAAAAACAAATACTGTATGGTAACACATACATATGGAATTAAAAAAAAAAAAGGTTCTGAAGAACCTAAGGGCAGGACAGGAATATAATACACAGACATAGAGAATGGACACGGGGAAGGGGAAGGGTAATCTGGGACGAAGTGAGAGAGTGACATGGACACATACACACTACCAAATGTAAAATAGATAGCTAGTGGGAAGCAGCCGCATAGCAAAGGGAGATCAGCTAGGTGCTTTGTGTCCACCTAGAGGGGTGGGATAGAGAGTGTGGGAGGGAGATACAAGAGCGACAGGATATGGGGATATATGTATATGTATAGCTGATTCATTTTGTTATACAGCAGAAACTAACACACCATTGTAAAGAAATTATACTCCAATAAAGATGTTAAAAAAATGTTTCATGTGGTAAGAAAAGGATTGTCTAATGAGAACCTACTGTATAGCTTGGGTAACTCAGTGCTCTGTGGTGACCTAAATAGGAAGGAAAATTCAAAAAAGAGGGACTATATGTATACGTATAGCTGATTTACTTTGCTGTACAGTAGAAACTAACACAACATTGTAAAGCAGCTATACTCCAATAAAAATTAATTAAAATAAAAAAAGGATTGTCATGACAGAAAGACCAGCATTGGTTCCTTAAGAAATTTCCTAGGAGCCTGAATTACCTAAATGGTGGGATTTACAACCATCACGGCCATGATAGTTGGGGGCTCAGCCTTAGCCTTACAGGCTCTAAAAACTAATGTTGTTAACATTCAAAGAATCCACCCATTTCTTAGGACTGGGCTTACATTACCTAAACTCATAGTAATGATGTAAGAACCATAAAAGCAATTTATTAGTTTACAATGAGAACTATAATCATCATAAGAATTGGAATATATGGGACTTCCCTGGTGGCACAGTGGTTAAGAATCCTCCTGCCAATGCAGTGGACACTGGTTCGAGCCCTGGTCCAGGAAGATCCCAGATGCCGCGGAGCAACTAAGCCCGTGTGCTACAGCTACTGAGCCTGCGCTCTAGAGCCCACGAGCCACAACCACTGAGCCCACATGCCACGACTACTGAAGTCTGCGTGCCTAGAGCCCATGCTCCACGACAAGAGAAGCCACCACGATGAGAAGCCCGCACACCGCAAGGAAGAGTAGTTGCTTGCCGCAACTAGAGAAAGCCCACAGGAAGTAACGAAGACCCAATGCAGCCAAAAATAAAATAAATTTATTTTAAGAAAAAGAGAAAAAAAAGAATTGGAACATATGAAGTCTGTATAATCATACATCCCTGCAGGTAGACCCTCATAAGAAGCTATGTCAATAAGAAGGTTACTTGCTGAACAGGGATTGGAGACACATTACCACATAATGATTAAGACTCAGACAGACTTGACTTCAGATCCTGAGTCTTCCAGTGACAAGCTCTGTGACCTTGCGCAAGTTACTTAAGCTCTGAATGCCTTAATTTCCTCATTTTAAAAATGGGGATAATAATGGTTCATACCTGCAGAAGATGTCTTTTGTGATATCTTCACAGGTCACACTGGCTCACTTCCTCTAAGAATAACCACCTTCCCTCCCTCCCTCCTTCCATAAATGTGGGCCTCTCATGTTTATGTTTTACAGTATGATCTTGTACCACTGTCCATAGGGAAATGAATGAGGGGGACTCCTCATTTAGGTGTGGCTAATCCAATTCTTTCTCTCAGGAACTTGCAGTTTAGACCCAGAGATTCTATCCAGTCTGGTCTATTTTCTTGAATGAGGTAATGTAAACTTGGGACCAGAGGCTACCTATCCATGTGCTGCCAGAGCTAGTTGAGGCTGGCCTGCAGAGAAAGGGAGAAGGGAATAAAGCAGACTTGCCAAGAAAAGAAGAAACTAGGGCCATAGACAGCAGAGAAAGAGCCTGGGGCAGTGCCTTCCGGCTCCCTGTTCCCAGTCCTTCAGAGGTTCAGTGGCTTTACCTTTTATGGAGACATCCCTGTGTTCTGTCATAAAGCTCCTCTTCTTGCTTAAGCTAGTTAGGGTTGTTTCTGCCATTTGCAACAAAAGGGCCTTGACCAGTAAAGCACTATGTTGTATTTTTAAGATGTCAGTAGGTTAAGACATGTAGAGGCTTCCCTGGTGTTCCAGTGGTTAATACTCCGCACTTCTAATGGTTGTGGGGAGGGGGCTGTCCCTGGTTGAGGAAGTTCTGCATGCCACACACGGCACGGACAAAAAAAAAAAAAACCACGTAGAGCACCCATAATAATAGTGTTCCTGCCACTGGGATTGACAAATTGATTCCTTCAGTCATGGCGTCCATCCTCCATAAGGGCTTGGATGAAGGTGGCCTTAGTTTTCTGTGACTCTCCTATTTCTCTGCCTTTATGGATAACCATCCCCATTCTGATGGACTCTTGTCTTTTTTAGGTATGATGGCATATTTTATCCTTTTCAGACAAGTCTGGTAGGGTTGGGAGCCATTCTCTTTACGGTGACTTTGGATTTCTCCTCTCTGATTCATGATGTGTTGGTTTTCCAATGAATTTCAAGAGGACCTTTAGACTCCCCTCATCTCCAGATTCCTTAAGGACACTTCAGTGCCGTCTCCAAACACTGACAATAGTTTGTGGCCCACTTGACTTGTCTGTTCATGGGTATTGAATAAGCTGAGAGGTCCTAATCACTCTGTTGGCTGTCTCATTTTCACCCTATTCAGATTCATTTGCAGGTTTCTTAGGGCAGTTCACAGGGGCTGCAGCCAGGCTTCTCTAGCTCAGTTGTTCTCAATGCCTTCATGATTAAATACTCCTCTCTTGATTTCTCTGTTAACCTTCTTGGACCCTGCTTTTCTGAGACCTTTCTCTGTGATGTACGCAAGGGCAAGGAAGGATTCTGGGGAATCGCATATAAACCAATTTTATCAAAGATTAGAGAATAGTGGGAGATGGTGCTAGACAAATACATTGGGGTCTCTAATGGGATTGCCATTAGAAACAACAGCCTGGATTCTCTGACGTTGGCAGAATCTCCATGTCAGGAAAGGAATGAACTTGAAGGCCAGGTGCTTTCTCTCTGGCCTTCACTCAACAATGACTGCTGACTCCATTATGCCGACGGGGGGAAGAGTTCTCCCATTAGCACTGCCACTTCAGACTTGCTATTGCCACCATTTTTAGTGCTTTTGCTGAAAATTCTTCAGTCACAATTTCTCCAGTGTGAAGGACACTTTTGATGTCAGTACCATTTGGAGTCCAGAACAAACTGTTTTCTTACTTGCATGAAAATTACCAGGCTGACATCGTACAGACTAAAAATGTTCACATAACAGGACTTCTATAAATAGATTCAAAATACTAAATTGGGGCTTCCCTGGTGGCGCAGTGGTTGAGAGTCCGCCTGCCGATGCAGTGGACACGGGTTCGTGCCCCGGTCCAGGAGGATCCCGCATGCCGAGGAGCGGCTGGGCCCATGAGCCATGGCCACTGAGCCTGCGCGTCGGAGCCTGTGCTCCGCAACGGGAGAGGCCATAACAGTGAGAGGCCCGCGTACCGAAAAAACAAAACAAAACAAAACAAAACTCAAAATACTAAATTGTGTGGAGTGAGATTTCACAACAGCCATCAGATATCTACACATGGTTTGTAAAACTTGTCTTATGGAAAATGTGACCTGCTAAAGTGCTGGCCCATGGAAAGTTGAGGATTTTCTTGAAGGGAAAATACCCACACATATAAGATTTACATTGCTTCATTGAGTGAAACATCATAATTCCCTAAAGGTAAGATGTCTCTTTGAAGGACAATTTAGAATATTGTTTGGTTATTATGGACTTTTTCTGTGTTAAAAGAGTAATTTACTGAAATAAGATTTTATTTTTTTTCAGTAGATTTGTAAAAATATTTGCTATGTTAGTACTCTTATTATATGTAGAAGATAAGCACTTTCTGTTGTGGTAAACATCCTGAAAAAATGACAAATCAATTACATATTGTTTTGCTGCTTGAATTTGAGCCTCTGCTTCTCTGTTATCATATTACCAGTGTGGCTACTATATTACTAATCTGCTTGTCCTTTACATAATTAATAATTAATATATTCTATGTCAGTTGTTAATACACTAACATTCAGGCCAAATTAATACTTACAGAAAAGTAGTAAAACATGAATACTTTTATTTGGATACTTCAAACAAAAAAACAGACACTAGTCAATAGATGACTAAATATGAAGATAATTGTGGCAAAGCTATTTAAATGTATCAGCATGATTGACCAAATTCCCTGTTTCATTTTGCTATAGACCTCATAGGAATATGTATTCATCAACCTTTGTATTTTTATCATTATTTCAATTGGTTAGCAGGATTACTATATCTGTGTATCTTTATGTGGTTTTTGCAGTATCTAGGAACCAACTGGAAAATAGGGAAGTAAAGTTAAATTTAGAAGATAAACCTTTGAAAAGATAATGGAATAGGGCCTGAACCAAGGCTATGGTTCCACAGAACCCACATTTTTCATATCTTTCTGCCTCCTCTTTTCCCCTCACTCTTTCCTGAGAGTTTACCTGATAGTACATTTCATTCTTTTTTTTTTTTTTAAACCAGGCAATGCTTCCAACTATAGCAAATTGTGGTATGTGTACCAAAACCTTCTCTCTTTACCTTGGAAAAAGCAATCAGCTTTAATTTTGAATCAGATTTAAAGGCAGAACAGAGGGGGAAAAAAAAGCTTTTTTCTGGAATCCGTTATGGAATCCAAAGTGCTGTCCATTAGGTTTTTCCTGAACTTTTGATGTACTAAATTACAAGAGTGAAAAGCAGTTGAACTTTCCCAAGAAAACGATGATGTAATTGGTAAAAGTGGGCCCCACTGGATGCAACCAAAATAAATATCCTTCCTTTTCCTGAATGCTGGCAAAAAATGATATTGCAAAAACTTAAGAAAAAGTGATTATTGTCTTAAATGCTGGCAAGAGAATTCTTCTTAGGGAGAATTTCAAACTGTCTTTGTTTTGGAAGAATGCCTCAGTAAGTGAGATCCTGCGGTCTTGGTCATCAGCTGGTGACAAAAGCTTTAGAGTGGAGTCAAAACTGCTTTGTTTGGGAATTTGCTCCATAGGAGGAGAGAAATTCTTGGCTACTGAGAGAATGTGGAGAAGATAGGGGAGGGAAAACGCTGGTTAAGAGGGTGAATATGACCCAGGGATCATGGCAGAGGGCTATGAAAAACCACTGGTGGTAGGTGGCTGAAAGGAGCCTAAACAAGCGAGTATAATAAAACACTACTTTGAACTGTTTGCAAGGCTGTGCCTGATGGGACTGCTCCCTTCAACTCCCAGCTGTCCTGTGAAATCTACCACTCCCACAATGTTTCCATACTCCCTTGGTTTTCTTGATAGTGGAAGAGCTCAAAAGTGAGTCTTCCAGGTGGAAGAATGAGCCTGGAGGCAAAAGTGGTAACAAAATCCTCCATCCCTTACCCCTGCCCTGGTAATTCACAGTGTCCTTGGGAAGGCTTTTGGATGAAGAAAAGGTATTCAGGCTGATTTTCTAAGTCTTTAGGAGCCAGATGTCTCCAGCTGACATCTTGGTTTTATGGGAGGGAATGTATTTGTTTCCTTAGTATAGGTTTGGGAGATAAAATACAGGATGCCCAGTTACATTTGAATTTTAGATAAACAGGGAGGGTTTTTTTAGTGTAAGTATGTACCAAACATTGCATTGGATATATTTCTGTAGCAATGAGTACTCTCACAAGGTACCCAAGGCAGTCACCTTGCTGAATTTGGGGCTCATTCCCAGTACAACACAGTACTACCTCTTGGGAAAGAGGCTAGGGTCTGAGCCAAGGCTATGGTCCCGTAGAACACACTTATTCATTTCTTTCTGCCCCTCTTTCCTCCTCACTCTTACATCTCTCCTACAGTTCCTTCCCACGAGTTGTAAACTCAACTGGGCTGCAGCAAGGGAAGAAATTGATAGGCAGCCCATAGTTAAGTCTCCTCTTCCATAAAGGGAAGATAATAGTGCCTACTTATGGGGTTGTTACGAAATTCAATCTTTTAATACAGTAAGTCCCCTACATACAAACGAGTTCCGTTCTGAGGGTGACTTTGTAAGCCCAATTTTTTCATAAGTCCAACACAGTTAGCCTAGGTACCCAACTAACACAACTGGCTATATAGTACTGTACTGTAATAGGTTTATAATATTTTTCATACAAATAATACATAAAGAATAAACAAACACAAAAAATAAAGAGAACAGGGGACTTCCCTGGCAGTCCAGTGGTTAAGAACCCACCCTTCCAATTCAGGGGGAGTGGGTTCGATCCCTGTTTGAGGAACGAGATCCCAAATGCCAGGCAGTGCGACAAAAAATTTTTTAAAAAATGAAGAAAACATTTTAAATCTTACAGTACAGTACCTTGAAAAGTACAGTAGTACAGTACAATACTTGGCATACAGGGGCTGGCATCGAGTGAACAGGCAAGAAGAGTTACTGACTGGAGGAGGGAGAGGAGGTGGGAGATGGTACAGCTGAAGGATCGTCAGCAATAGGTGATGGAGGACGAGCTGCAATTTCACTCACGCCTGACGTTGATGGCACAGGTGACGGTCCCTTGCTGGATTCATTCTATCTACCCTCTTGAAAAAACAATCCCGCGATGTCTGGGTAGTAGCTCTTTTTTTCTCGTCATAGATGACACGGTAGCACTGGATTGCATTCTGAACAGCTGCTGCAACCTTCGTGTACCGTTCTATGTTCGGGTCCTGTGCCTCAAAAACTAACAGTGCCTCCTCAAATAAAGAAAATCCCCTTGCCATTTCCTGCGTCGTGAATCTCTGTGTTGCTTCAGTTACTTCTTCCTCTTGTCTCCGTCCTTTCTCTGGGCCTCCACTTCCATCAAGTCTTCATTAGTAAGCCCTTCGTGTTGCACAGCAAGGAGTTCAATGAAGTCGTCCTCTTGCAGATCTAGTTTGAAATAAAGATATGCTACAGGATGCATGCACATGACAATGTACGCCAGACACGTGAACTAACTTATGTGATTGGACATGTGGACACACGTTCGCATCTTTGAAAGTTCGCAACTTAAAGGTTCGTATGTAGGGGACCTATGTACATTAAAATATTAAGAACATACTGTAGCTAGTGGGAAGCAGCCACATAACACTGGGAGATCAGCTCGGTGCTTTGTGACCACCTGGGGGGTGGGGTAGGGAGAGCAGGGCAGAGAGGCGGGAGGGAGGAGATATGGGGATGTATGTGTGTGTGTGGCTGATTCACTTTGTTGTACAGCAGAGGCTGGCACACCGTTGTAGAGCAATTGTATTCCAATAAAGATGTTAAAAAAATAAAATAAAGCTTATGGACTTACAATATGAAAATAAATAAATAAATAAATAAATAAATGTTAGCTGAACTGTCAAAAAAAAAAAGTACATACTGGCTATTACTATTTTACTAGGTAAAATAGTCGTGTTTGACTCTAGGGCCTAGAGTCTAGGGTCTAGAAGCCTTTGACTATTGTAGTCACCATGGCTTTCCCTCATTAATTATTCTCCACACTATAAAGAGTGATCTTTCAAAACTGCAAATCTGACCATGTCATGGTTTTGATGTAAAGCCTTCAAGGTTTTCTAGGACTTTGAATAAAGACCTACTAGGCCCTGAATGCTTTTTCTTTTCTTTTTTTTTTTTTTTAAATGTTGAGCCTTCTAATTTATTTATTTTTATTTTGGCTGTGTTGGGTCTTCGTTTCTGTGCAAGGGCTTTCTCTAGTTGTGGCAAGCAGGGGCCACTCTTCATCACGGTGCGCGGGCCTCTCACTATCGTGGCCTCTCTTGTTGCGGAGCACAGGCTGCAGATGCGCAGGCTCAGTAGTTGTGGCTCGCGGGCCTAGTTGCTCCGCGGCATGTGGGATCTTCCCAGGCCAGGGCTCGAACCCGTGTCCCCTGCATTAGCAGGCAGATTCTCAACCACTGCGCAACCAGGGAAGCCCTGCTTTTTCTTTTGAAAACTATTTCGTCAATTTAGCTCCCTGCCTCTCTTCCTTTCACTTTGTATTTTCTAGGCACACAGATTTTTGAGTGCCATTAAGGTGGCCTACATGGTGTGCCTTCTGCCTGAAATATTTCCCTTCTCCCCACTCCCACTTCACCATGTCAATTCATACTCATTTCCCAGTCCTTGTCAAAAGTGAACCTCCTCTGACCTCCTAGTCTAGATTACAGGTCATAGTTTAGAGCACCCTGTACCCTTCCTTCATAGCCACTAATTACAGTTTCTAACTATATATTTGTATGGTTATTATATCATAAGCTCCATGAGGACAGGGACATTGTCCATCTTGTTAGCCATTATAGTCCCCAGGTCCAGCATAGTACTGAACACATATTAGGTACTCAACCAAAAAATATATTTTTTAATGAATTAAGGTTATATTAGACCAGCAGTCAGCACTATTGCCCATAAACAGATCTGGCCCACTACCTCTTTTTTTTTTTTTTTTTAAATAAATTTGTTTATTTATTTTTGGCTGCGTTAGGTCTTTGTTGCTGTGCACAGGCTTTCTGTAGTTGCAGTGAGCAGGGGCTACTGTTCGGTGCTGTGTGCAGGCATCTCATTGCGGTGGCTTCTCTTGTTGCGGAGCACAGGCTCTAGGCACGTGGGCTTCAGTAGTTGTGGCACATGGGCTCAGTAGTTGTGGCACATGGGCTTAGTTGCTCCGCAGCATGTGGGATCTTCCCGGACCAGGGCTTGAACCCATGTTCCCTGCATTGGTAGGTGGATTCCTAACGACTGTGCCACGAGGGAAGTCCCCCTTTACCTCTTTTTACATGGATTGCAAGCCAAGAATGGTTTTTATTCTTCTAAATAATTAGGACAAAATAAAAAGAAGAATGATATATCTTGACACATGAAAATTAAATTCCACTTCAGTGTCCATAAATAAAGTTTTATTGAAACATAGCTCTGCATACTTGTTTATGCATTCTCTATGGCCACTTTTGCGCTACAGTAAGAGTTGAGTAGTTGTGACAGAGCCCATAGGGCCGCAAAGCCAAAAATATTTATTATCTGGCCCTTTACGGAAAAACTTAGCTGACCCTTTTAAACAATAGTAATTCTGGGCTCTGGGGCACTTTGTGTTCAAAAGCACCTGCAGGTGGCTTTTTTCAATTGTTAACAGTTTGCTTCTGTCGCTGAAACAAGTGATCTATTTATTTTGCTTAGTTGGAAGGATTAATTAAGGAGACTTTCCTTTGTCCTTTGTTTTTCTGCTTTTCTATCAACAGACAGAAGCCCCCAAAGGCGGTCAGTCATATGGTAAACTCCTTTGCCAGTGGTATGATGGCATAACTATTTCCCCCCCCAATCAGATTTCGCGGTTTTTCAGATAATTCATGAATTCCTTTCCCAAATGAGATAATGAGTTGATGGGTGGTAACGAGTTTAAATAGAGTGCCTACATTTTCCCTTCAACTTTCCTTCAACTCATAAACAGGGAATGGATTAAAAAATGTTTTCTGTTTTCTTATAAATGGACTATATCCCTTTCTAGTTACAAATTCATACTTACCAGAGCAACACTTCAAAATACACATTAAAATCTAACAAGGTTTTAAGATAGTTTCGAAGTGATTTCACCATAGTACTGGATAACCATCCCAACAGGGACAGATGAACTGTTCATTCCTTTAAATAATTTAATTTAAAAATCTAATCTGAAAAGTAACCACTGTTTATGCTCTTGGCTGCTGAATTTAAAGATATTTTTAGTGAGTAGACAATATTGTAGAGTAGACAAAGATATTTTAGAGTAGACAAAGAGGATTGTAGTGAATAAATAAATAAATAAATAAAATAGTGCGGGTTTTTTTGCCGCACCAGGCAGCTTTTGGGATCTCAGTTCCCTGACCAGGGATGGAACCTGGGCCCTGGAAGTGAAAGCAAGGAGTCCTAACCATTGGACCGCCAGGGAATTCCTAGGTGTCTTTCTTTATATCATGCCTTTTACTTCTGAGAAGTTTTTTGTGAGTGGAAATAGATCTCATTTGAATAATATTCTAAAAATTCTCTCAGAGTAATTCACTTATAAAGTCAGTATTTAATCCTCGATTTATCTCTTCTTTAAATTCATATTTTCACACAATGAATCTATTTAGAATGGAAGTCCCCTTGTAATGATAAAAGGAAAGAAAATGACAGAATACTAACATACCAGCAGTAAAATATTTTGGGTAAAGTTAAAATCTTATTGATAAAAATGTCACAATTATGAAGCTCTTAAATGATCTAAAATAGGTATAGAATTTGAATGCAAAATAAATATAATATTTTATAAATGGACGATGACCTAATATACATTATCATATATTCCGTGAAACAACAAATCAATTATTTGACCCAGTTTAGAAGATGGTATTTCTAGATCTTTACCGTGGCATCAGATTTCTTCTACAAGTTGCTTAGCCATTATGAGCCATCCCATCATAAAGAATTTATATCTGATTGGGTTGCACGATTTAAAAAAGCACTTTTATATATAAATAAATAAATATATTTAAATATATATTTGAATTACCCTAACACAAACATTTCTCCATGTGCTGCAGTAGGCTCATATTAGCATTACAATAACTGTGACGCAGGATAGATACTATGATATTCATTGATGGTTATTGGGCACTTAACCTAAATTTTTGGGAGCTCAGAAAATATATGGGTAAAAAAATTTTTAAAAGAGCACTTGAATTTTTATTGTTTGACTCGTTGACAAACAAGGGGGACTTTCTAAGGACTAAACAATGGTTCTTAAAGAGTGGTAAGTTTCCCAAAAGGAAAGGAGGGAAACTCTGTAAGATATGGTAGATGCAAAAAGGAATTCAGGAAGCATTTTGCAAGGGCCTCCAGTAACAATGAGAGTTTCTCTACAAATATCCTGGCAGGAAGCTACCAAGTCAATTAGTGATGATGCTCTAACATTTACTCATGGGTAGAGTGAAAATTAACAAAAAGTCACATAGTTTCTCCTCCCCTCCATAAACATTATAGAGGGAAAAATATCTTAGGAATATTTTCATTTCTAAGCCATCTTTTAAAATAGATGAAAAAGAGCATCAGATCAAGTACTGTGAAATGCAGTGAGTATTCTGGACCCAACTAGAGGTTTGTACAAATTCTTTTATTTATTTATTTGGTTGCATCGGGTCTTAGTTGCGGCACTTGGGCTCCTTAGTTGTGGCATGGGAACTGTTAGTTGTGACATGCATGTGGGATCTAGTTCCCTGACCAGGGATCGAACCTGGGCCCCCTGCATTGGGAGTCTTATCCACTGCGCCACCAGGGAAGTCCCCTGTGTAAGTTCTTTATAATGTCAAATTTATTCAGAGGACTTTCATTCTGAAGTTATAACCATCCCAACCGATTTTTGGTTTTCAGATATTCTTGTTTTATGAAACAACCTTCCCAATATTGGTGTTTGTTTTTTTTTTTTTGCGGTACGCGGGCCTCTCACTGTTGTGGCCTCTCCCGTTGCGGAGCACAGGCTCCGGACGCAGGCTCAGCGGCCATGGCTCACGGGCCCAGCCGCTCCGCAGCATGTGGGATCTTCCCGGACCGGGGCACGAACCCGTGTCCCCTGCATCGGCAGGCGGACTCTCAACCACTGCGCCACCAGGGAAACCCCCAATTTTGGGTTTTAAAATATTCTTATTTTATGAAATAATGGGGAGAATAGATAGCGATTTATTTATATTTATTTTTATACCTTTGCTTCGCAAAATAAAAGTTGTTAAACCTATATCAGTTCCCAAAAATTCCTTGCAAATTTTACTGGTCCGTGAAATAAAAAAGCCTGGGAACCAGTAATCTAGACTAATTGATGAGATAGATTTACAGTAAAATATTAAATAATTAGAATATTCCTAGAATAGTGTTCTGGTTAATTAGATTTTCACATTGTAGGTTAACCTTTTTGTCTCATCCTTGCTCAGTCAATTTGACATGCATTTACTGAAAGCTTTCAGTTATGTCAGGCATCATCCTAATCAGAATTATATATATATATAGTAGAAAAATAATTAAATCAGGGAAGGGGGTGCAATCAGAGAAAGCTTCACAAAAAAAGTAAAGCTTCTTTTGGGTTTGGATGGACAGATGGAAGCATCCTCCAGGTGAGCATGGAGGGGAAAGCTATTCTACACAAAGGGACCCACGTGCCCCAAAGCACTGAGGCTTGAAAGAGCAGAATCATTGATATCTAAAGAGCAGCCATTTCAAGTGTCAAATGAAGGAGTAGCCAGAGAATAAATCTGAGAGGTAGCCTGGAGTCAGATTATAAAGTGATTTGTATGTTTGGCTTAGGTGCTTGGACTATATTCAATATGTGCTTGGAGAATCTTCGAAGGGTTTTAAGTAGGAGAGAATTGGAAATCTTTTAAAAAATATATTAGTATCTTTTTTTTTCCTGCCTAAGTAGAATATACTGAACATAATTGAACCTTTTACTGATAACTGAAGATCTTTCAGTGATCTTCTCAATGAATATCAGTTCTCATTTTATAAAGGAACACATTGAAATATAGAAGGTGTAGGACTTCCTCCTCTTGAGAGACCCAGGAGATATTTTTTGAAGTTTTCTTTATAAAACAAATTACTGTGAATGTATTTTGTCTTAATTTGTCTCATTCTTGTTAATGCTAATAAAGGTCTGGGGAAAGATTTTGGTTGACAGTTTTTACTGACTGGATTTTTTCTTAATTTTACTATGGAAAATCACTGATTAATAGATGGTATCCACCTACATGCTGAGTGAGGGGTAAAATTGTGTCAGTTATGGGTAGAATTTGGAGAGTCATATTCATCAATTTCCCCCCTATTGTTTACTCAACACATAATAGTTACTATATAAACCTATGGTGAACTGAAAAGAATTTGTAATATACATGGTAACATTTTTTTTTCTTAGGAAAACTGAATTACTGGCTTAACTGGTAGTTCTTTGATATGGTTTACCTTTATATATAAACAAAGGGAGAATAAGTGATCATAACGTGTGAAATTTCACCTTTAAAAGAGTTTAACAAAGATCTATATACAAAGATGTTGAAAAGCTTTAGTCAAACTGGCACATTGGGGGAATATTTCTTTTTAAAGAATGGGGATCTGGCTTAGAGATGGAAAACAAAGGTAGGAGACATAAAGTCCTTCTGAAGGGAAAAGTGCAAATTGTCAATTTCTCCAGGGTTAGAACTGCAGCTGTGTTCAATAATACTGAACATTCTTAAGAATGACCTGCATATCCATGCTTGCAGATTTCCTAAATTCTTCTTCAGTGTGAAATACCAATAGCAGTATTAGTACCAGGAGTCTGGGTGTATGGGCTAAAAAGTAATAGGTAATCCTATTGTGGTCAAGTATGAAATAGAGAAAAAAATAATATAAATTATATTTGTAAGGTGATGATCTCAACGTGGTTGGTTAGGTGTGACAAAGAGAATCTAGAGGTTACTGTAGACAGCCTTCTGGAGTTATGAGCCCAATGTGCTAGTGTAACAAAATAATCTTGGCCTCATAAAGGAAGTGATTTACAAAGAACTTGAAAACATTGCCTAGATCTTGATTTTAAAAAAATACCTTGAAGGCCATATAAATATAATCCAGATATTTCCTTATCTCCTACTAGAAACACCTAAACCACCTACAACGTTTCCCTTTTCTCACTCTTCCATATTTATGGGTATCCCCAGGAGATTTTTCCCCTGAACTCACGGAAAAGTCCTATCGACTATCGATGTTTATTCCCCCTTTTCTGGTATAAATCCCTTCCAGGGTACCGCTGAGCCCTGTCACTATCTTGGCATCATTGGTTTCCACTGGGCTCTCACTGCAAATGCACTAAACATCCTGAGGTCCAAAGTCTCTTGAAGTTCAATGGCAAAGAGGGGCAGAACATTTAACCATTTACCCCTAACATTCACAGATAGGTACCAAAGGACTTGAGTACCCAATTTTAGTAGGTACGACACTTTTGGTTCTTGCAGTTCCCATGGGAAACTGGGGAACTCCTAACACAGACCACACCAGGCTGCAGCAGAATTCCTCCTCTTTCAGGCGTGAGGTTTCGCGGCAGGGTTAAGCTTCCGGTGCCAGACTGCCCCATTCTCTCAAGAAATAGACTTATGGTGCCCGCTTGGGCTCAACCTGGGCTCCCCCCGGCACAATTCTAGCAAGGGGGATGGACTTCAACTTTGCAGGCTGGCATGGTGGGTGGGCATCTATTCAATCTTTTCAGAAAAGTAATTTAGCTCTCGTGACAAACCCCGAGATAACAACAGAGGACGTAAATTAAACGGAACTTTTAATGGAAGCGATTTAAAGGGTTTTTTAAATGAATGCGGGACAAACAAGGACAACTCTAGGTTTACAGATACTTTTATTAAAGCTCTCTGGAGTAGCGAAATGCCAGTGGGATCGACAGTAGGAGTAGAGTGGACGGTGAGTGAAAATTTGTTGAGTACATCTCGGAAGTTAGTACTAGAATTTCAGGTATTCTCATTCTAACCACTCCATTCAGTAGACCGAAGGATGAGATTCCGCAGTATCCCAGCTCCAGTTCCCGATATATTACTCATCTGGAGAAGATTTTGAAATTTCCTCTTCTCCCTTTCCGTCTTTCTCCAACACAGGCTGTGAGTTTGTCCACCACCCCTACCAATATTTAAAGAGAAAGGCGCTTAGAACAAGGCAAAATAGGGGGGAGGACTTTGCGGCCGTTTCTCAAACCCGTAAAGAGAGAGAGCGATAATGGGTAAGGGGCGTGCAGACTAACTCCTTCCTTGCCCAATCAGGTGCACAGGAAGATGTCTTTTTACCAATAAAAATAAAGTTCGCTTTCCGGAGGCGGGAGGGTGAGCCTTGACTGCCAGTTCTCCAAAGCAACGATAGAGTAGAAGACGGAGAATGATTAGAGGTAGGACCAACCCAGGAAAGGGGGCGGGGTGAAGGTGGGGGTAACTCTGAGCGGCGGCTGGACTGGCGAGTGCGATGCGACAACTGCTGTTCCTGTAGTAGTGTTTCTCGCCAATCAGGAAAGCTAGGGAGTGGGCGGGGCGGGGAAGAGGTGGGAAGAGCTCGCAGCACCGCCGGGCGGCCGTCGGGCTCTGGGGGGAGAGAGAGAAATCCGGTTAAAATCAGAGTCGGAGGGAGGTTTAACCACAGATCGGTTCCGATCGGATTATTCCTTAAAGGGGACGCGCCATTGTCAAGAGAACGGAGCCTGGGGCCCGAGGGCGGGGACCGGCGGCGCCTGAGGAGTGAGGCAGCTGCACTTGGACTGGGGACGGGTAGGTGTTGCCTGGGGAAAGGCGCTTCATTTCACTTTCTCTTCCACCCCAGGGGTAGGCGCCGGGATGCCCGCCGACTGGCGGCCACAGCCCTGGCGGGAGACGAGGTCGCCGGCCCTCGCTCGCTGCTTTTCTGATGGGAGTCGAGGGGGAGGCGGGCCAGAATGGCTGGCAAGCTGCGCCGCCCGGGCCAAGACTCATAACGGACACTTAGCCGCGGCGCAGCCCCCGCCTCAACCGAAAACCCGCCGGAGCGGCAGCGGGTCCTCGGGGAGCGCCGCGCGCCCGGCTCCCCGCGCGCGCGCTGCTTCCTCGCGCGCCCCCTCTCCCTCGCGCGCCCCATTCCGCTCGCGCGCGCCGCGTCCTCGTGGACTCGCGGGAGCCGCCCCGCGGGGAGGAAGGCGGCGGCGGCCCCGGCGAGGCGGAGGGAGGTCGGCGGTCACTGCTTCACTGCCCCGGCTAGGAAGGCAGGGCTGAGGAGCAAACTTAGTTCGGCAGCTGGCGGCCCCAGGCGAGGAGGACGCTGGGGACCCGCTGAGCGCGCGGAGTCGCCAGCCCGGCCCAGCATTGTCCTGCTTTTCCTTTGCTCTCGTCTCTCCGCCCACTGCTCGCGGTAGTGGGGAGGGGTGCGGACGCGGGCGCCGTGCCCGCGCCGCTCCGCGCCTTCCGCGCACCCCCAGACCCCGAGCCTACCCGAGCCGGAATCGGCCCCACCGACACCGCAGCCAGCGCTTGCGGGCTGTGGGGGCCAGTGAGTGTCCTTGCAGGTCTCAGTCTCCGCACCGGCGCAGACTCCCTGGGCGCTGAGCTCTTACTTGTAACTTTTCTTTGCCAATTGCTGGAAGTTGTGGCTTCCGGGCGGCAGGTTCTTTGGACAAAACCTTAGTTTCTTGCGTTCTGGAGAGGCTTATTTCTACGGCGAAATGGTTCTTGATCGCTGTCGGTGTTTTCCTCTCATCCCAGTTTCATTTCTCGGCACCTAAAATCGCGTATCTCGTGGATTTGCATTGTAAGGGAGCATTAACCTCTCTCAGGTCAAGATAATTTGAAAAAAAAAAAAAAAAAAAAGGGAGCGGTGCTGATGACGAGCTAGAGCTCTATGTAGAGCCGAATGCGCCTTAACCTTTGAACTGTGGAAAGTATTACCTCGACTTTACTGGCGGAGCTTCTTTTGGAAGGAAAAAAAATTGCAAGACGAAACAGAACAAAAAACTCCAGGTTGCTAGGGTCTATAGGATTAGGAAAAAATAAACTTTTGATAAAAGTAAAGTTAGTTTTGTAACTGTTCTGCCCAGCCGATATCTCAGTAAATTTCTGCTACTGAACCCATAGGCATTATAATTAGTAACAGTAACTTGTACTATTGATGAAACAAATGTAAGAAGTTTTTTTCCATCTTGAGCACTGCTGCTATTCTATACCTGTCAATACTTGCTAAAGAAATTATATTTAGAAACAGTACCTCCTTGTTAGAGACCTTATTTAGAAAAGGAATGTTCTCATGAACATTCATTTTTGACAGTTTCTTCTTGTGCAGTACTTTGTAGAGTACTTGCATGTGCAAGTTACAACCCTATAAACAAAGCTGCGGTGTGTGTGTTATTCTGTAGTCTTTTTTTGGCTACTCATTATCAAAGATAGCATTCCATCCTGTCTTTTCTTACATTCTGAGTTATTTTGTAAAATTACTTCTCTAGAAAAGTGAATTTTATTGGAACCTCTGGCCCAGCGGGGTTTTTTTTTTTAAGCAATACTAACAACTTTCCAAAGTGTTCATTGATTATATGAGTGGTGTGCAGCATTATAACATAAGTTCACAGGCTCAGCAGTAACAACAGAGAAGCTGTACTTGGGAATCTAAAAGCCAATTTCAGGTAATAATATTTGAGAGATACTTGGCTCTTCCTATAGAATTTAGGAAGTGTAGACACACAAACACATGATCTTTCGTAGTAATCTTGATGGTATCTGGCGTTGTTACACCTAATATCCTCCTTCCTCCTCTTCTCTTTGATCCTCTTCTTTGATAAGTATGTCAGGCGGGCCTGCTGGCATAATCGTCTTTTCCATCTCATAATAGAAAGTAGAAGATTAAAACAAGCTTTCAAATTTCTATTTTTGTTTACTTACCAGCTTATTTAAACAATAGAGGAGAGAATTCCTGAACTTTTAAAAGATCGCATATAAAGAAAACACTCAGAAAGAATTATCTTTGAACTATCTAGGCTATGTTTCCTGGAAAACATACTTTTCCTGTGTGCTTTTCACATTGTTTTAAACACATTGTCCTAAATATACACATTGCCAGGGAATTTCTTGAATTGTGAACTGTCCATTGAGATCCCTGGGAACTAGGACTGTCCTCTATTTCTGTGCAGATTCACTGTGTCACCTAGTACTTTTCTAGTGCCCAGTTAATGTGTTGACTTAGGTCTTTGTGACAGAAAACGATAATGTTCTATAGAGGCTGCTTGAGAGGCTTATATATTTATTTTTTAAAATAAACACCTTTCTGAGCAAGTTACACCAAAGAATAGCAATTGGTTTAGTGTTTGAGGGAAGATATATTAATCTAGGTGCTTTTTGTTGTGTGTACAAAACTGTGATTTGTTTATAATATCTGTTCCACGGACATCTTTTGTGATGGTGATTGTTTCTTGTCCCAATTATTAGAATTAGGTTTAATCTGTCAGCATCTGTTGAGTACCCATTTATTTGAGGAGTTTTATGGAAAGGTAAAGCAGAAATGGATGACAGTCATTGCTCTCAAAGGTATGGAGTTTAATGGGAAGATGCAAAATTATCATCCATAGGGAAAAGATAATGTGTATCCCATTGCAGTAACAGGTGCAAACTAACAGTGACACAGGATTCATGCCAAAATGGTAAAGGAATAGTGGAATGATAGAAGAAACTTAGGTGATGTGGGAAAGTTTTCATTGCTTTATGTAGCAAATTTTATAATATATTTTTTAAAAATTAAAAAAATAAAGTATGTTTGGGGTGTATGTTCACTACTTGAACTATTTTTAATCTATAAAATATTGGGGGGGGGCAGAGCATGTACTCTGAATTTCACCTATTGTTACCTCATCAGAGGGATCATCTATATAACCCAGCTCGAATGTCACCTTGTCTGCAAGCTCTCCTGTTCTCCTGATCCGAAGTGATGGCTCTTTTCTCTTGCTCCTGTAAAGTCCTTTTACAGCACAAGCCATGCTCTGACTTACAGTATAGTTATGTGTGTATTTATTCATTAGCTTGTGGATTTTGGTAAAAACCATTAACAAAAGTTGGAGCCTTCCCGCCCCCCCCCCTCCCTTTTACTGTTGCCTAAAGTACTTGAGCAGGTTTGTTGTTATTACCCCAGTAGAGTCTGTAAAACCACAAGCAATAAAAAAGTTCATATTGTTTTGTTTGGGGAAAGAGTATATGAGTGTTTAAAGGAAAAACCAATTTTTTCCTTATCACCAGTTTCACATGCTCATTGTAAAATATTGTTACGAAGGAAATGTATAATTTAGAAACTAAATATCCCCTCTAACATTGCCCCTATCACATTATAACTATTGGTAATGGTTTGACTTTTAATTCCAGGGTTTTTTTTCCCCTTTTTTTTTTTATTACCTTCAGATAGGAGTGCCTTAAACTATCATACTTGAGTAAGTTATGTTTACTGGGAATGGAGAAAGGTAATCAATTTTTATACACTTATTTATTTTTTATTTTATATAATAAAATAAATAATTATTAATTTCTCCAGGCTCAGTTATTATGGTTATTTCACCTGTTCTTGAGAAACAAGGCTCCCACCAGTATTTTTGTGTTCAAAACATAGTCTATGATTTATAGACTATTAGAATCATAATCATTTCAAAAATGGTCAAAACCTGTGTCCCTGAACACTTTAAGTACCTTTAGGCTAAAATGTTTTTGGAGTACATACCGTAAGCCTAATCTCTTCTCATTTCTTGATTCTTCTCGTCTCTAGAGAGCATTAAAAATTGCTCCGAGACTGCCAACTGGCACTGCTCACAGTAGCCCCTGGAGGAATGTAGGAAGATATTTGTTTCTCATCAGTTCACACGCAGAGGTTTTACTCTACCCTTATGTTGCTATTATAAAAAGAGCTACAATTTAGGCTGATGAAGGAGGTGATAAGATTCTGTTGTTCTGGGTGCTTCTTTAAGCCAGCCCAGGTGGGAAAAAGTTTTCCAAAGGTTCCTAAATAGAAAACCCAGCTGCAAGCAGCCAGGGCTAATCAGGTGAGAAATCTCCGTTTATTCAGCAAGTTTTTATTGAAAACTACACCTAATTTGTGCACCATGTAGGCACTGAGAATAGGATGATGAAGTCTGTCTGGACCCCAAGCTATGAGCTCCTCTGAGTAGGATCCTTAAATAGACAGAGCGGTACATGTGGATGAAAGGTAGCGTACATGATGTGTACTTCTAGGTGATTTATTATTCACCCTTGTTTGTTGTTCTGTATAGCTTCTTTCAAAGTATCCTAACAAACAAACCTGGTATTCCATAGGAGGTGGGTTGGGGTCCTGTTAAAGTAAATCTGTGAGCTGTAGAATTTTTTTTTTTTAATTTCAAGCACTGCTATTCCTGTGAGGCAGAATATTTCAGAAATTCTGCAGATGTTGATGTGTCTTTCCTTATACCCTACAAGGATCGTGCATTTCATAGACCACCATTATGACACTGTATCTGTATCCTAGTAGGTAATTCACAGTTTACTGATAGAGTAGTAACACATTCTTTTAAACTCAAAATGCTATAATAAATAGATAGCTTTATCAGGATTTTTTTATGTTATGAAAATAATTGTTTTGAAAAATCACTTGTATTAAAATATAGTGTGAAGTATTTCTAACTTTTACAAAATGGACTACCTCCTTTCCCTGCAAGCCTGTTCTGTTGCTCGATCTTTGTATTGGTGGGGAAAGAATCAGACTGTTGAGAAAGGGGCCTTGTAGAATTGTCAGTGATGGGAGTCAACCAGGCTAGGAAGAATATCTGACCAAGGATACATCCTATGGAGTTTGACCATAATGCAGCAAGTGTGATTTGTCGAGTTTTGAGAAGAGTTAAAAGTTTTAAATGACAGCTTAATTGAGATATAATTTACATGCCATACAATTCACCTATTTAAAGTGTACAAGTCAATGTTTTTTAGTATATTCCGGAGTTGTACACCTCTCACAACCAGTTTTAGAACTTTTTCATCACCCCATCACCTTCCTTACCTCCCTCCTCAGCCCTAGGCAACTGCTAATCTACATTCCATCTCTATACATTTGCTATTCTGGACATTTCATATAAATGAAAGATAACATTTTAATAAATGTGCATTCCTGTGTAAATCCGTCCCTCTAATGCGCATAAATCCTAGGAGTAGAGAGGGTCTTTTCATGACCCTCAAAGTTTAGAAAGATTTTCTTTAAGAGGGAATTAATCTAAATCCTTATTCTACCTAAGCCTGGAGAGAAATGGGAAAAGAGATTTTTTTCCCCCTATAAAAATCATGACTCATTTTGAAAGAAAGAAAGAAAAAGACTCATTTTGGTGACACTTTTATGTTTATTTAATCATTTGGTGACTCTACAAGTAATTAATTTGTCTCAAGTTCTGTATACTGGACTTAAATAAAGGACGGTACTTCGAAAGAAGTTGAAAGTACTTGGTAAGTTCTAATCATTGCTGAATGTAACTTGATGTTTACCTTATTGGTTCAGAATATATTGCACAACTTGTCATTTATTTGATCAGAGATAGTGCTGCGTAAGTTGATTGTGATGAACTTGTATTGCCCCTGCACAGTGCTGAGACCATATAGGCACTTAATAAGTGTATATTGGTTGCCTGACCACTATGATCATATTTTCATCAGCTCTCTAGTCCTTATTTTCTGTCTCATAGTAATACTAGCAGCTACAATTATTGAGTGCTTACTAAGTAATAAGTTCTTTATATGTACTATCTTTTAAAGTAAAAGGATGCAATTTAGTTTTGAGAATTTTCTGTATCTCCATTGATTGTAGTTTTACAGGCTTCTGATCTTTTTTTTTTTAAGATTATTTTGAATGACCATTTTTGATCAAACCTAAGACACTTTGATGCCACTGCATTCTTGAACTTTTAGGAAATGTCAACATAAAGTTTTTACCAACTGAATGTTGCTGTTGGGTGACAGCAGTTGTGAGATACATTTCTATTTTAGAACAACCATACTTCAGAGAGGTTGAAGTGGTGGTGGTAGTGTTTTTTAAAGGGCATCTGGGAATTGAAGAAGGGGATATTAGTTTGTTCATTTACTGCAGTGCAGCTTCATTTTTTTAGGCTGTAAAACATTCACAGATACGCCTTGTTGCCTGAATGAATTTCAACATATTTCAACTTCTCAGGACTCCTTGTTTTGTTTTGTCCTCTTTTGTGTGTGGTTTTTTTTTTCTTTTTTTTGGGTGTGTCTATATTTCATGGTAATATTCAGATGTGATGTAATTTAGTTCAATACTAAAGAATGCTGGAAAGATAATTTAAATGTGATTTTCAGTTTTCTTCTCCATTAAAAAAATTTAAGATGGATAGTGCTGTCTATAAATACTAGTAAAAAAAATATTACTTTGGTGGTTCCATTCATGTGTCTTGGGTGTCAGTGAACTCATCACAGTGTATTTGCAGAATCTCCATCCATTAGTCTCCTCAGTCAGCAATATACATACCACCATATTTTGTTCATTTGTTGGTGAAACCATTCCTTTCTAAAGCATGTTTGGTTTTGGGGAGTAGATTTGCTTATTACTTTATTGTTAACTGTATCTCTTTGTTTGCTCTCATTACACTCACCTGTAGTTTACTCACCTTTCTGATTTGGTATTTTCTGTGTGATATGAGACTAGAACCCATAACCACTTGTTGAATGGTGGATAAAAATGATAGAAGGTTCTGGGTGAGAAACTGAAGAACTTCCTGTGCATGGAGCTTTAGTGCTAGGACCTTGTTGTGTTGGTTTTTACTGCTTAGAAGTAAAAGGTGGTATAACAGGGTGGTATATTTAACTTCCCCTGAATAATGGATCTCTTAAAATTCTGTCTTATTAAGTCTAACTCAAGTGAATGGAGAATAATTAAGTGGATGGAAAATAATTCTTTTCTGGATGTCTTGGTAGTCTACTTCGTGTGAGAACCCAACCCACAGCTTGAATACCAGGATACCTGTATGCATTGGTATATGGTTTGCTGCAATTCAGAACCTAATACAATACCATGAGCAGAAATTAGAGGCTTTAAAGAACTGTGAGGTTGCATATAAAATAGCCACATGTGCCTGTTATCTTGATATTTATATTTAAACAGGATCTTTTGCTAATCTATTTTCTTTGAGATAAAATTGTCTTTGTAGATGCACTTTTCTGTGTTTATGTTGATGATAACTTAGGCTGTGTATTGTATTTAATATTCCTGGCAATACTGAATCCATAGTATAGTTTCAGTGAATACTGGTTAGAGTTTTAGTCATACATTTCTTTATGGTTATTTCACTTTTTCCTGTTGTAGAACTCATGGAGTCATAATATTTAAGAGCTGGACTGTTCTTGGGAATGATCTAATATGACTCCTCCATTTTGTAGACGAGGATGAGATTGTGACTTGTTTAAACTATGGATAAAAATTGAGTTCTTTTTGATTCTCAATTCCATGTTTTTCCTGTTCTGGCATATGCTTGCCCAAGTAAAAAATGTAAAAGGTAGAGTCTTAGATTATTGTAGCCTCTGTAACAGAGGTCTGCAAAAGTTTTATGTCACACTCCAGCAGCATAAAAAAATGTATCTGCATTCCCGATATGTGTATGTTTGTTGTAAACTATGTACTATAATATTATGCACATAAAAAGACATTAACAAAAATAATGAGATAAAGATGAAAAATATTTTAGAACAATTTAAAATGTATTATTTCCATGTTTTTGATTCCACCTAAAATCTTAGTAATTTTAAAAATAAGTATGATTGAATGTCTTCACTTAAAAAAACTTTTTATTTTGAAATAATTATAAATTCATGGCAAGTTGCAAAAATAGTACAAGGAGTCCTGTGTAACCTTCATTCAGTGTCCCTCAGTTGTAATATCTTATATAACACAACATATTTATAACAACATTAAACCAGGGAACTAACATTGGTACAGTACTGTTAAGTAGCCATATTCAGATTTCATGTTTTTTAATGCATTCATTCATGTGTATGTGTGTGTATAGCTCTATGCAATTTGATAACATTTCATGTCTGGATTCATTTAACCACCACCACAATCAAGATACAGTACTGTTCCATCACTGCCAAGAACTCCCTCACGCAGCTCAAGGTCTCCTCCTTCCCCACCCTCCCCACCCTCCTCACCCCTATTTACTGGCAACCTGTAATTTGTTCCCCATCTCTATAATTGTGTCATTTTGAGAATGTTACATAAATGGAATCATACTGTATGTAACCTTTTGAGATGGACTTTGTTCACCCAACCCAATGCCCTAGAGAACCATCCGAGCTGTTGTATGTATCAGTAGTTCATTTCTTTTTAGTGCTGAGTAGGGTTCAGTGTATGGATGTACAACAGTACACAGTATGCTAACTCTTCACCTGTTGAAGAGCATAGGAGTTGTTTCCAGCTTTTGGCTGTTACAAATAAAGCTACTATGCACATTTGTATATAGGTTTTTGTGTGAACATAAGTTTTCATTTCTCTGGTATAAGTGCCCAAGAGTGTAATTGCTGGGTTGTATTGTAAGTGTGTGTTTAGTTTTACAAGAAATGGCCAGACTATCTTCCAGACTGGCTATATATTCCCAACAGCAATGTATGAAAGAGCCAGCTTCTCTACATGCTTGGCAGAATTTGATTTTGTTCACTGTTTTTAAAAAATTTTAGTAATTTTAATAGTTGTGTAGTGATAGCTCATTGTAGTTTCAATTTGCCTTTCCCTAGTGGGCAAATTGTTTCCCTAATGAGCAAATTGGGTTTTCATTGTTGCGTTTTGAGAGTTCTTTATATATTCTAGATATAAGTCTTTTGTTAGATATGTGATTGGCACAAATTTTCTTCCCATCCACAGCTTGTCTTTTCATCCTCTTAACAGGGATTTTTTACAGAGGCAAGAAAGTTTTAAATTTTCATGTAGTGCATTTAATCATTGTTTTTTCTTTTATGATTGTTCTTTTGGTGTCATGTCTATGGACTGTTCACCTAGTCCTAGGTCTCAAAGACTTTTTTTCCCTGTGTTTTCTTCTAAAAAGTTTTATAGATTATGTTTTACAAGATAATCACATTTTTACCTTACAGCTTTTGGTAAAGCACTGGTATTGGTAACAGGCAGTTGTCAGCTCTCCCATTTTCTTGTTGCTTGCTTGTATTTTGCTTATTAGTATTATGTTTAATCTGACTTTCTTTGCAAAAATCTTAAAAATCCATCCATGAGTGATATCATAATTCTCCTGAGATCTGCAGATCTACTTACTTGGGCCCATGCGGGCTGCAGCATGTTGTGATCTGCTGAAAGTGAACAGGTGAGGACATCACAAACAACCCCTCCAGGGTGTGAAACTGCTACCTCTCCCTTAGGAGACTTTTATCTACTGCAGTACTGTGGGTGTAGTCAGCGTCACAAACAGAAACCCTTGAGTATCTTAAGCTAGAAGAGATTTCATACAAGGTATTAGGTGCTTACAGAATTGTCAGAAGGGCCTAACAGCAGGTTTTAGGGGGTCAATCCAGAGGTAACTCACCAGGGCAGCTCAGAGGCCACCTTGGGAGCCGTGCTGGAATCCAGACCTCGTGCCACCTCTGCCACTGCTGCATTTGCCTCTAGATACTCTGAAAACTGCAGGACAGACCCCAACTTGCAACCTTGGATTAGGAAGTCAGATCAAGACACCTCTGCTGCTGGTGTTCCTGCCGCCCCACTTCTCGTCACCCAAGAAGCTGGGGGATGGACTCTGGAATTATGCTGTAGAGAAATCTCATATTTCCACAGCTGTGCTTGCCCCCCAGATAACTAAAAAGGCTCCTTTCTAATTGCTTATCCGGTAGGCGCGAGGTCAAGTGCGCCAATCTGTGGTGTCCAGCATAGTTCACGTAAATGCCATAAGATGGAAGCAGCCTGATGCAGGACCAAGAGCAGGTGCTGGTGTCAGTCTGAGACATTGAATGTTAGTAAACCTCAAATTTCAAATTTAAGATAACACATATGTACTACCTTCTAGTATTTTCTTTTTAACTTATTGGCTTGAGAACCCTTCTTTTGAGGCTTGCATTTACTCTACTTTGAACTTAATACATTTTGCATGACTAAGTAGTAGGAACATAGCAGGTCTGGTATGATATTTTTCCCAAATATTTAAATTTTATTCTTAATGTCTCACAATTTTTGAAACCATATTTTTCCTTTTTTTAAATAAATATATACAAGTATAAAATGTTACTGTTTTGGGGAACACTCATTAAATTCAGTCAACATTATTCTCTTACTGTCTGGACCTGAGCTTTCTCTCTTACACCTGTGCTTTCCCCAGCTCTCCCTGGAGAATTCTGTGAAAGAAGTAGATTTTCTCCTAGAACTGTGCTTTGGTATCAGAGGCACTCCAGCCAGCAGCCAGCAGTACTTTGGTTTCTATTTGTTGAAAATAATTAAAGTTTGGTTTGTTTTATTGCATACTTTGAATTTTATTCCTGGGTGTAACAAATTTTGGCATAAAACCAAAAATTGAGACATACAGATATCTTTGCAAAGACTGGTTTTATATGGTCTGTAATGGCAGTCAATTTAAAATACAATAAAATAAGTTATATTAAAAATTTTGAGTGTGTGTTCAAGTGCGTTTTTCTAGTGAGAAGTCTGTAGGTTCATCAGATTCTCAAAACAGAGGCCACGACCCAGGAAAGATTAAAAACGGCTGCTCTAAAGGTATAAGTTCAGTCAAGACATTTGCCAAACATTTAACACCAAGGTTTCTGCTGTCAGTCACAGATCCCTTCCCTGATCTCCATCCTGTATCTGTAGACTTTTTTCAGGACATAAAAAGAAAATTATTGTTACCCAAGTGTTTAGGGAGGGGCCAAGGAACATCATAAGAGGTCATTATTAGATGAGAAGAGACACCTGGAAGTCAATTCTATCACCCGAATAGTTTTTTTTTTTTTAAGAAGATATGTTCCCATATGGCTGATGTTTTCCTGAAAAATAATGTGTTGTACATGTCAAGACATAGTAAACTGTTGATATCTGCAATCCAGTATATTACATCTTGGGGGATTTATTTGAATGCTTGAAATAGTTATAAAAATAATTTATATGTTCAACTCTAGAGCCTAAAATTGTACAAATGGGGAAGGAATCTACAAGCTTAAACTCTGTAATTCATTTAAAATAGGTAAGAGATGATTCAGAGACACATAAATGTGTTGGATTTTCACATCCGATATGTCACGTTTTCACATAATTTTAGCTTTGTTTCTTAACTAATGACCTCTCTTCATATGCCAAAGCCTAAGTGGAATGTAGCATGGTTTGTAGAGATTTAAAAACCTTTTGTTTAAACAAAATCATGCACAGAGATCCCTAATATAAAGTGATGAAAGGAGAGATGGTTTTAGTTGATGTAGGGGCAAGAAAAGCCTTACTTTTTGTACATTTCCCTTTACCCCCTCCCCGCCCCGCAGACACACACAAATAGAGTTATGAGGGCTTTAGAAACAGGTGGGCCTAATGTAATCACAAGGGCCTTTAAAAGAAGAAGCAGGAGGCAGCAGAGTCAGAACTAGAGAGATGGCATCATGGGAAGGAATTGACCGGGCGTTGCTGGCACTGAAGATGGAAGGCGGCTGTGAGCCAAGGAATGTGGGCAGCTTCTATAAACCAGTAAAGGCAAGAAAATGGATTCTCCTTAGAGCTTCCAGACAGGAATGCAGCTCTACTGACACTTTGATTTTATCCCTGTGAGACCTGTTTTGGACTTCTGACTTCCGGAACTGTAAGACATATATTCGTTACCACTAAATTTATGATAATTTGTAATTGCAACAATAGCAAACTGATACAGTGCTTAATACATTTTAGAAGTAAACATTCTTAACAGCCTGCGAATTTTACCCTCGTCTATTTCAACAGCTCTTTCTCTGTACCTGGTTTTCCCTTTTCAGAAAGAGAAGAACCAGGAGATCCTAAACTGTCTTCAGATTTATCAATTTCACTTTAATTCTTTATAGGTTTATAGTATATGCAATATAAATTAATAAAAGGATTCGAGTGCTTACCTTTTCTATGCTGGTCGTGATGAAGTTAGAAAAGAATGTGGCAAGACCCTATTGTAGATAATAATCAAACAGTTAACAACAATAACTACCAAGCATCAGATGACTGAGTGCCAAAGTGAGTGGTAGGGATAGTAGTAGGTATCATGAAAGAGCAAAGGAGAGAGCAGCTGTTTTAGACTGGAACAATCTCTGAAGGCTTTGTAAAAGAGATTTTTGAGCTAGGAATTTGCTCTTAAAGGTATTGGGGAAATTGGTTCCAACAAAATAATCTATGTTATTAGAAACAGAAAACTTAAAGTTTACTAGTTTAATTATTATTTTTATTATTTTATTATTTTTTGTGAACACATGGGAGAAATATATTTTTCCTATTGAACTTTTTATGGTGGAGGAGAGACTCTTGTAGAATTTTAAAAACATGTAAATGCAAACTACAGTAAATTGATGACATTTGTCATGATAATGTGAAGTATAACACCTGAGATAATCTGTATTCCCTGTGTTGCCTGAGTGATACATACTGCCTTGAGTGATACATATTGTTTTTTCATTGTATTTTAATGTTTAAATCTCAAAATATGATTGGAAACGTAGTATGATCTAATCTGAGTTCATCATGTTATAAGTGCTAAAAACATTGACCATGATTACATTTTTGAAGGAAAGGTATTACATGGGCTTGCTAAAGATAATTATGTTAGACTAACCTTACTCTTTAGATAGGATTATTGGACTGTGGGTCAAGAGAATGGAGAAGGTACAGTATAACTGGATTTCAGCCAAACATAAGATTTCTCTCTGTTGACAGGGGGAGGCTGTGGGCTGGATGGCCATAAAATTAGGTAGAAATGTGACTGGTTGAGTAGCACTTCTAAAAATTAATAATGAATTGATGACAGCTAGAAAAAGTTTCTAGTGACATGCTGAAAATCACTGTCCATATTTTTGTAATGATGTGAATGAAAACATCGATACGTGCTTATCAAATTTTTGGATGAAATGAATTTTTTAGGGTTGACTTTTGAAAATAATATTTCTGACTGAAATGGTGGGCTAAGGCTAACATGATCACTTAATGGAGCTTGATGTGAAGTCCTGTATATGAGTTCAGAAAACAGCTGCATAATTATAGGGGTGAGGGAAATGTGGTTGAGTACAAACAACTTAGGTATTTTAATTACTCTGATAAACTCAATATAGATATAAAATGTACTGCAACTATAAGAAAGGCTTCATAGAATCGTCATCTGGACTACTGGGGGAGGAGGTTCAGAAGAGGAAAGGTATCAGTCTTACTTTATTCTGTACTGTCCAGATTATACCTGGAGTACTGTGTTGAGTTCTGGATGTGACATTTGACGAGTTAGAAAACAGAAAATAACAAGTGTTGACGAGGATGTGGAGAAATCGGAACACTTGTACATTGTTGGTAGGAGTTTATGATGGTACAGCTACTGTGGAAAACAGTTTGACCACAAACAGTTAAACCGAAAATTATGATATGACCCACATGTTCTGTTCCTGCGTACTTACCCAAAAGAATTGAAAACAGGTATTCAAAGAGATATTTGTAATGAATGTTCATGGCGGTGCTTACATAGCAGTTTACTTTAGCTAAAAGGTAGAAACAACCCAAATGTAATCAACTGATGAATGGATAACCAAAATGTGGTGTATGTGTACAATGGAATATTATTCAACCATAAAAATGAAGTACTGATAAATGCTTCAAAGTGCATGAACCTCAAACGTTATGATTAGTGAATGAAGCTGGACACAAATGATCACATATTGTATGAGTCCACTGATATGAAATATCTAGGACAGGTAAATCCGTAGAGACATACATCAGTTCGGTGGCTGCCAGGGGCATGGGGAATGGGGAGTGACTGCTTGATGGGTATGGGTTTCCTTTGGGGGTGATGAAAATGTTTTGGAACTAGGTAGAGGTGTTGATTGCAAAACATTGTGAATATACTAAATGCCATTGATTTGTACACTTAAAAGTTAATTTTATATCATGTGGATTTTAGCTTAATTTAAAAAAAGTGTCAGTACATATAAATCAGTTGGATAGTATTGAGAGTCCAGAAATAAACCCTATGATCAATCAATTTTTTTTTTTTTTGCGGTACGCGGGCCTCTCACTGCTGTGGCCTCCCCCGCTGCGGAGCACAAGGCTCCGGACGCGCAGGCTTGGCTCACGGGCCCAGCCGCTCCGCGGCACGCGGGATCCTACCGAACCGGGGCACGAACCCGCGTCCCCTGCATCAGCAGGCGGACTCCCAACCACTGCGCCACCAGGGAAGCCCAATCGATCAATTTTTAAAAAAATTTGACAAAGGTACCAAGGGAATTCAATAGGGAAAGAACAGCTTTTTCAGCAGTGTTGAGGCATCTGGAGATCCCCCTGCAAAATGAATTTGAACCCTTTCCTCGCACCACGCACAAAAATTAACTAAAAGTGGATCACAGATCTAAATAACAGCTAAAATTATAACATTCTTCCAAGAAAATATGAATAAATCTTAGTGACCTGGGTTAGGCAAAGCCTTCTTGGATATGACACTAAAAGCACAAGCAACAAAAGATAGGTAAATTGGACTTCATCAAAATTAAAAACATTTGTGCCTCAAAGGATACCATCAATAAAGTGAGAAGACAACCCACAAAATGGGAGAAAATATTTGCAAGTCTTGTATCTAGGATGTATAAAGAACTCTTAACAACTCAATAATAAAAAGGCAAATATCCTAATTAAAAATGAGTAAATTGAATTTTATGCCAAGTGAATTATCAATAAAAACTGTTAAAAAATGAGTCAAGTGGAATATGTTTAGCGATTTCTAGTCTTATGGGAATTAAAAATTGAAATCCTACTCTTTCACTGCTTTTCCTTTTGCCTTTTGCCCTCCCCCATTCTATCTCTCAACTTCTATCAGCTGTACCTTTTATCCTTACAAGGTTGTAAACATTTACATTCTGTTCTGTAACCTTAATGAAATCTTTGGTGCTTTGTTTTTGTATCGGTCATACATCTTTTAATTACCATGCAAATACTAATTGCAGAATGGAGTAGTGAGTTTATGGTTACATTTCCTTCTCTCCATACCAGTGTCATGATCCCATGCCAATAGAAGGATGATGTTCCTAGTATCAAAGACGAATGGATTCTCTTTCCCTATAATCTATCAATTGCTCAAAATCATGTCATATGTATATGTTTCCACACTCGAACCATTACTTCCTTGAATAGCTTTTTTTTTTCCCTGATGTATCATTTTGGTTGTTTTTGGCAGCATTTTACAGAATATCCACCCACAGGTGACATATCTGGTGGTTCTGACCTTTCTCTTATTGCCAGTGGCTGCTGTAACTCCAAGCATCTTTTTTTCACTTACTAAAAGGCAGGAGGAAGGGGATAGGATGAGTGCTTCTTTTTTTTTTTTGGATCTTCCCCCTTTTAAAATATATTTTTGAAAAATTTTAAAACATAAAAAAGTTGTGAGAATAGTAATATGAACTGTCTAACTTTCACCTGGATTCATCAGTTACAAACATTTTGCTATATTTGCTTTTTCCTTTATCTTTTTGCTTCTATAAATCTAGATCCAGTTATCCTTATTTTGGTGAATCTTTTGAGAGAAAGTTGCAGAGATCATGATTCTTTACCCTTAAATACTTCATCACATATCACATAAGGAAAGGTGTGATCATGGAACAATGATTAAATTCAGGAAATGTAATTGTCACAGGTTGGGATCTCTGGGGAGCAGATGCTGAGCCAGAATTAGGATTGTATTTACAAAAGTGAAAGAAGGAAGCAGGATTGGGCAGGTGGAGCTGTCAGATTGTGATGACACCCCGTGTGCCAGCACAAGGAGTGCCTCTGGAGTTAAGACTGTCCATTAGGGGAGTTCCATGTTGGGTAGAAATTGCTTGGCCTGTGACTTGCGTTTTTCATTTATGGGCTGGGAGCTGTCCAGAGACTATTGAGACCCTCTCTTGAAGGCTGAAGCTAACTCTGATGAAACTAACAGCTTAACCACACTCCTCACTCCTGGTAGTGAGTCTTTTGAATGTGAGTGGTAGATTTCCATGTCTACCACAACACAGTACTATTATCTAATATACAGTCCATGTTCAAATTCACCAGTTGCCCAGTAATGCTCTTTATGGCAAATGTTCCTTCCTACCATCAGATCTCTCTTTTTATCTTGGAGAAAAGTCTTTCAAGAAGCTCCCCAGATGACTTTCCTGTAAGTCTCATTGGCTTAAACTGAGTTGCTCGTTCACCTCTTGCTCAGGCCAGCTGCTGGCAAAGGAGAATGGGATTTCCAGGGCTTGTTTAGACCTGTAGTGATTTATCCCATTGGTCTGGGCAAGAGTCTGCCTTCCCTAATCCTGTGCTTCTCCCCTGTTACCTTAGAAAAAAGAAGAAAGAAGAAAAGAAAAGAAAAAAGATTAGATTCCTTTAGCAAGGAATAAGGAAGGAAAAGCTGTAGGTAGACAGCATTCTACTGGAGCTTTCTGTTGCATATCTTTTTTTTTTTTTTTTTCTGTTAAGAAAAGAAACACATGCATTCCTGTCGTGAAACCAGCTTCTTAGTTATTCTGTCTTTGGAACAGAATCCATTCCTTTCTTCCTTTCATGGAGTTCACTAATTTTCTGTATTAACAGGATGAATTATAGTTTAGTCCTGCTGTACGCCTGCCATTCTGGGATTTCTTTTTCATTTCACTCTTGGATCATTTCCGCTGTTTCCTGTGTTCTCACATCCACTTTACTGGTTTTCATTCTTGCTCGCTAAAGAACGCCCTCAAGTAATGTTCTTACATGTCTGAAACTGTCTTTATTCTGCCTTTTCGCTTGATTGATCATTTGGATGTAAAAATCTAGGTCAAAATTACTTAATTCTGGAAGTTTTCGAGACATTGCTTGTCTTCTACAATTGAGAGTTTGATTTAGTCAGATTCTTAATTGTTTTTTTTTCCTCAAATCATTTAGAATAATTTTTGCCTATGAAATGTCACAGGATTTGTCCAGGTGTCTCTTTCATGGAACAGAGGGTAGGTCACTTGTTTTTTATTCATTCATTATTCATTACCTGGCTCCCTGTTTTATTTTATACCTGTACTTTATTACTGACCTTCTTTTATTCTGGGTGATGTTAACATCAGTGTGGATGGTTCATTCAAAGCCCTTGACAATACCTTTGACAGACACTGCACCTGTTAGTCATTCTCTTTCTTAAGACTAGTTTTGTTCAGGTATTTAGGGTTCACCTGCTTCACGGGCTCCTCCCCAACCCAAAGGGGGCAGTTTGTAAAGCAGCCTAAAGTCAATAGTGTTAGTTTCATCCTCCTTGCCAGTGATTGGTTCAGGCATGGTGACATTTAAAGGAAGTCCTCTGGGAGTCTGGTTTCCTTCAATTTATGAAGGCACACCCCTTCTTTTGGATGTGGTCACGTGGGCTTATACATGGAGCTGCTGCAGCCATTTTGGGTCATTGAGAAGAAAGCAAGATGATGAATGACCCTCAACTCAAAAATTGTTTAAAATTGAATTCCTGATCTCCAGTGCTCCCCAACCCCAGTTTTTTTGCTCCATCTTTCCAGTTTCTCAGGCCAAAAAATCTTGCCGTTATCCCTAACTTTACTGTATGCACATAGAATATGGACATCCCACATCCTATTCATTAGAAGATCCTAAAAGCTCCCCCTTCAAATTATATTTGCAATCTTACTACTGTTTCCTATTGACACCACTACCATCCTGGTCCAAGTCACTGACATTTCTTGCCTGGATTACCACAACAGAGCAGTGGCTACCCAGGGAATTTTCTTAGGGTTCAACAAGACAGATGTTTGGATTGCCATAGGCCACATTTGACATCAGATTTTCTTAAGAGGATATGGGACAGGAAACACAGCTTACCAGCAGAGAAGAATCAGATACTCTCTTTGGTAGGAGTCCTTGTAGCTGTCTACAAAGAGAACAGCCGGAACCATTCTCTGTGCCTCTCCCCTCTTCCAAGTGAAGCTTAAGTAAGAGTGATGAGGCTCACATGATGGATATGTAATCTCCTAACTTTGCTTAGGAGCCCCATGTTCCACAAGAGCCATTATCTTGCGTTAACTACCCATGAGCATAGCTTCCAGGATCCCTACAAGGTATGTGCCGAATTATAGGAGTCACCATAGTAAGGGAAGCCCACAGTTACAGCCACTCACCAGGTATTTATTGTTTCTCTCGGTCAGAAGCAACTTACCAATAGTCATTTTTACCATAAGCAACGTTGCCTGGTAACACAGCTGACATTCTGCCTGTATGGTTTCCAGGGGAACAGAGCTAGAAGATGAACAGAATCCAAGAGCAATTTCTCAGGCTCAAAGACAAGGGTTTTGCTAACACTTCAGTCACAAATAGCCTCGTAGTGGCATCAGTGCTTCTCCACTGTACTCTGTTCTCAGCACAGTAGCCAGAGCAGTCCTTCTAAATGTATGACAGTCATGTTACTCTTCTGCAAACCGTGCAGTGGCTCCCCAGAGCACAGCTGCCTACAGGCCTTACCTGAGTTGGTCCCTCGTTACCTCTCTAATCCTTTTTTCCTATTACTCTTTCCCTTACTCATCTGCTCTAATCATCCTTGTTCTTGCTCTAATGTACCAGCCATGTTCCCGCCTTAGGGCCTTTGTGATTGCTCTTCCCGTGGCTGGAATGTGCTTACTCCTGATAGCTACCTGGCTGAGTTTTCAGATCTTTGTTTAAATGTCACCTTTTTAATGAGATGTACTCTGACTATTTAAAAATTGCAACGCCTGCCACCTCTGGCACTTGCCAGTCTGTGATTCTTCTCTACTTTTTCTTTTTCCTTTCTTCCCCCCATAGCTTCTCTCATCTTTTTATGCCTCATAATTTACTTATTATTTCTGTTGTCTATTGTCTTCCCTTGTTAGCATGTAAGCTCTAAGAAGGGCAGGATTCTTCTCTTTTGTTCATTGCTGTATCTCAACTGCCTAGGACAGTGCCTGACACATGGTTGAAGCTTAGTAGGTTTAAGTGCGCACACAATTACAGAGGGCTTATTGTACGCTGAGCATTTGACATATATTCATTTACTCTTCATGAAACCCTCTTGAAATAGGTACTTTTATTATCCCTTTTAAAAATAAGCGTGGAAACAGAGGTTAAGAGACTTGCTTCATGCTGCTTAGCTCATAAGTGAGTCCTTGCAAGCTGGCTCTGGAGCCTGTGTTCTTAACTGTATGCAGTTAAGCATCTTTCTGCATATATTTTTTTAAGCCTGATTTTAGATTATATCTTTTTGGTAAATTCCCCTTTATTAACGTAGCGGTTATGGCCATTTTAATGTCTTGATGCGTGTAGCCCAATTATTTTGCAGGATCCCATTAACCATATGTGAATGTATCCTTTAAAAAAATGATTATTGGGGTGATTTAATTGACTTCCGATCGTCCTCTTTCATATACTAATGAACTCTTACGGTGTTCCCTAGTACTTCCCTAAATACTTGGGTGACAATAAATTATTTTCCTTTTATGTTCTTGGAAGGGGGAACAGATATACAGGATGGAGGTCAGAGAGGGTTTCATGATTAATCATAGTAGAAGCCTCAGTGTTAATTAGTGGGTGAATGTCTTGGTTTAACTGATACCTAAAAACTTGCCATTCTCAATCTTGTCTGAATGATGGCCCCCTTTGAGAATCTAATGAAAGCTATGGACCTCTTACATGAAAAATGCCTATAAACACACGCTTCAAAAATTTTATACAACTTATTGTATTGTAAATTGATTCCCATCACAGGCCATATAAAACCAGTCTCTGCAAAGATTTCTATAAAGTCGAGTTTTTGTTTTTGTGTAAAATTATATGCCACACCCAAGAATAAAATCCAAATATTTGCTTAAAAAATTGAGCTTTTTATTTTCAAAAGTTAATTTTAATGGGAAGACTGGTTTATAATAAGTCAAAATTGTGGCATTGTCTTTGATATAGCAATACATTTGTCATTTTAAAATTTTCAAACTATTTTTGTTTTAATGTCAACCAAAGCAGAAAACATAATTTTTAAGATTTGTAGAAATAATTGTAATTAGAGTCAGATCACATAAGACAAGGTTTTCTTTTTTTTATTAAAAAGCCTTTTTAATAGACTTTATTTTTTTACTTTTTATAAATTTATTTATTTATGGCTGCATTGGGTCTTTGTTGCTGCGCACAGGCTTTTTCTAGTTGTGGCGAGCGGGGGCTACTCTTTGTTGCGGTGCGCGGGCTTCTCATTGCGGTGGCTTCTCTTATTGTGGAGCACAGGCTTTAGGTTCGCGGGCTTCAGTAGTTGTGGCTTGTGGGCTTAGTTGCTCCACTGCACGTGGGATCTTCCCGGACCAGGGCTCGAACCCGTGTCCCCTGTATCGGCAGGCAGATTCTTAACCACTGCACCACCAGGGAAGTCCCTGTAGACTTTATTTTTTATAAAGACTTTTTTCAGAGAGCAGTTTTAGGTTCACAGCCAAATTGAGAGGAAAGTACAGAGATTTCCCATAGAGCCCTTCTCCCATTCATGCATAGCTTCTCATATTAACAACATCCCCCATCAGGGTGGTGTATTTGTTACCACTGATGAGTCTACACTGACACATCATAATCACCTAAAGTCCATAGTTTACATTATGGCTCACTTTTGGTATTGTACATTGTAGGGTTTGGACACATGTGTAATGACATATATCCACCATTATAGTATCACACAGAGTATTTTCCCTGCCCTAAAAATCCTCTGTGCTCTGCCTAATCATCCTCCCACCCCTCCCCGGCAACCACTGATTTTTTTTTTTTTTTTTACTGTCACCATAGTTTTGTCTTTTCCAGAATGTCAGTATGTACAATATGTAGCTTTTTCAGATTGGCTTCCTTCACTTTAGCATTATGAATTTAACATTTCTTCATGTCCTCTCATGGCTAGGTAGTTCATTTCTTTTTAGTGCTGAATAATATTCCACTGTTTGGATGTACCACAGTTTATCCATTCACCTACTGGAGGACATCTTGGTTGGCAATTAGGAATAAAGCTGCTGTAAACATCCATGTGCAGGTTTTTGCATGGACATGGTTTCAACTTGGGTGAATACCAAAAAGCACCAGCTGCTGAGTCGTAAGGTAAAAAGTATGTTTAGTTTTGTAAGAAACTGCCAACTGTTTTCCAAAGTGACTGTGTCGCTTTGCATTTTTACCAGCAGTGTATCAGAGTTCTTGTTCCTCTGCATCCTCTCTAGCAGTTGGTATCGTCATTGTTCTGGACTTGGCCATTCTAATAGGTGTGCAGTGGTATCTCACTGTTGTTTAAATTTGCATTTCCCTGATGATATATGCTGTGGAACATCTTTTCTATGCTTATTTGCTATCTGAATATCTTTTCTGGTGAGATGTCTGTTAAGGTCTTTGGCCCATTTTTAAAAAAAATTTTTTTAAATTTTTATTAGAGTATAGTTGATTTACAATGTTGCGTTAGTTTCTGCTGTATAGCAAAGTGTGTCAGTTATACATATACATATATCCACTCTTTTTTAGATTCTTTTTCCATATAGGTCATTACAGAGTATTGAGAAGAGTTCCCTGTGCTATGCAGTGGGTCCTTATTAGTTATCTATTTTATATGTGGTAGTGTGTAGATGTCAATCCCAATCTCCCAATCTATCCCCCCCCCGACACACCCCCACTTTCCCCCCTGGTAACCATAAGTTTGCTTTCTATACCTGTGACTTAGCACTTTTCTCTGTATGGGAAGATGCTAGAGTCTGGGCTCATTGAAATCATTCCTTTGATATGCACCTTAGCTGTCTAGGGCCAGTATCCTGTTCTTTCCCATCCTGAGTCCCCTTAGGGTGCACTGTTGGGAGTTGGATAATTTTTATTTTATTTTTTTTTAATTTTTAAAATTTATTTTATTTATTTTTGGCTGCGTTGGGTCTTCATTGCTGCATGCGGGCTTTTCTTTAGTTGCAGTGAGCGGAGGCTACTCTTCGTTGTGGTGCGCGGGCTTCTCATTGCAGTGGCTTCTCTTGTTGTGGAGCACAGGCTCTAGGCACGTGGGCTTCAGTAGTTGTAGCTTGTGGGCTCTAGAGCGCAGGCTCAGTTGTTGTGGCGCACAGGCTTAGTTGCTCTACGGCATGTGGGATCTTCCTGGGCCAGGGCTGGAACCTGTGTCCCCTGCATTGGCAGCAGGATTCTTAACCACTGTGCCACCAGGGAAGCCCGGGAGTTGGTCCATTTTTAAATCCGGTTCTTTTCTTTTTGTTGAGTTTTAAGAGTTCTTTGTATGTTTTTTTTAAACAACCCTTTATTAGACGTGTGTTTTGCAAATATCAATATTTTCTTCCAGTCTGTAGCTTGTCTTCTTATTCTCTTGATACTGTCTTTTGCAGAGCAGAAGTTTTTAATTTGAATGAAGTCCAGCTTATCAATATCCTTATTAGTTCTGTCATGGATTGTGCTTATGGTGTTATATCTAAAACAGCATTGCCATACTCAAGGTCATCTATGTTTGTACTAATGTTATCTATTAAGAGTTTTATAGTTTTGCATTTTAAATTTAGGTTTATGATACCTTTTAAGTTAATTTTTGTAAAGGGCCTGGTGCTTTCTATTTTGGAATGTTATTAGTTACTGATTCAATTTCTTTAATAGATACAGGCCTAGTTAGATTGCCTGTTTCTTCTTGTGTGAATTTTTGAAGTTTTCTTTGCGTGTCTTTCAAAGAATTGGTCCATTTCATCTAGGTTATCAAATTGGTGGACATAGAGTTGTTCATAGTATTTCTTCATTCTTTTAAATATTCATGGGATGTGTAGTGATGTCTGTTTTTTATATCTGATGTTAGTAATTTGTGTCTTTTCTCTTTTTTTCCTTAGTTAGCCTGGCTAGAGGTTTATGGATTTTACTGATTTTTTTTCAAAGAACCAACTTTTGGTTTCATTGATTTTTCTCTATTAATTTCATGTTTTTCGTTTCATTGATTTCTGCCCTAATTATTATTATTGCTTTTCTTCTCTTTACTTTGCATTTAGTTGCTCTTTCTAGTTTTTAAAAATGGAGGCTTAGTTTATTGATTTTCAGATCTCCTTTTCTAATATATGCATTCAGTGCTATAAATTCCCCTCTAAGGATTTTTTTTTTTTTTTTTGCTGTATCCCACAAATTTTGTTTTCATTCAGTCAAAATATTTAAAAATTTTTTCTTGAGATTTCTTCTTTGACCCCTGTGTTATTTAGAAGTGTTGTTTAATCCATGTGTTTCGAGATTTTTCTATCTTTCTGTCATTGATTTTGAGCTTAATTTCATTGTGGTCTGAGAGTAGATGCTGTGTGATTTCTGTTCTTTTTTTTTTTTTTTTTTTTTGTGGTACGCGGGCCTCTCACTGTTGTGGCCTCTCCCGTTGTGGAGCACAGGCTCCGGACGTGCAGGCTCAGCGGCCATGGCTCACGGGCCCAGCCGCTCCGCGGCATGTGGGATCTTCCCGGACCGGGGCACGAACCCGTGTCCCCTGCATTGGCAGGCGGACTCTCAACCACTGCGCCACCAGGGAAGCCCGATTTCTGTTCTTTTAAATTTGTTTGGTGAATGTTCTATGTGAGCTTGAAAAGAATGTGTATTCTGCTGTTGCTGAAGTAGTCTATAGAGGTCAATTATAACCAGTTGGTTGATGGTGTTGTTGAGTTCAACTATGTCCTTATTGGTTTTCTGACTGCTATACCAGTCCATTTCTTATAGAGGGGTGTTGAAGTCCCCAACTATAATAGTGGATTCATCTATTTCTCCTTGTATTTATTTCTATCAGTTTTTGCTTCACGTACTTTGTCCTCTTGTTCAGTAGATACATGTTGAGGATTGTTATGTCTTCTTGGAGAACTGACCTCTTTATCATTCTTTAATGCCCCCTCCCTTTTTTTTTTCGGTACACGGGCCTCTCGCTGTTGTGGCCTCTTCCGTTGTGGAGCACAGGCTCCGGATGCCCAGGCTCAGCGGCCATGGCTCACGGGCCCAGCCACTCCACGGCATGTGGGATCTTCCCGGACCGGGGCACGAACCTGTGTCCCCTGCATCGGCAGGCGGACTCTCAACCACTGCGCCACCAGGGAAGCCCTCTAATGCCCCTCTTTATCCCTCATAAATTTCTTTCCTTTTAAGTCTGCTCTGTATGAAATGAGAATGGCTACTCTGTCTTTCCTTTTATTAGTGTTAGCATGGTATATCTTTTTCCATCCATTTACTTTTAATCTTTGTGTCTGTTTATTTAAAGTGGGTTTCTGGTGGGTCTTGGTTTTTGATCCACTTTGACAGTCTCTGTCTTTTAATTGATTCATTTAGACCAGTGATGTTCAAAGTGATTATTGATACAATTGGATTAATTTCTATCATATTTGTTTTGTTTGTTGCTCTTGTTCTTTTCTTTTTTATTTCCTTCTAGTCTTTTTCTGCCTTTTATGGTTTTGAGTATTTCATCTAATTCTGTTTTGTCTCCTTTGTTAGCATATCAATTATACTACTTTTTAAACTGTTTTTAGTCATTGTCCTGTAGTTTCCAATATATATTTACAACTAATTCAAGTCCACTTTCAAATAATACTATACTGTTTCATGAGTAGAGTGAGTGCCTTATAGTAAAATAATTCTAATTCTTCCCTCCCTTCCCTTCTATTAGTGCTGTCCTTCATTTCACTTATAGGCAGACATAATTGAATTCATTGTTGCTATTATTATTTTGAACAAATTGTTGTCTATTAGATCAATTAAGACTAAAAGTTGTAGAAGTTTGTATTTTACATTCTTATTCTTTCTTCGATGCTCTTCCTTTCTTTATGTAGATCTGATTTTCTGACCTATATCATTTTCCTTCTCTCTAAAGAACTTTTTTTAACATATTTTGCAAGGCAGGTCTATTGGCAACAAATTCTCTCAACTTTTGTTTGAGAAAGTCTTTATTCTCTTTCACTTTGGAAGGATAAGTTTGCAGGGTACAGAATTCTCGGTTTGTTTGTTTGTTTCTATCAACATTTGAAGTATTTCACTCCTCTCTCTTCTTGCTTGCATGAGGTGGGTGTAATTCTTATCTTTGTTCCTCTACAGGTAAGATTTAGTTTTTTTTCTCCTCTGGCCTCTTCCAGGATTTTTTAATTTATCTTTGATTTTGAACAGGATATCCTGGGTATGTGTTTTTGTTTGTTTGTTTGGCATTTATCCTGCTTGTTATTTTCCGACCTTCCTGGATGTGTGGTTTTGGTATCTGATATTAGTTTGGGGAAATTCTCAGTCATTATTGTTTCAATTATTCTGTTTCTTTCTTTCTTCTCCTATTCTTATTACATGTATGTTAGATCTTTTGTTGTTGTCCCACAGTTCTTGGATATTCTATTTTTTTTTCAGTCTTTTTTCTTTTTTGCTCTTCAGTGTTCTCTTTCTTTTCAGGTTTCTATTGATATAGCCTCAAGCTCAGATATTCTTTCTTTAGCCCATCAATGGCTCTCTTTATTTCAGTTACAGTGTTTTGGATCACTACTGTTTCTTTTTGACTCTTAGAATTTCCTTCTCTCTGCTTACATTGCCCATCTTTTCTTGCATGCTTTCTTTCTACTTTATCCATTAGATACCATATTAATCATGGTTGTTTTGAATTCCCAGTCTGGTAACTCCAACATCCTGCCATATCTGAGTTTGGTTATGATGCTTGCCCTGTCTCTTCAAACTGTTTTTGTTTTGTTTTTTCCTTTAGCATGCCTTGTAATATTTTCTTGGTAGTTGGACATGGACTTACAGTATCAAGTGTAAGAGACTGATTTAAGTAGGCTCTCAGTAATGTGGTGGTGAGGTGTGTGTTGGGGGGTCAGCCTATGCCTCCAGACTGTGGATTTCACAAGTGCTTCTCAGTTTTCTTCCCTACCTTAGGTGGTACAGGGTGGCCAGAGGGAGCTGGGGTTGGGTATTTCCCTTCTCCTAGCTCAGTTAGGCTCTGGTTAAAGAGTTTCTTAATTTCTCCTGAGGGCAGACTTTGTTAAGAAGAACAGAATGCTTTGGAGTATTTCAAAATATTTTTCCCCTCCCCCTGCCAGAAACTTGAGGGGATTTTTCTTTGATATTCATTATGAGAACCAGGTGGAGCTATTGGAGATAAAACTCACAAGTATGGGCTTCCCCCTATTATTGGTCCCCTTGGAGTTTTGTTTTTTTTGGTGGTACGCGGGCCTCTCACTCTTGTGGTCTCTCCCGTTGCGGAGCACAGGCTCGGGACACGCAGGCTCAGCGGCCATGGCTCACGGGCCCAGCCACTCCGCGGCATGTGGGATCTTCCCGGACCGGGGCACGAACCCGTGTCCCCTGCATCGGCAGGCGGACTCTCAACCACTACGCCACCAGGGAAGCCCCCTCTTGGAGTTTTTAACTCTGAGTTGTCCACACTGAGCCTCTAGCAGTTTGTCAGTTAAAGTTCAGGTTTTCTTACCCTGGCACTGGTTCCCATGGAAGCTTCTGCTCATGGGTTTCTGTTCCCGTAAGTTGTGATTCTCTGCACCTGCCTGTCTCCAGTTTTGGGAGTAGGGGTATGCCCTATGACCTCACTCCTCTTATGAATCTTAAAAGAGCTGTTGCTTTTTCAATATGTTTATCGTTTTACTTTTTTAAGACGGAGTGGTGACTTCTAAGTGTCTTTTCGTGCCGGAATGAAAACCGGAAGTCTCTCCTCACTTTTTCTATTACCATACAGTTTCCTTTCCTGGAGGCAACCAGTATTACCAGCTTCTTGTGCATCCTTCCAGAGCTAGCCTACTATTCTTAAAATTTTTTAAATTAAGGTGAAATTATTGGTTTTTGAAGGAATATTCCATTAAAATCTTCTGTTTCTATGGTTATAAACCATTTCTCATTATGCTGTCATGTTTGTATGTTTTTCTATCTCTGAAACATCTTTCCCCTTGTCTGATTTTCTGGATTTGCCGAATTTTAATTAATTTTATTGGAATTTTAAAATAATCAAGTTAGTTTATGCTGCAGTGAAAACAATCCTCAAATTGTTAGTGCTTAAAATGCAAAAATTTATTTCTTATTCATGTCAAGTTCATGCCTTTTAGGCAAGTTGTGTTCTGCCTACAGGTTTGGCAATGCACTTCCATATCAACACCTGCCTCCATAATTACAGAGACAGTGGGAAAGAGGTACAGAGCCCAGTGCCAACAGTTAAATGCTTCCATTGGAAGTTTATATATCAATTCTACTCACATTTCATTGGCCAACACAAATCACATGACCATGCCTGACTTCAGGAGAGAGAAGGAAAGCCTAGAAGGAGAGGGAAAGTGAGTAATATTGTTAATATCCTCTATATCTTTATTATTATTATCATTTTTTACTGGTTGATTTGTTGTTTTTTGAGAGGAGTCTCCTCAAGTCCCTAAGCCTGGTTGTAGACATTCCTTTGGTAAGCCTGACTACCACTGTATCCCCCCAAGAGAGTGAATATCTTAGAAAAGGAAATGGTTTCACGTCTCACACCTTTGTTTAGAATTCTGCCAAGATCATTATCCTTGGAATTCAGAACATTTTGATGAATCTTGTATTTCCAGTTCTTTTAACACTGGTGATTTTTTTTTTTGTATACGTGCTATTCTGTGTTGATAAATAGTACAGGCTCCGTCACAGCCTGGCATGAGATTTTATTCTGTCTTATCCTGCTCTTAAAGGATAGTCAGAGTCTGTTGAAAGTTGCAGTTAGTATTTAGCCCAGTGAATTTGATGGAGGGGGGGATTGAGCATTATCTTCTGGGGTGCGCCTCGGTAAGCCCGCTCTCGAGCACAGCAATAATGGTTGATGTCAGGGCAGATTACTTCTCCTTTCCCATTGTTCTTACCTTAGAATACCTTTGTGGGAGCTTAGAATTTCAGGGGTGGGGTGATACCCCTTTTTAATTTCTAATGTTGCTAGAGTTTTCCCTTTTGTGTTGATTAAGTTATCTCAGGGGCTATTTGAACAGGCAGCTGACCTTGTTAAATATGTATTCCTAGGTTATCCTGTAAGTATTGTTCCTCCTTTTAAGCTAATTGTTTGGATGCAGGTTGATTCAGGTCTTTAACAAGAAGAAAAGAAACAGTTTAAAACCTGTTATTTTCTGGAAACATTAGGTTACATCTCAAAATGTATATAAGGTAGGGTATGCAAATATATTGGATTTATGTACTGAAGACAAGAAGTTTACCTCTTCCTCTGTCATTCTGTGCTACTCTTATCTCCTCTAAAGGCTGTAAAATGGAACCTTATGAAGCAGTTAATATTCATTTTGTTTAATAAAATGTTTGAAACTCTATATATTGGTTTATTTTTTTTATAGTGCATATCATGTATTACCTTTGACATCATTTATTTAATCAACAAATGCTTATTGTGTACCTGTGAGCTAGGAGATGGTGCTAGGGATTATAAATGTAAACAAGACAGTCTCTGTCCTTCTGGAGCTTGTTTTTAGTCATGTAGGCAAAGATTAAACAAATATTGGATGATAAACTCTATGATGAAAAACTAAGTTTGTCTAGAGTGTGATAGGTTTTGGTTATTTCAGATTAGCATGGTGGGGAAGGCCTCTTTGTGGGAGCATTTGCAGTCATCTGGGAGCAAAGGAAGGAAGGGAGGGGGCAAGTCATACTCAAGGGAAAGACCTTTCCAGGCAGAGGAGTTAGCAAGTGCATAGGCCCTGTTGTGGGAATAAGCTTCTTCAACTTGAAGAGTAGCAGGAAAGCTGGTGTAGCTAGAATAGAGGAAAGGAAATGTTAGGGAGACCATGGGATATTTTTCTGCATTTGATGGGAAACCAGTGGAGGATTTTTGGGCGCAAGTGAATAAACTTATATTCTAAAAAGATCACTCTGGTGACTGTGTAGAATTAAGGGGTGAGTAGATGCAGCAGCATCAGCTAAGAGGCGACATGAATTGTTTGGGCCACAGATGATGACGGCTCTGACTAGGTGGTAAGCAGTGGATGGGAGAGAAGTGGCCAGATTTAAGGTATACAGTATTTTGAAAGCCGGGTTGACAGACTTGCTGATGGATTAGATACGAGGGTGTGAGGTAAAGAAAGGAATAAAAGTGACTGCCAGATTTCTGGCCTGAGCATCTAGAAGAATTGTGGTGTTATTTACTGAAGTGAAGTGCTGGGAGTAGGCAGAGATTTAGGGGGCTGTATTAAGAGTTGTGTTTGACATCTCGTTAGATGTGCAGACAGGTATTTGAATTTGCAAGGTTAGTGCTCAGTAGAGAGAGGTCTGGGCTAGAGATACCATCTATAAGCTAACAAATTCCAGATTCGAATTTAAGGCCTTTAGCCTGGATAAGGTCCAGAGGTAAATGTCAGTGGAGAAAAGGGGCAAGGACTGGCCCTGGGCTCTCCAACATGTTGAGTTGGAGAAGAGGCAGAGGAAAAGCAGCTCTTGAGGAAAAGGAAGAAAACCAGGAGAGTGTGGCATCTTGCCATCCAAGTGAAGAAAGTGTTTCAAAAAGGCAGGAGAGGAATGCTGCTGTGGAGTCAACTAAGATGAGGACTGATTATTGACCTTTGGATTTCATGAGGTGTGGAGGTCATCAGTGACACTGGCCGGCGGCCCCGGGGGTAGAAGAGAGGAGAGAATGAGATGAAGAAGGGAGCTAGTGAAATACTGAATAGAGACAGTTGTCTGGAGGACTTTTATTGTAAAGGGGAGTAGAGAAACAGGGCAGTCAAGACAGGGCTTTTGCGGTGGAGGAGGGAGGAGGGCTCCCCCCTTTTATTCTCTTTAAGGTGAGTGATCATTATGGTATATTTGTATGCTAATGGACATGATCCCTTAGGAATGGAGAAAAAAGATGTGAGATTTTTGTCACCTTGACGTTGATGTTCTCCTTTTTTTTTTTTTTTTAGTAAGAGGTGGTTGAGGTTAGGTTGGAAGTTTTCTCTACCCCACCCTCTTCAGGGAGCCTTTGTGATTTTCTTTTGTTTTCCTCTTTTTGGCTTGCTTAGTCTTATTGTGTATCTTGATAGATTTTTATCTTTCACATTTCTGGTAAATGGTGATTATTAGGAAGTTGAACCAATTGTGTATTTAAAAAAATGTGAAAGACATTTAACAGGGAATGTGTTTCCCAAGGCCCATTGTTTACCACAAAAAGGAAACCGCTGACTTCTTGTTATATCAGTAAAGATAAAATTATTTTGTGAATACAGTACTCCTTTTGTGAGTAACATTTTTCATACTGTGATCAAAAGAAATTATTATATGAAAACAGTAAGCTAATTGGAAATGTAGACTTTTGTTACAAATGGCAATTTACTTAGTGGGAGCCCTTAACATTTTTTGATTTCTCTTGAGAACATTTAAAATTCTTCTAATGGTGGAGATAGTTGTCATTTAAATTATGAAACAATATAGTTTAACAAATTTAAAAGTTAGGTATCTAGTTCTTAATTTCTTGAAATGTAATAAAAAGTTTTAACTAATTTTAAGGGAGAAAATGTAGCAATACAGTGTGGTGGGAATATTTTTCACTCTGAAGCAGAAGAAGGAAATCCACAGTACTGTAAATATAGCTAATATTATAGTGAGAATATATTCAAGGGGTAAGTAGAACATCCATCACAAACTAGTATCTCCCCTCCCATTAAAAATTCATGCTTGGTAGAAAATTCCTCAGGTGAAGTTTGATTTAAAACAACAAAATTCATAGAAGATGAGGATGTTGTAATAATAGATTTCGGTTTACTGGAGACTGGCCTTCTTGAACCCTTGGACTTTTCAGTTGGAATTTTATCCCCTACTTCTGTCCTCTAGTGCCCCCTACCTCCCATACCTGCTCCAAAAAAAAAAAAAGTATATATATCTTTGGCAGTAATAAAGTCTCCCAACTTCTGAGTATCTAAGAAGTGTACCTATGAAAAAAAAAAAAGAAGTGTACCTATGGACAAGCATCTCAGAAAGCTAGAGATTATAAAATGTTCAGATTCCAAGCCATGTTGTATTATAGATACAACTTTGTTGCATAAATGTGATTCTCAACTTTTTTTTTTGCCTACATATAATTTGCACATAAGGAAATAAATGTATGTACATATGTATGAATGTCAGATAGTGATAAATTCTATGATGAAAACAAAATGGAAATAGGGCAGTGGCATGGGAGGTCCTCTGAATCTCCTTTTTCTCATTTACCAACTGGGAATAATAATAACCTACCTCTTTAGAGTTGTGTGGTCTTAATTTTGTGTGAAATGCACCTGGTTTGATACCTGGTATCATACCAGGTAATTGGGTACATGTTATTCTACTTTCCCTTTCTTTCTGTAATTTGAGTCATCCAAGTCTGCAGTTTACTGCCATATAATACGGTGTGCGTTAAAACCATGAGTTTAAACTAGAGTATGTTTAAACCATGTCCTTCGTGTAGTTTTGAAGTTCTTGCTGAAAAAGTAAATAACACAAACAAACCTTGAAGGGGCCTCATGTTTAGTGAAATAAGCCAGTCACGAAAGGACAAATACTGTATGATTCCACTTAAATAAGGTACCTAGAGTAGTCAAACTCATAGAAACAGAAGGCATAATGCTTGTTGCCAGCGCCTGGGAGGAGGGGGCGGAAGAGGAGTTATTGTCTAGTAAGTGCAGAGTTTCAGTTTTGCAAGATGAAAAGAGTTCTGGAGACGGATGGTGGTGGTGTTTGTGCAACTATGTGAATGTACTTAGTGCCACTGAGCTGTACACTTAAAAATGGTTAAGATGGTAAATTATATGTTATGTGTATTTTACACAGTTTTAAAAAAAAGTGAATCATAAAACTACTCTATTTTGGTAAGGCTTGCCCTCCTTATTTTTGGTAGATGTTAGTGAATTAAGTTGTTTTTCTCTTCCCATTTTAATAAGATATAATTGACATGCAGCACTGTATAAGTTTAGGGTGTGTGGCATAATATATCGTGAAGTGATTATAAATCAAGTTGTTCTTGACTAAATCTGAAATAGTGGGTTTGCTGTTCTTATATCATAAATCTGTGTGAGATTCCCAGAAACTGAACACTATTGATTATCAGAAGTTTTCATCATCTTAACTTCCAGAGGTGTCAGATCTTAAACTGTTGCTTTGAGAGCAAAGAGTATAGTATAGTATAGAAAAGACTTTTTTGTTTTGTTTTGCTTTGTCTCGCATGTCAATTTAAAAAATATTTGTTGAGTCCTCATTATGTTGAATGAACAACAGTAACAACGTTTGTTGAGTGCTATCTGCTGGCTATTGTTCTAAGTTTATGCTTAATAATACTTATAATACTTCTAACATTTTATAATCCTTATAAAAAGTCTTACAGTTGAGAAACCCAAGGCTCTGATTTAAAAAGTGATTTTCTACTTTAAAAATGATTTTAGAGGAATTTAATGCATAGAAACAAAGGGAGGGCATTCCACATGGAAGAAAGATCTGGGCGTAGGAAGGAATGGGACATGTCTGCATAGAGCAGAGTTCAGCCTGACTAGTCTAGAGAACATTAGGGAAATGGGCTAACAGTTTATTCTCTTCCATTAGGACCTTGACTCTGAGGCTAAGGAATTTCTGTACTTTATTCTATAGGCATTGGGACTGTCACTGAATTACCAAGGCGCAGGGAGTTTTGTGATCAGAGTTTTGCATTTGTAATATGCACTTGGCAGCAATATCTGAGATGCATCAGAGTAGTGAGAGAGGGGAGGTCAGAGACCACTTAGAATTTTTTTGATGGAAGAGTATTTTAGTATTGCAGCAGTTGGGGTCAGAGTGTAAATGACTGACTTGATGAGTTGAGAAAGTAGAGGCCCAAATGTGTAGTAAGAGGAAATAAAGAGAAGTCTATGGTGCATGAGCGTAAGTAAGATTTTTTTCTTCCTTAATGGTCATCTGAATGTACAGGTCAGATGTAAGTTTGGCTTTGAAAAGGGAGGATTTGGAGGGTCCAAGAGGACAGGAAGAGGGACTTTAGCAGCCTTGAACTGAACTTGAAGGGTTTACATTGGGCATCTTCTTTCAGTTTAAGAGATGAGGGTATACAGTAGAGAGTACAGGGCTATGGTGGGCCTGGGAACTTGAAGGATAGAAAAATTTCAACCTCACTAAAAGACAACTCAGTAGGGTCAACCATCAGTCTTTAGAGTGTGAGATAGAATAATAGTAGTATACTTCTGTTAGTCTTTTATACGAATAATTTACAGGGAGTAGAATCTCTCTTATACAATATTGATTGTACAATCACCAGTAGTTAGAATGGTTAAATAAAAAATTTGTTTGAAATGAAGAATAATAGGAAGGATATATGCCTTAAATATTTTATAGTTGATAAGTGTATAAATGCTCGTACATCATCAATCTTTTGATGTATAGCCGAGACCTTTTCTTTAGGATATTTTTAAAGTAACTTGCCTTTTTCAAATCGTACAGCTTAATTTTCAGAGACAAAGCATTTTCTTTTTGCACTCATGTTTTTGATATAATATTTAACTAAATTATATAATTATAGTAAATACAACAGGCATAAAAAGATTTTGGAACAAATATAAGATAATTTGCTCTTGGTAGGCATGCGACTCAATTGTTGGGAGAAAAATGAGATGGTGTACCAGAGAGGACTCCCCATTTCCCCCCAAAAGGAAATTGAAACTTGGGAGTTACGGTTTGTCCATGGTTTTAGGATTGGCAAGAGTCTGGTTTTATCTTGAATCTAACGTTTGTCCTATTATGTAGTGTTGCAAGGTGATAAGGAATAATATGTGAAATACTGGTTAGTGGTGAAGTTATAGACTATATATATTTTTTTAATACAGTAGATTTATTGAGATATAATTCACATACCATGCAAGTCACCAATTTATAGTATACAATTTGAGGTTTTTTATATTGACAGAATTGTGCAACCATCACCACAATTGATTTTAGAATATTTTCATCATCCCCAAAAGAAATCTCGTATCCATTAGCTCCCCATCTCCTCCCCCGCTGTTCGGAGTCAACCACTAATCTATTTTCTCTCTATACTGTATGGATTTGTCTATTCATATAAATGGAATAATGTAATATGTAGCCTTTTGTGACTGGCTTCTTTCACTTAGCATAATGTGTTTCAGGTTCATCTGTGTTGTAGCATGTATCAATATTTTTTATGGCAGAATCCATTGGATGGACATACCACATTTTATTTATCCATTCATCAGTTGATGACATTTGTATTGTTTCTGCCTTTTGGCTGTTACAAATAATGCTATTATGATGGTTTCTGTAGTGTAGTGGTTATCACAAATAATGCTATTGTACACATATTTTTACATGGATGTTATTTTTTCATTTCTTTTGCTATATACCTGGGAGAGAATGGTTGGTCGTGTTTAACTTTTGAGGAACTGCCAGACTGTTTTCCAAAGTGGCTGTACCATTTTATATTCCTACCAGCAGTGTGAGAGAGGGTTCCAGCCATACACTTGCCAACACTTGTTATTATCTGTCTTTTTGATTATAGCCATCCTAGTGGGTATGTATATGTTTTTAAAGTGATTTTATTTTTCTGACTATAATAGTAATAAATGCCCTTTGTAGATAGATATTTTGGAAAATATAGAAAAGGATAAAAGAAAAAATCATTTATTTTTAAATCACTATTTAGAAATAATATTGAGTGGCTTTTTTCTCCATGTTTTAAAGTAATTTTTAAAATATGGCTAAAAGTATATATGATTTTGAGTCCTGCCTTTTTTGTTGTTTAACAGCATTTCCCCATGTTTTTTGAAGTTGTATTTTAATTTTATCCTATCAGAGAATGTCTCTTTTGTTCTCTTTGGCTTTTGTGTTCTTATTTTTTATTAATTTTTCAAATTTTACAATTATTTCAGAGGAGCCTGGAGGTGGAGTGGGAATAAATTTTTGTGGTTAATCTAACATGTTAACTAGAAATTACTTCTAGGTTAACTGCAGCATAATATTCTATCTGCTGAATAAACCATAACTTAGCCAACCATTACCCTATTTCAGACATTTATATTTCTTACAATTTTTCTTTATAAATAATGTAAAAAAAATTATATGTAAAATTCGGTCTTCATTTTGAGTTCTCAGGAATGAAGTTACTGGGTCAATCAATAGCTATGCACGTATTAAAGATTCTTGTTACATATTGACAAATTGCTTTTCAGAATTTATATTTCCTCTAGCAATGTATATGTATTCCTTTCTTACTGTACCTTCACTAGCAATGAGTAAATGGGTAACAATTGAGTTTTAAGATCACTTGAGCAGGGATTTTTTTGAGTTTGTTCACTGATGTATGTATTGCTGGAAGATAGTAGGTACTGAATATATGTAGAATGCTACCAGTAGGAAAGAAAAGGGTTTCTCTGAAGGACAAGGAAATAATCTACCATTCAACTTTCCAGGAAAGTAGCCTTGTTACACTGATCATATAACAGCTCATGTGTTTATAAAAAAAGGGATGAAAGAGTAAAATTAAGCAAAAAAAAAAAAAAGTAAAATTAAGCTTATTTGGGGAACTTGTTTTAAATTTTATATTGTTTGAACATTTACATGTTTCAAAGTCAAAATGACACTTTGAAAAGGCCTAACTTCCATCCCTGTTTCCTTACTATAACCCTGCTTTTTTATACCAATTTCTTCTGTATCTTTACAGTGCTTTTTAATAAAAATTAACAAATAAGAATAGATATTCTTACTTCCGTCTTTCCCTCCCCTTTTTACAAACACAGAATATAACAAAGTATATATACATATACCTTTTCTGTACTTGCTTATTTAGCATATTCTGGTGATGTTTGTATAGAAGTACACAGAGTGCTTCCTTATTTATTTTTACAGCTGCACCGTATTCCTTCTAATGGATGTATCATAGGTGATTTTACCAGTCCTCTTAAGTTGTTTTCAATGTGTTTCACTTTTACAAATAATCCCACAATAATCTTGCTGCACACTTTATTTTGTGAATGTGTAATTATATCTGTAGGAGAATGTCCCAGAAGGAGAGTTGTTGGGTCAAAAAATAAATGCATTCTTGGTTTTGTAGATAATGACACTTCCACCAGCAATGGAGAGTGCTCATTTCTTGGAGTTCCTCGGTGTACCTTTTGAAAAACAATAGTCCTAGGGTCATTACCTCAAATCCCATAATATATGTATCCTCAAGTACTATAGAAGAACTCAGGATGATGACCCTTGTGTCATCAAGAAACAGGTAATTATGTTTAGATGGTGAGGAAATTTGTAATATACTTGAGAAAGATATTATAGGTGGTGAAAAAAATTTAAATTAGAACCTTTAAAGACAAATTCTGGGAATTCCCTGGCGGTTCAGTTGTTAAGACTTGGTGCTTTCACTACCATGGCCAGGGTTCGATCCCTGGTTGGGGAAATAAGATCCCACAAGCCATGCTTCGAGGCCAAAAAAAACCAAACAAACAAAAAACAAATTCTCATTTTCTTGTTTTTTCTCTCCAGATAGATGCTTTCACTATACAGTTGACATTTTTTTATAAGTAAGTTCTTCTTGGCCAAATTCTCAAGTAATAAAAACTAACTTCAATAATGATATATGTTATACGAAAACTGTTAAAATGTTACAGCTTTTGTTTTAAACATGGCTGTTACTAATAACCAACCATATTTCTTTTCTCTCTCTTTTTTTTATCTTTCAGCCTTTAACATTCCACATTCTGCTTTGTACATGGTGAATCACTACTGCTTTGCACCAGTGTGCCCACTTGCGTGCCTATAAAGTACAAGCTCCAGATTGAAAAAAGCTTCTAGATGGATCTTTTCCAAATTTGGTGTCTTTTCTACAAACTCTGTGCCTCAACAACCCTTTCTAAGTGGTAAGTGATACGTACTTTTAAAAAAGAGTAATAGAAATTTGTAAAACAATTTTTGTTTGGATTGCCTTCCCCCTTTTTATGCTGCATTCTCTTTTGGTATGGAATAAAAATATTTTATTCTAAAGGTTTCCCACTTCAGCAACTTGTTCTGCTCAGTTTTACTCCTCTGCACCCCCCAAAATGTGTTTTGAGTAAATCTCAGAGATGTTCAAAAAACATACTGGCTAACTAGCACCTATGCTTCCAAAAAATCTTAGAATATGTAGAGGGACACACAGTGCCATGCTATAAAAAGAAGAGCTGGCATTACATACCTCTCTCATCAACTCCATAATAAATGTGCACATGATTTACAATTGCTAGGAATAAATATAAAAATAGGTAAACACCTTTATGTATATGTACTTTACATGCTCTGTATTATATATTGATATTTTACAAATAATTTCATTTTCATATACAAGTGGCAGTTTTTGATGTCACAAGATTATAGTTTATATTTATTTCATAATTAGAGATTTTAACTCCAAGTGTTTTTTAAATAATGATTTAAATTTATGTATATATTTACTGCTGTGGGTGATTACCACTTTTAGTGGTTATTACAAGTGAGCTTATAAAACTGGGCTTACTAAAAGTAGTTTGATTTGGGAAGAAAACTGTTTTATGGAATGATAAAATTTTGGATTTAAGAAATAAAAAAGCTGTGAAAATAGAGTAATTTCAGTGCTGAACTAGAAACTGCACGTTAAGTGAGTTGTAAATGTTAGTATTTTATGATTTGTTATTGGTTCTGTTTTCATTTTGCCAGAGCCACAGATTCCAGCTTTAGGTCTGTATATTCTCTTATTATAAGGCTGAGGTAGTTTTTCCTGTTGCTCTCTTTTCCTACCTACTTAGGTATCTTGAGTCCATTGGGTCAAGAACATCCTCTTCCTAGCAATTGTAAATTATGTGCACATTTAGGGAGTTGATGAGAGAGGTGTGTAATGCCAGCTGTTCTTTTTATAGCATGGCACTGTGTGTCCCTTTTCATATTCTAAGAATTTTTGGAAGCATAAGTGCTAGTTAGCCAATATGTTTTTTGAACATCTCTGAGATTTACTCAAAACACATTTTTTTGGGGGGGATGCAGAGGAGTAAAATTGAGCAGAACAAATTGCTGAAGTGGGAAACCTTTAAAATAAAATTATTGTTGTAAAATATCGATCATTCATTTTGAGTGTCAGTCAGCAGATAGTTACCAAATGCCTGCTGTTTATGGATAAAAATACACAATGACATTTGGCATTGTGAAGAGGTAAGTCATCAAATAGAAACCATGGCATTAGATGAGGATGCAAGGCAGGGAGGTTGAGTGAAGAATGGGGTACGTTTTAGCTCTAACTCTAACCATTAATTGCACAGTGTTCTTGAGTGTAAGTTATTAGTCTTAGTAGCCCTTGTTTTCTCATGTATGAAATGAGTGAATTAACTAAATGGTTTATAAGGTTTTTTGGTGCTTTCATACACCTAACACTTTGTTACGAACAAATTGATAGATGTTTGTTTTTTTGAATTGTGGGGTTAGAATAAGGTCCCCACTATCAATCATTTTCTTTTCTTTTTTTTTGGAAATATATTTTTAAATTATTTATTTATTTTTGGCTGCACTGGGTCTTCGTTGCTGTGCCCAGGCTTTCTGTAGTTGCAGCGAGTGGGAGCTACTCTTCGTCGCAATGTGCAGGCTTCTCATTGCAGTGGCTTCTCTCGTTGTGGAGCACGGGCTCTAGGCGCACGGGCTTCAGTAGTTGTGGCACATGGGCTCAGTAGTTGTGGCTCGCGGGCTCTAGAAGGCAGGCTCAGTAGTTGTGGCACAGAGGATTAGTTGCTCCACGGCATGTGGGATCTTCCCGGACCAGGGCATGAACCCACGTCCCCTGTATTGGCAGGCGGAGTCTTAACCACTGTGCTACCAGGGAAATCCCTCAGTCATTTTCTTTTGAAGGTCATATCTTTTATTTTTTTTCCTCCACATTCTTATCCTTCTCTTCTCTTGACCTCTGGAATTTTCCTTCATTTGACTCTTCATTTGTTCCCTTTCTGTTTCTCATATCTTATTAGTGGCTCTCATCATGTTTCCTTGACCTGTCTAGCATCCATTGTTTTCATCTTAGTATTTTCCAGGATCACTATGTCTTACACCAGTGATTCTAATCCTGGGACCCTTTAAAAAAATACAGATACCTTCTAAAATGAGCTTGGGAGAAGGGTACGATTTTTTGGCAGGTAGCTGAAGCCTGCTAGTAAACCAGCATTATTAGTTCACCAAGACTGGAGTCCCCAGGTTTTACACCCCGTCACTTCTTGCCTTAGATCTCATCATCACTTAGTTAAATTTCTGTGGTCTTGGAGTCTCCTCTCATGATCATAACCCTCTATCGTGCCACACTTTTTGAATCTCTTCTTTGTCTTTATTATGACGTGTAGTTTCTTGGCATTTTGTTTTTGTAGTTAAGTTAGCTGTCTCCTAGCTTCATTTGCTTTCTACTCACCCAAACCCCATGATCATATTTGCAGCAGCATCTTATGTTCTGTTGCCTTTTTAACTTTGTGAGGAACCTGTCCAAATCTCAAACCTAAGTTAATTTGCCACGTATATATTTCCTAGTTCTGCTTGATACAGTTAGAAAAGGTCACATAAGTAAGTTTGGATCTACTAGGCAGTCATTTACTTGATCTCTAAACTGGTTCTTTTCAAGGTTGGCTTCTTACCCTTCCTTCAGAAGACCCCACACCTTGTCACAGTCAAGGTGTCTTTTTTTTGGGGCTGTCTAGCATACTTCCTGACCTGTTCTTCTTTTCACTTCAGAATTTTTCTGTGTCTAAAGAAGAAATTATGTACCTTATTATAATTTTTATTACGGGAAATTTAAGACATATAAAAGTAAACAGACTAGTGTAATGAATCCCCTTGTATTCATGACTCAGGTTCAGTAATTATCATGTCATGGCCAAATTTTCAATCTCTCACTGACTTCCCTCCCATTCCTGTACTATTTTAAAGAAAATCCTAGATATCATAAAATTTATTTGTATTTCAGTACATATCCTTATGTATAAGACCCTTCAAAAAATATAACCATGATACCATTATTAATCTTAAAAAAAACAACAATTCCAATATAATCAAATATCCAATCAATGTTAATTCTAATTCTCGCACACATTTTATTTACTTATTTATTTGCTTGCCACGCCACATGGCATGCAGGATCTTAGTTCCCTGACCAGGGATCTAACCCATGCCCCCTGCAGTGGAGGCATGGAGTCCTAACCATTGGATCCCCAGGGAATTCCCCTCACACATTTTAAAAGCAGTTGACTTGATTGGATCAGGGTCTAGATAAGCCCTTCCTCCGTTGCAGTTGGTTGATTTTTCTCTTAAAGTTTCAACCTCCCCTCCCTTTTTGTTTGTAAAATTTATTTGTTGAACAAATTGGGTCTTTGTCTTGTAGATGTGGATGTTTCTGATTACACTCCTGTGAAGTGATTAAGCATACACATCTGACCTTTGTACTTCCTGTTAATTGGTCGTTGGATCTAGAGACTTGCTCAGACTCAAGTTCAGATTCTTTTGGCAAGTCTTTGTCTTTGGGCAAGTGTCTCTCTGGTGCACACAATGCCTAGTTGTCTCTCTTTTTCTGCTGATTAGTTGCCATTTTGCCTCCATGCTGTAGATTAGGGGTTGGCAAACTTTCTCTGTAAGGAGGCAGATAATGTATATTTTAGGCCTTGTGAGCCATCTGGTCTCCTCTGCTGCAACTACTAAACTCTGCTGTTGTAATGAGAAAGCCGCCATAGACAAAATGTAAATGAATGGGCATGGCTGTGTTCCCATAAAACTTTATTTACAAAAACAGGTGATGGGCTCCCTGCTTGAGGCCTATTAAATCATTAGGTTTGGAAAATTTTAATATTGTAACTTTACTTTTCATTTATTAGGTGAAATGTTCTATAAAGAGAAGCTGTTCCATGTGTACTGTTTGTTATGTGGTAGTACAGTTTGTATAGGAAATGTTAGAAGCTTGACAGTTTCCCTTGGCTTATGAATTTCAAAATAATGAATTGGGTATATTAGCTTTCTCCAACAGTGACCAATTACGGTCTCCCCTTCTCCGCATTCATTATAGACTCTTAGATTTAAACATATTGGATTTTTAAAAAATTCATTATGGTAATTACCCTTATTGATGCTCAAATTATTTAATCTTTGGCCAGTGGGAACCTTTTAAATTTGCTTACTGAGTTATTTTGACATGACTCTAGTAGTTTTCGATAGCTTCTTGATTATCTGATATGACAAGGAGTTCCAGGCTCATCATGTACATTTCCTCCCCACACGTGGTGTCAGTAGTTTCTCCAAGGAGCCCTGATTCCTTCATTGGGGAATGGAATTTCAAGACCACAGTTTGAGCTCTAGAGATTCTCATTCCTAGTGGGTTGACCATTGTTTCTAGGCCTTTTTTGGTAGTCAGAACTAGGGAAAAATTTTTTTTTTATGATAGAGTACCTCATGAATTCATACTGATACTTCCAATTCAGTTTCAATACTATAAGATTTTTAGTTAATCTTTTTATTTTACATCTGTATCTTTCAACTGAAAATTCTAGTTCTCAGTGATACTAAGAATAATACAATTAGAATATTTCATAATTACTTATTTATAGTACCCCCATAATACACACAACAGTCTCAGAATAGCCGTACCAGCATTTTGTCTCTGTCTGCCTTCTTTTCTCAATCCATGTTGTTGTATGAAACATTATCTGTTGCTGTGTAACAAATCACCCCAAAACTTAGTGACTTAACACAGCAAACGTTATTATCTCACAGTTGCCGTGGGTCAGTTTCTGTGGGGGCAGCTTAGCTGAGTGCCTCTAGCTCAAGGTCTCTCATAAAGCTGCAATCAGGGTGTCAGCTAGGGCTGTGTATATCCCAGGGCTCAGTTGGAGGAGTCACAGAGGAGCCTTTTTGGGGTACTTTCAAATGTACTCACGTGATCATTGGTAGGTCTCAGGTCCTTTCTGGCCATTGGCTGGAGACCAGTCCCTCAGGCCTCTCCATGGGGCAGCTAACAACATGGCGCTGGTTGTTAGCTTGGAGCAAGGGAGGAAAGGGTATCCAAGATGGAACCCATGGCCTTTTTAGTAACCTGTTCTTAGAGTGACAGCCCAACACGTATGCTGCATTCTTTTATTTATTTTTTTAAGTTATTGTGGTAAAATATACATAACATAAAATGACAGTTTTAATCATTTTAAAGTGTATAGTTAAGTACATTGCATTAAGTACATTGGCATTAAGTACACTGACATTGTTGTGCAATCATCACCACCATCCATCTCCAGAACTTTTTCCAAACTGAAACTCTACCCATTAAACACTAACTCCCCAGTCTTCCCTTCCACGTCCCCTGGTAACCACTATTCTACTTTCTGTTTTTATGAATTAGACTACTCTAGGTACTTCATGAGTAGAATCATACAGTATTTGTCCTTTTGTGACATGCTCTTTTCACTCAGCATAATGTCTTCAAGGTTCATCCACATGACAGCATGTGTCAAAATTTCCTTCCTTTTTAAGGCTGAATAATATTCCATTGCATGTATATACCACATTTTGTTTACCCATTCATCCTTTGATGGACATTCGTTTCCTCCTTTTGGCTATTGTGAATAACACTTATATGAATATTGGTGTTCTACTGCATTCTTTTCTTAGAAGCAAGTCTCCAAATCCAATTTATACTAAAGAGAAGTTAGTTATATAACAGTGTGATACCAGGATGTGGGGATCATTGGGTCCCTCCTAGAGGCTGCCACCACACTGTTTAAGTTAGTCTTAATAATTGTTCTGAATAGTTCTGACACCAACTGGGTATACATTTAAGTTAACTTATTTAATTTTTTTAAATAAATTTATTTATATTTTATTTATTTATTTTTGGTTATGTTGGGTCTTCGTTGCTGTGCGCAGGCTTATCTCTAGTTGTGGCGAGTGGGAGCTACTCTTCATTGCGGTGCGTGGGCTTCTCATTGCAATGGCTTCTCTTGTTGTGGAGCATGGGCTCTAGGCATGTGGGCTTCAGTAGTTGTGGCACGTGGGCTCAATAGTTGTGGCTCGCAGGCTCTAGAGCGCAGGCTCAGTAGTTGTGGCACACAGTTTTAGTTGCTCCGCGGCATGTGGGATCTTCCCAGACCAGGGCTCAAACCTGTGTCCCCTGCATTGGCAGGCGGATTCTTAACCACTGTGCCACGAGAGAAGTCCCTAAGTTAACTTATTTTATTTTTGATATTTAATGACTGTTCTAAAATGTAATTTTGTTTTATAATCATGTATAATAGTTTCATGTTTCCAAAGTCAAATCCACAAAACAAGGTTTATTCAAAGGAGTCTAACTTCTATCTCTGTTTTCTCTACCATTTTCTTTCTCTTTCTAAGTAATTATATTCTAAAACCAAGTTTAATATAAGTAGGCTATGTATTCATATTCCTCCTTAGACAAGTGATAAAATATTATATGCTTTCTTTTTTCACTTAACATATTCTGGAGATCACTCCTTAGTAGTAAATTGCTAATTCCTTTTTATAGCTGCATAATATCTCATTGCATGAATGAAAAAACAGAGATATTTAACCAGTTCCCAAATGATGGGCATTTGGATTGTTTCTAATTTTTTGTAAATAGTACTGCAATGGATAACTTTGTAATTCATATATATGTGTTTATATTTTTGCCATTGTACATTTGGGACAGATTCCTAGATGTGGAATTGCAGGGTCAAAGGGTAAATGAGTACACAGTTTTATAGATATTGCCAGATTTATCCTGATAAGAATTATATCTCTTTGTGTTCCCATCAGTAATGTACAAGAGTGCCTCTTTGTGTATCAACAGAATATATTGTTAGAATTTTGGGGTTTTTGTCCTCATTGTAGTGTTAATTTTCATCTCTCATTATGAGTGAGATTGAATATCTTTTTTTAACTTTAAAGTTTTATTCATAGACATTTCAGAACCACTTAAATCAACTATGGATTTTTTTAGACATAACATACCATGTTTATCTTGGACATATTAGGCTGAGTATCTTTTTACATGGTTAAGAGGCATTTGCATTTCTTTGTTTTTTAACTGTCCATTTCTTTAGCTCTTTTTCTCTAGGTTTGTTGGTGTTTTCTATTTTATAAGCTCTTTACATATTAGGAATATCAACATTTTGTCCATTTGCTTTCTTCTTCCTGCCAGTTAAATAGAGGTAGTCTCTAATCTGCTTCTAGTTTGCTTTGTTTTGCTTCTCATCCTTTTTCCATTAGTGTTACATTTTTTCTTCTGGCTAAATCATTATTCAGTATTTGATGACTCCACTTCTGCAGCTCAAACCTATCCCACCATTTCTTCAAACTCAACATGTCCCAGATAGGATTCAACTTTATCCACAAACCTGATATTCCCGTGTTGCCTTTGTCAGGTATGGCGTTACCATTTTCCTACTTGGGAACTTGGAGTGATCTTTTATGGTTTATTTATTATTAATTCAGCAAGTATTTGTCGAGCACCTACCAAGTGCCAGGTACTGGACTAGGTACTAGGTAACAGATAGTCACAATCCTAGCTCTCAGGGAACAGTCTGATGGGGGAATAGGTAGTAAACAAATATACACACAAACCCATGTCTCAATGGGTGGTAAGTATTTCAAGAGAGAATTTATGGGCTGGGACACGTGATTAGATTGGAGAGGTTAGGGGGGTAGCCTTTTAGAGAAAGTGACATTTAAACTGAGATTTGAAGGCTTGTTAGGGTTCACCTGGTGAAAAAAATTGGGATTCCAGATACAGGAAACAGCATGTGGAAGGATCCTGAGGCAGAAAAGAAGTTGAACTTATAGGAAATGATCAGACCAGTTTGGCTGGCATGTAGGGAGAAGGGGTAGAGGGCCATGAGATGTGATCTGATTTACTTTGTAAAATGATCACTCTGGCTCTAGGGGTGGAGGGGATGTGTGTGTAGAGGTTGGTGAGGAGGCTGTGGTGGTAACCGTGAAAAGTAGAAGTGTCGCATTCATTCTCGTAGTGACATTCTTTCAGTTCTACTCTGGTGCTTTGTTCTTTCTTCCCATATTTTTATATCCACTGCCCTCGTTCAGAAAGTCACCTCCTGACTACTCTGATGGGTTTTTACAAATTGGTCCCACGCTGTTTTAGTCTCTGTTCGCCAGCCAGTCTGGTTCAGAAGCAAACTTTTAGAAATCCCAGGTCTGTTCATATCACTTTCTTTCTCAAAAACTCTTGGTGGCTCCCTGTGACTGTTACTGTTATGTGTCCACTTGACTGGGCTGAAGGATGCCCAGAGAGCTGGTAAAACAGTATTTCTGGGTGTGTCTGTGAGTGTGCTTCCAGAAGAGATTAGCATTTGAATCAGTCGACTAAAGAAAATCCTCCCTCACCAGTGTGGGTGGGCGTCATCCAATCATTGGGGACGCAAGTAGAACCAAAAGGCAGAGGAAGGGTGAATTCTGTCTCCTTGAGCTGCGGCTTCCATCTTCTCCTGTCCTCAGACATTTGAGTTCCTGGTTCTTGGGCTTTTGGACTCTGGGACTTACACCGGCAGCATATCATCCTCACCCCCCGACCCCAAACCCCTTTGGCTTCAGACTGAGAGTTACACCATCAGCTCCTCTGTGTCTCAGGCCTTCAGACTCAGACTGAATTTTATCCCTGGCTTTCCCGGGTCTCCAGCTTGCAGGTGGCAGATCGTAGGACTTCTCAGCCTCTGTAATTGTGGGAGCCAATTCCCATAATAAATATCCTCTTATGTATCTATATTATCCTATTGGTTTTGTTTCTCTGTAGTCTCTGAACCTTAACACATTCCCTCATTGCAGAAAAATGGAAGCCCACCTGAAATTGAAGCCTTTCTTGTTTTCTTTAAGCTTCAAGGTCTGCTCCTCTGAGACTACTTTTCTTTAGGCAGCCAAGACTGATATTATTTTACCTCTTTTTTTTTTTTTTTTTTTTGCGGTACGCGGGCCTCTCACTGTTGTGGCCTCTCCCGTTGCGGAGCACAGGCTCCGGACGTGCAGGCTCAGCGGCCATGGTTCACGGGCCTAGCCGCTCCGCGGCATGTGGGATCTTCCCGGACCGGGGCACGAACCCGTGTCCCCTGCATCGGCAGGCGGACTCCCAACCACTGCGCCACCAGGGAAGCCCTCTACCTCTTTTTTTAAACTCATCTTCATCTTCTGTCATGACATCTCTGCCTCTTGAACCCTATTTCCCCTTCTCTCTATTTTTTTTTTCTTTCCCCTAAAGTCTCCGTTCAGATCCTAACTGTTCCCCTAATCCTTAAATCTCCTCAGTCAGGTTGACTTTTAACATTTGTTGATATGTCAGTTCTAAGATTCATCACAGCCTGTGTTGTATTAGAAACACTCCTGTATTTATTTGGAGTGCAAAGAATTGTGTATATTTCATTTTCTTAACAGAAAAGAACTCAGCAGATATGTGTTGAATTGTAGGAGATTAGGGATCATTCCATGTGCTTAGATCCCTCACTGAAATCTCTTAAAAAAGAGGTAAGTCTCAAGTACAAGTTTATAAATATCTTGTATTGAACCTTCAGGGAGTGACCTCATTTAGAAATAGTAAAATCGGACTTGCCTTTTGAAACAGTCTTTACAGTTCAGTGGATATCAGATAATACTTAAACTCTCTATATTAGTTTGGCAAAAATATGTTTATATGGCAATATCAGAGAGTTCTTCTGACTTACTGGGGGTATATAGAGGATTAATACTCAATTTCCATGCTGGTGGGGAGGGGTCAATAAAGCCATGACCATGTAGCATATCTAAATGTACCTCTGCTTTTACCTGAGGTATCCTGCTGACTAGTTGTCCACTTAGACAGCTTCTGACTGGGTACCTCGCTAGGTTAAAAGTAGTGGTCTGCATGTTGACTAAGTTTAATATACTTGATTCTCATATGTGGTTTTGTTTGTATATCGGGGCCAGCCAGTATGTTTCGTTTGTGAAGAGAAGGGTCCTATCATTACTACCTACACACTTGCAAAATGATTTTATGTGTTCCATCTTTTAAAATTCTAACAGGTTTTCTTCTCTTCCTCTCTTATTCCCTCCCTTCTTCCCTCTCTCCTTTTCTTCCTATAAATGAGGTTAAGTCACTTTGTCTAAGTTAATATAGCTTTGTATTGCGTAACTGTGCTACATACATTGTGTTGCCTTCTCATATGAGGTCATTTCTCTGAACGTATAAGGGAAATGGGGTTTATACAGATTTGTCTTACATGTAGTTTTCAGATATTAATCTAACTTTTAAGTCTCTTTGGATCACCTCTTGAATTAAATGACTGTTTTTGATTTCTAATACCTATTGATGCAATAAAAGGGTTGGGAGATTATATAATCATTTTGCCTCCATACTAAATGGGATTTAATTTTGTCATTGGAAATGCAGTAGAAGCTAAACCTTTTAAAGCTATTTTTAAATTAAATTTCCTGAAGTCACATTTCAAATTTTGGGTGTTTCAGCAATGTTAACTAATGAGAAGTATTTTGGTTGTATTATTTTAAGGTAAAAATATCTTAATAGAAATTTTAAATGAGCTTGCTTCAGATTAAATTAGGACATTAAGTCTTAGTTTCTGGAATATGAATTTTTAAAAATCACTGTGAAATATTAACTAGGGCAGGTGCTTATAGGTAAGAATCAAATTATCATTTGGTACTGTGATCTTCAAGTTTAGAGTGATGAAGAATTTTATTTTTAAAACTAAGTATCTGTAAAACAAAAAATGTTTCAAGCAGCTCATGGTTTGACAGGTTTATGAAAGGCTTGAAAGATAAAATTGGTGTAAGTGAAATATTGCATTCAACGTAGGATTTATGTAACTAAGTAAGTGAGGGTGAAAAAAACCTGATGAGGTGGGAGAAATGACTCAGTTCCTCACTTTGCACTCTCCATTTTAAATCCTGCATGAATATTAACAGCTTCAAATATAATCACAACATTAATTCAGAAGCCTGATATATTAAAAGGTAAGCTTTTGTTGTTTTATAATAACTCCATTTGTACCATACTGGAACTTTCTAGAACAGTCTCCTTCTAGGACAGTTTAGGGGTGGCTGTAGAGCTGGATGAGTCACACCACACCGCCAACTCCTTAAGGTTTATGTCTATTCAGTGTTTGTGTCCTTCACTACGTAGCTTGATATATCTATCAAGTTGGGCTAGTAAAGGTAGTAGAATTATGTCTATTTTCATTTATTATACTGTACCTGGTGTTACGTTTCTAGAAACGCTAAAGTTTTTTGGGAAGTTGGTCCAGAGTCAACATTCAAAAAGCATAATTCCAATGACCCTGAATCCACTAAATTGAGCCAGGGACCAAAAATTTTCTCAACATAGAGCAGGAATAAAGGAAAAGAGGCATGCAGGGACCCAGGAGAAAAAGGATGATTTAAGTGGAGGGAAGTTGCAGTTAAACCACAGACACAGCAACTTGCATACTTGGTCAGGTTCTCCCTGTAATGTAGAAATTGCTGACACAGAATTTTTTACCTGTGAGCATCCATCTTAGGGACACATATATTTTATTTTTATTTTTTAATTTTTTGGCCGCCTTAGTTCCCCGACCAGAGATTGAACCCGCACACACTGCAGTAGAAGTGTGGAGTCTTAACCACTGGACCACCAGGACTGCCCGGAAACATATATTTTAGATTAAAGATTATTTTAAGAATTCTGGCTGAGACAGAGAAATATCACTTTCCTTTATAAAATTGTTCCTGGGGCTTCCCTGGTGGCGCAGTGGTTGAGAGTCCGCCTGCCGATGCAGGGGACACCGGTTCGTGTCCCGGGCCGGGAGGATCCCACGTGCTGCGGAGCGGCTGGGCCTGTGAGCCATGGCCGCTGAGCCTGCGTGTCCGGAGCCTGTGCTCCGCAACGGGAGAGGCCACAACAGTGAGAGGCCCACGTACCACAAAAAAAAAAAAAAATTGTTCCTGGACTTTTAAATTAATAGTGAGACGTTAGCAGAAGATGATTGAATTTAGTTTTAAATAAGCATCTCTATGATTTGTTAGCCATAATATGATTTCTCCCTTTCCTCCTATTGTTTACTTTTGATACGGCAAATTTATTCTTTCTTCATGAAATATTTAAGATAAATTATGTGTTAATTATGCTTAATTATCCTTTTTTGAAAGTTCTCTTGCTTTTGTTCTGAGGTTCAGAATCAATATAAAAACATTGAAATCATAATTGCATTTTAATTTGAGAACTTTATCTCATATAACTCCGTATAACAGCTTATTCTTTTAAAGTATAAAAGAATCCAGATGTGCAGTATTTCTCAGTTTATTTACTAGTCTTGTCAGTTTCCAAAGCTGCAAAGTTGAACATTTACAGAAATTATGGGTTTGTTTGGGTTAAAATGAAGTAACGTATGTAAAGCACCTAACCTAGTTTTTCACACATAGTAGACCCTCAGTAATTAGTGGTGGTTTTTTTTATTATTACTGGTCACTTAATTAATTTGGATTTCTAGGGCACCATTTCTTAGGGTGCAGTGAACCAATTCTGAATTCTACCCTCCCATATTTGTAATTTGTTTAGACTGACTTAACCACTGTGAAGAATAAAGCCTATTGGTGGGGTGGAGCTTTTTGACTTTTGTGTGCAAGTCCTTTTAGAGTTACTGGATGTACTGGAATGTGAAAGATTAAGCTTTGTGGCATGTTCTATATGGTCATCCGTAGTGACCAAACTGATTTGGAATGTTGTTTTGTTACTAACTTTGAAATGTGTTACTTTCTGTACAGAGGATGTTGATCCGAATAAATTGCTTATTATCCTTTATAAATATCTAGAATGAGACGAATTTGTCAATCAGTGTAAACCTCATCCGACACAGTACTTTCTTTCATAAACACAGGGAGGAAGCAATCCCAGGATAACCTTTCGGGTGATAAAGCCGGGCATGGCTGGGCAATTCAGAGGGTGTGTGATAGCGCCCAACTTTGGAGCCTGTCACAATGGGAAGTCATGGCTTGGAGGCCTGTGGTGAAATAGTCATGTTTATTAAGCCTTAATATGTCACTTTAATGGCTCTTCTATCAACAGCTAGCCAGCTCCTCAAAGAGAGGCAAAAAGCCATTCCTGTCATTGTAGATTGTAGCTCCAGTTACTTCCTGACAACGGAGGCTATGAGCACCGCTTCATTGGCAGTGTCTTTCCTGTCCCACCCTCCACATAAATTGATGACTGTCTCCCTTGTACCCAGTTGTAGCTTGCACACATTTAGGTAACTTCTCTCAAAGCATCTAAAAAGGGTTGTCCCGTGTGTCTCTCTTCCAGCTTGTCTGTAAGCTCCTGGTTTGTGGTGGTCATGTCTGTGTTAGTGTCACTTAGTGCAGATTCTGGGAGCTCAGGGTGGATCTTCAGTCTGTGTTAAGTGCACGTCTCCCTGTGGCTTGTGGAGACTCCTCAACATTAACTGGTCCAATTATATTGGACCTCTCTAATTCTTCAATGAAAAACCTCTAGAGGGGCTAATTCTACTGTGTATCCTGTATTTCCATTCTTATTTCTTTCTCTTCTGCCAATGCAAATTCTCGATTTCCTTTATTTCAAGGAACAATTCAAGTCCTTTTCCATGTAGCTTTTTTTTTTTTTTTTTTTGCGGTACGCGGGCCTCCCACTGTTGTGGCCTCTCCCGTTGCGGAGCACAGGCTCCGGACGCACAGGTTCAGCGGCCGTGGCTCACGGGCTCAGCTGCTCCGCGGCATGTGGGATCTTCCCGGACCGGGGCACGAACCCGTGTCCCCTGCATCAGCAGGCGGACTCTCAACCACTGCGCCACCAGGGAAGCTCTAACTATAACACTTTTTAAAAATAGGTGGGAGACTATCACAGTGTATTATATATTATTTCAAATGTATCATATGGGTGTATATATATTGGGTTGTTATATAAAATGTATTACATGTTCATTTATGTAAAATGCATTTTTTTTCTTTACTGCAGTGAAAAGAGTTTAGAAAACATGTCCCTAGTCTATTTCACCCTTGCTTTAAACCTGGGGAACAGCCCAAATATATTACTTATTCTTTTTGCTATGCTCTCTTGTCATCGTGACCTGACTCCAAGGTAGTGTTTTCTAACCAGTTAGAAATATACAGAGGTGATATTTTCCCCCAGTACATAAAGATGTGCAGCAAGGTGGTGTTTTCATTACATTTGGTCTTGCTTGCATGCCTCTGGGTACAAATAAACACTTTGGTGGATCTAACTGTTAATCTGTAAGAATTGTTTATGATGTGCCTAACTTGGTACCAAGATGTGATTTAAGCACCAAGAGAATTTGGATTATTTAATACTAGTACATAATAAAACTACTTATCAAATGTTCATGTGGGCACATACAGAGGCATAATTGTATTCTTGTAATGCACAGTATAAATACTAATATTGTTTTGGAGAATCAGCATGGTATGCTGAAGCCATGGTTTGGAAAAAGGCATTGTAGTATGTTTTTAATCTGTGGGAATTACTGGCAAGTGTAATTGAGAGATTCTAAATACTGTAGTTGTTTACTTCACTTTTGAATTTGGCTTAAATATTTTTGGTCTTGTTATTTTTTTAATCATTGAATTATTATAGAAGTTTAACCATAATTGTTCTGTAAATTTTAATAATTTTATCTCTTAAAGATTTATTTTAAAACAATTTCCCCTGACTAAAGATATTTAATATTTAACATTTGTTTAATATTTAAATATTTATATAGAAATATAAACATATAAACATGCTTATAGATATTTATACTATATCTTTAGAGAAATATTACATTTAACATTTAAATTTAATATTTAAATATTTAATGATAAATATTTAAACAGAGAGGATAGTGGAATGAATGTTCATGTGCCTGTTCCTCAGCTTCAACCGTGATCAACTCTTTGTTAACTGTACCCATTCCCATTCCCCAATTCTCACTTATTTTGATGCAGTTCCTCTGTCATAACACATCATCTGTAAATATTTCAGGATGTATTTCTGAAAGACAAGAACTTCTATTTCTAGACATACAAAGTAGAATCTTAATCTTTTTTGAGGAATGTACTGAAGTTATGAACATTCAAATTGTGTTTGGGATGTTAGAGTGATATAAAGGAAAAGTGAGCTCCTTTAAATAGAATAAATGGAAAAAGAGAAATACCTGATAAGCAGTTGTATCGAAACACAATAGAAAAGTTACAATGAAAAAGCCAATTAATAGCTTTTAAGTATCCATGGAGAAAGTGGAGAAATTGGCAGTTCTGAATACTTAGTATGTGCCTACATTCTATACAGGTCACTAGGAGTAAGGTGAAGTGTATTTCATACCATTTGAGATGGAAATTCTGTTTCTAGACTCTTTCTTGAGGGAAAAATCAAAGGTGTGTACGAAGACTGCCAATCAAGATATTCACTGCAATATTATTTATAGAGTGAAGAATTGAACCTAATGTTCAATACCAGTGGAAGGATGCATTGCATTCTGTACTATGCAATGCATAGTATATTTATAAAATTTTACAATATTTTGTAACCAGTAGAAATGGTAAAACATGATACCAATTGTATAAAATGTTGAATGCGTATTAAAAGACCTGAAAGAAATTAACCCAGATATTTACATGAATTAATAGTGTCTATCTCTTGATGTTAGAATTATGAGTAGTTTTTAATTTCTTCATTTCTTTTTTTCTTAGAAATGTTGCAGATTTTGTCTATCAGCGTATGTTATATGAGTTAATAAATAATAATAAACATTTGAGTACTTACTGTGTGTCAAACACTATTTAAGCACTTTTCATCTAAAAGTGAATTCTCATAATAGCCCTGAGAGGTTTTATAATCCTTATTTTGCAGATGAGGAAATGGGCATAGAGAGATTGAATACCTTGACAATTTGAGTCTATCCTTCTAAGTTTATTGTTTGCTTCTAAATGTAGTTTTATCTCCAATAATTAGGAAGATACTGTAAATACTGTTTTGTTTTTCTTTGTATTACTTAAAGATATGTGGTTAATATTATGGCATATTAGTTAAAAAATATGATTTTTAATTGATGGATAACATTTCATCTAGTGAATATACCATGATTTTTTTTCAACTGGTCCTTTGTTTTTGTTCTGCCCCTCCCCTCCAGTATTTTGTTCATAAGAATAATGGTACAATGGTATCTTTGTGAATAAATCTCTATGTGCATTTCTGATTATCTTCCTAGAAAAAGCATTTAGAAGTGGAATTATTGGGTCAAAGAGCATAAACATTTTTAAAGGCTTTTGATACAAGTTATGAGACTGCAGGTAACAAATGATCATTCTTCCTTAAACTTAGAGAAATTGTTTTGGCACTATAAATTTGAGAGAAATAGGTCATCTAAACATCAGTGGGAATTTGTGCTTTCATAGTTGCTCTTACAAAAGTGAGGCTTCTCTAAGCTTGCTGGAGACTATAAACACAGAGAAAAAGAGAAAAGACAAACTTTGAAGATTAAATTGTGGCCATTTACTTGCTCTGTGATCTTTCACAGCTACTTATTCATTTTTCTTATTAACTTAAAATTTGAATTAGCCTTGAAACCTTTTTACTGTAAATTGTTTTATATAACATGTAAAATACACATATCAAATTTTCGTGAATTTTCTTTAATGTTTGCTCTTTTAGGACCTCAGGATCATAATTAGGTAGAGAAATTTCCAATGTATAATTTTAAAACTTATAGGTATAAAAGGCATAAGACATTGATTAGAGACAGTAATAACCCTAAAAGTGTTTTAGATGTTGTATTTTTAAATAAGAAAGCTTTTTTCTAGGGAGTCACTCTCTTTTTGTGAAAAGCAAGAAAAATTTGGGGGTAATTGATGGTTTCTGTTAGGGTTAAATAAGGTTTTATTGTGGTTTCTCTTGAGCGTATATCTTCTTCCAGGGACTGTGGTGACTTCTACAGAGACTTTAGCTGAAGATCTGAGCAGAGGGAGGGGGATTTTAACTTAAGAAGGTCCAGAGAATAATTAATGAAATCAGAAAATTTACCTATGAAGCTACCAAAGAGGTTAGGATCAGTTTTTTTCTGGAAAAGCCAAGATTGATAAAGGGTACTCTGACAGTCTGTGAATTTGTGAGAGGGACAAATGGAATAAATAGAAAACATTTTATTGAAATTTGAATACCTTAAGTATTTTAATGGGGAAAAAAAAAGTACAGTCAGTCCTCTGTATCTGAGTCTTCCACATCCACAGATTCAACTAACCTTGGATCAAAAATATTTAGAAAAAAAATTCCAGAAAGTTCCAAAAAACAAAACTTGAATTTGCTGCTTCCCACAGCATTAACATTGTATTTACAACTATTTACATAGTGTTTACATTGTATTAGGTATTATAAGTAATCTAGAGAGGATTTAAAGCATATGGGAGGATTTGAGTGGGTTATATGCAAAATACTACACACTTTTATATAAGGAACTTGAGCATCTGATGATTTTGGTTTCCACAAAGAGTCCTGGAACCAATACCCTCTGGATACTGAGGGATGACTGTACTACTTCTTTATACTATGAATAGTAAAATTATGAAACTATCAACTATAAATGGTAGACATAGAAAATAAGCCTAAGGAGGATTTTTATCAGGGGTTTTTAATCCATAATTAATGATTGGATTATAAAGGTTCATAACCCTGCAAAATTAGGTATATGTGCATTTTGGAAGGAGAGGCCTCCAAAACTTTTTTCAGATTCTCAAAAGAATGACTTCAAAAAAATTCAAATTCAAAATTCAAGCTCCTACTAGAAGGTAAGCTCCGTGAGGCTAGGGACTTTTGTCTGTTCTGTTCACTCCTCTGTCCCTGGTTCTTGGCACATAGTTCTGCTCAATAAATATTTGTTAAAGGTATGATTTTTGTAAATTTATGTGTGTCCTAATTACAGCAATGGATTTTTAAAAATTAGGGATGGAAGAAAATTCCAGGTTTAGTGAGGTTGATGTCTTGGCTGTTTCTATATTTGTCCGAAATTTTTCTTTTTGTTTAAGTCTAGATGAGTAGGTAGGGCATTTGTATGATAATTTTGTGGTCTTATTCCTGTTTTTTTTCTGTGCCAGCAGAAATGGTGTAGAATGGGTTAGAAATACTATAGAAATGTAATGCTGTAGAAATGTAACAGGAAATTGTTCTAAACAATACATATTCATTCATCAGTCTATTAGAAAATGTACTTTGGCACTGTTTTCATTTGATTCAATGAATGAAATTGTTATAGAAAAACTTCCCCTTAAATTTGAGAATGGAAAATTCTCCTAATTGTTTTCATTAAACCAAGTGGTATGGCAGTAACTGCTATTGTGGCTAAAAATGTAAAATCAACAAAATGTTGAAAAATTTACCTGCAGAGAACATTGCTTTATCAGCAAGAGATTTAGATTTTTGCAGTGAAGCCCAATTATTCTAGCTCAGTGCCATTATACGGCAGTTTTAGCAGGTGATGTAGTGTAATCTGTGATTGCATTAGTCAGCATCATAAGTTTCCATACTTCTTAAAATTGAAATTTGGTAGAAGGTTAAAAGAATGACAAAAGATTAAAATGCAGGTTTGTTTTAAAAATTGTAAAAATTATAACATTTCTAAAATAAGAGAAAAAGTGAATTTCTAAAAATTGAAGTGTGATGGAACCAGTGTTAATTTATAAATCATTAATTTTCTTAATTAAAGGGATGACTGTAAATTCTTTATCTTAATGACTTTTGCCAACCAGCCAGAAAAGATAATTTGAGTAATTATTTGCTGCCTGCATTTGAGTCTTTGTGAATAGATTTTTCACATTTTCCATTATCTTCAGCAGATTTAAAAAGTCATTGCATTTTACATTTTCTATACTTATTTTGCTATTAACAAATAGGAGCTATGATTATTCCAATGTATTCAAAAATCATTGCATCATTATAAGAGGCCTTCCAATATTCCCAGAATAATTTCAATAGAAGGGCAGGAATTTTCCCTTATAGATTTCGTATCTTGCAATGTGGTTTCTTTCTTTAGTTGAAATATGATTGAATCTTTAGGTCACCACACATTCCATTATTCAAGTATAAGTACAAAATACATTTTGAAGTGAAATTTAGAGTTTCAAGTTGGAATCTCTGAAGTAATTTAGCTTAATCTTTTGACCCAGTGGTGTAACCCTTTCTATAGCATTTCTAACAATCTTTGCCTAAAAACTCAGTGAGTGGGAACTCTATTTCTTTATGAAGCAGCTTTTTAAAATGAATTATATAATAAGTTTTTCTTTTTATTATGTTGAACTCAAATCTACCTTGTGCTAGGCACCATAACTTCCTGTTTTCCTTTTCAAATTATGAAGTATTCCAAGTCTGTAAGTATTGAGAGTACTTATAATGAACATCACTGAGATTCATTTATTCTTAATTTCTACTCTATTTGCTTGAGATTATCATTTTCTGTATCAATGTATATCAGAGACTTTTATGTCACGTCTTACTACAATTAGGATACACTAGATTTGTGGCATTTCTGTTCTTTATTACCCTCGTAATTCTTTTCAGAAAGGAAATGAGGTTAATGTGTTATCTGAGCACCCATTCAACTTTCTCTTTTACTTTGTAGACTGAAGCGAAGCAGGGTTGTCCTTGAAGGACGTCATTTGATCTGAGAATCCTCCCAAGCCCCAGAGCTGGGCCACTGTTCTCTTTATTTATTACACATGGAAGCTTCTAGATCATTAGTCTTGCTGAAGGTTTAAAGCCTTGGTCCTTTAAAGCTTGTGCTGTTTGACTATTTACAGTCTTAATCTTCAGTGTTGTCAAACACCAACTGACCTCCTCAAGTCACTCTAGTTTATATGACTTTTTTCTTTTAAAATAAGAAACAACAGGCTTGGTCATGTGTATACCGTGACCACAGTTACCTAACCTCTCTGACCTTGACCATCTCAAAAGCAGTAGTATAAAAATGGTAATAAAAGTTACTCTTCTTGTAGATAAAATATTCTCCAAATTAATCAAGTGAAATGAAAAATAAAAATGAGTTCCACGTTAGATGATGTATATGGAGACAAGGTGAAAGTGCAATTGATATGAAAAAATGAAAAAAAAAACAACCCCAAAACCAACAACCCAAACCACACCCAAACAAAATGAAAACAAAAACCCATCCCTGCTAAAAATGATTATAACCTATAAAGAAAGCCAGGGAAGTATAAACCAAATATTTTCCAGGGTAACTAAAGACAAAAGTTTGTTTATTTTATCAAAAGTGAAAGTGGAAAATAGGAAGGCTGTATCTGTACTAGAGAGGTATTGAAAATTCTAGGCAAACATTGGGAAGTCTTAAAATGACAGTGCTCTGACAGTGTGGTTATAAGAAGAGAAAACACATGTAAAAAGCATGGCATCAGCCCTTGCTGTGTCTGAGCAGAAGGATATTCAAAAATGAAGCAAAACGAAAGATGTAGACATGGTAGTACAAATCAATCCTAGATGCAATTTTTGCAGTATTCGTAAAACAGCTTTGTCCTCCAGGAGTACTTGGTTTTGTGATTTGTCCTAGAAGACAAAGTGAAAAATAGTTTAAATTTCATTAAATACACACCAGCATGTGACTGTACTCTGCTCACTATGTACAAGAAATGGTATGCTGTTTGTCACATAAACTTTATTTGCTTTGAGGGAGAAATAATTCCATTAACCTTATATAAAATAAAGGATAAAAAGTTATGGCAGAATTGTAGATATCTTCTTGTTAATAGATTCAGAAATATTTGGTGGGGCAGTCAAAAATTCCATAAGTCTGAATGATATATGATTATGAACAAGTACATCTAAATTACTATTTTGTTCATATTTACCAGTTTTGGGGCTTCAAGGATTTGGTTTTAGTCATGATTTAGTTGATTATACCTCTGAATAAATGAAATATCATTATATTTTTTTCTAAATTGGCTAAAGGAATTTCAGATTAAGAAGGTTTAAGTACAAAATTAATATTTCAGCAAGTAGTTCTTTCTGTTGGGTTGGGGATTAAATTCATTAAACAGAAAAAATAGTAGGAAACCAGATGTGATTTAAAATGAGGTTGATTAGAGTTTCAATGACAGATTAAAAATGTGTCCTATTTAACTGTTGAAAAATGCACAGACCTTTCATGGTAATAAAAACGTGGAATGTGGGCTTCCCTGGTGGTGCAGTGGTTGAGAGTCCGCCTGCTGATGCAGGGGACGCGGGTTCGTGCCCCCGTCTGGGAAGATCCCACATGCCGCGGAGCGGCTGGGCCCGTGAGCCATGGCCGCTGAGCCTGCGCGTCCGGAGCCTGTGCTCCGCAACGGGAGAGGCCACAACAGTGAGAGGCCCGCGTACCGCAAAAAAAAAAACCAAAAAAAAAAAAAAAACGTGGAATGTGCATGATTACATGTGAGGCCTTATATGTGGTAAAAGGGTAACTCCCTATGGTCATTGGTTTCATTCTTAGTAGCCATCAAATTATTACATATAAGGTATAGTAGTTCACAGTCCATGACCCGCTCAGAGTTATTATAATAGGACTTTGAAAAATATACATCCTAAATCCTAAACACTGTCTGTAGATGGGATAAATATTAGGCCTAGTGGGTATATGAACTATTTTGCAAATCTGATTAATTTAGTGAATAAAATGAAAATGGATTTAATGTATTATTGAACAGTTAAGGTATTAATGTATTCATTCAATCATAGCCTAGTAAAAGCATCATGGCTTGTCACTGCAAAGAGAAGAAAGGAAAAAAACTATAGATTAAAAGGGATTTAGGAGAGACAGTAATAACTGCCTGTATGGATTTTATTTAGATCTGGATTAGAACAAACTGTTTAAAAAAACACTTATGAGAAATTTGGGGAAATTTGAGCACTGATTGGTAGTTGATGTTGTAAAGAAATTATTTTGAATTTATTGTAGATATTATAATGGTACTGCCTTATGTTTAAAAAGCAAATCTTTGTCTTAGAGAGAGACATACAGAATTATCTACAGATGAAGGGGTATAGTATAATGCCTCAGAATGATGCAGAGTGGTGGGATAGGAGTTGGGCGGGGGTGTGAAGATATAAATGCAACATGACTTGCTGTGAGTTAACAACAGTGGGTTCATTATACTAGTCTTAATAATTTTGCATTAGTTTGAAATTTTTCATAATAAAATCTTAGAAAAAAGTGTAATGCAACATTAATTGAAAGAGGGATAACTGTAGCACCAGATGACACTGCAATATAATATATTCAGAAGTAAGGGTAGATATGAGTCACACACAGATGTACTTTTTATAAACATATCTAATGTGTCAATCTCATGTTTTTCTTCAGAGCTGAAGCCGTTTATTTGAATCTTGGATGATTAACACCTAAATGCTTAATTCTCAGAACTGCTCAAGAGTCCCACAGCCAGGATTAGATGATCCAACTTACCACCAAGAAATTACTGTCTTGAATTCTACGGTAAGATTATAATAAATATTCTAAAGGCTAAATAGTGACCATGAGGTCTAAAAAGATTTTTAAATGCTGTCTTTGAGTGACTAGCCTTTATTATAATTTCTCAGTCCTGTAACTCTTATACCAAGAGTTCAAGGTTGTGATAATCAACCAAAGATCTTAGAAATATCAACATGCAAACAAGGCTTTATGGTATTTCCCTGTCATAGATTCAGCATAGATTCAGCTAATAACAGATACTGGAGTGCCATGCTTTCCCTCTTGCTGTATGTCTCAGGGTGGGTCCTCCAAAAACTGATGCTGGAAGGGAGTTTGGCTTCCGGGATGTTTATTAGGGATCAACAACCTATAAAGAGGGGAGGTTATTGGGCAGAGGAAAGTGAAGTATAATGTAGGCTCAACAAAGCCTTAGCCAACTGAGACAGGGAGTCTTGTAGTTGTAAGAGTTAAGCTTCTTGGGGATGGAGACATATCCTTAATGCCTTTGCATTGGGCACAGGCCATTAAAGAAGCTGCTCGGCAAATATTTGTTGAATGAAGGAAATCTGAGAAAAATCTTGTGGTCCCTCCTATAACACCTAATCCTTGCCCTTCCTTTTTCCAGTTGAAAGTGTGGTTTAGAGCAGTGAGGTTAACAGTGACACACATGGTTGTCTTGTACATCATGAACAAACATGAAGGTAACTTGTCCTCCATAATCAGCATGTGTTGCATACCACTGTGTTCCTGGGCTCCACAGATAAGGAAGACCTACAATGGGACCTGAGGAAAACCACACGTATAAGTTTTAAAGCAGCAGTCCCCAACCTTTTTGGCACCAGGGACCGGTTTCGTGGAAGACAGTTTTTCCACAGATGGGGGGTGGTAACGCGAGTGATGGGGAATGGTTGGGGAGCGGAGAGGTGAAGCTTTACTCGCTCGCCCACTGCTCACTTCCTGCTGTGCAGCCCTGGGGTTGGGGACACCTGTTTTAAAGAATATGAGACTGTATCAGTAAAGAAACAAACAAAAGAACAACATGGATCTAGAGGGTATTATGCTAAGTGAAGTAACTCAGGCAGAGAAGACAAATACCATGTGATTTCATTTATATGTGGAATCTCAAAAACAAAACAAAGGAACACACATACAACAGAAACAGACTCACAGATACAGAGAACAAACAGGGGCTTGCCAGAGGGGAGGGTGTTGGCGATATGGGTGAGATAGGTGAAGGAGATTAATAGGTACACATTTCCAGTTATAAAATAAATAAGTCATGGAGATGTAACGTACAGCATAGGGAATATAGTCAGTAATATTGTAACGACTTTGTATGGTGACAGGTGGTAACTAGACTTACGGTGATCTTTTCATAATTATAAAAATATCGAATCCCTATGTTGTAAACCTGAAACTAGCATAATATTGTAAGTCAGTTATCCTTCAGTTAAAAAAATATGAATGAACGAGGGACTTCCCTGGTGGTCCAGTGGTTAAGAATCCGCCTTCCAGTGCAGGGGATGTGGGTTCGACCCCTGATTTG